>NC_054055.1:4866567-6066567 GCF_017639655.2 Falco naumanni | reverse complement strand
TTCATAATTTCTCTTTTATCTTTGCCAAAACTGCAATACTGGGAGATGGTAAAAGCTCATACCGAAAAACCCAACCTGCAACCATGTGGAAATGGCAGAAGGTTTCTGATGTGGGCTAACAAAAGCACTGACATTTTGGCTTTAGGGTTATGATTCCAAATTCAGCTCATTCTGCTCCTGGTCTTTATGTTCAGACTACAGACTACATGTACAGATATGCCAAGCGTTCTGTCTGACCAAAACACAGGGACAGCATTGCGGGTCTACTGTAATTTACCACACAAATTTTTGTCACAGGTAGTCACACCATTTACCTCCTTTGTAAGCATTTTTACTGGTCTTTGGGTAAGTGAGTCAGAGATGAGAAATATTTTTTTAAATAATCTAGTTTGTCTTTCTTAATGGCTCGAAGAATGTGTTGTCCAGTTACAAAGGACTCTGAAAAACTGTATGGGTCTATAGGAAGACATAGGTTTAACACCTTCTTTCCATTTCACTCATCATCATGCTAGATTCAGGCTCTGACCATACTATCTTGTTTTGTTAGAAATGCACAGCAAATCAAAGTCATGATTTAAACTTTATTACATGTCAGGGCTCATCAAATCTCCATTGCAGCAAAGAGGATGACGCAAAGTAGACTTTGCTCTTTTCAAGTGCACATCAGAGTTAGAGCTGAATCTCTATTTGCGCGTCAGGGTCTGTGACAGGGAAAGCCGTGCTCATCCACTTGCACAAGCTCCCTTTTTTGCTGTCTCTCTCCAGCTCCTACCAGTAGTTAACACAATGGGAAGGTTACAGCTCTGGCACCACAAAAAGGATCAGGGAGTGTGAAGTGGGCTGCAGATTCCTTAAAAGCTGCATTCCTAAAGGAGGAAGTTCTTTGTTTGGAGGGTTGTCAGAAAGAACAAGACCGGCACAACTCCACTGCTGACCATAACAAAACGCACAGGGCTCACTACTTCTGCTCTCAGTCTGCACGCTGCCCAGACTGCAGTTCATGCAAGAAAGCGTAGGGTCTCTACCAAGACTGGCTTCTCCTTTGGGTGACCACAGTCACTTGAGTGTCTCTGAGCACAGGTACAGTCCTATATTCTCCCCAGTTCCCAGGCTTTGCCTCCCACACCACAATTTCTGCTCTGATTATAATTCAAAATTTATAAGATCTGTATATGCCAGGGAGGTGACAACCAAGGGCTTGTCATGAGAAAAACTGATGACCAAGGTGGAAGGAAACTTAGCAGAACCAGCTTTGGGGGATTTAAATGTTAAACCCACTTTATTGTTTTGGGTTTGTGTCCTTTTCTAAAGTGTTCATATTGTGTTTCATAAGAAATATTGTACAGCTATGTTGTATGCTGTTATGTTCAAAATGTATTTTTTTAGAAACAGATCATTTTTTACGTTTGCTAATTTTCTTGTGCTGACTGTTATTCTTTTATTTTGATGGATTTTGCATGATAACATTTCAGTATTTGGGAAAATATGGGAGATTAATCATTATGACTTCCAGATCAAATGTATCAAGGGGAAAAGCTCATGTTTAAATGCATTGTCCTGTATTTTAACCTATTATATGTCTGTGTTCATATTCCCCCTGTTTTTATTGATGTACTGCACATATCTGACCTCCACGTTTGCCCAATAGTTTTTTCACCAGTTTGGGCGTTCTGATTTCCCAGTTTTGCTTAAAAATCTGATTGGAATAAGACCCTGATAACCATTATTTACAGTGTGCTTTTTGAATTGGATCTACTTGACCTCCATGTACCTGATCCAATTTCCTTGCAGCCAGTAGGTCTCCCTCGATCAGACACAGCTTTATGTAAAATACTATCTAAGAACATAATTTGCTGCATTTCTTATGATTTAATCAATGAAATGACACTGCACAGAGCTTTGCTTCTGCCCTGTGTCAGCACGTTGGTTCGCTGACATGCTTCAACACCACATAGTGATGCCTGGCGCCCTCCTCCACCTTCTGCCCGCCTGAGGGAGGTTTTGGGCTGTTTGCCTTATAAACTCGATAAGGGAATGGTTAAACCCAATCCCCAAAAGGACCTTACCCTTTTCACACAAAATCAGAAATAATTTACCTCACAACACGTCAGGCAAAAGTTTTCCCTTTAGCACAACGCTGCCCGGCGTCGATGCTCGTCTTCGCTGACAGCGAGTACCTGCTCTGTGGCACGAAGCATCTCTCACACCAGGGGCTCCCTCCAAAACCAAAATTACAAAAAAAATTCGGATGGATACGAGTTTTAAGGGAGGGTCACCGCCCGGGGGACAGCGACGCCCCCTCAGCGCCGGCGGGCAGATATGTGCAGTCGGACCCCCTCAGGCTGAGCTGCCCCTTTGGGGCAGGCGTCGAGGGGGGCAGCCTTCCCTCGTTCCCCGACTCAACATTTTTGTCTCTCTGTCTGTGTTTTGTCGGGTTTATTTGTTTACTTTATTTCTTTTTTTTTTTTTTTTTTTTGTGTGTGTGTGTGTCGTTCTCCCCCCCCCCCCCCCCCCCTTTTCTCTCTGTGTGTCCGTGTGTGTTTGTGGCCCGCAGGTCCTCCCCTGCGTTGTTCGTCCGCCTCCTCCACCCCCCCCGAGCAGTCCCCCTCCCCTCCCCCCTCGCCGCCGGCCAATGAGGGCCCGGGGCGGTTGCTGGGCAACGGCGCGGCCCAGCCGGCCGCGGACTCTGACTCTGAGGAAGAGTTTGTCCCTAATTCATTCTTAGTTAAAAGTGGCTCTGGAAACCTCTGTGTCGCCGCCAACGGTGAGTGACTTCTCTCTCTACATACTTTTCTCGCTGGTCCGACAGCCGTGCGCGGGGGTGGAGGTTGGCTTGAGGGTGCGGATGTGCCCTTTGGGTTGGTTTGGGGATTTTGTTCAAAAATAAATAAGTAATTTGGGGAGAGGGGTTAAGGGGAATGGTGGTGGTGGTGGTGGGGAAATCACCTCATAAAGCTTGCAAAACGCAGTGTTGGAAAGGTTCATGCTGGCTGCTGCGCGTGTTGCTGGGTGGCTGTGGTGAGGGATGAGCCACCCACGGTGGTACCTGGGCAGAGCTCCAGAAACTTCCCTGAGTTGAAGGCTGGAGCACTCTCCCCTGATCTTTGGGTGTTTTTGATTTTTTGGTTGTTTTTGTTTTGGTTTGGGGTTTTTTTTGGTGTGTGTGTGTGTGTTTGATTTTGTTGGGCTTTTTTATTTTTCTTTTTTTTTAAAAAACTCCTGACTGAGAAACTCACCAAAGAAACCCCCTTCTCTGTGAGGGTGGCCAGGTGCAGCGGGGGGGGGCTGAGGGGAGGGCGGCCAGGTGGGTCCTGCCACCGCAGCCCCTCAGCACCTGAGAGCGGCCTGGAGCTCCCACTGCTGTCACCGACCTGTCACCAAAGGGGTCGTATAGATGGAAAAGGCAATGCTGAAAACTTGGGAGTTTCCTTGTGAGTTGCGACAGTAGCATCAGCACCCTGTGCTCAGCCTCAGAGGCCAGAGGAGGCTGTCTGCGTCCATGCCTCCCTCAGAGGTGGCTGAGAGATACAGGGTAAGTATTTGAGGCAGCAGCACAACCCAGTGCTTCTGGGATGCTCTAAGACTCCCCAACGGGGAGCTAAGGGTGCTTAGCACCACCGGATGGACTGTGCTGCTTAAACAATTTCAAGAAGAGGAATGAGATTCACAGCTCTCTGCTGCAAAGACAATGAGTCATAAACAGAGAGGTAACGCTCATTGGCAAAGAAATGTGAAATTTCATCAAGGGTAGTGTAACCTGACGAAGTGCAGATTACAGCAGTGGAATAGCAGTGGCCACTCAGGCCGCTGCCATCCGGCTTGAGTGATAATTGCTCACAGGTCTGATTTATGATGAAGGAGAAGGCATTCAAAGATATCTTGAAAGAGAGAAAGAAAGGTGAGAGAGAGGTTTACTGCAGCTGGCAACAGCTTAAAGGCATTTATGTTAAGCTTCTAAGAAGGTTTCTTAGTATGCTGTTATCTCCAAGTAAGGAAAGAAAGTTTGACATTTAATTTGTGTCTCCCTCCACCAACCCCACCACCCCCCATGTTTCCCTCTTCTTTTCTTTTGTTGGATTTGTTATGGTAAAAACTAACTTTACCTTCAGAGGAGGAGGTTATCTCCTCTGGATTGTCATCCTAAGGAGAATAGGGAGAAATACAGTGTCATATTCATTCGGGAAACTTCTTAAAATTCATATCCTCTGTTCAGCATCCCCCCTCCCCTCCCACCCTGTAACACACACACATCTGACTCCTTGCAGTCGCAGTACATTGAAATTTGAAGTCATGTAGATGACCCTCTTGTTGGAAGCAAAGACAAACTCGTGCTCCACCCCATGTTTTCAACATTGAAATGTGTGTATTATCTTTGTTCATTTAGGGAATATATATATACACATACATGCACACTCTCAGGTAAAAAGAGGGAAGAAAGAGAAAGCAAGTGAGATTAAAGACCTTAATCTCTTCTTTTACTAATTAGCTGAACAACAGAGAAAGCAGTGTTCAGAGTCCACAGTGGCTTGACGACATTATTGTATTATTGATGTGCTGGTGAGTTAGAGTTTAGGCTTTTCAGCTGCCTGCTTATTTATGCTCTTTTTTCTCAGTGCTTTTTGCATTGGCTTGTAGACATACTACATTCCCTGAGGCCTTCTTTGTGTGTTGGATTCAGCAGGTTGGTAATAAATATGTCCCACACAAAGACAGGGCGTCTGGGGTCTCATTTGCGTGCTTATTCTAGTTGTTCAGTAATCAGAAGTGCAGGTAATGCCAGCACACTGGTGACCTGTTAGGATCAGCTCAGCATCACACTGCTATCAGGAGGAAAACAAAGGTGACTTATTATGCCACCTATCAACCCATAATCTGAGAGTCCACATGAATAAGAAGTACAGACTATACAAGCCCATCATGTCTAAAACCCACAGACTCTTCTGGCTTCTGTAAATGGATCTAATTGCTTTAGTTCTTTAAGGTTCTGTTTCTACCAGGCTTAGTCAGCTTAAACTTAAAATGACAAAGGCAGGTCTTTATGTTCCTTAAATAGTGAAAATTAGTAAAAGCTTATTTTGGTTAGGACTAAGTTTAATACAGTTAGAGCACTCATTCTCAGAGAATAGTAGCTGTCTCAACAGCAGGACAGCCTGAGAATGCTGTCCAAAGGATTTGTGTTGCACTTTTTAATTGATTGTGGCTAGGTTTTCCTTCCACAGCTGTGTAAACTCAGCCTTAGAGAAGTCCATCCAAAGTAAGTAACACCCAGGGAGCAGCACCGCTGTTACAAATCCCCATGTAAATTGGAAATATAATGCACATGGAACTCAAGAAACATGCTACTTTTTGAAGATATAGTAGGCTATTCTTTATCTAAGTTCCTTTCATTCCAGAAAGGTAATAATGCCTACAGTATTATTTCTACGCTTCCAGGAAAATGTCCAACTAAACTTTAAAATAAAGGCTGGAAAAAACTAATAAGTGTATAAATATGCAGGAGTCTTAGGGCTTCTATTTTTCATTGGATGTATTACAAGCCATTGTTTGGGTTTTTTTCTTATAAGGTAAAAGTAATTTAGAACATTAAAAGTTCCCTATTTTTATTGTACCTATACTATCAGCAGGCACTTATTTTTAAGGAAAAATAACTTTCCAGACTTGGGACATTTTTGCTTTTGTTTTTATATATGTCAACTCCAGAAAATTACTCAAAGTAGCTAGGATGTGAATGTCTCCATGTCATAGAATTATAGAATGGTTTGAGTTGGAAGGGACCTTCAAAGGTCATCTAGTCCTACTTGCCTGCCATGGGCAAGGACATCTTCTACCAGACCAGGTTGCTCAAAGTCCTGTCAAACCTGGCCTTGAACAGTTCCAGGCATAGGGCATCCACAACTTCTCTAAGCAACCTGTTGCATGTCTCACCACTCTCATAGTAAATAATGACTCCCTGATATGAAATCTAAGTCTATCCTTTTTTAGTTTAATACTGTTACCCCTTGTTCTGTCACTACAGGCCCTGGTAAAAAGTATATCTCCATGTTCCTTTAAGTATTGAAAAGTTGCACAGAGCCTTCCCTTCTCCAGGCTAAACAACCCAGCTTTCTCAAATATCTCAAGCTGTTTCCTTTCAGGAACTTGGAAATATCCTGGTTTGAGGATTTCAGCACTAGGCTGCCTTGGGTATATTGGTGAATATTCAGAAACACTAACGAGTTCGTCAGGTTTCTCATCAGTCAGTATATGTATATACTGGTGTGTGGGTATATATGTATATGACTGATGAGAAGCCAGAACTGTCTGAAGACATCCAACTTGTAATCTGATTGTTTTAAGAAACGTGCAAATGCTGTGTTGGGTCAGAACATTGGTCCATGTAGGCAGTGGTATGGAAGGAGAAGCAAAAGCCAATAGGGTTGTAGGGAGGATGCTGACTGGCTGGGAAAGGTTGAGCACTAGCCAAGGGGAGGGATGTAGAACCTGGTGATTGGCTTGGCCGCAGCAGCTCTCTCCATTTGAATCAGTAAATAACAGGAAAAACAAATTAAAATAAAAGTAATAGAGTGTCTCTGGAGAATGGTGTTTAGGAAGAGCACATCAGCCAGACTGTTGCTGTTCACTTCCCTCAGCATCCACAGCTGTGGCACTGGGGAGATAGCAGGTACAGCTCTGCTTAGCACAGCTATGAGGTAGAGTAATGGCTGTTAGACCCATCGGGAGCTAATGTGCAGAGTGACAAAGAACAGATTTTGAAAAATACATTAAATCCATGGAAAGCTGGCATCTAAATTCCTTTCAGAACACTGACCACGTTGCCTCATAGTCAAAGCCAAAGTGTGTAGCTTCTTCCAGCTGTTTCGTCAGTGAGCAGTCACTCGATGTGAAGTGTGCTTTTGCCATTTTGTGGGGTCTTGTGTGTTTCTTTAAGTTGCTCGTATCAGGCAGACAGGAAGGCTGGATGTAGGCGTTTGAAACAACTTCTGCAGAAGGCAGCCACAAAAGCCAAAATAACCTCTTGTTCTGGGCACTTTAATATTCCCAAACACGATTTTGAAGACCAGGGCATGGGCTTTATTTAATTCTAGCAGAGGTGAGGAGATGCTAGAAAGTTGTAAGAACATCTAAAACTGACTCTCCGGTCCTAGAAATTACTTTACTTAGGTGACACTTGAGGTAACATCTACTGTAGTCTCCATAGGAAGGAACTAATACAGTTTGGAGTCTTATCAACCACTTCTGAATATATGTGCCCCAGTTTCTTTGGTTTCTCCCTCATATACATCCCTATTCCAACAACTCTTTGTTCCCCACTGATTAACCAGTCCTGTTCCTTTTCTACCACTAACGGCATTTATTCACAAAAAAAGCAGCAGCGGAGGGTCACGCTGTCAGTCACCCACAGTGACATTGCTGATGGAGAGAGCGAGAGACAGGAGGTAGGCATGATTCACAGTATTATTAGACTTTGAATTCCAAGAGGACTGTTCAGTGTTGTGTGAAGCACGGACAGTGTGGCCCACACCTCAGGCACAGATTGTGATGTCAGTGGATGAGAGGAGGGAAAACCATATTGAGTACATACATAAATATTCCAGGGTTAGATCCCAGGAGATGAGTGCAACTTCCATAGGTCCTTGATTTCAGTGCAAAATAGGCCAAATCAAGACCAGTTTGACCCCAGAAGCTGAAAAAAAACCCCACAATGTGCTGCTTCTACTTAGTGATATCTGCATGAATGAGCCACTTGGCAAAAAAAAATCAGCGGTCAGGGAGTTAATGCAGATTTGTGTACTGCCTTTGCCACTTTTTCTTTGTTTAGAGTGCTGGACATTTTGAAGCAGTAAGTTCCCCTAACATCTTCCTTCTCATTTTTAACTAAATTGGACCAATCTAAGCCTCCTGATTTGTAACCTAAAGAATGTCTCGTATTTTCTGTTTGGGATTTTTTTTTCTTTAATGATCAGCCTTGAGCTGTTGAAGACAAACACCGTTTGTAATTTACCTCCCTTTCCTATCCTTCAGAAAAAGTGTTCCACCTTTTTATTACAAGATTTATGGAAGTAAATCCTTCACAAAAAGGCTGATGAGGACTACTAAAGCCTTGTCTGTGTTTTGTCCAATAGTTTAATTTGATCTAAATTGTGCATTTCTGGCACTTTACACTGAGTAATTGACCAGATCATCTGCCGCTAGTGATGCTGTGGCTGGATTTCTTCTGGACCTAAAGTAAATCATCTTCCAGAAACAGAGGGCATTTTCTACTACAAGTTTTTAATCTACCTATGTTTGTGCTAGGTATTTATTTCCTTAGTATCCTTGATGTATTTGGTGCTGCACACTCTGCCACACAGACGCTGCTGTTTCAGACTCATTCTGCAGGCCAGTGTGACCAGCTGAAAAGCTGAATTTAGCGTCAGCCTGCTTTGCATCAGGCGTCACTCCTCTGAACTTAGGTCTGACTGCAGACAGATGAGTTGTCCTGTAGGAGTCCTGTTTAAGCACAGGCTTAGGTGTTTACAACACTGGGGTGTAAGAGACAGTCACAGAGAAATCAGACTGCAGGAGGGAGCCCAAAAGACATGGAATATTGAAACATTTCAAAGAAAGAATGAGACTTTTTACCAGGGCCTGTGGTGACAGGACAAAAGGCAACAGTTTTAAACTGAGAGAGGGTAGGTTTAGATTGGACATGAGGTTATTTTTTACAGTGGGGGTGATGAGGCACTGGAACAACTTGTCCAGAGAAGCTGTGGATGCCCCATTCCTGGAAGTGTTCAAGGTCAGGCTGGATGGGGCTTTGAGCAACTTGGGCTGGTTGAAGATGTCCCTGCTTATTGCAGGGAGGGTTGGAGTAGATGATCTTTAAAGGTCCCTTCCAATCCAAACCATTCTGTTATTCTATGCAAGCCTTCTAAGAAGTGGAGAATTTTCAGGGATCTAACTGAAGAGAGCAAAAGAACCTTTTATAATGTTATATTAATAATTTATATTTTGCTCATCTAATAATTATTAATAAATCCCAATTAAATTATATCTTTTTTAATGTGAGGGGTAGGTTGTTTGTTTTTCTTTCCAAAAAGGCTTGTGGACTGAGGTTTGATTCTCTTGCTGTGTTTTGTCCTTGCATAGTGCTTTCTTTTGTTTCTTTCTTTACTACTTGATTAAGCATGTTAAGAATAACTATTAATCTCTGCATCGTTTACCAGAAATTTGCAGAGTCCATTAGCAGTCAGTTACCATTACTCATAATGGTAATTCATAATTACAGAAGGGAAACTGAGGAATAGGAAAATACAGCCAATCATTTTCCAAGTGTCTTTAAAAAAGTTAAAAATATTGTTTGGATTACTGTGCTCCCTATTAAAATTTTTTAACCACCACCACACACCCCCACAACATTTAAGCAAGTTCAGGGTGAAAGATCTTAAGGAGAGGAAAGATTTGAAGACGTTTAGTTTAGTGATAGTATTAAAACAATCTTTAATAAAATAACATTTTTTTATAAATCTGTGGTGATGAATGAAAAAAATACAATGGTAGGAGAGGTGCCTGAAAAAAAAGGTTTTTTGAAAACCATTTTTATATAATTTTTCACTGAATTTATCCTCTAGTTTGGGAACATGTTCAGAGTTCAGCCAGAGAACCTGTGACCCAAATTCCTCCCTTTTAATTTTAGTGAGAAAACTAAACAATAGACTAATTAATTATAAGCTTTCAATTTACTTAGAGGCATTTCAGGCCATCAGGGTGTGAATCATCCTGAGAAGATTCCTCCTTTTCCACTTATTGTGGAAAGAGCTGTGTCTGACTGTAGGTCCATAGGAGCTTGAGAATTCAGTTAGGAGGTCGTTTTGGCTTGATTTTCACAGTTGTCATCTACTTGAACTCACTAGAACTGTCCAGAAATTCACGGGCATATTTGAAAATTTGTCCTCAAGTCATTCTTCCAACTTTTTATCTGTTGTAAAGATGGCAACAAGGTTCATGTTTTGAATTCTCAAGCATCAGTCATTGCCTCTTAGACCCTGAAGATCAAGTAAGAAGTTGTAAACTGGCAGGTGTGAGGAGGCTCAGATCATTAATTATTCCTACTCCTATTCACTTAGTGCTGGAGCTGTCCCTTTGAGCTTTTGTTCCTCCAGTTTCACCCTTCCTACCAGGAGGAAAATTCAGAAAGATTTCAGTGTGCAAGCTGCAGACCTTTCAGAGGACATGAAGCTCTAGAAATGCCTGCTCACCTTTCTGTCACTTAAGCTCTGGCCCCATGAATTCACTTTGCATCCTGAGAGTATTTGTTTAACCTGGCAGTTGTTTGGCTTCAGGATGAGCCAAAGGTGAGAGGCAAATCATTTGCTATAGGACTAGATTCTTATCGCCAGTATCGGTGGGAGGCATTTGGATTAGATTCCTAGCATAATGAGGGTCAAATCCTGACCCAGCTAAAATCCTTTAGCTCAAACAGGGTAACGTTTGGTCAGGAGTGGATAATATGAATACACAACAAGTCAGGGTTGAGGGGTTTTTTTGGTGCTTTTTTTTTATATATATTTTTTTTTCAAAGAATAAATACCCCAAAGAGAACAAAGCAAAGTTATGATTGTCACATTCAGTGAAGGGCAGCAATGAAATGAGTCACCTTTCCAGGCCAGTGGGGAACACACTGAATCAGTTAAAAGCAGATTTATAGCTTTTTAGCTGTGATAAAACCATATCAGTGTGTATATGAATTTACATAGGAGTAGGGTGGTTTTTTTCTTCCTTTTAATGCAAGCCACATTGGAAAGTGTGCACAAAGGAGCCCCACTCTGAGGAAAGACAACTGGAACAAATTATATGCATTCAGACTTCTTAAACTGAATTGGCAGCAGAAATATTCCTGGTAACCTGAGCATTACAGCAGCATTGGTATAGTTAAGGTTATGTCAGCATTTCCATTAGAAACCCCTACTTTCAGAGGTTTATATCTTCAGTAAAAATTCGCTGTGGGTTGAAATTTGACAAGCTGTGCAAGGTTTCATCTGAGATGGATTTTTTTTTACCTTTTTCTTTACAAAATTGGGGAGAAAATTCAGTTTAAAGAGCCCAGCTACGAGAGCACAAACAAAAATAGCAGCATTCTGGCTTTGATCTTTTTCAATGTTAAAAAAAAATATGTTTCTTTCTTTACAGTGTAACTACCAAATGTGCAACAAAATCTTGCTCTGAAGAAGGAATTAATCATTACGCTATTAAAGGAAATGAAACATTAATTTATGGCCCATTAGATGCTTTTTCACTGCAGGACTGCCAGTGTTTTGGTCTACCTCAGGTTATACTGGGAGATTTGTGACTAGCATGAAACAAAGCCCCCAGAGGAGCAGGTTCTGTGTGGAAAAAATGCTTCTGGGCAGCTTTAGGAGAATAAAACATTGAAGGCAGAGTTGTCCAGAGATTGGAGCAAGTGCTAGGAATTCAGCCTTCTGGTTTCTGCCACAGGCTTCTCAGCTAAAAAACTTAGCCTTGGTTTTCTCCATTGTAAATGGAAGATAGAGCAAGCTGTTGGCTTCAGTATCCTTCCAAACTGTTTCTTCATCTGTGTGATATTACTGGAGCTAGCTGTGGTTTAGACTATGGTGAACAAGTAGACAAAAAGGGACTTGTGGCTCCATACTTGCAGACATCAGGTTTCAGAAAGTAAGCTTCTCTGCTTCTCCCTGCCCCCAAATCTTTTCAGATTTTTGGGTACACAGCATTGAACTTACTTCTGGGTATGTATCATCTCTGAGCTGATGCCTGTATGGCTGAGGATCTGTGTGTGCTCTCAATTCCTGCAGTGTTGTGTGTCTTCTACACTTTCAAAAGTTATTGCTGATGTTCATCAGAACTTTTTCCGTTCACCAGATAAAAGCTAGTGTGGAAGTGCAAAGTGTTATAAAATGCAGGAAGGAAGTCTGATGCTCTTGTACTTGTGGCTGCATTGTGTTATTACTGTGAAATGGATCTCTCAATTGGGAACAATCTCAAACTTTGGGAAAGCTTGTTCCATTAGCTGTTTTCAAGCCATATGTCTCCATTTTAAAATGAGGACCTGGGGGCTTTGAATTTTATTTATAAGTTGAAACGTGCTGGTCACTGTGAACCAGTGATTAATTTGTAAGGGAGAAGATGCCAGAAGTCTCACTCGGACCTGTGTGTTCTTTCAAACTAAACATCAATAACAGCATAGCCTCAGAAGATGATGTCTCCCCCTACTTCCTCCTCCATCGTTTCTGTGCTTTGCATTATTCGCTGTGTTTATTGTAACACACTATTAATCTCAACCACAGCATTCAAGCCATCATGTGACCGCCAACAAATTCTTCAGCTAAAGCAGTGATAGCTTTAGGTATTCTGGGCAGAAGCTTTGATAGTGTGAGTAGAAGGGAAAGGAGCAGGTTAAAATGTTTGAGGTAGTAACTCAGAGGAAAAAGTGCCTTCTGTGAATACAGCATGAGTTTTCTGAAAAATGGTATTTGGAACATGACATGAGGGGATAGTGCAGCTTCTTGCTGTGTGTGTATGAACCACGGTGTATCCTTTGAAGTTACTTCCCATGTGTACCTGGGTGCAAAGCAGTAGGGTTGTTTTGTGCAAGAGAGGGCAACCCTTAACCGTGTGTCTAACAGCAGGACCAAGCCCTTAGTGCCCATACTTGGTAGTAAAGCTGATGTGATAGACAGTTATGGCACAGAAGAAGCCTTTGATCTTGGAGGGCTTTATATGAAAGACTGTCACAGTTCCTTAGAGTCAATTGGGTTAAGCCTTTGAGGACTACAAGCCCCAGTATATGCATCCTACATAAGAATTAATTTTGCTGGCAGTTTGGAAAACACCAGAATTTGAAGGGTTAAAAGTTTTGTTTGTTTTTAATTCCTGCTATGTGAATTGCGAGAAACCCCCCAAAAAGAGATAGAATACCTGGTATAGTGTTTTAAATGCATGATCGGCATTAGCTCAAAATCTATGAGTTTGGTATTTTGTTGTAAGTAATGCCTGGAAATGGGAGTCAGAAGATTGGTGGCTGGTGACACTTTGTGACCTCGGCCAAGTGACCTAAGTGCTGGTGCCTCACTCTTCCATGAATAAAATGGGAGATCATGATCATTGTTTGATTCTTACAAGCTTTGCACATTAGTAGATTGTTGCTTGAAAATGAAAAATACTGTTATGCTCCCACTCCATTCTGCTGATACGTCCACAGCATTGCAGGGCTTTACTGCTGGCTTTTAACATGTGCTCGCATCTCCACAGGTAAGGGCTGGTGATGCCGGCAAGTTTAGGCACTCTTTTTCTATCATGTCTTCAAAGTCTTCCCTGACTTCTAACGGGGAAGATTAAATAGAGCTTTTTTTCTCTTTCCATGTGATAATTAGGTTTATTAATGGAAGCCTGCTAATTAAAGTGTATTCCATATAAAGCAAAGAAAGTGTAGCAAAAAGACAAAATGGTTCAAACTGTACGACAGAAGCTGATAAAATTCAGACATATATCACATTTCTGCTTACAATAGGTCAGCTGATATTGACATGTCAAAGTAGCACGAAAATATACAACCATTCACTAAAAGCAGCAATGGTGGGGTGAAAGACCAGTGACTCCATTTTACTTGAACTGCTGAAGCCTAAATCTGCCCTCTTTGCTCATCAAATGTCTCAGACACCAAGTAGTTTTATTATTAAGAGTGGTCAAAATAAGAAGGCCAGACTGGCCCTGATTAATAACCTCCTAATTGTTCCTAACCTTTCACTTCTTAGGTCATCAGCATTATTTGGTAATTAAACCCACAAAATATAGCAAGAGTGTTTAGGGTGCCTTTCAGAGGAGCCTAAAAATTACTGTTGCCACTTGTCTTTCTTACCTGTTCTAACTGAAGATGCCCTAGCAGGGCAGTAAATTCACAGAAATCATAGACTATCTCGAGTTGGAAGGGAGCCATAATTACAGGCGATTTTTACCTATTGTCTTAAAATATATTGTTCCTTTCTGGAGGATCTGAGCCTTTTTCTGTTGCATTAAATTTCTGTAGGTTTTCAAGGTATTTCTAGATGTCCTGCCAATTTAGTCTCTTAATCTTGGTGTGTTTCATTTTCTTTCTGTCTAAGTAAGACCTGCGTTGTAGAGACAAAAATCTGCCTCTCAGAATTATTGAGGTTAAGCAGGTTATAATTTCAGTGTTTTGGACACCTCAGAATAAGAGGTGTTCGATAAGTACAACATGCTGCGAATAGGGAAAAGCATTCTGAAATAAGTGGCCATATTTCTTTTTGGCGTTTGGGGGGAAGGGGTGTTGTAGTGGCCAGGCTGGTAAGATGAGAGTCTGTGTCATCATATGCACTATTCAAAACCAGCCAGCCCTGACAGCTCAGGAATTGGGCTCCAGGTTCTCCCACATGAGGAGAGAATTGAGCTTTGTGACCTGCTTCAGAAAAATTCAAGTAGCGACACATGCCTCATTAGCATGACAGCTATGGGAGTGGGCTTGGGATATAATAAAGTGCTGCAAGACCTTGGAGTGCTTCAGCAGGAAAGCTCGCAAGTGTAAAATCGATGCTTTTGATACATTAGGTGGTAATGGAAGAAGCACAGCACAGAAGTGGTATGATCGGATGATTTAGTTATAGCTATAAATCTAGTGGCAGTATCGTCGCAACGTGATAGGACACAGCATTTCATAAGGAGCGTGGCATAAAGATTCATCCATTAGTCAAGTCTGGTGTTGAAGCACGTGTGGGTGTGGGTTTCATTACTGATATAAATGACAGAGTGGTTCATTCTGGCAAACACACTGAGTAAAACAAGGATACTTTGTAGCAAATGAGCACTTTAGACAGAGGTGCCGATATTTGGATTCTGTATAGGTATTTTTGGTATAAAATTGTTTTGGTGAAATGGAAATCAGCATGGTTTATTCCAGGGTAAAACTAATACTTACACACTGACCCCTTCCTTGCCCTACCCTGCCTGGCTGAATGTGAAGATTTTGTAAAAATTCTCCAGAGTCACATTTCAACAGTAAAACTACAACTGCTTGATGGTTGCTTGTCCTATGTTTTAATGTAAATCAGCTCTTTTCCTTGCTACTCAGTTTACATAAATTCTGCCTTAAAATCACCTTAGACAAGTTCTCTCCCTGAAACTGAATGGCTACATGAGACTATCAGAAGGTTCTACATTCTACCTCAAGCCATATTGTTCCTCATTCAGGCATTTTATTTTTAAATTCAGGCTTCCTCTTTAATTACCATCATTTTTGCTGTCCTTCTTTGTACTGCAGTCAGTTTTTCTATGCCTCTCTAATAGTGTGGGACAACTGAGGTTGGTGT
Source organism: Falco naumanni (assembly GCF_017639655.2). NCBI lineage: Eukaryota > Metazoa > Chordata > Aves > Falconiformes > Falconidae > Falco > Falco naumanni. The sequence continues at coordinate 6,051,226 of NC_054055.1, read as the reverse complement.
AGCTTCACATATGCAATGAGTACCCAAAGACAGATGGGTCAAGTAAAAACAGAAGGAGATGGCATTGCTTCCTGCTATTAATGTATGCTTGATTAGGAAAAATATCATTATGACTAGTATAGAGGAGTAGCAAGTCAGAGGACACAAAGCAGATTTTAGTGGTTTTGTAGAATGAGTTACAGAAAGCCTGACTGTTGCTGCCTGTAACTTTTCTGATACACCAGTGAAACTTGAAACAAGAGGTCGTTTCAAGGGGTAATAGCTTCCAGCCAAAATGTTCTTCAGTCTACCAGACCACCCATCCTTTCTTTATCAATGAGGTCAAAATAATAGCAGTACTTGACACTTTTACTACAGATGGGTAAAATCTGTTGTGTCACCGGTAGATATTTCCAGAAACCTAACCCATGTAACTGTTTTTAATAGAAGTAGTTATATTGTACCTTGCCTGTGTATATCTCTAAGCAATTAGGAAACAGTAGGTCTCCTGGTACCTCCTTGAATCAGATAAGTGTGATTATCTCCATTTTACAGAGGTCACAAGTGACTAGCTTGAGGTCACCCAGGCATTCTGTGATACCATCACGGTGGGATTCATCCCCCCTTATTCTCCTGTTTCTGAAACAACCACTACACTATGTTCTTTCCCAAAAGCTACTCAGAGACACTTAACAAAATTGAGCGCTTTGGCGCAATTGATTTCTAACAGTCTGCGAGGAATTTCCTACACCTGATTTCATCCACTGAAAATGGCTTAGTATGATTAGGAATTTCCCCAGTTTACAGACAACCACAGTGTTCATGCATGGAATTCATATAAAATACACAAATATGGACAGTACTACTTATATCTAGATCTGCATCAAATATCCTGTTTGCTAATGGAATGACAAAGGGTTTTCAAACACAGTTGTGAAATTTGTAAAGGCACTTTAACTACCTATTTGAAAATTCTGTCCTGGTTTTTATTCACATTAATTTCTGAAAAGGGAATTTAGGCTTGTGCTGAATATTGTGGTAGCTTTTGTTTAAAACAGTTTGGTTTGTCTTCCATTTCTTCTCCGCAAAAACTCTTGAGCGGTTTATATCTGTGTCAGTCCATGCCAGAAGATCCTCCAATCTGTCTTGTGATAAAACACAAATAATTCTGTGACTGAACTGTGGGTTTGTTGCTGTCATGTGGAAAGCTGACTAAAGCCCTTTAATTTATGAAATGCTACGTAGTACTCAAAAGATTGCCTAAATATTTTACTGCATGTCACTTTTTGTTGGAAACCAGAACCCATATTTGCTGTGTAATCCATTAAGTAGAACCTCTTCAAATTGCTAAATGGGAGTTTGTATATGCTAACTTTTATCTGACAACTTCAAACACATCTCAGGGCTCTTGCATCTTTTTTACTATTTACCTCCATCCTGGCTTAGGGTAATATTTATGTGCAGGATTTAGAGGTGATCTTAAAGCTTTCATGTTTCTTTTTTTCCCCAAATTGTTCTTTGCAGGGCACTGGAAGGGGGTAACATTTAAGGTCCCTTCAAAGAATGTGGATAACTTTCATCTGCTCAGATGCTAAGAGAGTAGGTTGTTTGCATGCTACAATGATTGATAAATTATTGTATGCAAGAGGTAATGATAATGTTTGAAGTTTTACAGAACTAATTTCCCTGGAAGTTTTTCAGCACAGTAGCCATGGAAGACTTATTTCAGGTAGTCTGAGGAGCTGAAGGAAAGAGAAAGGATCTTTAGAGATTGGCATAAGTGACTTGCATGGCAGAAAGATAATCCCTGAACACACCTGTGCAGTAGAAACATGACGTGTGGATTAGTTTTGTACTTAATCTGTCACTCTGGCATTCCCTTCATGAATCGCCTGAGTGGTTTCTGCTGGCCCAGATCAAGTGTCACTGCAGCTTCAGCAGCAGCCGCAGGAGCGCTAGTGGATTTTGATACCAACCAAGGTAAATTTGTTTGTTCATTTTGAGTCTGGTGTCTGAGCTGGAATTTTAATGGTGTGAAAAATGAGGGGAGGAAAGACAAAGAAATAACCTGAGCACTGAAACACAGTGCTCAAAACAATTTCTCAAACTTTGCATTCACATGTGCTGCCCTTTTCACAAGCCCATCCCTTATCCCAGTAAAGTGGAATTCTGCTGTTAGTGTTATTCTGCCAGAGTGTGTAGCATAAGAGTAGCCTTAAGTGCCTGGTCCTGCAGTTGCAATCCTTCCAGCTAGACTTTGCACTTACTGAACCGTAGTTTCTCTTGTTCTACAGATTTTCTTGTGTTTTTCATTTTGCACTGTGAGAGTCCAAAGTCTTGCACTGGGTGACTGCATGTCTGTAAAAACATGGGTTTTGTAATTTCGGGAAAATTATTCTTGACTCTCAGCGTGCTCCATACAAAAGATTGGAAGTGAGAAAAAGAGAAAAGATTATAAGGATCTGTCTGTGATTTCTGCCGCTGCTGTGCATTTTGGAGAAAATGGCTCACTTGGATGAAGTACTTGTTGCAAAAGCCAAACTTCTGGCAGAAGAAAGAACATTAAATTCCAACCTGTAAACATTAAGGAAAGGGGGAAGAAGAGGGTAGGAAAAGACCTAAAAGCACGGAAGAAAGCTTTGTTTCAAATATATTTGAGTTTCAGATTGGTCTGGTGTACTTCCTGTGGCGTTGGAGTGCTGTAAATTGGAAGCGCTCAGGTTGGAAACAGGTCTGAAGCACCAATTTCTGAGCCCAAATAGAGTTGCACTTACTGCCAGAATGGTTTATTCAGCTTGCTGGATGGGGGCCAAAGGAACTGACCGCCCTGTGAGCTGAAAACGGTGCCAGCCAGCTGAAGAATAACATTGCTTTGACTGAAACGGCAACTGTTTGTTTGTTCTTCCAGCAAAAGGGGGGAAAAAAGCAGCTTTTAGTGCTGGTGGTGACAAGAGAAGGTTAAAAATTGAAGAGAAAAAAGTAAGATTATTGTGAGAGAGAATGAAAGGTTTAGGGGCAAATTTTTCTCCTTGGTTACACTTACCTTGTTGCTTCGTCTTCACTGGTTTATAATTAAAAGAAAAGCTTGCTCTTCATTAGCTTCAACATATAGGTTGTTTTCTTTCTTCTTCTGAAATATGGTAAATTCTTCTATATGATAAATTACCTTTGCTAATAATGGTTATAATCTACCAAACCCACTAGTTAGTGTAGGCACTGTCACAGCACCATGTGGTAGTTGTGGAGGTGGCAAGTCATAGTTTCTCATGTGTTAACAGAAAAGTACTTCACTGAGTAAATCAACAATTGAATGTGACTTAGGATTTGATCTCAATGATTTTAGCAGGAGTTTAAGGTGAGCAAAATATGCAAGCTCAGGTATTTTCAGGTCTTCTTTTTAAGTGACTCATGGAAAGGCTGGCTTCTCCTGATGGTTTTGTGGGCTGTTCCATTGTGAGTTTACGATGGATCACTTCTTGCTCTCAGCCTGTAGCATGCCATAGCTCCTCACGTGCTCTACCGCAGAACCATTTGAGTGCTGAAACTGCCTTGGCTGGAGAACTTCTTGTTTGACACTGCCATTTCGCACATACTGTTTGACTTGGTCTTCTTGCTTATTTATTCTGAGAGCTTTCATACCATTTGGATGCTAATAGCTGGCCGGATCACATGCAAAAGGCGCTGGCAGAGAGCTGGCAGTCATGCCACAGGAGTTGCTGCCTGCTGGATTGTAGCTGGTCTAAGGTCAGGCTGGCAGCACCCGACAAGCTCAGCTGGTGCCAAGTTACTCCTTGCCCTCTCTCTGTGCCACACTCATCCTCAGGGAATGTCCACCTTGCCTTTTTATAGTTGCTATGCAACTGTCAAAACTTCCTTTTTTCTCCAGCTTGTTAGTGTTTCTGGTAAGATAAACAGTTCCAGTTAGGTGATATTACTGGTGATATTAGTAGCATTTTTTTCTGCATGTGTCAGGGCAAATCCTGCATTTGATTTTGCTACCTCTGGAGGTGTTTGGTGCTTATTTCAGTCTGCCAGCCCCTAGAATTTTCCAATTAGCCAATAATTTCAGTCCAACTAAAAGAAGAGTAAAGTGAAATTGTTGGTGCACCTTATTTTATTTAAACAGGTTTAAACATAGGACAGCAACAGACAGTCAAACTGAAGAGGAATAAAATAAAAAATATGTTATTAATTACATTTTCATAATAATTTTAAGATTGAAAAATATTGAAATATTAATATTTCAATCTAATGATTTGGGGGGTGAAAATTTTACTACATTTTTAAACTTTAAAAAGAGAAAGTTTTAAGAAGTCATGTCAATCACACATATTTTGGGGGCCCAACTCTTTGGAGAAGGCTTATTCAACTCTTTTGGATTGGGTAGACAAGGTAAGGGACAACAGCTGGTGAAGGCAGGTCAGTTTAGTCTCATTGTTTGAATGAAGCATGCAAAAAGGAACATGGAAGATGGTGCTTCTCATTTCCATTTTCCAGAGACTGTTGGAGAGGAGCAGCTGTTTTTGCAGATATTATAGATGTAGCAGTGATTTCAGAAATGGGAAGTGGAGCAGGGACGCAAGAAAGGTGAATATGTTACTCTCTGGTTCCTTTTTGTCTTTAAATGCCTTGGAAGATCTTCATCTTCCCTTTGTATGCCAGAACTATTACCTGGGTGCAGTCTAGCTTGTTTGGCCCTTCCAGCATCCCCATACTGTCAACTCCTTCTGTCTCCCAGTGAGACTGTGGGCCAACTACCACCACACATGATGCTCCGGGGTTAAATCTGAGTCACAGGTTGCCTAGTGGGAGGTGGCATGGATTGTCAGCTGCATGGTCTTCTTCCCTGGAAAGCATGAACTTGCTCCTGCAGTGCCATGAGCACCGCTTCGCACTCCATTGAGTATTTAATCGTATTTCTGTGCAATGGTGAACTCCAGCATAGCTCAGCTTTACTCCAGGTGAGTGGAAGGACAAAGATTTGGCCCATTGAATTTATACTGCTCCTTTTTCGAGATCTGCCAGAAGGACAGATTCCTCCTTGCACCAGATGTGCTCTGCTTTAGAATTGCCATTCTGGGCATTTAGAGGGAGGCAAAATGACAGGCTAAGCACCAGTATTGCTAATACCTCAAACACATGTTTTTTGAATTAATTAAAATAAATTGGCATAACAAGAAACACAGTGTGCATCCTCAAAAGTGCAAAGTTGTTTTCTAATGCAGCTTCCTGTTAGAGCAAGTACTTTAATTATCTCTGTTTGTGCTCGAAAGCAAATTTAGATTTTTTTTTCTTAGAAATCAGCATTGCTTGAATCCCATTGCTTCTTAAAAAGCAGCAATGTGAAAGGCAGTTGTCCTTAACCATGAAGTGTGTTTTCCCTGTTGTGTACAGCTGGTTCCCTTCAGCCCCCCTTAGGAGTGACCTAAGAATGGCTCTAGGTAAAGAACTTTAATCTGTGTTTGTACAGAATTACTCTCTTGGTCTGCATTATTTTATTATTTAAACATAATAAGCTTCAGTAGTTCATGAACAGCACTGAAAGACAAAAGGTTGTGATAGTAGCAAATGCAGTAGGTTTTCCTTATTCAATATAGAGCTTAAAAAAATAATGGAAAGACTCACTACACCTGCCAGTCATAAAATTGTCCCATCACTATCAGTAGGAATGGAAAAGCCGTTGCTGGCCAATTCCTTGCGCAAAACAAAACAATATTAATACAGAAATATATTTCTTATTACTGCTAGATTCCAGGTGGGGACAAAAATTAATTTGCTAATAGCTTTTTTGTGTGCAGAGTGTTTAGCAAATTGCATGCTACCTCCTTCACCATAAGCAGCATTATATACATATTTTTGAGTTACACCAGGTTGTCCTAATAAAGTAGTCGTGTATTGTCATCTTTGATGCTATCAGATGTTGGACTGGATCCATCCTTGGATAGAAAGCTTCCCAGGAATGCTTGCTGATCCTGTTTGAATTGTTGCTGGTACTTCCTGAACTATAAGTTTTCGTTGTCAGTCAGTGCTGAGCCAATGCTCTGGGACAGAATAGGGTGTTCTTTTTAACTGAGACACAAAATATTGACTACTTCTTTCCGGTTCCGTAAAGATCTCTTGCCGTCTCTGTAATATATGGGTATCGCAGCTCCTCTGTCCTAGTTACATTCTAATTTCAGTAATTCTATTCCACCACTCCAGATTTTCCTGTCTTTGCAATTGAAGTAGTCTTATTTTATTTATTTATTTATTTTTCCCACACATTTTGTATTTGAAACTTTCGGTTTACTGTTCAGTGGAGTGAAACATAGTGGACTGGGTTACCCAGGAGATGAGACTAGAAAAGGTGGCCTTTTTTTTATCTTAAGACCTACGAATCTATGCAGTGCTGTTTCATGGTCTTAGGCGGCTGTGACGTATTTTACTGCAGAGGCACTCGAATGCTAGTGATGTGTCTCCTGTGTCTCTTTACCTGCTGCAGAAGAGGATGGGGAGGAGCAGTTAATTAAATTGTGACAAAACAGTCTAACATCGTCCTCTCTAACTAAGTGCAAACCAGTGTTATTTTAATTGTTGAAAATCATTGGGCCACTATATGCCCCTCACTGCCTTTCACATAGCCTCAAAACCCTTTTTCACTTATTGCAGCTAGGCTGCCTTTAAAATCTTTGCAGATTTTCAGTAGAAGTTGCTGGTTGTACTGTATATTGAGAGAGCAAATGCCAGAAGAGGAAAGTTTCAGTTGTGTAAAATAAAATCTTTCTAATGCTCTTGATTATGCATCCCAGCTGTCCTTGTTTTGCAAGTCCAATGATTTGAGTTTTGGTTAAAATGTTTGTTTATTGTTTTTTTCCCCTCCTTGCCTCATGCACACACCAGGAATTCTTTTTGTATCATAGCTCAGCTTTTATTTCAAGCAAAATAAAAGAAAACAAACCACAGCTAATTGGCTCTTTGTTCTCAATTTTTTGACATGTGACAAACGCTGAGATCAGATTGTAGTGCATATCCTGCAGCGGTCATATGGAGCTTGAGTTACTGAATCGTGAATTCTTTGTAATAGGCTCCCACTTACCATTGCACTGCCTGTGTTTGGGGTATTTGTGTTTATATATGCTATGCCCTAAATGCTTCCTCTCACAGTTAAAGGGGTAACTTATAGCCTACCAACGTTATATGGAAAATAGCATTCAGCGTTTAACCTTAGCTCCTACTTTGTGAATTTTTTTTTTTTTTTTTTTTTGCTTTATTTTATAGCTTTTGAGGCATGAAGAGTTTGAACCTTGTTTCTAGGAAATTGTGAGGATTTGGGTAGTACTTGTAAGGCTGAACTTGGCCCAGGATGTCCTCCCATGAGACCAGCTGCTGGCAAAGATCTGTATATGACTACATCAAAATTTGTCCAGTGCTTGCTGTTCTGGAGGCTCTGGTCAACTCAAGTTTACCTTAAAAACAGAATTTCTGTTGTCTTTATTAAAAATGAACAAGGCCCAAATTGGGAAGTGAAGGAAGACATTTCCTTCAGTTAGTTAGAATCATAGAATCATTTAGGTTGGAAAGGACCTTTAAGATCAAGTCCAGCCATTAACCCAGCACTGCCTAATCCACCACTAAACCATATCGCCACGCGCCACATCTACATGTTTTTTGAACACTTCCAGGGGTGGTGATTCTGTCACCACCCTGGGTAGCCTGTTCCAGTGCTTCACCACCCTTTTGGTGAAGAAATTGTTCCTAACACCCCATCTAAACCTCCCCTGGTGCAACTTGAGGCCGTTTCCTCTCATCCTATCACTTGTTCCTTGGGAGAAGAGACCGACCTCCCCCCTTGCTGCAGCCTCCTGTCAGGCAGTTGTAGAGAGTGAGAAGGTCCCCGTGAGCCTCCCCTTCCCCAGGCTGAGCCCCCCAGCTCCCCCCACCCCCCCCGAGCTGTGCCGCAGCCCCTTCCCCAGCCCCTGCCCGGCTCTGGACACGCTCCAGCCCCTCCGGGTCTGTCTGGGGGTGAGGGGCCCAACGCTGACCCCAGGGCTCGAGGGGCGGCCGCACCAGGGCCCAGCACAGGGGGACGGGCACTGCCTGGCCCTGCTGGCCACGCTGCTGCTGACACCGGCCAGGGCGCTGCTGGCCGCCGTGGCCACCTGGGCACACGGGGGACTCATGCCCAGCCGGCTGCCGACCAGCCCCCCCAGGCCCTTCCCCGCCGGGCAGTTCCCAGCCCCCTGCCCCCAGCCCGCAGCGCTGTGGGGGGCTGGTGTGACCCACGGGCAGGGCCCGGCACTCAGCCCCGTTGGGCCTCATACAACTGGCGCCCGGCCTGCCCAGACCCCCTGCAGAGCCCCCTGCCCCCCAGCAGGTCACACTGCCCCCAGCTCGTGTCCTCTGCAAACCGACCGCGGGTGCGCTCCAGCCCCTCGTCCAGGTCACTGATGGAGACATCAAACAGGACTGGCCCCAGCGCTGGTCCCTGGGGACACCACCTGTGCCCGGCGCCAGCGGGATGTGACTCCATTCCCCACCACGCTCTGGGCCCGGCCACCCAGCCAGCTTGTTACCCAGCGCAGAGCACACCCGTCCCAGCCCTGAGCACCAGTTCCTCCAGGAGATGCTCTGGGAAACGGTGTCAAGGGCTTTGCTAAGGTCCAGGTAGGCACCATCCACAGCCTTTCCTGCATCTACTGGGTGGGTCACCTTGTCCTAGAAGAAGATCAGGTTCATCAAGCAGGACCTGCCTTTCATAACCTCACACTGGCTGGGCCTGATCCCCCGGGTGTCCTGCATGTGCCCTGTGATGGCACTCAGGATGATCTGCTCCATCACCTTCCCTGAAATCAAGGTCAGGCTGACAGGCCTCTAGTACCCCAGATCCTCCTTCCAGCCCTGCCTTTAGATGGGCACCACACTGGCTGACCTGCAGTCAATTGGAACCTCCCCAGTTTTCCAGGACTGTTGATAAATGATGGAGAGTGGCTTGGCAAGCTTCTCCACCAGCTTTTTCAGTACTCTTGAGTGGATCCCATCTGACCCCATAGATCTATGTGTATATAAGTGGAGCAGCAAGTGACTAATCATTTTCACCTGGATTGCGGGGGCTTCATTCTTCTACTTGTCCCTGTCTCCCAGCTCAGGGGGCTGAGTGTGCTGAGAGTAAGTGAATTTGCTATTAAAGACTGAGGTAAAGAAGGCCTTAAGTACTGCAGCCTTTGCCTCCTCCTTAGGGCAGAGTTATTGCTATAATTTTGTCTCTGTCCAGCCATACCTTGTAAAAGTCAATGGACATTTTGCTGCTAGAGAGAACATTGCATCTGATAGACCATGTAATTAAGAAGTTACTCATTCTGTTTTCATTCTCCTTTGTGCAGGACAATGTGCCCCAGCTATGTTGTTAAAGCACTGGAAACTGATGGAATCAGAGATGAAATTCCACAAGGATTTAGTTGAAGTCCAGCCCCACCACGTTAGCTACTTTATTATCTGTTTATCTTTACCATAAATAGTCTTCATCAGCAAAACATATTTGTACTAAGATGGCTTGATTTTCTTCTTTTAATTTACAAATATCCTGCTTTCTGCCAGTGGGAAGTTTATATAACAATGTGAATGAACCAGAGTGGATCATGTGAATTTAATGTAGAGATCCTTCCCCCTCCATCCCCACAACTGGAGCTAGCACCAACTATTCCATAAAAAGCCGTTATGATTATTTTCAATAATCATTTGTCTGCCTCTGTAATTCTCTCCTTGCTCCCTACTGTGTCTCTGTAATCAAAGGGGGACCTCTGATGACTGCATGGGGCTTCCTGAGCACAGCCAACACTGGCTTTGCCCAGAACATTCACTTGCATTGTCTGTTTGTTAAGTGAGTACAAGGGAAAGAGAGAGGAGTCTGGGACTTCACTTGTCAGTTTTGAGCAAACACCATGCTGCAATTTTAGACTGCAACTCATCTCAGGGGACTTTTCTTGACCTCTACATTTGCTGCTTGAAGTCACACACTTAGGTGTCAGATAACCCAGAAAGAGACCCAGAGGCCAACTAGGCCTTAGCTGGGTACTTTTTCTTTTAAGGGAGAACTGATGTGGCATGTGTGAGGGTTTTCCCGCTCCTTCATCTACTCTGTCCTCTCTAGACGATGCAGAGACTGCAAATCTTCATTTACTGAAGAAATAGCAAATGTGACCTGCTGGTACGTAGTTGGCATGTGGAAAGAAAAAAAAGTTTCCTGGTTATTTTAATGTTTCATTTTTGGTCTTCAGACCTTTATTCCTTTCTCTTTAGTAAGATATAGTGTAGAGGCAACGGTCCCGTCTCCAAACAACTGCCATCAGTTACAGTGTGAGTTAAGGAGGGAGGAGGTTTCTGGCCAGTTGATTGTGGCTGTAGAGGAATGGAACTCTGAGGAAGACCAAGTGGCATGAGTGTTGTTTTGTTGGTTTTTTTTTGTGGTGGGAATGCTAGTACCAGAGAAATGCTATCCTCATGGTGCCTTTACTTCTCTAGCTCATTGCCCAGAAAAGTGCATCTTAAGACTTCCTTGCACACCAAGAACAGCAATTAGGGCTTATGGCCTTATTCACTGTGTGTTCATTGAACATCAAGAGGAATATGGTCATTGCAATGGTGAGAACCATCAGGCTAGCCAGGTGTGTCTCTTTTAGCAGACCTCTTCTCATCTTTGTAGATCACCTCTAGATGTCTGTGTCCTTTGCTTTAACACTTGTACATCAGGTTGGGCTGTTGAGGCTGGTAGGCTGTGTTTGAGTTGGCATTGCTCCAGCCTTAGCAGCAAGTCCGTATCAGTAATCACTGGGAGACTGGATTATCAGGGATTTATCAATACTCACATAGTGGCCTTGTGTGAGTTGTCCTGTTGCTTTTAAAGGACACTAGAGGACGAGGTGAGTTTTATTTATACACATAAAAATGCAGAAAGATTCCCAGGGGATTTATAAAGAGTGCCTACCAGGCAAGTAGCCTCACTTTCCTGACACTTAAAGAGAGGTAGCTCGCTGGTACAAACACTTTTATACATTTTACTAAAGGTATGCTTTTCAGAAGTGCCTGCGTGATATATGAGCCTAAGTCACAGTAACTTTTGGGAACACTTAGACTCTAAAATGCATGGACCACTTTTGAAAATGAAGCCTAACTTGGGCTTAAAGCTTTCTAGAAAATACAGCTCCAACACTTTCACAAGTATTAACCTCATCATTTATCTGTTGCACTTTCACACACCTAAATATCTTTGTAAACTTGGCCTTGCACCCCATTAAACCTTATAATTTACCACTGTGACAATAACTAGCTTCAGCACTTCATACACACAAACTGCAAAGCGCCACTTAAAAGCAAATGAAAAAGATTGAGGGGGTATGTCCCTACAAGTGTACCTTGTGTCACAAATCAAAGTTATAGGGGACCTGATAATTTAGAGCTGTTTCTGTCAGTCTGCGACACTCGTTGTGTGCCATTGAGAGGGAAGGTTGGCACACAGGAGAGGCTTGCTTGAAGCTATCACAGTGATGAAGTGAAATTTAAAATTACATTATATGTTTGCTTAAGAAACAGCAGATGAGGCCCTGTGGAATCTCAAATCCTCCTTGCTACACTGTAAAATGAAACCATAATCATTTGTTATTCTTCCACTGGTGTCTAGGAAGCCAAGACAGAAAGGGATGACCTTTTAATGGTGCTTTCCAGCTTTTTTATGGTTTGAATGTGTGGCTTTTTTGGTTCCATCCTAGGTTCTGGTCCTACAGCCATATGAAACTGCCTTTTCTTCAAAGTTACAAGTATTTTTGGTACAGCATCGGTGGGATTTTAAAGACATTTCAGCCCTCCTACACAGATTTTTCATGAATATATCAAGTCATTTGAGGTTATATGGTGAGAGCTTAATCTAAAGTCACTCATAGTGGCAAGGGAATTATTAAATGAGTTTGGAAACAGGACCTCCAGTCACTCTGAAACTCCTGGCTGATGTGCTGAGCAAGTGGGCATTCCTTCTTTGAAGGAATATCACTGTTGACATAGCTTACATCGTAAAATATTAATTAGTGCTCTAAAGGATTTAAATGGTTTAAATGCAAGTTTGCAATTCCCCCAGTGATTGCAGTATAGTTTTTCCCATTGCCAGGCTACTTTTAATTAGACTTGGAAATGGAGACTTCTCAGTAAAATAGGATCCCATGAAGGGCCTTTGTTTTCTCAGTGTTGTGACTAAAAATGGCACATTTTGCTCTAAGGTGATGTATAGCCAGCCAGCGTTTTTTAAGTTGTGAACTTTTGACACCAATGAGAATAATTCCTGCCAAACAAAAATCTACTGCTGTTTGGATTCCTTGCATGACTGTATTCATGTAAATGTTCCTCATAGTCCAACATGAAGTAATGTATTATAAACCATTATAACACAGTCATCCTTTTCTCTGAGTTTCAGGTCATTAGCATAGGTCCAACAGTATAGAGGACCAATTTCCATGATAAAGAAAGTCCTCTCCCATTTAATCACTTACCACCAAATGAACCATTTAATGCCAGATTCAGATGCATTGTTTGAGGATTTCCCAAGGCTCTCCTTGATCCACTTACACTCCCTTATCTGCCTTTTGTTAAGTGAGTTAACCTGCTTGCTTTTTATAAGGGGAGGGGAGGAAGGAAAAATAAAATCAATTGCAAGAGGCCTGCAGCTGTTAATTAAACTTTTTTCCCCCTTCAAAAGTTGCTTGAGATTTCTTGGAGCTTCTTCTTAGCAGTGTCTAATCACTATGATTTAACAGATTCTGTAATTACCTGACTCACATGGAAATGGCTTGATTGTTTGATTCTTTGTCCGATCTAGTTCAACTTTAAATTAGACAGCTGAATTTATTCTAGATGAAATGCTTGTGCAGTGGGAGTCATGTCAAGGTGGTCTAGATTTATTTGCAGCCTTAAAAGCTTCTAAACCAAGAGCACAACATAGTTTAAAGTTCACAGAAGAGTGGAGGTGCAAGGCTTCTGTATTTATGCATTGTGGACCAGCTCCTCTAACCTTTGCTTTGAGTCGAGCATATGTGGTACTCATTTGGGAGTATATGGGTAAGTAAATTCTATTCAACAAGAATAAAAAGGTGTGGAATATGCCCCAGAAAGTGTATGGAAACCACTGACACTTTGAATAATGATTCCACACTGACAAATTCAGAGGTATGGTAATGGCGTTAAGCCAGGAAATTTAGCATTTGACTCCAGCTGTATTTAACTTAGTTCTGGCTGCGCCTAAATAGTGTTGTCTGTATTCAAAGAGCCACAGCTGCCATCAGTATGTTCATGCAGCCCTCTCCAGTGGTTCCAGTCTGGTGATGTCTGTACTCGGAACTGAAACTTTCCTGCGTAATGACACTGGGTGTCAAGCAGCAACCTCCATCCATGCAAGTAAATCTGCTAGCCTAGAAAACGGGGTGCACAGGCCATTGTGCGTTGCTCCTGGATTTCTTGAGTCATGTGTGGTTAAAACTATTGCAGAGAATGCTGGTGATACTGTCCACCCCACCAAGAGGAGCAGCATGCCAGTGGGTGTGTAGAATCAGACATCATATTGGTTAAAGCTGGACTGGGTGATGGATTTCTAATATGTGCTTCGTTCAGTGATGTCAAAAGAATAGGAAATGCTTTTGTGAATGCATAAGTGAGCGAGAATGCTGTTTTCGCAACTGTGTATTTATAATATTATTTATTTATAATTCTATATAAGGTAGGAATGGTACAGCTGAGAACAGACATTCATGAAAGAAAAGTTGAAATAGAACAGTCAGTCCCTTCAGCCCCCATTGCAGGATTGCTTCCTGCAGTCCATCTTTATATAGTTTGTATTCTTTTGTTTTTAAAGTTGAAAGCAATGAAGTTTCCTTTAAACAAAATGTGGAATTACATAACATTAAAAACACATCTGAAGATGCAGAAAAACAACAGTCCATTCTTATAAACTAATACATAAAGTAATATTTATTTAAACACTGTGCTCCCTAGGACAACCTCATTTCCTAAGGGTCTCAAGAGGAGAGCAATCATACAGTATAATCTTGTTAATTTAATATGTGTCAGTGCAATGCAAACAATAAATACAGAACATTCAGACTAGAAATTGCAGTAACTATGTTAAGCAATCACAATTTCAGTTCATTATGCACTGACAAGTTTCTTAAGATAAAGATATACTATTTTCTTTAACTCAAACAATATGTCACATTTTTAGCAATAATAATATTTAGCAATCACGTAGCATGATTCATTTTTGAGGTACTTTAAAAATAATGATGTTTTAATTCCAAAGACATGTGTAGGTAAATATTATTAACCTATTGCACAGATGGAAAGATTTGTATGTATTAAACAGCTTGCCTTGGACTACAAGGATAGTGACAGTCAGTGGTGAGAGGAAGGCTCGTGCTGCCCTGGTTTATATTTAGATTTTTTTGACTGGTAAATCACTGAGGAATCTCTGGAGCCCTTCAGCCCCTTCTATGATTTGTCCCCAGACTCTATACATTTCTGAAGCTGTTCCCATTATTCACTGTTGTTGTTTTTTGTTAAACTGAGTAGGCCTGTATATCTTCCTTTTTATGCAAACATAAGTCTTCCTGGAAGGCCAGTTATTTCTTGACTTTGCATTAAAGTAGCTTTTTAGATAAGAGGAGAGATAATTTGCCTGATTAGTATCTTTGGATTTATTTTTCTTATAGCCTTGTAAGAAAATCTAGCCTGATCTCTGTCTCTCTTTCATCCCTGCATGTCTTGAGATACAAATTCAGGATTAGCATTTCTCTTCATCTTTCCTTTATCAAATGTTTATTCAAGCAAGGGAAACAAAGAGACATGGTTGTAAGCTCTAGGACACCTACTGAACCTTAGACCTACTCCTGAAGACTTGCAGAAATGATTATGCGGGAGATTATTCTTTATTTGAAGCTCTCTCTGAGTGAATTTTACTTTCTTAATAGCCACACATCCAGTTTTCAGACACTGCCTAGAATAAGAACTTAGTAAAAGTAGCTGCCTCTTGGTATTCCCAGGAATCCTTTTGACAAAAGGATTAGTCCAAATGCTATAATGGATTTACATGGTAAGAAGGTGGACTGCTCAAGGACCAAAGTTTCTAAAATTCAAGCAGCGCTGATGCCAGTCTTACAGTTTTGAAATCAGGATGGAAAAAGCAAGGCGACTTAAGATCAACTAGAATACATTTCATGATTACTTATCTATATTTACTACATAGGTATGGAGTAAGCAGTGAATGAGGAGTATGAAAATGATTTCAGGTCAAGAATTGCGATTAAAAACACCTCATAAGCACATTTTTCCTGTTTTGTACTTGAACCCAAGTCCTATTCCATCAAGATTTTTTGACCTAGAAAAGCCTGGTTTTCAGAATTAATCAACACCCCTGTTTCTCAAAAATTTCAATGGGAGCTGACTTGACCTGTATTTTGGTGTAGGAGATACAGCCTGTGAGAGGCTCAGTCATGGAATTAAACTTGGGTTGTAAATGAGTTTGTGATCTTGTGCTACTGAATTTTAATAAATACAATAAATACTTCTTTCATTCAAAAGCAAACTGGACAGACACTCACAAAAATGTTTTGATGGTACTCTTCTTGTTCTAGTTATTCTTGAAGCATTAAGAGATTTACCTACATCAAAAATATGAAATAAAAATGGTGATTTAGTTTGATGGCTACAGAGCATTGAAAGCCTGCTCAGGATACACTACACAGTGAGGCTTTTTCCACTCTATTCATCCTTGCATTGGTATTGAGAGCTGCTGGAGACAATTATAGAAATATTACCACTAGCCTGTAGAACTGGACATTTATAGGTGGGTTGAAAGACAGCAGAATTAGAGGACTATGAAATACTGAATTTAGAAGTGGTTGTTAGCAGGTAATAGGATAGAGGAACATTGTGTCTGGCATATGATAGAAAGATGGTACATAAGGTAAAGTTGATGAAATACAGCTAAGGAATAAGACTGTGATTTACAGCAATATCTATACCATTATTTGAAATGTTCCCTTCAAAATAAGTTATTTATCTTCCAAAAGTGTGGGAATCTGGCAATGCAGATGTCAGATCTGATGGTTGCCTGCAGTTACACGTGCATAGATTTCATGAAGTCTTCAGTGCCTGTGACCAAATGCACCATCTGGGTTTTCCAGTCTATGCTTTTTCATGTTCCTTTTTTTCCTTTTCTGTTTTTTTTGAGCCTTCTTTTGTTTGAGCTTCTTAACCCACAGAAAATTCCTTTTTGCCTGCTCAGAGCTTGGTGGTTGATATTGTTTATTGCCAGTCCTTCATTAACTCCTTCCATTGGCTTTCCTTTGCTTGCTTTTCAAGCCCCAAAGTACTGCTCAGGTCCTTGCCCTTTACCTTGTTCCCTGTAAGCCTTCCAGCCTGCCAGTAATGCCAGCTGCAGGGCCACCTTCCCATGCAGGCGCTCCTGTCCTTGTAATGGCTTCAGAGCACCTGCCCAGGTTTGTAATGATTACTAACCCACCTACTTCATATCCTTGCTGAGAAAACATTTCAGCCATCTGTCCACAAGAAGCTAGTTTATCCCTTTGTCCAAGTAAAAAACTCATAAACACCAAGTTCATGGGTTGGAAGTCATTTATGTAGACAAAAAGCACAAAGTGGTTCATGTCATTTTATAAAAGCATTTAATAATGTTTGGGTCTCTCCACTATCTGTAGAAGGAGCCTAGAGAACCAGCTGAGACTGGAGGGCTAGTCTTAAGTAGCTAAAACTGATACAATCATTTGACTATATTAATGGCACTGTGGCTGTTCTTTGGATTATCAATTAGTAATTCTAACTTGAACTTAAAATTTAACTAGAAGTTTGGTAGGACCTCAGCTTTGATTTTTTTGTGACTTGCAGTAGCCCTTGAGCAAGTCCAGCCTGTGTACCTTCTCAGTGCTTTGCAAGCAACGGAAAACAGAGCTCGCTCTAGAGCATCACATCAACATAATCTTTACGGCCTGAGGAACCGTGATTAACTGTAGCCACTATAGGCTTGAGATACCAGGAGCGTATAGCCCAGTGTCACCAGTACGGCTGAGCCTTTGCCTGCTGCATGGGTAGTTCCGAGGTCCCTGTGAGCAAAGTAGGATCTGAGCACTTCACGTGAATATGTTTATCTTCCTAGTAGCTGGCTGAGACAGGACAGTGCTACTGGTGTAGGCTCTGCGACACATAATGAGCAGGTCTGATTCCCTCCAGCAGCGAGCGGTTTTATGAATACACAGTGTGGATGTAAGTCACATCTGAATTATATCAGTGAGAGTCTGCTGAAGTTAACAGATTTATTCTAGGCTAACGCTAAGTGTACCACAGATCAGATTCTCTCTCATAGAGAATTCATTCTACCATCAAGTTCTTCTCTGGTCAGACCCAGTAATAACTATGCAAGTTAGTATAAAATATCGTGAAATAGCTCCACAGTGAAAATTGCTACAGTAACATACAATTAGTCTATGTATTGACACTGAATAGCAAAAGGATGTTGAAATAAAATCTGAACTTGGCAGGAATGGAGACATTTAACATCTCTGAGAAACACCTCATGGCAGCACTTGTCAAATTCCTTTTCAGCTGTAGTTTCCCCTGTGTGTGCATGCTGTACTAGTTTTTTTAAGAAATACCATTGCACAAGGGCCTACCTTTTAAACTGTCTTTCAGCAGATGCTAAAAATAGTCATTGTCGTCAGAGACTTGAAGTGCTACATCAAAAGTTGATTAAAATATTTAGCACCATAAAGATATTTTTCGACACTCTAAAACTGCCGATATTCGTAGCAGTACTCATTACTGAAACTTTTCGAACCTTGATGCATTCTCAAACACATTGTCATAGTTTAGGTAGAAATCTCAATTTTCTTCTCAGTTATTCCTGTGCACACAGGTACCTCCCACAGAGACAGGAATAGGATTTTGAGATTCTGAGAGCAGCTTCAGTGCTGCGATGTAGGTGCCTCAGTGCCATCACCAGCTAGTGGAAGAAAAGGTGAAGAAGATCAGGAGGGAAGAGATGTCATCTCAAGGCTTCTGCAGACTCTGTTCTGTCTTGGGATGCCTCAGTAGAATAATTAACCAAATTCCAATCACATATGCTTAGGTTGACCCAGAAAATGAATAAATTGTCTTTACAGCAATTTGACTTCAGACGTTTTATTGGTGAGTTTCAAAGAAGCCAGTTTAGCTCTTACTGTCCAGGTTATGTCAGCTGGTTTATAAAGTTAAACTTGTAAACTGGGCATGCTTGATGTGAAACTATAAATACAGTGTTACTTTCTACCTGGACACTGTTGCAAGTATTCCAAAATAGTGATTTAAAGCAATTCTGTGAAAGCATTTCCTATTCCAAAAGAACATAAAACCTATAGAACAGTGTATAGTGCAGTAAATTTTAATTTTCTTAACTATGTATTGTATACTTCTGTTTTCTAGACCAAATGCATTTCATTTTGAAACCAGTGAAAAATAAAATACTTCCACTTGCGCTAGTGATACAAAGTCATGTCACATCCATGCACTCATTTTGTAAAAGTTCTTGCATTTTCTCAGACCAGGAGTCTTCACAGAAAGAACTGGTAATTACACTTGTCATCTTCTCACTTGGCTACAGCTGCAAAGATATAATACAGTAGCAGGCTCATGTTTAAAATGGCATTGACTCAACTGTAATTCCCAAAGGTCACCATCATTAAAATCTAGGGCATGAGTTTTACACGTGTCAGTAAGATCATGCAGATGAAGAAAATAATCTACAGGGAAAGAGATTTCAGGAGCCTGTAATTCTCCTAGCTTTCAAAGCTCTGATTATATAATGCCTAAGCTAGTAGGGGCTGCAGAAAATAGAAAGATATGAAAAATAAAGCAAAAATTTTGTATGAGGTCAGTCAAGGGAAATAGCACTTGTTCTGTAAAGGCAAGGCTGCCTCTGGTCTTCAGTGCCTGAACTTTCTCATCTTTTCCTTCATCCGATAGGACAGTATTGAGCATTATTATTCATATGATAATGACTTACATATAACAGGGAACTGACAGATGTAGTCACTGAGTCTGTTTCCATCATATTTGAAAAGTCATGGCAGTCAGGCAAAGTCCCCGATGAATAGAAAAAGGGAAATATCACATCTATTTTTAAAAAGCATAAAAAGCAGGATCCTGGGAACTATTGACCAGTCAGACAGTTCTGTACCTAGTAAGATCGTGGAACAGATCCTCCTGGAAGCTGTATCAAGGCGTATGGATGATAAGGAGGTGATTAGAGACAGCAAACATTACTTTACAAGAGGCAAATCATGCCTGACCGATCTGGTGGCCTTCTATAATGGAGTGACTGCATTGGTGGATAAAGGAAGAGCAACTGATGTCATCTATCTTGACTTCTGTAAGTCCTTTGACATGGTCCCACACAACATCCTTGTGGCTAAATGGGAGAGGTGTGGGTTTGATGGTGTGGTGGGCTGACCTTGGCAGGCCACCAGGTGCCCACCAAGCTGCTCTGTCACTCCCCCTCCTCAACAGGACAGGGGGAGAAAAATGCCATGAAAAGCTCGTGGGTCAGACAAGGACAGGGATATCACTCAGCAATTACTGTCACAGGGGAAACAGACTCAACTTGGGGAAATTAATTTCCTTTATTGCCAATTTAACTGAGTGGGATAAAGAGGAATAAGAAGAAATATATGAATCTATGATAACACTGAAAAAAAAAAAAGTGTTTGAATGTGTGTTTATCCAGGCAGTGCCATTAGCTCCACACCAACCTGAGGTTAATGTATGCACTTGCCTAACTGTACACAGGATTCAGTACACTTTGACATCTCAGAGTTACAATCATTTGTTTCCTTAGCATATATTGATTCCTGTACTATGTATTGACAATCAGATCTCTTTTTTCATCATTTTATATGTGTTCTATGCAATATCCAGATAAGCTTTTGTAGTGTTTTTCCCCCTCCTTGCCCCTCCACCCCCCCATCCTTCAATATGCTGCCAACACCTCTGACACTGCCTGGTTTTTGTCAGGTCACAATATGAAGACCCACTAAATCAGTTGCTTTAAATCCATATCAGACTATTTGTTGCAATGTCCTTGTTTTTCATGGGATTTTTGATTGCGTCAGCACCTGCATTATAGCTGAATGAGAAGTTGTAAAGTTTTCAAACTTTAACAGATGAACAGTAGCTATTACATGGGAAAGTATGCACTGTAACTGTGTTTGCAAAGAATGTAGAGCCAGGGATTAAAAAGAAAATGGGAAGGTGGCACAGAATGATCTGTGAATACCTACAGAAAGGGCATGAAGAGAAGGGGGATGTAAAACAAAAAAGTTACTTGTAGTTGCTATAATATCTTGTAAACGATGAAGCAGATAATTCGGCTAATAGTCAGGAAATTTTCTTTAAGATCCATCTCTCAGCTTGACCTCACAACAATCAGGTCAGACAAGTGTCTCAGACTCACCAGTAAGATACAATCTTGTATAAGTAGAGAGAGAGGTTGACTATTAAGAAGAACCTGATAGAAATTTTGCCACTGATTCAATTATGATCAGGTTTGAGCATAATATGTTACCATGGCAGTTGTCTCTTAATTACTGAGTTCTCACAGGGATAGTACAAATGAAAAACAAACAAAAAATCAGCAAAAATGTTTGATCTTTTCTACCACAGCTGCAAATGACTGGGTTTGATGTAGAAATGATTGGGAGATATTCTATGACCCATAGCATATGACTTTCATTTAGATGATCCTCATGGTCCTGGCAGCAAAACCGGAGAGTCTATAAGGGGAAAAGCAGGAGACAGATAACAAGGGTATGCCTAAGAATGTAATCATTTACAATTTAGTGAACTAGATTCTGGTCTAATTCCTTAGCTTCAGTGGAATTTAGTTTGGATTTAACATTGGTGTAAACAGGATCATATCTGATCCAGGTCTAGATGACTGAACCTTATCTAGCCACGAGAAATATATCTGGCATTTCCTGTAATGTGTGGTATATTATATCACTGTAGCATTTGCTAAATCACATCGCTTGAAACTTAGTCAGCCTGTTTTGGTAGGGCAGTTAATAAGGAAAGGGGATTTATTTTAATGTCATGTTTGATGTCTTTCTTTCAAGGGTAACTTCCAACCTCCATCAGATTGTGGTTTCATTCTAATTTAAATCATTAGATTCAGGAGAGGACAAGGTAATCCATCCTGAAGAAAAAAAATAATCAATGCAAGTAGGTGTAATTAGTAGTACTTTCCTCTGGTAAGTCAATGGTGTAGAAAGAACGGAAAAACCACTGCAGACTACATTTATTCTTCCTAATGTATTGTGACTCCCTCACAGGTTTTATAATGGAGTTGTTTAGATCTTCTCTAGGAATTATATGTCTTTTTTTTCTAGTTAAACATACTGAGAGCCTTTAATATGCCATGAATAATTTTATCTATCAAGAAAGGTCCAGACACACAGACTCATGTGGGCAGCAGGAGTTTTAATTTTCTTATTTGTTGAAAATGATAATAGGCTTTTGATGAAGTGCTTACTTCACACTTCATGTTTTTACTGAGTTTATTACATATATTTATAGGTGTAAATCCTTTGGGCTATTCTATCTAAACCTGAACTTATTCCCAGTCCCTGGGAGGCTAGGTGCAAAGAATTGTGTGCTATATATGTTGTGGATTGCTCCTTTGCATTCATTCTGATTTGCAAAGAGAGTACTCTTTTTCTTGACAACTTTAGTAACATAAATTAGAAAACAGAAATAGTACGCCAAAAGATGAGAACATGCCTAATCCGCGTGTTTAAGTTTCTCCACCAGTCAGGTTATTTGTTTCATACACTTGAGCTAGTGGGAATAGGCATAGCATAAAATCAGCATCAAAAAAAAACCCCAAAACCACAACCCCAAACAACAAACAAGCATAAAAAGACCAAACAAAACAAACAAAAAACCCCAACAAATAAAACAACCAAAAAAAACCCCACCACAATTTTTTTTGGAGTGCTTCTAATCTTCATCTTTTCTGGATATTGACGTAGATGCAGATGTTTGACAAACAATATATTAACACAATTTGGCTCCCATTTTTACTGATGGTTTTACATACTCCTATTAATTCAGAATACTTTGCTCTGGACGCCTGGCAGTTTTGGAGTAGTCCACCCGCTTCCTTTTCCTCCCCTTTTACATCTTGCTGGAGTTCTCTTTCCAGTGTTATCTTAACTTGTCCAGCCCTGAGTATTGCCTCTAGAAATTGTATCGGAGCAGCATCTGGGCAAGTCTTCAGGAATGCCCAGATAAAATGCTTAGGGAAAAGCATAAGAACACAGTATGTACATGTATAGAATTGCCTTCACAGCTACAAAAAAGAAAACAAGGAAAGTGCCCCCCTTGTGATTTTTTCCATATAAAGAGGCACAATTCTCCTTCTTGCTGCTGATCAAACATCCCTGTGGCTCAAGCTGTGTTTTGCTAGAGCTGTGAGGAATCACATTGGTGTAACTGTGACCCTGGCTCACAACTAAAACCGATTGCTTCTGGTACTGAGGTTTGAGTGGTAGGTGCTAGGCCTCATGTCATACCCCATCATCAAACACTACTATGTCAGCTGTCACAGCATGGACCCCTTCGGCAGCAATCTCTTGTGCCCAGGTGGGTGGATTTGGCATCAGACAGATGGGGCAGGTTGTACACTTGCACACCATGGCTTAGAGCACTGTGTGTGCTCAGAAAGGTACAGCACACGAAAGCTTAAGAAAGGCTGTTCAGATCACTAGTGAGCTGGAGTCTTTGCTAGTTTTTCCTCAGAAATCTACTCCGTTCTGTTTGTTGTGCCAGACGCTGAGTTTCCAGACAGCCTTCCACAGCTCGTACAGCTCTAACGGCTCAGTTGCCTTCATCTTCAGATAAGCTGTTTGAGCCACAATGCTGTTCCACACTGGCCAGAGCTTTTGTTCGGCTTCTGTATCTGTTCATTTGGCATGCTTTATAGGTAGAAACCCTTCTGGAGTCAGCAGAATATTTATCAGTAACTCCAAGTCAGCTCAGAGATAGAAATACTATTGATACTTGTGCATGGATCCTTGCTTGATTTGCTAGAGCTAGTGGTCTCTAATGAAGGATGCCTGCAGTGACAGCCAGAGTCAGCTTCTGGAGAGGATGAATCAGTTTCTTGATTTATTTGAGTACAAGTGTTACTAATCTGCCAGCCTTTAATTGTGAATGGCTAATTATCAGACCTCAGTGGTGTGATACAAACTTTTAATTAACATAAATTCTCAGAATCTGTTGATTCCCACTGGACTGCAGAGGGAAGTTTAGAGTTACTGCAAACTTTGGTGACAGTAGTATGTGTATAGAGAATACATCCCCTCCAGGCAGTTTTGATGACTCCCAGTGTTTCATCCACAATTTTTCACCTTCCATCGTTATAAGGAGTCCATTTGACTGGAGAGTCCCTCATCATAAGCTGTATATTGTCTTCTGTGGATGATCTCATGGAGATCCTAGTATCTTTTAGAGGAAGGAAGAAAAAAAAAGCTCTTTTTGCACTGAAACACTTAGGTCATGTGTCACTTCACTGGAGCTTTTATACTAATTCCTAAAATAAAACAGAGCTTCCTCCAAGACAGAAAGATGATCTTCACCACTTTCTTCTTCTCCCCATAAAATCTTGAATTCTTCAAGGCGGAGGCAACATCTTACCAAAAGAAGACCATACACTGTCTGCATTTGTAGTGACTAAAGAAAAGCAATAATCTCAGGAGGTTTGTTAAAGAATATTTCATAATGCATATCAATCTGTATTTGTCCTCCTGATGCAATCACCTTCCTTATAAACTGTATTTCCTAAGGAAATAAGGCCTGAATAGCTGTATTGCCTGTCTGCCTGACACTCTGCATGTATTTTTTTAAGCTGTTGGCCAGTTTTGGCCGCTTGATGGGGGAGCAGAGGTCTCATACCAAATTTCTACAAGTTTGAGGAAGAAAGGACAAGAAGAATTACAGTGATGCCCATTCTTTTTGTCACTGGCCTGCAGGTCAGCCAAAATATGCACACTACCAAACAGCCATCAGAAAGCCACACATTATTACTTGTGCTGTTTTGGAAATAACCTGTTTCTGAGATTCATGAAAAAAAATACCTCCAGAATGCTGGATTCCAGCCATACTCTCAGTCAGGTATTATCTGTAGGTCTGTGCTTTCCCTCCTCCCTCCAGTTGAAGGACTCTTGACCTCTGCACAAAGCTGTTTCTTGGCCAACCTTCCTACCCTGCCACAGCAGCACCATGTTGTATTTGGATTCAGCAGTTGCAGGGGGACCGTGCAACTGCTGGCCTGCATTGCCCACTGTGCTTCACACATGGGGATAAAGGCTTATTCAGGGTGCATCCTTGATCTCAGCAAATATACCTGTCCAAAAGAGAAAGATTCTAAATGCATGCAATATGTGACCTGCAAGAATGGGACCAAGACGGACAACAGATCTTGAAGTATTCCCATCACTGCCATCCAAACCATTTCCTTTTGAAAGCCTGAAACATTGGAGCTCAGTCATCCAATTTTAACAGCTGCTCCAGGACCCTGCGAGCCTTACTGGTCTCACTTTTTCGCTGCTCTTCTGGTGTTAATCTCTGTACCACAGCAAGGCTTTAACCAAATCTTTCAGATTGCACATATGCATATTCCTAGCTAGAGGCAGAATTGGCCTAGAGAAATGAAATACATAAGCTCATGTTTACTTAGTCACAAATCTTTGTGCTCGATTTTGTTTTCATTACTTCAGAGTTCACTATTTTAATGTACAAATTGAGCACAGGTCCTTTCATCATTTCATTACCTTTAATTATAGCCATAATCATTTTAATATGGAGTCCTGTTATCAGATGCTCTTAACTAATTAATGCTGTAAATTACCTGGAAAATCTAGAGTGAAAGTTGCTATGCCATAAAAAATATTATTTATGTTTCTGGCTACAGTGTATACCAGATAGGTTATTTAAAACCATCATGTCCCAAACAGGGAGAATATCACTTTACTCCTCTGCTAGACACTGTACAATTACACAGAAGTTTTGGGGGTTTGTAACTGACTGTTTTACTGCCATGAATTTGAAGAAATGGAGAGTGTAAATTCTTGCTACCCAGTTTTTCTGAGGACAGGCCATCTCTTAGTTCAGAAGATCCCATCAGCGTTGGGTCTGTGGGTTCGCTTCAGGGAGAAGTCTGGTGTGTTGTGTATGAATTTTCCAGTACATAACAGGCTGGATTGGGTAGCAGAGGGGTGCAGAGAAATCTGAGCATCCGCTTCCAAGCCCTCTGGTTTATATGGCTTCTAAGGTCTGGTTTTAAGGGCAGTTTGGCTGGGCTTGAGGAGTTTCGATTTGGCTGATGGGGGGAGGTCAGGGATGGTCTAGAAGGAAATTGATAGGTCAGAAGACAATGTGATCCTTCCATCAATGATCCTTTCTTCAAGGCTAACCTTTCTCTGCCTTTCTCTTGCTCTTCTTCTCTAGCTTCATTTGTAATTTTTCAGTGTGATGGTTTTTTTTCTGGCTGCAGTTGTGTGTTCCTCACTGACTGTATCCACAAACCCGGCTCATTTGTTTTTCTCCAGTGAGGCATCAAATGCTCATGAATCTCAATGCATCCCCAGCTTCTAAAACTTTCCTCAGGAGCCATATACTGCCCACACAGTGCACAAAACTGCCGCTGACATCAAGAGTTACCTTGCAGATCAAGGCGAGTATTGACAATACAGGAGTTCTGCTGCAGATCAAGGGCAGCGTATCTCTGTGGGGGTTTCTGCACATTTCTTTCCAAATAGCTACACTGACAGGGAGGTAGGTTGCTAGATCCGTAATGGCAAACACAGAACTGACCCTGTCATGGTTTGATCACTGGAACTTAAGAATAAAGAAAGTCCTGCCTGATTTCCACTATTAAAAGTTCCCCTCAAGTATTAAAGGGGGTTTGTTGGTTGTTTTTTTTTTTTTTTTTTGAGAAGATGAGTTGTAGAATTCCAGCCTTCCTAAAGTCTTCCAGAGTTTGGCAGTTGTCTTCAGTGGAGTCAGGGCTTCGCCCTTCATGCAGCAGCCATTGTGTTCTTTGGCAGGCATGATGGCCTTCCAGTGATGAGTTATATGATTCTTTCCTGTAATTTGGATATTCAATCTGGTAAATATTTGATGTGATTTAGGAACCTTTAGGATAAAAGTAAGTAATCCAATGTTCTATGCATAAACACAACCCGTGAAATTTAAGCCTTATAGCTAAAAATACCCAGCCGTTATTCATTTAAATCATGTTATTAAGTAATTGTACTTCTACTTGAGAAATGTATTTTTTGAAAGAAGTTCCCTCACAGTAGACTGACTAACATGTGTTATGTTAGCATTCCTAAAACGCTCCAGCCAGTTATTTATCCCACTGTTTAATTTACAGCCTGGGTTTATGATGGGTCTGTTCCAGACTGTACATCATTCAGCTTGGGGGTAGGTGAGGCTCTGGGACTATAAAGGGATCAAAAAAAAAAAAAAAACAAACAAATAAACAACACCTTTATCACACGTAGTTCTTGAGTTACCAATAATAAAATATAACTTTATGGTCATCTCTTTAATTAAACCAAAAAATTTTATCATCCTCATGGAGTTGTGCCAGTTGGTGGCTGTGGCAGATAGTGAACTAGTTTTAACAAGATTGTTCCTAAAAAAGCAAGGTGGTATTTTAATATGACTTCATACTGAACCTTATTTGTTCTGTTTTTAAAAAGAGTTAGAAGTGGTATAGATTTTATAGCAAATGCTTCCAGTATGAAGCCAGTATAAATCAGTTTGATCAGTGAATAGCTACCAATATTTGAAACAGAAGTTTCATATATAGTTGAAATGTATGTTGTTAGAATACTTGAAGGTCATATAAAATCCCGTTTACATCAACCAGTTATTCTAGCTCTTTGACAATGCACATATGAAATTATTGTTTATTGTTTTGATCACACTGAAGCCTTCAATAATATATAGGTGTGTGCATGTGTGCACCGTCTTCATAAATTGCTGAACTTCATTTCTAAATCATGCCATGCTCACATTTTGTTGAACAATATTATAAGAAAATTACGACTTTATTTTGACATTTTTCCTAGGAAGCTCTCCTAAACTGCTTCAGAGAATGTCAAGAGCACTTACAGAAAGTAATGAAAAGAACCTTAGAAAATTCATCTTTCATGATAATCTGAGCTTTAAAGTCACACACTTCATGCTGAAGTGTTACCTGAGTGCATTGTCACTCTCCTGAATGTCCACACGCTAAGGGAATCTTCAGCTAACATTGGACTTCAGTTAGTGCTAGGACTATCTGTTTTCAAAGTACATTATTAAACAATCTAAGCACCTGGCTTCAGGGGTCTGCACTAATATTGGTAATTCCAGGCTTCATCTTACAATTTTTGTGGTGAAGTTTTCAAGGTCGCAGATGTCACTGAGCAGCACAGTGCCAAGGGCGTAAAAGGGAGATGGTGTCTAACTTCTGTTTGTGCACCTGAAAATCTCCCTGTTGCATACTTAGAGGTATCAGTAATCCAGTGGCATTTTCACACATGAGCAGTTTGTAGACTTGTGTCTACAATGTATGACTTGCAGAAATAGGTATGTCTCTTTCGAACTTTTTTCTGTCCTGTGCACTTGACAGTAACTGCTGTATATCACCTGCTATAGTGGTTTTTCTCAGTTTCTTCTGTACTGAAAAAAACCCACCACCACAATAAGCATTAGGATAGTGAAGAATAATTCTGATACAATTTTTTGCAGAAAGGCTAGGGCAGTCTTTTTGTTCTACAAGAATCCTTTTTATTTATTCACTTTAAATTAGCCCATTTTCTGAGATGAAAGTTAATGGGCAGCAAGCATCACTTTAATGTGTGATACCAGTAAAGGCAATACCTCCTCGTAGGCAAACAAAAAAGTTAAGATCGGGAGTTAAGGAAAGATCAAAACCTTTCAACTGTAACATGTCTTTTCTGTCTCTGTAGCACTATATACAATTGTACATCTCTGTCTATCTCTAACAAGGCAGAGAGATACACAAAGGTACATTCAGAATAATAGGGTAAAAAATTGACATCAGAACATGCAGAAAAGGCTTCAAGATCTATTAATATTTAGGTCTATGTGTATTTATAGTTTTGATGATCTTTGTTACATGCTAGAGATTTATATCATAAAATGGTAGAAGCAAAATAAAAAGAATGTGATAAATGAGACTAATCATAAAAAAGACTCATCATAAATATTTCCTCTCAAAAGTGTGTTACCAGAGGGACTGTATTAATCAGTACTGAGATATTTAAGGGTGGAGACATCATGAATAGACAGACAAACATACACACTGGATAAACTACATTGCCCTTCCGTCATGGTACTTTAGTGAACAAAGTGCAGCATTGCTGAAGGTGTCTTGACAGATTCATAGTTTTGATTTTCTTTTAGTGGCCTCTTCAAGTGTTAATAAAAATATAAAAGTTTTATGTCTGTTTCAGAATTATTTGGAGTGCAGCCTTCTGCCATCGTGCTTCCGAGAATGTCAAATAGAACCTGAAGGGAAAGGTCATGGAGCCCAGCTCTCACAAATCAGATTCCTGTGCCAAAGGGAATAAGGTTTTCCACCTGTGCAGAGAGATTTTACACTTAACTGCACCCATGGTTTTCACCAAAGGAAATCAAAGGCTTTTGTATACACAGTGGATGGGGCAGGGGATGTAGGTATTAATCACAGTGACAGACGTCACATCCGTCACAGCTGTCAGATAGAATCGTCACCAGTTTGCATTGCACTTTGGAGGTATTTAACACAAATGGTTTTGTTAAAACTTTAAAGGCAGAAAAAAAAATAAAATTAAAAGGAGGTAAAAGGAGGATGGGGGTAAGGAGGGGTTAACAAAGGAAAATCTGTTTAACTAGTTCTGTACTGTGCAGGGCCTCTGTTTGGTGGCACCTGGGTGGCAGCATGTGCAGAAGTTAATCTAAAGTAATGAAAAAAAATCTCCATTTGCCGGCAAAGACTTGAATTAGTTTATTTCAGTTGCTGCCAACATGAAATATCCCTTTTTTTTTTTCTCTAGAGTAAATAATTAAAATCATTAGTGCTCATTGGCATTGTGCTACACCACACCATGTCACATTCCATAAGCCCTTTGCTGTGAAATAACGGAATTTTGCATTTCCAGAGACTGATTCATTCACAAGCCTGGGACATGTACAAATGAAAAAGTAAGGGACAAAACCCTCCCTCTGATGTCTGTGCTGTGCAGCTGCCTGGTGGCTCTGGGAATTGTATGCCCCTCGGAGGTCAGAATCCAGACCTAAAGCTTGCAAGTTAACACTGAATACAGTAAATTTTGAAAATGTCTTTGCAACGTATCAATCTTTCACCCAGACCGCTAAGGGTGCAGACCTGATCCTGTCACACAGTCAAACTGCATGGAAGTTGTATTGCTTCATATTTACAAAAGGATGGTCTCTGGATTGTCACAACATTGTAAAAATTATATAAAACAGACTATTTCCTCGGCTACTATAAATAGTCAGCTTTACTGATGGAGCTGGGGATCTGTCAGTTCTGTTTGTTTGTTTACAGCTAAGTCACAATGGCACTGCAGTTTAGATAAGATTTTTGAAGGACGTAAGCAAAATAGAGACTGTTTGTTCATTTTATTTTTAGGGAAAAACAGGCAAAGATCAGGTCTATATTTCAAAGCTTTACCGATATAGGTATATATAAAAAAACCCCAACAATATTTGACAGAGCTGTGCTGGCAAAATCCTGAGTTTATTTGCTATTACAGCAGCCAAAGGCACCTTTTGTGGATGTACTTTAGTTTGGAGAACTGCTTTACACAAACAATTCTGAAATTTGCCAATGTAACTGTACCAGCTAATCATGTCTGGTTTGGACAAGGCTGAACTGTGTGGTTTTCTGTTTGTTCATGTATTTGTCTCCATATGTAACTGTATTAAAAAAAAACACACAACAGACACGGGAGACACCATATGCAGGGAAACCAGTTAAACTCCCTTTATACAAAAGAGTTCCTCTGTGCCTCAAGTCAATGAACTGCAGACATCAGAGAAATGTGCCACATCTCTTTCAAGAAGGATAACCTTAGGTGTAAGAATAGTTGTGTTTCTTCAATTCACAGGGCGGGGAGGGGGAACAAGTCTGAGAGTTATTTCCATTTCTCCAGGCCTTTTATGCATGAGCGATGGAAGGCAGCTGCTTGGGCTGAGCCTGTGCAAGTTGGACACTCCTCAAAGGAGACTTGGTGGGGGGTAATCCTCCAAGTGGCACAGGCATTGCGCAAACCACAGCTACTGAGATATCCTGACCGACTGCAAACAATTTATATATAGCATTGCAATATATAAACCATGGGGAACTGAATACACCTTTTATCACTCCCCAAAAGGCACACATTTTCAGAACTACTGGCTTCCTACATCTCTTAGAAAAAAGAGAGCTGCAGGCTCCCAGTTCTTCAGGAGGTAGGTTGCAGTTTTACGCATACATGCATAGAAACTTTTGATGAGTGTGATTTGTAGCAACTCAAAATCACAGCATGGATGTGCCATCCTTCACTCAAGTCAATGGATTTTCTTGCCTCATGTGAAGGTGCTGTCTCCCCTTAAGATGCAGTGGAGGTGGGTAATCCTCAGTCACTTAACTGGAAGGGAATTCATGGAAGCCATCAGTGCTAGTAAAATGGCACAGCAGAGTGATCTGAGTATCCTTCTGAAAATTAAGAGACTTGTAGTTATGAGTTTCCAGACCTGAGGAGCTGAGGGCACAATATGGGTGACTGCAGCATCTCACCAGAGTAGCGAGAGTCATGGTCAGTTTTTATGTTTGAGAGAGAAGGATCTATAATGATGCATTGTTATGTATAGAAATATATGTTTATTTTTTTGTATATATGCCTAGACCAGAAAGGCCAGCAGTTCACCACCTTGAGCCTTCGAAGGGTATCATTGCCTGCAGTGAATGGTATCAGGGTGGTTAAAAGTGTTCCTTTTCAGTAAGTCAAGCAGAAAATCCAGGGCTGCAAGAAAATTTTCTTACTTCAACACTGTAAAGGCTACTTTCCCATGTTTCCAGTAACTATTTAAGAACTTAAAAAATGTTATTTAAATTTATTTAACTCATTTTCACTCTGCCAGATTTTCTGGTTTGTTTTTTTTTCACTTTCATCTGTTTAAGGCAGTGACTCTTCATAAAGTGTCAAGAGTCTAAATAGTAATACTCTGTCTTGATTTTATTAGTCCGTGATTCCTTTTTACTAAGTTAAATAGTGAACACCATGGGTTAAAAGTCTGCATATCATCCTTTGACAGTGACCTGGACCTTTTTAAAAGCATTACTTGTAGGGTGTTCGATTCAATCAGATGCATACTGATGAAAAAACAACCACCCAGAGCTCTCGTTGACTATGTACAGCCAAAGTTTGACAGCCTAGCATCAAACAAAAAATTGATTTCAAACCCAAAAGTCAATATTTTGCTTTTGCAAAGGCACTTTGGCACTTGAGAGGAAAGTTTGCATGTAATGTACACATTTGATGAGAAAAATACAGGGGAGATGGCTGTTTTGGACTTGATTTGGTGTGCCTATTGTTTTCTATAAACAGTAAAGCCTATTAAGTGTTGTCTGTGCAGCTAGAGAGGAGCTTCAACTGGTTTTACATGCAAATATGTACCCTCCAGGTGGGCCTGATTTTTTGTGTAATTCATCTAACAAATGAAGTTACTTAAGCATAGGTGTAGCCTGGAAATGTTTCAGTTTTGAGTCCTTATATTTTATAAAGCCTAGACTTGTCCGTCAGTGACAAGGTACGATTTTATCTGCTGTGTGGTTTCTAGGTCCTCCATTTCCACTTGCTAGAGGTTGCAGTCTGTTTGCAAGATGAAGAATGATTGCATTTTTTAGACATTGTACGCTGCTGGAGGTCAAGTTTAGATTTTGATACTTAGACAGTCTTTTTTTCACTGGTCCTGGTATATGTAGCTTTACCAGCAGTGTATAAAATAGCTGTGGATGGGTAGTGGCTGAAGACATTCACAGATAGGTAGTGTTGTCATGAAAATTCACTACAGTTCTTATGTTCTGCAACTTTGTAGGTATCCACTTATTGTTGCACTGGTTATTGCAAATGCAGTGTCCAAGTTGCACATTGAGAGGAACGTTCGGAAGTATTTACATCTGTATAGCCATTTGCTTCTATTAAATGGTTTCCAATGCTTGTAGGATTTTTCTGAACAAAAGACTGCACCAAATTTATAATACAGGTGTGCATAGGAAGGTTTTTCTTAGGCTTGAATCATCCATAAAACATAGTCGGTTGTATGTCTGTGCA
Source organism: Falco naumanni (assembly GCF_017639655.2). Taxonomy (NCBI): domain Eukaryota; kingdom Metazoa; phylum Chordata; class Aves; order Falconiformes; family Falconidae; genus Falco; species Falco naumanni. Next base: position 6,018,794 of record NC_054055.1, on the reverse strand, counting down.
GATAACATTATAAAGTACAAGTGAAATACAAGGCTGTGAAGACTGGGATTCAAAGAGCTCAGCTTTGAGAGGACTCTGAACCAGAATACTCTCTAGAACCAGAATGTACACACCATTGATTCTAAAGCATGGTGAAGACTATGCTTTTCCCTCGTGAGAGTCCTTTGGTAGAACAGAGCTCCCTATTCTGTTGTTACTTTTTTTTTTAAAAAAAAAAAAAAAAAAAGAAAGGAAAAGAAAAGAAAAGAAAAAAATCGCATCAAGGTAGCTTTCCCATTGTTCTTTTGTTACTTAATGAAGATTATTCATCAGTTCTGTTTCCTTATTATTCAGTGTTGTTTGGCTTAGCATTTTGAAAACCAGCAGCACAAGATGTTGCTACAGAAAAAGATGTATTTCACAGGATGGTGCAAACATTGCTCTTGATAGTAGGAGAAGCTAGGCTTAAGTTCAGTGGATGTGCTTCTTAAGGAGAGATTCAGTCACTCAAATCGTACCACTAATTCCAGTTTCTAAGTGTTAGTGGGGGAATATGGGCATCTCTACACAGATAAATCATCTGAATGCAGTGACCTGGTTCACTGCATCTCTGTCACCATTCTGTGGGCTTCCTCATTAGACTGCCTGACTGTCTCATGTAGACAAAGCCTGTTGTAGGACATTCCTTGAAAGGGGAAATTCCCCTCTAGATTGCAGAATATCGGTAACAGCCCTGAGACAGACCTGCTTGGTAGGACAGAGGTGCCACCTTTGCATATTGCTTCAGCTCAGTCCAGGTGTTGCATATTCAGCTGGATTCTATGCAGATAAGAGGAAAGCTTGGTCTGCAGCTGATCCTGGCTGTCACCAGAAGCCACCAAGGTACCCTCTGTGCAGACAGTATCTCCCACTCTGATTTACCTCCTGATATTTTTTCATTATCTGGCAACTTGGGAGTTAAATATTCTGCTTGCTTTTCATTGTGTAAATGCTGTCCTTGGCTTGCCATGTGTCTGATAGGGTACCTGCTTCCGGCAAGCTGTCTCACTTTAAAAGCAAACTCTCTGTGGCCGCTACAAGGGTGCTGGGGAAGACCCAGTTCAGTCTTTTGTAGTCCACCTGACCTTAGGTGGCTCATCAGATTAATGAGTGAAAGCACCCCAGCTTCCATACCCAGGGGCACCCAAAGGGACAAGGAGCCTATGAAGGTAATTTCAGTTGGCTGGTTTTGTGAGTGCTGTGACTGTACATCTGCAGCAGGCTGAAAGATGGTCCTGGAGCTGAAGCAAGGCTCTTAGCTGCTCTGTCAGTTGAATGCAGAGGTCATTATTTTAAAAAAGATTGTTTCCTCTGCAACAGGGGGGTGGATTTTTCTGTGTGTGGGTACAAGCACGATTGCCCAAAGTCACACTACCAACATAGTCATCATGACTACTGTGGAGTTTAAGTTCAAGGGAGCAATAAGTGATTCATTCCACCTGGCACTATATACAGTGAGTAAAGAGAAGTATTTCCTGTACCTAACCCAGACACCAGTCAGGCCGTCTGAATATGAGCAGACATACATATGACAAATGTGTGGAGGAACAGGAGAAGCTGGGAAAAAAATGAGAACATATTTTTCACTCTGAGGTTAGCACATTTGCCCTAAATACAATCCCAAAACCTAATGAATCAGAAAGTGTAACTGTTACATAGACTAAATTCAAAACAGTGCTACTCATTAAAGATTAAGGGAAAGGAAAGGAACATGGGGTTCAGACCTTTTATTCAAATTTTGTCATATTGGCTCCTCATTGGTAATCCTTTTATGATTCACAATTATTCAGTTCTTCATTCACAGGATTCTGTCAAGACTCTCTAATATGTGCCAAGTACAAGCTTCATTAACTGAGTTATCTTTCAGCTCTTTTTTATCTGTGGTTACCAAGCCAATCTTAGTCAACAACTTTTTAATGTTTAAAAAAACCTAAAAACAAAAACCCAAAACCCCTACAAAGCAACACAAAGACAACTTGATTTCTACTGGTGTTTTTTGCAATCAGATTTCCAGTGTTTCATTACATTTGAATACTGACATTTTTCATATTTGACACACTTTGGTGACTCTTTAGAGAAAATGAGGCTTACAGGGGTGTTCATTAAGTTCTGAGCTATTTAGACTTCCACAGTGCCAGCCTATCTGCTAGAAAGGTTGAATTATCTCTGGTGCTCTATTTCATTGGCACCTGGTGTCTAAGACTGGGAGGGCTCTTTTGCTGTCTCTTCAAGGCAAAAATCATAGAATCACAGAATGATTTGGGTTGGAAGGGACCTTCAAGACCACCCAGTCCCACCCCCTGCCCTGGGCAGGGCCCCCTCCCCCCAGCCCAGGCTGCTCCCAGCCCCGTCCAGCCTGGCCTTGAGCCCTGCCAGGGATGGGGCACCCACAGCTGCTCTGGGCAGCCTGGGCCAGCGCCTCGCCGCCCTCACGGGGAAGGGTTTCTTCCCAATATATAATCTAAACTCACCCTCTTTCAGTTTAAAGCCAATACACCTTGTCCTATCATTACCTGCCCTTGCCCAAAGCCCCTCTCCAGCGTCCTTGTCGGCCCCTTTAGGCACTGGGAGCCGCTCTGAGGTCTCCCCAGAACCTTCTCTTTCCCAGGCTGAAAAATCCCAACTCAGCCTGTCTCCATAGAAGAAGTGCTCCAGCTGTCTAATCATCTTTATGGCTCTCATCTAGACTTGCTCCAACATGTCTATGTCCTTCTTGAGTTGGGGTCCCTGGGCTGGACACAGCACTGCAGGTGGGGTCTCATGAGAATGAGGTAGAGGGGGAGAATCACCTCCCTTGACCTGCTGTCCACGCTTCTTTTGATGCAGACAAGGATACTGTTGGCTTTCTTGGCTGCCAGTGCACATTGCTTGGTTATTTTGAGCTTCTCATCAACCAGCACCCCAAGATCTCCTCAAGGCTTTTTTCAATCCATTGAGCCATTGACCACAACTCTTTGACTGCAACCATCCAGCCAAATCCTTATCCACCAAGTGATCACCCCATAAACAGTGTTGCTTGGTTCTGGAAATTATTAGAAATTTAAAGGGGGGTTGGGGGGGTGGGGGGTGTTTTATAAGGTGTTTCTTTTATTCCTCAGTACTTTTTTAGTTTAGCTGGTCCTGAATAGCTTATGTTAGGCTTTTCATTCCAACTAGTAGAAAGGGAATAATAAACTCTGTGTCTTTTTGGAAACCAGAGGAAAACTGTGAGAAGACAAATGCTGAAAATGATCTCTTTTTGAGTAAGCCAAGGTAACGTACAATTAATCACAGTTAGCCATGTTATAGTTTGTTAAGAATGGTCTTGATGAACCTAGTACAATTTGTGCAGAGGCTCCTCTATAAAGCCTTCTGAATTCCTGTGGTGCTGTTGTCCCAGTACAGGCTTGCTGCTACATGTAGAAAGCTGTTATCTGACTTCCCCTGCCTAGGTGGTGAGATCTACAAGAATTCAGTGCTGCCTAAGCAGCTATAAAAATACAGTGTTTATATATAATGTATAGCGGGATAATCAGAGCATCTTACCACTGTATAAGATTCATGTACATACATGATGTAAGAGAGCCACTGCAGCCAGCATTACGGTTCTCCTTCCTGTGGGGAAATATAACTGCACAGTTTATATTACTCAAACATTGTGGAACAAGTTGAAAAGAGCATGTTCAAATAAAGGGACAGTTGTGATTTTAGGAAATCAAGAAAGAATTAACTTTGTGAGCTTCTCTTATCCTTTGCAAATCCCATAGGATCTTTGGTAACCGCAGAGGGTAAGAACCTCAATACTTTTGTCACATCAAAAAAATCCTGCACAGCTGCAGTAATTTTCAGTAGTAAGATTTCATAACTTGTGCTTTCATCTACACCTTTTTTCTAATGTTCCTTAACTTGAGAAGGAAAAAAAAAAAAAAAAAAGGAATCATAAAGCAAGGGAAATAGTTGCTAATCCTAGTCAAGGTATATTAAATTCAGTAATGCTCAGACATGACGTAAGTTTTCAGAATTTGTATATGAATGAAAATAAAAATATTCTGCAAGGAAAAGCTACCTAAATGTCAGAAAAAAAGAAATACAAGCGATGAAATCCTGTGAAACCAGAATAAGATGGATGTGCTGTCTTTACTTAGCAAAGAAATCACAGAGAGTATGCAAATCGAGAATGAAAATGACACATTTTTACTTGATTCGAAAGCATTATCCATAATAGCATGTGCAATGTGTCTGCAATAATAGGGTGTAAATTGGAGTTTACATAATAGATCTTTGGAAACAGGCTCTGACTCACAGTCTGAAGATAGTGTCTCCAGTAGGGAAAGTCAACTCATAGCAGGAGAACTTCACAAAGTGCCTGTTGCATAGTCCAGGGTTCACCCATTTGCCCCCCTTTCTTGTTTGCACAGAGTATTCATCTCAGGCATCCATTGGAATGAAAACTGTGGTATCTGGTCTTGGAAACCTTTGGTATGTTGCTCCTGATTAGACAAGTCATTTTCTCTGGGATGAAATACGTTCTTGTGAACGGTGGTAGACTGACAGCCCTAAAAGCTGGAAATCCTCTATTTGCATCCATCTCTCTCAGCCTGGATTTAATAAACTGTCCCTGTCCTCCTTTGACGACCAGCAGACATGTTTGCAAGACAGCAGGTTTTGGTGTGTTCTGTGCCTATCCTCCTGTCTTTTTGCTGCCTCTCAGCGAAGGGGGCCAGGCTGAGCAGTCACGGCCGCTGTCTGTTGCATGGGAAAAGGAGTACTAATATAACTAAGCGAGCAGTAAGATTCTTCCACTGTTGTTTTTATTATCTCCATGGTCAGGGCTTCAGTTAAATGACAGTCCCCAGTAATATCCAGACCAAGGACGGCTGGACACCTTGCTTCACGTGGTGTTGCAGAGCTGAGGTCAGACATGATTTAGTTCTGATATTTCTTGTCTGTACAGTCCCTGGTCATTGCTCCGTCCTTCCCTTTATTTTGCTGGTTGATGTACAGAATTTGCCAGGGCTAGCTAGTGTTAGGTCAGAGTCCAGTTTGGCATTATTAATTTTGGATGAGCTTTGCTAAGTCAGACTTCTGAATACTCCATTAGATTACTGGGAAGAATCTATTTGTCTAAATGTAATGACCGGTATAGACCTCCTTTTGTGGAGTGTGGCATTCTCTGTTGTACTGATATACAATAGAGCACTTTTGTATATGAATGCTATTTATATTTGTACTATTTATATAAAGTATATATTATATACTTTTTATATATAGATAGATATATAGATATATATATATAGATATATATAGACTATTTCTCTGACCTTTCTCGGAGTATAGGGTAAAATGGATTGGGACCCTAAAAGCACTCAGTTCTCTCCATGGAATATATACCCCTAGTCCCACATCTAACCTAACAGAGCCAGAGGTAAATACACATTCAAACAAAATAATGGCCCCTTTGTAATTAACACCTTCTATTTTTTTGCTAGACCAACTCAACCACTCTAAGTTTTCTATATGCTCAGCCATAGTTAATGGTAAGGTAGTGTGAGTCAATACAGGGTGAAGAGAGAAGGGATGGGATGTCTCTCATACCTCTTAATGTTCTATCTTGCATGTCTAAATATCCAAGGGGCTACAGAGATATTGTAAATGCTTTATCTGTTCCTCTACTGAATCTAAGTTCTAATCTAGATTTCAAAAGTGTCATTAAATGTCATGGTAGTTTTGATACCATTCACTGTAATTTAGGACTATGTATAGTTCATTCAGTTCTGAGCTCTCTAATTAGACAGTAAATGAGTGTTAGTTTTTCATGATACAGAAGTCTGTCTGGTAAGTATTAAATTGATGGGATGTACATGTTTTTCAGATAATGTATTGGATAAGTGTTGTGCATTTGTGACTTTCAAGCATAAACCTACTAAAATCACAGAGGAATAAGATTCCTGTATCCCATATGCAGTATGCTGAACTGTCAGTCTTCCTCCAGTTCCATCAAATATTTTAGTTTTTCTTTGTTTGCAGAAAACATGTGAAAAAAATCTTTGATGATTAGTTTAAAAAACCCACAAAACACAAATACGAGTATAATCAGTACTAGCTTGACCTTTCTAAAGTGTTTGCCTTCCACAGTCTACCTCCCTCAGACTGTTGGCTAACAAATACTTTGAGTTTTACTCAAAGTAGCCATATCACTGATCTTTACATCTTTCTTCACCATATGTTGTTTCATTTTCCTGACACCTCAGTTTTTATGCCACTTGCATTTTTTACTCAGTTTGAGTACATCTCTAAGTACAAACTGTTGGATTTTGTTAAATTGTGTAACTGACACAGTTTTATGGCTTTCCCTAAACTCAGTCTATGATTAAATATATTCTCAGCCTTCTTGTTGACTTAACTATTTAAAGTTCTAGGGCAAAACAGAACAAACTTCACTGGGAGCTGTATATCCATCATAAAATTACTCTAAAATGTTATCTATCCAGGCTGGTTATATTTTTCATGCTTTATCATAACTTGGTGTGAGCTTTCACAACTTCTGTGCATGAAACCAAACTACTTTTCTAGCCGTCTGGGAGGGGATCAATGCATATGTCATTAGAGCATATGGAACCAAGGCTATCTTACCCTTTTGTGTTTGATTTAGGATATGTGGCATGCCAGCCTTCAAACCTTTTAGAAGTGCCTGTACATAAATGAGCACAGTATGGAATAATTCAAATCATGAACCTTAAAAATATTTTACTTGTGTTTTAGATCATCCTCCAAATCTTCAAAATCATTCAAGACTTAGAACTCCACCACCTCCAATATCACATGCTCACACCCCAAATCAACATCACGCGGCCTCCATCAATTCCCTAAACAGAGGGAACTTCACTCCACGTAGCAACCCCAGCCCAGCTCCTACAGATCACTCTCTCTCTGGAGAACAACCAGCCAGTACTCAAGAGCCAGCCCATGCCCAGGACAACTGGTTACTTAACAGTAACATCCCACTGGAGACTAGGTAGGTCATTTTCTTTAATACTTTACAATGTTGTGACTGTGTGTGCTAAGGATGCTATGGAAAATAGGGACATCTATACAGCTAGCCATTCAGTTTGTGAACTAGTGTTTGGCTTACGTATTTTGAGTTGTACTTATTATTCTGTGTGTCTTTTTATTTGGACTAGGAGAAGAGGAAATTGCTCTTCTTTCATAAACTAAGAATATTGTCTTTAACAGCTACTCGTAAGATTATTTTCCTCATTTGAATTTGGAATCAGGATCATAGATTAAAATGTTCTTGGTTTTCTTTTTTTTATATTTTCCTTTAATGTCTTTTCTTCCTATGTGGTAGGATAAATCAATATCCTATTTAAGAAACTGCAATCCATCAATATATTGAAAAGATTTAGCCTTCTAGTTGTGCCTCGTCAAGCAGATACTTCTGTAGTACATCATTCAGGAAAGGTTGATCTTGTTTTACCTAATGAGGTCAGCTGCTGCATTTTACTGTCCTACAACATTGCTCTAGCAAGCATGAAATGTTGGATAGCATGGCATCAGTCAGTTAATAGTGTTTCCATTTAGCTCTTAAATTCTTTCCTACCTATGCAACACATGAAGGGTGTGACAAGAGTGCACTGAGTTGTTCTAGTTCATAGATTTCTTTAGGTTCTGAGTAGGTTCTCAAAAAGGGAGCTGTCATACTCCCTCAGCCTCAGGTTCCCATTTGATGGTGACTGCATCTACTTCTTGCTGTCCCACTTGAAGCTCAGTTTTGGCATTCTCCAGAGATTTTGCTTCACCGTTTCCTTTGCTACTGAGAAACCACTGGAGATGCTGGATTTATTAGCCCCCACACATGGTATCTTTTTCAGTCTACAGTGAAGTCTTCCAGGCCTAACATGGTGCACTTACTTAGCTGCCTTTTTTGCCTTGTTTCTCTTACGTTCTCAAGCCAACAAGAAAAATTTTAGACAGTTAAAAAAGATATACTAACTGAAAACAGAGCCAGGGGCCAAATTTGTCACAGCACAACTTGTGGGAATCTCATCAGTGGTAGCTTTGTCTGTATCCTGGGATAAAATGTACCCAGTTTTTCCAGCTTCTGCTAAGAAAATGTTTTTTAAAAATGAGCGCATTTGTTGATCTTGAGAAGAAGATATGTGTGCTGGCCCTCTGAAACTTCCAAAACAGACCTCAATATTACATTTTATGGCATTTAAGGATAATTAATTTCTCTGTGACTGCTTGATTAAAAAGACCCAACTAAGAAGCTAGATCCAAAAGATTAAGACAAAATTGTAAGCAAGTGCTGCAAGTGTGATTTGGCAACAGTTTCAGTAATTATATTGTGTTACTAATTCTTGAGCATATATACCCAAGCATTGGGTATAGTATTTAAGTAATACTTAAATAACACATTTTATGTGTTATTTAAAAAAACCCCAAACAACAAAACAACCCATAAAAAAATACTTAGGCCACTCTCCTGAAGTCCTTTAGTGAATAATCCTCTACAGTTCTGAAGGAAGCCCTGTGCCTTTTTCTAAACCAAGTTATGAATTCTTCAGAAAAGAGATAATATACTGGTTTAATAGTGCCAAGACATCCTCACATCAGACTGGAGTCTCTCAGAACCCACCTTGCAATTGAGAAGGACCGTCCTTGCTGCTGGATCAGTGGAGGAATGTCAGAGATAAAAGTTCTTAGCTGAAAACATCCTGCCCCCATTTGTCCAGTTCTGGTGGCAATCAGGGAGGGAAATGAAGAGACAACCCTACCACAGCTTAATAAATGCAGGAGTTCACAGACAGAACAATTATTTGGCTAGTCCTGCAACGTTCCTGTTAAACTGCAAATGAGTACATCCTTACTGTCCTCATTTCTTCTCCACAAAATCATTTTTCAAGATCTGAAGCAGACTGCTCTTTCTGCCTATCGCGTTTATCATATTATTGCTGTTAACCAGACTGGAAGCTGGAGGTCTACCTGCATGAAGAGATCTTTCTGCATCATTTGATGATTTCACTTGCATCACAAATCAGTCACATTTGTAATTGATCCTCAGTTTAACCATTTTATTAATTAGGTAAAAAATAGGTTGTTTCAAGACTGATGTGGCTTTTGACACACTCATTGGAATGGCATAAATTTGCCAGTGTCCTTTCAGAGAATGAACATGTTGGACAAGAGTATGTAATTTTATGCCAAACAGCAAATGAGCACATTTACGGAGCACAACTGATAGACTTTTGTTCCTCCACTAAACAACATTAACAAAATAAAATGTGCTATAATGGTGTCATAATGCAAAGAGGCTGTGCTGCACAGACAGTCAGTAAATCTGTGACAAATCTTCACTCTGATAGTCTGTTCTTCTGACATGGAAAGGCCTTCCATTTCCTTTGGTGGGAATGCTGTAGGTGTAAAAGACCAGGCTTGAGAGCTGTTTAGCAAACTTGCATGCCCAATTCCACCTCTCCGATGAAGTTGACCTTCCCCAGTGCAAAGATTTTTAGAACCAAAAAAAGACCTCCACCTAAGAGAATAAAATGCCCAACATGTAAAAGAATAAATCCTGGCCAAGGACATTAATCCAAGAATTAAGGCCTTTGAAGTACAGCAATAGGAGATTATAGTAATCTCATGTCAAAAATGGAATTGTATTTCCATTGAATATCTATTTTTTTTTAAATCCCATATTAGTCAACAGAGAGAGAAAACATGAAGAAAAAGCTATGTCTTTTAAACAGGGATTGTCACAGGCTGTGAAACATGCCTACAGTTACAGATTTTAAGCACCCCAGAGTTTAAAGAGGCTCGATTTTGACTTCCGTGGACTCCAGGAAGTGTTCAGAACTGGGAATTTAGGGTGGCTTGTCACTGCCTGGAAATTGCCATACTGTAATGCAAAGGCAAGCAGAGATGTGTAGCACAGGTATAAGCATATCCTGTGTCTGAGAACTTTGTATGTTGCAAGAGGAAGAGCCCCTCCTCTTCTCTCCCTCCTTTTCATTAGTTTCCCTTTACTCCCTTTTCTCTGTTTCTCCTTTTTCCGCTTTCTTTTCCTGTCTGCTCCCTTTTTTGTTGCTTTAAAAGCAATATATTGTCAAGGTTGTGATGAGAAGATCTTTGCTCAGCAGTCACTCCTGACAGGTAAGTCAGTTACCCCCATATTTATTCCTCACTTTTCCTTCTTCTGTGACCTCCTTTCTGTTCCCTTGCATTTGCCCTTGTGGGAGTAAATAAATGCCAACTAGATGGAGGTTTAGTTGACAAACCAACAGCTTTCAGGAGACATCCATTCCCAGGGAATTTCATGCGGTAATCATGTAGAGATTCTGCCACCACAACTCATAATGAGAAGGGAGACAGTTTTTTAATGAAACAGCTATTCACAGGTAACCTCTGAGGGAGCAGGCTCTGTCCAGCCTTCAGTGAGGAGGACAGTCATGCATTAGTCACCTCGGTGACCCAGCGACCTCTCTGTTACAAATGCATACATTATAAGGTTATGTAACCCTCCCCTCTTCTGTTTTATTGACAATCCACAACTGAAATTCATGGAACCAATTTGACATGGATTTTAACTACTGATGAACTTTTATTGATTGGTGTGTTGCTAGATGCCTTGCCTCTTACCCATTAAATGCTCAGTGCATGCACATATGTTGCTTCTTTTTGCATTGAATTCAACATCCAGCCTTTCCTGCATTCCCAGGGAATGTGAGGAAGCCACAAACACTTGGGGATGGATTGATGTCTCAAGTGCTATGGCACACAGCTCATGCATGTCGGTTCACTTCACTCCAAAGCTATGAATAGGAGTCATTTACTTTCATTCAGATCAAGGGGTAGATCTGTTCTGTCAAAGCAGCCCAGAGGCCTCCAAAATCAGTGAGTTGAGCTGAAGAAGTGCTGGCATTAGCAGCAGGGAGAGGAAGAAGTAGAAATGAAGCTTAAGGTTGAGGACATTTTAGAAGAGACGGTATCAAGGTTTGCATAATGTGACGTGGTTGGTTTCTCTTGGTAAGACATGTTACATGGATCCAGTGTCTTTGACAGAGGACTTCTCGTTTGAGTTCACATCATGTCACTTATATCCTGTAAGCACTTAATCCTGCATAAGTGGTAAAGTGTCACAGTGCTGTTATGTTCCTTTTGCTACTTTTGCCCAAGGAATTTATTCGCATGCAGGCTTAGATTCAGTTTGGATGCTGAAAATAGACATGGGCAAAATCAGGACTGTTTCTCGTTTTAAAAAAGATGGGAAGAATATTCTTTTGTCAGGCCTTGAGAAACAATCCTAAAGGTGAGAAAGACACAGTGTGTTCCCAGCTGTGCCTCTGACTTAATTCTTTATGTTCCTGCTATTCTCCTCAAAAAGTACAAAACAGTTTAGCATATATAGGTCAAAATGTGACTCATCAAACTGCATGCTGGGGAGGCCAGATATTGCAAAATGCCACTATTGTGTGTGAAGTCAAAGCCAGGCTTTTTCACGTGCAGGCCCTATGTATCTTGCCTATTGCCTGTATTATCCAGGTTATAACCAATACTCTGGTATTGGAATTTGGGTTACAGCATAACCTTTCTCCAGCTTCTGTCTGCTTGTCGCTGGAGACTTATTTGGAATACTCACACTGAGCAAAACTTGCATTTCGAAACTTGTAAATAGCAAGTTGTTGCTCCACAAAGGAAAACAAATGAATCGAATCGGTAACTAAAAAGTTCACAAATGCAAAACTGAAACTTAAGCAAAGGAGTGGCAGATTTTCACTGGAGATCCATGAGGACATTAGATGGAAGTGTGCTACCAAGGTATTTGCCACAGTGGGATATAGATACTGCACTACGCCTTTTCAGAGTGACAATAACACAGATGCAGGAGTATAATGAGGTTACAGCTGTGCTGGACTGGGATCTAGTCTTCTGAATCAAGCCATTCAGAAGGTTTCATGTGTCAGTTGCAATAAATAACATGAAATGAAGAGAGACATCAACTTTTTTTTATACATGCCCATGGGCGTGTGTGCTTGTATGTGTGTATATGCATATATATAGTGTATATATAGAGAAGTGAGCATTCTTAAAAGCTATATATGTATATGTGTAGCATCTTATACATATAAATATATGGTCCATCATTCTAATTCCACGCATAACTGCACTATAACCATTGTGGTTTATAAGATCACACTTCATATATGCATGACTCACTGGCTTCATTCATGTTTCCATATGTATGTAGAAACATAGCAAAGCAGACATTCCTAGAGACATTGCAGGACAACCTCATTGAGATGGACATTCTCACCTCCTCCCGACATGACGGTGCTTACAATGATGGGTATGTGACACTTATGTGGTCTTCCTGTTTACTGTAGTCATTATGATCCTTGCATGAAAGCATTTGGTCATATTAGTGATGTTTAAGGGCAACACCATTGCTGGCCTCTTCCAGGATGGCTTTAAACAAATGAGGTTCTGGGGCTTGGAGCGCTGTGTCCTGTACCTATTAATTCAGATTCATTAATATGCTAGTGCACCACAGCATGCCATTTGCTTTTTTTCCCTTGTTGTTTTGAAAGTCATTTCATTAGTAAGAAGTACCTACAGCAATTTTGAGTCCCATATAAACGAAGATTAATTTAAGTTTCATAAAAACCTTAAACCGTTATTGTGCTGGCAGCCTTATACTTCATTGTTGAACTATTATTTTCCACATACCGTGTCTTAAAAGTGTCTGCTAGCAGTGTGTGTAAGCCAAGCCTTTGATTGTGACGTAACCACCTATTCTGGCATCTTTATTTAACTTTTGATCACTTAACTTTTAAGTTATAAGCAGCTTTTAACTTGACACTTAGTGCCAAAACCGTTGACCTTGTGTTGGCACTTTCTAACTTGGTAGCCATCATTAACTGAAGATCTAATTGGTGTACTTGAACACTGCAGGTACCTCTTTGCTCAGAACAGATACATCTGTGTCTAAGTAAATACTTTACAAAACACAGAATAGTATCTGCTCTTTGTGAAAATTACTGTTTCAATGTAGAGCATTAGTAGAAATAATGAATCTTTCTCTAATGCTCTGCAGTCATGCTTAGTCTAGTACCGATAAAACCATGGCTGTAATACTACAAATACCTGTTTGGGAGAATTATGTGTTACTTTATATTGTACATATCGGTGGCTTTTGTGCATGATGGTCTTTCTGCATGTGACATTTCCCCCTGTAACTGCACAAATGACTTCAAGGGGAAAATAGAGTCACATCTTCATCTGATGTAATCCACTGGCTTGACTGACTCCCATGGATCCATGCTGATTGCATTTATGCTGGCTGCAAATCTGGCCCCATAAACCATGGCAGAAGGTGCAGACTGCACTGGGGCTGTTTCTCAGTCCTCACAAGCTGCATTTTTCTTTTACATCAGCATGGTGATAGACAAGTCAGATCTGTTTCCCAAGTTTCATTCCCAAAATCTGAATGCCTTATACTTCATGATGTCCCACCGAAATTAGTTTTTTCATTTAGGATTCCCATGGAGAGAACTCCCATTGGGACATTTCATGTCAGGAACTCATGGACTGCAGTGGGTTCCCTGTGTGCTGACTTTCATGAGTCTCACACAAGGTCCTCATAGGCTGGCTCTCGGGCTGCGTTTGTAGTAATGGGCAAAATACAGTGCCTCCCAATGTGTCACTGGACAGGAAATGCTGTTGCCTTTGACAGTGATTCACACTTTTTAAAGGTAGGCATCAAACTAAGGTGCTCTGGACTGCTTCCTGGAAGCAGGTGCCTTTCCCCACTAGTGAGACACAGGACTTGATATTTGGGCTTTGATGCTTTTAGCCATGCCGTTGTTAAATTTGCAGGGTGGGGACAGTGTGAATATTCCCCTCTGTGACAATTTGGGTGCTATGGAATGGCTTAAGCTCTCTTTCCCCATCTCCATTCACTGATGCCATACAAAAAACGCTCTCATGCAGTGATCAATGAATTGGTAAACACCCTCCCCTCTTTAATCTGACCTACGCTCCTCTTCAGTCTCCGTAGGGCATTTCTGTGGGAGTATGAGCAGGCCCCTGGTGCTGCCTGTGCCACCAGTCTGTTGTAGCTGTGCTTGGGGTCTTCATCTCACTCTAACATCAGCTCTTCCACAGAGGGGACTAATGCCCTTGAAGAGTTCTCTGTGGCACTGTTGGCACTGTGATTTTTTGTTTCGTTTTGTTTTCCTTTACTCTGTGTGACTTGCCTTTGATTTTTATTCTTCTCTTTTGTGCATGCCATCCATGTTCGTAGCCAGCATTCTGTGGAGCTGCTTTCCTCGTTCCAGCAGCAGTCGCCATCCTCCCGTCCGTCTCCCTCAGCTTCAGTTTGTGTGAGGAGTCACTTGCTGTTGGTCTTTCTTCCCTCAGGCACTTCCTCTTCAAACCTGGAGGCACTTCTCCCCTTTTTTGTACGACATCGCCGGGATATCCCTTGACGTCCAGCACTGTGTACTCACCTCCCCCTAGGCCCCTTCCCAGAAGTACCTTCTCTAGGCCTGCCTTTAACCTGAAGAAACCCTATAAGTACTGTAACTGGAAATGCGCTGCTCTGAGTGCCATTGTCATCTCGGTCACGCTGGTGATCCTGCTGGCGTATTTCATAGGTAAGCTTATTTCTGTGGGGTTTTTTTCTGCTTTTCTTTCATTTGTCTATAAACCCACCCGTAATGGTAATGTTTGGGAAGCAGAGGGTCAAGATTATGGTACAAATAAGGCCTCTGTTGACTTAAGTGTGGTTGCAGTGCTGTGGTAGGGAGTCTAACACATATCATAGAGCTAGAAGACCTTAGTAGAACACGAGTCATACATTGTGCTCCCTTCAGTGGCATGGACTGTTTATGTTCTGAAGAAGAAAGTATACCTGGAGTGAGATAAACTCGCCAGTTTTTTTCAAAGCAGCCCACTAAAACTGGCATTGAAGTCTGTATTCCAGTCACAGTCACATCCAGGTCTTTGTGCGAGTTTTCTGCCATTGGCTTTGATGGGACAACATCAGAACTAAGATTCTGATACACAAAAATACAGGTTTATTCTGTCTTTTTGTGGTACATCCGCCATTTAACCAACTATATTGAAGACCACAGGGTGACTGGGAGGGTGGAGAAAGACTGGGTTTAGATCATGGTCCAACAGGTCCTTTTTTGAGTAGGAGGAGTTGGGGAAATTTGCTACTTGGGTGTAGAAGTGGATTTTTCTTGAGCTGTGCATGATCTGAATTTCTTTGGTTTATGAATGTTGTCACTGTTCATTGTAAAGAAGCATTCTCAGTGTTTGTTGCAAAAGTAATTGAACTGTTAGAAGTGAAAATTGTGTTTTTCAGCCTGTAAATTTGGGGTGTTACCATTACTTTTTCTTCAGTTAGATTTGATATTTGTGTTATAAATGTCTGTCAAAGGTCCAGTCCTAGACTTCTGTTTTAAACTGTCAGTGGTGCAAGCTCTAGTTGTCAGACACTTAACAGATGTGATCATGGGTAAAAAAAGCCCATTTCTCATGGCACAAATGAGCTTTTTTGATTTGGCTGTGACTTCCTGTACACTAATGATCTATAAAAGGTTGTGGTTAGAATTACAAATCTTAGCCTGGATCGAAAGATTTTTTGCTTTCATTTCACATGAGTATAATTAGCACTACCACAAAGGACTGCTTTTGCTGTGTTCCTTTTATGTACGCTTCTTAAATGACTGATACTTTTCCACTTCTGCCTTGCATCATACTCTGGTCACTTTTATGTCTCCTGTAAGAGGAGCAGGAATGATTAATTAACCAACATTAAATCAGCAGCAGTTTGATGAAATATGCAGTCAATTTTCATCATTTGCTATGTACATTTGGACTCGCCTTTCTCATTTGTCTGGTATTCTCCTTATGCCCTGAACATGGTTCCTTTGGACATTATCTCAGTGTGGCAGAGGAGTATTGTTATAACTCAGAATAGCCGTGCCTGTTAATTCTGACAGAGGAGGTCTGTGCCGTTTGATAGATGGAGAAGAGTTTGGTTTGCCACTTTGTGTTCTCCAACTCAAACCCCTTTGTTTCAGGGTTCTGGAAAGATCGGGCTCCTGTTTTAAAATCACAGTTAATGAATTGAAGAGACAGGTCCATTGAGTGTTCTCCCATCCTTTTTTCTCCATTCAGATGAGTTCTGTGGCATTTGCCAGGCTCCGATGGATGGCTGGCAAGGTGCCAGAAATGCTGATCAGGTTGAACTGCTGTAATTATGGGTCATAATTACTAATTTCTAAAGGAACTATCAATTATTAAAAATCAAATTCGATGGTTCAGTTCAGCATAAACATACTTAGCAAAGATTGTCTGTACCAGACCCAGTGTTCTAATCAACAAGCAAAGAGGCAGATATTTAATTAGATTTTGATGAAAAAATGTGTTTAATTTCAAGTATAATCAATTATTAATTACTGTAATGAGTGACTCTGGCAGGGTTTACTAATTAACTCATTTAAAAATTATGAATAACCTTTTCATTTGTAATTATTTTCTACATCCTGTCAAGTTGCAGATGAGAATTGTATCACCTAAACCAAAAGAAAAAAAATTAATCAGGGAGTCAAAATATTTGTACTTTTACTAAGTTAAGCTGAGACATTTTGAATTCTATAAAAATTACACAGTTCTTAACAGGAATTGGTTCATTCTTTTAAATAACCTGGTCTGTTATTAAAACAAATCACCATTTTTCCTCCAGTTTTTGTTTTTTCCCTCCCTATATTTGCATAGTTGCGTTTTCTTACAGATACCTTTCCTCATGTAAGCAGTGTCTTGCTCTTTTTGATGCCATGGGGACTATTTGAGTGGTAAGATATAACTTAATCATGAGTAAGAAGGTCTAATCTATAGAACAGCTCATGAGTGTTGGGAACTTGGCTATATTCCATCTGCTCTTGTTAGTTAAAACAACCATAGAAATTATCTTTTTAATGACCATTTTCATTTTCCAATGCAAACTGAGGTCACTGGAAAGACTCCCATTTAAGTGAATGGACTTTGGATCGGGTCCCATGGTAGTGGCTTGGCATTTACTCTATTTTTTTATGCACTGGTCGGTTAATGGAAATACTTCAGAGTAATGCCTAGGGATTCAGGATGCTCTTCACAGCATCAGGCAACTCAGAGTCCTCTGAATAAATATTAAAAACAACCCGTTGCTGGCCTTACCTTCCTGTACAAGTGTGTGGAGCTAGCGACATCAAAAGATACATGAGGGAGTCCTGCTATTGGCAATACTTTTTGTGTGACAGATGCTCAGACACAGCTGTGATGGGCAACCATCTGAGGCAGGCAGAGCCACCTGGAGACTGCGAAGCATTGGGTCATATCTGAAGTTCTTTGCTGAAGCTAGTTATTTTTGAAATTCATCTGAAGCACTTGCTAAATCATTTGTTTAAGGCTGAAAGGCAGAGTTTCTATTATTTTATGAAAGTCTTTATGGCATTTAATAGTCTGAGGTTCATTTATCTTGCTGGGCTTTTTCAAAGGAGAGGAGAAGTAGCATAAATAGAAGTCCATGGAAGCCGAACAGCTGGTATCATGTGTCAACACTGTGATCACGCTGAAGGTTTTACAGGGCTGAGTCACTGGTCTGGAGAGATAATGACAAACAAAATATAACAGGGTATATTAAACACCAGAAGCTGGTTTTCATTTGAATTAACCAGCTTTTGATTGACTTGTTGCCACCTTTTCAAATATTCAGAGACACACACTAAGGCAGTGGCAACAATGCACGTCAAAGTTTTGTGCACACACAGCTTATGCAAATCTTGTGAGCTCTGCAGAAGCTTGTCTTCTGGGGTGAGAACACCAAAGAGAAAAGCAGTGGCAGATCAGGGCTGTAACATTAAAATGGCAGGAACCACTGAAATGCAAGGCCTCTCTAAGCAGCTTGTAACTGACCTGCAAATTTGCTGTTCCAGGAGGCTGTGAAGAGACACCACTTTAAATTCCCCATTTTAGGACTATCCATTCAATTGACAGCTAAACAAGGAAAATTTTTATGGCTTTTGCTGGGATGTGAAGGGGTCTGTATGCCACGGAGCTCTGCCTGGGACAGCTGATTTATGACAAGATTCTTATGGCAGAGATAATACCACGAGGTGTGTTGATGTCCAGATGCTTTGCCAGCGGAGTTTCTGTACCTGGTAGAGACCAGACCTGTCAGCATGGCACTGTAAAGAATCTCTGACATTGCTCCACTGCCTGGGAGGAAAATTTCTGAGTTTAGAAACAGAAAAGACCTGTTTGATTGTCCTGATCTCCATGCCCAGCAGCTGTTTGGCTAGACCTGTGGAACAGTTTCTAAAAGAATTAGTGATGGAGAATAGTTTCTTTCTTCTGAAACAGAAGGTATTATCCTCTGCCTGATGTAGATTCCAGACTAGATGGAAGTACAATTTGATGTAGTTAGGCACTTGCCATTTTCCTATACTTAAGCATGTGCTGCGGTTATATTGCATCAACAGCAGGAAAGACGAGCTTTTGATTTAGATTAAAGTTAGGGCTGGAAAACATATTATGAAGCCTAGACTGGAGTCAAAACTCTCTCTACTTCTCAGCTCTGCATTTGTTTGAACTCCATACAGATGCAGCTTCACTTAAAAGAACAGTGTTGGTTGCTACAGGCAAAACGCTTTGACAGTAAAACTGTGTTACAACTATGATTTGTTTATAAAGTGTCTTTCTTTTTATTGTCTAGGCATCACCCTGAAAGCTAACTTCAGCTCAGTTTGTCCACGATTCTTTGATGCTCTGTAATAAACCCAATTGAAAGCAGCTCTCCAAAGCTTTTAGCTAACTAACAAGTCAGCTAGGGGCATCTAGTATACCAATTACCATGGTGTTTACATGCCACTTGAGATCAATAGGAAAAGTTGCTAACGGTTAATTATTAAACTTGAGCTATGTCTATTAATCCTACATTTATACCTTGATATTAAGGTTCTTATTCAAGTTAAAATATAAACCAATTTATTACCCTGCCAACAAGTTCCTTTCGTTTTCTGTTTCAATATTTCTTTTCTGATCCCAGATTAAGTTCTGTTTTGCTACTGTTGCCATTTGTTCTTTTGATTTACAAGGATATTTTTGTGCTTTTTTATTTCCATCTTATCTTAGATAATATGCAGAAACGGGAGTGAAACAATCTGTTCTAGAAAAGCCTTTATGTTATGAAGTCAATCTGTTACCTAAAGAGGAGTTTCGAGGTCCTTTCTTGGTTCTTTCACCTCTTCACAAAATTACTGCACACAGTTCACTCGGTAACTTTGAGTCTCATTTACTTGATTTTACACTTAATCTATAAAACTGTCAGATCCAGTCTGAAAGGTGCTATAGTATTATCATTAATGTATTTTACGTACTACAGATGTGTGTGAAACATAACATTTCAGGATACTGGTATAGAGGGGCCATCATCATGACCCAGTACTACCATTTTTATCTTTTATAACAGAACCTGAATATGTCTTTTTTTTTTTTCGGTGAAAGCTGGCTCTTACTGTACCAAATGCATGGACAGTCCCTCTCCCTAAGTCATTCGGTTTAAGTGACATCTAGCTCGCTCTTTCATACCCAGTGACATTTGGGGGATACAGGCCTTATTCTTCTCATGCACATGCTCCTCTTAAACTGCAGCAACTCCATTTACTGTAGCACTGGTTTGAATGCAGTCAGAGTTGATGGCATTGGTCCCAGTGTCTGCAACAAGAGCTGGACCAACCCTGGAAATGTCTGCTTGTATTTTAATATATTCCAAATACTGCAGATTGACCTGACTAAAGACAGAAAATACATCAAGACAGCTGCTGACCCTTCCATCCAGGTTTGAATGATCTTCTTGTCTTTTTTGTTCTTGAGCTCTGAATTTTGCCCTTGTAAATTATCTCAGGAAAGCTAAGACACGCAAATAGTCTCAGCCCCACTGAGAGATGCCATCAATGTGAGCTTCCAACTGATTGTTCAAAAGTGCATGGAATTGCAGGAAACTTTTTGCATTGTTTGTTCCATAGCAGAGAGATGGGAAGATCACAGGGTTTATGTTAGCCTTAATCACACTTCACTCTTGTTAAGGAACAAGCGAGGGCAGCTGCTGTGTGTGAAGTTTACAAGAGGCTGGTTGAGCAGCACCAAGCTCCGGAAAGCTGCCTGTGGGAATCTGGCAACAGAAACTTTCCCTGGTCAAATCTACAATGGAATAGTGAATCACTCAAATGCCTCAGCCCCAGTCACATTACTGACATCCCCCCATCTTTCTCTCCATGTGCACACACACACAGTGTTGTATAAAACACAGATACATCCCCAAAGTACAGCTCAGTGTAGCTACATTAAGGAATATTACATATACATTTTGCCCAACGTGACCAAGAAAAAGCAGTTGGTTGTTAGTGCAGTACCTGTACACAAGATAGTAATCATCAGAGAAGTGAGAAAGACGCAAAATTAAAACCAGGGTGAGCTATATTCAGTCTTGTATTTCCCCATTTCATTGTCCTTCATTGCAGCCTTAGGTGCATGGTGATATGAATTATAACTCAGATGTTGCTTTCCATTTCCCGCGAAGTCATAAAGAGCTGTTTGTATTATTAGAAGATTGCATGCATTTTTTTTAATTATTATTTTTTTAAATTTGGATTTTGCATTGCATGTTTGGATAGCAGCTACTGTTAGCTTTATAGTTTAGAGTAAAGGAAGTACAAGTGGTTTAATTGCAGCTTTAAAATAAAGGTGATAAAGGTACAAGATCTCACTTTAAAGCTATTTTTGTGAAGATCAATTCAGTCAGGTGGGTGTTAAAAAACTCACCGTAGAAACTCCATTAAAGAACATTCACTGTTTCGACCTAAATACAATCTGTAACCTGGCACTAAAAGTGTTGGGACAGGAGAAATATCCAATGATGCATATGCTATTGGAAGAGAGACACTGCCAGAAAATGTTACTGGAGGAGAATAGTAGAAGATAATATAAACCCAATAATTTGTTAGAGTTGTCCAATCTGAAGAAGTCGTCCAAACTGAGAAGTATTAAAATTTTGGTATTGCATTTAATGGCAACATGTATTGAACTTGGTGGCAAAATTTCTGCTTTGCAAAGCAGTTAACACTGCATCAGAGTTTACACGGATAAAAAGCCTGGTCAAGTACTGCATCTGCTAGAACTAATTCAGTGTTTATTGGAAGCAGGAAGAAGCAGCAAGTTTCCCATAGTCTTCTTTTTAAAAATTCACTTCTGAATTTTCAGTGTTAAAAGTCATAAACACTATCACATCATCAAATCATACAATCATTTAGGTTGGAAAAGACCTTTGAGATCAAGTCCAAACGTTAACCCAGTGTTGCCAAGTCAACCACTAAACCACTTTGCTAACCACCACATCTACGTGTTTTTAACAACCTCCAGGGATGGTGACTCCACCACCTCCCTGGGCAGCCTGTTCCAATGCTTGACCACTCTTTCAGTGAAGAGGTTTTTCCTAATATCCAGCCTAAACCTCCCCCTCTTAGGACACTGAAGGCTAGTAAACTCCAGTGGCTTTACCATTTTCACATAGGTGAGTCATAGACCTACTTTTCCCAACTTACACATGCAAGGATCTCATTAGCCCTTTTTGGCTATAAAAATCACATTAGGATATTGTTATACAGCATCTTCTTGTGCTTACTCTGAAAGTCACCTTGCTAGTGTCCCATTTCATGGGCACAACTTGTGATCCATTATCCTAAGTGTATTGGCTGGCCTTTGACACATTTTGTGTGAACCTTAAGCGCGTTTTGTTTGAATCATTCAAGTTTAGTGGCTGTCCAGCTTTTGTATTTATTTGCTCTGTCATCACTGTATTTGTCACTTGAATAGTCTTTGAGTCATCTGCTTGTTTAGTCATCCATCATTTTACATTTACTTACGTAACATTGATGTAAATGTTTGATAATTTCAGGCCAACTATCAGTTGTTGAATTTCACAAGAAATTTTAACATTTGATGTTTATTCACCAGTGATGATATTTTTAAGGTCTTCAGTTAGTTTTTAAACACATATATACATTGCTTTTTACCATTGGGAAGTGGTTGTTTCATTAACAGAAAGTCATACCCAATTAAATATTTTAATAAAGTGTAATCTTGTAAAAAAATGAGTAACTGTTTGTTACTTAAGAGTTATTTTTCAGAAAAGCAATATTGTTGGCCTGAGTTACCATACATTCACTTTTTTTGCTTTGTCAGTTGAATTCTGTGCTTTGTTTTCCATTATTTTGTCTGTAATATATGTCAGGCTAACTGATCAGAGTGACTTGCATTCTCTTCCCTTCTTAAACATTTGTGCAGCATTAACTCTGTTCTAATCTCTTGGTTGCTTGTTCAGTATTAATCACTGAGTCAGATTCCTCTTCTGCTATCTCATTTACTGGGTTCAAGTTAAATGAGCCTGCAGATTTAAAAATGTTTGTCCTTGAATCGATGTAGTTTAATATAATTCTTTGTTATTAATGGACTGGGAAAAAACTTATTTCCTGTGAAATAATTGCATTATTGTAGTTATTTTCAAAAACTAGAACAAAAATTCTTACTGAACACTTTAGCCTTCAATATAACATTATTAACAATTTCCCCATCTCCGTCAAGCAAATAGTTATATTGTTGCTCAGTTTTAGGTTTCAAGACACTTTAAAAATGTTCTATTGTTCTTTATTTTTTTCAAGCCATGAATTTTTTTTCTTCGTGTCCTCAGCTTCCTCAGTTCTCTGCATGGTCATAGATTTATAGAATTGACTTTTTGTTTCCCTATTTTTCTGGGGTTTTTATATATTACTTTTTTATTTCTGCTTATTGTTTTATTTTGACACTGAATTTTGTCAAAGTCTGATCCTCTTTCATCATTGGGGGATCACTGGAAGAATGACTTCCAATTAGAAGAAGGCCGCCAATATGACTGATTCTTTAACTGTTTGAAAGCAGGTTGAGGCTGTATATCCAGAGGGCTCCATCTGATCTTGGAGTTTGCATCGGTGCGCCATGAAACCAACCCATCAGTCACAGAACATCACAGTTAGCCCTTTAGATTCCTGATCTTTTCTTAAATTTAAGTATCTTCAGTACAAGGAGGGATAAGTTTAATTCCATGTGTTTTTATTAAATGGTAAGATACGGGCTTTCAGCTTTTATAAGCTTTCATCAGTTGCTTTTAGTGAGTTTTTATAGTTGCTATAAGCCCCTAGAAAAGAAAATAACAGCATGATGACACCAAAAGTGCTGGCCTTGCCTTTATGACAGTGGCACAGATGTGCTGCTATAATCTTCATTTCACGGCTTAGATTGACCTTTGCACACAGATGCTGGAAAGGAATCAATTTTACAGTTCTTAATATCCACTGGAAGGAGTTATCCTCAAGTCCATGTTTTTATTTCATACTAATTAGTGTGAAATAACATAATTTAATTGCAGTTTAAGTGTAGACAGAAAGATTTCCTATAATGGGATTTCTTTCAGTGTTTTTAATCACCATACTTTTTTTGTGGGTAACTAGTCATGAGAGTAAGCTCAGTTAGGGATGTCACTGACAGTGAAAAATATTCCTCAGTTATGGTTTAGTGTTTCTCTCCCGTCCTTTTCTAGCATAAATTAGAAGATGGTTTCAAAGCCTGATTTACAGCCCAGTCATACATTGCTTTCGGATATGTGCAGCGATGCCTTCTCTATGTTTTTTACCTGTAGTTAAAGTTGAGCTATGTGGTAGATATACATCTCTATAGTGCTAAGTGAAGTGTTGTTGTTAAGTATACTACCTAGGTAACAGACTAGATGACCTGTAAAATAAAGAACAAAAACTCCAATCCACTCTTTCCCTCTTTGTGACAGGATTTCAACACCCCTGTTTATGCTGAAACATAAAAGCTCCAGAAGAACCACTTACACAGTTCACTTTGAGATACCAGAATCTGATGCTCAATAGAGTAGGTAGTTGGAGGTTATTGAATTTGTGTGTTTATATGAAAAAATAATAAACTCTCCCACCATTACCAGCTTTTTCTGTCTTCCACTTCGATTTTATCATGCCTTAACTTCCAAGCCTGTCCTTATTGCAGTCAGAAGCTTTTGCCTAGAAAGATGATGAGAACAGCATATGTTAGCTGTTTTCAAATATGGTAGCACATAACACAGCAGCAGCATTGCACCTTGCTTGCTTAGTACGACTGTAGCATCACTTCATTATGCAAACAGACTCTTTAAAAAGCAAAGCAGAACAAGGCAGTTAGTATAGAATCATAGAATCATTTAGGTTGGAAAAGACCTTTAAGATCATCAAGGCCAACAGCTAATGAGATGAGTGGAGATGATGGCTACACTTACACCAAGTATTTCAGAAGAAATTCTAATTGGACTATCAGTGGAGCAGAATCTTGTTTAATTATGGCAGAAATTATAATGAAATTGAGGATCAAAAGGGCTTTCTGTGTTTTTTGGTGAAAAAAAGTCCCACAATCTCAGCATAATGATATTCCAAACAGCACCAATTCAAGTGGTCAATAACAGCTTATTTGTATTAGTATGTCTTCTCCAGCCAAGCTGGATCATGGGCTAATCCAGGTTTTGAAATGTTTGAATTTGAAATTCTGGGTGTGTCTGGTCCAGATGGGTGCATTTCTGTACTGTTAAACTCTTAGGGATGGTCACACCCAAACTATCTATTGAGAATGATCTCTGGTTCTTGCTAGCTGAACTGTGCACAGGAATTCAGAAGGTATTGGCTGACTAGAGCCAAAATCATGGTAGAGTCCCTTCTAACAAATAAATGGTATAAACTATCAAGTTACACTGCTCGGTACTGTTTAATTCACGACTATCAACGTAGTCTTTGGGGATAAAGGGACAAGGCCATGTACTGTGTCCCTGAGCAAACATTTTGATAATTCTTATTTAACAATCAAACAAAATTATCACAGCCTAAGTAATCGCAAGTGAACATATCCTAAATAGTCCTGTGAGAGTAGGGGTCTGGATCCCTTGCGGCCAATGTCATCATTCACTTGCAAAACTTTGCTGCTGGACCTACTGTTAGTTTATATTCATGTTGCAGAAGCATGGAGGTAATGGAGAATCATGACACCTCTTTTCTATTAGGAAGAGCAAACAATAGTGTGTGCTTTATCATTTCCCTGATCCACCCAGAGCTGGCTGCCACAAAGCTAGGAAATCTGAGCTCACACATGCTCAGTAGGGACCTGTTTGGAGTGCAGTAGCAAAATTGTCTGTACTGAGTGTATTCCTTCCCTTTCCAACCCCCTCCTACTGCTACCAAGCAGGCTGCACATATGGCATCCCTAGAAAGCAATTGAACATGCTACAATGCTGGAGTTGCCAGGGTTGAGTGGCAATTTCTGTGCAATTGTTCTGCACAGCATTGGACCAGTGGAAAAAAAATAGCCCGTGATGAGGGAATTAAAGGCTATTACAGAGTATATATGCATACAGGGGCTGATCTAAAATCACACAAGCAATCTTAATTCTGTTCTTCGCTCACTTTTGAGTGCTTGACTTGGCGAACTTTGAGTTTCTTTAGCAAATTATTTTTTTAGGTGTAATTAGATATAAGGATGGCTGTGGGTCTTTTAAGAGAATGCTGTGGGTTGCACTTGCCAGCACTTGCCTTAATCTATGTGCTGGATTTAGTTCTAAGTCCAAGGGAACAAATCATCAGGTTGTGTGAAGTTTCGTTATTGAGAGAGCTTTTCACTCTGATCTGAACCATTCACATAGATTTATAGTACCTGAAAATACTGTTCTGGATTTTTCCCATGGTCTCTGGACAGAAAAAAAATTTCTTGTGTCATTAGTTGTGCCATGTCACCCACTTTATCAGCTTTCTCAGCCTGTACATTTGTATCCATTTGCTGAGCTTTTGTAAAGGGAAAAAAAAAAATATGGATTTTTTCCCTTTCCAAATGACCTGATGGAACAATCTTTGTTTTTCAAGTTTATGTAAAGAAAAATTAGAAAATAAATTAAAACATTCTTAGCCTGCTTTAAACATACCTGTGCATTTGTTGTCCAAAGCAGTCAAAACAATGAGATGCTCCTGAATAGATGTGCACATTAAATTTTTTCAGATCTCTTCAAAAAGTCATCAAGCTGACAGGATTCTGCTTTAGAGCTCAGTTTTCATGGTGCTGATGAGCACTCTGGCCCTGATCTACAAAATGTGTAAATTCGTACTGGATTTGAAGCACCTCCATCACGCTCTTGAAGTCACTAGATTTACTCAGGCTAAGTAAAGCTGAAATTAAACCCGTGCTTTGGACATCAAGGGATTTCGAGATTGTCATTTTGTTAATTTTTTCTTGCATCAACTAGCACAGCCCAACTGGGGCTCTGGTGCTATTAGAATGTGCATGGTGACTAATAACATTAATGCAGTTTTCAGCTGATTTTAGGATTAAACCACAAGCAGCACTCTCAAATCATTTCCTTGCCTTTATAATAAAATCATGTTCATGTTCAGAAGGATAGATGAGCAGATAGCCATCTGAGAGATCAGCTCATGCATCAAATTCTACAACAATATTTATATCTTAACCCTTAAACTGGCATACCAGATTTAAAGTCTGATCTCACATCTATTGTGCTGAGGTGATAGAAGACAGGTATTTTTTTGTGACTTTTACACAGCTAACTGTATTTTTTAGATTTAAGCAACCTGTTATATTAATTTGAGAAAGCGCATTTCCTGATAATATCTGGTAGAGATAATAAGGAAGGAAGCATGTGAGAGGTTGTTCATTTACCTATGTAAATTACACCCTTTTTAATTAGGGTCTCACAGTTTGTATGTGTGTAATGAAACAGAATTTGTAAAATTATACTGTCCACAACAGGATAGCCCAGAATTTTAGTAATTGCAAAGCAAGGTAGGAAGCCCTCTGGTAGGGCTACCTGTCCTCATTTCTCTAATTGAAGTGAGTACCGCAATGGGAAAACCATTATTTCTAATATTATATACACAAATTAAAACTCCATTTAGAGGTACAGTGGGACCATCTTGTAATTGACTTTGATCTTGGAGAAATATCTCAGTAATATTTATAGTAATATGGTCTCTGCCAGAAGGGGTATCTAGAAGGGAAAATACTGTTTAGCTGAGAAAGGCCTGAGCATGTGTAACACCAAATTTACTGGATCTGTGGGGGCTGAAATAAAATTCTTCAGTGCAGTAAGCTGCCTAATAGCGGCAACGTGTTGCTGAGGTCCATCTTTCAGCTTTTTATTATGCTTTCACAATGGTGTAGATGGTGAGGAAATTACAGATTGTATGTAAGCAGACAGCTCCTTGGATAAGCCGTACATCTTGTATGTCTATTTCTTTCTGCAGGTTGACGCTTTAAAAAATCCTCCTAAAAATACCCCTAAAATATTTAAATATTCACATTTAAAACTGCATTTTCCCTTTCCTGCAGGAAATGACAATCTTCCAGCAAGCTACTATAGCACTGGAGGGGCCAGTGATCATCTATTAGTGGTTTGAATGGACAGACAATCACTTCAAAGTCTTTGATCCCCAGAGGTAATTAGGAAGACATTGAATAGGAAGTGCTGACTCTTTGCATTGAACAAACATTGAGTTTAACTGCTTCATTTTATAACATGTCTTTCTAGTCACTTCCGTGAAGGTTTCAAAGAAATGTGGTGCTTTAGCTGGAAGCTTTTTTTCTTCCCTATTAAGAGCAATTGGGAACTAAATTAAAACATAAAGTGTTCTCCTAAGAAGGAACTAATGCTATTTGGTAGACCATCTGCTTCTGTCTTGGAAATCTTTGATACAGCTCTTCAGTCAGGAGAGGTCAAGGAATAGCTGGTTTGTGACCAGTCAAAGCAAGTAAATGCATTTGCAGCCAGGACATCAGGTGATTACCACAATACTTTGTTTTCCAGAGAGGCAGTTCCCACGTTGGTGGCAAAATCTTAAGAGGCAGGAAGCTCTCCGTCATTTGCACGCCTCCTTTGCACATGGTAATTCTGCTTGAGGGAAGGAGGAAACCTGAATTATCTCTGAAGGAACCACTTCTGGTACTTGCATAGTTTGAGCTCTGAACGTGGGGGAATGGTCAGGCAGCAGGCAGGGTCCCAGGTATTACTGGATGTATCCCATAGCATGTATCTATACTGAGCTAGCTGTGAAAGCACCTACCGCTTAGTAGACATTTGGGGTCCTAAAAAACCCCACAAACAAATACAACACAGCTATCTTTCTGGTTTTATCACCTAAATCCTTTGTCCTAATCCCTTCAACCAGGGAAGGATATGGATTCTCCAGTTCTCAGTATGAAGTACTTGCAGCCCAGCCCAGCAGAGTGTCTTTATCTTCATCTCCAGTCTGTGAAGAAGGCTTGTAAACCATTTTTTCTCATTGAAGGTGGCTTACTGAGCAGTCAGGAATGGGAGCAAATGGGGAATTTACAATAGTGAGCGTTACCCTAAAAGTTCCTCCTTATGCCTTCTTTTTTTTTATTAACTATTGTCTTGTGTCAAATCAACAGGCCAGGAAGCAGAGCCATGGGACCTCCCAGCCGCAATCTGAGAGTCTTCACTTAAAGAACATGTAAACCAAGCTGCCTTTAGGGCTCCATTCCTTTGTGACCTAGAAATTTGACTTTTCTAACTGCATAGCAGCCCCAGTCCAGCTGGGTTGTGGAGAGTGCTGTGTGCAGGTTTCGCTGTTCCAGCACAGCTGTAGTCCCATCCTGGTGTGGAAGCTTGCATTCATTCAGGCAGAGGATGATTTCTGAAGTCGGGTTTCCCATTCCTTGAGTAAGAGCTGTAATCCACAGAAGGAAAGCATTTATGCATAGGAAGTGATCTCAGACACTAGAAATGACACAGAGTGCTGTGCAGAGTTTTTGATTGCAAGGTAACTGCCAAAGTCCATGCAAGAACTGGCCTTGCAGGATCCCCTCTCTCCTTGCCCCATGGTAGCTGGCTCAGGGACCTGGGTATGTATATAGGGGTGATGTGAATTTGTGATATTATGAACCATTGGGGTCTTTAGTCAGGATCCTAGATTTCCATTCCAAACCTGAGAACATGTTAGGTACTTGAATATTAAATAACTGCAACACTCAAAGTGTCCCATCCCCTTATATGAACAACGAGATCTGTCTGCCTCAGGACTTGACCTTACAAACAAGGAGAGCAAGTACACTGCACTGCATCTGGGCTTACTGCTTTTTTAACTCTTTTGACACCAGTAGGGACATAGAGCCACTTCAGTCCTCAGCTCTTGCTGTGTTGGGATGTTCCACCATGCTGGGACATGGAAGCCTTGTCCAGCACTGAAATGAAACAGTAATGTAAGAGAAAAACAAACTGATTGATTTCTTTTTTTAATGTTTGTTTTACTGTTTCTATCCTCCTTAAGCTTGCGTGCCTCTTCCTTCCTTTATTGAAGATTGACAAACCAGTCATTATTTCATACTGAAAAGCTCCTTTTGATCACACTGAATGTCACAAAAATATGATTAATTCTGCAACAGTCAATTCTCACACTTCCACAGAAATCATACGATTTCACTGTAGAGAGAGACAGTTATCCAGATAATTACAGTCAAGTTTATTCCAGAGACGGGAGTGAAAGCAATACATTAACTTGAGTCAAAATTAGCCCTGAGTAATTCAGTGGTGAAATTTAGGGTTTTTTCAATTAGGAGAAAAAGCAAACCTCAGGTCTCATTTGAGAGAGTGTGTTATTGTAAACCTGACTGTCGTACCTAAAGGTTAAAGAGGAATATGTAACCACCACATATCTTACACCACAAAAAGAGGGGAGAGCAAAGAAACAAGTTTTATAAGTGTCTTCTGAACCGCTGACTGAGCTCCAGCTGTTTTTCGAAGTCCCTTTTACTTTTTTTCTTAGCTTTTCTTTGCTCTTTCCTAAGCTGCTCATTTTTTCTGTTTCCTTCTGTATTTTTCTCATCTTCCTCCCCATTCTTTTTTGTTTCTATCCTTGTTCATTATGGCATCAGTGCCTCGGCAGCTGTTCCTTCTCACGCTGTTCCCATTTTGTCCTTTGCCCCATGCTGCACTGCAGGGGCTTTGGAAAACTGTTCTCCCTACCAGGAGTGGTCCTTTGTCTTATGTTGGCTTTGGCTTTGCTATTACCAGTGCAGTGCTTGTAGAAACTAGTGGAGTAGTGGAGCCAAACTCTTCTCCAGATTGACCCAGTATTAGTAAAGCTGAGCTGAGGAGGGTGGGGTGGCTGTGCGGAGAAGCCTGGCATTCCCAAAGCTTGTGCACTCCTCTGTGTTACTTAAGCAAAATATACTGACTTTCTTATATAAAAATGGATTCAAAATATGAAGCATTATTGGTGCAAAGAGACTGGCTAGATTTTTCAAATGAGAAGCCCAAAAGACTTTCTGTCTTGCCTGCATGCCATTTACTCTCTGTGCTTGCTGTAAATCCAGGTTGTGTACCACGCTTATGGTGGTGATGATTAACTTGTTTTGTTGAGCTTCCATTCTAAGAAACTCTTTATTCATTGTTCAGGGCAAGTTCAGTTGTTAGCTGTAAAACAGTTGTTATTTTATTCATTCCTTAGCTTCTCTAGGAGCTTTGCCTAGGGGAGGTATCACCAGGCCAGCAGCAGTACCTGCAGGACTTAGCTCTGAGAGGACAGGCAAGGCAGCAGCAGCAGAGCCTGTGAACCACTGTGAGAATGCATTTAATGAACACTATCGAAGCAGCTGGTGGCTTCACCCATAGCCTTAGTTTCAAACATCTCAGTTGATTGGTTTGGTTATTTATTGCACTTAGCTTGCTGCTTTGGGCAACGCAACAAGCTAATAAAGGACCAGCAGTGTGTTTTTCAGTTTTTTGCTGACTGATGCAGTTTCTGGGGGTCTCATATGCTTCAGTAAGCATGCCTTGTCTTTTCTTCTCCCTGTGATCTATCACAATCATCTGCCTCTCTCTGCTAACTCCTTCACTCCATCAACCTGTCCCAAGACATGTCCATTTTGTTGACCATGTGAAAGATTATCTTGCTTTGTTCTTTTTCATCCTTAATGCTGTAACAGTTTCTTTGTTCTCTGCTCCGCTGAGTAAGTTGGTTTGACTCCAGTGTTTTGCTGTGTCATAAGCAAGTGGCGATAATACAAAGATACCCAAAAGCCTGGGTCTCTTCAAAACAAACTTGGAAACAATGTTCCTCTTTAATTGGCTTAGTAGCATCAGCTAATGTTGCTTATGGCCTCCACAGACAGCTATGGGGTAGGAATAATGCAATACAGAAAGAAATAATGTGTTAAAACCTAAAAGATCATGATCCTGCATACTTGGTACCACCAGTATGGACTTTGAGTTATTTGGACGGTTAAATAGTTCAAATGATGCTAAATTGTTTGTAAATTTGCTTTGCTAAGTGAATCTGAGTCCCACAAATGAATAGCCACATCACCCTGCCATGGCTGAAATGCTGAACTCAGCAAAGTAATGAAACCCTGGAAGGACTGGAGTTCGGTATCCTTCTTTTCCCCACCAAGAAGGCAGCCAGAGGTGACTTAGAACTGAGGATAAGGTGGTTTATTCTGTCACAGAAAATTCCATTACTCACTCAGCAAGTTTCAGGGCACTTTTTGCTAGCACTTAGCTACAGTTAAAAGGTTGTGCAAGTCAAAGATTTTATGTCAAAACATGGGCATAATGGGCCAGAAGCCCCAGATACCATTATATCATCTAAGTTGTTGGTGCTCAAACAGCCCAGAGAGGACACATGCAGGGTTTCCCCTAAGTATTGTTTCCATTCCAAGAGAAGGCAGACAAAAGAGTTTTATTAGCCATGGGAAATATAACCAAAGCTGCTGCAGAGAGCATGTCATGAGGCTTCCTAGGCAGTGAAAGCTACATGGTATTTTACAAAAGGGTACAGTTTAATGATTGTTAATTGCAGTGTGCTCTTTCAATACATGGGGAGCCTTCAATACCTCAATATCAACAGAGCATCATGTTGGGGAGGGAGAGGGCGAAGGACAAGGGGGCTTTTAGGAGGGCATTTTCTCTTTGTGAGCCACATCTGGCATCTAGCTGAGCAGAGGGGGAAAAAAAAGCCAAAGAAAATGTCAACAGTGGGTTCCATTGACCTGGAGACTGAGAATGTCAGGAATCTCAAACTACTTTTACAGCTTCACTTTGCTTTGAGGAACATTAACACTTCAAAGTATATGGTTGTGCCTCCAATCCATGGTTCCAGGGTTCTTCCATGATTATGGTTGACTTTTCCACCCCTCTCCCCCACAAGAAAAAACTTTGCATCAATTTAGCGTGGAACAAGATTGATTTGTGCCTGCCCTAAAACCTGTAAACTGTGTGCAACAACAGTTTTACACATCCCACTGAGATGCGGAGACCCAAACCATCCGCTGTTGTTACTACTTGACTGTTTAGCGTGAGTATGGCAGTTAGGGGGAGCGAGGAGAAGAATGCATTTTCCATCAGCTTGACAATCAGAAACTATTGATATTTGGAAGACAGTAATGATAAACACTTAATCAGGTGATTTCCTAATAACATACCTGCTACCAGAGTGTCTTTCCAAAGTAAATTAGACTCCTTGTTATGGTTTTAGGAAGGCTTTTGTGGTTATTACCTACCTGCAGCAAAAATCGCATGATGGCTGTTTGCCTTATGGGTGGGAATATTTATAGGCTTTTATTTTGTGCTTAGAAACGTCAGATCAGAAACCCTGATAGAGCAATAGCTCCAGTCTTTTGCATTGCGCGTTCTGGATTCTTTTTAAGCCACTTAGTAATCAAAATGTCTTTAAAATAATTCCATCTTTCTCAGATTCTTGTGCTTTTGTATGCATGATGTACATAGATCTCGTTCTCGAGGGTTGTTATTAGAGACCTTCTCCCAGCCTTTCAGTACTTAAAGGGGTCTTATAAGAAAGATGGAGCGAGACTTTTTACCAGGCATGTAATGACAGGACAAGGGCTAATGGTTTTAAATTAAAACAGGGTAGATTTAGAGTTCATATATGGAATTCTTTATGGTGAAGGTGGTGCAACATTGGATCAGGTTGCCCAGAGAATCTGTGGATGCCCCATCCTGGGAAGTGTTCAAGGCCATGTTGGACAGGGGTTTGAGTAACCTGGTCTACTGGAGGGTGTCCTTGCCCATGGCAGGAGGGTTGGAACTAGGTGATCTTTAAGGTCCCTTCCAACCCAAAAAATTTCATGTTCCTTTGGGTCTATGATCTATGTGATTATGGGTTCAATGTACACAGAAAGTCTTTTGCTTTAGAGAAAATCTATTGACCAAAGACAAATTTTAACATATTGATGCAAGCCTTTTATCTCTGTGTGTTAACACAGTATCTGTTACAGATAATTCTGTCATATTTTTTGTGTTGGGACACTGTAAGACACTTGGCAAATGTTTAGAAATTAGTTGTAACATGGGATAGTTGATTCACTTGCTCAAAGGGACGGATAATATGCAAAAAAGCTGTACCAATTCCAGCTTACACTGAAGCAAGATGTTCCCTTCATAAGTCATTTCCTCCCAGGTGTTTTTAAATGTGTTTTATGTGCATGGAAGAAATGCTGATAGCTTTTCCACCACGCCCAAAACAATGCTGAGTTTTTCACTTTCATTTTCTTGTAGTAAATAATGATCTACAAGCAACAAGTCCCTCCTAAGGACAGGAGGTGAAACAATGTCCTTTCAGGGAAATAATGGCCTTTCAATGTGTTCCTAAGAACGTGTGTGGCAGTTAGACTGTGATATCCAAAGGACAGTACAAGTGGAATGGTGTAGTGAAAAAAACCACCAGACACTGGCTCAATTCCTGCCTGTACCAGTGATGCTCAGTATAAGCTCATGCAAGTCATTGTAATGTGAAGACATCTGGCAGATGGAGTTGGGATTAAGCACTTCAGGCCAGCAGACCTACTTGCTCTCTAGGATTGGCTGAGTGTGGAGGAGCAAACGGTATAGTTTTCATTCTGCTTGGAACTACAAGCATCCATGTGGTTAAACATGGGAACTTGCACGCTCAGAGCACCTAAGCCCCTGAGCTCTGTAACAGCTCAGCAGCACCTGGGTAATGCTCTGGTCCATGGAGAGCCCTGGATGGCATTCTCAGGCAGCATCCAGTACTGAGCTTAACACAAAAACTGCTGGTGGAGGAGCGCTTGAAATGCCTGTTAGGGTTTGTGAACCTGTGAGCACAAAGTTAAGTGAATTAACACACAATCACATTTTAATGCCCAAACAAGTGAACTGAGTCAGTCCTTTAATCTGCTGTAGTTCTCTTTTTCCTTTTTGTGAAGTAGAAATAGATTCCTACCTGATGAGGTTTTATAAGGTTAATAGCTATGAAGTGCCCAGGCACTCTGATGATGAGGGCCCTATAAACACAAAGATTTTATGCAAGCATAGCAATTCCAAATGCTTGATGCAAATTCCTTGCTCCCAGTCTGATCTCCTTTCTTGCCTTGCAGTTTCTATGCCGAG
The DNA here is from genome assembly GCF_017639655.2 of Falco naumanni. Lineage (NCBI taxonomy): Eukaryota > Metazoa > Chordata > Aves > Falconiformes > Falconidae > Falco > Falco naumanni. Next base: position 5,984,227 of record NC_054055.1, on the reverse strand, counting down.
TAGATATACTTCTGACAGGTGAAAATGCTGGCTCCTTTGCCTAATCTATGCTGCTTGAATTGCCAGTTGTGTTGGTGGCATTCCTTATTGGTATGTGTACCTGTATAAAAATGTTTGACTTTTCAACAGGTCCTCAGGAGACCTTCCTTGCTCTTTGAGAGTTTTAAGAGGGTATTTTGTTTCTTAATGGTGAAGACTTTGTTAACAAACACAGTCCCCTCTTACATGGTAAAAGGAGAATTTTGTCCTCGTGTTTTGTGATGCTGTAGTAGTGAAAAGACAAGGTTATTCATGTTAGTAAATGATAGATGACCTAATTGAGACTGAAGTGGAAAAAATAACGGATTTTGCTAAATTGCCTAGACATACTGGGTTTTTTCAGCACTACTCAGATTACTTTTCAGTCCTCTTGAGAATATTGTTCCTGATGCACAGGTTTGAAATAAACTAGCCACTTGTCCCTAACAGTGTTTGCCAAGGTCAGATGTTATCTTTGTGAATAAAATGAGAACTATAGGCAATGGAAATGCTCTGTTTCTTTATGGGTTTTGTTTATGTTAAATGGCTGTGATGCTAGTGCCATTGTACAGTATCTTGAGAAAATTACAGTGTAAAATATCAAGGCGTTCCCTTAAAAAAGAAATGTCATTCCAAGTGTAGCAAATATCAGATTATTTAGCTGTGTAGAGCCTCAAGCTAAACTGGATACTGATTGAGTATGAAATGTTTGTGTTGGGGACAGAAAAACCAATATGGGAAGCCACATTCTTTTGCTTTATATTTTCAAGGGGCATGTATTAGTTGTATAAGCATATGATTTTCCATAGTCTTTATACATGTGTTTGCTTTTTAAGTATTCTGTCTTGTTCCTTAACTTCACTTGTCTTTATGTAATGCCTTGGAATAGATTCACGTGTGCACTGAATGATTTTGCATGGCCCAGAAACCTACAGAGAACTATACCCTGATATCACACAAATCTAAATGGTGCTGCTTGTTTTCAAATCTTGAGGATGTATCTTTGGTCTGAATACAAGAAGCTGAGTTGCACTAAGAAGTGCTCAGTCATAGTTGCTTGGATTTGTGGTGCTGAGCACAAAGACATATGTGCAAGATCTGTCTTAAATTACCTCAGTTTTCTACTTGGTCTTATTCAGGAAAAAGTGTCAGAGATGTCTGTAAGAGCTTCTGTGTTTAATTGGTGGTTAAAAAAAAAAAAAAAAGAAAAGAAAAAGAACCTATATAATACGCTATGAATACATCAAAACAAACCAGAGTGCAACTTTCTGGGATTTATTAGTATGTTGATAAATAATACTCCTAGCATTTCTGTGTTCACTGCATTGTCACCCCAGCCTTGGGAGATTCTGAAGCACTGTGCCTGGTTATTCTCGCACACAGGCCGTGAGTCAGGAGCGGTTCTACTGAAAGAAGCAGAGTGGATTGGTACAGGTGATCTAAAATGAGTTTAAGTGGGTGGAAAGACATAGGGAGTTGGTATGGTAGAAGCAGCAGGGGCTGTCTAATTAAATTAATCTCATTCTTGTCCTAAAGCAATGACCTCTAATAAGGCAGTGGAGCAAGGGCTTTAGACAGTGCCCCTGTAGTTCTGAAACTCTCCCAAACAGAAAAAAGATGACTTTTCTCATTGCTCACCACAGCCATGCACCTGTTTGGCCTAAACTGGCACCTGCAGCCGATGGAAGGGCAGATGTATGAAATCACGGAAGACACAGCCAGCAGTTGGCCAGTGCCAACGGACGTCTCCTTATATCCTTCGGGGGGCACAGGGTTAGAGTTACCTGACAGGAAAGGCAAAGGAACCAGTGAAGGTATGGTTGGTGTGTGTCCGTGTTGTGAGTCTTCTGTCTGCCTCTGAACTCCAGCCATCCAATCTCATATTCCATTACCCTCAATGCTGCCATCACCAGGTGCTTTTTCCAGTCTTTCACGTCTAGAACTAGTAGTACTCAGTCTTGTTTCTGTATGTTTCTAAGTTTCATACCCTTCTGATGTCCACTAATGTGATAAAACCGTGTGCAACCTTCACCACACATCTAAGGCATTCTCAAGGTGGAACCATCTGCACCGTATCTCACAGGCTACAGAAGGCCACCGTGAAAACCTTGCCTCGAGTGGCTGTTTCCATGAGAAGAAATTATGTCTTGAAAATGGAATGATTCCTGGAGCACTGGATCAAGCTTTCTCTACAACAGTACAAAAATATTTGAGCTTGCCTATTCATTGCCACCTAGTACCAAATGTTTTGAAGACCAAAATACTATGAGCTATTACACTGTGAGTTTTGGCACTCCAGGGTTGGACATCTCTTTGCAAAAGTAGCCAGATAAAAGGCCTGGTCTACACAAAGTATCACAATGTCGACACCTTGCAATTTTAACTGAAATTAGAAGCAACTGATGGGTCATGAAGTCAGCAGTGCCCTATCCAGCAGCTCTCCATGTTCCTGTGCTTTGCATAAAGACAGCATTGCAAAAGTACCTGTAAGCTCTGCAAAGGAGAGCTGGTTTATCCCTTCCAAGACGTAGCTGGAGAAATGAGAAATTCAAATTTTCAGAAAGCTTTTTTGTTTGCATGTCGAGTTTCTTTATACAAGGTTAACAGATCCCAGTAAAAATGAAGTCATTGGCTATTTTTGGTAGTTATTGTAGGGGAAGAAGTTTTGTGGGTAGGAGATAAGAAGTATGCTACTGTTCTGGCAACTCATTGAAGTTTCCACAGAGTTCCCTAGACTTTGGCTGAGAGCCTATGTTTACATGTTTAATTTGAATTAATTGTAGTATTTATTTCTTTAGGAGCTTATCTGTCTTTATTAGTCCAAATAAAGGCCATAACTATATGTGTTCCTTAAAACAGTGTATTTACTAGCAACTGATGGTTGACATCAAGTTGCTACAAGGAAAAAAATCAGCTGAGTGGGTTATTCTCAGCAAACGTTACTAGACACTACAGCAGGCTGCAGGTACCCCTGCTGCTGTATTCAAAAATACTTCATGACAGATCCTGTCTTTTTTCCCTCTAACTTGCCATATGTTTTATTTTTGAAAGGTCTAGTTTTGATCTGTCCGTTTCCTTTTAAAAGTCAAAATGAAAACAAATGGATGTATCCAAAACTGCCATCCAAGTGAAAGGCCTCCACTTGATTTCTTTTTCAGCCATGCTTACAGTGACATCAATAGAAATTTTGATTGCTGCCCGAAAGCTCTGTTAAAAGACAAATCTGGGAAATACCCTAGTTATGTCCTTGGAAGACCGCTTAAGTTAGTACTTTGTATGGATCTTAGGGTATCTGTTGGCTTTGGAGGAGAATATCTTGCCCTGACAAAAAAAAAAAAAACAAAAAAAAAAAAAACCATCATGACAACATCTTTTTTGCAGAAGTAACACTGTCCAGCCTTAAAATGCAGTGCTCTCCCCGTCAGGTGACTATGCAACCAGTTCTGGACTAACAGTGTTGCATGGCTTCTAATTCTAAACCAGGATGTATGTGATTGAAATGTATTGAAAAATTGATTAAAATATATTTGAAAGTATTCTTGATTACAGTGAAATAGGCTGGGATGTGTTAGAATATCCTTACAGCTGATCTGAATGGACTGTTGCCAGTATCTTGCCAATTTTCAGTAATAGTCATTACTTCCCTTCTGTGGCTGTGCTCCAGCACAGTATTTACCTGTGTTCAAGCCCATCCCTGTTTAGCAAAGCACTTAATCATATACTTACACTTAAGCATATAATTAACTGTAATTGAAGTCAGAGGAATATGTGTTCTTAAGTGTTTTGGTGAGTCAGGGTACCTTGCTGTAAAAAATACAAGCAGATTCAGCAATGCCTGAAATGAAATAATTCATTTTGATATCCAAATAAATCAAGAATAGTTGCTACGGCAACTAAGAAGTTCAAGGTAATGTGTGGAAAGAGCAAAGTAATTGACAGCCCAATTAAGAATTCAGACCTGAAGTTAATTTTAAGGAGACAGATATTCTGATTAAAACCTAATTTCTGGTTAGAAGCTGAAATGGCTTTCTTATTGTACTTCCTTTATGAAGTATCCAGTCCATAGGGCGTGATCTTACTGCAGGCTAGAACTGATGAAACACGGAGGGATTTTAGGGTCTGAATCCAGCCTGGCGAGGAGAGCCTTTCTTTGGACTTCGGTATCAGCATCAATGTCAGCCACTGGCAACATGTCGTGACAGCTCTGAGGGTATCAGCTTCTCAGACATAAAACTGTCCACCAAGAGGAGACATAAACTTGGTAATCGTGTACAAACAATTCTTTCTGTGAAATTGTGGTTTGCAATCACAGAAGCGTTTTTGCTCGCATGAGCAAGCGCTGCTCTCTGTACAGGCAGGCGGAATACGTCCTGTGCTCATTTTCTCCCAGTATCTCTTGCATAGCAATATCTATCATACTACATTCTCACCTTCCTTGATTCACTCCGATGTACAGTCTTCATTAAAGAACAATCAGGGTGTATATCAAATACTTTACGTTTTCATCTGCATTTCGAAGAATCTATAAAACATGTGAATAGTAATCAGAAAAACATATCCTTCATTTGAACCAAAGCATGTGATGTCTTTAGCTCTTTTTTAATAGAATCCTGAATATTTTCATCTGACAGTAATGAAATAATGAACTTTGCATGAAGACATGGGAATTGTTTCCTTTAAGGCTGACAGTGGGAAAAGAAATTTTTGGTATGCCAAATAAATACTAACAATCCAGTTGATAAAGTAATCCCTTTCAGAATCAAGCTAGTTGATTTTCATTGTACAACCGTACTCTTATCAGCACAAAATGATTCAGAAAGAATGTCCATTTACCTAAGAAAATAATTCACTATTAATATACACTTTGACTAAAAAAAATAAAAAGTCAGCAGATTCCACCCCACCTCACCCCCACCCCCCCCGTATTTATTTGAATGGGATGAACAAATGTAAATTAGTCTCTTACAAAATTACCAGTTGCTGATTTTCTATGAACATGTGTACACACTTTGCTTTCTGGACTGTGCGGGTATATACAGAACGTCTGCACAAGACAGCACAGAAACGAAACATGCCATCAAGTCCTGCTCCAACAGTGTACTTAAGTAGTTACTAACTACTAACTAAATCAGGGGTTAGTCTTAATTGAGACCAAAACTTCTGCTATAAAGATTTATAAATTTTTTTTTAAAAATAAATCCAGAAAAATTCTCCATCTGAAAAAAAAACACTTTCAGAGACTTCTTTTGTTAACAGTAATATGCATATAATTTCTATATGGATTTTCAGAGACAGCTAACAAATTACATCTGTTTCTTTTGGAGAGTTTATGTTGTGATGGTATATGGAGAAGTTTAAGGAAATAGTATAATTAATATTATATAATACTAAAGGAAATATTATAATTTGAAACAATACAATGAAAGGCTGTACTACCAATCACCTTTTCAATACAACAAGTAAACCGTACGACGGTTTGACTTGAATTCGTGATGGATGGGAAAAGATACTTTTCTTTCCCATTTCCCAACTGTAGGTTCTGGAAGAAAAAAATCTCACAGTGTGATTTTCCTACAAAAGATTGTATGTACCTGGAAGTTTCCTTCTCATTTTGTTAGAATTGTTTGATCTGTGAAACATAGTGTACTGTAACGGCATGAAAATGAGATAACAAATTTATCTAAATTTCTAAAATTATAATTAGTCCTTCTTGGTGACATGATGCTGTCCTTAGTAAAGCTGAAATCTTTCAGGTGACACTACTGCATACTTTTCAACTGGAAATGTCCTTACATAAAGGCTGCTTGCCAAGCAGTTTCCTTCTTCATTGTCTTTATGCATTGCAGGTAAAGCTGTGGCCACTGGTTATAGCAAAGGCTAAAGATGCAACATTCTGGCCTTTTAGTTTTCATCCTGCCCCTCATTTCCTGGGCTTCCTTTGGGTCCACATTTTTCGAAGCAGCCACCAGTTTAGCAAACTGTGAGTGCATGAATTTCTAACTTGGAATTTCTCAGTTGTGTTTTCCAGGGATGCCGAGCTCCCTGCTGGCTCCCTTACTGATTGCCATCTGGATGCCCAGGCTCTCCAACCTGGTGGTCACTTTAAGAAACAGATACCTCCATTTGCTTGTCTTCTGAAAGAAGATGGATAATCATAACACACTTTACAGATTGTATTGAAACCCAGTTAGAACCTCTCATGTCTCTTAGTAGATATTACTCAAGTGCAGGGTATGATTTCCTTCATTATTCTCAGTCCTTTTTTTTCTTTAACTTTCTATGGAGTGTTGAACAAATTTCAAGTACTGTTACCGCTGTCAAGAATTAATTTAATAGATAAACATTTTCCTTTCCCCACTTAGGCATCGTTCATGCTGCTGTTCTCCACGCTACCATTCCATCTGTGACACATCTACCTCATTCTTAGTACACTTCTCTTTGCTAATTTAATGATGACTTCTCTCTCCATGAACTTATATTCATTTAGGATATAATGTCAGATGATTAATACTTATCTTCAGAATGTAAATATACACTCTGTGATGTTACAGATTTAAACAAAAGGCCATTTTTCTCCAGGTTGCTCTTCCCATGTTCATGTTTTCAAACAAAACGTTTACTGAAGCCAGGAATAACCCTGCCAGTTTTCCTCCCTTAATCATGTGGATTGGCTAGACAAAGTACTCTGAAGACCTCAGGACACTAATAGACAGTTTCTCAAGTTAAGTGTCAGGACACCGGTATGATTGGATTACTTTTAGGATCCAAGGCTAATCCAAGATTTTTGTTCCTGTGTTTTGGCAGGAAAGCCCAGTAGTTTCTTTCCAGACGACAGTTTTATAGACTCCGGAGAAATTGATGTTGGCAGACGAGCCACACAGAAGATCCCTCCTGGTATCTTTTGGAGATCTCAGGTGTTCATCGACCACCCAGTGCATCTGAAATTCAATGTGTCTTTGGGAAAGGCTGCTCTGGTTGGCATCTATGGTAGAAAAGGCCTCCCACCATCACATACACAGGTAATGGGACTGCATTTCAATTAAATAAATTTGTCTTAAATTGTATGTTCATATGGCTTACTGCTTTATTTCAGCTATGTCTTTCAAGACTTTTTTTGCATGCTTGCAAGATGTTAAAGGTCAGCTGTCTATCCAGAAAGAGATAATCAAGTGGCAATTGCAACATTCACGCACCTGACCCAGGAGAAGCAGGCAGTTGCCTGCAAGCTGCCACAGGAGGGAAGGGCTTTGTGGGCTGATGGCTCCTAACAGCATGAGATAACACTTTCTCCATCCAGAGCCCCTTGCAGCAGCAGCCCCTCTCAAACTGCATCAAAAAGAATCGTCTCTTGAGCAGCCTGGTGTATCTCAGGTCTGTCTCCCTCTTTCAGCCTCTGCCTTGCCTCTGTTCTGGGAGGAGCAGCAAGACCTCAGTCGCTTACCCTCACAGAGCAAAATTCACTTTTGTCATCTGTGCTGAAATGCCTTGAGCCACCTCTTCACGTTATATATGTTGACTGTCCGATTAGACTGAGATTGGTCAGGGCCTAGTAATTAGTGCACAACCAAACAAAAACAATTTTTACAGAATGCCGCTGGCTTACTTAGGCAGAAATCAAGGTTCAGTTATTATTCTGTAGCATCTAAATTGAAGTGGTTGCTTTTCTTGACACAACGTGACCAAAGCCATGTCAAGAAATCACTTTCTGGGAAAAGCTCTGAAGAACCATCCCCTTAAATAAGGATTATGTGCATTATTTTCTCTACTTTCCGATTCACTTTCTGAGCTGCTCTTAACTAGATTGAGTAATACATTAGGACATAACTCTCACTGACAATGCAGAGTATCTTACTCCCACTTGCATCAGCAAGTTATCAAAGTATTACCAGGTTTATCTGAATGTTGTAACTTCCCTTGCCTTCCACAATTAACTGAAAAGCCTAGCAACAAACACAACTATTTGAGATCTATAGAAATGTATTGCCTTTATTTTCTTTTTGAACAAATACGTTTATTGTAATCTTTCTGGGTAATACGTTATTTTCTACTTACTAACACACCTGCAACTTATTTATGTCAAAGAAGTGTCATAAATTTACTTTCTCTGCCTACTTCTCTGCAGAATTAAAATATTTCAATAGGATCAGCAAGTCATAAATTCAGTGACACAGTAGGGCTGTTACTGCCCATTTTTAATCAGTCTCTTTTTATGGGGAAATTTGAACATTTTAAACTTGAAACTCCTGTTTTATTTAAATAAAAACTGAAGTCATGGTGACATTAACTGTAGATCAGAAGTCTGTATTGATTTTACTTGTTTATTATCATTATTAATTTCTCTTGTGGAACTGGAGTTATTGCATTAATAGTTTCAATTGTTTGAATAACAAATGTAAAATTTAACACCTAAACCTCAGGTCTGTTGAACTTAAAGCAAAATCTTTAAATGTAGCAAGGCACTATACCCAACCATAGTAATGTTTTAAGGAATTCAGAAGTTTCTTCTTTAACCTCAGGTTTGCTGGGATATTCTGAGTGATTTGTCAGTGTCAGGACCTTTCCTATTTAGAACAGCATGGCTGTGTGTTAGTTGAAGCCTCAGCTGAGAATGAGATGTTGAATGTGGGATGTGGGACATATTTGTCAGTATTACATGCTGGAGGAGGCAATGCACTTGCTCAGAATCCTTGTAAGTGCTGCTTTTTGTGTAGCCAGTAACTGAGAGCTGGCAAGTATATAAAGATCATCTGGACCAAAACATCACTAAAAATGACTGGAGGGACATTTTTATTCAAACAGTAAAAATCACGGTATGCTAATAGAAACAGGTCACGAAACCCATCCTGTTCTGAAGAAATAACTTAATGAACCTGCAGATATTGAATCAATGTTGATTTTTTACTTGTTAATATTTAATTTAATTTTTAAATTGCCCCTTTTCCTAGAGTTATTATTTTATAAAACTTCTGTCAATTAAAACATTGGTCTCCTGCATATTTTTATACGATGTTTAATCTCACCATAGTTTATTAGTCTTAGGAGTCTTGAGAGTCATAAGTAAGTAATCTGTTTTCTGTGTTGAAATTGTAAACTTGTCTCTCTTAGTTAATGCATATTACACAAATCTCAACTATTCTTTTGCATAATCCGGAGTATCTGCAGCGCCCAATAATTCTACCCAAACAGGTTTATATTTTCAAATTTTGTAAGGAATTTCATAAACAAGATTTTGGCAAAATGTGTGCTTACAGCAGTGATACAGTCTACCGCAGAAGAATTTAAGGGTCAATTATTTTTCCCTAGCCTATCTAGTTGATGGCAGCAGTAAAATTCTAGCTGATAATCAGGTTTTCCTCTGTTAGATAATTAGATATTTCTTCTATTTAGATAATCCATCTTCTGTAGTGTGACCCTTAAGATAGTCTATTCTCTTTCAGGATCTTTTAATTGATCCCAGTGCTGTAGACCCTTAGCATATATTCCTGAATTTGGTAAAATGGTAAAAGTCATATTTATCCATGCTAAAACAAGGAACTATTCCAGATTCTCTTTGGAAACCTTCTCTGCCTTTGGTGACCTGTCTTCTAGTTAAGGTTGCCAACAACCATGGACACCAATAAGTACGAAGAAAATGCAAGCTCCATTTTTCTGTAGTCTTAGAAACAGAGCCTGTAGAAGCCTAAAATAGTTTACCGATAACTAAAGGAATTTCTTCTCATTCTTTTCAACAAATTGTAAGAAAAGTTACACAATTTTATTATGGTCTATAGGATTTAATCTTCCTAGATCAAATCCTTTAAACTCTTTTTAACCTAGGCCAAATCCTGTTAAATCATAAATTCTAGGGACTGACCATCACAGCTTTTGGGAGGCATTTTTCCATTTGTACAATTTGAATTTATTAACATGTTATTTTATCTATGATTTCCTTGTTTGCAATAACTCTTAATTGCGTACTAAAACCTCAGAATGTATCAAAATGCAATAAAACACAATCCATTTGTGGATCAATTAATATTTATGTACAGTAGCTAGTAACTTCGCAAAGTCATCAACATCCACAGCAGCATCTTGCAAATACATATAAAAATAAACTTTTAATTTTGGCAGGAAGGTCCAAGTAAGCATAAGCCAGACTGGACTGTAACAACAGCAGCTTACGATAGCTGGGTGCCTTAAAATTGTTTTCATTCTTGCTAAGCTTGGAGCATCTACCTCTAGTATGCAGCAACAAGTGGAGGCTGGTAAAGCACAGTCCACAGGACTTTTCTTAGATGTCAAATTTAAGATGAGACAGATTGCATTCTAGAAGTGTCTCTTTCCTTGACTGCAACCCAGTGGTTCTAGAAAACTAATTCAAGCTGTCATGGAGATGTCAGCACTTGGTGAGATGAACTTTACCTATGATGTCTGCAGTTACCTTTGAAAAATCTAGTCAATCTGTTCCAGCGTGCTCCAAAATGGAAATGGAAATACCAGCTTTTTCTGTTACTGGTTTTAACTTCTTCAGTATACCTGTCCAATGTGTTCCTCAGTAAAACTCAACTCCATTGAGAGACTTCCAGCAATCAGACAGCGTGGTGATGTCCTCTGTCCACTGTCAGCTGTGTCAGTCATGGCCACACTGAGATCTGATGAGGAATCAGCCTGGGCGACAGCTCACCCTCAGAGTAGCTACAAATGTCAGGCTCACAAAGTGTCGTTCAAACCAACTTTCAAAGCATCGTCTTTAATCTTTTTTTTTTTTTTTTTTTTTTTTTTTTTTCCCAAAACAGAAACTTACATTTTTAATTATATAATTTTAGAATTTATATCTGCACTACATTTTTAGGTTTTATATGTTTATATGGTATGTTTTAGTAACTTGTGTTTACACTCCATATTTTCAACTCTATCTCTGACAAACCTAACTTGGATAGACACCCAAAAGGAATGCCCTTTGCCCATGTGCCAGCTTTTGTGTTCTCAAAACACACTTCATCACCAAATTTGAGAGATCTATATATTGAAATATAGCAAAAAAATTAAAACAAGGCTCAAACCTTATTTCATGTAAATAAATAATTAAAAAGCAGTAATTAAAATACTCTAGGAACAAATTTTGTTATTTCATGTGCAAACTATGTCATATATAGCTCGCTTCTCAAAATGTTGTTGGAAATAAACTTGCTTAATTTTTTTAAACATGGCAATGACTGCAGAAGAAAGTCATCAAGTCATCAAGTCCTTATCTTGGTTGACTTTGAAGACCATACCAGAAACTTAATAATAGAACAGAAGCACCCAAATTTTGCTACAGTTAAGTCAAAAGGGATAAGAAGCCTAAATATTGTTGCCACACTCAGCCAACTCTCAGCAACCAGTCAGTGCAGCAGCACTTACTGGTACAAAAATAAGTGGTGGTGTTTCTTTTTGCCTGCTTTCCTCCTTCCTGCCAAAAACTACAAGCGTATTTGACCAACTGGATGAGAGAGGCAAAACCAAGTGAAATCAGGGACTAGAAAAGCTAAGCTGTGTATCAGCTGCTGGATTTTACTCACAAGATATCCTGTTCCTAAACACAGATAAAAGTCAGATCAGATAAGGTTCACGTAACATTTGTGATGTCTGCTAGGCTGGTGTCTGACTCATCCCAATGATCGTTGACATATTACCAGACAAAATACTATTATTGGAGAAAGTCAGTGGAAAGTAATTTAAATAGGGAACTGAAGATAGCTGCAATACTTGTAGCAAAATGTAAGCAGTTGTTCAGCTGAAGTTACCCTGTCAAAACATAAATATGTCCTTTTGAGGAAAAATTCCAAGAGCCACCCCCTAAACGGGACTTTTACATTTTGCTGTATCTCTTTTCCATCTTCATCTTCTACAGTCTTCTAACTACTTTTGCTATTGCTTTAAAATAAAACCCTTGCTGGCTGCAAAGCCTCTGCAAAACCTCTACCAGAATTTATGTACAAATACCTCTTATCTTTTCCTTGGTGACCCATAGCAATTCTAGCAAACAACCTCGTTAGGCTAGATACATTTTTCTTTCTATTTGCCTTATTAGCCAAGACACAAATAAGCTTCTTATCATCATACTTACAGCGCAATTTCAGCATCGTCCTTGGACCTCATGTTTCCCTGGCTATGTTTCTGCAGAATGAGAACGTATCAGTACGGTCAATATGCCCCAAGTCACCTTCTAAATAAAGATGATTTCTTGATTCATGTAATTACAGAAAAATACATTTATATACTAGCTATTTCCAAAATGGTCACTTGCAGGTAGTCCAGCAACATACTTGTGCTAGCAGAGAAAATCCTGTTTATGACACTTCCGTAAACCCAGAGCAAGAGACTGAGTTTGAGGAAGCCTGAAGTACACATAGACAACACTCTGTTTTATGTTTCAGTTTGACTTTGTCGAGCTCCTTGATGGAAGACGTCTACTGACACAGGAGGCGAGAAGCTTAGAAGGACCTCAGCGGCAACACAGAGCTTTTGTGCCCTTGTCCAGCCATGAGACAGGGTTTATCCAGTATTTAGATTCAGGAATATGGCATTTAGCCTTCTACAATGACGGCAAGGAATCGGAAGTGGTTTCTTTTCTTACTACTGCTATTGGTAAGGATTTCCTGTATTATTCCTAAGCTTCTAAATATGCCTTGAGGCCAGATATTAACACACATACTCAAATTGCATGATGGCTTTGTGTGGTTTTGGAGAGAATGCTTGTAGGGGATTGTATTTTGCAACAAGCTGAATACCGTTAGGCCTTAAACATCTCATAAGTATTTTGTAGGCCTTTTTACTAACTATATCCGTAACAAGATTCTACCCAGTGCCAAAGATGGATTACAAGCTTGAAATTCCCTGCTTCATTCTCTTCCCTTGTTCTTCTTTTTATTTAGGCTTTTTTGGTTAGTCGGTTGGTTGGTTTTTTTCTGTTTCTGGAGCAGAGGTACAGGAATGATTGAAGAGCACACAGCATCACCATGCAACAGTTTTGTGTGACGGACAGTCCTGCCTTTGAGCACCATCAAAATTACTCAGGCTGGAGTTCAGGCAGAGTATTTGGATTAAAACTCCCATAAAGAGCACTGCAAGGCTTAGTAGCAGGAACCACAAGAACAGGAATCTCTGTTTCTTCTTACTAACAGAAAGAAGCTGAGATTTCTTAAAAAGAACAAATTAACTAAACAAGTCTCTCATTTTCTCTGTCAGTCAAGTGCCCTGCCAGTTCAGTGCACAGGCACCGATTTATTGCTGTCCAAGGAGGAAAGGATCCTGCCTGTGGGCTGCCTGACAGTCTAGCACACTTGGGTATTCTTCCTCCACCTTGTAAATACCAGAATCCGTTTCTGATTCAATAATATTTAAATTTGACTGACCTGCTGAAACTGTTCCTGTACCCAAATTCATTTGGTTGTAATTGCTCCATAAAACTGGCACTCAGCTTTCTTCTAGCCACAGTGATTGTTTAATGGACTTTTTTTTTCCTTGCTGAAAAAAGCAGACTCATTCCAAAGCTGCCATTAATCTCCCTCCCAGAAGAGGCATTGGTGTTGAGTCTCAGCTGTCTGCAATAGTTACCTAAGAGCTATGAGCTGTAATTTGTCTTGGCAGGTTAATTAAAAGTTTAAGTCTTATTAAAGCAAAGTCATTAAGATCCCAATATTCCATTTTAACGTTAAAGTTTATCTAATGCAGAAGTGGAAACACTGCTGTAATACTCTGTGTTAAATTTAAAGTCTCGAAATGCACATGTTCAGTCCTGTTCACAGTTAAGCAAGACCAGAAATACTTGCATGTTAGCTTAAGAAATTGAAGTCTTGCTCTATAGAATGCAGATTTACTTTCGTTTAGTTTACTTTACCAATTCAAGTTTTTACTCACACTGACAACCTTCTGCCCAGAAGTACCTCCAGATATTCCTCTGAAAGCAACTTTTTTTTTCCTTGCCTAAGAATTTCTTCTGTTTAAAATTTCCCATCACAGTAAAATTGGTAAGGCTTTCGCAATGGAAAACACTTTTAAAGCACATCACTAGTTGTTCCTGCTTTCAGAGTGATGCTAAGTGTTCTAGCAAAATTTTTCTTTTGGCCTTATTGCTATAACATGTGGGGGGGTGAGGGGAGCCAATACATTCTTAATTTGCCTTTGAACAGCAGGGGAGTGATGTGGCTTAGAAAAGCATGTTAGAATGTCTTTAAGGCAGGCCTATTTATTTTGTTCATACTCTGCTGTACTTTCATGACCACATGATAAGCAGAACAGTCCATGATATATTCTATATATTCCCTGTTGACCTTGAATCATTCTGTGTTTCAGTACAATGAAGTTTTCTTTTGCTGTACAAGAGGGAGCTTTGCCCCATACATGGGAATCAGTTTGTCCACTGGCAGCCGTATACGAACACAAAGCTATAGTGTACAGGAAAAAACTGTTTAGTTACAAGCTATGCACCGTGAAACTCACGTGAGATAAGTAAAACAATTCAATAGGAAGATGTGGCTTCTTGGGTAGAATTTGACTAGATAAATGCAGCATTTTTGTAAGTACTATAAAAAAATATGGTAACCTTAACAAGTTGGTACCTTTCTTCTTAGTCTAGATTTCAACAGCTTGTTTAAAAAAAAAAATCAAGGCAGGTGTTTTGTGTAAATGTACTGTAATACTTCAGAACCTTTCTAGTGTATTCATGAGGTCTGGCAAGATATGGTTACTAGATTTTAAGTCTATAAATACTATAGTACTGTGGTGTTATAATTTTTGCCAGTGCCAGAGTAAAGAGGATACAGCAACCTGACACAGTGTTTATGAACCAGGGTGTAAAATAGCAATGCCAAACAAATAAATCAAATCACATGTGATGGGAGCCTTAGATCTATCTGTGTGGGGTGAGGAACGTGCAGGGGAGTTGCTCTGACTGTCAGAGGCAAGCTGCCATTTAATTTGATTTCTGTGGCAGGAGCATGTAGAAAATCTCCCTTTATTATTGCATTGACATAGGGCTTACAGTGAGAGCATGTTTGAAGAGTATAGCTGTGGTGCAGGAAGAAGTAGGATCCAGTGATCTGAGGACCAGCAGCCTGGAACTCCTGAATTCTGATTGATGTGCTAATTCTGACCCCGACTAGGCTCATGCTTCAGCTGCTCACCATGTAAAACTGCGGAGTGACATTTCCCCAGAGATGCTGCGAGGGTGATAGAACTGCTGGGAAAATACATTTAGCATTAATTAATAATCACGGGTAATAGTAGAAAGCACAAAATTGATAATGGAGATCATAATGATAAGTTCATAAAGCCAAACGGTGCAGTGATTCCTTCAGGCAAACTTCCCCTGCGAGTGAGGACTCACCTGAGTAAAGGACCAAAGCTTTCCCTTCAGCAATAAAAATGCTGAATGAAAAGGGTGCTGATTTTCCAGGTATATCTGCTATGTTCCGAGAGACTGAACTTTTGAGAGCCAGTAAAATCATTGCAGGCTGTGTATGACAGTATCAACTGCAGTTATTGTGCACTGTTTGCCTGGAATCATTTGGCCTTCATTATTCTAGAGAAAACTGGAGAAAAAATGGAAAAAAACCCTCATCTGTATTCCCAGTTTGATAACACAGTTAATTTCATAAGTTGTGAGGCTGTCCATCATGCAGTTTTTGAATCCCACATAGCTATAACTAAATCCACTTCAGGAACATTAGCACTGATTTTGAGGGCAGGAGATGGCAGTTTAGCCTGTTTTCTAAAAGGATATGGAATCTCATCACTAAAGAGTTAGGTGGTGTCACAATGTGTGCCTGTTACATGCCACTGCATGTAAACCTGGGGAGAATACAGCATCATAATGCCTGTCAGAGCTTATACTTCTGCATAATACAGTCAGTTCAGGTGGAGCTATGAAAAGATTATTCTGGGAAAGTTTTCAGCTTTTCATAGCATTTTTCTATCCCATTCCTCTGAATTATAATGCAAGACATTAAAAAGGAATGGACAATCAAGGTCTCTCAATAATAAATTAACCTTTTTGTAAATGACATCGGTGGCACTTTCTGAAATTTCTAATAGAAACACTTCTTTGAAAAGCACCTTGTGGATTCACCTCTGCCTGATAGTGGTGATTTATTCAGAACAATCTTGTATAAGTGGAGGAAAATAACAGGCTGAGGAATCAGCTGGAATCAGCACATCTGAGACAGAGATGTTGGCCAAAAATCCCAGTAGAAGCAGGAAACATCTGAGAGCCTGCAAACAGCATCTATGGAATCAGAGAGAAAGTGTCTTCCAGCAGCTGTTACTGCTGAGCTCAGGCAAGCTTGGCTGTGCAGGGCCACTGAGAAATCCAAAGGAAAAGCAAAATCAGCTGTCTGTAAGAGGAGAGCATCTCCCTTTACCAGCATGTCACCCAACAAGCAACAGGAAACACATGTAGAACACCTGTGATAAGATGCAAGGTTTTGTCTCGCTTTTATCTTCTGCAAAAGACAACACTTAAGTTTAACAAAAGGACTGTTGTTTCTGCTGCCCCCTCTATTATCTGTAAAGAAAACTAAGTACTTTCCTCCATCAAAGTGCAAAGCAGCTGGCAGCGTTATTTGTAAGGGGCTGCCAGCACATAAAGCACTTTGCAACGTACATCGAAAGGCAAGCTCCCTTCCTGCAACAGCCAAAATTATAACCCACGCCCATTCAGTCCCTAGGACAGCAGGTCACACACAAGAAGGAGTAGCACTGACTGTAGAGGCGAGACTGGAAACCTTCCTTGTGGGAGAGGTGATAAGAATGAATCTTCCTGAGCTCCAAGTGAAAGCGCCTTCGTGTTTAGCTTGTTCTTAGCAAAGGGAAAAGGAAGAGCCTGAGTCACTCCGATTTACTTCCCTTATTTTTGCTGCCTATGTGTAGGCTAACTTAAGCCTTATCGACTTCCAATTCAGAGGGGACGCATAAGTGTGATCCACTTACAGTCTCAAAGCCATTCATGTTATTTACACTTGTTTTGCTAATGTCTGGAAAAGTCTAAATTGGTTTCATGTAAATATTGAGGAATCAGGATACCATGCGGACTAACACGGGGTGTGATCTGTTCTGGGTTACACTTCCTTTTAGCTCCTTAGTGCCTCAGTTGCTCGACTGAAAACTCCCCCATGTACAATTAGATCTTCAGAACTGAAATGAGGAAAAGTGGTTTTAATGTCCCGGCTGCCCTTTTCTGAACTTCTCCTTAGACTAAAGAGTCTGGAAGTTTAGCAAGTACTTTGCTGAATCAGGACCCTTTAACTGTTAATGAGACTCCAGCTGCTATGTGGAAGTACTCATTTACTACAAGTGTTGTTCTCCCCTATTGCATGAACGTGGTCATCTGAGCCCTTCCCCTATTTCACAAAGGGACTTGTGAGTATTTCCACCTTGTGATAACCCTCTACAGATAATTCATTAGTAGCCTGTTCCTTCCCAGACTCACAACTCTTTTCTTGCTTTGCACAGAAAAAGAAATATAGAGGCATATGGAAACCATGGAAGGAAAATCACTTTATTTTTGATGTTATTGATCTCCTGGAAAATAACAGCAGAGCTTTGCATGCTCTGCAGATAGTTTTTTGCCTTCAGCTCTGGGTGTCCCATTACAAGCCTTTGCTTGACAGACACTTTATCAGATGGTCAATGCCTTTTTTGATTACCCTCTTGTTGCCACCACCCCTTTTCTGATGCTTTGTTTCCCACTTCCAGCTTTTAGCTAGCTTGTCCGAGTGCGGTAAAACTTGTAGGTTTCAGTCAGGTAGTATTTAGGAAAGATACAGTCACTCAATTCAGGTAGGAGGCAAAAAGGACATTTATGAGTCCCTGCCAGGCTGTGCTAGGCTTTTTCTTCCCTTGTGAATTTGGTCTCATGAATGATGCTATGTTGACAGGCTTGCTTGATTGAAAACTTAATGCTTATCCACAGGGTAGCCTCAGGTTATGCTGCAGCACTGCGAGGTGTCTTCCACTAAACATCCAGCTGGCCACAGGACTTAAGGTCCTTCAGTGAGAATTGAATTAGTCCATGCTGGAGGATGGCAAGAAGACAGCAGATTGCCATCTCCATCCTAGCCAAATCCATCCCCACCTGATTGGTAAGGTATCATCTGGAGAGCCAGAAATGTGAACTCCCTCTGTCTGAGCTTTCTATGAGCTGCAAGAATTCCTCTCTTCAAGCAGGTGTAGTAGTGTGCTTGGTGAGATTTTGCTTTTTCATCCAGCCCACGTGTAAATCTAATCTGTTTGCTTTATAGGGCTTAATAAAAAGCAAATATAGCCTGAGCCTGGGTCTGGAAATGGAGAGACGGCTGTGCAGAGGTGAAACTTTTCACATTAGTTTGCTTTCCCTGTGCCCAGAGGATTTTGTTTGCTGTCCTCGGTAACACAGTGTTGATGTTTTTAGATGGATAATGATATGGCCCTTAAAACTGTAGCACCTGGAAGTCAACAATGTCTTTATAAGTGTCCCCTTAATATTTTCACCTTTTTCACCCAAACTGATGAAGATTCTCATTTCCCAGTGAGGTGAGTCAAGGGGATTAGCATCTTCCAGTGTTGGAGTTTATCTCCCTGTCTGCCTTTTCAGACGACTCCTAACAGATCAGGCATTGTTCCTGGTTCTTAAATCCCTTTCAGTTAATATTCGTACATGATCCTGTGGCACACCATTCCCTTAATGTTACCTGCAGCTTTCTGCCTGCTTTTCTGCAGCTGCACCACTTCCAAGTAACCTAAAGTCAGATCAGTTGCTTCAAATCTAGATGTTATTTCTGATGACCTTTTTTCTCTCTGCAAGTGTCTGAAACAATTCTTACACAATAACCCTGCTTCCCAAGCCATAATGACAGGCAAAATTATTATTTCAGGATTATTCTTTTGAAGATGTAAGGCATCTCTAATAAAGGGGAAATTAGGGACACATCTCAAAGATAATTAAATAATAAGCAGCCTGGAAAGGTCAGATGCTTGGCTGTAAAAACTTTCATAGCTGCTCTTTCTCTATAGAGTGTATCTCTTCATTGATGCTCTGTGAGTAAAAGCTAGCAGTAGAAAATTACACTGTATAAAACTAGCTTAGCTTTAAAGCAGAGCTGGAATAATTTATTGAATAATAATTCAATATATACACTTGAGCTTTTTCTGGATCTTTTTTTCTATGTATGCTCCTCTTTCAATAGATCTTATGATTGCAAGTGATGATTTGGGTGGGAAAAACAGGCAAGCAGACACATATATTCATTCATATTGTTGTACAGAAGAAATTAAATGATGTTTGTAAAGACTGCTTGGATGCCAAAAGTATTCATCTCAGTAGAAGTTAGATGTCTGAATGTCTTAAATGAACCAGATTTTGTCTGGTTTTGATCATGCTTTAAAGTGGTAGAAAAATGAAGGTAGATTTGTCTTTTTGAAAAGATTTGCCTACATCTGTACTTACATGGGCTGGTAGCCTTGAACTTGCTTGTCAGGGTGCTGTTTGCAGGCAGGCAAGTTCTCTTGATCTGACAGAGCTTGTACAAAAGGTTTATTGATCAGAGTAATTACTTCAGTTTTAGGGTCAAGAAAGGGTTTATTTAATACTGAAGTTAAAGCCTTTTTCTTTCAGTTATTTCTGTCCCTTTTTTTCAGTTCACTTTCTTCAGAACAGCAGAATTCTGCCTTAATAACACGGCATACAGTGCTATCTGCGGGTTTTCTGGAGAAATGTGTAAAACTGTGCATATGGTTTTCGTTTTTACACATTTGTATATAGCTCTTTCCATGCACCCCAGACTGCAGGCTAATGTAAGCACAGCTTGTTTTATTCCTGTGTCGTATTACCGAGCTGCTAGAAACAGCTCTGTGCAGACTTTTCTTTCCATGAATGCTCTCCTGCTAAAGCACAGAAATAAGGTTGTGGGAGTTGCTCGTCCACTTTGGCAAACAAAACGAGAACCCTTTCTGTACTAGAACAACAGACTTTTTAAAGACTTAATTTTCCAAAGGTTGTATAAAAGTGTATGTATTTGCGTGCAAGACCACAAAAAGGAACGCCAACGACAAAAGGAAAAGCCAACGACATTGGCACCTTGGGAGTTACTGGACCAATCTCCCCTTTTGCACGGGGGCTGAGTGGGATAAGGATGCAGTCCGTACAGTAACTTCTGGCATATATTGACTTTTTAAATGATAATGGCTGGTCTGTGTATTAGATGTGTGACTACTTTCTTTTTTTAAGTAAGTGCTGCAAAAGTTTCAGAAAAAGTGACATAAATTGTATTAAACTGATTTGTAGAGGGCTTGCTGGAGGCTCTGAGAAGAAACATGATTTGACCAAGTTTGTGCGGCAAGTGTGCTAGAGGCCGAAACAGAGCTATAAATTCTACTTTTTCTCTGGCCCTGATCAAACATCACCAAGAGCTCAATGCAGTCGCCTGAGCACAGGCATCTAGCAGCACCTGAGATGCCGCAGGGAACTGAGGCATCTCTACGGGGGGGCAGATCCAACAAAAAACCTACAGGAGACTCAGGCCCTTCTGTAGCAGTGGCTGGAAACCAGGCATCATACTTAAGAGCATGTGACGAACACCAGGCGCCTACCTAATTGAACCTCAGACATCAGTCATTCCAGCCAGAACATCCTTATTTACCAGGCTGGGTATATTTGCCAAAGACCTTGTGTAAGATTAAACTTAATCTTTAATGCACCTAAAATTATAGCATTGCTAAGATTTCGTGGCATCTGTTTGACCAAATGAGATCACATTTGAGGTCCTCTCTGTGGGTGTATGCAAGAATGGTTTGCTTTTTTCCCCTGAGAATATACCAGCTTACAACATCATTTAAAATGAAACTCAAGGCCAGCTTTAGCCTTGCCCTGAGCTACAAGAGCAGAAATTGTAATGTAGTGAACGTGAAGTAACTTCCTGCTTGCTAGTGCAGCTCCAGAAGCTGAACCCTGAAGGCTGAATAATTGTTGTTTCCTGTATTAGTTTGTAACAATTTATGAGAGTGGGAAGGAACGAAAAAAAAATCTTTGCAATCCCTTGGGCAAATTTGGGATATGAGAATTTCATTTACTGGAGTGAGATTCAGGTTTAAAAATATTCCAGCTGCAAAAAAGAAAAACGAGGAAGAAAAGAAATGTTTGCAAAGTGTCTTCCTCGATCTCCACAGCTTTGTCATATGTGTGTTACAAGTACAGGATTAAAGTGTTATTGTGCTTAGGAGCTGCGTTATAGAAGGAAGAAGAAAGCTTCAGCCCAACAGCTACTCTTTGTTTAAAATCATTCACTGGTTTTGGGGATTTTTTCCCCAGCTAATTTCTAACCTGTGATCACATTTCAAGTGATTTAGAACAGAGGATTTTTTCAGACGGTCAATGTACAATTCCTTAAGAAGTGCGTTTCATAGACCCTTTCATGCTTTTAGCATTGCTCACATTCTAGGGGCAGCAAGCAGTGTTCCCTGCATATCCCTATGAGCAGCAGAAATACATTAGCAGGATTTTCTAAAAGTTGGTGAAGTCAAAGGAGATTTTACCACTAACTTAAATGTTAGTGTATGTAGACCAGTGCCCAAGTGCTTTTGAAATCCCACTACACCTTATACTTTCAACCATCTGATAGCTTTAGATTTTAAGGCATTCTGTACTGGAAAGATTTCTTCTTAAAAAGGAAGCAGTAAGAGAAAGGAATGAATCAGTGAGATAAAGCTCGCTCTCAAAGGGCAAACCAAATTCAGACCAAATGTGGCATAGGCTTCTGAAATGGTTGGGCTTGTTCTCTTCATTATTTGCTCCCCAAACTATTCCCACATGGTCTTTGTTTCTGTAGAACAGAAGTTCAAAAACAGTGCACAAAAAAAGCTGGTTTTGTACTGTTTCCAGCTGGGCCTGGACTTGTGTGTGTTTGAAACAGTGTGAGAAAGGCTGATATTATTGTGGTGAGAGCCATTTGAGTACCTGGGTAGGTATCTCAAGCCAGACCTAGAAGCAAAAGTACAGATACCTCAAGGGAAAATGTGTTCACATGATGTACTGTCAAATTTGGCAAACTCAGCAGCTCTTGATGATTTCAATAAGCAACCCAAACTGATCCTGAATGCCAAACCTTTTATGCTTCACCATCACCTTTTAAAATGATCCAGTCTCTAGAGTCACTGCTGGCTGGAGCAGGTACTTGCTGTCAGTACATTAATGGAGATGTGGGGTATCTGCCATTACAAAGTGCTTTTTAAAAAAAGTTCTTACAGAGGAAGAGTAGAGGGAGAATAACATGCAATTGGATACCATGGTTACTGTACTTCACTCTGACTTTCCAGAATCAGGAGTGATTTAAGGATTGGTTTAAGGACTGCCCGCCCATTGCCCTTTTCCTTATTTAGCATCCTTATACCTGCATGTGAAGGTTAGAGTTCCACTGGGATATGATATCAAAACAGGGTTATATGCATGGATCTTTAATTAAAACAGACCTCCCAGCCTTTAGAAAAGAAAAAAAAAATATCTGGCACAACATCAAGTGGCAGTAGCAGTATCAGCATCACACTAGGTGCCCTACAGAAGAGGAAGCTGTGAAAGAACACTCAAAAATAATGCCTCAGTTTCCATGATACTGTCAAGACATTCCCATCCCTGGCTTCCAGGTGTGGATTACTTGAGGTAGAAATGTAAAAGCCTTATAAAACACAAATGAAGCAGAAAAATCAAAATCTTGGCAGGTGAGGATGTACCATAAGAAGGAATCAGTCATTTCAAACTTCAGCTGGTAAAGGAAGAGGAGGCATTTCCATGTTTCCTTTGTTTCCAGGGTATTTTTTCTCCTTTTCATTTTTTTTTTCCTTTCCTTTTGGCTCATAATGTTAAATCTGATGTTTCGAGATATCTGAAACCCGTTTTATCCCCTCTCATCTCCATGTCTCTCTTGGCATTGTTATCACAATTAGAAGAGCAGGTGACAGTTCTCTAGGCTTAGATTCCAACCTATCCTGCGGAGAAATTCAATTGAGTACCATAATTTCTTTGGAAAATAAACAAGACTGCAAGCACTGCAACTGGGAAGTAAATTAAATGTGTTCACAGAGCTTCAGCATCTTCTTTGCCTTCCATGTTATACTGCCTGACTTCCTATTAAAATTATTGCTAACATAGTCAGGGCAGTGACAGGAAGCATTTTTGGGAAGAGAGATGTTATTGCAATGAACTTGTAAGTGACAGCTTTATCCTAGACAAGCAGATCTAGGAGAGAGCATATGTGTCTTGCTAAGGTTGCTCTGATGTAGCAGCAGAGAATAAGGTGAAGTAACACGGTGTCCCTTCACTCTCCCATGGGATGTAATTCATTGTACAGTGAGAGAGATGCTGTGCACTCTTCATGGCCCTTTTGCATTGATGTGGCTCACACAGGGGATTTCAAGGTTAGATATGAACCATGGAATCTACCTACCTGCTGCCGTGCTCCATGTGCGCTCCCTCCCTCACAGCAAACCATCTTCTTTAGCCAGGGGAACATGACTAGGCAGAAAATAGCTCAGTGGACAGTCAGGAACAATTTCTTTCCACGTGACAATAAATATATGTATTTAATTGAGGCAGTAAACAATTCTCCTCTAAGTATTTGTTTTACCTCCAGATATATTTTTTTTCAATAATTTACTGTTTTTAAATTAATGCATCTGTGTATACAGAGGGTGGGAATTTATAAGGAAAGGGTAGAACTTCTTATTACACCTATCAGTAGGTATGCAGTATTTCCCTGGACTGGTAGGTTAGCATCTGAGCCAATTTACTTTAGGCTGAGCAGCTATGTATATCTTCTCACCAGCACAGAGCAAAGGAATTTGAGGCCATTTCTGGTGTAGAGGTGGAGTAGACTACTAGGTGAATAGGCCAAACAGTGAGGATACCTAAGGAACCCAGCTTTTTTCTTTGCATCTCACTTCTACTATTGAATATTCTAATTGGTACAAGTTCTATTTTCTTTGAACATTCATTCCAGAAACTGAGATTAGGTTGATTCATTAAAGTCTAAGTCTTCTACTTCCATGCTATTCCTACAAGTTTCTGACACCAAACACTGCCAGTTCCAGAACAACTCTTTGAGGTTGTTGAATAAAATAGTTATATTTGAATTCATAGGACTTCACTGCACAGAATGGCATTTCATCAGTTCGTAGAAAGCAATCCTGGTGCTTATTAACTCCCAGGAAAGCTACTGCCTTCAGTTGCCAGCTAGATAACTATTTTTTTCTTTGCCAATAGATAGTTGCCTCTAAATGCCTAGGGAATGTTGATGCTTGGTGGCAAGTGTAGGCTATAAAATATTTATCTTTAACACACAATTGTGTTACTGCAGCCTCTAATAGGATTTGGTGTCAGGCAAACATCTGCCTTGGCCTCTGGCCCAAAGATAGAGAAACAAGCTATTAAGTCGAATGTTGCATAGTAAATAAATAAGGCGGAAATACTGTTAAAGTAGCTATACCGCTGACCAACAAATATGGTGAGTATATAAAAAAGAAGTCCACCAAGAGTCTAACGCTTTGTCTGCCTCCTTAATACGTTTATTGTATTTCATCTGGATAAAGGTAATTCATGTGGGTAATTGGAAGCCCAGCTGACAGGTCTTTACGGAGCTCACCGCAGTAGAGATGGTTTTCAGGGGGCTTTTTGTCAGCACCAACGTGGTCCCCTGAGCGGACCATTAGCCTGGGAGCTTTGTCGCTCTCCCATGAGTCAGTTTATGACATGAAGCAAATGGTGTATTTGCCTATGCCCCAGATGACAGCCCTAAAAAAATGGCAATGGTAACAATTAGTAGTTTCCTATTGAACTCGGTGATAACCTTAAATGAAAGGTAGTGGGGTGTGGAGTCTTATTATGGGTATGGGCAGGATCATGCCAGTTTATAGCTTCTCTCAGGGTAAGGAGCGATTGCAGTGGGAAAACAAGCGATGAGATAAAGATTTCGGCCAAGTTTCCCTCAAAATCTACCAGCTGTGGGATTACTTGTACTGGGGGGAAAAAAAAAAAAAAAAAAAAAAAAGTCCCCTGAGACAAATGGCAAAAATCCCAAGGTATCCTCAGCAGCTGTAAGTCAGCATGGTGCATGAAGCAAAGCTGGTTTGCTCCAGACCATGATCTGTTTCTTTCTCTGCTCTGATAATTAAAACTCTTGAGCAAAGAGTACTTCGAAGAAGAGTCTTGCTGTGGGAGAAGTCTAGGCTTTTACACTTATATAATGTTTTCCATCCCTCCATTTTTGTGAATCTAGAAGCATTTTTGTACACCCTCCTTTTCCTGAGTGAGGTGGGCTGGACCAGAGTAGGGGGTATCCGCTAGGTCAGACGAGGCATTTCTCTGCCATTCTCCAAAATGGGACAGTGTGGATCTGAAGACCATGTGTCTCATTATGTCATTTACTCCTTCTCTCAGAGGAGATTTGGATGTTTACAATATTTATTCAGGAAATTACTTGTTTTTTCAGTTGCTAATTAGATTTCGAAGCTGGCAGGACAATTACTTCCATACGCAAGCTGCTGCAGTCCCCATTAGAAGCCCCACTGCCTCAAGTTTTGCAGGTCTGTTCCCAGTGTGAGTTGTTTGCTTCCAGGAGGTTTGTTCCTGCTGCCTTTGGTTGTTGAAAGGTGGCATGGGAGCCGCATTTTCAATGTTCTCTTTGGACACAATAGCGAAACCATATGAAAGCATCATGCATCATCCATTGACTGACTCTCAAATTGATAGTCTTTGCCCTTACCAGCTGGTGTCAATCAGATCACTGCAGAGATTGGGAAGCCAAGAGAAAGCAGTGGGAGTCAGGCTGAAAACAGAGAACATATATCTCTTTCTAAAAAAAGAATTGTCCATGGTCTCACAGTGAACTTTAACAATTAAGTAAAACAAAACAAAACAAAACATGGTCACGATTCTCTAAAGCAGTTCCCATGGCACTATTCATAAAACACCATATGGAATTCTGTATATATTGGAAAATATCCGTATAATTACGTGAACAGCTAACAGAGTAAGCTGTAGAATGGAGAGTGGAACCTGGCCATAACTGCAGTGACCTGCTTTTGTTTATTGATTGACAGTTTGTCACCTCTGTACCAATGTTGACTGTGGACATACTTAAAAGACAGACAGTTGTTTTGTGCCACCAACTTTGGGGCTCCCTGAGCGTTAAAAGAGTTTACTCTCTTCTATCATCTAAGCCCCATTAGATAATAATTTGGCTAAGTCCTAACTTCTGAAGATTTGTCCATTTGATTCTTCATTCTTTCTGGAGTTCCCCTGTGATTACTGCCCAATTTCTTATGCCAAGTCACCCACCTCCTCCTGTTTAGTTTGAAATGTAGGTATTAGCACAGTGTGTGTGGCTGGGTGTACACGTTATGTGTGCATTTCAGAAGGGCCAGAAAATCGACTCAGCTGCCAAACCAGTGCAGTCTGTAACCACTGAAATGAAATTCAGTCCTGGGATGAAGACAGAGGTTTTTATGGGAAGTCGTAAGCACATATGACTTGCGAATGCCTGCAGTCTTCAAAGTAAAAAGAAATTCCTGTTTGTGATTGTACCTAAGAATATAAATAGGATGGTGCTTAGTATTGCACACACAACTCAGACTGGTTGCTCACCAGCCCAGGTCACAAGCCTTGTTTCTCATTAGCTTTGGAGTTCATGAGAAAAAAAGGAGGTTCATTTAACGCTTCCTTTATGGAAATACTTTTGAGCTCTTTGGGAGCAGCTTTGAGACAAAGATGTACTGCATGAATTTTCAACTTTTCAGAGCTGATTCTCAGTAGTGAAGAACTTTTGGGAGTGTGCAGAGATTTTAATTGCCCTGAGTCACACCGGGCAAGTTTGTATCCTTAACTGCTATAAGAATGGTAAATGGTACTAGCCACTGAGGGGGGAGAATTTCTTTTCACTTCATCTCATCTCTATTGGGCAGGTTATTCCAGGGCAAAGTGAGGCAGTGTAAAATAAGAAGGCATTAGAAATGTTAATTTTGGCTGTATTAGAAAAACAGGGAACATCAGAGAAAGCAATGAAGTAAGGTGAAGGGATTTTTAAGGGCTTACTCTGTTAGTAATAGTATAGGGTGTTCAGGCCACAATTAACAGGTGTTTCAGTGAAGAAGGTACAATGGGTTTCATTCATCTGTGGTTTTATTCCGTGTTGGCCTGAATATGGTATGATGCAGTTAGGGGACATTGGCAAAGAAGAGTGGGAAGTCAGGGCTCGAGGACATAGTGATATAGGAAGTGATATGTGTGCATATCGCTGCATTTTTGCAAAGTAAAATGCCAGATCTGTAGATGAACCACAAAATAAACATTAATATTTTTTTGACATGCATTAGTGTCAGTCACTGTTGATGGGATCTGACCAACTATAGATGTCTTTGGTGACAATATCTACATCTGAACTAGTCAGAGGAGGAAAGGATACGTCACTGGAGCAAAGTTCATTAAATGGATTGACCCTAAGATCTGGGAGAGTTTGGTTACCTGAGTACAGGTATGCTCCATTTCTGTGGTCACTCTGAACGTCTAGATCCCATTATACATTGTCAGTATAGTGGACGACAGTCATTCAGTTTACCCCACAGTAGACATCTAACTGGTGTACTGAGTCCTGCCTGTCTTGTCCTAGGCATCACAAGTGCATCAATTGGATGATACTATAAATGCAGTAACTATAAATTTCTAGTAACAAAAGATTCCCCGTTCAGCTAATGTGGTGCATTGTTACA
Source organism: Falco naumanni (assembly GCF_017639655.2). NCBI lineage: Eukaryota > Metazoa > Chordata > Aves > Falconiformes > Falconidae > Falco > Falco naumanni. The sequence continues at coordinate 5,956,462 of NC_054055.1, read as the reverse complement.
CTTTGGAACAGCTGCCCTGCCTGATGCTATGTTGGTTTTTAAGTGTTGCTTTGATTTTTTATTATTTATTACATTACATAAATATACCAAGAAAGTTGTATGGTTATTTTACTCCTTTTCAGGGACTCAATTTAGTCCTTTAAAGCAAACACTTGAAAAAAGCTTCAAAAAATACTTTTTTAGTATACTATAGGTGTTGTCATAACACTGGGAGTCTGTCCTTTGTCAGGCACTGACATAGCTATTCCCACTGACTTCAAAGGTCATGCATAGGTAACGTCTACGCAGTGTTCCTACAGCTTGCAAACCCCAACCCAGCGTGACGGTGTGATGGTAAGGTTTTATGAGACATCTACGTACTTCTCTGATGCTGAACAGTGTGGCCCTGCTCCTTCTGTTCCCAGTTTTCAGGCAGTAGAAACCAATTTGCTTGCTTTTTTTTCTCTGTTGTATTAATTTTTCTCCACTTTTTGAGCCAAAACAACTCAGTAAAAGGTCTGACAAGTACCAGAGACAGCACAAGAAGAGGGAGCTTAGACTTGTACCTAGGAGGAGAGAATTAGAGGAAAAGGAATGACCCTTTCAGCAGAAGGAGCTGTTAAATCTCCTTGCCCATCTCATCTTGTTGTTTTACAGTACTCACACTCTGTATGTTCATCTTATGTGTATGTGCATAAACAACTTTTTTTAAAAAAAAATCTGCATATATTTGTTGAAAGCAAGAAAGATGTGAACATTCTAAAAAAAACAGGAAAAGTGCATAAAGCAAAATTATGTTCATTTTCAGCAGTGAAATTTAAACATCACAAAATTCTGAAGATTATATACATACAGGCTAATATTAACTTTTTGTTTGCAGGATAGATTTGTGTTTATACCTGCTATTCAATGAGAGTTAGTATACCTAAATGTCAATATAAATGCACAAGGCCTGAGTTGCTATTTCTTTATTCTAGGAAGCATGGCTGCTGTTTGATTGGAATAAAGATGGCAGCTCAAGCCCAAAGTGTTGACTGCATGCTGTGATTGTGTTTCCATGCACTGCAAAGTGGATATCTGCTTAACTATAGATGTTAAGTGTTAGAAAACTGACAGCATTGCCTTGTACCTTCCTTGCTGCATGGAGCTATCTGATCATGAGATGTGTGATGCCAAGTCTTAAAACATAAATGCTTGAAATGGTTTTTATTATTTAAAAATGCTGTTGCCTTTTATGAATGATTAAATTACACCGTATCTTTAAAATGTCCTTCAGAAACCTCTTCTGTTTGGTTGGAGAACACCCATCCAGAAACAGGCTTCCTTTCATATGTGATTAGAAATTAATTTGCGCATCTCTGCTGCAGCTGTTCCTCTTCACTTGCACTGATAGGGAGTTTACAAGTATCTTTGCTACCACAAGGCCCAGTGAAGTAGGTCTGTGAAAGCACAGTCGTTATTCACATGGCTGAGATTTGCACCCCGCTCCATGATAGATGTACCACCAGGGCCCCTCCTGTACAACTGAATTTCGTTTTAATCTGATAAGCGTTTCCCTCTGAGAAAATGTGAAATAGTGTGGAATGAGCCAAGGTATTCCATCACCCTTCCAAGCCCCACTCAAACTTACTCAGTCTTCACTCACAGTTTAGTCAAGGAAATAAAACTATTTTCATTCTCTTTTTGATATGTAATGTTTATCAGCTTGTGTTCTTCTTTTATGGAAGATAATTTTAGCACAAGTATTCTGAGCTGTCCTCAAAACAGTAGTGCTAGATAACATTTTGCTTACCTTTTAACTGTCCTTGAAAGATGAATAGCCAATGGTTTTGCCAAAGTCAGGGAATTTAAGATGATAACTAGAAACCAAGTGTGGAATAGTCCCATTCCTGTTCCACCAAGATGCAGTATTAGCCCCAGAATTTTGGGCTGTTTGGATAATGTTGTAGAACAAATGAGAAGGCATTTGGTTAGAAATAATCCTTCAACAGGCAGACAAAGTAAACCAAGGGTCTGTGTTCTGAACTTCATAGGGGAACATTTCTATCATAGCTTAGTTCCGTTTGGCACAAATACATGCCCCACGTTCGCTTACCCAGGTCAACCAAATTCGATAAAATGTGCATGTTCTGCCAGGAGAATGGGGTATGTTGCTTCTCTCCAATAAATTCAAAGAGTGAAAATGGTTGGAAAAATAAGCAGGAAGAAAAGACATTTGGAAGTCTTCAGGTACTGAGTGAGGACAAATCCTGGTGGGTACTGAGCAGCTGAGATTTAATCATAGGATTTGCAGTTGCTCCTCACTAATGTGTTACGGTTGAACCATCCATTGGTGAAAATGGATGAGTCCTGTTTAGTGGAGCTCAGACTAATGCTTTCAGCCCCAAGAGCAGCAATTGCTTTGAAGTTTCAGCTGTCCTGCCATCCAGAGCCCTCGAAAACTTGGTGTTTACTTGCCTAAAGAAGTATCTGAATTCTCTTTTGTTTTCCAGAATCAGTGGATAATTGTCCCAGTAATTGCTATGGGAATGGAGACTGCGTGTCTGGGACTTGCCATTGCTTCCTTGGCTTTCTGGGCCCTGACTGCGGCAGAGGTAGGAATTTATACTTGATTGACTCTTCCCCTCTCCCCTTCAGTTAATATTTTTCATGTGGAAATTATATTCATGCCTGTGCCTTTTGCAAAGTACACCTCACCCAGCTCGGGGATGCTGCAGCAGAAAAGAAACAGGTCAGATCTGTGGATTTGTTTGCTACTAGTCGTGATTGCTGTGACCTTGGCAACAACACAGTGCCCTAGTTGCAAATGGACAGGCAAAATGTCGTGCTGGGAATTTTCTCTCTGGAAGCAACTTTAGAAAATGTGACTTATAAATGTGGCATTATTGTTTGTTTAGCAAAGCACTCTGTCATTGTGTGGTATGATCCCTATAATGATACTTTCTTTTAAGACACTGATTATACAAAAATTAAGTACTATTTTCAATGCTGCAGGCTTTGCAAGTCTGCCTGAGGTCTGATTGCTGACAGCCTGGCTGTGGGGACAGGGTCAGGGTTAGAGTAAAGTTAGGGAGTGGAGTAATGGCAGGAAGAACTGGATACTCTGGCCAGAACTGAAAATGATGGGGCAACTGGGAAGGAGGCTCACCCCAGCAAAAAATATAATACATTTTTTTGCTCAAATGATAAGTATTTTTAATAAATGGTTTTGAAAGGATTTTCATTTGACCTGAAATTTTTAGGTTATTTAAACATAAAAAAAAAACCCAACAAAACAAAACCAAAAATAAAAACCTGAAGTACTTTTAGTAAGAGCATTTTTCAGACTGAGAAATCAAAATGTTGCATGTGGGAAATGCCAGAGTGCTGTGCATCAACCTTTTCAAGACCTTTTTTGGCTCAAGCAGTCCAACAAACTAAGTGCAGATTTATAAATTTGGGGAGGGAGTGAGTGTAAAAAGTTAGTGCCCACACAAGGAGCTTTGCTAAGGCAACAGGTCAGGCCTTCACTCCAGCCCATTGCTTCTTTGGAAAGCAGGCTGGCTCCTTCCCAGGAGAGAGCTAAACTCTGTCCAACCCCATGTCCTCTCCCCCTCCAGCTGAGCTTGGGTCACATCACTGCAGCCCAGCCAAGAGACAGAGATAAGGATGGCCACACACCCCACAGGGGGGGAGCTCTCTGTGAGGGAGTGTGGTCCAGGCTAAAACCCCAGAGGTGTTTCAGAGTTCACAGCTCAGTAAGATTGATGTGGCAATCTGCATCCCTGAGAGCTGTTCTGTGGAACTTCTTGCTGACTCAGGTTACACTTGGTTTGCATTTCCTTACACTTGGTTTGCATTTCCAAGCTTCTTTTCAAATCCGTAGAGCTGGAGACAAAAGGAGGGTTGGGTTTTGTTTTGATTTTTTTTTCCATCTCCTACAGCATATTTCTGCTCACACCTCCTAACTTTAGGTAGGGGCAGAAGTTCAGGTTTTGTTCCCTCCAGAGCTCACTGTAGTCGGTGGAGAAGGAGAAGCACCTTCACTGTGAGTCAGAGTATTTAAACTTTTGTTCCGAGTCCACTTTCAGAGGAGCTTACCTCCCTCCATGGGTTATACACCTAGCTTTCCAAGGCACCTCAGTTGAGTCATGTGTCTTCCATTTCACTAGAGTGCTTACTCTGGCTGATTTGGACACCTTTTATTCAACTCTGGCTTTTGGTTCAGTCACTGGGGTCCAGATTACAGATTACTCTCTGCCTTTAGGACGACAGATGAATAACTGCAGTGTCAAAACGATATTTGGGTATGCATTTCCACCCAGTGGGCTTGTTAAATGGATCATCTTGCCATGAGCATAAGTACAGGGGGCCTGGCATTGGCTTCCTCTTGGTTTTCAGGGGAATCAAGATGCTGCTTTTGACCTACAAATCCCTCGGAGGGCAGCAACCATGGCATGTGTAAGGCTGCTACAGTATCCATCTGCAGCTGTACATCGGGCCCTGTACTGAGCAGTAATGCTTAAATGAGCAGGTCTCTGCCCACGTGAAGATTTCTAGGTTACAGATTTCCTGGGTGTTCCTTTGTTTCAATTCAACCTTGTAATTCACCATCCAAACGAGAGGGAAACTGTGGAGCAGAAAGCCCGTCTGTTTTTAATAATGGTTTAATTATTAATGTATTATTAGCCAATTACTTTAAACAAAGTAAATGAGAACAAATCACCAGAGGTGTATTCACAGGCCTTGTGAAGGCTTACTTGAACATAGGAGATGGTGTTTTAAAGTTCTATATAAACAAACGAATGATCTTACTCTCTGATGCTAAACTTTACAAGAAAATTGGTGTGCATTTGGGTTGTCACTACCACAACCACACTAGAGAATTACTATAATTTCAGTATCTTACATATTGTTTGCTGAAATCTGAATGATCAAACAATAATTATATATCTTTATATATGAAAAAAGTTGCACGAGTAGCAGCAGAAAAAAATCCAAACCCCATTTTTGTCTCTGTTCATGGTGATGTGCTACAAAGGTCTTGTTCTTGCCATTGCCTTGACTTCTGCAGCAGTACTTCCCAGGTTATTCTGAAGGTGTTCTCCACAGAGGGCTCTGTAGAGTACCAGTCTTATTGCAGATGGCCGGTAATTTATCTGATCTTGTACTGAGTGATCAGCTGTCTTGTCAGAAAACATGTAAGTCTTTCTCAGCAACCTCTCACTTTAAAGGCAATTATTCTTTTTCGTTGAAAAGAGCTGCAGACTCCTCTTCCAGTGCCTTGAAAGAAAAGGATCCATTACTGAGCATTTGAAATTTGAGACTGGGGGGGGGGGGGGGGGGGGGGGGGGGCAGGGGGGGAAATTCCATCAGCCTAGCTGAAAAGTGAAATTACAGAGTGAGTTTGCTGTGAACCATGTACACAGCACAATGTATCTTAAGCAATTTATGTCTCATACTGTATATATAGGTAGATATCTCCTTGCAAATGATGCACTTGCAATGCACCACTGCAATGTGCTTCCTTTAAAGTGAGCAGTTGCCAAATTCCTTTCTTTTCTAAACCTCTTTTATCTTGGTCAAGCAAATACAGCTCACTGCATATCAAACTGGCTTAACAGAGCTGGCAATGCTTTGTATTTTATTGAGGTTGCTATAATTCTGTAACGCTCAAACCGAATTGACTACAAGGACACATGGAAACAACAGAGGATGTGCATTGTGCAATTAGTATCTGAAAAAATGGGAAGAGGAGAGGAACGTTTCCCTTAACCATGTCAATACCTCTTGCTCTATGTAATCAGGGTCAGGAATGAAGCATAAGAGGTACATTGTATTCATCACACCCCGAATGCAGTTAAGCAGCAGACTGGAATATTCCTTTCACATTTGTCCTGCATAAAAATGTTCATAAATTGCCTTTCTGAGAGGCAGGTGAGAAGCCCCAGATGCTCTCACCTAAGGATGATGGGCAACGGTGAACAAGAGAAGTCTGTGATGAATGTATGTCTTCGCAGCTAAGTTTCAACGAAATGAAATGGAAGAGAGCAGGGCTTAAGCAAGAAGAAGTTTCCAGGCACAGTGAACAGGGGAAGGCTATTGTTTCTGAGGGACAGAAATCAGAACAGAGGACAAAAGGAGCATGGAGAATGTGGGGAATGGGGAAGGGAGAAGATGTCATCAGAGAGGATCTGAAGGAAGCTTAGAGTGCAGCGATTACCAGAGCTTTGGTCATGGGGTCTGGGGTCTGGTCCTTGATGACCTTTCCTTCCTTGGGGAGCCTTCTCAGTATCCTTCAGTTCATCCCACCCCACTCCATCTGACGTTTTCCAATTAGCCCAGAAAATGCTTAATCCTGGGATTCATCATGCCACAGCTTGAGCTTGTCATCTTCCTCTTCTCTCCTTTCTCACAGGGAAGACATCCTGTATCTGGTTGGCCTTGGTAATCAGAGCAAGGACAATTAAAAGTCCTTAATAAACTGACAGAAAGATCAGAGGATAGATTTGGAGAATGTTTATTACAGGGATCTTGGAAGGACTAGAGGCCAGTTTTGTATTGTAGCTGGTGATGAGAGACTAGCAGAGGTGATAATCAAAGAAGGAGGCTAGAGGTTCGGTTAGAATCATAGAATTGTTGAGGTTGGAAAAGACCTTTAAGATCATGGAGTCCAACCATTAACCCAGCACTGCTAAGTCCACCACTAAACTATGTCCCTCAGCGCCACGTTTACACGTCTTTTAAATACCCCCAGGGATGGTGACTCCACCACTTCCCTGGGCAGCCTGTGCCAGTGCTGGACAGCCCTTCTGGGGAAGAAACTTGGTGGTATGACATGAGCTGAATCAGGGAAGTATTCTCAATGTGGCATTCTGGACTCTAAGCGAAGCAACTGAAACCCATAAATCTGAGAATTACAGCAGCAAAACAGGGGAGTGATTTGTGTACCGCTAAGGTCCACGGCAGAGGCAGTGTCAAGGAAAGTATGAAGTCTGGCAGCGGGTCAGGGATAGTGATTAGCCATCTAAGGTCAGCAGTGCTGCTGAAAGAAGACACCAGTACATTGAGAAGTCAGAATGCAAGAAAATTCTGAGTTTAGTTAGTGAAAAAAACTATCAGAGACACAAAGCAAGGAGATAGTCTAACTCAAGAGCACTGTTTGTTTGTTTTAAACAGTCATAGGAGAATGCAGTTAACAGCTGGGTGTTATCCATGCAAAAGAATTCATTTTGGCAAAGGAAGGAAGAACATACCCCACTGAAGACTGGGTATAGGGGATATAAATCCTATGCTGGACTCTTGCACTCTTTTTTGAAGTGAGAGCCTCTTCGCAGAGTTGTGGTTTAATGTGATTTCTGTTATCTGTCCCCAGCATCCTGCCCAGTGCTGTGCAGTGGGAATGGGCAGTACATGAAGGGGAGGTGCTTGTGCCACAGCGGCTGGAAAGGAGCCGAATGCGATGTCCCGACAAACCAGTGCATTGACGTCTCCTGCAATAACCATGGCACGTGCATCATGGGGACCTGTATCTGCAACCCGGGGTACAAAGGCGAAAGCTGTGAAGAAGGTATTTGCAAGACGCATTCAATTAGCCTTTTGCTTTGATTGTCATTATATAATTACAGGGATGGAGGCAATTCAGAATAGGACTGGCACTTAAACAGAACAGTAATAGTCACCTTAGGGACACAATAGAGGATGCAACATAAAAATGATATGTTGTCATAACTTGTCGTTAGCTATCATATTTGTTCAATAATTGGATGAAAAGCCATCAAATGCTTTGGATAGACAAATCTAGTTGAAAGACCAGAACATCTAATCATATGTTCAAATGTTCTTATTAAAGCATCATTTCCATTTACACATCTAAACGTATAATTACTTTTACAGTGCTTTCTTCTCTGCTATGCTATGCCAAATGATTTCAGTTGCTTGTATACACAAAATGGTGGCATGTGAGGGAAAGTCCCTGATTATTGTCAGCTTTAAAAGCTTAGAAATGCTCAGGATTCGAACTAAGTTCTGCTTCAAAATCAGAGCCATTTTAATGGCTCTTCCATAGCTTTTTGCTCACATTAGCCCCCAAACATTTTTTATTTACATTTAGATTTGTGGTTCAGAAATACAGTGCCTTTTAGCACTTATCTTGAATCTTTTTGTGTAGGAAATCACCTGCCACCATAAACCTTTATCTTCCCGAGTCTGTGACTGCTCCTTATTGCTAAATGAAAAAGCGGACAGTTTTCTAAGTGTACAAATCATTCGGACAATTATAAAAATACATCCAAAGGTGCCTGATTTAAAGAATGATGTTCAATACTTTCAAAAACTATTCTCAAAATTCTATGCAGGTGACTGGATAAATAATTACATTTAAATTATCCTTCTACAAATACATATGTAAGGCCTCTGCACCACCTGAACAATTTAAGACATCTATTTGATACACGTATAAGAATCACAATGGCTGCAATTAATTAATGGTTGTCTTCACATATGTGGGGTAAAGATTTGTCTGAAATGACTTTATTTTACAGACAATGAAAATAGCTGAATTGGATTCAGATGTTCAAATGGCACCTAATCTAGCAATTCTTTTGATGAGCTGAACGTATTGGAGTGGGGCATCTCTGATGTAACATGGCTTCAGTGTCAGTAAATGCTAGGGATGGAGACAGTATCAGCTAGGAATGGAGACAGTATCAGCTCTTACAACAAGAAGCCATCTCTTGACTAACCTTCATTTTGGCTTAAGAAAGCACAATTCAATGAAGCTGTGGGGCATGCAAAACCTAAAGACGGTGACTACTGAAGTATCTTTAAAGCATCTCTGTAGACCTCATATTTAATAGATCATATCTTTACTGATTTTGCCTCCAGCCAAATGTGTTTAATATGTGTAAATCAGAGTAGGATTTGCCCTTTTTCTAACAGGAACCTTTTTTCCCTGGCCATGTTTAAAGCAGAAAAGCCAGACACTACGCAGTTATTTTATGTTATCACTGTAGCGGGGGACAGTGTCAGCCCCACTACGTAAAAACTTGAAAAAACATGAAGAACAAAGAGAACGTGATTTTTCTTATGAGCTGTTTAGTATTTCTCCAAGAATGCCTTTGTTTTTCATATTCAAGGCATAATTTGTACTGTGTTGTGAGGGGGGAAGTAACACAGGAATATGCCATGTGGGAAATCTTGAGGACATATATATATACACAGACACATATATATTTAGATCTAGTAAAAAAGTTGATTTATACTATTTTTAAAATTGCTTTTTCTTTTTAATTTATCCTCTAAGAAGGACCATCTGGTATTGATTACTTTTTATTATTTCTCACTTCTCATAGCTTCACTGTTTAGTCCACATTCATAATGAGTTTTCATTCCAGGGTTTCTTCTGTCTTTTCTCTTTCCCCATAGAAGTTCAGCAATGTTTATAAAGCATCAGTCAACAATCTTACATGAGCTTTTCTTTTCTCCTTCCTTAGTTTATTGGCCCATATTTTATAAGGCATGGGCTAAGCCAGCAAGACATTAAAGGGAGGGGAGCAAATTTAAGCAGTGAAAAATGAGAAGTTACTCTTTGGGTACCGAATAAGCCTAATAACTTGTGTGACCAATGAAGCATGAAGCATACTGGGGAAAAGTGTAGAAGAGGCACTAACCTTGCTTGTTGCATGATTTATCTTCCTGGAAAAGATTCTGCACAAGGCTGAACTATAAATGGGGCATTTTCCAACCAGGAATTAGACCATTTGAGACATTTTCCAAGCAGCAACACAAATATATGCAAACCTTTTCTTTTTTCCCTCTCTATTTCCAGTATACTAGATTTTGTGAGCTCTGCCCTCCTACCCCACTCCCCATCTCTGCTTCTCTTAAAGCTGAGCAGCTAAATTTGTCAAGCAGAACCCCCTAAAAATATACCATTGTCCTCCAAATCCACTAAGCAACTGATTAAGAAGAAAGCAGAAGCCTGTAATCCTGTCCCAGGGCCCTTCCGATGGTGCAGAAAGCCTAAAGAGATACAGCTAGTAAGGCTGAGATTAAAGTAGCCATTGTGTGTGACATTTTCTGAAAGGGCTCATTTCAACATGAAAAATGGCCTTGGGATTATGATAAATGGGGGGTTCTGACATGCACATTCCCCTCCTATAATCGTCTGTGTTAGAGCTGAGATAGCAGATTGTCTGCCTCCTGTGATGGAGCCCCCTGTAAAACTCACCTTTTTCCCAATTGACCTTCAGAGGGGATGATTAATTGCCTGGAGGTAGCCTCTTGTCAGTTAGCCTGTGATCTTTGTTCTCTACGTTCAAACCATCTGCTGAGAACGTACGAGGCTGCTAGTCCGCTTCTTAGTCCTTTTCATACTTATTACTGCTGAGAAAGAGCAGGGCCAGGGCTTCAAGTGTCTCATGGTAAAATTGGCACCCTAGCTCCCAGCTCGCTAACAGCGAAGGAGATTTATAGACTCATCCTTTCCAGCCTCTTACAATTTTCGAGGATTGTTCCAGCTATGAGCAGGTCTCCAGGAATCAAACAAAACAGAAAATGCTCTCACATGCCGTGGGATAGTAATAGCTGAGCCATTACTTGTCAGCCTGAGAAGGCTTGAGAATCCAGGGAATTATCAGAGCAGCTGTTGTGTTTCCTTTTAAGGTTCCTGGATCTTAAACAGGTCATTGGGAGTCTTACTGGCTTTTACGGGGGAGGAAAAAGAAGTGAACCACAAACCTGCTGCGTGTGCGGTGGCCGTGCTCTGCTCTTCTGTGTTAGAGCCAGGGGCTGGACAGCTTCCCCTGTGCTGCTTCGCTGGGCTGACACTGGTCACTGATCCCCAGGGCACTGCCACACACCGTTTCAAGAGATGGCAAGAATTTCTCTAGGCTGTTCTAAAGCTTTTACATATAAACAGACGATCGACTCCTCCAGTTCTTTTTTGGGAGGGTGCCTGGTGCGTTTCATATTTTTGCATTGCTGGGTGAAATTCCCCCGTGGGCAGAGGAGCCGACAGTTGCCTACAAAACCCGTTACGGGGGAATCAGGCAGCTGTATGTTCAGGCTTTTGGTGCACGTTGCTATACCATGCACCTAACTGAATGGTCTCCAGTGTTGTTAGGAAAGTGCCCCTTCGGGGAAAATAACCCCAAAACATTTAAAAAAAGAGTGTAAATTGGTAAGAAATAAAACCAGCACAACAAACCTATATAAAAAAAAATACTGTTTTGGTTTAATCCTTACTCTAGAAAACTGCCTAAGGGTATGTTTAACATGGAATTTATGTAAGTGTCTCTGAAACTTGTATAGATTTCAGCACATTCTTCAATTTAAGTGTGTATTGCTGAATAAGGACATCAACTTCTGCTGAATCTTTATGTAAAATTCTCTCTCAGAAAAATAGAGCTCAGCTCTCAGTTAACGAGTAATAGTAATTTAGGTTATTCTAATAGAATAAAAGGAGGCCCAATATGTGTGCAAGAGAATATTCTTATTCTGTTCTTAATTGATATTAACCTGTTCTTACTAGAAAGATCATTTATTAGTGTAGGTCTGGATAAAAGAATGGATTTCATAATTAATGTTTTCTCTGTTTTTCATGTAAGTGTTTTGGGTCTCACTGCCTTTTGGGCCGCTATGTTCTTTCATGAACCATCTGGTTTGTGCCCAACGGGGCATTTCTTTCTGGTTGGAGCTTTGAGACACTATATAAATATATTTGTGTAGCTGGCAATCTGGTAGGGTTTTTTTTCTGCAATTACCATTTGCTTTCCCTGTGTGCTTCCTCTTCCCTCTCACACGTAGTGGACTGCATGGATCCTACCTGCTCGGGACGAGGCGTGTGCGTGCGAGGAGAGTGTCACTGCTCGGTTGGCTGGGGAGGAACAAATTGTGAGACCCCAAGAGCCACTTGTCTGGACCAATGCTCTGGTCACGGGACCTTCCTCCCAGATACTGGACTCTGCAGCTGCGATCCCAACTGGACTGGACATGATTGCTCAATTGGTAATGTCAGCGGTGGCTTACTGTTGTTTTTTATTTTATTTAAACTTTGTAAAATATTCAGACTTAGATCTGCAAAAAGCATGCTATAAATATGTTCCAGTAAAGCACATGTAGGGCATGACTGGAAGCAGAAATGCCATAGCTCAACTACATAAATAATTCTGCTTCCATTGCCGAGCATAGAGTAATATAATAAATAACCCCATTAAAGCCACCTAGGCTTGCAATTGTTCATTATGTTGCTATGAATGTAATTGATCGTCTACATGTAACTGCTTGTTCTGATGTTAGTTCTTGATGAATCCCAGTGGCCACCAAAGGGTCTGTTTTGATTTTTAGGAGATGACTAAATATTCTTTAGGTGGCTGTAAAGAAGAAGGAAGAGGTGGCGATCCTTCAGGTCTCATTTCCCTCCTGAACTCAAAGGGTGTGCTTTTCTAGACTCAGCTAGAGGTGGATGAGTGTCACATGAGGTTCCTATTAAGACTCTGAGCGCTGTCCTCTATTAAGTAAAAAATAAGTTTACTGAGTAGAAGAAGTATTTAATAATAACAGCATCTACCAATCAGACAGATTTTTATGTCAGCTTTATGTAGAGGTTTGGAACTGTGACCTTCCTTCATTCCTCAGCTGGATGGGCACCTTGCTCAAAATATGCATCAGGTATCTGAAATGAAGGCTAAAGAAAAAACTATTCAGGAGCCTTTTCTTTTCTTGCAAACACAATTAGCTTATAGAGGCCACATGGAGAAACGCTATAGTACATTAAATGGTCAGAACCTATGGAACATCAGTCTTTTGGCTTCTGTGCTGTATATTGTGCTCACAAACAAGAGACTACAGCAGTAACAGCTTCTTCACCTGACGCAGCTGGGGTGGAACTAGGCCAAAAACCCAGGGCAGCTCGGTGTAGGCAATTCAATGAAATAAATATTCAGCAAAGTAACAAAAAACCCCAACCCATTAGGCAAGTGGCTATAGTAGAAAAATTATATGACCAATATTTTCCCTGAGGAATTGCTATCAAGTGCAAAGCAAATCAGGTTAACGGCTTGCAAGTATTTTAAGGTAGCATCTTCTGAGGATGGGGCAAACTGAATAAACTGGTGCGAAGGATATAAAAGAAAATCTTTTGGGCAATCATCATTTAGGTTAGATGTTAGAAAGCTTGTCGTGAAGTAAAATTGACTGGGCTGAAGTATAAGTAAAAGAGGAGGCCTGCTTTCCTGGAGCTGAAGCTGGGTTGATCAAAACTTTTACAGGTGTAGGGAGGAAAGATACCCTGCACTGATAGGAGGATAAATTTGGTGTCAGGCATTTCTTTCCCCATATTAACATCTTCAATGCCATACTCTCTGAGTTCATTTATAAGACCACCATAAGGGGAAAGGTAGTAGTGCCTTTCCAGTGATTTTGTAGCGTAGCTCATAATTGAGTCATTATTCTGAATTTCTGTTGATGTTTGGGGATTGCAGGGATGGATTTGGAAAAATGTTCGTTCTCACTTTCCCTTTGTTAACCTGCAGTGTCATGTACAGATGATTTATAAGCTTTCCTTATACTGCTTTTATAAATCCATCTAGTGCAAACTTTCTTTGGCAGTGTGAGGTTATTTGAGACAAACTTGAGCATCATTCCAAGACCTTTTTCCTCACTGGGCTGCTTGTAACATTCAGGTTATTGTGCCTCACAGCTAAAATTGCAGCTAAGGTGATTTGTAAACTTCCATTTCTAACCCAGACCTTTCCACTGAATTGATGACTTATTTTAAAGACAGATTTATTCACGGGATGCATGGTACTCTTCTTGCATGATTAAAATAGAGTGAGCAAGCATGTTAGTACATGTAACAATGTAAAGCCCAGCCCAGTGGGGTGGAGGTTCTGTAGAAGGGACTAAAGGGGCCAGATTTTTATTGTCCCATAAAACAGGACCAAACAGAATAGAAGAATTATTAAGTGAAAGGACTAAGTACTCGCATAAATCAACCTCAGCTCAGCAAAGCAGTTAGGACTGTGTTCAGTCCCCATGAATTCTATAGGACTGTGCCAACATGGGCTAGTGCCAAGGATGGCCCCTTCCCTAAACCACATTGAGAAGCAGACCCTGAGAACAGCATAATCGTCTGGAAAGCTAGAATAAAATATGAGGAGGCACAGTGGGTTTTGCAGCTTTTAACACCTTGGAGTCAAGACTAATACCTATCTGAAATGCTGTATTTGTATTCATTTAGAAGGTACCTGTCAGTACGGAAGCATCTAGGTGAAAGTCTGTGGATTGTCATATATAGAAAGTAAAACTAGACTATCTTTAAACCTTAGACTCAGTCTTTCAGCTGAGTAGGTAAATTTCATCTGCCTTTAGCGGGAATCTTAAAGGAACACAGATTATTGGATAAACCCCTTAGTTTTCACGATAAAATAATATTACAGAGATTTCTGTTTCTTGGTTATATTACCTTTTTTATTCCACTTAGCCTGTGTCTTCATAAGCAAGCTGTGCAATTAAATTTCTTGTGAATTCTACTCTGCACTGCACTGTAGGAAGAAGCAATGATATGGGGGGTTGGTTTTTTGCTTTATGTGTATGCCCGCTGCCAGTATATCTTGAGATGAGACTGCTGCCATGCTACCTCAGATTTTTCGCTCTGCAAAAATGCTTCTTAAGCATGCTTCACCCTTTCATGCAAGGGACAGTTTCTTAGGGTCCCCTTTCCCTCACTATGCACTTCTTTTTTGGTAGATTCAGCCCACACCCCACACACACCCCCCCACAAAAAAAAAAAACAACCCCAAAAAAAAGTCTTCTAAGGAAAAGTGCAGAGGTAAGCCCAGAGATAACCTGTACTGAGCAGCAAAAGTGGCATTGTGATTCTGCCATGGGAGAATTAAATCCCTTCCCTTTTGCATCTTAGTACTGTTGCACAAGCAAATAGAAGAAGATCCTTTATAACTCAGTTCAGCCAGTTCAGCTAAAAAGACCAAGGTAATGCTTAGTATAAGAAAGTTAATTAAGACACCACTTATCCTAACTCCCTTTCTCCAGGATCTGCTATCACAGATCTCTGTATCCTAGGCTTTTGGTGTGCTATCTCCCTTCACCTCTTAATGAGCCCTAGCGAAGGACTTCATTCTCCCAAGTTCTGGCAACTAATGAAGGTATTGTAGGGCAGCTCTCTTAAATGCTTTATTGTCTGAGTATAGTGGGAAGAAGGAAATGGCCTGTGCTACAACATGAAACAGAACTTAATTTGTGATATAGTCTCGCTCTTGACCTATTTAAACTGGACCAAGTATTTCTGGCTAATCAAGAGGCAGCAAGCCACGTACCGTAAGACTTATTTGCTGAGTGCAGTGAAATGAATAGGTGAGTCAGGTTATCTGCATTTGGGGAATCCACTGTTTCCCAGAGGGATCTCACTGATGTCTCAGTACAATCCCAGGCCCATCAAAATAGTATTATGTTTGGATGCCAAATCTTTCTTAAAGGATTTAAATTACCTGGTGTTGTCCTTCACTCTCCTCAAATTAAAATCAGTGATTGTTGCACTGTTCTCTGTTTAGTAGTTGACATCTTGACATGCATGATATTCACTGGAATCATCGGAAAGTTGATTATACAAAGCTGCAGTAGAAATTATGTTCTCTGTGTAATAAGCGTACTGTTTTTTTCCAGGCAGTTGATAGTGGTTGTACATTGACCCACATACAGATAAGGATTCCTTCTCAGGTGGTCATTTGTAATGACTCACTTTATGCAAGGTTGACATCCAGTGCACTACTTCAGACCCTTAAAAGTACACTGGAGAAGAGCAGTAATAGGAACAGTACTTTATATATAGTGGTCCTAAATTGGTCGTGGAGGTGTAAAATCATGGGCTGTACATTTAATGGTAAGAGTTGGGAACTGGAAGCTGGAACTCAGTAAAGAAGTCAGAGGTTATGATGTTCTGCTTCACATTTTGAAAAGGCTAAAAGAACATGCCTGACCAGAGACTGAGGCTGAGCTTGCATGGTCATATTTTATGAAATCTAGTAGTTTGATCCTATCCATAGTTTCCCTTATCACTTCTGCTGCTAACAGTGTTTTCTGAGGATATGTCATTTGACTTTGACTGCTCTTTCCCCCACCCTGTTGCAGGGAGGAAATACTGCTTCCCAGTGACTCGTTGTCAAGCTTTGTTACTAAGGTCTATGATCACAAAGATATTTAGGAATTTACGATTTACCTTAAGGAAATGCTTATTATCTAACTTTACTACAGTGTTGCAGAAAACTTCTCAACTTCTGAGACATCCCACAGCCTTAGAGCTGTCCATTGAAAAGCTACCTTAAGTACCTAAATTTCTTCTGTGGCCCATACAGCAGGTTTCCCCACAGTCTAAGAAAGCAATGAACATGCTCTTTCACTTTGTGGGAGAGTATCCCACCTACCAGGTCAATGCAGATGCTACAAGCAGTCATCTCAAAGAAAAGAATGAACGGGCTGTGCCCAAAGGGATGCCAAAGTTGAGGGCAGGGGTTTCATGCCCTGAACTTTAATGTCAGCTGAGCATCATTCTACAGCACAGAGTGTCTGTCATTTGGGAGAGGAGCGGTTTCAGACCATCCATCTCCTCAGAATTTCCAGCACTGCAGCACTCATCCTGGCCATACTTAGTCTGTCTAGGAGTGTTATAAATGTCTTAAGTGGACAGAAAAAAAATAAAAAAAATTGGATTTGGATCCATGCCCAGCTCTATGCCATCCCCTCCTGCTTTTAGGCTTCCCATGACATTACCAATTTAGTGGGATAGTTGTCCTAGAGAAGAGAAGCCTCTGAGAGGGGTGTTCAGATTTTAGTTAAGTGGAAATCCTTGAAAGAGAGCTGAATTGATCCCTCATCAATTCAGCTGCCTTCTTATTTGGGTATATCTTGTAACTTTAAAGCAGTCTGGGTTTCAGGTTTTGAGAGATTCTCAGTTCTGCCAAATAACTGTAGAAGGCTCAGCAGTCAGCGTGATCATAGGTTCCTCAGGAGAAATGCTATTACAGAACTGTGGCATTTAACATAAAAAATAGGAAACCGCCTCTTAGCCTGTATGATTCGTTAATAACAGCTTAAGAGGGGCTTCAGACTGCCACATGGTGAGCACAATAGTTGCAGGTATGCCTAGATAAACCTGGCCTCCAAGCAAGGTGGGAAAAAAAAGTGGGCTAGCAGAGGAATAGTTGTTGACCCATCAGTTGTAATCCTCCGTGGCTTTACTCTTTTGGTAGGCTGAGAAGCTGGATTTAAAATAAAACTGGCATGGTGCGTGTATCCACATCTCTGATTGCAGGGAAGCTGTATTCTTAGAAATTCTCGCACAGCACATTGAAGTAAATGGAAAAGCTCCTGTTTACTTTGCAGGAGTATGGGTCAATTCGAGTCCATTCACAAACAATGATTAGATACAAGATTCTGGATCAGCTAATGGTAGTGACTGAATTTTTAAGTACCAATTTAGCTGTATAAATTAACAATGGAGAAAATCTTTCAGATAGCACCCAACAGAGTTCCCCACCACAAAGGTGTACAGTTCATTGAAGCTGGCATCTTTTCTGTATTCCAATTAGGAGATAAGGAGACCAAGAAGAATGAACTTTTAAAGAGGAAAGCTAGAAATGCATCTTTACCTTCCAGTGTCTTTCTTCATCAGGAATTGTGCACATTATTGCACACACATGCATACAGTCACACAGAAACACAGTTCTTATATTATCTTACCAGACAACGTCACATCCCATGTTGGTCAAAGAGCACCAGCATTAACACAACATGTGTGATAAAAAATTTTTTCCTTGGGCTTATTGCTGTCAACCTTACAAAACAAAGCCTCATGTTAAATTCACGTCATGCCCAAGGCCACCAAGATAAAACTCCATTACTGGAAAATGTTCATATAATTCTTCCTTTAAACAATAATTTTCTTCATTAAGGGGTAAAAATGTCTCTGGAAAAGGTGGATATTACATCAGCTCTAACATGATACAGACTTGTACTTTACAAGAGACTAGGATCCCCATTAAATGCCTAAGAAATTGCTGATTTGCCTTTTTCTTAGCTTTAAAATACATGGGGAAGAACAAGAGAACTAAACCTCAGGATACAACACCTGAAATTGGTAAACATCTATATATTTTAGTTCATAATGACTTAAGAAAAAGTTATTGGGCACAGCTATGTAATCAAATGCCACTTGGAATGATCTTCCTTCAGCTTGTATGTAATTTGTTCATCTCACTACCCATGCAGCGTAGTGGGAAACATTAGACTGGGGAAACTGAAATGATGGGAGCGTAGGGCCTTCAAAGTTAGGATTCAGAAGATGCCATCAAAATCTATTCTAGCTCAGTACTAAAACTGCAAACCCACTCCTGAGGTCCTTAACTCAGTCCTTTGACAGTCATTGAAGGCCAGGAAATGTTTTGTACCAGCAAGGATTTCATCCTCAGCCTTGCAGGACCATAACATGCTGATTTGTGAACTTGTGATCTTCCCCATTTTATTTGCATGGGGAGAAGTAAGTTTTCACTCTGAGGGAATAAAATATGTGCAGCCCAGCACTGTTACACAGGGCTATCACAGGCTCTGCCTGGCAGGTATCTGCTTTGTGAATCATGAAGGTATAAGTGAATCCAGAGAATCAACAGTGTTAACAAGAACTGTCATTGTACAAAACAAAGTTTTGGATGTAGTTGGGATTGTAAGTACAGATTTTAGCCTACCCATTGCCAAGATGAACTTATCCTTTAAAGTCTTCTAAGCTTTTTATTAAAAATTCAATAAAAGACTAAAACCAGCCAAAATATTTGAAATAAAAGTATTCAGGAAGGCTTTCATTTGAATACCCTTTTACTCCCTTTCCCTTTGTTTATTGAAAATATGTATAAGGAGACCCTGGTGTGGTGGGGAAAAAGGTAGCAGTTGATATGAGCTCTAGTTATTTTTGTGGGGAGTCCAATTTTCCAATTCTTCAGAAGTCCAAATATCTTTGTCGTTAGCAGAAGAAAATGGCATTCTAAAGGGAGGGAGAAAACTCCCAATAAGATAGAAAATACAGCTTATGTTTCAAATGTGGATTCCTACTTACAGTCTGAGAGTTGAGATATTGTCTTAGCACATTTCCCTGGCCAAGCAGAGATCCAGCAAACCCCTGTCAGCTTCAGGACACGTTTAGGATCCTGTAGCCACTTCTCTCTTTGCAGCAGTCCTTGTGGTCTCGGTCAGATAGGGTGACCGAGGAAGAGATTGAAGGAACTGAAAACTTGTGCTCTAGCTGTTATCTCAAACTTGGCCAAAACCAGTGGAAATGGTGATATCACCAGTCTGGCTCTGACCATTAGATCACAAAATGTTTGGTCTGATTAGGTCATGTCTCAGGCTGAGAATAGCGTATGTCCAGTGGTGTAACAAGCAATCCCTGGTCTTCACTGCCCTTAGGCATACTGTGATGAGTAAAGCTTCTTTCTCTTGTCTCAGCTATACCAGCATCAGTGCAAATTTGTATACTCCCTCAAAGGGCAATGGGAGGCTACCGTTGTTTATTTTCTGCAACAATTAGGGCAAATTCTCAGCACGCCAATTTTAGTTCAGCATTCTTCCCTATCTCCAAATGTGACCTCAGCAGTCACAGCATGAGCTGAAAAGTTCTTTTTGTTTGGATCAATTATGCTTTGTGTTGTGGATTTTTCTGACTGAAAACAGCAGTGATGTACTGGAATCTGTGAGGTCCATGTTAACTTGGCTAATTTGAAGAATAGATGTTTCCCAGCAGCACAACAAGCTGTTAAATTCCATGTTTAAAACAGGCTACTGTTAAAACAGCATGTTTTGAGGATGGCTAAGCAATTAGCATGATTGGTCGTATCACTGAAAATTTAGAGTCTCAGATAACTGAATTTTGGCTTATTCTCCGACTTTGCTTTTGAAAGGAGGAGCCTTAGAGTCCTTGCAGTTTCTGGACTCACATCATGCCAGCATGGGGGCTGGTCATAATTTAGCCCCTTCTCTACAATACAATATCTGTCATGAAGTTGCTGCTTTTTGTTTGTTTGTTTGGTTGGTAGGTTGGTTGGTTTTGTTATAATGTTAAGGAACAACTTTGACATAGTCAGTGTAATCCAGCTGTCACTGGAGACAAAACTACAATCCTGCAAGGCTAGTGTGAACTGGTTCAATTTCTTTTGGGGATAAAACCAGTTGATCAAGACCATGAGAATCTGGAATGTTATAATTAACTGCATGGAATAGGTCGTGCTCATAAAACTGTAGGAATCAGTGCGTATTTCTGCAGGTGGGGGTTTTATTTTCTCTATTGGCAGTTGTGCAGCTTTTGAACTGAAGATATACAATGTCCAGTAAGTCTGGCCATTTTGTAATCAGCTCACAGAAGACTGTGTAGACATCCTCTTAGTTTTGTGAGTTTACACTTCTGCTTCTGACTATTCCCTCTTTTAACCAGAATACTGCTGGAATGTCAGCAAGGTGGATACTTGTGTGCAGACAGGCTCTGCCTGTGATCTACTTCGATTAGGCTGGATCAAGACTGTCCTCTCATACCTCACTCATTTCGCTCAGCAAGGATAGTCGTAGGTTCCACGTTACGGCTTCTCCACTTGCATTCAGTCAATTCCATGCTGTAGTTGGTGGGTAGCTCCTGCAACTGTGACCTTACACTCCAACCCAGCTGGAGATCATCATGATCAGAGTTTCTGTAAAGATTTATTGGATGTTTTTAGCTTCATCAAATCATGTTTCATTCCAATGTGGAATAGCTGAGATTAAATAATAGGGAAAATAATCTAGGAGTCAGTAAAACAGAATAACATACAAAATGATCAAGCAAAAATCACGTAAGACTTGTCATATAGTGAATCAGTGTCTACTAAAGGCCAGAAGTCAGTGATTTAATAAGCTGTCTGAAGTGGATGCACTGGGTTTAATATAGCCTCTCTGCCCCCTCCCAAGTTGCAAGGTGTTCATACTCTAAATTAAACTATCATCACGAATGGCATTAATGAGCACCTTTGTAATGATCTTGACATATGAAAGTTTGATCCTTCTAGACCAGTGCTGAGGCATATGGACAGCACGACAGACATAAGGCACGAGGTGTAAGGACACACACAAAGCTTTTGGAGCACTGCTGCTGCATCCCATTTCTGTGGATAGACAAACATCTTAACTTCTGGATATGTCAGTCCAGTGTATTTCATACATGTTCTGTGTCTCCTTTTAAAGAAGATTAGTATCAATAAAATTTCAAAGTTTCTTGGTGAAATGTTGTCTGAAGAAAACGGAAACCATGTTAGGACTGTCTGTGTAGTAGTGCTGAGCTCTGAGTAAGGGAATCCTAAGGAAATCTAGCTTGTGATTACTTCAGCACACACATTTGGTAATGTACAGAACTGGAAAAGAAATTAGTTCTTTTTAGTGACTGTAAGCAGGAGCAAAAGGTTTTTCTACTGTCAAATTATTTCCTTCTTATGGACGCAGAGAGGAAACTAAAATTAGTCCAGAGAAGAGTCGTTGTTAGGAACTTCATTTAATACATTAGGAATTGTTTCCTCACTGGGAAGCATTAACACACATCCCAGAAAGCATAGAGATCCAATTAAGCATCAAAGGAAAAAACATAATCCGGCACTTTGGGATATTTATTCTTACTCAACAAATCTCAGCTCCAAGACTGAAGTCCATCAATACCTGGCATTTCATGTCCTGCTATTCAGCAGCCAGAGACAGTTTAAAATAAAGTTCAGAATAATAAATAAGGGGAAGATTGACATGAGTACAAAAGTAAATCACAGCTACAGAGGAGATGCTGTAGACACAATGTGATGGTCAGTCCCTAGCATTTAAGGCAAAAATGAAAATAGGGTATAAATATTGTAGAAACTAGCGGCTGATAGAAGGCAGCAGACCAGTTTAATGGAATTTCATCTCACAAAGTTATAGCTTTTCAGACAGGAGCTGGAAAACCTTTATGCAAATATGAAGCAAGCTGAAATTGCACTTGGAAGTGATTTATTTATTATTTTTTAACAGACATCCCAACTGTACCACTGTACATTGTGCAGCTGCAGAGATTGTGTAAGAGCTGTGATCCATTAGCACGGGGGTTGCTAATAACGGCTCTGGTTCTTACTGTTACTATTTCCAGCAAGAACTCCCAACAGTCCCATTGTGCTAGGTGCTCTAAGTTTACAAAGTAAGTGGCTCAGTCTTGGTGGACAGATATATATCAGCTGAAGTATATTATGATACCAAACTCATTTATTACTCATTTTAGAGATGGAAGGGGGGTTCCAGGGTAGTTATGGGACAGATCTCCTGGATCTGCTCAGCACCAGGTGAGCAGCTACTCTGTGGACTCTTCATCTCCATGTTAGGCAGCTCAGAGCTGCCTAGATTCCTGATGTGAATCTCCAGAGAGATATGAGACTTAGATGAGGATTTGCAGAAGCCTTTCGGTTAAACACAAAGCTGCTTATGCATGCAAAGAACTAAATACCAGGAGGAAGATGGGGGAAAGGGCTGAAGTGGGTTTAAACATTCGTGTCTAGCTGGGGGCTAGAGATGGGTGCTTTCTTTTATTAGGGATTTCTACTGACCCTTCTCTTAGATATAGACAGTTAAGCCAGCTCAACTACTTAGAGTAAAATCTCTCTCTTCTGTCATGCACGTTTTGTATCTCCTTTGTGCATACCCAGTCTTTTCTGCAAGTGCAGAATTGTCCCTTCTGCACATGTATTGAAGACCTGTACTCCGTTGGGGTGCTGCAGAGCCTGGCAAGAATCAGCATTCAGACCGACTCAGGTATCCTGGTTAGGGTCACGCTGTAAAACAGGATGTGCATTCCCCAGCGAAGGCACTCCAGGATGCTCCTCAGGGCTTCGGGTCAGTAGGTGAAAACTCAGGTGTCCTGAGTCACATTTCAAAACCATCGCTGAAGGTCATTGTTCTTCCAGATGAGGGATGATAGCAAAGCTGATGGATTCATTTTCAGTCTCTGAAGAGCATCCTTTAATCTTGATTTCCTCATTCATGGAAAGAAAATAAAAAACCGTTACCTTTTAGCTATGTTCAGTTTGCCAAGCTATGTAAAAGGCATTGAGATCCTTGAGGGGAGTGTACAGTAGTCTTAGTACCAGAAGTTTAATTGCACTCATAAAAGCCAACAGGTTTTCTATTTATTGACATAAATAATAATAATTATGTCTACATTAGTAACACTTGCATAATTTATGGATGTTTTAAAAATAGGTAAACATTATTTGTATAAAGGCATTAAATTATGCAGACCTTGCTTTTAGGACATGATCCCTGAAGGAAAAAACACATGACCTCCAATTAGTGACACTGACACAGGTTGCACAAGCATTCCCCAGCTGCTACTGAAACAGGATGGTGTTCAGAGGATTTCATGCTACAGATTTGTTACTGGCAACGACAGAAAATTCAGACCTCTCCTTTCAGGTTTTATCTTGCTCCATAGTTTGAACCTGTCCTTATAACATTTGTAAAAAGGATGGTTTTAAAAGCTAATGAGCTTTATGTCTTCTTCAGTTCCAGCAGAGCAGTTCATGTGTCACTACAGAGTTATCAAATCACATAAATGAGAGTTTCATAACACTGCAAAATGTGTTTCATTATGAAGAATGTATTTAGCACTTCGCTGCTATCTAAATCTTGCCGATCATGAACCTTCTGGTTTTTCCATTCATATCTTCATACTAGATGCTTCTCCTAGATATGCCTCATAACTTGCTTTCTAAAGAAAATGCAGGCTGTGAAAACAAGGCTTAGCTCCTAACTAAACTCAGCCTTTTAGCTCTGTGCAGTGCCTCTCTCCTGTGCTTCTTTTCTGGAAGAATCTGTCTGAGGCTGGAAATTGCCTCAGATGAGCCAACCTAAAACAGGAAAATCCCAGTTAAGACAGATTTTTAATTATTAAATTTTCTATTAATATGTTGAAGGTCAGTGGAGCTGCCCCAGTTTTCAGGAAGCTCTGAGCAATTTCACCTGATCTTATACTTTAGCACTAAATCCATATTTATTAAAGGATTTAGCAGGCAGGTCAGAAGCAGCTAAATCTCTGATTCTGCATCACATGAATGCTAAAGAAAAATTTTCATCTGCATTGCTCTTCTCTAAGCTGGAAAGCTTTAAACTGTTGTCAAGCCAATTTTAGGATTTGGGGGGATAGGGGTAAACATGTAAAAATGGATTTGCCATAAATGAAGCACAAATTGACATCATTATCCCTTTCCCAACCCAATTCTTTAATGTAATGTGAAAATAATACAGAATTCTGGATTATGCCGCATCCTGTGTCGGAAGCTACCGTCTCTGTTGTATCAATTAAAAAGGGCCATGAACAAAGCATTGCACTGGTGGCTAGTGTTTGATAGGTTTCTTTTCCCACTTTTCTTCTGAAATATCAAAGGCAACATAGCAGACTTTATTCTTCAGGGGACAGATTTGGGTCAGTTTTTAGCAGGATACCCCCCCCCCCCCAAAAAAAAAAAAAAAGAGAGAAAGAAAGAATCGGGTACAAGGTTTTTATTTGTATGAGTAATTGCTTTAGTATTCTTACTTCTGAAGTGCTGTTAATGGAGTGTGACCTCATTACACCTGGCACAGAGCAAACCCAGAACAAAAAAGATAATCTTGGCCTCAGATAGCTGAGATTCTTAAGCATTAAGTGAACAACAACAGACAGAGACATGTTGATGGAGGTAGAATAAAATTACAGTAAAATTTTCATCAATGCAATATGGAGAAATGAAGGCACATCAGCAGCTACTGTCAAGATTTTGGGTAGGTTTCAAGGTGGATTAGGATTTCTAAGAGAGCCTTGAGGAATTCTGAGGCAGTCTTTACAGACCAGAGGGAAACCTCTCCCCTAGTCATGAGGCGATAATAAGGAAAAAAAGCCATTTGTCTAAAAACTAGCCAGTAATTGAGGGTGGCCTCATGGGCTGGCTCCCAGTGGGGGTGAGTAGTGATGGAATAGAGCAGGCCCTGAAACTGAAGATGAATAATTTCTATTTTGATTATTTGCATGAAAAATAATCACAATCCTGTTGGAATGGCATTATCCTTTTCTAAGGATAATATTTGTGGTGCGCCTGAGACCCCTGGATGAACCACCCAAACTCAACAGGGTCTTGAGTACAGTCTGCTCCAGAAGTTCTCCATGAAAGAGGTTTCAGGTGAATCATCCTCTGGAGCTACCTGTCTTTCCTCCTTGACCCACAGAGGGCAACTAAGCTCAATTTAGTTCTTCAGGTAAGAGTGTGACGTGAAATCCAGGCAACAGAGGACATCGATCCTAGGCAATAAAATGGCAACCCCCTAGATGGTAGAATAGGAATTAACGTGATTCCGTAGATAAAACCCTGCATCCATGAATCAATTAATGTCCATCAGTGTCCACTGGCAAGCACAGGTGTCAGGGAGCAAAATACAGGGTTTTACTCAAAGTCCAGGTATTTCCCACAGAGGTTGGGCTGGTTGTGTCTTTTGAAGACAGAAAGCCTCATATTTGCTCGTAGACCTGGGCACAAGGTTTGTTCCTCCCTTCAGGGAACTACAGGCAGTTTCGAGAGTAGCACAGCAAGATGAAGTAAAACACAATGCACCTTTTGGAAAGGATAAGGAATGGCTAGGCTGTTCATACAAACAGTGGAAGAGATTAAAGATGAAAGGAAATATTTAGTCACCTTTTGGGAACAGCTGGTATGAAAATATTTAACAGGCAAGTCTTTTATGCACAAGCACAGCGTTCTAACTCAACTTAAATAGGCAGGAGCAATATAGTGCAGCTGGCTAGTCTATGAATACTGTAATAGGAGAATTGAAAGCTTTCCTTCTCATTTGCTCATGCAGCTCAGATGGTAGCTAATCATGTCCTCTAATTTTAACAACAGAATTGGGAAATGGACCCCCAAAAAAATGCAGCTTGTAATGAGAACAGAGGTGGCAAATTCTGTCCCTGGGATTGAATGACGGAGAAACAATTCACCCGCCCTTTTCTGTAAATCAGCCTTAGTCATCTTGGGCTGCCTGAAAAGACCTGTATTTGAGTGGAAACTTAATCTGAAATCCATTTTGATCATTTCTTTGAGCGCCACCAGAAAATAAAAGCTACTCTGACTATTTAATCACCCATTAGAAACCTGTGAGCATTTAAGAGCACGATGTTACACCAGTTTAAGAGCACCAGGGCGTACCGCAGGATGTGTGTTGTAAGGCTATTTAAATTGTATGGCTCCCATCTATCTTTAAACTGGCAGGTAAATGGAAGATTTAGATTTGAGAGTTCCTGGCTCCTGGTTCACTGTCAGAAATAATTAAACTACATTTTAGGGAGACTGTCATAAGTAGTTTGCTTCACAAGTGTTTTTCACAGCTGAGGGTCTTTATTACAGCTCTTGGGTCTTGGGAATCCAAACCACCTTATATATCCATTATATAAAAAATTATACATTCATACCCTGGCCTGGAGCCTGCACTCTGTGGGGGGTGTGACTGGGGTCTCAGCTGGGTGGGAGATGAAACCCCAAATGTTCCCAGCATTCCTTTTCTGGGCTAGCCTGTTTGCTTTAGATTGTACAGTGCATGTCCCTGGCCACGTGTGCAGAACTGTTCCTCGGCAGCATATTGTCTGTGAAACATTTCAGTCAAGATGTAAATGTCCCAGTGGATTTTCCACCCCTTTTCATAGAAATGAGTCCACAGAGATTCTGCCTTTCAGAAAGTGCCTTTTTTACTCTTCACCATTTTTGAATGTCACTCCATTATCCTAGTTTTTGCACCTTTAAATAACTCCAAGGGTACTGACTATCACTTCAAATAGCTTCCTTTTGTCTTTGCTTCTTTTTTTTGCCTTCCACCACCCCCCTGTAGATATCTGACCTACTATAAGCTGCATTCCCTATCTTACCAACAGGACACAAAACTGGATATCAGGACATCCAAGAGGCCCTGTGCTTGTCACAGAGTTCATATACCTGTAGACTCATCATTTTGCTTCTTTATGCCTCGTTTATCTGCAAGGTCCTGCACCTGGGTAGGGGCAACCCCCAGTATCAATACAGGCTGAAGGATGAAGGGATGGAGAGCAGCCCTGCAGAGAAGGATCTGGGGGTACTGGTGGCTGAAAAGCTGGACATGAACTGGCAACATGCATTCACAGCCTGGAAAGCCAACCATATCCTGGGCTGCATCAAAAGCCACATGACCACCAGGCTGGGAGAGGTGATTCTACCCCTCTGTTCTGGTGAGACCCCACCGTCAGTACTGTGTCCAGCTCTGGGGCCCCCAGCATAAGAAAGACATGGAACTGTTGGAGCGAGTCCAGAAGAGGCCATGGAGCTGGTCAGAGGGCTGGAGCCCCTCTGCTGTGGGGACAGGCTGGGAGAGCTGGGGCTGTGCAGCCTGGGGAGGAGAAGGCTCCGGGGAGACCTTAGAGCAGCTCCCAGTGCCTGGAGGGGCTAACATGTAATGTGAGGATAGATTTTTTAGTAGGACTTGTAGCAACAGCACAAGGGGTGACAAAGAGGGTAGATTTAAACTAGATATAAGGAAAACAATTTTTACAGTGAGGGTGGTGAGACACTGGCACAGGTTGCCCAGAGAGGTGGTAGATGCCCCATCCCTGGGAACATCCATGGTCAGGTTGGACGGGGCTCTGAGCAACCTGATCTGGTTGAAGATGTCCCTGCCCGGTGGTATCCCCATTTTAGAGATGGAACCCTGAAGGTCAAAGCTAGGGAACGGGACATAATGAAGAGCTGAAGTAATCAAGCGTACATTCTCTGGATTGCTTGGTAAACTGGGAGCAAGAAAAATGTATGTTATTTAGTATTCTGAGGTGCAAAGTTCAACATGTATGAATAAAGGATGTAAACCAATAACCAGGTGAGTGGTTTCACTGGAGCAGCCCTATGGGGAAAGACTGCTGGGAAGCACCAGAGGCTAAAACAATACTTTTCTAGTTTGGGCTTAAATACCAGCAGTCTCAGACTTAGGATTTTCTCAAGACATTTCTTCTCAGCTTGCTGAAATGCTGGTACCATAAATCTAACTTTTTATTTTTTATCTGCTCTTTCTTTTATCCTCCCCCAGACTTTGTTCATCAGGTCAGCCAAGGAGAGCCATCTTTTTTTTTTTTTTTTTAATGGCAGCTTTATTGCTACATTTGCTAACTTGCAAACTTGCAGGTCCTGTGTGTTCACATTACCATCCTGACTGGCCCACGCTCCATTGCAGTGCTGTCTGGCAGTTGGGAAAAGGGGTAGAAAACAGACACGGCTAGGCTCCAGCCCTTTAGCAAGTCGATGTTGCCCATCCCTTATGTTCATAACGGGCACTGTAGTATGATATTACCTCCCTCGCATCTAGGAGCTGTGAAAATCTGTGTCTCAATGCCAGATGCAAAGTAAAAACTTCTGACAGCAACTCAAGAGTCCTTCTTCAACCATGTCTTAAGTGTTTGATAGTGTAACTTCTACTGAATTCCAATAAAGCTTACATTGGCTTCTGTTACATTCCAGCAGCAAGCGGTGTGCGTGCAACCTTGGTTTAAGCACCCAAGGAACCCAAATACTTTTGTAAGTTTGACTCTAGATGGGATAGACAGAGAATTTCCTGAGTGTCTTAAGCACGTTTGAACTCCAGAGTTCTTTCATTGAGAATGTAAAAATAGATGAGAGGGTTTGGAGACATCTGAGATGCTGCAGCAAAAGCAGTTCAACTGGAAACTGTTCCGCCACCCTGAGCTGTACAGCAGGCAGGAGCTAGATATTGTGTTCATGTCACATTTGGAAAATGAAGTGTTTTCTAAACATGCAAACAATCACTATTATTATTATCATACTTAACACGGTCCTTGAAGACAAGAGTCTTTTTCAGTGTCAGGGGCTGGAGACCTTGCAGCTCTCTCCTATGGTGCAAAACTTTTCTCCTGGAGTTGAAGTGGATGTTCCAGCCCCATATTGGGAGCATGTCAAAAGCCTCTGGAAAAAAAAAAAAAAAGCTCAAGCTTCCTGTTACTGGCAGTATTAATTAGCAAAAGACTAAAGGCAACTTAAGTAAGGCTGGATTTCGGTCAGGTGTGATTTAATGCAGGCTAAGTAGTTTTGAATATTTTATGCGCAGCCAGTGACATGGAATAAATGTCTTGTATAATACCAGTCACCCCTCCACCACAAGCCTCAGGGCCTGACTTCTGCACTTTATATACTCATAAGCACAAAGAGAGGCACCGGAGATGAGCTGGTGTCTGAAGTATTAATTCTGGAGGTACATAGCTGGGGGGAAAGAGAGAAAAATGTTCTCTGCAGAGTACCCTGGTACCCCTTTCTGGGCTTCCAGCCCAGCCCTGCTCAGCATTTCTTCTGTTCGCAATTTCTCTTGACTCTCCCCAAGAGGAACTGTGTCCCCACTCTGTAAAATATATAAAATGTCTGAGTTGAGCAGAAGGCTTGAGTCCAAAACATTTGAGATAGCACCAGGCAAAAGTCAGAGAGTAAGGGGAAGGCCTAGCAGTCTGCAATAATGTCAGAATTGCCTCTCCTCCAATTGAGGAGAGTGCAGTCATGGTTTATGGGAGGTCAGAAGTGAGCAGTCAGGTGATGAGCCTGGAGAAGAAGAAATAGATTCATTTCATTTCATCTGCAATATAATACCACATCAGTATTTGGTGGGTTTTCTTGGTGGTTTTTTTTTTTTTTTTCCTTGCAATCAGCCCTGTATAGTAGTGGTGATAGCAGGCACTGTACCCGCCTGACTCCTGAGTACCTGTTCTCCACCAAGTCTCAATTTTTCCAGACAAATGCAGTGCAGATGAAAACATGAAGTCTCACAAATTCATACCGAGGGCATGCCAGGTTTTAGCCAAAAGCCTAGTGCTGGGCAAAAATATTATGTGTATCTGTGTCCTCACGGAGGGTGGGAAGGCCAGCACCCCTGAAAAGCCAGTGTCTTTTAACTCTTCTCTCTTTTGGAGGTAAGTACCAAAATATCCAGCTGTGACTTCATGCTTCCATTAACTCCAATAAGACTTGGGAACAAATACCATCCTATCAACTGCAGTGCATGTAGCTCACAAAAAGAGCATAATGCTACCTCCAAAATGTCTGAGAGGGGATTTTTAGCAGGGCGGTATGGGAACAGGGACATAACAGATGTGCAGGCTCAGTTGAAATAGAAATATTCTGTATTAATTTTACAGAGAGAAGGAGGGGTTTAAGGAATCCCATCCCCAGAGCCATGGGTTAACAAGCCATAAACATGCTTTGCCAGCACTTAACTTCAGCATCAGTAGTTTGTCGGCACATTGTTTCCACACTTAACCAGATTTTAATTAAATGTGGCTTTTGTTCTGCTTATTGGAAGAGCCTTCCCCTTCGGATTTGGTGATCACAAAAGCTCAAGGAGTGCAAAAGAATTAGAAAGCAAATAGGAGGATCAATCACAGCAGACCTCTGCAATCCATGTCCATCTCTTTTTTGTAATATACTTATTAGATTCTTATTGTCAGGAAGGATTAGTGTTATGAGCTCCAGGAATTCCTTTCATTGCCCCATAAGTCGAGGTAGTGAAGTGTGGCTGCTTTTCTTAACAATAACGCTCTGGTTCCCCCCCCCCACACCCCCTTCTCTCCACCCATATCCCCTCCTCTCTCTTCTCTCCTCTCCCACAGAGATTTGTGCAGCAGACTGCGGAGGACATGGCATTTGTGTTGGAGGCACCTGCCGCTGTGAGGAGGGATGGATGGGCACAGCCTGTGATCAGCGAGCATGTCACCCACGCTGCAATGAGCACGGGACATGCCGGGATGGCAAGTGTGAATGCAGCCCGGGCTGGAATGGAGAGCACTGCACTATTGGTAGGGAGAAAGAAAAACCGTCTACTTTTAAAAGAATAATTGATGATCAGGGAGGAGAAAAGGCGCATGCTTAATTGAATATGTGTGACTTAGTGTAGCATGAGCACCTTTGTTCTTGGATTTCAAGTTCTGACATCATACATTTTCATGTAGGAACAAGACAAAATGTCCTTTCATTTGTTGATGACATGGCTATCTGTATTTTTTATTATCAGATATGAAGCACACCTATATGATGTTTGACCTCATAGTGACAAGCCGTCAAATGTCAGCTAGATGCTTTTCAAAACATCCCACTTTGCCTTTCTCAAAAGGTCTTTCTGTAGCCTCCAAGACATCTCTCTACTATGGCGTTTTTCCAAAACATGCATCTGATTGAAAGTTTTCTTTCCTTTTATTTACTTCATTATTTGCACTGCCACTTTCCTCCCCAGTATAAAAGAGGGAACTGCAGTCAGATGACTTCTGGCTGGTTTTTAACCCTGTCTTGCCTATCCCTTGTCTGCTCTGCTACCTTTCCAACCATTTCTTTTCACTCTCTGTTTGGTTCTGTATTCCTCATGCACCTGGCACTTACCTTCAGCTTTCCATGTCATGCCTGTTATTGTTATTAATAAGGTTCTAACAATATGCCAAAATCATGCAAAGAGGTGCAGTTATCACATTATACAATTATTTGCAGCATCATTAATGAACTGGCTTGGCTTTACCTTCCTCCTTCATCCCACTTAACTCCATGATGCATTTTCCCTTCCTTTTCTCTGACTGTCATGAATTCAACCACTTTAGTCCCCATTCCATAGTCATGCTATAAAATCAGTAGCATTAAAACTCCCCAGATATCACTTATTATACATTAATGGAAAACTAAGTGAATCCTGGTCTGCTCTCAATAATGCCTGTGTGGACCTGAAAAAAATCAGTTGACTTTAGAAGAGTTGGTCCACAGTGAGAATTCTTCTCCAGTCATTTTGTTTTAATCAGATAAGAAAGATAGGAAAATGCACCTTTATGTTGCTTTCATTATGCCATGATACATATGAATTACACTACATCAAAATTAACCACTAGCAATGCCTGGGAAAATGTCAGCATAGTTATCCATGTGGATTATCAACTTAAGTTATATGTAGACATGACTTTGCTTGAACACCAGGTAAGTTTGCACACACAAAGTCAGACAGGAAATGATGCCTGATCACAATATTTTAATTCCAGCATTAGGGTAATGGTGCAAACTATATCTGTGGCTCAATTCTACTTATCATTTATTTATGCTAATGTCACCCTACCACATTATGGTCTCCACATGCATCCCTTAATGAAAAATATCTAGCTCTTACAACTTCCTCTGTCTCATTAGACATTACATTCTGCTTTCTCTTCTATGTCCCTAGCAACTTTCATTTCTTTTCATGAGGAAGGGATTAAAAAAAACCCTCTCTCAAATGACTTTAAAATGAAAAGAGAGCAGTCCTGTGTTAATTGGAATCCTGTGTTTCTATAATATTATTTTATAGCCTTGTGTTCAAGCACTTTGATTTGGAAAGCAACACATATTCATGAAAGGGTTTTTAAAGAAAAAAAAAATAGTTCAGCAAAAGGCCCCGAATCCAGGGGACAATTTTATGTGAAAGTCATTTATGCAAAAAAAAAAAAAAAAAAAAAAATTAAAAAAAAAAAGGCCTGATTCATACCCTCAGTGCTATTTTATTAGTTCTGCTGCAAAACCAAAATGCCACTAGTTTGGTATATGATCTTTCTCCGCACAGCTACACCCACTGTTTTTGAACAAGCTTTTATCTTTCATAGTAATTAAATTTACCCCATTATTTGTAGTATTCCTTACTCGAAGTATAAAAATCCATGCTATCATGGGAAAGGTCAGCACCGCAATGCAGTCAGCATCAAGATTTTGCTGGTGCACACTATCATTTTGCGTGGTGCTACCTTCCTATTGCAGTGGTGCCTTGGTTTAGGAATCATTCTTTAAGCGAGTGCTGGAGCAATTCTGTTTCTTTTCACATCCCACCCCCCCACCTCCCCACTTCCTCATCTTCTTGCATGGTGATGTAGCAACAAATCTGTACATAGTCTCATGCCTCTGAAGCTGTAAACAGTATTTCCTACAGAATATTTCATTGATAAATGTGTAGAATGTAAAGGAGATTTGGCAAAGTCATAAATATCCAAGAAATTTGAATAGCTTTAGAAGGAGTAATAAGCTAGTTATATTGGCACAGATGAAAGGACATTGACTTGGAATTACATTAAATATGTGGAAAGCATTCCCCTTGTCCTTGTGTAATTTCCCTGCATGGCAACTTGTTCTGTTGACAGTAATTCTGTATTTGTCTATGTCATGGCCCGGTTTGCTTTAGCACTGACAAGCATAAAACCCCATTGCTGAAGTGATGCTTTAACAATATTGCCATGTGTGCAGGTGACATGGTGGAAATGGGTGATACAAGCAAAGGGCACTTCTTCCATTTCCTGTTGAGCATGTTTGAGAGTAAGAAATCTTTTTGTTTTGTAGGTCATAGGAGGCTCTTTCCTATGGTGTTCAAGGGAACTCTGATCCCAGTGGATTAATTTTGTTTGCTCATACAAAGAGTCATGTTACCAAATATACTAGCTTGATTGCTTACATTCAGAGATTTCATTAGAGGAACCCCAGTTAATTCCCAACCAGGAAATTGGTGCAGAAGCTTGCATTCATCATCCTAATTCAGCAAACTTAGCGCATCCAGGCAAAAGAGTAGAACAGAAAGTTGATTATATAACTGCAGGAATCCTGAAAACCAGCAGAATGATTCAATCGATTTACTCTGATTTCTTAATGGAAAAGAAAAAAAAAACAGACATGAAAACAGCCACAATGCAAGACTCCTGTGATGGGCTCTCCAGCATATTCCAAATTTGCCCCCAGTTAGAAACATTGCAACAATTCAACTTTCTTCTCTTCTGTCCAAAACCACATCCAGGGAGCACAGCGGGTTTTAGGAGAGTTGAGTTTGAAGGTGAAATAAACCCTCTTACTGTGGGCTCCAAAAGGCCAAAATACGGCTCGGCTCTGTGGTAGGCTACTCTATGGAATTGATTCACAGGTAGCACCACAGAAAACATCCTGGGTTTAATAACAACCTGGCCTCAAATTTGACACAGTTAGTGATACGGCCTGGACAGTGTCCCAGATGCTAGGCTTCCCCCCTCGGAGATGCAAAGGGAGACTTCACTCTGCCCACATGGGCCTTGCTCTGAGATTCTATCTGGTATGTGAATCTCTCTGTATGGTACTTAATAGCACTAAGCCTGAATTCTTTGATTCATATTAGGATTATTTAGAAAAAACAATGACAGAGAGGGCTTCCCTGTGTGGTGGAGTTGGGATGTTCATCATCCTTGAACAGCCTGGACACAAGACCAGAACCATCACTTGAAGTTCAGTTTCTGCTCCTGAATACTACAGGGTCTCTAGAGTGCTGAGGGACCAGCGGTTAGCTCTCCAAACACACAATGGCCTACCTAGCAGAGTTTTTAAAGCACCTCAGTGCCCAATTCCCATTGATCTCCACAAAAGCTACATGCTGATCTGCTTTTCAAAATCTGGTTGTGGCACACACTGGTGACATATGCAGTAACAAGTGCCGAGACAGACAGGCAGAGAGCCCATCCCACACTGGGTGGCTTTTGTTTCACTTAGCAAAACGCCTATTTTTGAGAAATCTGCCCCTTGAAGTTTACCTTTCATCAGCCTTGTTGCATAAATAATCAGACGTGCTGAATAGCCAGGGTTGTAATCAGTGCCTCTCCATTTCTGCTTGGAGCAGCTGGAATCCAGACAAGGCACATTACAGGTGGATCCTGGTCTCTTTTCCCCAGCTTTCTAACACACCACTTGTGCCATTTAAATCCATAAAGCAGCTCAGCCCATGATAAAATATTGCAACCCAACATAAAATAAGCCCACTGGTGTCTGGCGAAGATTCTTACTACCCCCAGCCCAAGAGGACAGACAGTCAGCTCTCCACAGCTGAGCTGTGTTTAAGCCCCTGCTGCTCTCCCTGCCTGGTTGAGCCGGGTACCTTTGTGCAAGAGAAGGCCACGGTTATAGCAGTCGGTGGAAGATATGTGCCTGCTGCTTTGTTCTGACATGATTTTGCATCGAGTTGAAGGTAATCTGGCCTTAAGTAGTTTGGCAGTGTATTTGACAGTGAATATTAAGCACAGATGAACTTCAAAGGTAGGCTTTTTCCCTGCTGCTGTGGCATAAACTTCTTGTGCCATTGCTAGTTCAGCAACAAACGGCTACTTTCTCCTCCCCTTCCAAATTTGTGTGATCTCAGTTTAACTCCAGTGATTTCACTGAGGATCTGTCCACCTCACCCCATGGGGAAGATAAAGGGAAAAATGATATTTGGAAAATGAAGGCGAGTGTGCTGGGGAAAAAGTCCTGCTCAAGGACCCAGCACCTCCCCGTCCCTTTTCCCTTCCTCCTTTTCTGTGAGCCAAGACAAACGTTCATGTTATCTTTCCCAATCCATTTGAGACAAAACAAACCAAGTTAGCTGAGGCTGGTGAATTTAGGGGGCTTTCAGACTAAAAAATGCTCACATGAGCTCCCCCCATAGCAGGTCTGAAGGCACAGTGGCTTCCAGGAGCAGGGTGGTGACGTGGAGCTGAGTGCGGTGCCTTTGGTTGCAGAGGACACCTTAGAAAATCAGTTTTTCTTCTGAACCGCTGCGTAGTTCCTCAGCATGTCCCACATACCCATAGAGTTTCCAAAGGAGTGTCTGTAGATAATAAGATATTTTAATGCCAGAACTATAGCATGGGAATGAAACTGTACAGGCTTAGAGAAGAACGATTCATGCTGCTGTGGAGTATTGCCGTAGAAGGCCCCCATTATTTTTCAAATGCCAAGAAAACATTGACACATCAGTGACATATGGTCAGCGTTGGCAACTGCCTCCACTGCCGTCATCTGCACAGTGACTGATGCCTGAGTTTACAGTTTGGGCTGCTCCTGATGTCAAAATCCAAGAGACACGTTCCCAGGCTTCAGCCGCCGTCCAAGTGGATGGTGATGCTGTGCTTCCTGCGTCACTACCGCTGCACCAGGGTCATTAGCTAATCTCGTTCCCAGTCCTCATACTGCCCCACACTAGGTTAGTGCTGATCCTCCCAGCCCTCTCCGCTTACTTGCAATAGTGCTTCAGCGGATCCATTAGATTCACAGGATGGAAAAATAATTCCTGGAAGGGCTGTGACTGCGCAGGTGGGCGGTCTGCGTGAGCGAACCTGAAACAAAAACCTCTTCAAAAGGGCACCAGGACACAACTGAGAGAGAGAATGCAGGGAGCAGACAAGAGAATGAGGGAAGTAACTTTTAAGCAGGTAATGGAAGAGAGAAATGCAAGACTCCCAGCCTCTTATTTATTAATAAAGACCAGCTGCTGTCAGGAAGAGAGTG
Source organism: Falco naumanni (assembly GCF_017639655.2). Classification (NCBI taxonomy): domain Eukaryota; kingdom Metazoa; phylum Chordata; class Aves; order Falconiformes; family Falconidae; genus Falco; species Falco naumanni. The sequence continues at coordinate 5,920,100 of NC_054055.1, read as the reverse complement.
CCGCCTGCTGCCATGAACACGGGCTCTCCGAGGCAGGACTCCAGGCTTCTGCTTGTGTCTTTGCCACCAGCTTTCTGTTTGACCCCAGAAAATCAATTAGAAGGTGGTTTTCCATATTAATGTTCCATGGGAATTGGGCACATGACTGCTCCCATGACATCTATAACATTTATTTTTTTGTCTTTAGCCTTCCTTGAAATGAGTGTATTAGTACTTACCTATCTGGTAGAGCTGCCGTGAGGTTAATTTAATATTTGTAAAGTAATTTGATCTGGGGCTAGAGGATGCTGTATAACAGCAATGTATTACCATGAAGAAGATCCAGGGAAAACCCTCTCGCAGTCTGGCAATATCACAGGACTGTGCCTCTGTAAGACAATCAGGTGAGGTGGAGCACTTTCAAAGGACTCTCTTTTTCCTGATGAAAAGCAAAGCAGTCAGTAAAACAGAGGAAGACTTGCAAATGAGCAAAGCATTACAATACTCTGCCATATATATATATATATATATATTTATACATTTATACACCTCTATATATATAAACACATATATGTAAAACTTTCCAGGTTCTTTTCCTGATCTTAATGAGCAAAGATGACTGGATGCCTAAACACAGCCTTCTTGAGCTTCTTGACTGAGGAGGGCTGTGCTCCACCCTTCTTCTATTTTTCTCTCCTCATAATCAAGGTTTTTCTTTTCATATCACAGCGAACTCTCCTTTGCCTTTCTAGCACCTGCACAGTCTCATAGTAAGCTGCAACGCACTTATTCAATCCTACCTTAAATGTCCTGTCTTTTATCTCCCAAGCTCACTATCTGGATAAGGTAGTGAAAGGTATGCTCTTCCTTCCTATTTTTCCTATTGTCTTTGTGTTTCTTTTTAAAAAAATGCACCGTGAACATGCTGTGTTGAGGTTGCATCTCTTCCTCATTGTCACCAAAGTGCTCCCTAATGTCTGGAAGGGTGAACTTTCCAGTCATTTAGGTAGGAAACACCTCCGTAAGTGCTGTGACCCTGTGTTAACATCGTATCAGTGTTCCTACCCGTCCCCTTGTCCCTGCCCTCCCCTCTGAATCATCTCTCATCCTCACCCCTCCTACCCAGGTAAGACAAGTCAGGAGGAAAAAAAAATTGTCTGTGAATACAGCAGGAGCCCTGTACAGTGATGTGTTTTAATTAAATGTCTATGATCCATTTTGTAACAAGCAGGTGAGTGCACTTTCTGTGTGGAGTCTTCATGTTTTTGATCCATGACGGCGAAGTCTTACATGGGAGCTTTGAGTAATGATATATGAGTAATGGGGGTTTTTTCTTGATACAAAAGTGTTATGACCTCAAAGCCTGTGGTTGTATAAATCCTCAAAATCTATTGACGTTATTGTTGTTGCATTAGTATACCCTACAACAAAATTCAACCCTGTGTTCCTATTTGTAAATGCAAATCAAGTCTGGCACCCAGGTCCTCCTTTAACTAAGAAACAAAGGCATTAAAGTGTTACAGAATATAGATAGTCTGCTATTGTAAAAAAAAAATCTCAGTTTATTAATCAGAGCAATGAGCTAAATTAATTTACAACATTGAAATAGAAATAGACAGTTCCACAATGCACTTAGCTTTCTAAAAATATTGAAATAGCACAGATCTAGTTAAATACAACAATCTGACAATAAATATGATTGAGTTGGACACAAATATCTTTCTACATGGCTGATTTGACACTAACAGCAACACAGTGCTGACACCACGCAGCATCATATGTTTGCTGGTTAAACAAACCAAAAAATCGAGTTGAACAAATCAGTTTCTTCCGTAGCATTACCCTCCTCTTCAGACTGTGAGCAATCAGGAATAGCAGCTGTGAGAGGCTGATGAAGAAGGACAGATATGCCAAAATATTTGTCCCGTGAGCAGTTAAAATGAAGTCTCTGCTATATAGGGCTCTTGTGGTGTGACAAGAAACACGGTTGCCCTACTGACTTCACTTCTCTGGATGAATTTACGATCTAATGTTTCTCTCTTGTTTCCATTGAGGCTTAAAGACAGATTCAGGTACAATCACAAACAGGGAAAATCTCTGAACAGACAAACAAATATTAACGATAAGGAAATGTCCACACTTTAAGTAAGACTTTTCAGCATCATGCAGCAACTGGGAGCAGTCCTTGGAACACTGTTTATAGATCAGTGATTTGTCCAGTGGTAGTTAGTTTTCTGTCATTGCTTAGCATCCATAAAACATGCTTGACTTTATTTAAATTAGGAGAAAAAAAATTATTCTCCTTCTTAGATCAAAGAAAGAGGGTCACTTTTTGTGCCCTTATGAAATAATAGCGGTGGCATGTTTAGAAGATGATAATGGGCCATCACTAGGGCTTGTCATCAGAACTTCCTATTAATGTTCCACATCGCAGTGTTTTGCATTTCAAAACCCCCAGGCTCCTCCTTTTCATCTCAGCATATACTGGAGAAAGTTGGGTCAAAAGGTAGCAGATAAGCACCAAGGGGATAGAAAAGAAGAGAAATCAACCTGCAGAGCCTTGGTCCAGGGACCTTCAGTACTGACTTGCCCAATCAGTGGCCCAATTCGTTTGTTTGTTTGTTTGGTTTTTACTAAGCCTTCCATAGCTGTCATTTTTCCTCTGGATAGATTTTTGACTCACCTCTATGCCCAAGAATAAACACACATTGTATTTAGTGAGTATTTCAGTGGGAATGGGAAACAGGTTAAAGAACATACTAAGAATAAAAGATTGTCTCTTACCATGCATGGCCTCTTTTGGAAAGATTAGCAATAGCTGAAACATTAGAAGTACATATTCTTTACTTGGCTAACTGCATGGTGTGCATTTTTCAGAACTAAATTACTCATGCCCTTTTGGCTTTCTTAATTATTAACATCTTTCTGGTTGAAATCCCTTCCCAGTAATCCTGTGTTGTCAAGGGTGAGCCCGATTTACTGCTGAATCTTTCCCACAGCTTTACAACAAACCAGGAAGTCAGAGAAGATGCAGAAATGTTTCTAAAGTGGAGGGCAAGTTTCAGTAGCAAACATCAGCATGGTTAAACCAGGAAGCTCTAACCTGAATTGGAGTCTTCTAAACTAAAGCCTAATTGACACTGGTAATTCTTAAAATGAAAAGAGGTGCCTGTTATTAAAGAGAGCTCCTCCATCCAGGGTGCCATTGGAGCTGATGGCACATCAACGTAATTAATTTCTATTGTTGGTTATCAATTCTTGCTCTTAAATAATGACATTAACAGTGTAGCGAGGCATCTAAACAGCTAGCCTGAAATGTAAAGATGCTGAACAACATTTGAGTTCAGGGGTGGCTGCAAGGTGACTTCTTTGGCCTGCTCCTGAAGTCTGGGAAGCAGTGAGAACCCAAGGTCCAACCACAGCCGATTCTTAAATTTGTACGGTTATAAGCAATGGGAGCTCTGGAAGGAACTTTGAAATCTTTGTTTTATGGAATGCATCTGATTAACGGTTTCAAGATTCCCACCATTACAAAACAGTGGTAGTTGAAGAGTTGAGTCAGTGTTTTTCAGGACACTTTACCAGGTTTCTCATAATCTGCAGGGATCAGCTGATGCTTTGCTTCTCCCCTTCAGCCCTACAGAACTTCTGCAGATCACCTACCAATCGTTGTTCTCTCAAGCTCCAGGTGTTTGCATCCTCACGTTGCATTCAGCCATGTCCTGCTCCATTCAGAGCTCAGCCACTGCCTACTGGGGCTTTCTGGAACATCCGTCAGCGCTGTCCTACTGACAATGGAGGAAAGATAATAGCCTTATCTTTTAAGTCCCAATTGCAAGTGGCAATGAGGCTTGGCCTGAAGAAAAATCCCATTGAACATTGTTTATAATTGGACTAATTAGAGAAGGCCTTAACTGTACAGATCATTAAGAGGAGATTATTTTACCAACAATCTTAAAATGGCATGACAATTTCTTACTCTGGTGACAGTCTCCATCGATACTCTTTTCTTGTCTAGTTCAAGGTCAGTCCACTTTTTATATTGCTTCTCTGGTCTGTACTATCTCTTGGATGGCAGACCTGGCGTCTTTGTGAATGTCCTGCAGTACTGTCATCTTCCAGCAGTGCCTTCATGTGCTGTTGGAAACTCACACAAAGGGTTCCTCCCCTGCCCTACCTCAAAAAGCCCTATTCATATATGTAATTCTCTTAGTCTCCCAAATACAATTAACAAACACAAACAAGAATAACGGATCATTAGCGACTAGCTATGAGAAATCAGAGCTGCAGGATTGTGGTGGTGTGAATCTGTGAGGATTAAGCCATCACGCTGTGCTGATGTTCAGAAGCACTTTGGAGACAAGACGATCTTTTTGCTTTATTCCCCAGCATGGGGGAAAGGAGAGGATAAAGCTGATTTGTATCATCGTTCCGTCCAGTGCTTTGTCTTGCATTGATTGTGGAATGGGGAACACTGTACTGTACCTGTGTGACGTCAGTGATGGTCAAGCTTTGTGCAGAGAACCAGTGTAGAAATGGTAGTACTCATTGTCCATTCTCATAAATATATTGGCCTACAAGTCCATGTTATCTTCTAACTTTCTGAAGGTACAAGTTCTCTGACAGCTGCTGTTTAATTCGGGTGTTTTCTGTTAATGGTTTCTTTTCTCATTATTTCTGAAACCTGTCTGCTCTCCTACCAAACCCGTGAGATAGGACACATACAATTTAATCCTCACAGCACCAATACTTTGCTGTACCTTTAATGTGATGGTTAATATATATGAAAACTTTTATGTTCATGAATCTGTGAAGAGTTTATTTCATTAGGAAGCAGGTCTTTCCGACTCCTTAGAAGAAATGTATCTAGCTAGGAACCACAGATGACCCTTGGTAGGAAGGGGTAAACTTACTTTCTAGACTTGAAAAATGTCAAGATAGTGGAGTATGAAATTACAGTTAGGAGTTATCCTACTTTAGGTATCTACAGCATAGATGCTTATCTCTCATCTGGTCACCCTGGTTTCTTTTAATAGTCAAGAAGAGGAATTTGTGGAAAGCATACTCTCATGAGATACTCTTTCTCCTGCCTCTCCTCTCCTCACTGATGCTCTTTTCCTCTGTCAGCTTTCTGAGATGCTTGTCTTAAGTTTTGCTGGGTACAGATCACGAAGATTCAGAGGAAATCCTGAAAGTCCATTCAAATACTCTCAAACACACTTCATATAGACAATGAATCGCACACAAAATTCAAAGCCATAGGACTGAAGCAGTCTTCTCAGTTAAGAGTCCAGTCTTCTGCTGTCAAGGGCAAACACATTGTGTAAATCTTTATATAAATTTACCGAGCTCTATGGATAGATAAGTGAGGTTTCTTAATACTCCTAATGGGAGGCTACTCCAAAACTTTATTCCTTTGATCCTGGCAAATGATTTTTTTTTCCTTTTTAATTTCCAGCCAGAATTTATTCATGCTTGGCTTATGCCCATTTGTTCTTATGCCAGCATTATTCTCTTTAGCTTAAATAGCTGCTTTCCCTTCTCATTGTTAGTCTTTTTCATGAAATTGTGGGAAGCAATCATAGTCTTTTCAGCCTTTGCTGTGCTAGACAAATCAAGCTCTTCTCATTTCCTCAGATGCATAAGGTGCTTCATTCAAATTATATCAGCTGTTTTCTGCCACTCCAAATTCCTGCTTTCCTAGTCCTGGAAGAGTAGAGCACATGCAGTTCCATTGGAGCTCCTAATTTCTGCAGTTAAATTAGTTTTTCCTTATACTTGTTGGACACTTCTCACATGAGACATTTGAAGATCATTTGTTTTTATCAGTCTCAGAGCAAGTGATCAATCACTACAGTATCTTTTCTATCTAATAATGTTAGATCTTTGCTTTTGGTATCTTTGTTCCAAAGATTATGAAATGCAAAATATAATTAAAACAACAACAATAAAATGGAATCCCTTTTTTTCCTCTGAATTTTCAATATGCGGAAACCTCATAAGCCTAGCTTAAACTGTTTCTGGGATTTGGATCTGCGTCCTGGCTTGGAACCAAACCAAGGAGACTTTTGGTCTTTATCTCTCAGCAAAAAACTTCTAAAACCTATCTTCTTCCCATTGCAGAAAATAAGAGTCTGCTCCAGAAAATAAACACTACTTGTTGGTTTAAAAATGTAGCAGTTCCCAAGCCACCTTCTCTCATCCTTCTGTAATGGTGTCTTCAATTTCTCATCACCCAACTCCTGGTTCTCACTGCTCTTCTGTAGACGTCCACACCACAGCACCTTTGCAGGGAATTTCCTGCTCAGCCTCTGCAACTGCAGGATAGAAAAGAAGGTTTTAGGATGGTTATAAAGAGTCTAAGCAGTAAAAACATGAGGTGTGATCAATGGTGATGGACCAGCCAAGCTCTAACGGAGCCCTGCAGAATACACATAAAGTGAGAATTCTCGAGAGGTTTTTCATCTAGACAAATATAGGCAGATTTATAAGGAGGGGAAAAAAGTCCTGTCAACCACCAGGATAGCCCCATCCAAACTGAATTTATCTACTCCTGGGTGGGATTACCTACCTAGCTAACTAATTTTAGCAGGTTATTTTAACAAGTAATGCACTTCTTCCTCTCTCATTCTCCAAAACACTTGAATGCTTTCGGCTTGTACTGAAAGTATGTAAAGGCAACAAACACATAAATTCACTCTAGCATAAGAAAATACCAGGTTAGATGGTTAAAGGTTTGATACTACTGTAAGTAACTGAAGTCAGGGTATTAAGATGAAGAATTTCAAGCAGTCTTGCCTATAAATAGCTCCTCTGTAGTATATAAATATTAATATAGTGTATAAATACCAAAATACACACACACAAGCTTGCTCACACATACTCACACATGTTATATGCCCCTCCCAGCTGCAGAATACACATTTTAAAAGACTAAAATTCAACAAATATCTTTGTAAATGAAAAAAAATAATATTTCAGAAACTTTTAAAGGAGTTTTCCTTACCACCTTTGTTTCTTTTTCTATTTGGTCCCTATAAATCTGTCACTTGTTAGAAAAATAATACTAGAAAAATTCAGTTCACCATGAAACAACTCTTGGAGTGAAAAAGTGTTTCAGGATGACCTTTCCCTAGCGCAGGACATGCGATGACGCGCGGTGCTCTGCATGCCGTCTCAGCACTTCCCTGGGCAGCAGCAGTGCGTCATGCGGCCAGCCAGATGTTGCAGTGATGTACACCTCTTTGCCGTCGCATTGTAACACTTCAGGCCAGGCAGGATCAGCCCATCTCATTTGTTCAGTTTCACAAGCAAACCTGGCTTGCAAAGTGGCAGGCCTAAAGAAACTCAAAATTCATGGCAGGATTGCCCAACAGATGTATGAATAGAGAGGGCCTTAAAACAGGGCTCAGGAAGACTGAACTGTGTTCCTGGTATAATCAGTCCTGCTGAGTGACCTTGACAGTCACTTCAGTCCCTTGTACTTCAGTTTCATAAGCTGTAAAATGTCTCTTACATTTCTGATGGCTTTTTGGTAAAGATTTTTGAGCTATGCAGGTAGAAAAAAACCCAACAAACAGAACTGTATAAGTGAAGCAGCCTCCCTTACACCGCTGCTTACTGTGGGAATTGCTCTGCTATTTTCCTGGGGGGAAAGGACCGAAATCTCAGCAGGAGGTCATCAGATGAGAAAACCAAACCTCAGTGAGCAGACCAGGAGCTTGGTGTTCATACTCCCGTAAGTTTTATCACCTGTAAAAGAAAACGCCTGCCTCTGTGCCGGGCTCTCTGTAGTCACTGGGGAGAAACGGGTGTTTCCAAAGCTTCAGCTCATCAATGTGGGCATCTAACAAACACGTAATGGGAGACTTGTGCCACGGGACAGTCTGTTTCTCTGCTGACTACAGAGAGATTTGAAGGTATCTCTGTTATAGATTGATTATAATGGGATGAGATGAATGCCACCCAAAATGACTACAGTAGGGAAACTGGGGGGGTTCCAAATATTTTCTGCCTTCCTTTTCCAGCTGGCTTTGATTTCTTACCAGTTGGAGATCTCAGTACTGCTGAAAGCCAGCTGCTTTATCCCAGTGGGCGCTGGGAACTTTAACTCTGCGTGCAATTTAGGTAACCCCAAATATTGGTCTTACATAGCAAATCCTTGGAGAGCACGGTGGGGTTTACAACCAATGAAGCAGGAAAATCTCATTGCCTCCCTGAAGCTCACCATTCCCTCGGTCCAATTAGTGAGGCCGTACGTTGAGGACTTCCTGGGAGAGCCAGGAACAGCAGCCCATTTAGTTGGTCACCACCATTCTGATACCAAACTGGGACAGTTCACTCCAGGTGGGAAGACACCAAGTGGGAATGGAGAAATAAACTGAAGGCAAAGAGAAAAAGCTATTTAATTAGCCCCTTTCCAGGCTGTTTTGCTTTATCTTTCCAATGCGTGTGAATGTGTGGCTGTTTGCCTTGCAGAGGGATGCCCTGGTTTGTGTAACGGCAATGGCAGATGCACCCTGGACATGAACGGCTGGCACTGTGTCTGCCAGCTGGGCTGGAGAGGAGCGGGCTGCGATACTTCCATGGAGACAGCATGCGGTGATGGGAAAGACAACGATGGAGGTAGGACATGAGCACATGTGATATGTCAGGCTTCACAGAGCCTATAAACCTCGCACAGTGAACAGTCAGCTGGGCTTGATTCTGCAGGGCAGATTGTTTTTTGACAGCTGGTGGAGACAGGGAAGTCTGCCAAGCTGACTCAGCCAGAGTGGATTTGAATTCAGATGAAATGGATTTGGACTTGGGGTGCCAGGGCTGAAGAGGGACATTTGTTTATACTCAAATCAAGTCCATATACTAGAGAGCAGGCAGAGGCTGTGCACTCGTCCTATCACTCCACCCCAGCCGAGTGGCTCAGCAGTGACACGATGGGACCACCTCAGACAGCAAACGTCCCTGACTGTTTGAACTTTGGCCTCACTGCCTGAGGTTTTCATCGAGGCTCTCTGGTAGGTCACTACTGACTTGGGATGGATGTATTGCAGAAACTTAGAGGCTTCAGTGACTGATCCTCATGCCCACAAGCCATCCAATCTTTCTCAAGCCATGTTTTATTGATTACAGTTCCATATGTAATGATGTCAGGCATGTGAATAATAGCTCTGCGTAATGCAAACTTAATATTCAGAGTTATCTCATTACAAAGGAAACCCTGGTGCAGTGTGAAGGTTTGAATTAGAGGGCAGGAGATGAGATATTAAATTTAAGGCATAAGGGAGACTGCATAATTTGTTTTGTTGTCACTCAGCAAAAGGCTTTGTAAACCACAAGTCTGGGCCAGGACCCAGACTGTGAAGTGGAGACTGCATTTTGCAAGCCTCTGTTTTATCATATTCACAAGAACAGTATAGTTTAAAAAAAAATAAAAATAGCCAAGCCAAGACTGTGATTATCTGCTTCACAGCAACTGGGATTCTGATTGAATATTTAAAATATTGCTGCACATCTGGCATGGCAAATGAACCAAATTATCCCTTTAGAAAAGACTGAAAAATTTGGAGAACCATACAAAGAGTACACACTATAAAACAAAGGTCGCTTTTTGCCTGACACGAAACTGAGTATCACTGTATTCGTCTTTCCTATTTATAGCTGACACAGGGCAGCAATAAAGTTCATCGCATCAGATGTGTAAAAATATGACAAATAGAGCCAAGGATAATCCCAGTTTCCATGGAGAAAAATAACAAACAAACAAACACAAAATAAAAAAGGGTGAAGTTTTTGGAAAGAGAGGGAGGGAAAAGGAGTAACCCAGCCTAACACACAATGTAGACCACAAGTGTATAACATCAAAATAGAGCACGACCAGACTGAACATCTCCTCGTAGCTCCTGGCTGAAGATTCTAACCTTGTAGCTGGTTTACCCTCACCTTGAATTGATCCGTTTGTTGCCTCGCTAGCCTGCAGGACAGCAGATGTGGACGGGAAAGACAAAAGGCATCGGCATGTTTACAAGTTAGCGCACATCAGCTGCTAACTTGCATTTGGTGAACTTGTGTGGAGCAGTGGTGTACACAGCTAGAGCAGAGCAACTGATAGGTTGGAACACGTTGCTTTGTGACAGCTTATCCATGTGTCAGAGCCCACAGATGAGTGTTAACTTTAGTCTTGGTGCACTAAAAGAAAAAAATACATGTACATGTTGTACATTACAGTTTACAGATAATCCATCATATGCTATGCTATTCCTTTGATTTCGCTACATTACTGCTAAGGACTCTCCTCAGCTGGAAAGTGGAACAGGGGAATACATTTACCTTCTTGACTTGATTTTTATACATTTTTAGGGATCATTTTTTATTTGTGGGTTCAAATCTAGAATTTCAACCCACGAGATTTAGGGGCACCGGCAGTGGTGAAGTATTTCTGCTTTGAAGCCTGAGTTCCTTGTTTAGCACAAGGATTCAAATGTAGTTACGCGGACTTGTGAAGAAAGGCTGATTCTGGACCTATTTCCTAGTTTTTATGCTGATTTTTATAGCAAGGCAGATGCAGACATTTGTAGAATATCTAATAGAACAATTTAGGTTGCAAGGGACCTCCAACAGTTACCTAGTTCAACCCCCTGCTCAAAGCAGTTTTAATTACATCAGGTTGCTCAAGGCTGCATCTACTCAACTCTTGAACACCTCCAAGGATGGAGATTTCACCTTTCTGGGGAACCTGCTCCAGTATATGACCATCCTTATCGTAAACATTTTTTTCTCCTAATATCTAATCGTAATTTTCTGTGTTCCAACTTAATGACTGTTGCCTTTTGTCCAGGACCATCTGAGACATCCTAGAGTACCCCAGATGGCTTCTGGCTTTCCCTTCACAATAACTGGGATCTCTAGTAGAGCATTGACATATATATAGATATAGATAAAGAGATAGAGATAGAGATAGAGATAGAGATAGAGATAGAGATAGACATAGACATAGACATAGACATAGACATAGACATAGACATAGACAGAGAGAGAGAGAGAGATAATCTTGTGTGTGACATCTGCCCTTGGATTTCTCAGATATCCAAAGGCAACTCAAATAACACTACGCACCTGTGTTTAGAAGCAGAATTGAGCCCATGTTTGATGCAGCCACTTTGTCACCACAAACATTATACCTTGGGAAACTGCTGTGCTTCAAAGAGCGCTGAAGAGATGTAGGCCTGAACAGCCTCTTAAAAGAGCGTGTAGTATGTGTAAGAACATTATAGCTTCTTCCTCTTTTGGAATCCTGTCAAGATTCTCTGGAGTGATGCATGCTGGAGAAAGGTGGTTTATTTTGGTTCACCGTAAAGGGTTTCAGGGCTGTTGCAGAATTTGTCTTCATGTGCACGTGAGCGTAGGCAATGGAGATGGCAGTCCTTTCATGAAGCTTTACAAGTCAAACATCTGAGCTAGTCACTGCGGGTACCATCAATGGAGAGAAATAGATTTAGGGCATCATCTCTCTGAGCTATTTCAGATATCACCTCGTAGGGGCCCACATTTGGTCGGTGACCGCTGCCCTTCGAGTCATTTTCTGCTCAGAGCAACATCACTTGAAGCTCAGACACCACCGTGGGGCCATTCACACTAGGGGAAGGGTTCCGTCTGCCTGAGCTGGTTGGAAGCTGGTTCCCTAGCTGTGGTATGGACTGTCTGCTAATCAACATCCCTGCAGCCGGAAATCCCTCAGGATAATGGGAGCTGAAGTCAGAATCTTTGATTAGATCCCAGCCTACTCATACCCTGAGGGAGACGGGTACCAAATTACAGGGTGTGTTGGACTCTAAAATCTGAAGGCTGTTCCTGTAAACAATAACAAGCTAAGCAGAAGTCACCCAAAGAGAGGCACGGTGAAATGTAATCTCTGCTCGGGTGTCTTGGAGAGCAGTCCCCTCTCTGCGCACGAGTGTCATTTGTCAGAGCCGGCACTTAGGTTTCACAGCCAGGTCCCCTTTATTTACACTTTTAAAACACAAAGCCCGTCAACTTGAAAGGAGTTGTGGCAAGTAACTGAGAGCAGGTGATCATCCACTATCAGTCACAGAACAACAGTGCAGTGGCACAGCTTGAACAGGCTGGGTAAAAGGCTAGGATTTTACACATTTGACCTAAGAGGCTGACTGTATTACAACAAATGGGAGGTGTTTTCTTAAAAAAAAGCTGAGAAAAGCGGTTCTTGCCTCTCTTTGGCAGAAAATAACCTCTCTAATTCATGGCTGCAAAAACTCAGTACCTGAGAGTAGTCCTGTCTCACCCCACGCTGAATGCTCTGTCATGTGCTTGAAGAATAAGAAGTTCGAAGGTTTAAAAGACCAAGGAAATTATCTTCTGTGACAAGCCCTGGAAGTGGAGTTAATGACATTTGACAAAGCCTTGAGAAGAGGCTGATATTCTACAGGCTAAATGTGGACTTCACTGCATTTGTAGACTCCTCTGTTAGTTCCTCTGAGCAGAGTGTACAGGAAAAGTGGAGAGGGAGAGGACATTCTGCACAGTCTCACAGATATGCTATTGGGCAACGATGCTGTGTTAACCATTTTTGCACTAGAGGAGTCATGTAACTGGACAATTCCTTCCACATTGAGAGCCAGAGTTGGGCAATTCCCTATTTCACTGTCTGGATACACCACACTGTCCTGAAGCCATGAGAGAATTACAGATATTAAACTAAATCACTTTTTTTTTTTGGTTTGAAAGTTCTGTCTGATCAACACAATAACTTCACTTGAGGGCTTTTGTTATTGTTTTAGGCTTTTCCAGAGAAGCCAAGTAGGGTAAAGTTTTCTGGTTCTCTGGGAAGTAAAACTGACCTCATTTTTCATTTGCTTTGAGCAATTCCAGTTGCAAAACAGCTGCTGAACTGTGCCCAAAGTGAATCTACTTTACCTGTGAAAGGCAAAAGTCTTTCTCAGGTGAAAAACACATCTGGAATATAAGTGTTCCTAATATTATCTAACCCTTCATATTCATTAGAGGTTGATGTTCAGTTGTCCGCTGTTCTCTGCTGCCTCTTCCCAATGTAAGCACTTCCAACGGCTATATTAGTGATTACTGCAGGGTAGTTTAAATAGGTAGACAGGCAGATGGATAGACAGATAGATAATCTTCCCAGTCAAATAACATTGGCCTGTCCCAGCGTATATTGCACATCATTACACAGAAGTACAGCAACTTCATTTCTCTTACATGTCACCTGGTCAATGATCTTCCTTTGGGAGTGAAAAAAATAAACCATCCTGTTCTCTTTTCCTGCAAGAGCTGTAGTAGCAAAACCTCTGCCCCTCAGTTTATGTGACAGCTACGTGCAGTTCATTTAGCCTAGCGCGAGCACAGGGTTCCAGTGTACACGTTTTGCCTTTGCAAGTTCAGTCTGAGCTCCACCAGATGCTACCCAAGAGCTAACAGGTAGAGCAATCCTTACGCTTTCCTGCCCTCTGTCCTCCTGGGCCAGAACAACTCCCTATTTTCCAACCCTGGAGCAGCGAGCAGGTCAGAGCCACCAAGCCACCACACATGGGATTTTTCCCTTTCCTTGTAGCCCTGAGTATTAGTTATTGCTGCCACTAGAAACCAGCTCTCACTTCAGGGACAATGTCATTTAGGAATGGGTTTTCTGAGGCAAATCAGTGCTGTTTGTTTAACTGTACCATAGCCCGTTGGTGCAACTCCACAGAGTAATACGTCGTGTCTTGCTTGCCCATCCAAGGATCAGGTAGTGCTCATAGTAAGGTGGAGACGTGCATAATGCTTTGGGACAGCAGCATTTCAAATGCTTTGGCAAGAGAAATTTTGGCACTGCACACTGGCCTTCTTAACACCCATGTGTCCACCATCTGTTCACCACATGCCAAATCATGTGTTAGAGAGCTGGCAGGGGTCTGCATTGCTCTTTGCCAGTACACAGAGTTACACCTGAAGGTAGCATCAGGGTTCTAAAGGGAATTGTAAAGAATCCAGGAGAACCCCGGAATGCAATCCTTTGTCTTTGCAAATGCATGAGCTCTAGACAAGGTGGTGGGGTGTTTTCTGGTATTTTCTTTTTCTTTTTGCACACTGATATGAACCTTTACTTCATGCCTGCAAGGCTTTTATACCACAAGAAGACTGCCTCCTGGGCTTGGTGTGGGAGCTGTCTGCTTCCTTGAAACTATAAAAAATGATGCATTAATGTGCTAACTACATTTATGAAGGGAAGTGTTGAGATCTGAACGCACCTGGGAAAACAACCATCTTAAATTAGCATTTGCCGTCACAGATAGATCTAGTCAAACAACAGCATCGTCTTGGAGGAACCACAAAGCACTGCTAAAAAGTTGAAGAAGTCTGCTGTACCTGAAAAGATTGGCTAGCTGGTGTAATTTGTTGTTTTCTTCCTCTGTTTTATGATGACTGCTAATCAACCTTTCCTCTAGCAAGAGAACAGAATGACCGGTTCGCATTTTCAGGTTTCAGGTCTTTGCTGATGCTGTGTTGGATGGTGACACTTGGGTATCACTTGCTGACAGTTGTTAGCACTCGGGCTGTCAGGGGGGATGCAAACCCATGCATTACAGCATCAGGAGGGGGTACAAACCCATGCATTACAGCATCCAGAAGAGGTGTAGGTGGTGCCATTACAGCGGATGATGTGTTGTGAACTGAGGGTCTAGCAGTGGCTGTGGGTTGTCTTGACAGCTGGTACTTTTGATTTGTCCTTAGTGAAATGCCTTTGATTAACAGATTTAGAAAGAAACCATAAAAGCGTCCTCTGTGTTGAAAGAAACCTACCATTGTCTGCTGAAATGAGGGAAGTTACTCATGGGAAGGAGGCACTGCTGGTATATAAGAATTAAGAAAAGGTGACATCTTCAGAAAAGACAGGCTTGGACATGCATTTCATAAAGCACTTCTGCCCCTGAAAAGATGCTTAAACAGTGTTTGGGCCCTAAGCTCAAAGGAGAAATTCAGGAAAGCTCTACTGACCTGCTTTAGCACCTGAGACAAACTCTTGTCTACTCTGTGGGGCAGAAAGTCCCCTTAAAAGCCTTAAGGTTTCGCCACAAGTGTGCTCAGGGTGCACAGAGCACATGGCCACTTTCTCTTGACCAGGATTTGAGAAACCTGCCTGTATCCAAGTTACCTGAGACACCTTGCTGAGCTGTGCTGAGGTGATTGCTTGAATTGCCTTGGATCCAGTCCACAGAATATGTTTAGGGTGAACTATTAGCAGTAGCGTAACACTTGAGACACTTGCTAGGAAAGCGAGAGACCTTGGTGACAAAGATATTTCAGCTGCTGAGGCTGTGAACCCACTGTTCCCACAAAAATTTTCTAAGCTGCGAGTCCCTTTTTTTCTCAGAGGAATCGGTTTTGGAGAGGTGCTTTGGCTCCTGTAGGAAGCAATTTCTGGTGTGGTATTGCAGGCCCATTGATCAGGTTACGCAACATATACTTACGCCCTGTCTGAATGCTGGCTGCTCCTCTGCTCGGAAGGGCCCTCACGTACCTTGCTCAGCTTCATGAATTTCACTGCAAACATCACACTGCCTGATATCTGCGCTGCTTTGCTGCTGTGCAATGACTAAGTGTCCCTTCGTTAAAAGCCTGCCTGGAGAAAGGAAGAAACCCACAAAACCAGCCGCATCAACTGTATTCTCCAGAGCAACGATGAGCAGGGGGATGCTGTGAACTTGTAGACTCTAAACACATTATGATAGCTCTGGTTTGTGCCCAGCTAGTGGAGATTATCATGTGCTTTCTGTCACTTTCTCCTCCTGCTTCCATTCTTTTTCTTTTCAGATGTTTTTTTTAAGCAAGAACGTAGCTCTGGATTAGGATGCACTTTTTGCAGAGCGTTTCTGTAATGACTAGCACTGTGGAGCTCTGCTTCTGCACTAGAGATTGAGGATTCCTGTAATTCAAATACATGATCACTATTATGTATGACTATTATTTTGAACTTGCAAACACGTGCTGAGCACAGAGAAAGATGTGAGAGCTATTCCTTTCCCAGGCAGCCAGTAATCTAATTTAGCCAGGATACAACCAGTGAGAAGCTTGATTAGGCAAAATCAAAACAGAGCATGTGGGATAGAAAGAGCAAAGAGAACATTAAGAGCTAACGCGATCACAGGGGGTTGACAGTCACGTTGCTATTCTTCCTTATGTTTGTGTTTTGATTCCCTTTGATTCCTTACAGTGGGGCCAAAAGCTACAACTTTTTTGTTGAATAGGTAAAATTGGTGTCTACAAAGCACTAGAGTAAAACCTATTTATTCCCCAAATGCACTTGAAGTAAATTGAGTGCTGGTCCTCAACTCAGAGCAGAACACCGTTACTCCTGTAAACCTTCATCAGCACAAACATTCACAAAAACAATAACTTGTGTTTCGTGCAGAAGTACTGAGCCATTCCTTCTGTCTTTGTTTCACCGGAGTTTAGACTAGCTCTGGAAGGGTAAAACCTGATTTGCTCAAAGGTAAGGCTAACACTTTGTTAGCTTTACCTTTGAGCATCTGCATTTTAAACCCTCCCTATTCAAACTCTCCCAGTAATACAGCCAAAAGCACCACAGGACAAGACAGGCTGTCCCCACAAAAAGAGATAATGTTGCCTGGTGAATGGCACAGGAAGGAAAGTGAATGATAAGACCTGGATGAGGTGAGAGGTACAATTATTTGTATCAGTGCATGTTATGCTTTCATTGGGAATGGACATACTCCTGAAAGGCAATGGACTTTTATTGTTATTTCTCTTTCTAGTTTTGCTTTGCTTAGTACAGTTCCTCACAGAGACTCTTCCCACTGCAGGCAGTGGCAAAAAGTCTCAAGATCTTTAGCAGGAGCAACCCTTGAGTTTGTCTTGTACGCTCTCCCAGATTTACCCTAATAAGGCTCCTTAGGCTCACGTCCTCCCGATTGCCCACGTGCCTGGGTCTCCTGATGTGCATCATCCACAGGATGCTCTCTGCACAGGAGCGGGTCCATCCCTACCCATGGCCTGCCTGTTCCAGCCTGACACTTGACGTGCAGTACCTGACAGAATCAGCTTAAACACACAGTAACACCTCTGGCTGAAGGTTGTTTGCATTCTATTGTTGATGTTAGCATGACGGATTTTTGTTGCAGCATCCATAACTCTGTAGAAAAGCTAAGACACCGCCCGTTAAATCAGCCAACACAATTGTGGGGCCAGGAAAACTCACAGCTAATTTGAAATTTTAATAGCTCTTGGCTGATCTTGTTTACTGCAGAAGCAGTCTCTCAAAACCAGCCCTTTGCTTCTGTACAAAACTCTAATCCTTGACACCTTGTTGGCGCTGCACAGTGGTGGGTGAGGGACTTGGAAGCCAGACTGCTTGGGACTTGAGAGAGGAACAAGACTGCTGTGGGACTTGTGAGCACTTTGCAGCCAGCAAGTGCAGCGGCAACCCAAGGAACGCAGTGGTAGTAGCCCCGTTGCAGCTGAAGAGTAATTATTTTGTAGGATAGTAATGGCTGTGAGTGTGACAATTGTTTTTGTTCTGGGGAGGGAATATGTCATGCTTATCTCATCATAGTTTAAAAGTAAGCCAAGAGACCTGCCTCTCCTAATAAGCAGTGGTGTTCCATAGGCACACAGTTTTTCCTGTCAGGCAGTGGCTCGTTGTGTGCTTTAGGATCTCAATCAATTCCTACCAAAGCAGGCTTTCAGGGAAGCTGGAAGGTCTGGACGTGAAGGCTTACAGGTGAGGAAGACAGTCACAAAACCCCTTTAGTTACTCGTTGCCTGTCCCATCCTGCATGCTCAGGTGGAAAGGAACATGTCTTGTTTAACCAACCACCCGGCACATGTGGTGCTCACCATACCGACCATGTTTCTCTTCTAACACACCTGGAATGGGTTCAGTTTATTGTTTGGATTTTTGGAGAAGAAAATGACATTTGGCTTTGGTCCTGCAACTCCTTCTCAGTAAATAGCAAAGATAGTGATCCCTCTGTCCACCTGAAGCTCTGGTGGGCAGGTAAAGCAAGACACAGCCTTGAGTCCTCCACAAAGACCCCAGTAGTTCCCGATTTTCAAAACTTCTGGTTGGTTTGTATTTTGGTTGGTCGTATTATTTTGCATGCTATTTAAACACCATAACTGTAGAGGAATTATAGAGGAATGGAGGCAGGTTAATGAACATTGATAATATACAGCTGTGGGCTGGCTTCAGGGGCGGTGGGTTGGCTGATGTGGATGATGTGCAGCTGTGGCTGGTTCCTGCTAAGTAGTTAAATAGCTCATAGGGGTATGGAAGAGGAGCACTGGATGGAGAGAGACACAGAAGAAGCAGAGGGAGGAGGGAGAATGCCCCAGATGTAGATGAGATAAGGAGAGGTCCTGGGAGAAGCAGGGGGCACAGATGAAGAGGGGCTGGCTGGAGAAGGAACCTGGAGCAGGAAGAATCCAGATGCAGCAGAGTTGAGAAGTGGGTGGACTGGCCTAAGAGGATGAAGCATCACAGAGAGTAGATGAACTGTTGAAACCTTGTGGGGATTGGTGGCTGTGCTGGGGCAAGGTGTGGGAACTAGTTATTGAAGTTAACCTGGTGTGGGGTGGTAAAAGCCTTGTTGCAGCCAGCTAGTTTTGATAGAGCTGTGACACATAAAGGGCCCAATTTTCAGAAAGTGATGGGTCATGAGGAGTGTTTAGAAGCCAGGTTATTTTAGGTCACCTTAAATTTGGTATCCAGGTGACTATTTATAGAAAATAAATTATGATACTGAGTATCTCCTGAAACTCCAGAGTGAAGTCAGCATTCAGATCCAGTGTAGCTGTCCTGGTAGATACAGTGAGAGTGTTTAGAGTTGGTTAATATCAAGTGTTTTCCAGCTGGTATTAAGCAAGTGTCATGCTTGTTAGGTCCAGGTCCTGCTCCAAGAGAGCACAGATAGTTCAATCCCTTCCTTAGAGCAATGCTCGCATGGAGAACAGGCTGAAAATGCATTGCAGCTACAAGGCTTTAATGAGAACTGTTGTTATTTCATTGGGTTGTGCTGGCACTGCGGAGCCCTTTGGGACTGGAACAGATGTTTTGTGAACAGAAAATAAAAAGACAGTCTCTGCTCCCAGAGAGTTAACAGTCTGAGGTAGTGTTTTGAGGAGCTCAATGATGGGATTGGTGGGTTTGCAATCTTTAAAATGAGACAGACTGTCTTTCTAAGAACAGTTTTCCAACTCCACCCACAAGATATGAGCTAGAGGCAGTAATCCCAAAGTACAGCTCACTGTCTAGTGATATACGGCGTACAGGTTATCTGACCAAAGTGGACTTGGTCCCCTAAAAAGTAGTATTGGCTGAATAAACTGGAGCTGCTTTTGCCTCAGTGGTGGAAAAGGAATGTTTTCTGCTGAGCCCAGTTCTTTCTCCTTTGTGTCTGTCCCTCTCTGTAGGGAATGAGACAGGAGTCACAAGATGAGCTCCACAGGTCCCATCTAGTCTTTCTTACTCTATGGTTACATGAGTCTTAGTGGAAGATGCAAACTGTTGATCAGATTACTTATCAGATGTGGCAGTGTCTTGCCAATGGCTCCCTCTTCACAAAGGCAGTGATTTGATTCACTCCATAACTCTGAGAATGTGAAAGGTATTTATTTCATGGCTTTGGACAAAGAAGGTGTGATGGAAGAGCTGTATTTTTGGCAGGACTGCCAAAAGGACACACATGTATATATAAGATGCATAAAATATCTCAAAGATGTAAAAATTCTCATTACATGGAAATAATAAGAAACATGAGAGATGGCTTGAAATCTGGCTCAGTGGTAGATCTCTGAATTAATTTGTTAATTGAAAGGCATCCATGAGTGAAACTGTTTCTGATGGGATCCCTTGGAACTGGTTGTTGTATCCGACCCTATTCAGTATTTTCATCATGGTCTCAGAATACAGTTTAAATGTCCCCTGGTAAAATTTAGGTCACCTGAAGCTGGATATGATGGTAAGTAGGATACACAGAGATCACTGATACAGATTGATCTGACTCACATCACTACAAGGTCACAATCAAACAAAATGTGTCTTAATGCAGCAAAATGCAAGATAATACCCCAGGGAACAAAGAAAGCATGTTGTATTGATGGGTTGGGAGACTCTTGAAAAGCAATGACTTGGAACAGGACCTAAGGTCACAGGAGATAACTGTCTGAACATGAGTTCTCAGTGCAAGGCTGTTGCTATAAGGCTACTGTGAACCTTAGAAGTACAGAAACCCAAAAGCTGGGAAGTTGTCTGTCTTCTGTACTTAATATTGCTGCCACAGTTCTGTGTCCAGTGTTGGTGCCCTTGCATAATAAAAGATGTGAGATTACTGGAAAGAAATCAAAGGATGCCACACAACTGGAAAAAAAATATAAATAAATCCAGTGGCTGGAAGATAAACTTTGCAATGGGAAGTTTAATCTTCTTCAGCTATTAAGAGAAAAGTTTTGGAATGGATTGTTGCTCTGTGTGGAGGGACTTGCACATGGAAAAGACATCTGAGCATGCAGGGCAGAAGGAAATATTGGTAGCCTTGCAGACAAAGGGAAAACAAGTTCCACTGGTGGGATATTGGAGTTAGACAAATTCAGCCTTGAAATAAGATGCAGTTTCCTAGCAGTAATTAAGCATTTGAATAGCTTGCCGGAAGAAGTGAGGCACTCACTGTAATCGGCTGTCTTTGATATATGAGATATCTTTCTAAAAGACAGGCTTTAATCCAGTTCTGGGGGGAAAAGAAATGAACAGCCTGTGTATATAAGAGGTCAGACAAGCTGATCTTAGTAGCCTCTTTGACCTTAAAGCACATGAATTGCTGTAATCCCTCTACGCAAGGCTTTAAACCTTGCATGTAGATAATTCAGCAACACGTTTGTTCTACGAAGTTCCATGGTGATATCACAGCTATACGTAGAATAAGGGAGCTGCCACTTCTTAAAACCAAGAGTTGCATAAATGTGTCCATAATGAAGAACTTACTGTGCTGCATATTAGTGCACTGGGAGCTACCAGAGTCATGAATCCATGCACAGACCATGGGTCTCTGTGGCTTTGTTGCTGCAGAACATGGGATGCAGAAGCCACTGATCCCATGTTCACCTTCCTGTGTTACCTCAGTCTGAAAACTTCGCAGCGAGTTCTAAGGAAAATTCACCATTATGCTTTATAAATTTCAAAAGTGTTTTGTGTTATGACTTCATACTGTTCTGTGGTATCGTACCTTGCTATATTTTCCTTTGCTGCTGGTGCTGGCATCCCACATTTATTTTGGTCTATTTGGACCATCAAAGCATGAGTTTTGTTTTGCTTTGATTTTATTTTGCATTAATCCATGCAGCTGCCTGAACGCCTTGCTCTTCCATGGGTCAGGAGCTTCTTGCAAACGTCACTTTATCTTCTCTTTTCTAATGGATCCAGTGAAAGATCCCAGGGCATGAGAAGTCATAGCTATGTACAATTTCATTGTATCTTCTTACCATTCACTGTAGGGCATCACTTGGATCATTTGCAGACCATACAATTAAAAAAAAACCAAACAACAACAACAAAAAAAAACCCACAAGAAAATAATATTCAGATGGTGAAATCACTGTTTATAATTTGGTTGATAGCTTAACTCTTGGTGGTTCTACATGGCACAGACAGAAATGGCCTTTACGTTTTCTAAGCTAAAGTAATGCTTTGCCTTGGTATTGATATTAGAGGGAGCTGAGCAGCTAAACCCTGTTTCAACTCTTGAGGACCTTAATGACTTCCAGATGTCAGTGACAAACCTCTCTGGTGTAATCACCCTCAACTTATTCCACAGAGGCCTGAAGCATGTTAGTTGAAAGCCTTACCTGCAGGTGAGTCCTCAGCATTCCCACCTGTACAAAGCATTGTCCTGTGCATCTGTTCTTCAAACATTTATCTACAGTTTCCTGCAAAGACAATGCTTCCTTGCTGTCTTGCAGCTTCAGGTCCCAAAACGCATTTCTGATGCCTGGAATAGACAGGATAATGAAGAGGTATGGTACAGCTGGTTTGCTGTTCTCTCAGCAGAGTGTCTGTAGCCTTAGAAAACATTATTAATGTGTGGGAGAAAATGACATCATTTTATCTTGCTTGAAATGGTAGTCGATATAGTAACAGGGCTGGTTTATTGTTTCTTTTCCATTTCTTCTTTTTCTTCTAGTAGGTAGCTATGGATAAGCGTGTTACATCTATGCAGGTCTTTATTCTGTAAACAGTCTCTCAAACTGCATCTGAGATTTGACCTTCCAGAATCCTACTGGCCTAATCATCTGCAGCAAGTCATTTTTTTAATGGGAAAATAAAACATAATTAGTTCTTTTTCATTATCACTAGTCATCAAGAGAAAAGGCAGATGGGTAGGTTTTGTGCCTGAGCTGAAAATTTTTGTGGCAATTTTGCAAGGAGTTATAAAGATGGAGAGATATCAGAACAGACAGAGGTAAAGATAATGGATGGGAATTTCAAAAGCGTTTTTGCTAGTCTAACGCTGCTCCCATTATCATTAACGGCAGGTGCAGAGCACTTGTGAAAATGACTCAGTGTGTGTGTGCGTGCATGTCTATGCGGAGCAGGTACTCGTTGCACTTTGACCTACATGTAGACTGGAAGCTCTGGGAATGTGGAACAGGCTTTTTGTTCGGTTTTCTGCGTGCGGGTAACAACATGAAATGATGTCGCCAGTGATGTTTTATGGCACTAAAATTTTCCAAGAACAGAACAGGTATAACTCAACAGAATCTGAGTCCGTGACGTGTAAGCCATCATAAGTACTAGAGCAATAATAGCAGATCAGATTCTCATCCTATTTATATTGCAGTAAATTCAAAGTAATGCCAATAAGATTAGTGAAAGGACTTCTAATTCATACTGGTATAACTGGGATGAAACTGAAGCTCACAATCTGTAATGACAAACTGCCTTGGTTTAAGTTACTGTTTCTTTGAAATAAAAAATACATCATCCTGACAACTCCAAATCTCATCCCACTTCACGAGAGACCCTACCTCTCAGGAGAGTGTTGCTCTCCAAGCACGTTCATTTCTTGCCTCTATGCTGAAATCATTAGTAGGATGCTAGCTGTAAAGGTGGTTTCTCTGATATATAGAGCTCCCAGCAACTACACTGAGACCAACCACTCATTCCACATAGGTCTTTGAACAGCCATCACATGGTAATAATTTTCATTCACTGTCAAACTGTCTTGCTTGAACTGATGAGTTGGAAGTGAAGGGCTCCATATCCCATTACCCCAGAACAAAAATATCCAGTTCCCTTATCTGATTTAAAGATCCATCTGTACTACATGCTAACAACTTTTATTTCTAAATGTGATGCTTCGTGAAACCTCTTCTGAGCTTTTTTTGTATTTCCTTTCCTGTCACCGCTGTTTTACTAACCTGTTTGCAATGAACAGTGGCATCTCGAAATGAACTGGGGAATGTGGCTACGGTGGTGGGAGGGGAAGTGGTACTCTCTGCATTTGATGACAGATATGCAAACCCTCTTTTTACTAGAGTACGTTTGGCAAGCTTTTCTCATGTGTGTCCACCGCTATTATTGTTGTTATTATTAATTTAGTGGTGCTGAAAGTACAAGATTTATAGCCTGAGAATTTGAGGTCATCTGTTACTCTGTTAGTCTGCATGGAATAGATGTGACAAAAGGCCAAAAGAGTTTACACTTTCCCTGCAAAATCTCCCTTACTTTCTCACCTGTCTAGCCAGAGTGTTTAGCGGGTTGCATGTATAGATCTCTCTGTAGCCGTGGTAGGTACCAAGGCTTTATTCACTATTTAGTCCTGCTGAATGTGACTCTGATAGCCACATTTGGTATGATGCAATGTGCCTGTGATTTGCACAGGGAGCAGGACCAGCGTACAAAAGTCATTTATATATTGACAGGAAAAAACACACCTTTTCGGGCTCTGGAGTTATCTGAGTGACTGAGATGTGAAATGGTATATCCCAGAATTAACTTCAAAGATGCTTTCTTTTAGGGTCTGATCTCATATGTATGTGTGGTTTTTCATATATTACTTATTAATGCATATTCATGTTACACGTCAGTGCATATTTGAGGTTCTTTATTGTGGCTTTAAGAGAACATGCCTTCCTCTATATAGGTGTAAATTCACGTTTCTCTGTTCTGTGCACTGGAGAGTGATCTTGCACCCTGAAGTCTACAACACTTTATGTTACCATTGCTCTAATATCTTCCTTACGCTTCTGCAGATGGCCTGGTGGACTGCATGGACCCAGACTGCTGCTTGCAGCCACTGTGCCATGTCAATGCGCTGTGCCTGGGCTCCCCGGACCCCCTGGACATCATCCAGGAGACGCAAGCCCCCATCTCCCAGCAGAGCTTGCATTCATTCTATGATCGGATCAAGTTCCTGATTGGCAAGGACAGCACTCATGTCATCCCTGGAGACAATCCTTTTGAAGGAGGGTAGGTGAATTTTGGTTTTGATTCAGTAAAAGGTAAAGCATAAGCCACTTGGCCATTTTAAGATGGGGAATGGCAGCAAGATGCAGAACATGGAAATTGTCTAGGGGAAGTAGATATCTGGAGAATTTTGTGGCTGATGTATTTCTGCTGACTGTCTCCTCCTTTGCAATGTCCTGCCAGCCGGTAAGACAAGATACTTCTCTCCCAACACATACTGGCAGTTGCATCTTTCCTGCCTTATTTCAAGAAGTGAAAGCCATCTGTTCAGCAGGGTGCCTCTAGTTCAAGTGACTGACATTTTCCAGAAGTGTCTCGTAAACAGCAGTGTCAGACCTTCCGCTGATGGAGCCAAAAGAGACGGAAACTAGAATGGTATTTACAATCTATAGTGTGACTTTTAGAGACTTCTAAAGATCTGAAGAACATCTTACAGCCTAGGGAGGACTAGGAGAGTGATTTCCAATATAAACAATCAACTTGAATATAGATTGGTTTTAATACTTAGACATTCTTTATCGCTGGAATCATCATCAAGAGGCAGGAACAGGCAAAGCAATCTTACACGGCTCACTTCTGTGACTGCATCTCAGCCATTTGTTTAAGTACGTGCCTGGCTGTGAGGGGAGGACATCCCTTTAAAATCATAGGCTTGCAACAGGGCACTCTAATACATACCCTGCAGTGTCAGATTCTTAGATCATCCGGCGTCTGCCATGAATGTTGCCTTTCAGAAGTGGTGACCCTGAGCCAAGAGGTGGTTCTCAACACTTAGGTTTGGACTCTGTTGAATTCCACTCGGTCATTAACTGCTTGCTTTCAGTTTTCCCAGACACAGCAGTGAATAGGTTGGGACTGAATATATACAACCCTCCTGTCTGTGTGGGTGTTTATTTCAGCACTTGCCTCTCAACAAGCCTCTCAGGCCCTTCTGGGTCTGACCTAATGCGCTTCCATTAAGGGACATTGGCAGCGTTCCTTGGGTACCACCTCCCATATATTGCCATCTCCGGTGGTCTACAGGCTGACCTCAGACGTGAACCACTTCAGAGAACACCAGTGTCAGGGAGTTAGCCTGATGTGATAGCTTCCCTGATTTGTCTTGCTGCCAAGCCCTTCAGGGTCCAAAAAAGCTGACAACTGTGATTCAGATTAAGGCCAAACACTCATTATGTTGCAAACTGCTGTACTTCATCAGCATTCTGAAGATTGCAGGTTCTGGGTACTGCACAGTTCAAACGCTGAACTAAATGTTAGCAGAGTGAATTCTCTGCTGTCAGTTGTTGTGATTTGTTGCTGTAAAATCAGGTTTTGGAATATAAAATAGATTATACTCACAATTTAATTTTTCTGATGTATTTAGGATTGCAGTTCCTCAGCTGAGCTTGCAGTCGGAAACCTTTCCACAGAAGACTCTGGTATCAGGTCCATGTGTATCGATTCTGATAAGTAGAGAGTTTTGGTAGACACGTGTCTGTGTTTTATGAACTTTTCCATACAACTAAAGAACTGCAGGAATCTCCATACATATGTGATAAAAACAAAATAAAAAATTGCAGCTTCTCTTTAAAGGCTGCTTGCATTCAGCAGCACACAGAGGTGGGGGAAAATAATGGGAATTTCTTATTTATACAGTGAATTTGCTTATGGGAGTGCCTGCAGAGGACCAGCAGAAAGACTGTGTCATTTAGGGTCACATAAACTCCTACAGGAGTTACATGTGTTTCATAGATCTTATGATAGGTCTCTACGTAGGAAGGAATTACTAACCGTCTGTAAACGTCCTGCTAAAGGAAGATTTGGGATTCAAAAGGAGCATCTGCTAGCAGAAATGTTTATCTGGCATATAGATTACTAGAGTGAAGGAATGCAAAGATTCAAATCAATAGGAAGGGTTTTAATGATTGCTTTTCATTAACTGCAGTGGAACTAATAAATGGGGCTCTTTGTTCCATTTAAGTTAACACGAAGAATTATACACAGATAGCGATGATTTATGAGGTTGCCATTCTTAAAATATCAGCGTAGGGTGTGTATAACTAGATATGGTCTTACAGGCACGTCACCTCAAGCTGTGGTTGTATTGCATCTCTCAAGTTAAATATCTTGACTCATCACGAGAACAGCTGCAAATAACAGTGAAGGACCACAACAGAAGGTATATTTTCCCCTGAGACAGCACCACAACACAAGTCCAGGCTTACCGGTCTGTTGTGTTGCTAAAAATGCCATTACGCTTTTGGGATCTTAAAAGACACCAAGTGTTCCTGTTAATTCTTAAAGATCCTATAGATCTGGATAAACTCAACCATTGCAAGTGTTTTCTGCTTACTTGAACTTATCTTTGTAGTTTCAATTGTCTGTTTTCACCCCCTGGAATGCTAAACCTTTAAACAGCTGTCCCTTCTCACCCTGGAAATGGCAGTGCTTCAGCAGTGGTCAGAGTGGCTGCTCCATGGAGGAGCATGGGCTGGGACCATCTAGGACCCAGTGAGGCTGGGCAGACAAGCCTGGCTGCATCTGCATGTGTGGATATGCCCTTTCTTCAGCAGCATTCTCACTGTTGAATGTCCTCCAGTCGCTTTTACAACAGACAGGCGCTAAGATCCTTCTTATCCATGGAACTGCTCAGTCTCTCCGTGAAGGTCACAGCAGCAGCTGGGGGCAAGGTGAACCATTTTCATCTTCCCTTCCAGCTGCCGGCTTAATAGCTTGTCCAACAGGAGAGAGGGCAGGAAATCTTTTTGTTCTGAAGGAGGGCTCCAGCACCCTGCCTTAGGACAACTCTCCCCCTTCCATTGCTGCTGCTGCAAGTCATTAAGCTGTTTCTCCTTCCTGGTGTAGATCAGGACTGTAGAATGCTGGGCATGGAACGTCCTGTATCTTTCTGTTCCAGCACTGTCATCCTCATGGGGTAGGATTGGAGCTGGAGCCATGCCACTTGCTCTGAGCAGTCCCCCATGAGCAGGCAACACTGGGGTGAAGGAGACCTCTGTGTCCTGCAGAGACACCTGTGGCACAGGCTCACTCATCGTTCAGGTCAGGAGCCGCAGCCTACTCCTCAGGTCTTTATCAGGTCATGACTGGCTGATGATCACCCCTGGGAGAACCCCAGCACATTTGCATTCCTCTGTGGCCTGTGCAGAAGTGGCAGCAGAGTGAAGGAGATGACTGAATATCTATGCAATATATTTCCTGGGCTTCAGAAACACAGCTTAGCTACCCTTTAGAGAGAACAGCAGTGCAGATCACCTAATGGATACAAATAAATGAATGCCTCGTGACAGCTAGCCTTTGAGTGAATTTATTATTGAATTACACTCCAGCTTTTTAAGAACAAGCTGAGCTGACAAGCTCTCTCACCACTGCAGAAGAAAAGGAAAGACAATGATAAATTACCCTGATGGATAAAGGTAAAGACCTTGTCTCCTGCAAAATACCAGCAATTATATATTATTCATGTTTGGGAAGAAAAAATAATCATTGCCCATATTGAAATGAGTGTTTATGATGATAAAGCAAGTAGCTAAATTAAATTCTGAATGCACAGAATGTCTTTTCACATCATTTTGATGAACAGATAACAAGTACTCTTCTGCTACTTGATCGTTCTTGTATTGATTTTGAAACCACTTACTCTTGCTGTTTGCTTTGTATTTTTAAGCCATTCTTAGTTGTCCATCACCATAAGGAGCAAGCACAAGATGCAGTGGTGTTAAGTTGTTGACTTTCAAGTAGGACACCTGATATATTTGTTCTCTCTTGAGGGACAATGTCAGAAAATTGCAATAACTTTAGCAAGGCTAAAGTCCTGATCCACAGGGTCTTCTATGTTAAATGTTGTCATAGGATTAAAGTACCTCAGAAAACCATGTGCAGAATTGGCATTTTTTTTAAGGAATATTTGAAAAAAAAAAATCAGGTCATTTTTAAATAGGTGTGGTTTATACCCCTTCTTTTTTGGGGCAGGTCGTATATATCTTGCTTGCTGCCAGCAGTACTAACCCATCCCAATTACATGGGCAGCTAGAAATAGCCAGCTGAGTTATAAAGACACATCAGAGAGCAGGATCTACAATTGGCTGCAAGACTAGTCCCTTATTGCCCTCAGGTCAGTAGTCTAAATACAAAAAATAGTTTTCATGGTTGAAAACTCTGATTGGAATGGAACTTGCACATTTCTTTTGCCACTACTAAGTGACAAGGTACCTGTAAACATGTCACTCAAGCTCCTGGTGTCCCCACTGTATGCCAGGCTCTACCACAGACCTTACTGATGCAGCTGGGGAAGGTTACACAATCACTGTTAGATGCTAAGATAGACAGGTATACTATAAATGCATGTATGCACTATCTTACTATAAATAAATAAATGGATGGGGTTTATTGTCAGAGTTAAACTACATCGATCCCAAGCCCCATCAGAACCAAAGTTGTGAGTATTGATCATGGCCAAAGAACAACTAAGAAAATATCAGAGGATTAGAATGGGTTTCAAAATGTTTTGGTAGTCCAACCAGCTGAGTTCTGAGTGATTTTGAAGCATATTAGGATGATATCTTAGCATCCTTGAAGGAAGATGTTCAAAGCATCTTCTCTTTTCCTTTCACCCATTTCTTCCCACACCTGGAGAGAGGGCTGTGGGTCCACGTCAGCAGGTCTTCCTGAGGTTTCTTCACAGGAAAACCAAAGTACTCTGTCTTTTCTGTACTTTTCCCTCAAGAAAAGTGATTTTTATACGGTGAAGCAAGAAACACTTCTTTTCTAGCCAAAGACAAAGTTAGAAGTCAAAAAACCCAAACTCCTCGGGTGTGACTTTCTGCTGATGATTTCTCCTGAGCTGGCTCCATGGTTCTGGCCCGGCTCCAGCAGTTTATGGCTCCGTTGGGCTGGCAGTGAAATGCGGTGGGGTCAGGTGCCCCCACTGAACTGCAGGTACCGTGGAGGTGATGCAGGAGCCTGTGGAGCACAGCAGCTCCGTGGATTAGGCCATCTGTGAACACCAGGCTGTGTTATAGATATTAGACGCCATCCAGCATTTCTTGGAGTGACCACGCATGGCACAGCGTGGTACCTGCACTGACGGGAACAGGGTTGTATTTTTCCATACTTTAAATCAAGCTAATGCAGCACCTTTTCGAACCCTCTCCTTCCCAGCATTACTGTCTTCCAAAGGCATCATTCTGCTTTTATTGCTTTCTGCTTAAATGAACTACTTATTAACTACAAATGATAGCTTTTTGAAATATAGGAGAATAACAAGGAATTTTCAAAGAATTAATGTTTCCTATTTTGATAATTATTCATTTTAAGCAGAGGAAAGCCATAATTATAAAACTTATCTTTTCAGTGCACAGAGCATATATATATATATGTTTTCAATGCTTGCCTTTTTTCTTTTCACTTTAAATTATATAGTATGTCATTATTTCAGCTTAAAGTTATTTTTTGTTGGGCATGGCATTATTTCCATATAATAAACTAATGCAATGTATGCAGCTACTTACTATCACTTTGTGGAATTTATACCCACAGGACTCTATGAAAGCAAAGTTCCTATCCGTTTTTATGTGGGTTTGGTTTGGGTTTTTTTCCCATAACATAGTGTAATCATAATATAATTATATTCCTCTTTCAGAAGTGGCAGTAGAAGGAATTACTGTGTACAGTCATTAGAGAAACTAGGGTGCAGTTTTTAACAAATATTAAAAAACATTGGATATTTATTACCAAATACAAACTCTTGAGTAGAACATTCCTAGTATGATTTGAGCGTGCTTCCAGGATCAGGCAAGGCAGCTGATATAAACACTGCACCATCCTGTACCTGGGATGGAGATTAAAAGATCTCAGGTGATACCTGTGTATATAGGAGTGTGCAGAAAGCAAAACTCGAGCCTGCAAAACTCTCAAGCAGAAAAACAAAACTCTTAATGAGTTAAGTACCTCCCAGATTACACAGGTGCTGACGTGCACATTTGGTTTGAGAGTCTAAACTACGGTGTAGATGCTGATGCATTCTCTTGGAGCTGCCATGTAGATATTTGATTAATATTTATTCAGTATTTGAGGTATGTTCCTCTGGGAAAAAAAAAAAGCATCCCATGCCTATTGTTTTACATTACTCATTGATGGCCGTGTCTGGCGTGATAACTATGAGCTGAGTCAGTAGCTTCATTCGATATAGCAACATCACTAGAAACTGCATGTCCTGTTCGTTGGAGAGGTTTGATTATTTTATTACTGCATAAGGCTTCTCCAAATTAAATACCAGCTCACTGTTGTAATGATTCTCCTGTACAACCCCGGCATGTTCATTTAGCAAAAAGCTGGAGCATTCTGCCCCAAGCTTTTTACTGCCTTACCTCTGCAGAGGTTTGCTGACCCCAGACCAGAAGGCAGAGCTTGAGCCCTCCTTGGCCAGCTCAGTGCAAAATCTCCTTTCCCATTCTGAATTGCAGGGGATACAGGTGTGAGCTGGTCCTGTTGGCTTTGCAGGGGTGCGGTAATGTTCTGCCTTGCCAGATCAGCTTTGGGGCAGCTGCCTTTCGCTGTTGGATGCTAACAGCTCAGTTCAAGTACAGTTTTCAACCATTTCAATTTATCAGGAAGAGTCTGTCCTTTGAGTGTGACATTTACTTGCTAAATTGGTTAAAACTTCCTACATAAAATAGCAGTTTTAAAATCCAAATCATAAAATCTTAGATATTTTATTGAACATTTTTTCCCCTAATTTCTTTGTATCATTACAAAGCTATCAAGCACCTTATATGTAGTTAAAGAACTTTCCCTATGATCATCAAAAAGAAAGCTCATTTTATAATTATTCGGAAATACTGTGGTTTTCCTTCTGTTCTGCTCGGTTTTGCTTTCATGGTGCCTGCAATTCAAGGGAAGGAATTGGTTTTATTTTGAGTCTTCTGCAGAGCTGAATATGTGGGCACAGCTTACAAAATAAATAGCGAACATAAAATACTATAATAATAATACAGAACTGATAAGTTCTGAAGACATTTTTTTGTGAAGACTTGACATGAATACATTATTCATCTCTGAAAGTTATTGCACCATAAAGTCTTTACCTCTTATAGAAATAATGGTTATAAGATCACTTCTGAAAAATTATGAAATGAGTATAATTCAGTATTAGGTGGAAAAATTGTCTTGTACCTTATGAGCTACTAAATGCTTGACTTGAACTTTACAGACCTTAAAAAATAGGAGTGTGATTCTGTTTCGTTGAGATCTTGTGCAAAGCAAAAGAGTGTTTCTTTGGTTCTACTGGAGTAAAGGAGAGAATCATCAACTTTAAAAGCATTACTTAGTCCAACCACATTGTGAAGAAAAGGGTGGTTCTTCAATGAAACTTTGCAGTAAAGCACAGCCCAACTTGATGTGTGTTGCATTTCCCATAAAACTGTTCTAAAATACTTTCACTTAAATTGTGTAGTTGGAGCCAGTTTTGTAATTTCAGAGACTAGCATCAGTGTCTTTCCTGCTTCATTTCCTATTTGCTGAGCAGCATTCCTGTTTCCCATGTCCTTCCACCTTCCTGTGAGAGCCCAAGTGAGAAATCTCAGGATGCAAAATAGTCAGTCAATGAGGCATAGAAACCCAGGATGTTTTGGATGGCAGAAGTGTCATCTCTTTCCAACAGTGGCCAGATTGCTTGGCAGACCGGAGAGGAAGATTGTGCTTTCGTAAAGAGAAAAAGTACACACATCGAGCAGGTGAATAAGGTTCAGATCTTGGGAGAAGTTTTCAAAGCAATGGGGGCCTGAGTCTTTCAAGAATGGAGCCAGCAGGGAATTGTTTTGAGAGCAATGATCGTTCAGTCATGGGTTTTCTAGAAGTGGTAGACAGCCCTCAAAAGATATTTTCTTACTAAACTGTCATGCAATCAAAATACCTTCTTTTCCTTTTGGAGGAGCTACAACTAGCAGTCACTAATATTGCTAAAAAAGATGATGCCACAGGAGATTTTTTTATCATTATTATTATTAATTTATAAGTCTTAATGGAACAAAACAGAGTCAGGTGTGTGCAGTGGGGAGCTTGAGAAACTGGACAACACCTGGTCACAAAACCAAGCCCTCTCTTGGATACTAAAAATATCAGCTGAAGAAGGCCTGCTGTTTTGGTACTGTCAGGTTAGACCAGATATAAAGAGACAAGTAGAATAAAATCTGCATCTAGAGGTGTTTTGTAAATCTTGACTGATAAACTCTCTCCTCTTGGACTTCAAATGCCAACTTCATTAGTCACATTTATAAACGTATCCTAGCATTACGTTGCTTTTTGCCCTGTCCTCCTTCAGACAATTTAAGTAATGGGTTTTCAATGACGTTTCATTCAGTTGGCTTTATTGTGTGTTTTGTAGAATATCTAAAAGGCTGTAGAAGGCTTCTTGCAAAAGGTTAACAGCTAAGGACCATGCCCACATAAAGAATCATCAGCGTCTCCTGACCCTTCAGTGATGAAACCTTATAAATAGCTTCGCTGAGTAGGTTAAACACAGCAGATACTGTTTCTTGCTGCAAACAACTTAGAATTGACTTTCTCTTATTGAGCCTGGTCAGAGCTCTTATAAACTTTGCTCTTCATCACCCACTCTTTTTCTCCTGGGTCTCCCACTCCATCAGCTGCTCAGAAAGTTGAGTGGCAGGATCTCTTGCAAGCCACATCTTTCAGTGCCGCCATAGGAAACCCTTGTATTTGACCAAGGAAACTTGGTCAAATGTCAGTGCATTTTGTCCCTTTCTCAGATTGACACTGGCATTCTGATGCTCCGATTATTGGCAAACTTCTTGGCTGAGCCTAATTAATGATTTAGAATCATGGAATGGTTTTGGTTTGAAGGGACCTTTAAAGGTCATATAGTCTAACCTCCTGGCATGAGCAGGGACATCTTCAACCAGACCAGGTTGCTCAGAGCCCCGTCCAGCCTGGCCTTGAGTGTTCCCAGGGATGGGGCATCTACCACCTCTCCGGGCAACCTGTGCCAGTGTTTCACCACCCTCCTTGTAAAAAATGTCTTCCTTCCATCTAGTCTAAGTCTGCCCTGTTTTAGTTTAAAACCATTCCCTTTTGTCCTATTGCAACGGGCCCTGGTAAATCCATCTGGATTTGTATTTGTATACCAGCTGCACAACAGCTGCCAAACCCTTTCAGAAACTCCCTTGTGCTGTCCAAGGTGGTGTGGGGGTCTTTCTGGATGGCTACTCTTTAATTTTCATTTTTTCATATAACTGTGCCTTTCTTCTTTGAAAAGGAACCCTTCAGCAGGATCTTTTCCATTCTTTTTCCAAAGCAGAATTCCTTAATTCAGATGGCAGCTAAGGTCAGTTGGTAGGTTCCAGGTTTAATTTCTTCCCACAGCTAAACTGAACTGAAGAAGCCAGACAGGGATTGACTCCATTCAAGGAAAGACTATCAGGACTTTTTTTCTGCATAGTTAAGAGGCAAGTGGGCAGGACTTTTTTTTTTACAGACAGCTTTAGAGGGAAATGCTGCCACAAGCAATGAACTTGAAGATCTGCATGTTCTGCTCTTCTTCTTTTGTCCTTCGTCTGCCAGCTCAGGCATTTTCTCTGTATCCATGTGTTTGATCACGGTGCCCTTAGCTTTTACCTGGCATTCTACCAATTTTTCTATCTATTCTAGTACCAGACTGCCCTGAGGTTGTTTAACGTGAGACATGTGCATTCAACCCAAAATGGACGAGGTACATTTTGCCTCATCCTGTGTTATTATCAAGCAAAAAGGTCACAACAGCTGATGCCATGAGATTGTGTTCAGAACAAATGACTGTATTTATAGGCATTTATCATCGGGGTGTGTGAGCGTGTCACAGATGAAGTGTAAAATGTAAAAATCCCTGTGCAAGGGATTAGCAGATTAGTACAATTATCCAAATTAGTACAAATATTCTAATGTCTCTGTAAGGAGGAGATGTGCCTGGGTTGTTATTCTGCGAGGGGAGTGCAGAGACACATACAGACTAGCTGACATGACCAGTGTCACACAGCAGGTCTGTAGCACAGGAATGGACGTGAGATCACCTAATTTCACTAATAATGCTCTTCCCAATGAATAATTACTTTCTAGATTTTCACTCTATGGTGCTCTGTTGAAGTTTCATCTGGAGCAGAAGGATAAATCCCATATGTGTGTGTGTGTATATATATTAAAAAAATATGGAAGTGGTAAGTAATTTCAAAAAGATTAAGAGATTTATAGTGGCAAATAAAAATATTTATTATGAATAACTTGGCTGAGGATGGCTAAGTAGTCGTGATAACCATCTCCACACATCTGAAACCTTTAAAGGAGAAGACACAATGAGTTACAGTGGAAATATTTTGAGGAGCTGCAGAAATTCATTGGGGTGAGATTTCCCATGGCACCTATCCTCAGTCAAGGAAGGAATATACATTTCTTGCAGCAAAAGGGAGTTTAGGATGCATGGAATTTCTTTTTCCCAATGAAAAATGCTTAGTAGAAGCGGTATTGTTGTCTGTTTCCCAGTGTCAAGCACAGTGTCAGTGGAAAAAATCTATGAATAAGAAGTATTAGAAGGGCCAATGTCTAAGTTGTGAGACATGGAATCAGAGTCAGTATCAAAGACAAATCTTTAATGTGCTCCCATAATATGAAATGGCTTTTGAAGAATTTACTTTTCTGGCTTCTGCTCTAAAGCTGGTTTTGTCTGCTTGACTTTTGTGGACAGCCTGTCAAACTTTCTGTATATCTGAGCAGTGGGAATGTAAAGGCATCACTGCACCCCTGTCTGTTTTGCCACTGTGGCCCAGATCTTACCAGGAAGACTTAATTTAATTTTCTAGGGAATAAAGAATGGCTTCACAAAGCAATGGTGTAAAATTATCTGATCCACCATCTGGCATTCTAGATGGCATTCCAGCAATGATTCAGTATTTCAGGGAAGCTCTTACAGACAAATAAAAAAAAAATAAATAAATAAAAAAAAAAAAAAGGAAAAAAAAAGGAAAAGTCTAATTAAAGAGGAAAAAAAGCAGGCTGTTTTTTGTTGTAAAGGAAGAATCCATACAGCCTCCTGTAAAAGTGGTGAAGAAAGCAAAACAAAACAAAACGAGCCAGAACACAAAGGCATCATCTGTTAATAATTCAATGGGAAGATGAGGCTCCAGCTACAAGAAATTCAATTTTGCTCAACTGCAGAAAGCGCTCTGAACTGGCAGGCCTGGACTGATGGAATAAATCTCTTCTATTAACATGAGAGATAATTTTATGTAAATATATTGGGAGACCTTCTAGCAGAGCGGAGCATCTTAGCAGTACCACTTAACTTGTTTGTAGTGTAATTGCATTTAGACCAAGGTCTTCTGAAGGAAATGGCTGACTAAATTAGTATTAACCAGGTTCCTGGGGGGCTTGGTGCGTTGTCGATAGTTGATCTTGCCTCCAGAAAGGACGTGTTGACTCTAGAGAAGCCAGCTGCTTCCAACACACTGTGTTTTACTGGTTTTCCCGAGTGGGGCAAATTTTGTCACCCAGGGAAGGAGAAGATTTGAGCCTCTAATCAGGAAGAGTCTGGGCTCTGGTCTTCCTCCAGTTTCCACCCCTCCTGCTTTTAACTGAGTTCAGATTTGTGCATGTTGCTCCAGCTTCTTTTTATCACTGTGGTTTAGGAAAGATGTTTCCTTTGAGGGAACATCTTTCCTTATAGCATGTAAATAAAGCTATTGTTATAGTCCTCGGGAGGATGGTGGATGCAGCTGGGCTTGCTGACGAGCTGCTTCTCTGAGAAGAGATGCCAGCGTCGTCTAAGTTAGTGAGCACGTAGATGTGCTAACAGAGTTGGAGTGCAACGTGTGAAGCATCATCTAGAATGAGAACCGAGTCTCTGGCTGGAAGGTGGGAGTTGAAATACATCTGTCACAGCTGCCAAGGAGAGAGGAGGTCACTTGTTTCTCCATGTTGTGCTGGTGCTTGTTATTGTAGAAATAGTTGTCACTGATATGTAATGGACCAGATGCTTGCTAATATAAAGCACATCCCCCTGTTAACATGAGCTGAGGATCGAGGCCAATGTGCTTGCAATGTTACTTAGAAGTTTGCAACTGCTTGGACATGTGTTCTGTGTAGGACAGCAGGAGAGACACCTGCAATATGTTGTGGTTTTCCTTTGCTTGCTTTTAACTCTTGGAAGGGAAAAAACAACAGGTGGAAGTATTCTTTTTGCGTTCACAAAAATGTATGATCTTGTCTCTCAAGTATTTTAAAACATCGGTAGTCACAGTATTGGCTTGTATACGCTGTCAGTAATTCTGAGCAGCGCGTCCCTCGTGCTCCAGTCTTAGTCTTCCAACAGTCTGTAGTGATTCCTCACCTTTCACAAGATGAGCAGCCATTTGATGGGAAGCTGAGAGAAGACGGTTTCAAACCCTTCCTCAGGTCTGTCTAAAGGATGGAAAAGGAGATGGGGCAGGGTGGAGGGGATCATGGAAAAATCCAGGAAGAGGAGGCTTAGGTTCTGCTCTCAGCTCAGACATAATCAGATACATTCACTTCGTGGAAAAAAATGCACTGCATTTGGTGACTTGTTGACTTCAGTGGGGTTATTCCAAGCACTGACATTTTCCCAAGCATGTTCCATGGCATCATGATCCTTTGAGTTATGCTTTGCCTGCGTGTTAGAGAATGATGTGCATAGTACCGTACTGGAACATTATTTTAAATTGGTTCTATATGGGAGGCTGTGTTAGAGCTTTTAATGGGAGAAGCAACAGAAGTCTGAATAATATTATTAGCTCCAAGCTGGGTCCAAATCTTTTCCTACATGACTCCTTAACAAGTCAGTGATGATATATCAGAGAAAACTCAGTGACAGAAAAAATCATTTCCATTATCTCATTTTCCTGTTGCCTGTTCCAAAACTGGATATGAATCCAGTCACATTGTAGTTTGCCAACACATTCTGGTAACACTTCAAGAAATTTTGTTAATACTGGAACTCTCAGTTTAGATCAGTAGGAGTTTTGTTTAAGACACCCTGACAAATGATCTGTTTTCTGTACTGTGGAATATACAATAGCACAGCCTTTATTAAAATGATGTTATGTTTTATCTCCTTGAGTTATACAATATCAGATTGTTAGGTGGACTGTAAGAAAATAACTTGATCTTTCCCTGATGATCCATGTTTATGAAATCATCATTAAAAAACATTGCAGATACCATCCTTTGCTTCAGTAAACCAGTAAAGCAACATTTCTCAGTTGAAGTGGGTAGATAGCAAGTGCAGCTGGGATGATTTACTCTAGCGAGAGATCTGGTCCTGCACCTGTAGAAACATTGGCTTTCAATCTCTGCTCTCCAGCAGGACAGCAGTTAGGAAAATCACTCACTGGGTCACGCTAGCACACTGACACCACAATTTGCTGTTGCTGCTCAGAAAAATAGTTACCTTCAGCCAAAAATTGGGTTCAGACACTCTCACAGACATGTGATGCTTTGTCTTTATAGGAAGCTCCTCAGGTAGCAGTGTAGTAATGACTTAGAGGACTGGAAACAGACTTTGGAATAAGAACCTAGAAAATCTGTCTTCGGCTTTACTGCAGATTTTCTGACTGACCTTGGACAAATAAAAATCAGTCTGTGCTTTATTTCCTTTCTCTGTAAAATACCTATCTTGCAGCATTAATCGATGTTTGTAAAGATCCTTGAAATCCTTAGATAAAAGAGTGCATTACAGAGCATAGAGTAATTGGAATAGATGTAGCCTATAAAATAGTGCAATCTACCAAACTTGGGAGGAAAAAGCTTGTCCTGTTGGCGTGCTCAGTTCCCCAAGCAGTTAGTAGGGAAGCTATCTGAAACTAGCAAATTATCTGTCGTGGTTCTCCCAAGTGTGGAAGAAATGAGAAATAAATGAGCCATCAAGCCTTGGTGAGGGTGCTTCTGTGGCTTTTGTGCCTTAAATATGTCCAGTTAGGTTTCTGTTCGCTTTGATTTTAAAATGTGCTTTGCCTTTAATTAGGGGAACGTTGTCAAAACTGTGAAACTTAGTTGGTTATAGCAAATTCCAATGTGGTGGTTGTGAATCCTACAGAAGTCTGTGGTTATCGAAGTATATGCTGCAGCAGTTGCTTTTCAAGAGCAGGATAAAGACGAACCTCATTTTAGGTATTGAATGTTCTTACACAACTCCTGAGAAAGTCTTCAGCAGAGCATCCCCCCATCAAGACACATGGCATGGCCCCCAGCTTTCCAGGATATAAAGGCCTAGGCTTTCTAATCCACAGGAATTCTTAGCCGCAGAAGCAGAGAAAAACCTTGAAACTGTCAAAACACTGACTATTTCTTATCATTTTTCTCCTTCTTGCAGACATGCATGTGTGATTCGAGGCCAGGTGATGACGGCAGATGGGACCCCTCTAGTTGGAGTGAACATCAGCTTTGTCAACAATCCTCTTTTTGGATACACGATCAGTCGACAAGACGGCAGGTAGGATCTCTTTACAGGATTTACGGTGTTCATTCAAACAGCAGTTACAGCATTATTCCCATCAACACTGAAGAGAAACTCCTTCCAAGAGCATGTTTATTGTTGGTGCATTTTGAAGATGTTGGTGCATTATTGTTAGTTGTTATGGGGCTACATCTGGCTGGCAACCAGTCACCAGCGACGTTCCACAGGGTTTAATTCTATGGTCAGTCCTGCTCAATGTTTTTATCAACGTCCTGGATGCAGGAGCTGAATGCACTGTTATCAGGTTTACTGAAGATCCCAACCTGGAGGTGCTGTTGACTCCCTTGAAGGGCAAGAGGCCTTGTAGAGGGATCTAGATAGATTGGAGCATTGGGCAATGATTAATGGGAGGAAATTTAACAACTCAAAATGCTGGATTCTGCAGCTAGGATGGGATAACACTGGGCACAAGTACAAACTGGGAGAGGAGCGGCTGGAGAGCAGCCCTGCAGAAAGGGATCTGGGGGTGCTGGTTGGCAGCAAGCTGAGTAGAAACCAGTAGCGTGCCCTGGCAGCCAAGAGGACAACCCACATCCTGGGTGCATCCATCACGGCATCACCAGGCAGTCAAACGAGGTGATTATCCAGCTGTATGCAGCATTGGTGTAGCCTCACCTTGTAATCGAAATAAAATTTTTTGTTTTATGATTAGATGTACAGTTCTGAGCCCTGCTATTTAAGAAGGATGTGAAGGTCCTTGAATGTGTCCAGAAGTGGGCAACAAAGCTGGTGAGAGGGCTGGAAGGAATGTCCTGTGAGGAGAAGCTGAGGACTTTGAGTTTGTCTAGTTTGGAGAAAAAGAGGCTGAGGGGGGACCTTATTGTTCTCCGCAGCTCCCTGAGGAGGGGAGGCGGAGCGGGAGGTGCTGAGCTTTTCCCACGGGTATCCAGTGACAGAGCGTGTGGGAATGGTTTGAAGCTGCACCAGGGGAGATCTAGACTGGACATTAGGCAGCATTTCTTTACCGAGAGGGTGGTCAAACACTGCAACAGGCTTCCTAGAGAGGTGGTCAATGTCCCAAGCCTGTCAGGGTTTAAGAGGCATTTGGACAATGCCCTTAATAATATGCTTTAAGTTGATCAGCTCTGATTTGTTCAGGCAGTTGGACTAAATGA
Organism: Falco naumanni; assembly: GCF_017639655.2. Lineage (NCBI taxonomy): Eukaryota > Metazoa > Chordata > Aves > Falconiformes > Falconidae > Falco > Falco naumanni. Next base: position 5,880,007 of record NC_054055.1, on the reverse strand, counting down.
TCCTTGTAGATCCCTTCCAACTGAAACAGTCTATTATTTTCTATTCTGATTTATAATATTATTATTAACTTTGTGATATCACCTAAAATCTTCAGCCAACAACTGGGCAATCCATGTCCATGCATGTAAAGAAAAGATGTTTCCTGCTCCCAAGAGCTTTATTCTTGCTAATTCATGTTGAAATGATTAGGAAGAAGCCGTTAAGAATATGGTTGTGTTAGAGGCAAGTGCTTAAAATCTGAGCAATTGCGCTCAACCAAAACAAAAGCATTGCAAATGAGAATGCCTTTCATCTTATCTTTTGTCTGTCAGTGCTAATTGGCTCCCTTTCTTTTAAGAACAAAAAAGAAACATAAGGGGTTCCAGCTGCACATCCTCTATGTATTGACTACTAACCACTAGCACTTGGGAGAGGATTTATAGATTTTAGCACCTCCCCAATCCACAACTTTCATTAAAGGTTTGACTTGGCCAGAGAAGCTGATAGAATTATAATGAAAGAGAGGAACACGTGCTAGCAATGTGCACTTAATGCTGCCTGTTCATGCTTAGGGGACTTTGCACCTACTGGAACACACTGATGGTGACTAGGAGGCTTTCCAAGTGATGCTCCACCTCTTGGATGACATAACAATAAAATCCGGGTACCAAAGAGGCATCCCAGGAAAACTGGTGGTCGTCTTCGGAAAAGGATGCCTCTGGAGTTTGTGTGTTTATATTGCCCATAGCTTAGGCAGTACTGCAAAGAAGAGAAAGTCTTGAACATTTATGCTATGAGTATCTCTGTCGACCTTACTGAACCTACTTTGCATGAAAGTGAGACGCAAGCTGCACTCTCGAGATGAGATTGCTGTGCATGGACCGGTGCAAAATCTGTGTCTATTAGAACAGATAAATATGCCTGAAAAACTGGCACAATAATGCCTGCTATAACCTTTTTTTCATCTCTTTCCTTGCCATATATACAATACCCAACTACCATGTGTAATCTTTCATTTAGATTACAAGTACTGTGAGGAAGGGACCATCTCTTTGCTTTGTAGTTGTGCTGTACCTAGCACAGAGGGGCTTTATCTTAGAATGTGCCTCCGGGCACCAAACATACCGCTAAGCTAAACAGGGGCAGAACACGGAGGCGAGCGCTGCTATCCCAGCTCCAGACCTTTGTCATATTTGAGTAACTATTTCTTTCCAATTCTTGGCTGGTGAAAGGCAAATCCTCCCCTTGCTATAAACTTACTTCTACTGGGAGTTCAGGTTAAGGAGGCTCCTTTTGCACCATGTCCTTCCCAACCTCCAGCTGCACAGGAGATCCAGGGCAGAAAGCAATGCAGCTGGAGCATCAGTATGCTCCACCAGTCTTCAGTGGACTGCTGGTTCCTCGGGGCTGGCTGCCAGCCTCCAGAAGTTAAATTAGTTTCAAGGAGCTCAGTGCTGCAGTTTGCTGACTCAGCCCCCGACAGATACTCAGCTCCAAATGATAAAAATGACAGAGATCAGCTGTCTCAGAGCAGGGAATCTGTGACCAAGCGGGATTCATCCTGAAGCTGGGATTTCCGTTGGCAGCTGCTGGTGGTCAGTCTAACCCCAGACTGCATGGTGTCAGCTCTTCTGTTTTCACTTTTTTCACCTTCCCCTCGAATTAATCTGCTTCTACAGAAACCTTGTGCATGTCTGGTACATGACCAACATTCAACAAATTGTCCAGTTGCAGCACTGAGTCTCTGGAATCAAAAAAAATAACTTTCAAAATTGGCTGAGGCACACAAACAGATATTTTCTCAAATGAATGGGTGCAGCAGTGCATCTGTGTACTCCGGAGGTAATAAATGGACAAGTGAAAGCCCTTTTCTTGAAGAACAACAAAATCCAGCGACTTCCTCAGTGGTGAGGTCTTCTAAAAATTACCTTGAAGTATTTAAGAGCCTTCAGACTAAAATTGTCAGGGCAGAAAAAGATGTCAGACATCCCCTACTTCTGATCCTAGTCCTGCTGCTGATTTAGCGGGTAGCATTAGATGCATCTCTTAACCTTCCTGGGCCAATCAACCGGCCTGTGAAAGGGAGCTAACATTTACTTGCCTTCCTTGGTGATTGCTATAGATTTTATTATATATTATTTGTAAAGCCCTTTCAAAATCACATAAAGAATTACTGCTATTACCATTTCTATTACGTGTTTTGATGGTTTTCAGTAATTTTCTGAATACAGCAGGACTCTCTTCTCATCAGCTTTTTCACAGCACAGTTTTTGTGTGATTGAGTGACTTTGTTTCAAGAAGTTGCTGCTCTTAAGCAACAAGTAATTTCTCCTGCACTGCAGAAGCAGATCACATGCACTCCCAGTCCATAGCAGTGCACAGTGTCATACAGGGTCATCTGGACCATCTCCAGTGTCATTCTGGTTTGGTGGAAAAATGGGAGCATGCATGCAAGCACTTACCTTATTCCAGGGGTTAGGAGATAATACAGAAAACTCACTAGCTTTATTATTTGGCATATTCACCATAGGAATAGCTATTTGAAAACGTGCACTGAGTTGCCTTAAATTGATTTAGCGAATAAGTTTAGTGATAGCAGGGCAATAACTGTGGTTTTAAAGTAAGGCAGTTTGAAGACAGAATTGCATCAGTAGAGCTAGATTGGTTCCTAAGCTGATTTTGTTGCTTCAAGTTTGTTTTGGAGGGGTTTTGGCCATGACCAAGTTTCAAAATGAATACCATAAGTAAAATTTCAGTTTTAGAATTACAGTGAACTGAATTTTTCGCCCCTGTAAGTGGGTTCACTGTATCCCAGGTCTCTGCAAGTGGGTTTCATTCCTATTACAGTACTCAGGTACAGCATCTAGTAGTAAAATCCTGGTTCTGTTTAAGTCACATTACTTAGTCTGAGCAAAACCTGGATAACTTCAAGGCTTGCATGTGTTTTTAGCTAACTGTTGGGACACAGGGTTTTTTCAGCTAACAAGGCATGAACATGAAATAATTCTCAGACCACTCCATTGTATGCATTTCTCTTTGTAAAGCAAAGTTAATAGATAGATCAAAATATCAGCACTGAACTATAAACCACATTTTTAAAGAAAGCTTTAGATTTGATTAAACTGATAATTTATAAAGGCTGCAAGTCCTCATTATCCTATGGCTGTAGGCACAGTGTTAATAAACCAGCAGGAAAGTCTCCAGAGTTTTTCAGTGTCATGTCCTGCCATTACATTCAGCAACTTGGGCATGGCTCGGAAAGACCAAATTCATGAACTTTAAGAGCAAAGAGATGAGGAAGGGTTATACTTTTCTTTGTGGTGTTTTTTGTTTTGGTTTTTTTTTTTTTTGGAGGCTGCTTTATGGATAGAGAATTCCATCCTTTGGCCTGTCTCATCAGAGTCTTAAGAAAAACAGAACCATATGACCATACAAGTATGATTTTTTCAAAGTGATAAAAAAGACATCAGAGATCAGCAGCAAAACCAGGAATAAAATTATTCCTTCAATCCAAAGATGGTTTTGCTCTTGTTAATTTTAATTTCACTAAGGGACACTGGGAGGAAGGTGTTTTCAGTTTGGGTTTTTCTGTTTGGTTTTGGGTTTAGTTTTTTTTTTTACTTCATCAAGGTAACTTCAAAGCTGCACTCTGTGACTCTGGAAAAGCCAGCTCATGAGCAAGAGTGCCTGCTAGAAAATACTGCCTGTCTCTGTTTTCACAGCTGCTGGAGCCTGACATGGAGGTGGTGCTTTCCCTTCTGCATCCTGTTTTGGGGATGCAGGAGACGCAAGGATGTTTCACCCCAGTAGGTTGCTATGCCTGACCCAGGCTCAATGCAGCCAAGGACCGTTCACAAAGGAGTGAAACCAAGGTGTTTCCAAATAAAAACTCATCCCGCTTGCCTAAAAACTTGTTGAGCATCATTGGTAATGTTAGTTGCTTTCCTCCCATTGGCCCTTTTGGTGCCCGGATTCATGCAGAGCAAGCTTCTCCCTCCTAGCTGAAAGGCTTGCCAAATGCTAATTGACTGTTAAAAATGCTCACATCAAAGTACAAATGCTGCACAGCTTTGCTGGCAAGGACCAGCAAGTTACTCGTCAGGCTGTTGCAAGCCAAGCTCCATGGATCTGGGAAGCTGATGCCCCCACTTGAGTGGTAGAATAAACACGTCTTTAGCTTTTTGAAATGGTTTCCACTCCTTCCCATGGACTTGATTTATTCTTTCCTGAATAACTTTCTTTTCATAATTATAATTACTAAATGGCAGATCGGTCTATTGACCGTTAAAAAAAATATATATATAAAAAAAAAAGGTTCTCCTGAGTAATTGCTTGCCAAAGATTTTTTTTTTTTTTTTTTTTTTTTTAAATCTTTCATACCTGTTGTTTCTCCTCTGGGACTTTGCAGTTGATCTGACAGCTTCATAATTACTTTAAAAAATAATTTTTGATAATTTTTTCAGCTTTTTTTTTTTTTTAACCTTGGAATTACAAGGTGCATCAAGTCTAGCTTTGGGCTGTCAGAGTGCTTCCAGGTCTTGTTTCTCATGCACAGAGAAGTATTTAAACCCATGGCTCTTAAGCACATGAACAGCTCCTCTGCAGCCAGTGAGCCTATTCACATGCTTAAAATCTGTCTGAGACAGTCATCCGCTAGTGCCAAGCACCGAAAGTGAGAAGCAGGAATGAAAAAGAAAAAAAAACAAAACAACTTTCTTTGCCTGAAACGCACATTTGGCATTGCCACTGAATAGATACTGAGAAAAAAAACAAAGCAGCAAAAATGAGAGGGCTTCAAACTGTGTTCAAATCCCTTCCTTTCTCAGTTAACACCTATTTTTTGAGTCTGTATATAGTAGATACATCCCATGGTACTTCATAAAACCCCCATCTCTGACAAGATGTGACATTTAAATACAAAACTAAGAAAAAAACCCAAACTCTATCCCAACATCTTTCTAGGCTCAGTCCATGACTGGGCTCCACGTGTTCCCTGGGCTGCATTAGGTATTAGGTGTTACATCAGGTCAGCAGTGATGCCAAGGCAATTTATATGGTGGTGTGTCAAAGAAATCACTTTCCAAGTAGTTTATTTAATTGTGTGAATTGATCCAACCTGTGACTGCATTTGGATGATAAATACGTAAAAGGAAAAAAGGAAAATAGTATATATGGTAAAATGACAGTAGAAAAGCACTAACAAAGACACACATTTATCTCAAGAAAAGGGATAAGTATGTTTTTAATATACACAAGGGCAACATGCAAAGAAGCTGAGTTTGTACTGCCTCTGCCACTTGCTCTCGCTCAATTCTTACAGCTTCTTTGGGCTGTAGATTTTATGTTTGTAAAATATGGGTGATGATATTTCTCACAATTATTTATCTGGGGGTCCTTGCTAGGGAATTGCTACAAACAGGTGGGGTGGTGCTTGCACTAAATTTGTATTCCATCTCTTAAAACAGCTTTGATCTCGTTACCATTGGTGGGATCTCCATTATCCTGCACTTTGAGCGAGCTCCCTTCATCACCCAGGAGCACACGCTGTGGCTGCCGTGGGATCGCTTCTTTGTGATGGAAACCATAGTCATGAGGCATGAAGAGAATGAGATCCCAAGCTGTGACCTCAGTAACTTCGCCCGGCCCAACCCTGTGGTCTCCCCATCTCCACTGACAGCTTTTGCAAGCTCCTGCTCGGAGAAAGGTCCTATTGTGCCTGAGATCCAGGTATGAACCATCTGAGCCGAGGACAGAATAATCCATCTCCTTTCTGTGGTACTTTTGCCTGCTTTGAGCAACACAAACACAACTATTCCTTTGCTTTCCTAAAAAAAGCATTCCCTGTTTGTTGCACTTTTTTTTCTATTTGCCAGGAGCTCTCGCTCACAAGCATGCACTTTGCCAGAAGGTTGCTTTTCCCTTATCTCGGAGAGATGGAGGCAAAGCGCTTGTGGTCAGCGGCAAAAAAACTACACTGGCTCTGCTTTGCTTTCACCTCTCATCCACAGGAGGTGGGCTGGGACTCTCCTGTGACCCCACCACAAGCCTTCAGGCAGCCCTTTGGTGTTCAGTATGCCCAGCACGAGGCTGATGGACCGCTTATGCTCTGATGCCTTTTTTCTGTTCCGGAGCAAATTTCACCCACTGGGCGTTACAGACCTTGGTGGTGAAGCATCAGTGTGAACTTTCTCAGGGTTTGAAGGTGTACCCCTCACTCTACAAAGCTGCTGCGATGTGCAGTCAGCCGGCAGACAGCTGGCAAGTGGCCAACCTGCAGAGCACCGGGCTTTTATTGCATTTCCTGACACTTGGGATAGATGAACAAAGCGAGGTAGTTTTAATTTCTCATCCCCAATTCCCTTTTATAAGGTAGTGTGAGTCGGATAAAGTAGTTTAACAACTTGCTGTGGATTCCAAATATTTTACCAAATGGAAAGCTGGGTTTTAAACTTGAATAGGCCAAACAACTGAATTATCCATTTTCCTTAAAAACACTCGCTGTGTTGAAATATATGGATGTAGCACATTCAAGCTTTCTTGGGCATGTTGTTCCCTGGGTTTTAGATGCCAGCACTCAGCATGTCTTGGGTCTTGTTTTTAGTGACAGGTGCTAGTCTGCCAAGGTAGAAATAATAAAAAGTGTAGGAACACATTGTGTGCTTCCTGCTTGACTCCACTGGGGTTGCGGTAGCATTAATGAGGAAAGAAGTAACTTTATATCTTCATACTTTAATTCACCAGTTACTGAACCCAGCAACAAATAAAGCTAGTGGCCTCTTCACCTCTCCCTCTGGACCAAATCTTGTAATCCTCTCTCACACTAATTTCCAATTACAGTCAGTGAGTTTGTCCCAGCATAATTACTAATTAAGTCCCATATTTTGTAAAGTCCATCAAATTGCAAATTCTTGGTTCGGTTTTCACTTTGGTTTTTTTCCTAAACCAACAAACACTATGAAAGGTAATGTTCACTACTGCCTGGGAAAGAAGCAAATATCTGATACAGTGCAACTATAACCATAATCTCTCTCATTATTTAGTAGGATACTCATTAGATTGTTTAATTATATCTATTCAACTAAAACATTCTAAAACTCCTCTTCAATAAGAGTGCATGTCTATCAACTGTGAAAGCAGCCAGGGATGTGGATCATGAGTTTGTTACTGGTTTTTGACTATAGATCAAAGAACTGTAGAATGGTTTGGGTTTGAAGGAGCTTTTAAAGGTCATCTAGTCCAACCCTCTGCCATGGGCAGGGGCGTCTTCAGCTAGATCAGGTCACTCAGCACCCTATCCAGCCTGGCCTTGAATGTTTCCAGGGATGGGGCATCCACAGCTGCTCTGGTCAACCTGTGCCAGTGTCTCACCACCCTCATTACAGATGTTTAGTGCCATTTGAAATGTCCTGCAGATATCCTCCTTGGCCTCCAATTGCCAATCCAGAGTGATCCCCCTATCAGTGTCCTGCATTATGTCTGCCAAACCCTTGTGAATGTCAGATAACTTGGACATCCCAAATCACACTAGACAACTTTAGTTATGAGATCTAATTAAGATCTAAGTGGGGTTCATTTTGAGAATATGGCACCTAAATAAGGTGTTCGTGCACAGTTCTCTGAATGTGTACCAACCTTCTCAAGAGCCTGTCCCTGCTCCTGTGCCATGCAGAGGCCTAGAAGTGTAGTTCAGAGAAGACTCCTAACTTTTACATTCCTAAGTTTACGTAAGATGAATCCCATGCCTGATGAGCAGTACTTTTCTCACATGCCAAATAATTGAGCTAAAACCTGTAAAATAGTATTCTCCCTCAAATATTGACCGCTAAAGGTTAACAGAGTTTGTGGTGTGGGAGTACACAAGAGAATCTGATTTATGGCAGAGGCCTGACTGTACTTCAGTTCATCAATGCACTAATTTTCATTCCTATACTGGCTATACATGCAATAAAAAATAACCTAGCTGTCAGTTTCTGCAGCTGCATTTTATAACATACAGTTCTCAGCAGGGAAATGTTAAATATAAAAGGTGTGAGCACAGAGCTGGGAAGAAGCAACAAGCGGATGGCAAGGCTGGAAAAGAGATTTTGACAAGTGGGCCGATAGGAACTTCATGAGCTACAACAAATAAATGCAGTGTCCTCTACCTGGATGCATTTGAGAGACCAAATAATACATTTTAAATGTTTGATTCAGGTGCCTAAAGACAAATTTGGTGCCGTTTAAGATGCCCTGATGTGTCCCTTCAGGCTTCCAGCTGTAGCTTCAGAGAGGTGGAGATCTCAGAAAGGTCCATGTCAGATCTGTCATCCACTTGCAGAGGTTTTGGATACTACGGGATGTCTTAAAAGCACTAGATGTCTATGTTAAGGCTCCTGAATCAGACCCTAAATGCTTTTCTTTCTCAAAATTCCTTTTGAGCATCATACTAAAAAAAAAAAGAAAGATTTTTTGTTCCTTGCCTTGCCTGCTGGCAGAGGGAAGAGGAGCTGTAAGAGAAATGTGTAACCCAGCACAGAGAAGCAAGATTTTCTGCATTGTCTCATGCGAAGAGTGAAAGAATTGCTACTTACACAAGCATAGATAACAGCCAGGAGCAAAGGGAACACACTAGTGAAATTTGCTAAACTGTGAAAATCCCTAGTAAGCCTGAAGAACCAGCTCTTCTGCCCAACTAGCTTGGTGGCTGGACCACTTTTAAAGGGCAGATTATATTGGTTAGGCTGTGGTAAACCCCAAGAGCCCTAATCTTTCACAAAGACCCCAGACACAGCATATGAATTTACCTAGGCCAAACAGCAATTATCAAATAAAAATAAGGGCACAATTCAGCTGTTGTTACTTTTAGTGCATTCAGAGTATTGTAAAGCCTTTTTTTCCCCCTTTTCTCCCACCAATGTCCGACTGGATTATACTCCCCCCACCAACGCCCTGCCTTGTTGCTAGTTTATCAATGCTTACAAACTACAAATGCATTTCAGATGATCTGAATTACCATTTGAACCCTTTCTTCGAGCAAGTGCCTTTAAACACAGCCCCTGGTGCTGCTCAGTGCCGTGGTACCGCTGTGCTGACCCTTCCTCCAGAATGGTAGACAGCAGAGACAGATCATGACAGAGAGAAATAATTATTTCTGACGGGGATTTGAACCAGACATTGGAAATAGTACCTCTGTGACAATTATTTCTGCTTGACTTTTTCCTGGAGGGGTTACATATGAAGACAGATTTGATACAAGGGACCACCTTTACTGCGGCTTGGCTTAGCTGCTCTCTGGTTGAGCATGGTCCCAGCCCAGCTTGTTGCTGAGCTTATAAAATACATTTTAAAATTCCTGGGTTTTCCCAGTTCTGTCATTTTTCAGCCTCCTAAGCACTGAGATATGTAAATTAAAAAGGCTGCATTAAAGAAAGTAAATATTTATGAGCACAGTGGAACAGTGCTTTAACTTCTGGATGTGTCCGTTTGTCAAGTACTGCAACGCTCAGAGGCTGTAAGTTATCACTTGTAAGAGTGTTGGGCCTTGGATAATAGCTTAGAAGAGGTCTTTTCAGGGGGCAGAGTACAAGATTTGTCGTTACTGATAACGCTAACCAGAAAATCTGTAAGAGATGAGCAACTCGTCACGGCAGAGAAGTTTGCTGCTCCCACATAGGAGGAGTTGAGTATAGGAATCACATAGCTTGGGGGACACCAGGATTGATGTGATCCCTTCCTGATGAGCGGATCTCTTGACCCACCTGCCTTCAAGCCTCCATGCCCTTAATATTACAAAATCTGGTTATTGCTAGGGAAGTATTTTCACAGCTCATTTAGGGTCCAGCACACCGAAGCGTTTCAGAAGTGGTGCAGGAGAGAACGGTGCCAGCTGTGACCTTCTGACACATCCCATTATAAGACCAAGTTTTCCAGCTCACTGCTAAGCTTCTACCTTTGTCTTTCATACTTTGCCAAAGGTTGCTGGCTTGGGCTGAAAATATCTATGTTGGTGCTTACCTAAGAGTGAATTTTTTTGGAAAGTGGCAACAAATTTTTCTCCTCCTAAGGCTTAAGAAAGAAATGCCCTTTTTAATCAGTATTTTGCATGGGAGAATTAGTGTGGTGTTGGGTGTGTGCATTCTATCATTTTCCAGAAAGCAAACTTCCCTGCATTTCTCCAACTTTAAAAAAAAAAAGACAAAAAAAAAAAAAAAAAGACCTGGTTATAGTTTAGCAGGTAAATTAGCTGAAAATACCATCTTTACTAAGGCTTCTCTATTCTAAAAGCAAAATTGGGCAGATAAAACTTCCCTTGCTGTTTCTCCAGTCTTTTGTGAAATTTTGTACTGGAATGGAGACCTGTGAGGTGATTGTCCAGTCAGTCAGAAATACCCACACTCATGGCTGGAGGAGAAAATGAAGCAACTCACCTAGAATACAGAGGAATCTGGAAAAGGAAGGGAAGGAAGAATGCAAGGGAAGGGAAAGTGACTGATGGTTGTAGATCAGGCCAGGAGCTTCACCACATAGGTCAGAGGGAAGGGAATTTTAAGCAAGGACCAAGGTAAGTAGGAACAGATGTGAGGTCAGAAAAAAAGGACCCGGACACAGGGAAAAAAAAAAAAGGCTAGAGGTAGATCAGGCAAAGAGGGTCAGAGGTGAGGTAGAAGAGGAGCCGTCTGAAGGAAGGAGAGATGGGTAAGTCAGAGAAGGGAGGGTGGAAGCAGGAATTACTGATCACTGGGAGAGAATGGCAGGTTATGACTGAGCTGGAGAACATCCGTAAAGATACAGGCCAAGTAGTGTTTGATATTTTACTGGGAAAAAGAAGCCAGGAGACAAAAAATAGCAGCCATAGAAACCTGCCAAGATAAAACACAGAAAGTGGAAGCTGAACTGGTGGGCTGGAATAATCTCAGTCCCCAAGTTCCTTTCACCATGGGTCCTGGGACTCCTTTTAACAGTGAGTCCCACTGTAAACACTGACTTAAATGTGATACTTTGGTCTCCTGTTCTCCAGCACAACAGAGATGGAGAAAGAGGGGTTATTCCTTGGCTTCCACAAATAACCCTGTAAATTACATACATGATTTCATACTTGATGCCTACTACACATGCTTTTTTTAGACGTGTCTACCAGAGCTTTTATAAAGGTGTGTTTGAAAAATTACAGCTTCACTGCCTTTTCCTGTCTGCTCGCTGCTGATTTAACACCTCCTGGATTGCTTTTCCACAGGCTCTACAGGAGGAGATTAACGTTTCCGGTAGTAAAATAAAAGTGAGTTACCTGAGCAGTCGCACAGCTGGCTACAAATCAGTCTTGAGGATCAGCATGACCCACCCCACCATTCCCTTCAACCTCATGAAAGTCCACCTCATGGTGGCTGTCGAGGGACGCCTCTTCAGAAAGTGGTTTGCAGCAGCTCCAGACCTGTCCTATTATTTCATCTGGGATAAGACAGACGTCTACAGCCAGAAGGTGTATGGGCTCTCAGAAGCCTTTGGTAAGTGGCCACGGGGCTTCTGTCTCCTTTTAGAAGCAGCTAAACAGCAATGCACAGACTTTGTCCTGGGTCGGTACAGTCCAACTGCTAGCACATAAAACGGCCGCTACTTGTTCGCTACTGTTTCCTTGGAGAGGATCGGGCCCAGCTGTTCGGAGAACGCACGTTCCCCCAACAGGGAATACTTCTCTGCTCTCCGGCTCCTGGCCCAGCACACCCATCCTGAGCTACTACCATCGTATTCATACAGAAGGAACGAACTGGGACTAGAGATGTTTGGCTGCCTCTCACCTGTAGCCCCAAAGCTGTCAGCACTGCTTTGAAAGGAATCCTTCGGACTGAGCCCCGATAGCCACTCCTCCTCATGCCTGATCTTCTGGATTGCTCTAATCTTAGTTTCCCCTTTGCTACCTACCCATTCAAGAACACCGTCCCAAACTGGGGCATGATGGCCTTCTCTCTTGCATCTTGTGCCTTCATTTACATCTGCAAAAGACTGCCAGAAGCTGCAAGGTGGAGGATAAGGATAGGCAGCATGCCACATCCCCAGTGCCAAGCATTGTGGCCCATGCCACCCACCCTGCAGGGGCAGAAGCTGAAGTCTGTGGTGGGGCAGGAACCTGTGCTGTGCATGTACGCAGGGATCAGACCTCACCCAGCGAGCCCTGTGTGATGGTGCTGGAGGGGAAGGGGTGCTCTGAGCGAGCAGAGGTGATGCAGCTCCGCGGGGACTGCTTCCCACCTGTCACAACCAGAGGACATTCAGTTACAGCTCTTCGACAGAGTCTAGACTAGACCTTTCAGGCTGCCAAGGAAATGGTATCAGCAAAATGGGAGAGATCCCAAATTAGCAAGTGGAGTTCTTGTTGACAGCGTGGTGGTTCACTGATGCCTCATAGCCCAAGTGAAGATAAGTCTCAGGGCTGTAGTGTGCCTTGTTTTCTTGCAGGAAGAATGGGTGCCTTCCTCTCAGTCTCAGCTGCCTTGAGCAGGCTGGATGATACAACCTGCTGAGCCTTACCCAGTTTGGAGTTCATGCTGAGAAACATGTCCTGGTAGCGTATGCTGAAAGACTATGCTCTTTGAGGTGCTAGATCAGGAGTGGGTCCTGGAGTGCTCCATGATGCAGCTCTGTAGGCCCAGAGTACTCAAGCAGGTCTGAGGACATCAGCATTCAGGCTTTCAATGATTCACACGTCTGGAACAGTGGAAAATGTCAAGCCTTCATTTCCTAAATTACATCTTCCTCTGATACTCTCTGATTCTGCAAAAGACTCTATTTGATGGGGGATCCTGAGTTTGCCCAGCGCTTTCAAGGAGGCTGGGAACCTTGTAACATCAGGCCTTTATTTTTATCTAGTAAAAAACTGAGCTACGTAATTGCTTTTCTTTTGTGTAGAACTTGCGATTCTGCTCTGCTTCAGCTGTTAGAGCTAAAAAGATCGTGTAGGGCAGAAGAAAAGCAGGCCAATGAAAGTGGTCGGTCCTGCTTTTTCTGAGAAAATCATAAAGGAGTCATCATTCTGTCAAAAACATGATTTTCCTTCTTCTGACATCATTTTACTCTTAAGCAACTCCAGTGTGTTCAGCAGAGTTATTCCTGAAAGGCTGATTAGACATCGTGGCGAGCAAACCCTTTCGACATGAACAATGGCCACGAGTCAACCTGGTCTGACTGCTGTCTCTGAGGGACTCGCTCCCCCACGCCTCATTAGGGTGAGGCTTCACCTTCCAAGAAAGACCACAATTTTTAGCAAGTTCCTGACATGCGGTCGTTGATCAGATAGTAGATAGGAGTAAAATGTTCCCATTTAGGAGTCCAGCAGTAGTTTACACTCTGAAATACCCATTGTTTTAAAATATATCTTTAAAATAGTGTTTTTTAAATATTTAGCACATTTGTTCAACGTCTACAACTGCATTGACCTTTTTAAATACAGGGCGGCCTTTAAAGAGAAAATTATTAGGACTTTGCATTATGATGATGGCATTTTAAACGAAAGTGGCAGTTGCCTGTAGAAATGCTCTTACCCCTGCTCAGTTGAAACTCTGTGTGTGCCGGCTGTGCATTTCTCTGTTACTGACCTGGAGGGTCTTTTGTTTTTCTCTTGTTCATAGTTTCAGTAGGTTATGAGTATGAATCCTGTCCTGACTTGATCCTGTGGGAGAAGAGGACAGCTGTGCTTCAGGGTTATGAAATTGATGCTTCCAAACTTGGAGGATGGTCCCTGGACAAACACCATGCCCTCAACATACAAAGTGGTAGGTTGTCTGTAACGCCTAACAGGAGTAGCACAGTGCTGCATGGCACAGTTGCTTCTTAATCCTACGAATTCAAGAAAAGGAAAGAAACCTGACCAACACGTGTACTCCCTCATGTATTTTACTAACAAATGGTTTCTAGTAACCTACATTTAGAAGCAATTTGGTGTGTATAAATGCAGAAGAAACTGGCCATCATGAAGCAGTTGAATGTCAGCATGTCTAAATTTGTAGTGTCTTAACGGAAGGTTATTAACAAGGAAAATTTTCCTAAAATAACAAAGGGGAGCCTATTCAGGCTGGACCTACCACTGAGCATAAATTGACTCAGACTTGTCCTCCAGTGTGCAAATGTACTTGCAGAAACGAGAGGCTTCATGGGTCGTGAGGGAAAATGGAAGGTGCCAGAGCCCATGAATGCTGCTCAAGACTACAGCAGGAAGGCTTGAAAGCTGATCAGAACATGTTCAAAAGATGGAAGCACTGTGTCCCTCTGGATGATAGCAGTGGTATCGGAGCAAACATCTAATTCAGCCCACATCACTGCTGAAAACACCACACTTACAGGGAACAGAGCTCCTCTAAAGCTTTGCAGATTAAACATTTATCTAGAGAATGCACCGTGGTCTTTCTGTCCCTTGTCTTATCCTGATCTACGTAATGTCATTTTTTACCTGGTAGGCTGCACATTGTAGGGCAAGGAGGGGCAGAAAGGGCAGGTGAAATTTCATGAGACCCTGAAAAGTATATTTCATTCAAAGGTATGGACAGTCTTGTTCTCCCTGCATATTTTTATTCTGCAGGAAATGTAACGGGTCTATAAAAAGTACTTATTTCAGGTAAGGGGCTCCTCATTTGAAACCATCACAAAGCAATACTATGAGAGATGATAAACCTCCCTGCTACTTGACAAATTCCCCAGCTGGCATGCAGCAGTGCCAGTTTGTGCTCCCTTTGTTCTCAGTTTCCCTGCCTCTCTTTTAATTTCCTCATTACTCTTTTCTCTCTGTAGGCATCTTGCATAAAGGCAACGGGGAAAACCAGTTTATTTCCCAGCAGCCACCAGTAATTGGAAGCATCATGGGCAACGGTCGCAGACGTAGCATTTCTTGTCCAAGCTGCAATGGTCTTGCAGATGGGAACAAACTTCTGGCTCCTGTTGCCCTAACGTGTGGGTCTGATGGAAGTCTTTATGTTGGAGATTTCAACTACATCCGAAGGATCTTTCCCTCTGGCAATGTCACCAACATACTGGAGTTGAGGTACACTGTGCTGAATGTGGCCATTATAATTATGCCCTTAAGTTCTGCAGAAATCTTCAGTGCCCAAAAAGAAAATGAGAAAAGCTCTTAAAAAAAAAACCTCACAGCAAAACAGAAAAAAAGCTGTCCAGATTTGCCTCTTCTGCAACTCTGCTGACTTTGATTTACACCAGAGAAACCCAGGCTTAACAAGTTCTTCCAGAGTTGAATCACACAATAGAAATATTGACACATTTCTGTGCTGCTAAATCAAACTGTGTTGATGTCTGCCTTTTCATGTAGTTAGAGACCAGTGGGAATTCTTAACTATCAGCCTCTGAGATAACCTAAACTTGAGGGACACAGCACTGATGATGATATGTAGAGATTAATAAGGACAGATGATCATTCATAGTTAAGACAGGATGATCAGTCTAGGCAGCCACAGACTGGGGGTTTCTAGCTGTTTTTTGAGGTACAAATGTATCAGCCCCCCTCAGTTCCCAACCAATCAGTAGTGTCAGGGTGGACATACAGGTGGATCATCTGAAAGTGAGTGAAGTGTTTCCTTTTATTAGGAGGAATAGGGAGGATGGAGAAGGAACATATATGAAAAGCAAGGAAGGAGAGGGAGAAGTATAGATTTGTCACAAGTTCTGAGAAAATGAAATAGATTGTGACTGAACCAAAATTTTAAATTGACCTCACTGGGGATATTTTTCCTATCTAAAATTTCCACAGCAAATATAATTACCCACTTCAAAGTAGCAGGGCCTGCTTCTGGACTCGTTGTGGCCAGACAAGACTCACTCCAGAGCAGTCAGTAGTGTTAACTGAGTGTTTCTGAATGAGTCTTCTCTGCTTGAAGGGCCTGATCTATGGTCCTGGGAGGTCAGTGTCAGGTTAGCATGGCAGGAAGGTTCACATTCCCATTTACCTCTCAAGATCTGGCCTGAAAATGAGAATCTGCCAGAAAGTAAGAACCTTCCTGCTCTACTTAGATTTAACGTCCTGGCTGCTGAGGACAAAAGTAAGGCTCCTTTTCTGCAAGAACGGCCATGTGGAAGCTTACTAGACAGCTTCCTAGCGCATCTGGCATTGCTCTGTATTTCTATTTGCTCCACAAGGCCACGGGTACAAATGAAAGAGCTGATCTGCAGCAAAATTGGTGGAAGATCCCATTAGTTCCTCATTTAACAGACACACCACAGTCATTAGACCTTGCTGAAGGTCTCATACGGCACGCAGAACCATCGTCGTAGATCATGGCGTACGAGAAAAAAAATTCCAGACAGGCATCACAAGGCTGGCACTTACAGAATAGTTGTCTTGGTATGCTCACAGGGCAGCAAGGAAATCAGGAGGAGTCATTGAATTCGGAAGCCTACCATGAGATGTTCACAGTCACATCTCAGAGGGTTGGGGTACCTTTTGAGTAAATAAGCAAAAACCCGATTCTTTCTATTCTGTTACGTGATATTCAGGAACATAACATCTGTCATGTTTGTAAGGTGGGAAGCTGGAATAACTCTTCAGACCTGGTCCATGTTAAAGCATGTAATGCTCTTCCAGTGCCAGAAAGTTATTTTAATGACCAAAGGTGAGATTTTCAGAAGAGCCTAGGTGATTTGAGGCCCAAATCCCATTGCAACTGAGTGGGATTAATATCTCATTCCCAGAAGTACAATTTTGAAAACCCAATCCCTGTTTCATTGTCAGTGGAAATACCAGACCTGGTGGAGGTTTTGCAGAGTATTTCCTCATTGGAAAAGAGAAAATTGGAACCCTTGACAGAGTGGCCTTGCTGGCTTTTGTGCAGAGCCACAGAGTTAAATTTACTCCAGAGTTAAATCTGCTGGAACGATTGCTGCTTCATCTGTGCAAACACTTAGGTTACTGGATCTAATAAACATTTCTTCACTCTGGTGTGCTATAAAGTAAGTGGGTTCAGATGCCGGCTGACTAAAAGCTATGGAGGAAAGCCATTGCTTTTAGTCTAAATGGAGTTTGCTTGTGTCTTCTGAAATCAGCATCTCCTTGGAGATTAACGCCCTCACTATTTGGCTTTTGGGTTTTGTTTAGAGGGGGTGTCTTTTGAGTGTAGTGCTCTGTTGCGGAGAGGAAAGCAAATGCCTTGTGGGTCGCAGATAACTGCAGCTGGGTGTGTAACTAGATCCATGAAAAATGTCCAGCTCAGCGTAATTTCAGTCCTCGGGGCTAGAGTTCACGAGGTTACGGCAATGAATTGCCACCCATAACTGTGCAACTGGTAAGTTACCTTTGCAAATCACCAGGTATCGCTTTGACTGAGAGTGAAAAAACCTGTAAAGATATCTGCATCTACATATATTTAGCTCAGTACTACTCTGAATTATAAAGTCTGCCTGGTCCTATCTCTTGCATAAGTGGATAACTCCAAGCAGGTGAGATCACACTTCCTTTGGGATATGCAGCGGTACATAAGTGAGCTCACCGCCAAGTAATATCCAATATAAGATATATCAGTGTCATTCCAGCTAAGTCTTTATTTATTATTGCATTGTATGATACAGTTACTGTCAAGTTTTCAATCTGCTAATAATGCATCGAACTGAGCTGCTAACACCTCATTCTTTCTTCTATTCCCTGCTTTCCTGTCTTCTGTCAGAAATAAAGATTTCAGACATAGGTAAGCCAACCAGTGGAGAATTCTTATGCTGCTCCCTGTCTTGTTGCATGTTGTTACACAGTGAGCCACAAGTGCCATTTCCAGATGATTCAATAGCAAATGAAGCTGGCGTGATTAAAACTGGCGTAGGCAATCAGTCATCAGAACTGGGAGCCATTAATCACAGAGCAGAGTCGCGCAGACTTCTGCATGAGCTGTTATAGCTGTAGACAGGGGAGGTACAGACACGGGAAGCAGGGTAACAAGAGGAGGAGGGTGGAAGGAAAAAGGGGGGAGAATTAACCAAGAAAGTAAAATGGGAACGTCGGGATACAGATCACTGGAATAGCTAGGGTGGAAAAATATTTCTCATATGGTGAAATGTCTTCCTTTTGAGTGCTGGGGAGTTTAATAGGCATAACAAAGGGACAGATGTACCCCAGCATAACCCACCTAGAGAAGTAAGGTTTTGTAACTTTTTGTCAGTCTGAGCACTTCATAGAGACCCTCCGCATGTGAGAAAGTATGCCAGGCTCAGATAGGAGGTAGTGAACTCAGAACCTTAGCCAGGAAATGCAATAAAGAAGAGAAAGAGTAATGACAAGAAAACAAGATGAGAGACTCCTAAATTGGAGCTTTGTCACTAAGAATATTTGTCACTTGGGTTCACTGGAGTTTCAGTGGGTTTGATCCAATCAGTTGCATTCAGGAAGATGTCAACCTCCTGTCACTGTCTGTGTTTGCAAGAACTTCTCTGGCTCTGACAAGTTTCCCATCCTTCTCCCCTGTTGCTTTCTAAATTAGAAGCTTAGACTGTGGAGTTGGGGTATTTTTTTTTTTTTGGTTGGTTGGTTTTCTTTTTGCATTTGGAATTCGAGATTTTTCTTGCTACATGCATTTTATTTACTGTTTCTTTGACTTCATAGAGGCTGTGCAAAACCAGAAACGTTTGGTTTAGCTGCATGCCTGGAAATGCAATGGAGTAGAAACTGTTTTTTGTCTTATTACCAGAACTCTAATGAAGGGCTGAGCTTCCACGGCATAACGGACTGGCCCAGAGCATCTATTAGCAGGGCTGGGAGGTTGATGCACAAGACCTCTACACTGACTGTCTTCATCAGGCTGAGTTCCAGCCCCACAGCTCCTCTTTCACATCATTTGAAAGCAATAGAAAAACTCGTTTCTCTTTGCAACAGCCAGGTTGTATCCTTAATCCCCTAGAAATACACAGCCACTAAAGTGTACCTGCTTTGACAGTGAAGGGCAGCAGCTGAATACCTGTTACAAGAAGAGCTTTTATATATGAAGGCAATAAATGAGTGAAGATATATGGACTGGCCGCAAATGCTGCAAATGCCACCAGAGTCTTACAATGTTGGCAGGGCTTCAGCTTTTAGGCAATTCCTAAATACTAAGAAATTAAATGAAAGAATGCCAAGACATGCCTGCGTCAGTGCAGTCCAAAGGGGGGCAGGTGAGGGGGGAAGGTGAGGAGCTCTGGATCAAATACTCCCATCTGCAACTACGTTAAAGGAGTCACATGTATGAGTTAGCATCTGTTCTGTGTCATTTGCTGTAATCCTCCTTGTTAGAAAGACTCTTCATTCCTGAGCCATGGGGAAATGAGTGAGCGTAGTCGTAACTAATGTTACGGTGCTTTGAGCTCCAGCAGGTCCTAAGCCTGACACCATTGACAGGCAGCAGTTGCAAAGGTGGTTTGGAAAAGCTGCAATCTATATACAAATGTTTCCTCACTTCAGGGGAAAGGATTCCTCCCTGCCATGTAGCCAGTGGTGAGCTTGATCTCCAGAGGTTCTGCAGCTACCAACTAAGAAGCTACAGCACAGCACAGGTAGCCAAGGTCTAATGCTGCAACAGCCAAAATGGTTGTGTGTCACCACGGGGGATGTTAGCTAAGCCAGAAAGCATCACCAAATTGTGATGCCTCCCAGGTTTACACCCATCTGTCATTCAGTAATAGATTGATAGGAAATTACTCCGGTGTGTCTGTGTATGGACTTATCTTGATGGGCTTATAGAAGCTAATGACTTCTTCCAAGCATGGCAATAATAATTTGCAGTTAATTAGCGTTATTTTTTCTCTGCAGGAACATGGAGCGTGGTGAGGCATTTCTGTCTTGCAAATGCGCAAAAAGTGACCACACTTAAATATATTCTTCCTTTCTTGTTTCCATTCATACCTTAGAGAGACAAATCTACAATTAGTGGCAAAGAGAAGTATCTCAGAAAACTGCCCTAGGATTGAATCAGAAGTCCTTTGCAGTCCCTGGGTTGGCTTATGGCATTGCTATGAAGTTTTATTATCCAGCCTGTGACACTAGAAGAGCTTTGGGCATCACACACAAACTGAAAACACTAAAAGGCCAAGTGTAAATTCAGCTCACTGCACTGTGTGGCCTCCTTATGTATTAATCTATTGAATGTCACCTAGGGAAAAAAAGACCAGTACCTCACACAAGCTACAATAAAATCCTCTGTTTGTGAGCTGCAGGGTGCTTAGCATGGAGCCATGGAAACATAGCCCTGCCGAACAAAAATGCTTGGCTGCAGGAATTTGGTATTTCTTTAGTTACCAGCAAATGCATGTGGCCAGCAAGGCTCAGGGAGAAAGAGGGCAGCTAGGACAGAAAGTTTTATGGAGGTGGTTTCATGTCCTTAAACAGAGACATCAGATCCAAAGAAGCCCCAGGGGTTTATTCAGATCCGCTGTTACGGGTGGTGTGACTGCTCTTGTCTGTTGACCACAGAGGAAGCCAGAGCCATACTGTTACCTTTCACAGCAGTCGTCCTTCAGAGGAGGTGTAGATGTCCTTGCATTTGAGAAACTAAGATGCAGTTCATCTTGTAAGATAAATGTTGAAAGTTAGTCAGACAAATGATACCCCAAAAGATGCCATTTCTCTGTGCTGTCTATAAAGGGAGTTGAGGCAGCCAGTTCAGCTGTAAGCCTCCACCTTGTAGTGAATCCCCTGGCATCGAACAGAAGCTGGTAAAAAGGTGCAGTCTGCACATGTGCTGACATGTTCTAGGTAACCTGCTGAAACCAGGGGCCATCTCCCTGTTCTCATCTTTATTCCTTAGAGACTGGTTTCCCACTCTGGAACAGGAGGTTCCTTCCTCAGACTCCTCCAAAACACGGGCTCTGGGCCCAAAGGGGGATAATATCAACCTCTGCTTAAAGCCTGTGCGTCTGTTACAGTACACCAGAAGTGGCCCACAAGTGTCACATGTCTGCCTCTTCACCCAGCTTTTTATCACTTTCCTTCCTTGTGCCTGCGTGTGAGGAGTCACATAAAGCATAGGCACTTTGAAATGGAGTTTGAATCTCGTAACATACCAGCAGAGCTCCCCAAACGGTGCTGGCACGACCCTGTCCCAGTAATGAGAAAGAAAAAAGGAAAGGGACAAGGCAGATGTATGAGAGAGACTAGATGCATGCCCAAACAACTGGGATCACTGTGGGCTTGGAAGGTTTCCTTGTGCTTCCCCAGTACATCACTGTATCACAAGCATACAAGGAAGCAATGTCACCTCCATTTCTCTTTGGCTTGCAGAACTTCTGCTCATGGAGCTGTCCTCATCCCCAGTGACTACACCATTATGCCCATTAAAGTGTTCTTGGCCAGGGAGCAGCCCCCCCCCCCCCCCCCCCCCCCCCCAGCCCTGCAACTATTTTGCTGCTTCAGGGGCTTAAAACATCAATGCAATGCTTAGGGTTTCTTCTAAAAAACTTTAAAAGCTAAAGGAACACTCTGAATGAGAAATGAGCTCTTCACCCACAGCCGTTTTCTAGTGGTAGCAGTGTCAGTATGGGGAATAAATATTCGAAGACTACAAATACTGTAACTGATTAAGTCTTCTGAGTAGTAAAAAGTACTGCCTGTTGTTTTGGTCTGTTATCTAACTGAGCAATGAGAGAGGATGAAAGGAAAAAGAAAATTTTGTCTGCTTCGCCCCAGGCAAGATTTATTTCAGTTGTTGTTCAGTTCAGTCCAGTTTACCACTTGGATTTGCCTGCTGATTGTGACTTTAAATAAAAAGCAAAGCCCCAGAGTTCCTGGTTCCAGTGCTCATGCATTATCATGGATGAAGGGAAGCTTTTTGGGAATTATCACATTACCAACATAGGTTTATTGAGCTTCTCTCCTCCTGAAGGATCTCAAAGTGTTAACCAAAAGCTCCAGTGTATAACGCTATCAAATTCATGCAGGGGCAGAGCATGATAACCTCCCAATTTAGTGCTGAAAGCCATTGGCAGAGGAGAGTAAATTCCAGCTCAACTATTTTCAACAGTTTGTGTTTTACCTTCCCTGGTCCAGAGCATCCCAGGTTAAATACTCCATCGCCTAAGCCATCCCAGGGGGCTTCCACCCACAAAAGCCCTGTGCACGGAGCAAGGTGTAGGAGACCATGATAAACCATGCTTGCAAAAGTAAAGTCTAGCCAATAAAAATGAACCAGCACTTCCTACCACTCACAGAGCTAGGCAGCAGAAAAGATGTTCTTTTCTGAAAAGATGATGGAGATGCCAATATCATTAGTCACATTAGATTTAGAAAGGTAACTGTATGTCTTAGGAGTTTCACTATCAGCTCACCAGGTGAAATCCAGACCCAAGTGACCCACGATTTTAAGTGACCCAGGTTTATTGCTGTCCTATGGGTAGTTTAACCAACATAAGTTTCTACCTCTACCTCTTCCAAAGCACATTTGCTAGTATGGGTGTGTGTGCCTCTGTGGCAGCCAGCTATGCAGAGGATTAAAAGTTTAACCACTCAGAGCTAATTTTTTGATGATTATGAGCTTTGAACTCACCCCTGGTTTTTTTGCAGCATCTATATTCAGGACCTCATTAATAAAAATAAACTTGGGTTACCAGCAGCTACTCAAAGTATTACCTTAATATTACAGTTTTTCACTTAGTCAGTAAATTTGGGTGGGAAGCACCATTCAGTTTTTCTGCTGGATGAATGTTTTGCTTTTACCTGGTTCTCTGATCCGTGGTTAAAAGTAGCCAGCATGTGTTTCGGTGTCCATTCTACACAGGAGCTGGGATTCGAAAATAGTTTTAAGATCACTCTTTCCACAGAAGGTTGTGATCAATAATAAAATGCACCAGAGTGAGGCTATGAAATCCAAAAATGAATTACAATGATAGTGCTGGGAGAGGGGAGCAGGAACTTCCAGTTCTGCCACCATTTTTCTCCATCTTCGGTTAAGTCATGTGCCTTTGCCCATCTGCGAGTGGCCTGCTGTAAGACTCGGGGAAAGCTATCTGTGCTGGCCAGGCAAAGATGCTAAGGAATTGCAAAGTGCCATTAAAAATGCCTTCCTCTTGTCCAACGCTCATGCAAAATAGAGATTATGAACAGCTCAAAAGCTGACTGACATTCAGCTGGGCTTTGTTAGGACAGTCAGTGGAAAATGCAAGGCCCCGATCAAAATGCATGATGGATTCCCACAGGGAACTTCTTCCACCAGGGTTGAAGCCACTTCCTTAGTGTGAGTGATGTGCAGGTAAATGAAATAATACCCCACCAGCCTGCTGTCGTTGGAAAGGAATACAGATGGAGACTGAACTGTCAGGCTGGAGCTGTCTTGGAAGGTCAGAGCATTTTATTTAGCAAGAATCAGTGTCATTTGTGGAGATGGAATCTGTTCAGACTTTAATAGGATAAATCACAAGGGATATTCCAGAATAAATCAGAAAGGCTCAGTCGTTTTTTTCCCCCCAAAGTATTAAGTAATTCAAATGAAGAACCACCTTACAGCTTTTTTAAGCAGAGAATAATTCAGTAGTTTTTATATGTCTGAAAAGAGTTAATTTTCCTAACATAGAGGCTGAAAAGGAGAGGAATTTTCTTAGTATGAGGGATAGCGTCAACTGTGATCAACACATTTCTAACCAGCTTCTCCTGGAACAATTCCACTAAGTGCAAAATTGTGAACTACGGCCTATATGTTTATTATGAATTCTTATGAAGGTGTTCCGGAGAAAAGTAAAGACTTTTTTATACTTGTTCTAATCACTACTTAGCCTTTCTTAGCAGGAAGGAGACCTGTGTTCAGGCAGCAGGTGTTACAATTTTAATCTGTT
This sequence comes from Falco naumanni, assembly GCF_017639655.2. Classification (NCBI taxonomy): domain Eukaryota; kingdom Metazoa; phylum Chordata; class Aves; order Falconiformes; family Falconidae; genus Falco; species Falco naumanni. The sequence continues at coordinate 5,856,279 of NC_054055.1, read as the reverse complement.
GGTTGCAGGCTTAGAAGAGATGCAGCCTAACACACACCAGTAGCAAACGATTTTAATAAAAGAAGCTAATAAGTTTAGTAGCTATATTAAACTATAGATAGAATCCTTGAAAGACAATTTTTTTTAATTGCATCTAAACTCATCTGGTGGTTTTTTTCTGGCCAGTCTTATTGAATGCTTTTCATAAGGTGGGTGCTGGTTTATTCACTTCTTCAGTCTTGGGCTCATTTGGTGTTGTGGTCATGGAGCTAAAACCGTTTTTTTGTCTGTTTATCCCATTTTCTCAGCCATTCTTTCTTGTTTTCAAGGAAGCAGTGAGTAAATGGGGTGTAATAGGGGACTGATGTTCATGTTCCTCAGCCCTTCTTCTAGGTCATGTTTTACTTAGGGCAAAATGTGGCACTCCAAGAACCATTTTGGGTTTTTTTCACTGAGGTCCAGCTGAATTCAATGGCAGGACTTCCCCTAATCTCCACAGGGGCAGGACAGGATTCTAGAGCCTTTACTGGAGTCAGCAAGAGCAGCAGATAAGCCTTGATGCAGTGATCTTGAAGAGTTTATCTTTAAGTGCTTTATACATGGGGGTCTGCATTGGGGGTTTTGTATTGGGGTCTTTCTTGGGAGGAAAGATTTTTTGATTTGTTTTGTTTTGTTTTGTTTTGTTTTGTTTTCTGCCCCTAGTGTACTATGTTTTCGCTTCACTTTCTGGCACTGCACTAACACCACTTTCAGGACTATGTATATATATGTATTAAGTAAATTTAGAAAACTCAGGCACTGGGACTCAACCTGTAGTAGTTCCTGGCATGATTTTGGCTCAGGTCAGTGAGCACTTCCCTTTGGTATCTGCCCTCCATGCCAGAAAGCACCCCAGGCACAGTGGTTGGTGACACATATAGTTCAGGATGCTGTGCTGTAACACACCGTGAGCTAATACAGTCAAATACAGCACTGCTTCACTTTCCCTGTCTGCCTGTCTGTGCATTTTTATTCTCTAAAGTGTTTGCATTGCCTGTCGACTTAAGAAAACAAATCATCCAAAAAAAAATAATAATGTCATACCCTTGTTTTTCAGCCACAGCCCAGCTCATAAGTATTACTTGACCACAGATCCAATCACTGGCTCCATCTACCTCTCCGACACCAACAGCCGACGTATCTATAAAATCAAGTCAACCACATCAGTGAAAGACATTGTGAAGAATTCAGAGGTCTTGGCTGGAACTGGGGATCAGTGCCTCCCGTTTGATGATACCCGCTGTGGAGATGGAGGCAAAGGCACTGATGCTACCCTCACAAATCCCAGGGGTGAGACTGCTTCTTCCGCAGAGGATTTTTTAAAGGGATCTTTTTGAAAGGGGCTTGTTTAGTCATGCTAGAGACTACTCTCCTCTCCAATTCAGAAAATGTCCACAGATTTTGCAAGCCTTCCCCAGCCAACCCACAAACACGTCCTAAGGGCTTGCCTCTGGAAATAAGTGGCTGTGTCTCACTCTCAGACAGTCCTGGTTCTTCTTATTGAGGTGTCTGGGAAGAGTGCCAAACCAGAGGGGTGTAATGATGGGCACATGTCCAAAAGGCCATAGAACAAATCCACCCATCAATTTTATACCCATTTAACCACTGCTCCTCCTTACCAGGTAACAGTGTTTGGTCCTTTCCAGTCTGGACTGGATTCACTAACGTTCAGTTTCACTGAGGCTTTCTGCCATCAAAAAAGTAAAAAAGCTCTATAAGCATTGCTGTATCTATAAAATAACAGCAAAACCATCATACAGATCAGAGATACCTAAACTGAGGTTTATACATTGACATTATATATCTTGGCATCCAGCTTCAGCCCTATGGGGGGTGGATGCTAATATGGGAATGGTCTAACTCAGCATGACTTCAAAGAATCACAGCACGGTCAGGGTTGGAAGGGACCTCTGGACACCATCTAGCCCAACCCCTGCTAAAGCAGGTTCTCCTAGAGCAGGTTGCACAGAGCCACGTCCAGGCGGCTTTGAACGTCTCCAGAGCAGGAGACCCCCCAGCCTCTCTGGGCAGCCTGTGCCAGGGCTCTGTCACCCTCAAACTTCTTCTTCCTCACATTCAGATGGAAGTTCCCGTGTTGCAGTTTGTGCCCGTTGCCCCTTGTCCTGTTGCTGGGCACCACTGAAAGAGCCTGGTCCCACCCTCTTGGCACTCACCCTTGAGATATTTTTAGGCATTGATGAGGTCCCCTCTCAGCCTTCTCTCCTCCAGGCTGAACAGCCCCAGCTTCCTCAGCCTTTCCTCACCAGGGAGATGCTCCAGTCCCCTCGTCATCTCGGTGGCCCTAACTTTACCTGGTTCCTGATGAGCTTACTTAAATGTGATAAAAGCACAGTCAGATCAGAATGAAAGCACCACACAGCCTTCATGACTGTGAACTAAATTGTTCAAAACAGGTTTAGCCAAACGTATGCAGTCCTGCGTGTAGCCAAGACTTCAGTCTGGCAGTCTCAAGGTAACAAGCTCTGCATATGGAGGATGTCGCTCCTCCCAGCTGTCCACAGCTCCTCAGAGGAAAATACACGGAGGGTATGGAGATGAGGTGGAAGATACTGTTGGTGTACACACTTTCTGCAGTGTTTGTGATGAGGAGCGAGAAGGACGCCCATGCAGGAATGCTTTTAAAAATGTGGCATTTTTGCCTGTTGTATGTCTTCTCTCCCAGCTGTTAGGATTGTGAGGAATTATTTATAGGTTCTTGGCTTCGGCATCAAGGTGCTGCAGGTTTCCTATTTTTCTTGCATCTGGGAGAGGTAGGTCCCTCCCTCCACACCACGGCAATTTCCAAGCCTATCCCAACCTCTTTGTAAAGCAACCTGTTGGCAAAACTTGGGGATCCTTTAACAAATTATTTTACAAAGAGCAGGCAAGATGAAGGCAGCTGAGCTGTTGTTTCTCTTCGTGGTTAGACTTCTCAGGAAGTTATTTTCCTTGACATACAATGACATTATTGTTACTGAATCCAGGAACCCAAACTGATTTAGTGATCTTTTGTGTGAGCTCTAGTTGTGATTTTTTTGTTTGTTTGTTTTGTTACATGTCAGGTAGTTGTTTCCTGGGAGGATGCAGAAAAATATACGTTGGTGTCTTTTTTTTTTTTTTTTTTTCCCCAAAAAAGCACTGAAAACCAAACTGCTACCCTCATAATAGTCAAAGGGCCCAACATGGTTTCCAAGCACTCCAGACTCCCATGAGATGACCATTATATTGGGGTAAAGTATTGCCAGAGGCACAGATACAGAAAGGGACCAGCTACAGAAAGGGAACTATGTTCAGGTTGCAGTGTAGAAATTGTCTCACTGAAATGGGAGGCCTGAGTGAAAAGAAAAATAAGTGGCTTGGGCAGAGAGATTCAGGCAGTCCAGCAGATGAGTCATGAGATCAGGGAATCCAGAAATCTGTAATCCAATTTTCTGCACCACTTTGATGTTCAACCAGTGAAGAAAAAAAAAAAAAACACAAAAAAACCCACCAAACACAACAACCCCACAACTTTTGTTGGACCTCCATTCTCCCTGGTACAAGATAAGAGGAATATTATTAATTTCCCTACGTGGATGGATGTTGCAAGGTTTAGATGACTTATGTTTCTGCTTTGCTATAGGAAACAGAGCTCTGGAGTTCAAAGCTTTCAGCACTGAAATCCTTCTTGTTGGCAGTTCAAGCTCTCAGGAGGCTGTTCTTCCACTTCAATCATACCCCAGCAAAATGCATGCATTCATTCCTCACAGCTCTGAAATTTCACAAAATAGAAGTAAATTGAGGGTGAAAGAGGAAATGACATGAAGCAAAATGGCAACAAGAAAATAATAATCTAGAAAGCCCACACTGCCAATGGAAAGTTCATGAACAGCGTTCCCTGATCTGGTTCTAGTCTGAGTTTGCAAAGCCTGCTGAGACAATAGCTTTGGCAGGTGTGACTCACTTCCCATTCACCTCAATAAATGATTAACAGTGAAAACTCACACTGACAATGTAATGTCAGCATTGTCTGTACCTTCACGGCAGTTCATCCCAGCAGAAAAATCCAGCAAATGCTCGCCTTCCGTGCAATTGTATTTCAGAATAGTTCAAAATAAAAAGGATTTACTGTACAAGCACTCAGTAGTCCTCAGGTTACCCTCTGCTTCCCTGACTTGGCAGGGGAATAAACACCCGTAAGTGAATGGTCAGAGGAAATTATAAAATTACTCTGTAGCTGTAGAGATATCAGCTGGCCAGGGAAGGACCTGGAAAGTTCGGTTCTTCAAGAATCACCACACTTTGGGAACTCTACTCTTTAAGGCTAAAGCTATTTTTTGACTGAAGATAATTACTTCGTGCAAATTAGGACTTGTGTATTTTAAGTACACCTTTGCACTAGTTCGAAGTAAGGAACTGTAAGGAAACAAGGTCTTCCCTCCGTTTTTGTGATGTTTTAATTAGCTGATATTTGCAGCTTGCTGGAAAATACTGAGGGAATATACTCCTGCCAGATGAAAATCAGCAATTCATAAAGACTGGAGAATCGGTTATGAAGTGTCAACATATACTTTTGCACCTACATTTAGCCTCTTGGACCAGTCAAGCATCTGGTCTAAGTAGATATTTTTGGCTCTCTTCTCAGTAGAAATAAAGTGGTACCCTGAAGACGATTTGTTCTATGTCAGCACACATGTCCAAGGTGGGATGAACCACTTTCTGGGAGTGCCCATCTCCTCCTGGAGTCACTAGCCTGAAGGATGAGCTAACACCATTCAGAATAGTTCTCCACTTTCTGAGCAGCAGCCTTTTCCCCACAGTTCTGATCACCTCTCACAGTTCCCACCTCAACTCCCATGAGTTCAGAGTGGATAATTTCATAGAATCATAGAACCATGGGATGCTTTGGGTTGGAAGAGACCTTCAAAGATCATCTAGTCCAACCTCCCTGCCATGGGCAGGGACATCTTTCACTGGATCAGGCTGCTCCCAGCCCCGTCCAACCTGACCTTGAACACTTCCAATGATGGGGCATCCACAGCTTCTCTGGGCAACCTATGCCTGTGTCTCACCACCCTTATTGCAAAAAAAATAATTCTTCCTTATATCCAATCTAAATCTATCCTCTTGCAGTTTAAAGCCATCATCCCTTGTTCTGTCGATACATTTCTCTGAAGTACCTTCTGGTCAAAGGTTCTTGTCTCTCTCCATGGAAGGAGAGAGAACTCCCTTTAGATGATCAGCTTGGGGAATATATTAGGAGGAATAAAACCCAACCCAGGAATTTCATCCTTCCCCTGTCTTTGGCTGCTCTGATAAAGGTAGGCTGTACAAATACAGGACGGGTAGATCAACGGATGGAACAGTGGTGGCAGTTGTTTGGTCAGGGTATTTATCATCGCTATTAGGAACCAGTCTGGTACTTACAATTCATTTGCCACAGAGCACAGCAAACCTTTCAGATGCTAATGAATTTCAATATATCCTTGCAAATTAAAGTGTTACCACTTTCTAATTATCATCTGCTAATAATGATCCTCTTCTACAAGCAATCCAAAGAAAAATTAAAACTCCAGCTTGTCAGAGCATTTGTTTTCATCTGAGTACTCACCAGTGGTTCTCCTCAGAAAAAATGTTGTGGCAGAGAAATTACCAAGGAGCTTGCAATTAAGAGAGATTGCAGTGACAAGTCTGACACAATAGGAAGAAGGTTTCAGAAGGGACGTGCTGGGGGAGGGGGCATCTTGTTCATTTAGCACCATAAAAACAATGAGAATGAAGTAATTAATTTGGGGACAGATTGCTTCCTTCACTGTGTCCTGCTGAATGTGTAAACAAAATCTCAGTTGTTCACTAAGTGTTCACTAATTCAACAGAATTAAAAGAAGAAATTCAACCCTCTGCAATCCATTAACATTTTTATTGTCAAGTGATAACATAAGGGCTATTTCAGAGAAGACCAGAGGCTGATTGAACAAAATATCTTGTCTCTTACTGTGGCCTGGGGCCAGAAAAGACACACAGGGAAAGGGGCAATGACAGAGTGGTCTTTACCTGCTAACACTCCGGATTCTAGTCATCAACATTTAGGGGACTTTCTGAAGAGGTTGCACCTGGACCTGTGCTTAGACGCCACCATCAGCTGGGCTAGAAACCTCCCTGAACACCTAGTTTTGTCCTTCCAGGCATCCTGTGCTCATAATTTTCACAATTTCGTTAGCTACAGCCTGAAAAAGTGTGGTCTTTTTGAGGACAGAACACTGTTTTCTGTTCTCTCTATGCCTTTCCTAATCCTTTGCTGTCTTCTAGCTCCCTCCCTGACCACTGCAGAGCACACAGCTGATCTTTGCAGAAAACTTTTCGCAGGAATTCCGAAATCTTTTTTACCATGAGCTATTTTACAGCTTGTCATTGCATATGGGTAGTTGGGCTTACTCCTTCCCCTGTGAATTCTTCTGTACTTATTGACATTGATTTTCATCTGCCATTTTATCACTCAGTCATTCAGCATCCAGCTAGACAAGATAGCTCCAAATTTGGATTCCTTTAGTACCTTTTTTTTTTTTTTTTTTTGCTTAAAAGGGTTCCCTCCCCTTTTTTTTTTTCCTAAGTAGAGGTACATGTCCAATGCAATCATTTAATGGTTCATCTTCTAGATGAAACCCACCATGCCCCAGTAGCCATTTGCAGGATGATGTGCTGTCACCTCCTCGCACTACAAGGTCCTGACATTTCAAGCAAATGTCATTGTGTCACAGCACTCTATCAGCAAAACTCACTGGTGTGGTGGACATGCTGCTATAAGCCCTTGTTTCTTACGGGATCGCCGACTATCCAGGAGGAGCCAACATGATTTTGTAACATCTGTATTTCATATCTCAGAGCTTAAAGTTTAGATCTTCAACTCTACCTGGGTACTGGCAGCAGATGTTTTCTCTCAGTAACTGTGAGATTGAACTTCAAGCTATGTGCTGAAAATCTTTTGATTCCCTTATGTTCCTATGGAAACATGAGAGGAGCCTTCTGCCAAAGCAAGCCAAGGTCTTTGGCTTTACATGCATAACATGTGGATTACCCATTCCTCTGCCCATTTTAGGAGCCGGCTCCCAGTGCTGGAACTGTGCCATTAGCAGAAAGGAAACACAGAAAGGTCCAATCTAACCTCTACAATCTGCTGCAAAGAAACTGCGAGATGCTTCTTTCCCTCTCCACAGAAGTCATCCATCCAAAGACACTTGTCAGTGGGAGAGCAGGGCTCCTCTCCATAATTAGATTTGATTCCAAGACAATCAGTCAGGAAGGGTTTGGAGCGGTTGCCGTGCGAGGTGCATGTGCAAATGGGAATTTAGGGCTTTGACAGACTGAAAACTCTGTTACCCTGCAGAATGTCTTAGGAAATGCAAGGCAATTGAGATTGCTTAGCCTGCGTGAAAGAGGGATAAGCAGAGGAGTGCTCTGTGATAACACACGCGCATGCCACGGCCCTGGAGCAAGGTGGTAAGTGGTAGCTTTCCTGTACCACTTTAACTTACTGGGGTGTGCAAGCTCTTTGTCTAAGCTGGGATGCAAAATAAAGTTGTGCTCTATCAACTGATCGGAGCTGGCTTGAGATCCAAAGTACGTACAGGTTACTATTACTGTAACTGGTTAATCAGGCCAGCCATCAAACCTCAGCACTGAACACCGTGAGCAACTGTCAGCATACGATGCTGATAAATCCAATCCAATACATATGGAACTAGCTAAGAGAGAAAATTCTGCCTCATTTAAAATCACATTATCCAGCCTGCCACCCTTCACTGGCTCCTGGCCTGTCACACAGGCTAATGGACAGGCACCCTGAAAAATACTCGTTGTGAGCCTAGGAATGGATAAGAGCCTCTCGTGTTTGACAAAAGCCAATTAAGATCAACTAAACCTTCTATCATGCCTTTCCCGAAAAAGCGCATCTACCATATTGCTTGAAGAGCTCAATTGTGTTCTTGGTTGTCAAGCTAATACCAGCAAACATTAAAGAACTTGCCATTCAGCAGGCAAAATAATTAGAGGAGCAGTAACCTTCAACAGCAGATGCCAGTGACAGGTGACATGTGCCAGCATCCTGGATGACTCATTGAACAGGGCACCAACTGGGGCACAAGGCTGACAGGTCTCATGGCAGGTGAAGGCAACTTCCAGAAAGTCATGGATGCCAGTGAGATATTGATGTTTATACTGCCAGATCCCTCTGCAAGCTTTCAACAAAGTGCTAAGATACAACTGATGTGTTTATAACGTGTAGCAAGAATAAATAGCCACTAGTGCTGTGGCTTCTGCCGTAGCATTCAGATGTGCAACAGGTACCTTCTGCTCCTCTTCAAGGTTCTTGTTGCACAGACCTGCCAAAGATCAGCCGTGTCCCAGCATGAATTAAACACAGGTATTGGATGTAAGACTAGAAGCAGTTTTGGGGGTCATTTAGTCCTGTCATCCATTATCTTCAGCAATCTTGCCATACAATGTCCTCCAAAATTAATGAACTTCATCTTAAAAGCTGCAAGTAATTTTTTTTCCCCTCACTACCCTAGAGGGTATTCTGAAACTTCACTGTTCTAATGGTCAAATATCCAATCCAGATCAAAATAATGCCCTTCGGACAGGGAGGCACCGCGAGGAACTAAGGAAAATGCTGGTTTTACCTCCCAGCAAAACCCCACAGCTCCCATTCAACTCAGTGATCTGAATCATCAGTTCCCTGACTCCTAATTGACTTTGAATCAACAGGTTGCAACCATGTCTGAATCCCTTCTTTCACCTCAGCTCAATGGAGAAGTTTGTTCTTTCTCTCAAACAATGACTCAGTCCTGAGGTTTTCCTGCCATTACTTCCAGGCTAGATTATCTTCTGTGAATTTCAGTATGACCAAATATGAAATGTTTTTCCACGTATCATCCACCTCCATGGCTCCATGGCTTCCAGCCCATGCGATAGTTACAGTGCTGGATGAAGGCCATGATTTTAATTGCCAAAGCAATGAGAGGATTAGGCTCTGCTACATGAAAATCTAAAATTTTTGATCTGTGAACTGCTGCTGCGTCTGTACTTCACAGCATAGCTCACAGTGGATAGAGACTGAGGGTAAATGTTTCGAACAAAGGGATCTGGCTGTAAAACAGCATTTTGGAGAAACACAAGATCAGATCGCTCCTCAGAAACATTCTCAAAGCTTTCTATCTGAAACAGATTTTCCATCATTTCTTTCACCATGATGACAGCCAGAAAAACATTATAGTGAGGATTCATCTCACTAGTTTAATCTGTCTCCAGTGTAAATGTTTCCTTTGGAGATATTTTCTCTATAGTCAATGGGGAGGAAAAGGTGTTTCTGATGGGATCCATATAATCTCTTATGGATATCTGCTTTAGGGTGATATGAATTGCACCCTAGAAGTAGATATTTCCCTCTTCCGATTGGAAAAGCTCCAGATACTTGCTTGGATGCAGCATGCAGATGTCTGCTTTTGCCAAGTGATTGCTACCCTGCTAGTGGAAGAAACCAAACAGGAAGATCCTAATTTTCATATATTCCAAGGAGAATTTTCACTTGCATAGAAAAGGGTCTTACCAGCTTCTACAGTCTTTTACTATTCCTTTACATTCTTTTAGTGTCTTTAAGACACTCAAGTATTATGCTGAGCAGCATTCTGCCACCATAGGGTAGATGAGATGGATGACTCTATTAGTATCTGCAGAGTTATTTTTAATTTATACCAACATAAAAGAGAGGTGAATGGGGCCCTTAACTTCTTATTCCTGCCTTAGTCATGGACCTTCTTTGCGACCTTGGGAAAATTGCTTTATGTGTTATTTTCCCGATATGTAAAATTAGGATAATCCTGCTCAAAGACTGATATGAGGTCTAATTAGTAAGTGTAAAGCACTATGAAATCCTCTGATGGCAGATGCAGAGCATAGCTAGCCTGGGATAAAGAAGGTTAAAGGAACTTGTGCTAAAATCACAAATACTTGAGAAATTATACTTAGGGGGAAGTAAAATGGCACATATCTGCAGGTGAGGAAATGAGAATCAGCAGTCTGTAACTGTGGTCGGCCAACCTCAAATCCACTGCCCAGACTATGTCTACAAAGGAGGTTTGGACAATGAAATGAATCACCTAGCAGAGTCCAGAATCAGGGGAAATATTACAGAATACTAGGGTTATCCTAGGAAAAAACCTTCCATATTTATCCATCTGGAATCTGATTGACCTGATGGATCTTTCACAGCCTTATTCATTGCCATTTCTGAAAGATTCAGCAGCGTCAGGTTTTCATGTTCATGGTTCAGTATTCATACCACGAGCAATTACGCCATGTCTCTGAACAGGCAGGGCAAGCAGTTACTAGAAAACATTTTCCTTTCAGCAGGTCATCAAACGCCATGCCCTTTCCCAGAAGTGAGCAGGGATTTCTAAATTGTATCCTGTGCCAGCTGGAAGTGCCTTCTGTGGAGTAGTGCCAATTCAAAGCTCCTGACAACCAGGATTCCCGCGTGCCCAGCTCTCATCTCATCCCTTTTGAATGCCATAACATATATTCCTCCCAACCAAACCAGCAGTCTTACTGTTTCACGAGTGTCAAACCAGACACTGTCTTCAGTTCATCTCGTAATTGTCAGGTTGACATTACTTTCTGACTGTCTTGCTTTTTCCCTCCCCAGGCATCACCGTGGACAAGTTTGGGCTGATTTACTTTGTGGATGGCACTATGATCAGGCGGATTGATCAGAATGGAATCATCTCAACTGTGTTGGGTTCCAATGACTTGACATCTGCTCGGCCTCTCAGCTGTGACTCTGTCATGGACATTTCTCAGGTAAGACAGTGTTTCGGTTGGGTTTCTACGGAACAGAATCCTATGCCTTCACCCTATCTGCATGTCTGTGTGCCCCCCCAGGTCTAACAAAGTGGTAGAGGCTCAAGGAGAATTACATCTCTACATATTTTGTGGTGTGAAAATGACTGGGTCAAAAAGAAAGTTCCTGTAAAGACTAAAGGAAAGACCTAACTGACCTAACTCAGAGAACTCTGCAAAGAGAGATTTTAAAGATGTCCCACCCACAAAAGAGACTTCTTTGAGAGCTCCTGATCAATTGGGAGACACAGATTCCTGGGAAGGCAGGTTTCACTACGCTCATTTCTCAAGAAACTAGTTGCTTTAATCTAAAGAGACCGGGCAGCAGCACTCATTTTAGTAGGTCTTTGTGCCATGCTCTGTTGTAACAACTTAGCTACACCATGGGTTTTTTTCTTTGCTTCCCCCCATCCTAATTTGGCCCAGCACAATTTTAGACCTAAAGCAAATTAACATCTAGGAAATACTGATTGGAGGCTGTGGTGCCAAAATTAGCAACAGCAGGAAAACAAGAATCTTGAATTGCATCAGATTGCAAATTCGTTGTAGCCACCATCATGCTGGGCTTTTAAGTCCTGCTGCTTCCTGTTGCTTAAAGGTGGAGAGAAGGAAAAAAAGCAAAGAAAGAGAGAGAGAGAGAGAGAGAAAGAAATCTCAGTTTGATGATTGCTTTACTTCTGGATGGCACAGAAGAGAAACCCATTACAGCCCAGCATTTAGTTTTGTGGGGCACTGGCCAACCTGTCAAATTATGCCAGGTTAAAGATAGTGTCCTTTGAAACCTTTGTGCCACTTCTTGTTTGCCTGGCTACAGGAATGTTCCCCTCTCCTATGAAAATATAGATCATAGCTGGAGGGCTAAGTACTGTTATTCAGCCACAATAGGTGTCAATGGGGTTTCTGTTTTGTAACTACCTAGATAATTTCCTTGCCCCCATATGGATTCCGTTCCTCTTGGTTTTCCCTCTAATTTGAAAAGATTATTCTTGCTACTTTGCAGCTGGTTCCCACTGTCCATAATTTATGAACAAGCTGAAATTATGAGTTTAAAAGCTCTCGTGCCTTCTATAGAAGCAAATTTTGTTGGGTAAGGGCCATCTTGTAGCATGCTTCTCATCTTACAGGCATAGTTTTTTCTTTATCTGAATTTCAGGGGCAGTTACCACAAGACCACTGTAGATTCCAGTTCTAAGAATTATTTTCTGTCAGGTTATGTGGCTTATCTGTATACCAGTGTCATCTTTAAACACTTCTGAGATGAGCTAAAATGTATCAGCTGAGGACTCTTCCTTTCCCTTTATAAAGTGACAGGAGCCATTTTTAGATCAGCTTGTACTGTGATGGGCAAATTGACCACTCCTATTCTGGACAAGCTCACTGAAGACCAGTTTAATTAAAAAATAACGACAACAACCCAAAGCAGGAAAAAAAGAAAAAAAAGAAAAAAAAAAGGAAAAAAACCCCAACCATCCAACCAAAAAAAAAAAATAAACCAAAGCTTGGGAAGTAGTTTTTCATTTTTTACAATGGCTGGAAGGGTCTTTTCTGTCAGGTCCCCGAGGCTCCCTGGGACATGAGGACATGAAATATTTAGCTGCCAAAGTTGACAAGGAATGTTTTTTAAGAAATTGAAAATTCCCTTGTCAGTTCAGAATAAACTCTGCTCTTGATGCTAACTCAAGGCTGTGGAGCTTAAAGACCACTGGAAGGGATGGAGGTATGCATTATTAAAGAGAAAACCACAGGCTATAATGTTTCACTACAGTAAGGGTTAAAATAGGCCAGGAGCTGAGAAAAGGAAGATTTTGCAAACAGAGAGCCAGAGTAGACAGATCTCAGTGTAGTGCTTAGCACTGAAAATAAGCTTCACAGGCCCAGCCATTAGAAGGCACAATGAATTAAATACCTTGCATCTGATGCTTTAAAAAAAAATAATGCAAAAGTTGAAAAGGGATCTAACATGAATAGAAGCATCACAAGTAAAGCATGGCTGTGGCAGAGATGTTCAACAACGGGCTTTAAAAATAGGAATCTCTTGTCTTCCTCTAAATCTTACCCGGTTTGTTCTTGTTCTTGGTTTTAAGTAAAATCACAATGAGAGATGGTTTTCTGGACTTCAACCTGCTAGCATCTTCTCCTTTGCTCCTTCTCCTTCCCATAAGGTTGCCACCTTTTAGATGCAAAAAAACCCAACCAAACAAACAAAAAAACCCAAACTTGTTCACCTCAGGTAAATAAGCAGCAACGGAGATGGATGGTGAGAGAGAAAGATGTGAAACAAAGAAACAGGGAGATCCTGGAACTGCAAAGCCTTGATTGTGCCCAGATCCCAGAGCTCTCCATCACAGCACATCATGCTGTTGGCTACAGAGAAGAAAACACATGGGTGCAGGGAGAATGGCAGAAAGTGACCAGCTTCTCAGTTAACTGTGAGATAGCAAGTCCATCTGCTCTAACTTAAGAGTTGCTTGGCTGACTGAAAGGGAATTATACAACCAGAATAGCTATTCTTGCTAACTAGCTGAAAATCTATTTAAAAGCCTGGCTGGAGGCGGCCAAGAGCATTCTTCACAGCTGTTCATTTCCAGTCACCCTTCACACCTCTACTATGTGGAAGATGCACCATTAGGAAAACATCTAAGCATTGTTTGTTTCCCATCAGCACAACACTGATTTTTTTTTATTGTATATAAACCTGAAGTAAAACAAATTAATGACAATTTTACAATCTTACTGTTCTGTATTTTAATTTTTTTAAAAAAATATTTTTAAAAAATAATTTTTAAAATATTAAAAAAAATTACCCTTAATCCTGTTACACATGTCTTAGAGTAGACACACCTGAAAAGACAGTGTATTACAGAAGCAGAGCTAGAAATAAAAAAACCCTAGTGCTCACTCACCTGTGGTGTTACCAGTCACTTTCTCAGTTTGTTTGTGTATATGGTTTATCAATGTTGAACTATGATGTGTCACTGTTAATTGAACCCATTCTTCCATTATGCTAGAAAAAAAATATGTGAAAACCACTGTGAAGACACAAGTATTTTATACCAGAGATTGAAATTGCCTGAATTTCTTGGGAATTGCTATTTTGCATTTTCGCAGCATCAAGCAGAAAATCAATAGTTATAACTTAGACATACACACATGCTGACACAGTTGCCAGTTTTGTGTCTATCCCTCCTTGTCATTTACCCAGAGGAGCTCGGCCACTTGTCTGGAAAATCCTTTAGCAAAAGGATCACTTTTTTGTTTGACTGATTTCACAGCACTTCACACAACAAAATTCCCAGTCCCGGGTCTCTGCTTTCAGGTGTGGGTCCATCAGTCAACAAGCATAGGATTGTTTGGGGAGGGGAAATCCCCCTTTGGAGATCTTTGGATTTTCTTGTTTACGTCTGCATTCCTGGGCACTGATGCCCCTTCCCACAGCCCCTGACCCCTCACACCAAGGTAGAAAAGCAGAGGGAAGCCACGGTGCAGATCAAGAGCTGAGGAGGGTCTGCCTTTCTCCATCACCCTGCTCCCACCGCTGGTGCAATGCAGAGTCTGGGTATCCACGTGTCTGCTTTATGTAACCAGGTGCTAAGCCCCCTCACTCACACAAGGGCTTTGTCCTCTATGGCCACCATATCGAGCGGTAATAATTAATTGTGTTTCTTTTACGTTTTCTCCTTTTAATCCATGTGGAAACATCTTCATTGTGACTGATCTGTAGCAATCACACAGTGAAAAAGGCCTCACTGTAATAATTTCCTTGTGTTGTTTTACCATTAAGGTTCGTCTGGAATGGCCCACGGATCTGGCAGTCAATCCGATGGATAATTCTCTCTACGTCCTCGACAATAATGTTGTGTTACAGATCTCTGAGAACCACCAAGTGCGAATTGTGGCCGGGAGACCCATGCACTGCCAGGTGCCAGGCATGGATCACTTTCTCCTTAGCAAGGTGGCAATCCACGCTACACTGGAGTCTGCTACCGCACTGGCCGTCTCGCATAACGGGGTCCTGTATATTGCTGAGACCGATGAGAAGAAGATCAACCGCATCAGGCAGGTCACCACCAATGGAGAGATTTCTCTTGTTGCCGGTGCACCAAGCAGCTGTGACTGCAAGAACGATGCTAACTGTGACTGCTTCTCGGGGGATGACGGCTATGCCAAGGATGCCAAACTCAATGCGCCATCCTCCCTTGCGGTGTGTGCAGATGGGGAGCTGTATGTAGCTGATCTTGGAAATATCCGAATCCGCTTTATTCGGAAAAACAAACCGTTCCTCAACACACAAAATCTATATGAGTTATCCTCACCCATAGACCAGGAGCTCTACTTGTTTGACACCAGTGGCAAGCATCTTTATACTCAGAGCCTTACCACTGGAGATTATCTCTACAATTTTACTTATTCCGGAGATGGAGATATAACCCTGATCACTGACAATAACGGCAACTTAGTCAATATCCGAAGAGATTCCACAGGGATGCCCCTCTGGCTGGTGGTGCCTGATGGCCAAGTCTACTGGGTGACAATCGGTACCAACAGCGCACTCAAGAGTGTTACAACACAGGGGCATGAAGTGGCCATGATGACGTACCACGGCAACTCTGGTCTCCTCGCCACTAAAAGCAATGAAAATGGTTGGACAACATTTTATGAGTAAGTATATTACAACTATCATGCTGCTGACTTCATTCTCTGTTCTCTGAACCATACGAGGCTGATAGAATTTAATTCCCTGGACAGAATTATTGTCCAAATAAAATGGCCAGAACAGAGAATATCAGATCTCACGCAAACACTAAACACTGTAAGTGCATTAGAGTTTGAGTAAGCTTCCTCTACCAAGTCAAGTCAGAGCTTCTGCTGACTTTTTCTAATCAGCTAAGTAGTTTGGACACCTGGTTCTCCTTAATGTAGTTAGGACTAGGGATTTAGGTTGCATGTCAGGGAATTTTTCTTGGCTTTGAAAGCCCTGGAAGTGCGAAAGTTCCATCAGATTCTCTTTTTCACAGCTTTTCACCTCCTTCCTATGGTGCAAGGTCTTTTTTGAGCTTGTTTGAAATGGCTGATGTGGAATGACAACTGCCAATGACTAATGACAGCTTGCTCAGAAAATGATTCTGTAATTAATAGACTGCTTGGTTTCTACTGTTGTAATTGGCCTCACTAAGCTTCAAAAATAGTCTCAGAACTGTTCAAGACCATCCCTGTCCCAAAGAGATTTTTGAGCACAGAGAAAACAGGATGCGTTGAAAAACCCAAAGCTGGCAATGACTTGAAGGTTTGTGCTTCTTTTTTGTATTACTATTAACAATTCCCTGCTTATAAATAACACGAAGACAACACATTTCTGATATCAAATAGAAGAAAGATTACTGAATGAAGGGCATCTAGAAGGATGGTCTGCAAATTCATCCTGCTGTTGAGAACCCTTTCCCCTCCCTCTTTCTTAGTTTAATTTTTATTTTCAAATCTAGCCATTTTGAAACGCTCCTTTTAGTGCATAATTTCCCTTATGATATGAATGGTTAGATGGAAGTGTTCAGCTACCACAATAATAGACCCATTGTAAGAGTCCAGTTTGGCTAGAACAGACAGTTCCCCAGATTACAAAGAAAAAAACTAAAAGAAAAAGAGACTCAGGGAAGGCAAGCTGGCTAAACCCACATATCCGTGTGTTAGACAGGCAGTTGCTTTGGTTCTTTCTTTAAAATGTTCCAGGCTTAGTTGCAAATGTCTTTGCTTAATACTCACTATTACTGCTCCTGCCGCAAAAAGAACTGATGGAAACTTGTTGAAGACTCTTTTGAAAGGTTATTTGCATTCCATCAATGTTCTGCTTGCAATTACTATAGCAATATTCCTCAGTGAATCAAAGTTAATACCCTTCCATCTCTTACATTGAATATGCTTGAGGGAGGCTTTAGGGAGGAAAGATAGGGTGTTTTTCTCTATAGGAGTGGAAGCCTGCTATATTGTCAGAACCACTGTGCTAAATCAAGGAGGTATTTCCTTTTTGCAAGGAACCCAATAGTTCCTGTGCTTGAAAACAGATGTAGCCGTGGACAGTGAAGCAAACTAAACATTACAGCTAATAACGGTCAGATTTATACTTCAAACATAATCTTTTATTTAAAAGTGTGACTGAAAACATAAAGGAGATAAAATGAGACAGAAGCTAAAATCCTACTTAGTCCGTGGATATATTTATAACAGTGATCCATTATTTCTTGCTATCCAACAAAATAGAACATTTGTGCAAGTCATCATTCTGGTCCTTTTATGCACTTCAGAAGACTTGAAAGAAAGCTTTTTAGAGCTAAATGGTAGACAGTATTCTCCAGTGGTTGGACTATGGAAATCTTGACTAGAACAAGTCAGCACTATATGATAGCATAACATCACTGAAAATAGCATTGGGAATGTGTCTTCAGAGATACCTCATCCCAACCTGTTATCAGTTATCTCTATTTAACTGTTCCTGACAGGTTCTGATGCAACTTTATAGAACTGCAGGGTAAAAGTCTACCTCTGAATTAGTTGCCCCAGCCTCCCTTTATGGGTAAGGGAGAGAAACAGGCATTTTCAGAGTGAGTTTCTTATGTGTCTTATGCGTCATATATGATGTCAGGTATCTGCTTTAAGATGACATAAGCTGTATTCTGAAAGTTTGTCCCTGCAAGAGGTAGTCCAGAATGGTTAGCTCAGACACAGATGTTTACATTGCATTACATTACATACCATTTGGTCAGATGGTTCCTATCAAAGTCATCCCAGTTATTCATAGATCCTTGTAGTGATAACAATGCATTTACCTATCTTATTGTTATTATTAGAAAGCTTTTTTATATGCTCAGTCTAAGAGAGAGAATGTCAGTCTTCACTGCAGACTGTCACTCTTCATCCTAGCCTGTCCTGGCCCATCCTATCTTATCTGATCCTATCCTAACCTGTCCACTAGGGACCTGGAAAGCAGATCAGTCTGCTCGTCTTTTCAGCTGTGAAAGGTACATATCAAATGTTCAAGAACATGCTCTGTGATAGCTCTCAAAAAGCAGTCAGCAGCAGGGAATCATCCAGCAGAGTTGTTTTGAATGCATGGGCAGGGATTGATTCTACCCAGGTTTTGCATGCATAATCTGGGCAAAAAAAATAAAATCAGACTGATAAAATGAGAAGATTTGTAAATAAAGCTGAGATGATTAGATTCCTTAATAAAGTAGGTTTCATTTAAACAAAATACATTCTTCACACAGTCTAATGGCAGGGTACATAAGTAACGGGCCACAAAAGAACTGGACTGACTATTGAGTCTCAGAGGCTGTAGTGACCAAAGCATCAGGTCATTCAGTGTGATCCTCAGCATAATTCCATGGCAAATCTGTCTAACATTGCCTGGATGGACAAGCGAAATTAATACATATATTCATCCCACTCTATTTGTAGTGGGTAGTAGGAAGCTGATTTTATCCCTGTACAGCATTGATGAGACTAATAGTCAGTTCTGATGTTTGCAGCTTATGAAGGACAGTGAAAAATTGAAGGTTGTGCAGAAAACCACAACAAAAATACATTTGTGGGGAGAAAGTGCTTTTGTGCTGGAGAACTAAGAAGGCTTGATCTATCTATTTAAACTTGAAGAAGGCTGGGAAGTGTCTAGATCACAGCACATCAGCACAAAGCTATCACCTATAGAGAGAGACTCTTAATCTAGCAGCGAAAGGCTTGAGAAGGGTAAGGGCCTGGAAAGCAAAGCATTTCAGTTGACAGGAAGGTGTGATTTTTTAAGGCTGAGATTACCTAACCAGTAGAGCAACCAACCATGAGAAGCAGTATACTTCCCATTTCTTGGTATCTTAGATCATGACTCTCAATGCCTTAAGATACATTCTCACCAGACAGATTTGCATGAGTCAAACACAAACTGCAGGGAGGAGTGCAGGAATGGCAGGATGAAATCTAAGTTCCTTGACATCCAAGAAGCCAAAGAAGATGGTGTAAACCAAATCAACATTCAATACCTTCAAGTTATTGGTTTCTATATCAGAACATCAGGAAATTTACATTGAGGAGTTCAAGTGATTTAGAGAAATCCTGTGATCATGAGCAGCCACAAGGTGCTCTGAGTAGTTTTCTGTCCTGGCTGAGGGGGAAGGTGAAGCTCATATTTCTGTTTTGCTCAGGGCCAAGGAAATAAAGACATCAAATCTGGCTCTGAGAAAAAGCTGCGTGCTCCTCACAGCATGTAATAGTTGTTTATAGGCCAGGGCAAGCTGGACATCACTGTTTAAAAAGTTAAGAGTCAACATAAATTCAACTGGCACAACTATACACCGCACCAGTGGCCCCACAAAGAACATCCTCATCAGATTTACCTTTAACTGTCTGCAGAGGGCCATAAAGCAGACATCCAACATGAAAGAGCAATGGTGTTACAAGAGTGGCAACACTACGTGTTTACATATCCAGCATCTCTGGTTCTCCTTCAGTTGTTACTCTTACCAGGGCATTTCTCAGCCTTTATCATAAGGCTGCCAAGAGCTGTGACGTACGGGCATGTTGATGTGGCTCTGGAGAGGAGAGGAGGAGGTAGGATACGTTGATGCAGTGCTGGAGGTCTATTTCCAGGGCACGCCAGGGAATCGGGGTCCTCCAAGGGTTCAGGCTGGGCTGGCACATTGTCCCTTCATTTCTGTAGGGGAAGGAGACCAGTGCTGTCTTCAGGCAGCAGCAGACGTGCACAGCTCTCGCAGCTCTTCCTTTCACACATCCTACACCAAAGCTGCTGTAACAATCCTACTTTATTGAGTGTAGCGTTGAGAAAGGTTCAGTATATAACGTGTAGTTTCCCTTTCCTTTGAGAGTAAAACTTAGCTCTCTGCAGTAATTAGCCTGTCCCCAAAGGCCTATCTAGGACTTCTTTGAGGGTTTTAGCATTGTATAGACCTTCTCTGCCTCTGCAGAGGGCTTGACATTCGTTGTCAATTAATGCAATGCAGCTCAGCTTGTCCAGTAACTGGATTAAAGACTTGCCTTCCCATTGAACCTGTGACAGTGATAATCAGCAGCAAAGGAAGCTGATCTGGAAGCTCTGCCCGCAGAACGGCTTCTTGTTCAACTCCTCAAGTCAAAGACAAAGGATGCTGTGTGACTACTTGCTTCTTTGTTGTTGCTGCTTTTTCACTTGACCTGAAAAAATTGCTACCAACCTTTACAAAGTTTCTTAGAAGTTGCTGTTTGTCTACTTCTGAATCCAGAAAATCTTACTAATGCATTTGTTCAAATCAAGAATATGGCAATTACCTTGATTAGCTCATTGAGATGGTATCACTGTACATTAATTCAATTTCCCTCTGAGCCAAAGTCAAGTCTTCTATGCATTATTTAGCCCAGATGAGGCTCTTTGGCTTAGGTCCTTTGTGTGCCCAATTAGTTTCAAAGGTTACCTCCTCCCATACAGAATGAAATACTTACAGATCCCTGCAGCCAAGCCCAGAAATTTGAAACGTTTTCATGGACTGCCCAAGAAGTGGCTCACAGCTGCCTGGAGGACAAAGGGTCTCATGGAGCCAGGTCTTCAGATGGGCGGTAAGGGGAGCTGTGACCTGTAATGTCGGGTGATAGTTTACAGAGAACCTCTCTGCCAAACTTCACACACTGTAATGGGTGGGAGGTAGGAGCCAGCTGCACTGAGCATGCAGGAGGACCTTGGATGGCTTCCCGGTGACACCCTAGACTCAGCAGAGGTCCCACCCCAGCAGCAGCACTATTTGGTGCCCCAGCCAATGCCCTTGTCTGGGTGACTGGGGTGCCAGAACTGGGAATTGTGGCCAGCATCTGCCCCAAGGTGAGATGCAGACCCAGAGTGCCTTGCAGTTGGCATAAAGGCTTTGAAATTTTTTCTCTCACAGCCAAAACCAGAAATAAATAATGCTTATTACCTTCGGAGGTGCAGCCACCTCCTGATTCAGAGAAAAGCTACCTTACAGCATTAATAACATCCCTTTATCACCTGATGATATCTCGGGTCATACACTGAGTTTTATGGGATTTGGTGGCATCCTTGGTTCAAAGTAGTTCAAGTGAGGGTCTCTTTCTGCTCCTGCAGCAGACTGGTGTATGAGAACCACCTTTGGCTTTTGCCCTCCCTCCTCTTCTGGCAAGATTTCTTTGCTCCACAATTTCTTCATGATAAAATAATCAGATTCTCAACATTGTTCCTTTGAAGTTCTAGCAAAACTGCATTTAAGTGGCACGATAAAATAGTACTTCACTACTCTCAGTACATTGTGAGATCATGTTTTGAGCCATTTGCCTGGTTTGAAATGAATGCCTGGTGTCAGAGTCTAGTTGAGAACCAAGGGAATTATGAGTATCATAAAAGCCAGAGAGAGAGATCTTCCTCTTCTCATTTGGGCAGTCAGAAAATTCTGCAGACAGTGGCTGCAGCATGGCCTTGTGTCATTAGGGAGAGGACTCACCCTCATACATATTTGAGTAGTATTGGTTTGTCTGTTATAGATTTATTTTTAATGTTGTGTTTAATGTTGTTTGAAAAATTGTGAAGAAGCGAGCTTGTTCAGAGGCGGCGGGTGCATGTCTGTATAATCGCACACAAAATATAGTTTGCAAAGTACGTTAGGACACTTTGGCACTAAATGCAATATTATTATAGTGAATTCTTTCCGATCTATTTGACTTGGATTTTTAAAAGGCTGATGAAATGTGAAAAAGCTAAAATGAGGAAACCCAGAGACTCAGGCAAGGAATTGATTTCTGAATAGACAGTACTTAGGATGCTCTCTTTAATTCCCAAGGCCCAGGTCTCTACACAATGGTAATGTGATAAATGAAAGCGCTGAATGTTTACAAGCTCACAATTAGGCCTCATAAGCACCAAATACCATTTTAATTCTGTGCATTGAACCTTAGCTAAATACGTTTCCAATTGGGAATGGATGGCAACAGCTTCCTTTGCTGGCCTGGTAATTGTCGCTGTAATTGTGAGTGCTGAGCCTTTGCAGCAGGTTTGAATGGGAGGCAGCAGCTGCATGAGCAGGTGATGAATTCATTGCTCGGAGTGGCCGCCGCGTGCGCTCCCGCGTTTCCGTATTTTCTTAATTCTGGTGCTTTCAGAGCATTTGGAGAACACAGAAGTCTTAGGCTCTGATGAAAACTGGCCCACACCTAAATCCCAACACTGTGGAAACAGGCCTAGGCGGCTTAGCTGCAAAATGAGGTGACTAGGAGAGATTTATCTTACTGCAAATACCAGAGCGCACCTGCAGCTACATAAGAGCCAGTCGCTTGACCTTCCTCTCCAAGCTGAGGATGTGCCCTATAAGTGCCTTTACAGGGCTGAAAGCAGAGGTAGAAGGACCCGACTCGTTTAACTCGTTAAGCACATTATCTGTTCGAGATCTGCAATGTGACAGATGATAGCAGGTATGTGCTGTGTGATCTAAATCAAGGGAAATGCGGAAAGTGCTCCGGTCCTGAGCGAAACAGAAGCAAAAACTGCTTGCCAAGAGGAAAAGGGGGTGGGTGGGGGGTGTCCATGCTCACTGGCTTCCCACACTTCTTTTTGCAATGCCACTGTGGTGCTAAAAAGAGTTTTTTCTCTGGACAGGAGCATTTTACACTTCATCTGCCAACCAATTAAAAATAAGAATAAAAATGGGAACAGTCTAATTGTGCTACCTTCTCGCATTTCTCCCTTTGAAAGGCAATGACCTCCTTGCATCTGCAAATAGATGAGCTGTCACCCCCAAAGCAAGTGCCTGGAAGGTGCCTGCCTTGCTGCTGGGCCGAGTTGCAGCAGTTCTTGCATATGCAGAAAACACAGATGGTCCAGGTTACTTCTGATGGAGGCTAATGGGGTGACTAAGAAGGTGCCAAAAGTCTAATGTACACGTGCAGACATCTTAAACCAATTCCAGCACACTATTCCAGCCTGTTCTGGCCCAAAAGGAGCCTTGCTTCTCAGGATCCAAAGTCCCAAATGGAAGCCCTTGCTCTTGGTGAAGCTCTCCCTGTAGTGTGAGTTTTGTACAGCTGTAAAAATGTATCCGTGTCCATTATGTGTATTGTACTTAGTCATTTTGTCTTAAAAAGAAAAATGTGTGCACACAGGTCTAGGTACCATCGCACTCTTTTGTGTTTGTTTGGGTTTTTTCCTGCTATTTTAACCCATTTTGCACAGGCAGAGGTTACTGGCATCTTTCTCCACTTGCATATTTGCAATTATTACAAATTTGCCCAGCAGGGAGCTGGAGGACCATCTGTGAGGGTGCTCTGAGCTTGATGTCCAGGAACAGAGTTTAAAGAGCTGGATGTCTGCTGCCGCTTGGGGCTGTTAAATCAAGTATCCACAGGGTTTTGAGGCTTTCTTTGGAGCACATAAGTAGGGCTTGCATGGCGTGTAGGTTCTGTGCTGACTCTCAGCATAGTGCAGAGTGTCATTCAATTAGGATAAAACATATGACTCGCAGGACATTGACTCAGCACTTAAATGAAACAGCAGCCACGTCCATCACACGAACAAGCTCTCTGTCCCCATCCATCCTGACTTTTGCTCTCCTTTCCCTATCTGCAGACCTCCATCCTTTCGCACTCACACCTGTATTACACCAAACTCACCCCCCTTAGACTTCAGCGCAGCACATCTAGATTTGTCCTGTTGTTTTTAGGAGGTGAATCAAGCTCAATTTCAGGAGCAACTCAATTTTTAAAATGTAAATAGAGCAATAAAAATAAACCCCTTACAGTTGTTAATACCACAAAGTCAGAGTTGCCAAATTCAGATCCAACTTCCTTAAATTCTAGTGCATTTGAGATCTGAGTCTACCCTTATGGTTCAGACTGGTTTATATATAGGACTAATGATGTTGTGGTAGAAAGATTTGGGTGTTACACAACACCCCTTTAGTGACAACATTTTCTCTGCTAGAAGGTGAGACTAAATCATGTCCTTTGTGTCCTGTCTCAGCAGAGGGGGTAAAGATATCACCTGTGATGTTTTCAGTTTAAGACTCGGTTTTAAGAGGAGACGTGCAGATGACTGTGCAGAAGGCGCTTTCAAAACGCATACCGCCTCAGTGCAAACAGGCCAGCCACAAACAGGGAGCAAAGGATTTGGCTCTGAGAGCACTTTAGTTCTGGCTTTTGCAAGGAGATTCAGTTCAGATCCAAACTGTGTCCTGCTAGCTGCTTGGAAAAGCTTTAATTGGTCTCTGCCAAACTCCTGCAATGCAGTCCTGAATTCATCTTTGGTTTGTTTTTTTTCTTCCTTCTTTTCTGTTTCACAAGTGAACAACTGATCACCAAGATCTGGGAGGGAAAGGGTGAGGCTGCTCTGTGTTCCATGCTTGGATAATCCCATGACTGATAGCCTGACACTGAGGAGGCCCAAATGCTTTCTTCTACTTTCCTACCTCCCCCTATGCCCCGTGGGCAAGAAAAGCCTCGCATGATGGTGTCTCCAGACCCAAGGGCTGGAGAGACTTGCAATGAACTCACCCACTTAGTCACTATACAATAAATATTAAACTCTGGGCAGAAATCACCTTTTCAACCAGCCTTTCCTCATGCTGAGTCACTGCCAGCATATTGTCAAAAGCAAAGTACCAGCATTGTGTACAAATCTGAAAAAAAAAGAGAATAGAAGAGAAATTATTTTCTTTTTCTGTGTAGTGCAGAGCCAGTCCAATGGCTGCTCCTGGATCTCTCATGGATTGAAGTTCAAGAGCACTTTTTCTTGTCTCTTGTGTCTTGTCTTGTCTTGTCTTCTCTTCTTTTTTTTTTTTGTTTGGATTTTTTTGTTATTAGATGGGGTCTGTTGTCTCTGAGCTCAGCTCAGAGTAATCCTGAAGAGGAAGATCAAGAGTTCCTCAAACATCTGCTCACTCTGAGGCCTGATCAGCTGTATCCAGACCCTCTCTAACACTTTTCTCTCACCTATTCTTAAAAGTGTTGGGCAATGGGTTTTCCAGCACTCCATCTATTCCTCTTCTTGGAGCAGCCATGGGCCTGGAAAATGTTCTCCAGCTTCTGGCCTGAATCTTCCTTGTTTACATTCAAGCCGATTACTTTTTGTTACATCCTCAGTAGATGTGACGAACAAATTAATTATGCTTTTCAGAACAACAGTTGTCAGGGTGGCATCTTCCCAATTCCTTGTTTCCCCTCTTCTAAATCAACTTTTCTTTTTTTTTTTTTTTTAGGGGGGGGGGGGGGGGGGGGAGGTGTGGGGTGTGCCTCTCAGATCATGTTTTCTAAGCTTGTTATCCTTAATGCATCATTTGAATTATTATTCTGAGGAATAGTGCCCTTCACTGAACACTGTGCTCCATCAAAGGCTTACCAAGTCCTCTCTGCTCACCCATCATTCACTTTGCATCCCCAAGTGATACATTTTCTTGATATGATCTTCTTATATATCATATAAATCATTCTTAATTGATATGTGGGCAGGACTTGAAAGTCAGACATTTACCACTGATTGCTTTTCCTGGAATTTTTCTACTGTTTCTCCCTAATTATTTAAATATCCCTTCCCTGAAGGTCCATCTCATCAGAAGGTCCAACAGCTCTCCAGACATATGCCAGTAGACCTTCCTGCTGCTTTCCATTTCAGTCCGCAGTAGCCTCGCTGCAAAGGTCCCTCACCAGTGGTCTGCTCGTAGCTCAGTCTTGTGACCCAAGAGCACTCTTTTTGCAGTGCCACAAATGAGAGGCAGGATGTTGCGTTTCCTATGTCGACTCAGGAGGCCTCTAGGCACACGGGTCTGCTTCTCCTTTTTACTGAAAAATAACCACCCGGCTTGTTAACTGCTGTGGGACCTGCATGTTTGTAGCTTATTTCATCTGGGTCCCGGTACACAGGTGTCCACATCAAAGAAACTTTCCCAGATGGTGCTTATGTTGAGTCCCTCATTGGGAAGCCAAGGACACAGTAGGGGTGATAACTGGACTACTTTTTTGCACTTTTAAATCAGCCCTTCCAGATGGTCCTGGGAACAGTAAAAGGTAGACACGAGGGTCTCATCTGTGCTCAGGGCTCTACACCGTGCTCACAAAGGACTGTGCTCTACTTGATGTAGCCAATCTGGCAGGTTCTTGCTGCTACCCTAACATTAGCTTTTAAAATAAAATAGAAAAAATAAAAATTAAAAAAAAAAGTTGCTGAAGAGCTCAGGACACAACCAGACAAAACAGTTGGTGGCCTTCAGAAACAACGAGTTCTGCAAGACAGGATGCACAGGCCAGTCCTTTTCGGTAAGTCACAGCACATTGGATGGGAAATAAAGTAACTTTTGTAAACAAGAAGCATAATGCAGGTGATAAGTATAGGAAAAATGTTGTTAAAATACAGCCTAATACTTATTTAGTCATTTTCTGTTCTTTGCTTGATTTTCTTCAGCTAAAACCTGTGATTTGCTTCTCATGAAGCCAAAAAAGTCAAGACAATCTGACAGAGTGACAGTGCGTTTTTCTTTAGGGAAAATCTGGGTGAAGAACTCAAGACTTGGTCTCTGCTTTATAGGATGCTTCCTGTATCCCACTTCTCTGTTGATGCTGTTGACTTTACTCCTTCCTCCCTTTCAGGTATGACAGCTTTGGCCGCCTGACCAACGTGACCTTCCCTACTGGCCAAGTGAGCAGCTTCCGCAGTGACACCGACAGCTCTGTGCATGTCCAGGTGGAAACCTCCAGCAAGGATGATGTTACGATAACAACCAATTTGTCAGCATCGGGAGCCTTCTACACCCTGCTCCAAGGTGAGTTGGGCCACTTCCCCTTTCCCAACCAAGCTGCACACAATGGATTATCCATCAGGAAACAGGCACCGCCTTGATAATCCCAGCACCAAAAATCACCTGCCTTCTCAGAGCCCCAGAGCTCCCCCCATGCTGGTACAGATGCACGCTCACACCTACTTAGCCACATTCCCTAGCGCCATGGTTGCTCTGCAGCTGTTTTCTGCTTCATTCTCAGCTGGTCCCCTTGCTGTGCAGTCCTCATGCAGTGCAGTCCTCCATCCTCATTACCATTATTGTTATAACAAAAAGGGTTGCATAAATCTAGCCACACTTCCAGCTGACCCCCTTTGCTTCATTCTCTTAATGGCTTTCAATTTAACAGTTCCTCTCCTCCTGGAACAGGCGTCCAGCTGGTTGCTGGAGATCCCTCTGATTCTTTGTTCACTGGCTGTTCAAACATTCACAAGGAAGCATCCAGAAAAATGACCATCCCGGTCCCCAAAAGGTCTGTGTTTGAGCTAAAGAGCTGGTGTGGAGAGGCACAAAGGAGAAAGGAGAAGTGGGCCGCTGGGGTGGGACCGGTGGGACCAGTTTGTGGCTGTCAGAAATGAGCACAATTCTGCAGGTGGTGGTAAGGTGGAGATGTGGAAGATTGTTGAGGCAGAGGAAAAGGTGAAAAAGTGGGAAAGAAAAGAGAAATAAATAACAGGGGAGCACTGTGCTGACATACCGGTAGGGGCAGAAGTTGTAGTGCACAAACCATGCCAGCCTGGATCTCCAGGTTCCGACATGTGAAGCCTCCTTGGGGTCAGGGTTAGCCATCACTCTTGGTCTCTGGGGCTTGGAGAAAGGGAAAGGACTTTCAGACTCGTTGCTTTGTTCACTCCCCAGCTCTCATTCACTCTTAGTCTGTGCCTCATGGCAATGGGGTGTCAGACATCATTTCCCTGTGAAAGGAACAAAGTTCTCCAAGTGAGACTGACGTGTTCCCAAGTCACATTTGTTCCCGCATCTCTGGGACACACATTTCTCTCCCCCTCCCTATAATAACAGCAAGCTTTCCTGAAAGAATGTGCCTGCTATGCCTGAGCACTGCTTCTCCTGCCTCTGGAGGGGGCGGATGAGAGGGTGCCAGGCCCTTCAAGCCATGCTCGCTATTCCTGTAGCGAACACAATGACTTTCTTATTCTTGACTTCAGCCTGCAAAGCAGATCCAACCTACCCCGCCCCATCCCATCCACTCCCATCAAGACATCTGGCAACTGCACAGACATGAGGTTGGCTTCACCTCAAGAGCCTAATTAAGCAATAGAGCCTGCTGTTGGGGGCCCTTTAGTGAGATAATTGTCTGTGATGTGATTTATACACCCAGAGCTGAAGGCACAGTTACATAATGGTGCCACGGTCAATTATCTCATTGTACTGCCCTCCAGCACAGGGGCACTCTTACCGTTAGGACATGCAGTATTACAAACAGCTTAACCATCTTCAGAAGTATAAAATTATTAAACTGTTTGGATCTTAAGAAACTCACTTACCTTAAAATGCAGGTCTGCATAATGTCGCAGCAGAGGTGGCCTGTGACCTGCTGAGGGTGGCTTTCCCACAGGAGTTAGGGACTGTGAATTCCCAAAGGGAGGTAGCTGTTTGCTCATGGCAGCACTGTAGAAACTGAAACAAGGGCCACTGGAATTGTCCAGGGATGTACTGAGCACGACTGAAATGTAACTTGCCTTCCAAGTGCTTCTCCAGCGGATGGAGCTGGAGCTGTTGTCAGGCTCTGTGAGCGTCTTGCCCACTCCATTGTTCTTTGGGGAAAATGGTTGTTGCAGATTCACTTTGCGTGGGAGGTACTTGTGCATTTCCCTTCTGCACTCACAGATCTAGCCAGCTTTCAGAAATCCTTGGTGAACCTTTCAGGGAACCTGGATCCCACTGTGAACAAGTGAGATCTGAGAAGGCATTTTCGGAAGGTTACAGATTCCTGTAGGATGGATTTAGGAGCCTCTGGAGCTAACAGGCACCTCAGAACCTCGGTGGGATTTTGTCCTCTGGACTAATGACAAAGTGAGCATTTGTTCAAGGCCAAAACAGGGCAGTAGTGCCCTAGAGCCAAAGCAGCGTAAAATACAGCATCCAATGGCCCCTGGATTTTATGTAGCCCTTGAGAAATGCCTTCCAAAGCCAGGGGAGAGTCTTCTCTTGGGAAAATGTTGGAAGTGGAGGATTTACATTCCCCACACTGTACCACACTGCTTGACAATCCACCATAACCCCTCTGTGGTGCTTATCTGACACAAAGGGAACATCACATGTCCATTGCGTTTCACGGAGACCTTCAAGCTTTCTGCTGCTTCCCAATGAAGGATGAAGGAGGGAAGAATATATTAGCCATGCAGAGATATTTCACTGGTTTGATTTAAAGCACATCTCCTACCACTTTCTCACAAGCAACTAAGAACAAAAGTATGACAGCCAGCTGTCTCTCCCCCATCACTACATTTGCAGAATCAAGCATGGAGTGGGTTTGATGCTGCTGGAGTCTATGTCAAAAGGCCATCAACTTAAGTACTCAGTGGTACAGCCAAAACATTCAGATTTACACTGTGGATCACTGCTGCATGTTTATAGTGGCAAAATCCAGTTGCCACAGCAGTTTCACACCATCACTACTGTGTACAGTATGTTGAGTTGTGATCCTGCTGAGATCAGTGTGGCAAGATGCCAGCTGGATACAACAGGAGCAGGATCAGACTCACAATAAAAAAGACCAACTGGTGTCAGGTTTCCTTTCCTAATTATACCAGACTGTGCTCTTT
Source organism: Falco naumanni (assembly GCF_017639655.2). NCBI lineage: Eukaryota > Metazoa > Chordata > Aves > Falconiformes > Falconidae > Falco > Falco naumanni. The sequence continues at coordinate 5,826,806 of NC_054055.1, read as the reverse complement.
ACTGATCTATTTCATCTAGACGAGAGATGATAATTTCACTGTGATCTTGTTTCCTGCTGAGCTATGGCAGAGCAACTAGTGAACAAAACCCAACTTGCCTCAGAACGGAAGAACAATTGACATGAATTTTTAATGGGTGTTTTTATTCACAATTAGGTATTTATGGCAGCCTGGGAGACAGAAATGGTAATATTTTCCAGCTTTTGAGGAGCTTCAGATAAGGCAGTCTTTGTATAATGCGTTTTTAAAGCCATTCTGCACTGAGAAAGTCTCATGCTTTCTTACGCTTTGTGAGCTCCAGTCCACAGAAACACCAGATGGAGATTCAAAGGACGGGCTTTCAGCCTGCCTGATTCCTGAAGGATGTGGAAGAGGTATTATTCTTCTCTACCACTCCTGAACTCTCAAATCCTGGCCTCAGAATCTGCTGATTTTTCAAGTGCTAGTGAAGGCCAGATGTATGGAGATGTGTGGGAGCTTAGTGCCTCTGCTTTCTCTCCAAACATGAGGACTTTGGTTGCCTCCTGAAAGCTTTCCCAAGTGAAAAGGTTTGGCTGTTATTTGGGGAACTGGTTACCATTAACTCGCTGTGCAATTTCCTGTCACTTGTGAGATGGTGAATAAGCTGAGGAAAGTAGGTGGCCCCACTTTTTCATTTATTGTAGCAAAACTGGGATCTTTTAGGATATAAAAGCGTGGAAAGTTTTCAGCTGGACTGTGATTTAAAACAAATATCTCGCCACCCAGTGTTTCAGCCTAGAAAAAGAGGTTTGAACCTGCATCCTTTGCTACGGTATTATACAGCTTTTCCACTGGTGCCTTTTTTAACCTGTGTAAGACTTTTCTGTAAGAATTTGAGGTGCAGAACCTCATCAGAATGAAAAAGAGATTGTCCATCTTTACTTTCACAGATGAAACTAATGTTTTGCTCACTGAGTGGGACAGGTCAATGACAAAGAGCATTTGGTTGCAACCATCAGAAATTTTGATGAAGCCTGGGTGAGGGAGCACATGAAAAGCTGGAACTGTATCACTGGATTTGAAAAGATCTCTTTTTCTGTCTTCAGATCAAGTCCGAAACAGCTACTACATTGGCGCTGATGGCTCTCTCAGACTGATGCTTGCTAACGGCATGGAGGTGGCCCTGCAAACTGAGCCGCATCTGCTGGCTGGCACCGTCAACCCCACGGTGGGGAAGAGGAATGTCACCCTGCCCATCGACAATGGCCTCAATCTCGTGGAGTGGAGGCAGAGGAAAGAGCAAGCGAGAGGGCAGGTCACCGTCTTTGGACGTCGGCTGAGGGTAAGTGAGAAGCGTGAGCAGTTTTGGACTCCACTTCCTATCTCATCAGTCCCCAGCCTCGTGACGGAAAGGGACAGGGCTGATCTGTACTGTCTGCAGTAGGGATGAGTCTGCAGGACGGAGACCTAGCCGTTCATCCTCAGTGACACAACCTTTATGACTTGAATATATCCTTGTGCCTCCTTATGTGCTGACATTCTCTTAAGCTGTCACAGGTATATTGCTGATTTGCCTGCAAGTCCTCTGCACCACTGGGAATGCATGACCTCCCATCGGACACCTCAGGTTTAACCATCATGTCAGGCTGTTTAAGCAAGCAAGGGACAGTCATAACTATAAATTTCTGCACCAATTAGTATAGGTATTTTCTGCCTGCACTGCTGGCAGTGATAAACCTGAGCACCGAAACATTTCTAATCATATGAGGACTGGGAACAGGCTGAGAGAGTTGGGGCTGTTTAGCCTAGAGAGAAGGCAGCTCTAGAGAGACCTTATGGCAGCCTTCCAGTACTTAAAGGGGGACTATGGGAAAGATGGGGAGGGACTCTTTATCAGGAAGTGTACTGATAGGACAAGGGGTAACAGTTTTATTTAGATTTAGATTAGCTATTAAGATTAAGTTCTTCTTTGTGAGGGCGGCGAGGCGCTGGCCCAGGCTGCCCAGAGCAGCTGTGGGTGCCCCATCCCTGGCAGGGCTCAAGGCCAGGCTGGACGGGGCTGGGAGCAGCCTGGGCTGGGGGGAGGGGGCCCTGTCCAGGGCAGGGGTCATGAAACTAGGTGATTTTAAAGTCCCTTCCCACCCAAACCAGTCTGTGATTCTATTATTATTATTCACTGGGCAGCCTCAGAAAAATCTCTAGATTCCTGATACTTCCTAATCTGTTGAACCTGTTGGAGAGCTGGGCTCGCAGGGCATTTCATCGCAATTGCCATCGTTCCCAGAAGTGAAATGTTATAAACAGCTCTGGCCTGATAGCACTCTCTCCTCCAGGAGCGCACGGTCCTTTCTGTGCTTGAGACTGATGTGTTTTGAAAACATTGCTCTGCACAATGTACCACAGACTTGTCAGGGCTGTTTCAAGATCTTGCCCAATAAGCCTGTAATTCCTCTGCTAACTGCTGGCAAGGCTGGTAACCTGTGATAGCAAGTCCTACGCAATCACCTTATACCTTGCTAGTCTTGGAGTCATGGGCTGATGAGCGGTTCCTGGGAAGCTGCTCAGCACCTGCCAAATTCAGACCCTCTGAGAAACATGCTTAGTGCTGTGTGATGCCACCACAGCAAAAGAACTGCAGCTATTTATTCACACTTGAGCTTTGCAGTCAATATTAATGCTCGAGTTTCAGAAAATGTGTTTCCCACTCCTTGCTCTTCACCTCTCCCTATTACCTTCTGTGTGACCCCTGCCACCTTGGTGTGATTTCTCTCATCTCTTCTCGCTCACGCTTGTCAAGATTTGCTCTTCACCCTTCCCAACCCAGGCTCTGTTCTTTTCCCCTTGCGTCGATAGCCTCATATCTTGTTACCAGGAGAAAAACGGCAAACAGTAGTGAAAGCTAAAGCTGCTCCTTCACTGGGAACTGCTGTATATCTGCAGATGAGTCCACGTCACCCTTCTTGGGGTTTTTAATTTATTTTAGTTTAGTTTAGTTTAATAACCAACGAAATTATCAGGCAGGTCTTTTTACTGAAAGGAGAGAGCCTTCTGAAATCTGCAGCTGTGACACAGCTATTTGGTGTTCAAAGCAGTATCCACTCATTTAGCCACAGCTCAGCTGCCCGTGTCAGTTTTATCTTCCAAAATTTTCACAGTAGATTCAAATGCAGAATGTGTCTTTGTTTTATATTGTACCGCAGTTGGAAAAACACTTGCAAAATGTGTTTTCAGGCTGGTTACTTGTGTCCCTATAAATCTGCCAGCATTTATTCACATTTGGAGCCTACCAGGGCCCTTCTAGTGAAGCAAGAGAGCATCTTACATGGTTGACGGACTCAGTTATGGCTCTGTTCAAGGGTTCAAAGTAGCTGAGGATGTACAAGATGTTTTAAGCTGCCTGTCTGTACCTGCATGGCAGCATCTGCACCCCTAAGACGTAAACCTGCAAGGTGCTAATTGCATCCCTGGGGACTGCACAGATTTTTGCATATTCTGTGTGTCGTGTTCTCCTCTTCCCTCATACCAGTAATTTCTGCTTTCCCTGGTAAGGGAGAAGCTTAGGGAAGTTAAGTTCAACATGGTTTTATTCACTTTGGGAAATACTATCATTTTCTGCCATATGTGAATAAATCACTACTTTCCCACTCCCCTCACTCCGCTGCTTGCATGAGACAGCAGCAGAGACATGGTGCTCCATGGGGAAAGAGCCCAAAGAAGCTGCCACATCATTCCATGAAGCCTTTGAGGCGAGAACAGGATCTGGCCACTGTAAAAGAGGGAGTTCCTCTGAAACCAGCATCCTTTCTCCTGCCATCGCATGGATCCACATTCTGTGATTGTGGCCCTTCCTCCCATGGTTACAGCATATTCCTGTGGACTGACAACCTGTTGCCATGAGCTCAACCAGCTCCCAGCATGATGAGGCCAGTTTCACAGCTGCCTCCTTGACCCTCCCTAGCAAATAATACAATGCACATGTTCTTTATTGCAGGGATAAGGCACAGGGCAGGGACTTCTGCATGGATGGAGGGAAAAGGGCCAGCCCTGATGTCTTTTTTGCAGTCCCATCAATGGTGACCTGGCTGTGCACTTGGCCAGGCATCTTTAAAGCAGCACATATGTTAAAGCAGCCCCTTTCCCTTCTCCTGTCCCACATAACCCATGGAAAGTTGTCATGCTCTGATCCACCCACCCAGCGGTGAGATGTCTCCACAATCTAGGTGGCTAAAAATTGAACCCATCAGTGGCCAACAGCAACGCAGAATTCATCTGCAGTGAGAGCACTGGGTAAACTCTGCTTGAAGAAACAGAGCTCCTTCATTTTTCCTTTTTTTTTTTTTTATGTTAACAAACTTGAGTTTTTCAATAAAGGAGGTAAAGTAATCTCTGACAGTGGAGCAAAGAGGACAGACAAAAGAGACAGAGCTGCTGGCTCAGCTCTTTTATTTATTTAACCATGGAAACTCCTGTTGTAAGACATTTTGTTTTTCCCAAGACCTTGGCAGCAGGTTAATAGTGGCATCGAGGCCTAGTGTCACAAACACTCCCCAGAACCAACGTGACTGGAGAGGTCTCTTGGGATATGCTACTAAGCATTTCAGTTGTGTTGACTAGTGACAGTCCAGCATCATCTCCACATTTTCTGCAAGGTGTTTAGGTCTGGATATGGCCACCCCAACAGTTTTAGCAATTCGCTGGGGAAATTGCTTTGTAGGCAGCCATTTATCACATGGATGTTGTTGGCTCCTGGAGTTCTCGTTGCAGAAGTATTGTTTGCTCTCCTCTGCTGAAGGTTGCCAGAGTGTTTTCATGAAAAATCTTCCCTTTTTGTGCTCTTGTTCCCCAGGGAGATCAATGCATGTTGTTTAATTATAATGCGAGCTAAAGGAGCTCCATGGGAAGCATTGGAAAAATCAGAAATGGTGGTGTGTTTATGCTCTTGCTTTTCCAGAGCAAGCTAAGGAATTGAATAAAGTAATGTAGAACATCAATTCGGGTTTAAATTTAAATTTCTCACACATTATAGAGGGGATACCAAAGCCACTGTGAATGGTGGATTTAAATTTATCCTGTCTCGATCCTGTGCTGATCACAAGCCTTGTCAGACACTCTGAGGGGCCAAAGCTTTTTGCAGGAGCTTTTCCAACCCCGTTCCAGGATAAGGACTCTGGGATGTAGGATGACACCTTATTTAGCTGCTCACCATAAAACATGGTTATTGGACTGAAGCCTGCAGCCCTGTCAGTTCTGCAGAAAATTCACTTCTGTTCAAGGCATGCCCTTGAACAAGGATGAAAAAGATTTAGGCTCTGTTCAGAGGCTGTCCGGCAGGGTAGGCTTCACTTTGCCCATTGCATTGAGGGGTGGCTACTGGCACTGCAGCACTTCACAGAGAGAAGAGACATTACACCAAAGGAGCAGAGAAAACAAATCATAAAAAGAAAGGAGACTGTTTCCAACTAGTCCCACAGAAATTGCTTGCCAGAGCATGGGGAGGGTGGAATGACTTAGGGCACCGGTAATGGGATACAGAGATTTTGACTGGGCTTGAGAGCTATCCAGGGACCTGTTATTTGGTTCTTCCAGCACAGTGAATGGCACTGCTGCTGGCACACGGATCAGGGAGGCCACTTTCAGCCTGGATTACACTCCCAGCCCTGGAAGAGCTCTTTCCAGCTCTCTTGGCAGAAAGCATGAGCGGAAGCTGCAGCTGCTGAGCTGAAGCTGCTGTGTGAATAGATGGAAGGCAGAGATGCTGTTCCTTTCTGCTTTGCCTTTTTTTTTTTCTCTCTTTTGCAAGCAATTGCCGCTTCTGTTTCTCTATTTATAGCAGCAAGCCCCTACGAGATATCAAATTGCTCTGTTAGTTACATGTGTGCATCTGTACTTAGAGTTTTGATACCTTTTTAATTATTTTCCAGCTTGCCTGTTACAGTGGGCTGTTGGCTGATTTCTTCTTTCTCTCATTACACATTTATATTCTCTTTTACACGTACTTAATTAGAGCATTATCTACCTTTCCACAACATTTCTTTCCTCAAATCATACCCGCCTTTTACTGTGGTTATTCATGAGCTGAAAATCATTGTTGCACTTGCCTCCTCTTACATCATCTTCATGCTTACATCATGGCACCCATTCCTTCTCTCCTTGGCTCTTGAGATGACTTCTTTTGAATTCCAACTTTGTGATGTCCCCATTCTCTAGGCTTCAGCACAGACATCTGCCCACACATCACAAAAGCACTGCAGTGTTCCTGCCTTTGCTACTTCTGTTCTTCCAAGGCTCAGGAATTCCTTTCCTGTTGTTCTACCCCATCACTTCTCTCACTGTTTAACTCCCAGATACTCCTACATCCCTCAAAATATAGTGGGAATTCAATCATATACTCTAATGTAATGGCCAAGCTCAAAGCTGGACCAGGTCTGAGAACAGTGCTGAGGTCAGGAGCATTGACTTTACCCAGAGCAGGGTAAGGCAGAGTTTTTAACTCTGTCTGAAGACCTTGCAGCAAACAGCAAACTCTGGTTTATTGACTGCAGCTGAAGGGCTGCAAAGGGAACTGAAAACCAAGTCAGCTGCCTGGAGTTTGAAATTCATCCAAGAAGAATCTGCAACTTTCTAGAAAAGAAAGGCTTACCAGCTGAAAGAGGTTCAAAAGTGGTGGGATGGAGAAAGAGCTGTCTTCACTGGCAAGCTTTTTCTGGGAGTGTGTGTTTTTCATCCTTGCTCAGTACTTTGCTACTGTGGTGGTGTTGCTTTGTAATTCTCCGTGCACACGCAGCTAAACATGAGTTGTGTTATCAGCTCCTTTTTGTATTGCTGTGCACCACAATCCCTGAATCGAAATGTATTCCTGCTCCTACCTTTGAAGTTGATACCTTTGATCTTTGGAAATGCAGAGGCAGCGGAGGTAACAGGAGTATAATTATGCAACACCAAATAACCCCAGGACAATGAAGGCAAAACTCTAGCTCTCACAGAAAAGTTCCTGCTCTGTCTAACATCTACAGTGGTCAAGGCCTCCATACTTCATCTCAGGCAAAATGCATAACCTCCAGTGCCTGTGGTATATTCCATAAACTCAGAGGAAAAACTCTGTTTTCCACTATGTTGACATGACATCCATCTTTTTTCTATAAGTATTGTTTTTTGATGTGCATGAAAGCCAAAGTCTATATATCCTAGGTTTAATAAGCAGAGTACTTTGCAAATATTCCTTGCAACAAGTTGTCATTTTATCTTCTGTAGTTCTATAATAACATCTGCTGTAGCAGTCTTAAGCCTGGGTTTGGGATATGGGCAAGATTCCTTCTCCATGGTGATGTTTCAAAAGTACCCTGTTTTTCTGCCTCTCTTTTCCCTGAAGTCAACAGAAGCAACATTAGGACAACTCTTTCCTTTAAAAATTGCCTCTTGTCCAGTGGCAACAAACAGCTGGACACTCTCCAGTGTGGTCTAAAGAGGTGTTAGGTGAAACAAGGCTAGTCTTTGTAACTTAAACTGTTTCTAGCTTCCTAATTCTCCATCTCTGTCCTGTAGGTTCACAACAGAAACCTGCTGTCCCTTGACTTTGATCGTGTGACAAGGACAGAGAAAATCTATGATGACCACCGCAAGTTCACACTCCGCATCCTCTATGACCAGGCAGGGAGACCCAGTCTCTGGTCACCCAGCAGCAGACTGAACGGGGTCAATGTCACGTATTCCCCGGGAGGACACATTGCAGGGATTCAGAGGGGCACAATGTCAGAAAGGCTGGAGTATGATCAGTCTGGCAGAATTACATCCAGGATCTTTGCTGATGGCAAATCATGGAGCTACACTTACTTGGAGAAGGTAAGAATCCTCCTGTTGCTCAGAGGTGGTGCATTTGGTGCAAGTGGGCTTTACTCCTTTGAGCTCAGCACAGCTGCACTCCTTCACATCAGCTGATTTATGGTCCTTATGGTCCAATACTCCTTTTCTGCCTACACTAAGGTGCACATAGTAACTTCGATGCGAGACCACCAAACAGCAATTGAAAGGAGCCTGAGAAGTTTCTTCCCAGTCACACTGAGAGCATCTTAATGCTGTGAAGCTTTGACATTTGATTTTTTAAGCACAGCATTCCTTTGTTGAGGTAGATGCAGTATAAAATATCTTCCAGTAAAGTCAGAGGAGTGAACAGCAAGAATTTCCAGTAGGATTTTCCATGTGAAAATAACCTGTACGGTCTGACATTCTGCCTTCCATGAGTGGCCTATTCCTGCTTTGTAGGAAATACCTGTAATTAAGAAGTACGAGGCATGAATCCAGCCAGATTGTTGCAGTACACTTTGCAGTGTTTTCTGTAGTCTGCACTCTGTAGATTGGCACGGGATTTAAATTCTTCTGGGTATGACCATTCATCATTACACTGCCCTGTCCTATAGATCCATAGGCTGCATACCTGGGGCTGGAAATTTTTATTCCTGATTTTTGTATAGAGCCTATCCCTACAACAGTTTAAGGAAGCTACAGTAACATAGCTTTTAAAAAGCAAAAAGTATTGACTTGCTCCTTGTATTATACGTATGGACTGTTGTTACATGCAAAAAAAAAAAAAAAAAAAACCCAACCAAAAAATCCCAGAACAAATAAGCCTGCAGGCAGAAGTTTGGACTAGGAGAGTAATAGAAGATACAGAGACATAATTAATTAATTGGGCATTGGAAGGTGTTGGGGGATACTTCTTCAAGCATTGTTTAAGTAGCTCTACCAATTGTATTTGTTTAGTCTGTAAAATCTATTGGCACAGGGAATTTGGTTAGAGACAGCTAAATACAGGGTATTGATTCTGAGCTGAGCATTCTGAATTTAGACCTTCCTCACTGCATTAACTGCTTCCTCCTCTGACCCACTCCTACCTGGGGATGCTCGACGTGCTGTGCAGCTGCATACCTCTCCCCATTTAATCCTATGGGTGCAGAGATTTATCTCACTTGCCATTCTCTGTGGACTGGAGAGTCTTGCAGGTTTTGTGAGAGTTGAGTATAATTTTGCCTGGAAACCAGGAATATAATCTATACTTTTGTCCTTCCCATCCAGTCCATGGTGCTGCTCCTTCACAGCCAGAGACAGTATATCTTTGAGTTTGATAAGAATGACCGTTTGTCATCGGTGACCATGCCCAACGTTGCTCGTCAGACTTTAGAAACCATTCGTTCCATTGGTTACTACAGGAACATCTACCGGCCACCAGAAGGCAATGCCTCAGTAATTCAGGATTTCACAGAGGATGAGCAGCTCCTCCACACTTTGTACTTGGGCACAGGGAGACGTGTCATCTACAAGTATGGGAAGCTGTCCAAGTTAGCCGAGATGCTCTACGACACCACAAAGATCAGTTTCACTTATGACGAAACTGCTGGCATGCTGAAGACCATAAACTTGCAGAACGAAGGGTTCACATGTACAATCAGATACAGACAGATAGGACCCCTCATTGATCGACAGATTTTCCGCTTCACTGAGGAAGGCATGGTGAATGCACGCTTTGACTATAATTACGACAACAGCTTTCGGGTGACCAGCATGCAAGCTGTCATCAATGAGACACCTTTACCCATTGATCTCTACAGGTACGATGATGTGTCAGGCAAAACTGAGCAATTTGGTAAATTCGGAGTTATTTACTACGATATCAACCAGATTATCACCACTGCTGTCATGACTCACACCAAACATTTTGATGCCTATGGCAGGATGAAGGAGGTCCAGTATGAGATATTCCGATCTCTCATGTACTGGATGACTGTGCAGTATGACAACATGGGGAGAGTGGTTAAGAAAGAGCTAAAGGTTGGCCCTTACGCAAACACAACTAGGTACTCATATGAATATGATGCTGATGGCCAGTTGCAGACAGTGTCTATCAATGACAAACCACTCTGGCGCTACAGCTATGACCTGAACGGAAACCTCCATTTGTTGAGTCCGGGGAATAGTGCCCGCCTTACACCGCTCAGATACGACCTCAGGGACAGGATTACTAGACTGGGGGATGTGCAGTACAAAATGGATGAAGATGGCTTCCTGAAGCAAAGGGGCAATGATATTTTTGAGTACAATTCAGCTGGCCTGCTCATCAAAGCGTACAACAAAGCTAGTGGGTGGAGTGTGAAATACCGCTATGATGGCCTAGGCAGGAGAGTCTCTAGCAAAACCAGTCATGGCCATCACCTGCAGTTCTTCTATGCAGATCTGACCAACCCAACCAAGGTCACCCATTTATACAACCACTCAAGCTCAGAGATCACCTCCCTCTACTATGACCTCCAAGGTCATCTCTTTGCAATGGAGCTCAGCAGCGGTGATGAATTCTACATAGCCTGCGATAACATTGGCACTCCTTTGGCTGTCTTCAGTGGGACAGGCTTAATGATTAAGCAGATACTGTACACAGCATATGGAGAGATCTACATGGACACTAATCCCAACTTCCAGATCATCATCGGCTACCACGGAGGACTGTATGACCCCCTCACAAAGCTTATCCACATGGGACGGAGAGACTATGATGTGCTAGTGGGTCGGTGGACAAGTCCAGACCACGATATGTGGAAGCATCTGAGTAGCAATAACATAATGCCTTTCAACCTGTATATGTTCAAGAACAACAATCCCATTAGCAACTCTCAGGATATCAAATGTTACATGACAGGTAAGACATTTAAATTAATTAACATATTCACAAGTTTGCCATCAGTGAGTAGCTTTCTTCTCTCTCAATATCCTGGTTACCATGATATCCAGTGTTTAATATAATGGACACAAGCTTTTCTTTGCCAGTTGACCCCTATGTCCAGGGCATGTTTAATTCATTAGCATAGATAAGACTGTAATTCCCAGACTTGTTTCTTTTTCTCTTCCTTAGTGTTTGTTCCTTTTATTTTGCTTCCAGTGTTTCGTACCCTCAAATATCCCAAGTTTAGCTACCAATTAATGTTCTGATAACCTTTCTCTTTGTAGAGGGGCAGCTCTGTTTACCCAGTTTTGCCTAGAGATTTATTTGCAACTAAGCAAATTACATGCAGATTTGTTTTAACAGAATGGCAACAGCAACTTCCACCTTTTACTACAGTCAGCACTGCATTTCAGAGCACACTACACAAACCATGTAGTTCAAAGTTAATCTGCCCCACAAAATTAAGTTTCTACTAAGAGTCATTAAAAGCAGGTGTGTTAGACTTAAAGGCCACAATTTAGGGCATAGCTATCCCACAGCTTGACATAAACTTTGCACTGCTTCCCCTGGGACATTATAAAATGGAATAACATGAGCTCTATGTGTGGGTTTTTTTATACAGAAAATCATTCTGTAGTGTAAATGTCTTTCCTATATTCATAGATTCATGTAATCCTAGAATTATTTAGGTTGGAAAATACCATTAGGATCATTGAGTCCAACCATTAACCCAGCACTGCCAAGTCTACCACTAAACCGTGTCCCAAAATGTCACATCTACACATCTTTATACACCTCCAGGGATGGTGACTCCACCACCACTTCCCTGTGCAGCCCGTTCCAGTGCTTGACAGCCCTTTCAGTGAAGAAATTTTTCCCAGTACCCAATTTAAACCTCCCCTGGTGCAACTTGAGGCCGTCTGCTCTCATCCTATCGCTTGTTCCTTGGGAGAAGAGACCAACACTCACCTTGCTACAACCTCCTGCCAGGCAGCTGTACAAAGCAATAAGGTCCCCCCTGAGCCCCCTTTTCCCCAGGCTGAGCCCCCCCAGCTCCCCCCGCCCCCCCCCCCCGGGCTGTGCCGCAGCCCCTTCCCCAGCCCCTGCCCGGCTCTGGACACGCTCCAGCCCCTCCGGGTCTGTCTGGGGGTGAGGGGCCCAACGCTGAGCCCAGGGCTCGAGGGGCGGCCGCACCAGGGCCCAGCACAGGGGGACGGGCACTGCCTGGCCCTGCTGGCCACGCTGCTGCTGACACCGGCCAGGGCGCTGCTGGCCGCCGTGGCCACCTGGGCACACGGGGGGCTCATGCCCAGCCGGCTGCCGACCAGCCCCCCCAGGCCCTTCCCCGCCGGGCAGTTCCCAGCCCCCTGCCCCCAGCCCGCAGCGCTGTGGGGGGCTGGTGTGACCCACGGGCAGGGCCCGGCACTCAGCCCCGTTGGGCCTCATACAACTGGCCTCGGCCCCTCGGCCCGGCCTGCCCAGACCCCCTGCAGAGCCCACTGCCCCCCAGCAGGTCACACTGCCCCCAGCTCGTGTCCTCTGCAAACCCACTGGGGGTGCGCTCCAGCCCCTCGTCCAGGTCACTGATGGAGACATCAAACAGGACTGGCCCCAGCGCTGGTCCCTGGGGACACCACCTGTGCCCGGCGCCAGCGGGATGTGACTCCATTCCCCACCACGCTCTGGGCCCGGCCACCCAGCCAGCTTGTTACCCAGCGCAGAGCACACCCGTCCCAGCCCTGGGCACCAGTTCCTCCAGGAGATGCTCTGGGAAACGGTGTCAAGGGCTTTGCTAAGGTCCGGGTAGGCACCATCCACAGCCTTTCCCTCACCCACTAGGTGGGTCACCTTGTCCTAGAAGCAGATCAGGTTCATCAAGCAGGACCTGCCTTTCATAACCCCATACTGTCAGGGCCTGATCCCCTGGGTGTCCTGCATGTGCCCTGTGATGGCACTCAGGATGATCTGCTCCATCACCTTCCCCAGCACCGAGGTCAGGCTGACAGGCCTCTAGTACCCCAGATCCTCCTTCCAGCCCTGCCTGTAGATGGACATCACACTGGCTGACGTCACGTCAAGTGGGACCTGCCCAGTCCTCCAGGACTGCTGGTAAATGATGGAGAGCGGCTCGGTGAGCACTGCCAGCAGCTCCCTCAGTGCCCTCGGGTGGATCCCACCCAGCCCCATGGACTTGTGCATGTCTCAGTGGTGTAGCAGGTCACTGGCCATTTCTCCATGGATTACGGGGGCTTCACTCTGTCCCTGTCCCTGTCTCCCAACTCAGGGGGCTGGGTACCCCGAGAACAACTGGTCTGACTATTAAAGACTGCTCCAAAGGCATTAAGTACTGTTGGGGTTCTGCAGACCTGCTGCAGATCCCAACAAAGTACCTCAGGCTTTTCCTCAGCTTGTGTCACTGTGTTTCCTCCCACATGCGATTAAGGATGGAGATTCTCCTTAGCCCTCCTTTTCTTGCTAATGTTTTTATAGAAACATTTTTAGTTGTCTTTTACAGCTGTAGACAGATTAAGTTCTAATTGTATGTTGGCCCTTCTCATTTTCTCCCTGCACAACCTCTCGACATCCCTGTAGTCCTCCAGAGCTGCCTGCCCCTTCTTCCAAACGTCACAAACTCTCCTTTTTCCCTGAGTTCCAGCCAGGCTGGTTGCCTTCCCCACCGGCTCATCTTTCAGCACGTGGGGACAGCCCGCTCCGGTGCCTTTTAAGTTTTCTTTCCCGAAGATGTCCAGCCTTCCTGGGTCCTTCTCCGGTCAGGACAGCCTCCCCTGGGACTGTCAGCCAGGCCCCGCAACAGGCCAAGTCTGCCCTCCAGAAGTCCGAGGTGGTGGTTCTGCTGATCCCCTCCTTGCTTCTCCAGGAATCGAAAACTGTCGTGATCGCTGTGGCCCAGATGGCCTCCAGCCATCGTGTCACCCACCAGTCCTTCTCTGTTTGCAAACAGCAGGTCCCATGGGGGCCTTCCCTCGCTGGGTGCCTCACCAGCTCTGTCGGGAAGGTCTCTCCCACACACTCCAGCAACTCCCAGACTGTTCCCTCTCTGCTGATGGCATTTCCAGCAGGCACCTGGTAACTTGCAGTGCCCCATGAGAACAAGGGCTCCGATCGTGAGACTTCTCCCCGCTGCTTATAGAGCATTTCGCCTGCCTCTTCGTCCTGGTTGGGCGGCCTAGGACAGACTCCCACCATGATATCGGCCGTGTTGGCCTTCCCCGATTCTTACCTGTAAACACTCAACCTTATCGGCACCATCATCAAGCTCTAGACAACTAAAACACCCCCTAACATACAGGGCCACCCCACTGCCTCTCCTTCCATGTCTATCCCTTCTGAAGTTTAGAGCCATCCACTGCAGCACTCCAGTTGTGCCAGTCATGCCACCATGTTTCTGTAGTGGCAACCATGTTATAGTTCTCCTGCTGCACAACAGCTTCCAGCTCCTCCTGGTTGTTGCCCACGCTGCATGCATTGGTGTAGATGCACTTCAGCTGGGCTGTTGATGCCTCCACCTTTTTGGGGAGTGAAGCCCTAATTCCTACGTGACCACTCTCAGGCACTTCCATGGCTTCCAAGACATCAATAACCTGTGTGTCTTTGCTGCCACGTGGATCTCCATCCCCTACCTCCACTGAGATGGAAGACCACCTAGCACATTGTCCCTTAAGCATTGGTGTGGTGCCTCCAGGCTTATCTTTAGAGAGCCTGGTTTTATCTCTTTCCCCCTTCAAACCTAGTTTCATACTTTGTGCAACACTGGTAGTAATGTTTGAGAGGACTGTTTTGGTGGGACTCTTTTCTAGATACCTCCCATTTGAAAACCAGGTGACACAATCACAGATTTAATGTACATACTTCTTAAGGAGGTATAATTAATTTTTAAGTGCTCCTGCTGCATCTATAAAAAGTTTCCTATATTCAACAAACAATATTTGCATTCCCCAAAGTTGAGATTGGCTTAATAGCAAAAAAAAAAAATTACAAAATAAAAATCCTGGGTTGTTATATTTCGCTTGTTTTTCTAGCCATTAGGATTTGTGCTTTCAGGTTCTTCTGCAATAATCATAAGGATTAGATTGTATTTTTTTTAATTAAAAGCTGTTTTCTCCAGAGCTGAGAAGATGATGCCATGAGGGAAGTAAAATATGCCAAAAGATGCAGACTAAGATCCCATGTGTTGGCCTCACTGATAATTAAGGCTGGCTGGGAATACATTGAGATAACTTTTCCTATCAGAAAATGCTCATTTGTCAAAACTGAATTTGTTTATGGGAGAAAGTTGATCTTAAGAGATTTCTCAGCAGAGATGTTGTAAACAGCTCTCGAAATTGTCTAAATGACAAATTTTGAAGTAGCCTAAGAGGAAAATTCCTCTTTAGTTTGCAGCCTTTTAAAGTTAAGTGTAAACTAATGACTGAAAACTGGAAAAAAACTGGAATTAAGGAGTCAAAACCAAAATGGAAGATCTTAAGTTGAAATTCTTGTCTTGAACAGTTATAGTTTTTGAACAGTTGCTGTGTGATACAGTAACAGATTTTTGTTTTCCTGCTCAAATTAAGACAGGACAAAATTTCCAGTCCTGTCTTGGAACAGGTGAACACCTTCCCACTAAGCTCTGATGATACAATCAAGATATCAAAATCTGATATTTTAATATTTTATATGCACCAAGTAACTTTTTCCATGATCTTAAAAATCCTGGGTTTAGTCTATCAAGAATATAGAGCCCAAACACATATTTTAAGTTCCTTCTGTCCCCACACGTGGAAGAAACAGGTCACATCATGGAATGAAAGCCATGATGAAAGGCTGCTGCTCTGGCATTTCTTTCTGCTGAAGCTTTCAGGCACCTCGTGGGCAGGACCTGCGATGAGAGTGTTCTTGTAATCACAACCAAATCTGCCCAGATTTGGGCACAGGGAACCACTTTCTGTCCCTCCATCCCCACCCTGGGACCTGCTGTCCTTAGGGGAGCTCAGCGCCCAGGACATGGGTGAACAACACGTGCTTTGGTCTTCCAGAGGTGAGGTTTTGGAACCGTGGGTACAAATTGGAGGCGTGCAGAGGGGAAAGCAGAAGCAGGCATTTGCGTTTTGAGAGGCCCATTGTTAAACATGAATATTTTAGTGATTGTACACTTCATGGCGCAGAGCTTTGCTGCCAGCTTCAGCAATCCTGATGGATTGAACTGACATTTCCATTACATGTGTCTGCATTAAGCACTCTCTTTCTTTGCCCTCAAATGAATTTACTGTGAAATGTGTTGGCAGGGTTACTGTAGCTGAAAAAAAAAAAAAAACAACAAAACACCCAACTCTGTGATGTGAAATGTGCTTTTCTGTCAAAGAAGTTGTCACTGCCTTTTGGCAAATTAATATTTCCCCCTCTGTTTTCTCAGCTCCACACCTTCCTCCCATGTTTTTGCGTTGCTTGGTTGAGGTTTTGTTTGGGTTTTGTTTTTTGGGTTTTTTTTTTGTTCAGGGTATTCCAGCACCTCTTCCCAAAACGAACAAACTCCTGTTTGCAAATGTTTTGAAAGTCAGTTTTCTGAGAAGTATCAAAAAAAGCCTGTCTTGAATCTTCGCAGACATGTTGCATGTCTTTCGGCTGTTCAGCATCCCTGCTCTGTATTCTTTTTAACAGTTGTGAAGCGCTTGGAAAATGGTTCCTGCACCAGTGCTGACCTTCAGTATTTTACTTTGTTCTCCTGACCACCTGGTCCACAATATGTACATCAAAGGTCTTCATTTCAGATGAGAAGGATTAGGAAGCAGGCTGGCTTAGCGCTAAGCAAAAAAATAATCAAATGAGCCTTCTAATTTATTTCCCTCCACCCAGCCTCTCTGTTTCAAAGACACTCCAAAACCAATCTGTACGTTGAGTGAACAGAAGTGTTTTTATTACAGAAATCCTCCCCCTTCCACATGGATTGTCACAAGGGCTTTTTGGACATCTGCCCAATCACAACATTTTGGCCTGTAAGAAAACAAGCAACAGATAGTGTGTTTGTTTGGCTCCTGGCTCTCCAGTCATCTGGAAGTGCCTTATTTGCCTCTTAAATCCATAATTTCTTTTCCGACCAACTCTTCAAAGCACTCATTTAGGCTCAGGGGGAATAGAGAAAAAATATTCAAAGACGTATATTTGATTATTTAAATTGATCCCTTTTTCAGATTGTTTCCACAATGTTTATTGAGTTTAACAAAATGAAAATCAAGCCCCTTGCACATGCAGCTCGAAGCAGAGCTATCACCAACACAATCCCAGTTACATCCAAACATGTAAGACCCCTGGGAGCTGATATTAGTTAAACTTTACCTTCATACCTTTATTTTTTCTTGCAATTGCTATTTGTGTGCCAAGAGCACACCATATTGCTTGGAGACTGTAGCAGGTGTGTCCTTCTCTAGAGTTCAGCGAACGCAAACAACGTGAGATCATCAAATGCTCTGAAGTTAAGGGGGGAAGCGATGCTGATCCCAAGCAGATCTAGGAGTTAGCCAGCCTCATCATTATTTCCTCCAGCAGATTAACTGTCAGCTGCTATTCCTAATAGCTGTGCAATCAAAATTCAGGGGAGACACTGTAGTGTACTTTTAGGTGAATGCTGGAACAATGTCCCAAGTGGCTGAGTTTTCCATCATGTCCCCTTTAGTGCCCATGGTCCCCCTTCCGCATTGGACAATAATTTATGGCTTGTAGCCAGCAGTTTTCTCACCATCCATGGTCTTTTTCTAAGAGGTTTGTGAAAAGTACCCAAGCGAAGTAGTCTTGTATCTGTACGCTTATTTTCACTATAATGTACCTTGCAGGTAGTGTGGAGGCTGATTTTAAATATCACTATAAAAGATGACATGCAACTTTACACTGGTTTAATACTCAAACTATCTTCTTATGAAAAATGCCAAGAAACTCAGGACTGAGGTGGAAATGCCATGGAAAAAGCAGCGTATATGTCTAGAGCCTCTTCCATGAGCACCTGTTAAATCACTGTGCTGTTCGTCCTAGCTGTCCTGGTATTCTGGCTCACAAAGCTCTAAATTTAGTCTTTAGCCTGCAGGCCCTTTGAGTGTCCTCAGGAAGAGAATTATTGTGGCTGAACGTTCAGAGCTGCCTGTAGGACTGGACAACGCTTCCCATACAGCTGGAGCATCTCAGCCTCCAGTTAGTGTATTGTTGTTCCTGTGCATCTCCTGCATACCTTAGAGCAGTGCCTGGTTCCTGCTGATGAAGTGCAGATGTGGAGTTGGCTTTGGTTTGGGCCATTTGGTCACTGCCAACGCTTCTGTTTCAGACCTGGGAAAGTGCAATTTGGACTGTGGTTGGAGGTTGAGAAGCCCAGCTTTGTCACACAGTTCTTTCAAGGACTGTTCAGGTGTGGGCTTTTCACACAAAGATGACACTCGTCATTTTGGCCAGACTGCTACAGCACCAGGCACCATAGGGTCCTCCTCTGTGCCTTCTCCTGGGTAATCCTGCTTGAGAGATCAGATAATCTGATTTATGCTTCTCTTCCCTTCCAGATGTCAACAGTTGGCTGCTCACCTTTGGGTTCCAGCTACACAATGTCATCCCCGGCTACCCCAAGCCAGACATGGATGCAATGGAGCCGTCCTATGAGCTAATCCATACACAGATGAAAACCCAAGAATGGGACAATAGCAAGGTGATCCCTGCAACTCCATACTGTATCTCACACACTTCCCAGCAAACTATCCAGTTGCAATCTTTATTAAACAAAAAAACCTTTCAGCATATTATTCCACATACACTGGGAGGTTAAAAACAAGTCAGTCCCCATTACAGTAATGAAATCTGACTCAATAATCACACCTTAAGTTCCTTACTGATGTGGTATTTTTTCCTGTGTTATTTTCTGGTGGTTGTTCAATGCAGTGGTGTGTTACTTTCTCCCACAAGAGGCCACGGTATCACATATTGCACACTAAGTTCAAGGCCTTTGCACCAAGGATTCTTGGAAGTGAAAAAAAAAAAAAAAAAAGGCAAAAAAAAAAAAAAACAAATCCTGATAAAGAATTAGTTTCTGCAGATTTTTTTCTATAAACTTATTCAGTCTGGTTTAAAATGTCTTAAACACGTCCCATTACTTCCCTAGGAAGCTGTTCTGCATTGCAGGGGGTCTCACCAGAAAGAAGTTTTAGATGATAGTTAACTTTCATTTTACCTGGCTGGGTTTAATCACTAGTCACTGTGTCCTGCTTTTAAAAACAGGACTGCATCACAAGCCATTTTGGTAGATGCTGGCACAAAATTCAATGATGAAATTGGCAAGAAAAAGGCTTTTACAGCCCAATCATTTCCTCCTCTCTTGCTGCTAGGAATTATTCAGCTGAAAGATGGAGGCAACACTGTTAAAGGTTTGCACACTGGGTCAGGATCAGAAAGCCCTGGGTTACTCCCAGCCCTACTGCTTATCAGTTGTATGACCTTGAAAAAGTCATTTACTTCTTAGGATGCTCTTTCATCTCCGAGCCTGATTTTATTCTGGGGTTGCTTTCATCTGTTTAGTCCAAATCCTCTTTAGTCCGAGTACCTGCTTGCTATTGCGGTGTATTCAAACATCGCGAGAGCCGTGACGCACCAACATGATTAGGGATATCAGGATATGCTCTTAACATTTCTGCTAACAAAATTAGAACTGTAGGAAGTGGAACCGGTTCCAGCTGCCTTCCTAGCCTCTTTATCTATGAGTTCACTGAAATCTCACTGTCCTGCAGCAGATTCTTGAGGTCCTGTACATATTAAACCAGGATGTAAAATACAGTGTCACATTTCCTGAACCGCAAAAGGTATCACTCAGACGTATGAACAAGATACTGCGCATTAGTAAAACAGTCATGTGTCAGCCCATCCTTGGTACTCCGCCTCATAGCTATGGTGAACACAAGCTAAAATGTACCAGCTTCAACTTCAACAAGAGACTAATATTAAGATCTATCACTTTATAATAGAGGGGGACCAAAATAACGATGCCTTTTGCTACCATGACTGAGAAATGTGCTTGAAAACCGTTACACCACAGTAACTTGGTTGTGTTTTGGACCTTAGAGACTCGGTTTTTGTTCCTTGCTTACTTGGATTAAACAATAAAATACTAATAGAGATTATTTCTGTAATGAGAAATAGCCTCAGGATTTTTCCCCCTTTCTGATGTGACACATTCTCCCCAGGCAAAGCTATAGAGAAGGCAAACTGGGAAGGCTCATTCAGAAACTGCACAAAAGATTGTCTCTGAATTTTTATGTGCGGTAGATACTAACTCTCACAGAACCACAAAATAAATTGTTATTATTATTATTATTATCATTATTTTATCATTAGTTCATTATTATTATTAGATGTATTGAATAGCCAAGTAACTCGAGTGACAGCTTGACATGAAGACTGACACTTGCTCATTACAGGCAGCTGTGCTGGAAATAAAACCAAGGAGCCCTCCCTTCCATCCACCCATTTTAGGTGAATCTGCCTGAATGAGCAGTAAGAAGAAAAGAAAATCTCCACATCCCTTTCAGGCTTTTAAAGCAAGAAGCTGCAGTGAGGACTGTGCAGGGACCTGCTTAGTAAAAGGGCTTTGTGCAGCCGTTGTGCTTCCAGATGAGTCACTTCACACTCAGCTGTAGAAAGTGGAATTTAACCATTGCAGGCTGTTTCATACTCTTATGACAGCAACAAAACATGAATATTTTTATTTTAGTCGACAGTTGCAGGATCACGCTGTGAGAGCAAGTGGCTCTCATGCTATAGAGCTGGATTCCCTTCCTTTCTGTCACACCCAGCATTTTGTAGGCATATATTTGCATAAAATAAATTCATTCACATATGATTCCTGAACACGTGATCCATTTTCTCTGAAGCCTATCTGTGCATCCAACACTGATGTTCCACAGGCAGTTCTGTTCACTCCCAACCCTTCCAGCCGCACATACACACTACCAGACAGAGTCCAGCCCTACTTCCTACTGGTTGTCTTTGTATTTATTGATGAAGCATGTGGAAGAAAATACAAACTTTTGACAATTTCACATAGCAAATGGCAGAATTAAACAAAGGTAAATGGAAGCACAGGAAATAATTTCAGATAATAAGTCTGATCAAACTGTGAAAAGGTCTTCCAAAGCATATGGAGTAAGCTCCAGAGCTTTCATCATTTAAAAGTAGCCTGGGCAAGGCACTGGACAATGCCCAACCTGCTTGCAATCCAGGGATGGTCACTGAATGATGTACCACAGTGTTTTCATCTCCATGTCTTCCGATCCCTGGATTCTCTGGGTCACATCCCTCCTTGAAGTAGACCAAAGTAAATTTGAGCTACTCCACTGGCTTTGTTGATCAAAGCTGTGGCTCAGAAGAGTAAGTTGGGGTTTTTGTCAGAGCAGAACAAATAATAGGAGCACAAGAGCAAAGCAACTGACTCCACATAAATGGCTGCTTTGTATCTTTCCGGAGTGGATAACCAGAGGGCCCTAGCATCTCCTTCCAAAACACTGTTGGTACTTGCCTTGCAGGGCTGGAAGATGGGAGAGATAATTCTGACTTTGAGCATCCACCAGCTCAGAAACAGCCAGCATGTCATAAACCTTGCACTAACCCCCTGCAGCTCTGGAGTGACATTTAAAATCCAATACTCTGTTGTGCAGCCCTTTCTCCCCCTCTCCTCCCTGTGACCATGAGGCTGTCACTAAATTGTTTGTTGAACAAGTTCAGTGTTATTGGCCACCAGGGGACTCTGGGTGACCTCTAGCATATTGTAGAGCTGCTGCACCTGAATCCAATTTATCTTCTTTTCCCCCCCCCCCCCCCCCCCTTTTTTCTTGTTGAACTGTCAGGTAATTGGTGGAGCCAGAACAACCCTACTTGCAGGGAGGGGTGTTTTCGAGTTGACACTTATATTGTTAACTACATCATATTATTAACTACTCTTCTCTCCACCCCACAAGCACTGTGCTTCCAGGAGGGGTCATGTTTTCTGCGGTGTCCATTACAGGCTGTGCTGGAGGAGCAGCTTTTGGCATCCCTTATGGAACAGCATTTTGGAGCCAAGGGCTGATCTGGGATGCTAAGCCAGGGAGTGAGCTGTAGGGCTGTGCTTTCTGGCAGAGCTTCTCCCAAGGACAATCTGTTTGAGGGACTGGCTCTGCCAGTGTTCATCATTTAGGGGGGCCATCCTGATATTGCGAGTGCTTTGTCCAGGGCTTGGGCCATTATGCTGTCTGCACATCTGTCCATCAGCCCCTAGTTAAGTTTTGCAGAAGTAGTGGCCAGCTTTCACTGGATCTAATGTGCAGAAGGGAGCTGAAGCCTCAAAGACATTAAGCTCTTGAAGCTTTATGAAAATAGATGAGCAAGAGAAGGCGGCAAATCCTCTGATTTCCCCACAGATGGAAATCTGCTTGATGAGCTCAGCCTCATTGTCCCCCCGCAGCTGTGTACACTGGTGGGTGTACAGAGACCTGTCCTCTAAGCCCAAGGGTTAGCACTTGTGTTTAGCTCAATGCTAACCGATCAGCGTCTCCAGCACTGGCCTTGCTGGCCATTCGCACACCTCCATGTCCCACCTGCGCTGGAGGTTGGCGGGCCTGTTACCTCTCCAACCAGCAGTGCTGCCATGCTGATGGGTAGGTGCCTGGTAGGCTGTTGTGGTGGATGGGCTCCTCCTCCTGTGCCTCACCCAGGCAGGAGGCGGTGGGGGTCATCTGAATGGGGACTCATCTTCAGATGATGGCCAGGTGGAATGGAGGGAAGAGACTGATTTCTGCAGAATGGTTTTGTTAACAGAGAGTGTGCAGGTAAATGGGAAGGAGTTAACGGTGAAAAATGTTTCAGAGAAGTCATAACTTCCAAGCCTTCCGGAAGAAGTGGCTTTCTGTGTTCTAAGCCATATGGTGGTAAGAGAAACACCTATCTGTGTATAATGGCACAAGGATATAAAGAAACTTGGAAACATGTTTCACGTATTTCACATCTTGGATCCTTGATGGGAAATTAAAGCTTTCAGTCTCACACTGGAAGGCGGTATTTAAAAACAACAGATGACAGTATCTGGCTATGGTATTTTGAATCCTCAAGAGGTGCCGGCAAAATGCAAGAGGCTATTCAGAGATCTCTGTAATGTGCCGTTCTCTTGAGCTCTGTGCAGCAGCGAACAAATGATGAAGGTTGTTCCCTTCTCTCCAATGGGTTGTTACTAGATAAAGTGAAATGTCACCTAAGGACATCTGATTAAAAAACTACCGTGAGGAAAAACAAACCCAGCATATTTGTCACTCACATCTAGCAACAAATATTGAAATAAAATAACTATTAATTCCCTTCTTTCTTCTGTAAAACAGGTTTTATAGATATCTTGGTTTACAATTGCTAAAAGCAGCATTGTTTTGTAGAGAATACCACATGCCACTAAGCCTTGGATGGAGATTTTCTGTTTCTCTTCCTTGCCAGTTCATTAAAATGAGTTCTAAGATGAAACAGAACTGGTAATTTCAAAGTCAGGGATGCATTGCCTCTTTGTACTACACATAATCTGTTTGCCTCCACCCCCTTTATATTCACAGCAGAGCACACAAGCTAGCTGTACTCTGGTTTGCCTGAATGTATTGGTTTGGTTTTGGGTTTTTTTTCCAGTTGGATGTGTTTGCTTTTCCTTTCAGAAAGTGCTGTTCCCAAATACGCTCTTTTACCAAAGAAAGGCACTCAAAAATAATTTCAAAGTCATCCTGGGCTCATTTTCAAGATAACATACATGTGTTTAGTTATTGTAATAGTTAGGTGATGATGATGTTCAGCATTACAACTTTGCATGTGTCTGATCTCCTACTTCCCTGTGTGACAAGTGATGAGAAGAGCCCAGAAGGCCTGTAACCAGTCCCCAGTGGAAAACTCTTTGGGTGTGATTTTGTTCTTGATTAAGAGATTAAGATTAAGAGACCTGAATTTAGGTCTCTGCCTGTGAGCTTGGTATCCGAGCTTCCATTATAGCCAGCAGAGATCTACAACGAACAGGGTTGCTAGTACCAGGTGATATACCCTAGAGTTTCCTGGACTCCCTCATGTCTACAGCATGGATTACCAGCACCCTTCTAGAGCAACAACTGGTGGCCCAGCAGGGCTCCTCATGGTGTCAAAAATGATGTTCAGCACCACCCATTTGGGCGAGTTGCCAGTGGAGCCCATAGGACAGTTGAGACAATCAGCTCCTAGGAGGTAGGATTGAATTTCAAGACTAAAAGATGTAGATGTAGGTGTCTCCATGTGTGGAAGATGTGTGCACCCACTGTAATCTGTCAACGTCTGGTTGATACAGACAGTGGAGCTCACTTAAAGGGCTGTCCACCCGCTAGGCATTAATTTTAGACCAAGCTGAACACACTGTAGACTCCGCTGACTGTGCTAAGTAGGGGTTTGATTCAGTTGCCCGTACAGGGGCCAGGTAAGCAAAGTAGCTTTCAGGTAATACTCCAGAAGGGCAAATATCTCCCAGAGCTTCAGTTTCTCACTGCCCTGTGTGGATGCTGAAGGCATTCTGGGGCATCTCAGATCCCACTAGGCATCCACGTATGGGCAAGTGAAACAGTCCTGCAGTCAATGCTAACTACAATGTGCGTGAGAAGTGGGTGCCTTGAAGGCTAGGACAGCCACAGATTGACAGGTAAATGCTCAGTTTCTTTGCCAATGAATGTGGTTCAAGCCCTCAGCTTCACAAACCTCCACTTACAACGCCTCTAAGCAGGCCACGTGACTGGAGGTCAAGAGATTCCTAATTTTTTGGCTTCAGTCAGCCATTTTATCTCTGTTTTAGCCACCAGAAGGTGCCAGTGACAGTCATTCAGTTGTACATGCAACATGAGAAATGCTTTCCCGGTATAGAGGAGAGGATGTCCTGGATGGAGACCGAGAGGATACCAACAAGGCTGTTGGCCTCGTATCCTGTGTGGGTGTCCTTAGGCAGGAATTGACAGTGCCATTACTTCTAAATCATGTGTAATTCCTTAAACCTCCAAGTCCTGCCAGTAGCAGTGTGGGTGCTGCTTATTTTCTTTCTAAATGGCATTCAGATGAACACTGGAGCTGTGGAAATTGGATGGCTTCACATAATATCACAAAGGCAGTATGCAACTAGATCAAGAAAAGTATTCTATTATTAGGTCATAAATTGTGGGAGGGGGGAGGATTTAAAATTCAGGATTTCCTTTTATAACTGGCAATTACTGATCTGAAATTCAAAGCAATGGAGAATTTGACAATAAAATGGAAAAGCCAGAAAGTCCCAGGTAATGGGTTATGAAGCTTGAGGAAGGTAGATCATGGCACAGCTGCTGGCTGTGATACCTGCTGTATCACAGCGTACCATCCACCTTGAATTAATGGCAAACCCAAGGACACCATCCACTCATATACTCTGGTGTACAACAGTTTACCTCACAAGACTCCCTAATCTTATTGTAGATTATGTCTCTACAATTAAGCAAAAGAAGTCTAAGACCAATCCCTGGCCCTGAGGCTAGGTAGAAGTGACCTGGAGAGTTAGGAAACATGTATTGGAGAAAGCAGTTGGATGAATCCAAAACCAAACCAAAAGTTAAAATAGAAATTACTCAGTGTGAATAAGAGGTTCAATACAATGTCTCACTCTCTTTAGCAATATTTACTTTTAAAATTTTATAAAATAATATTATTTATAAAATATTTATTTTATATTTAGCAGTATAAACATATGGTTATGAACCATACGTCCCACTTGTACAAAGCACAGTAGATTGTTATATCACAGTGTCTGCCTTGCAGCATCAGTAGGTTTTCAGAGCTCGTTGCAAACTCACTTTTCATTTGGGATCAGAAGAAAAGACAAGGGAGTGATGCCCAGACATGCTGGTTTGTTGGAGCAACCTAATTTCGAGGCATGCGCGGGGATCTATACCTAATAATGTGCTCAGAACTGAAAAGTCACTAAGAGTTCCTGCAGCTCATCTAGAATAACGCAATGAAGACAAAACAGAAGGGGTGTGTGTGGAGATTTCTGATAGAAGTAATTCTCCCATGCCTAATGCTGTCTGACCTCCCAGAGCTCCCTTTGCCAAGTTAGATGGTTCAATTGATTCCAGAGACCCTGTATCGCTCAACTGCTGGTAAACATGGTGATGTGTATCCAGGTGGTGATATATAAATGATGGTAGGACATAGCAATGTAGCGCAGAAGACCTCATCTACATCCTTGAGTGAAGGAGCTCAGACCAAATGGTGATTCAATGCGAGTAATGAGAAGTACCTTTTCCCATCATTTGCAAAACTTAGTGAGGGGAGCTGGAAGAGCAGTGTGACATTAAGAAGTGGGACCACCTAGAGTCAACCCATATGAGATGCACCTGAGAAGAATACCTGCCCATTTAAACCTTTTTTGAAGAGGAAATAGCTAACCAAGGGTGTGTAGTATACACTTATTTAGAACAGTAAGTGTTTCATGGAGCCTAGGAACCTAATTGCTTCATGTCCATCATCGGTGACATCTACATTAATTATGTCCATTGCCTGCATAATTAGAGCACTTGTGCAACTGGCAGGGGAGCTAGGCTCCTCTCCCTATCAGGCTGTTAATTATATCGCTCTCTAGGCTGTGTGTGAGATCCCCCACATGCAGTATGGGGAGAACCAGAAAGAGCTCCTTTCAGAGGTGACTGGTTCCTGCTCCAACTACTATGCTGTTAATCAAAAGCAGAAAAGGAGGAGCTATGCCAGCTCACTTGGCACTTTGAATAAAAGTCAGTCCTGGGTATTTTAATGCTTTAGAACCCGAAACATGCTCTTGAACTTGAGTACCTCTGTTCCCCTTACAGTTTTCCCCTTTATAGATCAAAACTGCTCATAACCTCTGAGGGAGTTGCAATGCTAAATCCTTTGTTTTATTTCTTTAATGCTTTGAGACCCTTCCCTGGAAATGGCCACCATGGAATTGAGGGTTTATTTCCCTTCTCTCGCCAGGTAACGAGTCTTAGTTGAGAGGTCCATGCTGAAATGCCTGCATCATCTGAATTGTCTTCTTGCACCCAGGGAAGGATCTGAGCCTTTAGCCTGCAGACGGTTTAAGGCGATATCCTTCATAGATGTTAAATTTCCTCGAAATAATTGGAGGGCAGCAAATTTCTTTGTAGCCTATTTCTAATTCTGGATGTCATTACATTATTGAACTGAGCCGTTAGCAGTGCCAGGAGAGTTTTGTCATAGCATCCTCTAGCTTTTGTGAAATCTGAGCAAATAATTGTTCATGAACAGGGGTCTGTAAGAAGCCTGCACTGCCATGAATTGATGAGAGCATTTCCAAAGACATTTTGCAGTAATGATGAGCTGCTGACTCGCTGTGTGCTTGCTCCATTATATGCTAACAGCAAAAGTGACTTTGTATCGTACCTGACTACAAATGATCCCGGCTGTTGTCTCTCAGCGGTTCTCCTTCAGTGTAAGCCAAAACTTGAGCAACAGGTGTGACTGGCCTTAGCTCAGGGAGCCTGGCACATTGTAGAGGGTTTGCAGGAAACAGGACTTGGGCTTAGGACCTTCCTAAATTTTTGAACAACTTGCTTCGGCCAGATTGAAATGGGATCTAGAGGGGTAAAGGTCACTTTGAGGGTTGTACTTGTGACGTAGGGCTTTTGAAGGTAGCACAAGGAGTTACAAAGTGAAGACAAAATAGAGGGAACTTTTAGAAATGCTTCCACAATTTTTCACAGAAAATCTGAAAGCGTTTTGTAAAGCATCCTGGCCACAAAATGAATTATTCCTTATGTGCAGATGAAGACTGAAGCACAAAATAATTGCATGTCCAAACCAGATCCTCATACCACCAAGGCAAAAAGCCCTTTTCTACCTCTGCATCCTTCAGTCTGTGAGATTAAATACAGTTTGATTTATTGAAATAATGAGCATTAGGGGGAATAATCTGACAACATGTCTCTTCCATTAAAAAGAACTAACAATCTGAACAAAAGGTGGTAAGGGAGAAAAAAAAAAAACAAAAACGGAGCTCCTCATCAGATGTTCTGCTGGTCTCCAGCATGCTAATAATGCCTTTGGGTCACCAGGCTTCTCTTTCTAATAAGTCTTTCTCTTCTTTCTCTCCCTGCTCAGTCCATTTTGGGGGTCCAATGTGAAGTCCAGAAGCAGCTGAAGGCCTTTGTGACTCTTGAGCGCTTCGAACGGATCTACAGCTCCAGCATTGCCGGCTGCCGGCAGGTCAAGAAGAACAAGAACTTTGCCTCTGGAGGCTCTATCTTTGGCAAAGGCGTCAAATTCGCCATGAAGGATGGGCGCGTAGCCACTGACATTATCAGCGTGGCCAACGAGGATGGGCGGAGGATCGCGGCCATCCTGAACAATGCCCATTACCTGGAGAACTTGCACTTCACCATCGATGGGGTGGACACACATTATTTCATTAAGCAAGGGCCGTCGGAAGGTGACCTGTCCATCTTGGGCCTCAGCGGCGGGCGGAGGACCCTGGAGAACGGCGTGAACGTGACAGTGTCCCAGATCAACACAGTGCTGAGTGGAAGGACTAGACGTTACACAGACATCCAGCTCCAGTATGGCGCGCTGTGTCTGAACACTCGCTACGGGACCACCTTGGACGAGGAGAAGGCCCGCGTCCTGGAGCTGGCCCGACAGCGCGCTGTCACCCAAGCTTGGTCCCGGGAACAGCAGAGACTGCGGGATGGGGAGGAGGGTATTCGCTCATGGACAGAAGGGGAGAAGCAGCAAGTGCTAAACACGGGCCGTGTACAGGGCTACGACGGCTATTTTGTGATCTCAGTGGAGCAGTACCCCGAACTCTCAGACAGCGCCAACAACATCCACTTCATGAGACAGAGCGAAATGGGCAGAAGGTGACAGAGAGGGTTGATGCGGTGACTTCTTGCCAAAGACAGCTACTCTTTTGTGGCCACTTACCTGACTGTGTTGTACTCAATCCTTTTTCTAAACTGAACAAGGCGGGGAGGGGGGGGGGGGGGGGGGGGGGGGGAGGAGGAAAATAGAAAGAGAAGGAATAATACAGTTGCACTGTAACTCATGCAACATTTTTTTTTCTCTTTAATTTGGCCTTCACACGGTTTTTGCAATGAACAGAAGGTATATTTTGCCGTAGTGTGATCACAGTGGAATTTACTGTCTCTTGTCCTTTTTTTCGTTTGTTTTGTTCCCCTCCCTCCGTCCCCCGTCCCCCCCATCCCCTTTGTGAGGAATTTGAAGTGGGGAGTCGTCAGCGTACATACTTAGGTGTGAAGTGCGAAATGGGTGTCTGTGCTAACTTGTGTCATCCTAACCCTTTCTGATTTGGGGCAGGGACAGATAGCCTTCCACCCGAAACATGGGGAGCCCGCGACGTTCTGGAGAGCTCTTCTCAGAAATAAAGGAGATGGAAGACGACGCTGATTCCGATACTCTGAAAGTGACCGTCTGAATCATGTGCCTCAAAAGAGACCTTATAAGTAGTTTTCACGTTTCACTTGGGACATAAAGTGTTTTTCTGGGGGCTCCTGCTGCTGAGCAGAAGTAGATTATAGAGGCAAAGGAGCTGATTATATTAACTTGCAAGATGATTCTCTTCCTTCCTGAACTGGAATAAAAAAAGAAAAAAAATCAGTCTTTTTTCATTATGAGAGTAGATAATTTTGGAGGTTTTTTGTGTGTGCACAAATCCTGGTTTTAGTTTAAAAACCTAGCAAAAGCCAAGAAAGGGACTCCTGCTCTATTGAGAAAAGCTAAAACAAATCCTCTCTCTCATACGTAGAGCTGTTCTATAGGTGGATTTAATGCACCCATGTTGTACATTTGCTAATGGCATAACTTCATTAAATGTATAGTGTTTCAGTACACGAGGCTACGTGTTTAACAGTCCACTGTGCTGTATCTGATAGAACCAATTAATTTTTTAGGAAGCTGATTTGAATTTTAAAGTAGTTATAGTATCCCAGTGACATACCACTGAAAATTAGAGCAAGCCAAACCTTGCTTTTCCTGATTCTGGAGCTTGTATTTATTGGCTGGGAAACGCAGTTTTGAGTAGCATGCTGGCAAGTCGTTTATGACTATGGCAGATAAATGTCTCCCAGGGACTTTGGCAGCAGGGATTTTAAAACGTTTAATAAGTAGCAACAGCTTGTGCGTGGTGGGACAAGAAGGAGAATATTGGAATCAACCCTCTCGCTGTTTCTTACACAAGCTCGAATTAAATGGAGAGCCCAGTTGACTGTTAGCAGTGAAGGAGGGGGAGGTTGAATGGAAATGCCCACTACAGAGGGGACCAAGTGCTTTAATAAGAAACTGCTGACAAAGTTACTCGGCATGCTAATGTAATTTGTATTCACGTAACCTCTGTGCTCTGGTATTTGCAAGAGTCCTTGAAATTCAAGGGAACAAGGAGATGAGCTTAGCACCCTCTTCCCTGCCTGAAACAGTCCTGCGGTAGGAAGGGCCATTCCTGCATGCAGAGGTGTTACCCCACCTCCTGCTGGAGCTGCGGATGGAGATGGCCAACCCTCATCCCAAATAGACGTCTCTATCACACTGACACTTGCGCATATCCTGACTCTTAAGAGCTCTCACCATGTCTCTCTGGGAACATCTCAGTTGTGGTTTTTTTGTTTTTTTTTTTTTAATTTTATTCCATCCACTTTGGTTTTTGCTTCCTGGTTCTGCAGAGAGATAACCCAAGACGCGCAAATCCATGCCAAGGCTGTTTCCATACTCAGAGCCCTACAATGCACCTGGGTCCCCAGAGCCAGCTCTTCTGCACTCACGCCACCACCACTGACATCCTTCAACACAGCCTGATACTTCTCTGCAGGCTCTACCCTTCGAGATAAAGTGGGGGAGTATGTTGGGCACGCAGTCCTCAAGCAGTGAAACGTTGGCAGCCCCAGTGCTATTGCGGTTTCCCCATAGATGCTGGCTGCCAACTCCGTCTGCCTTGCCTGTCTGTTCCAGGGTGCTTGCCAGGAGGAAGGTGATGGGATGGAAATTCCCCCAACAGACTGTTCCTCCTCCAGTTCCCAGTCCCTAATACCTTTGCCTGTGTGGCCATACCGACCGGTATGGTCCTGATTTTCTGATGGTGCCTCCTGCTTGCAGTAAGGGTGACGATGCTGGTGCTGGGTCCTGGTGCTGTACTCTGAATCGCCCCTTGCAGCACACAAACTTTATTACTTTGGCAGGAGTGAATCGCAGGCAGCTGGTCTAGAAAGGGTGTCCAGCTCTAGCAGAGCCAGCTGGGAGGAGATACGTTGGCCGGGCCAGCTCTAGCCTTTGCCAGTGGAGCAGTTGCTTTGGGCAGCTGCCTGCTAGGGATGGTTAAAAGGCCGTGGCACTATCTCCTGTGTTACTGGTATCAAACTCTTGGCAAGTCTTGGTTGCCCTAAGGATGTGCTGGCAGGGATTAGGGGCAGTGTTAGCCAAACCTGCAGTTGCCACCTACTCAAAAGAGGCATCATCCTCTTCCCAGGGCTACCCATCTCCCTGCTTCCCCCTCCCTGAGTCACACCAGGGACAAATCTCTCCCAGAACCTCAGAACCTCAACCTTGAGACAGCTTTGAGTGTCTAAAACAGCATACATGGAGCAAAAAAGACCTGCAGGACACCGAGTGAAAACGTACAAACCCCCGGTGAAGACCTGCAATGCAGAGAGAGCTTGACAGGCATCCCATTTACACTGCTCCCCTCCAAGCAGCTCCAAAGAGAAGTGGTGCTTCTATATCCATCCCCGTCCATGTGTTACAATGCTAAGAGGAGTACTGCAAGAGTAAATGGGCCACCTTTCCATGCAGACAAGGAAAGGGATTTGAGTGTGAAATATTCATACTGGAAGCCTGCCGGCCTGAGATGGCACGTCTACAGCCTTACACAGACTCTTCAGGTTATTACATGAGCTAATGACTTTGAGGAGTTTACCCATTTTTCAAGAGTCTGATGGTCCCACCGCACACATACAGCATGCCTGGACCCAGGAGCCATCCCACTCTGCACCTTGGCAAAGGCAGCTCGGGTTGCATTTCTCAGCATCCTCAAGCAGCGGTGGGATGCAGCAGTGCCTGTCTGCCTGCCAGGTCCGTGGGGGTCTTCACCTGGACCTGCATCCAGCGGGGGAACTATGGACATTATGTCAAAAAAAGAGGGAAAAAATATATATGTAGAAGTATATATATATATGTATGTGTTGCTCCTCTTTTTATCAAAACCAAAACAATTGAAAGAAATGGCTGCCTAGTATTGGGGACAAACCTGTCCAAAGACAGCTCCTGCATTCCTGAACCCACAGCCTCTGTGAAAGCTTTTCACTTGACCTAAATGATAAAACAAGAAACAAACATTTTCAGTCCTGAAGCCCTAAATTTACGTCTTTGTTAGTGAAAAATGCTTTTTCTACAGGACTTTAAAGTGCATTCCCATGGAAGTTGCAAGAATGGGCTGAGAACATAAACAGCCATGCCCTCCTCAAGGGACTGCACTCTGCTATCCACAAGCATTTCCATTTAACTGGTGGCCCCATAGCCCCTTCCCAGCCCTTGCGTTGCCCCATTTGCTTCCCCGTGGGGCCATGCTGTGGCTGCTCAATGCTACTTGCTTTGCTTGTGGGCACGAGAGTAGTAGATCCGTGCTTCCATAAGACTGGGAGGTCCTGGATGCAAATCCCACAGCACTAACCCCCGCATCGCATTGCACTTTCAAAGGCCAGTGGCATGCAAGACCATCTCCAAGGGATCATGTCACTGTGGTCTCACATGCTTTTATGGCTTGACTTCGAGAAGTCACTATTGTCTTGACTCCCAAAAAGAGGAGTTGCTCCTCCAGCAAAAGGAGTTTCCCTTCAAAATGCAAAGGCGTAGCTTTAATTACTTCGAACTCCTCGGCTGGTCTCCAGTCCAAAGGGTGGTGGGAAGGATGGTGACCAAGTCTCACAGCTCAGAGAAGAAAATTCAGCAGTCTGGAGCAGGGGCTGCAGCTGCCAGTGTGAGCAGTGGGTAAGGACCAACAGCTCAAGCCCTCAGTAACTGGCGCTGGTACTGAAACATGCTCCGTTTGAAGGGACAGCAGAGATGGGACCAACTTGCTGTGGCATCCAGACATGCGCCAGTGCCATGAGGGCTCTGCAGCTGAAAAAAGTCCTGCGTGCTCAGCCCAAGGGGAGAGGAGCAAGACTAATTTGGTATCGCTAGAAATGCCACAAAGTTTGCTTCCTCCAATCTCTTTATTTTATTTATTTTTTTTTCCCCTTTCAACTGAAGATTGGAACTTGGAAAAATCATTAAGCAGCAGTGACCGGAGGGAACCACACAGCTCATCATATCTTTGTCATCACAGCTATTGATCAGAGCCACAATGAAAACGGGCCAACAATTCTAAACAACACCAGGCAAGAGCCGATGAGACGAAGGTTGTTAAGAGCCCCGGTGCTTGATTTGGGTTTAAAAGACACAGATGATTGGGAGCAGTCCCTGAGACACCATTTGGCCATAACTTAGAAGCAGTGAGGGATTTCTGTAATATATCTGTAGTTGCTTTATCGAGCGTAGGGATCAGCGTGAGATTCTGCTCAGTCTATTATACAGACAGTGTAACCAGAATAAATCAAAATTGTTTGAAAAAAAAATAATCTAATAAAGTACTTTTTCAGCTGTGACTTGTAAGTGTCACCATGATAGATGGCAGTGCAATCCATTATGCAAAGACAAGGCTCTTAACATGAAATTTTAGAATTCTATTTTACAATTTACAGAGAGGGCCCCCCTCATATTTACGGCACAGCAGTCTGTTTTGATTCAGTCTCTGCGTAATTGAAACCAGGGCCAGGGATCTTGGTTAGTCCTATGGCCACTTTTAAATGGGGAGGAGAAGTAAGCACCTTCGCATTCATAACGGAGCTGAAAAATATTGCTGTCCTCATTAAATCTGATTCGCTTTATCTCTTCGCACTTGTCGCACTGCCAAACATGGGAAACACAGACACGGTGCCTCCATGCCGGAGCTGGGGTTTGGTGGGGTAAAACCATTTGGCCGCCAGCATCCTCCATCCTGCAGAGAGCATTGCCTGGGGCAGTTTTGCTCCTGTTGTTACAGTCCTCCACAGGAGAGCAAGCTTTTCAGCATCTCTCTTTAGTATAAACACTTTTTTTCATTATGGTCACTACATAGCTATTTGAATCTGCCTGTTACACCGGAGAATTTTCATGAGTTTTGTAAAAAAAAAAAAAAAAAACAAAAAACACAAAACAAAAACCCAGAACACCAGCTTTTTTGTGGATTTTTTTTTTTTTTTTTATCCCTAGGGTATATTTAAATAAAATTACTTGCAACTGAAGAGCAAAATTTAAACGGACACCATGGGGACATGCAGCGCCCTGTCCAGGACCCCCCATCTCACTCCTGGATGAAGGGCCACCACGTGTCCCAGGGGCCATTTCCTGCAGCGCTTTTCCATCCTCTGCTACACGAACCAAAAACAACCCAGCCCACCCAAGGGAAACCTTTTGTGTCTCTTGCTTGCTTTCCTTTAATTACTGTAAAACTCTGTGTTCCTGACAAAGTATTACATGGCTCAATTGTTAAGTCCCACCCCAGAGGTCAATGCTTTCCAGGCAGGGCAGCATAGACAACCACAAGTGAAAATTAACTAAAAATATATATACATATATATATATATATATATATAATTTTTTTTTTCCTCAGAGCTGGAAACTGTTCAAGCAAACAATAGAACTTTCCAAAACAAAAATTAAAACTTTTGGACAGTTCGTGGATGTTGTTGAAATAACCAATCAAAGATTCACACTTTTCTATTAAAAACAAAAAATGTTTATTTTGTGTGAGGACTTCTAATGCAGCTCCAGCCGAGAAGAGGACTTTGTATCAAAGCTGCATCTGTAAGCCCAGCACTGAAGACTCTTGTCATTACCCTGTGTAATAATTTTCCTGAAGTCTGGAACTAATTTTTTGAGAAATTTTTTTTCTCAACACTTTGTGTTTCTAATACTGTATTCTTGACTGTGTAAATACAACCAGGCTGTAAATAAGTGCAGATGTAGATACCTTCTAGGAAAAAAAAAAAGCGAACAGACAGAAGTGACCATGTGTAGCCTTCGGTGACAAATAAAAGAATATTTTGTGTTTAAATAGCGCTTATTTTTTCTGTGAAAATGTGTTGAATTTTTTCAGCTTGGCTGTCTAGTCCTTAGGTGGGAGATGGACCTGGCACAGGAGTTGGGCAAAATGTTCCCCGCTCCTTGGACCTGCACCTTCAGGAGCATCCCTGCCTGTACACTGGGTGCAGGATCGCAGGTGCCCCCCGGGGCTTTGCTGATCCAGGAGGGAATGCCAGGGATTTGAAACATCCCTGATGCTCTGGGGAAGCCCCATCCTAGCAGAAAGGTAAGAAAACCGGGGAAACTACACTGTCCAAAAGAAAAGTGATACCACAAACACACCCTCCCAAAAATGTAGAAAAATCAAGATACCGTTAGATTTTGTGATATGTCCGGCAGAGACGTGTGCCTCTGACGCTTGTTCATCCAGAGGGAGAAGAAATACTGCTGCAGCTCTTGCTTCAGTGATCCAGAGAAACCCTCCTGTGATCCTTGACACTCACTGGTCCAGCCCTGCTGGTGGATGGTTCTGATGCTTCAGAAAAAAATTGAGAGTAACTTTAGAAACCATGGTTAGATGCATATTGAGGGAGATAATCATGCATGGTCCTCGGGGACAACCTGATGGGAAGATGAAGCATAGGACCAGCTGGCAGTCACTGGACGAGGAATGAGGATTCCCTCCGTGGCCATCCAGATTTACTGCCTGGGCACAGCTCTGCTCTCCAAAACCAGGTGATACTGGGTCTTGTAGGACTAAAAGTAGAGTCAAGCATTGCTCAGTGTAATTCCCCTCCTGTGAAGGCAGATGTCTGTGACAGGGCAAAAAAATGGTCTCTCTCTCTCTCCTCTGGCCCTAAACAGAGGCAGAGGGACCAGTTCAGCCTCTTTGTGTGTGTGCACCTGAAGTTGGGTGAGAGGAGTCCAACTGCTGGTGGATATTAGCACGTATGAGGTTTCCCTAAGGTTTCCACCCATTTTTGGCCCTTCCTGTGGGACGCCACCCTCCCCACCAGCACTGCCTGTTTTGTTTCAGGGCCAAGTTCCTCAGCCTTCAGCTTCCACCCACCAGACCTGGCGCAGCTGGTCCAGCCGCCCCACGAAGCAAATGTCCCCCTGACACCAACCAAGTCCCTTCTTTGCTGTCCCTTTGCTACCCCGAGCAGGATAAATTCCTCCAGCCTCATGGCACAAAGTCTACTTTCCAGCTTCTGGGTGGTTTTGATTTTTCTATCCTCTGCCATGTTTGGCCACCTTTCTTTCAGCAGGAGAGTTTCACTTACCTTGTGCATAAAGGCAGGGTCTTGCTCCCATGCTCATGGGAGATTTTTATCTCCAACAAAGGTGTTGGCCCCTTCTTTCTTGCCCTAGAAAGTGCCTATTGAGATAGTTACGTGGTGACCTTGACACCCTCCCCTGAGCCTCTGGTTTCCTGTGGGTCTGATTTTCAGCCTTTGCTCCAAGACAGATGCGGTACTTTGCACCGAGCTGCTGTTCCCGTGCGTTTCCTCAGGCTGTGCTTAGCTAGGGGATTCAGATCACCCTGTGACAGCGACCTGCCCTCGCCGGTACCCGCTGTCCATCACTCGTCATGCCACCTGCAGTTTATCGTTGGAAAAGACCCTGCTTTAAATCATTGATAACTATATTGAAATGCATTCGACCAAGGTCTAATCCCCGAGAGTAGCCAAGGAAACAGCAACATTTTAAGTTGTCGGTGAACCAGGTTTGGCTCTGCCTCATGTGGTCATGCCAGATAAGACCAATGTTTTAATCAAAATATTATGGGTAGTAAATCAAGTGCTTTCGGGAGAGCCACCCTGCCATGTCAGTTTGATAGGCCGGAGTAGACTTATCACATCATGTTTTTGATGGGGGCCATAGCCCGGGGCCTCTGGCTTATCTTTCAGGACACTGCAAGGAGACTTGCTTTTAAGATGGGAGCACAGAAATTTTTTTTTCTGCTCTGCATTCCTCACAGAAAGCATCTAAGGCCTCAGCCACAGCCCACATCTCGTATTTAGTTGAAAAATGCTAAAAACAAAGAATGCCGATTATATTTGGATGGGCGGAATGGACATGCAGAGAACACAAGTGATGTGTGGGTCATCCCCATAGGTACAAGTGCTCCGGCCTGATGACCCTTCCCAGGGCCAAAACCAGGGCCACTGCCTGGCATAGTGCATCACAGCCCACCTGAAATATTGGTCTTTCCAGGACTTTTTAGCTTAGTTGATGGTGTATGTGCCCATGCAGCAATGCCATGCAACAGCCCAGGTAGGTAAATACCAGCTGCAGCACCCTCCCATCCCTCTGCCGTACAGCGTGGATGCAGCAATGCTGCACCTGCAGGCAACCAGGGTGGCAATCTCATGCTCCCAATGCCTTCAGCTCTCCTCCAGAAAGATGTAAGTTCAAGACACAGAAAAACTGAGCTGCTGCTGAGAGGAGGGACAGAGACATTTTTGCAAAGAATGACCTGCTTTGAAAAATTATCTGATTGTTAGCATGTCCCTTTGAAGCAACCAAGCTCAGTTTTTGTTGAAACATGACAGTTCTGGTTTGGACCAGTCATTTTTACATGGTGATCATTCGTAGAGAAATTTCCAGGGTGAGAGGAGCTCCCCTGAACACAGCCTGCTGAAACAGCTGTAGTCTGGGCAAGGAACTCACATGAATTACTGCGATTTTGGATGTTTTAAAAGCATTTCTTGGGTTCTTCCTGGAAAACTGCTCTGACCACCAGCCCACTGCATAAACCACAAGCCCTAGCACCTCATTCGCTTCCAGCACACTGTTTATAAAAACACGAGCTTTCCTAAGCCCTGCCAGCACATCCCTGTCAGGACTCATTCAGGAAAGGGTGGGGAGGAATATAGGAACAAAGCAAGCACTGCATCCTTGCGGTTAACAACCCAGCATGCTTAAGGCTTAAAACCAGCTCATCTCCCACTCTCTGAACAAAAGAAAACAGAACTGCAGCCAAAACCCAGCTCGGAGTTTGGACTTCAGCCCACCATGCTGCTCAGGCTGCTCGAGCGGCTCCACATCCACCTCTTGAGTCAAAAAATAGAGCTTTCTAACCCCAAGTTCAGAAAATATCTCCTCACCCTGGGGTTTCTCGGGCAGGGGAAGTTGGCAGCTAGATCATTAGAGTGAGCTTGTTCAGCAATACCGGCCCCGCAAGTGAGATGCTGCAAGCCAGCAAGACCACGAGGCAGCTTTGATTTCTGCCTCCAAGAGTAGGAGATGAGAGGGCTCTGTTGGCTCATCATTATGTTGTTATTTTCCATCCGGGAGATACTCGTGTCCTCTGGGACTTTTACATAACCAGACTTCATCATCCACCATCAATCCGAGCTCCAAAACCCTCAAGGCCTCAATTTGAAGCCAGAGTGTGACAAGCCTGGCAGAAAAGCACCCTTAACAAGCAGGACTGTTCATCAGTGGTACGGAGATAATCAAGGCAGTGGGTTAATAAGCCATGGCAGGTCACAGGCTGGCGGAAGATTGTGCGAATACACCCCGCGATGCAGCTGGAAAAGTGTTCATGAAATCACTTCTATAACTCTTCCTCCATGTAATCTGTGGTCCCAGATTTTAATGAAAAAATGGGCTAAAACTAATTTGCAAATGAAGCATATAAAGAAATAAGGACTTTGCAGTCATTTGCAAATAGCTGCACTTCACACCTGTGCTGTGTTTCCCCTTAGACATCTCCTCTGAGCTACGGAAAATATTACCTCCATTTTACAAGCAGGACTAGTAAGGTGCTGAGGTTAAATGTTTGGCCTGAGATCACACAGCAGGGGGATAAATAATGAAAAAGCCATGACTCAAAGACCCTGTGCTGCTCACTTGCTGGCGTGACTTCTCCTACGCTGAGTTTTCTTCTCTTTGTATCTCGTTACTTTGCTACCTGAGTCACGGCATTTTTAACTAGACCTGCGCCTGCACATCTGTGATAAATTATTTAAAAGGGGCTGGTTTCAGACTGCAAGGATCAAAGAGCATTTGGGAACAGCACTGCTACCCGCCATTGGGCTGGCCAGGTCTCTCATGGCTGGAGGTGAGCAGGCTCTTTCTTCTTCACACCAGGATGGGACTGAAACCCAGGGTTTGCTGTGTTTCAGAATTGCCTCTAGCCTTTGGGGAAGAATTGGCTGGTTTTGGTTCTCCGTGTGCAACCTTATCTGTAGGGTGGAGCTTGTTATAAACAGGAGCAAGAGGTTCAGCAGCAGCAATAATCTGGAGTTTCTGATTTTCATACGAGGTGCTTGATTACACATTATATGAGATCCAAACCCAGCCCATGGTGGTCCACGTCAGCATGTGGCCATGAACCAGCCACAGATGAGCTCATGGCAGGAGACACTGGAGCAAAGACATCGTAAGGGTCGGTCAGGAGTTACCTATTTCCACACCTAAAAAGCATCTGTATTTATGCTGCCCAGGATAAACATAAAAAAGAAAGTACACCGAGCCCTGAAAGCAGTCCGGGAGTGGGTTCCCAAGGGAGGCCCACGGGTGCAACTGCCCTGAGGAGTTCATCGACTTGCCACCGAGACCTTCAGGGACCGACAGGTGGGTGACAGCAAGACACAAGGATTTTTATACCCGTTCAAAACCCCTTAGATTGTGATATTAGCTGGTGGTTCTCTATGCCTGGGTTTTGGTCCAGGAGCCTAAAATAGCAGCTGTAAGAGGTCAGACCTTGAAAGTGGTTCATCTGCTGTTCTGGACATGTTTTGCACCAGAAGTAGAGTCCTCCTCTCTTCATAGTGTACGTCCTTGCTTGGGCCAGCTCTGCTTTGGGGCAAATAGCTGGGGCAAGAGGATGCTATGTGTGGGCATCGCTCTGCCTCTCCTCTATGCACTCAGGCTCCCCCCAGTGCTCACGTGCCTCTGGATGTCACACCAGAAAAAGCTGCCTCCAGCGTTTGGTGAGACAGCACCAAGGAAGGTCTCCTGCATGCCCACAGCTTTGGGAAGCTCAGGGCTTCACACCTACGTTGCACGCAG
Source organism: Falco naumanni (assembly GCF_017639655.2). Classification (NCBI taxonomy): domain Eukaryota; kingdom Metazoa; phylum Chordata; class Aves; order Falconiformes; family Falconidae; genus Falco; species Falco naumanni. The sequence goes on along the minus strand of NC_054055.1, from coordinate 5,786,956 downwards.
GCACACCAAGCTGCATGAGCCTGGTGGGTCACACACAGCCCACAGCTGAAACGGAGGTGTACATTCATGTAGAAATACATGTATGTGTGTATATATAGAGACAGATATATATAAATGTGTGTATGTTTAAAAGTAGCAGCCACAGGATGGAATTTCAGGTATTTATAAGCATCTAGGAGACTCTTTCTTCCCTTCCTGCTGTCCCTCCACTCTCACAAAGGCAGCCCCCCCCCCCCCCCGCCCCAACTCCATCCCTGCTCTCCTCCCTGCAGGTGCACCTTGAGCAAGCAAAGCACCGTGTGATTGCTCGGTGCCCTACATCCCCAGGTCTTGTCATCTGGCAGCTTTTCTAAACACGGCTTTCTTCCTCTCAGCAATTCTGTGGGGACCTTGAGAAACGACTGCAGCAAACATGCCCTGGCACTTCAAAGTTGGAGGGCTGACGACTCTTGAAATGCACTTTTCTTCTTGTCTTTTTTTTTTTTCTTTTTCTATTCTCCTCACATGTCTAACAACGCCATCTGTGCTGGCACAAGCTCCAACTCTGGCCGTGAACCTGTGCAAGAGAGTGATCCAGGCCCCAGGATGTTTTTGATATTTTCTACGAACAAGCAGGGAAAAGCAGAGTTCTCTATGAAAACCCTTGGGAAGGCATAAAAAGCAGTCCTGTTTTTATATTTTGCAACATAAAACTACTTAGAGATGGACAAATTCTTCCTCCTAAATTTAGATTTCTAGATGAAACAAGTAGAGGAACAGCCCATTGCCACACACTCCTCTACAACCAACAGAGAGCAAGCAACTGAGGTCTTAGGTGAGCTGGTGGCTGGTTGTGTCTTCTGGCCACCACTCTGTCCATGGAACCGTCCAACCTAGGTAGGCACCTCAGGTACATGGATGAGCTGGCTCTACAGTAAAACAAAGTCATCTGAGCTTGATGGAGCAAACCCAACCCAACCTTTTGAACTCAGCCTCTTTGTCTTTTATTTTGCCCTCCTGCAATAAGAAATTAAATGCTCCCCGGCTTTATTGTGAGAAACACGCGGTAAGGAACTCAGCACCTAAACTAGCCAACAGGGTAAGATTGCAAAGCCAAAAATGTCTTTCATGCAGGTCCTCATTCAGGAATGGGCCAAAGGACCTCTTTCAGCTGGGACTGCAATGAGCATTAGAGCCCCGCTAGTACTCGCTCAGACACTTTTGTCTCACTTGCTGGGTCTTTTCTCCAGTTCTGCCACCTCCTCCCCCTCATTCCAGTGTCTGTGATCTTCCAGTGCCCCATTAACACTTGTTTTACAGCTGTCTGTGGATTTCTCAGAAACAGGAGCCCATGAAATAGCATGCCACCTCCGTACCTAGAAATATTTATTTCCTTTCTTTCCTTACAAGACCTTCTTCCTTGAGTTTTCAGGTCTCATTCCTGTTTGTTTGGCTCCTTTTCACAGTCTCCAGTGGCTTTACATCTTTCTAGGCACACAGTGGGCTAGAGACCAGCTGTGGCATTAGTCGACTGGTCAGGCGGCTTGGCCTTACTGTCACAACCGGCACCACAGCAGCTGCACCCAAAGTCCCCTTCAGAAAAGCTGGCAGCACAGCCAGGATTGCTTTTAGGCAGCTACCGTGCGAGCTGCCATCCAAATCCCTTAACTGATGAAATGTTAATGTTTGGTAATTTCTAAGACTTATAGTAGAAGAAAGAGGCTGGACTAGGTGACCTCCCATGTCTATGTCTATGTCTATGTCTATGTCTATGTCTATGTCTATGTCTATGTCTATGTCTATGAGCTGAGTTTTAGCCTCCTGGTAAGCAGACCTTTCCTGGTGCAGTTGCTTCTCTGCTGAAAGAAGTGGAGGAGAAAGGAGGTCAGGTAGAACTGGAAGGGGGAGTTTGGACTGGGTTTTGGCTGAACAATGACAAGAAGCTCACTCCAAACCTTTAGTTTAGTACAGCATGATTTGGGTACATTGTAAAAAAAATTCTTTTTTTACTATAAGTCAATCTTTATAACCAAAAGGCTATTATGGAATGAGGATTTCTTTAAATATCGCTTTAAAATGCAAAGTGCTTGCTTTCAGCAATCCATAAAGAAAAAAAAAAGAAGAAAGAAAAAAAAAAAGCCATACTTCGACATTTGCAAAGTTTTCCTGGCATCTTTTACTGAATCTATTCAAATGTAACTCAACTTCACGAATCATTTTGGTCGCCATGCACGTCACTTTGACAAGCATATTCTTGGTGCAAACACTGTGGCTGCTATCTGTCTGCTTCAGCGTCTGACCTGCAGAAGGAGGCTAGCAGGGTGCACTGGCTCTTTGGGACCAGCCCTGCTCCTGGCCTTGGTTCACCACCACACGCAGTGGAGCTGGGGAACTTGCTGAGGTATCTCTGATGGCCAAGCCCACCTCAACAGCTGCACTCTCCATACGCCACGACACATCCCTGGAGAGCACAGAACAAATGCTGAACACCAGAGAGCTTCACTTCAGTCCAAACCTAAGGGTTTACCTTGATGTTTTCTTCTAATATAATTTCCTTGATGCTCTGTGGGTGCTCAACACCATACCTAAGACTCAGCAGTGGATGTGCTGGTGCTAAGAGAAGGACAACCACCCATGCCAGCACAACCAGGTTATGCTCCACGGCAAGATCCACTGGAGACACCATGTACCACTGCGCAGCATCCAGCCACAGCCAGGGTCCTCAGGCCCTGCTGCCATACCGAAGACAGCAAGAATTGCTCCACCTCAGCTGGGAATCTCTCCCCAGCAGCAAACTCTATACAAATCACTTGTGGGGCATGAAAACACTGCCCCACCCCCCAGCATTTATTCCCAGTGTATGGAAGGGGCATAAAATAGCAGCCCTTGAGCAATGATTGCCCTTTTCATAACTTCCTTTCTTAAAAGAAAATTTTAAAGTGTTTGTCAGTTTAACTTTTGATATTTCCTATGCCAATGGATCAAAGTGCCGTGATAGTGAAAAAAGAAATAAAACCAAAATATATGAAGGCTCTGGATAAATCTTCTTTTTGAAAATAATTTAAATGAAAAAAATAACATAGCTGAAGCCTGCACAAAATGTCCAGTACTCCAATTACTGGAGATAGATTCTACATAGTTTGTACTCTTTTTTTTAATATGAGTTTATTTTGACATGATGTCTGCATTTTCAGCTCTTGGGAAAGAGAAAAAAAATCCTTCCCAGGGCCATTCAAGATAAGCCATGGTTTCCTATCTCTTTTGACTGAAAATACCAATGAAACTTCTTCCAGTTATTCCCTGTCTTCCTTTGGTCTCTTCTTATTAGTCTTATCATTTTAGTGCCTCCTTTGATATATAATCCCTTTATGCTGTGCAATGATAAATCAAAATAAAGTGCATCACTGAATGATTTTATTGTTATTGAAAGGTCAGCTGTAAAAAGGGCTGCATCCTGTCACACATCCTAGAGAATTCATGGGAGGTGCATTTAAAGAAGGAGGCACCACATTGCCTGAATATGTTTAAATGCTACAGCACCCTTTCAGCTGAGCTCCTTGATGGATCTCACACCACAGGTCGAGGCAGGGCTGCAAAGGCTGAGAGAGGCACATCCCTGTCCTTTGGAGGGGGCTGCAAATGTCAGTCCTTGCTAACGGGAACCCTGAATTAGTATCGAGGTCTGCTCACCAGGAAGGCACTGTCTCTCCATGTCCTTCAAGGTGATCAGGGTCCACTATGCAGAACAGGAGTCTCCATCATCCCGACAGCATCCCTGTTGCCCTGTCCCACTGCCCTGGCATCCAGAGGATGCTGGGAGTTGCTCAGGGGGGGTTGTTTTAGGGGCAATAAAACCTTCTGCAGAAACCTGATCACCCTGTGTCTCACACAGCACTGACGTCTGAAATGTGTTCAGAGTATTTATTAGGAACTTGTCAATAAGCTCATCATGAAAGTGTTTTTAAGATACAGTACCATGCCTTTTCCCCTCACTTGCATGGGTGCAACAGCCCGATCCTGCAACAGCTTACTGGGTTAGCATGATGCCCAGGAGCAGATCCCCCAGAGTTTCAGACTTTGTTCTTTTCTGTATTGCAAGAGTACTAATCCACGCTCTGCCAGGTCAGGGCAGAAGGCATCAGGCAGCAGCTGAAGAAAAAAAAAGAAGAAAAAAAAAAGGAAGGTAAGAAAATGTAACACATTTTATGTAGTTTCTCATTCCTTCCTCACCCTCTTGCTCCTTTTCAGCAAAACCACCTAAACTGGGAACCACACAAGAGACTGCACAGAAGGGAATATGGAAGATGTATGTTTCCTGACTACTAGGGAAAAAAAAGGTGATGAAACACACCCTCATAGTGGGAATTGGCAAAAAAAGAGGTGGATTTCTCCCCCTGCATTTTGAACTTGCTCATTTTGCAAAAAAAAAAAAATAAATATTGAAGAAGAATGAAGTTGCCCATGAATTCACCTCTTCCTTTTTTACCCAGCTCAATTCATTCACCAGAGTAAAAAAAAAAATAAATAATTGCCCTGGGTCTGGGTGGAAGCACACACCAGACATCAATAACCAAAACCAAACACACTGACAGAAGTAACTGCTAGAGGGCAGGCAGTAACAGGCAAGTCAAAATCCCCAAATCCCTGAGCCTGCTGAGGAGTGTGGCACAGACTCAGGCCTTCATCCCTACCACCAATCTGGGCAGCAAGGCGTAATCCATCACCCTTGCTCCTTCTGGCAATGCTCTGCCTGATTTCTGGGCACCCAGCAAGCCAGCTGCCAGGTCTGTGCAAACCTAGTAGATCTGCTGCCTTGGACCAGCTTCCAGAAATTGCCCAATTTTTAGTGATTCTGCCTCATTCTCCTGCCCTCTGCCACCAGACGTGGTGCACAGAACTTCACGAGTTCCATTTGCTGCACAGAGGTCCACACCAGCCTCCAAAGGGCTGGACCATCGTGTGCAAGCAAAGCAAGCAACGAAAGAAGAACTTAGCAGTAATGTGGCATGTGCCTTGTCCCCACCAGTCATATATTAGCAAAGCACATGGGCTGTTTGCACAAAACAAACACATCACGTGATATTTGCTCAAAAATGGCTTGGGTGAGCTATTAACACTTCATTAATACGTGATGAAAGGCAAATTTAGAGACCTCCCCAAAGTGATTGAGAGCTCCAAGGGGCCCATAAATGAAATGATAATGTAATGTAAATAAGGCTGCGTAATACAAAGATTGGGAATTAGCCTGTGATCTAATAAGAGCAGCCAGATATTACCAGAAATGCGTTCCCTGCCTTCCCCAGTTTTGTGCAAAGGTAATATTGCAAGATTATAAATCTCAAGAACAAAAGTTTCCATCTCCAGAAAAAAAAAGGAGGACCTGAAATAGAGCAAATGCAGGGTTTATACAGATGCATCAAATTCTCCCAATTTTGACTTTAGGGGGTTGTATCTGGATTTGTGGGGGGAAAAAGTAGGGGGGGAGAGCAGAAAATACACTGGTCTGCAGGGGATATACTTCTGGCATTTTAAGACTTCGTTTTGGTGTGCTTGTTTGGACTATTTTGAAACAGTATCTGTCCTCATATCACTACATTTTTTACTGCTCTGCCACTTGAAATCCCTCGAGGAGTGCCCATGTTGCCCATTAACTCGCTCAGACAGAATTAGCCTCGGCAATATTGTCTGACTTCGGCCAATAACGCCAAACAAATTTTAGGCAGAGAGTGGACAGTGAGAACAGAATTCCATTAACAATAATATCTTTCTAACCATTGAAGAGGCCATTAGTGTTTGTGCTTATTTTTAGTATATTCAAAAAGGGCTGAATGAATCTGCTCTCAGCCCCATAACTACATCTCTGTCCATTTTCAGGTATTTATTTTGTACTGGGATTTTGTTCCAGCCTTGAGGTCACTGTGTCACCAGCCATCCAGGAGCACAGATAAAGTTTCATGCACACTTGAAAGCACTGATCCTTTCTCAGACCTGTCACATACAGTAGATGTAGCTCCTTCTCCAGCAGAAGTGATCAAAGGAGGTGTCCATCCTGTCCACCATTAGGCTCCTGAAGTATTGCCATCCATTCAGCTAATTGGGCGACTCTCCCGTTACCGTCAGCCAAGAGCAATCGGGCCATGATCCATCTCATCCCGAGACAGATGGATGCATTAGGGCAGATGCCTCACACTCCGGAACTATTCCTCCTCACTGGCTATATAGGGAGGTGAAGCTGAGCTCAGATGGTTGCTGCCGTCAGCTGCGAGTCTCACCCTCACCGACAACTCCTGGATGTGAACCTTGGCCATGTGCACTTATCCCAAGTGAACAGACTGGTGCTGTGGCCTCGCTGAAGACGTCTGCATGGAAGGAAAAGCTTGACTTACTCTTCAGCAGTAAATCTATACCCTAAAAATAGTTTTTAGCAAGTAGCTGGGAGAGATTTTCTTGGAGGCTCTGTGAAGAGTCAAGGAAGCATGGGAACTTATGCGTCTTTGGGGGGGGTGGGGGGGGGGGGGAAGAAATTCCTGGCTTTCCAAGGGGATATTAATGACTAGCAGATGGTTAAGAGACAAGGAGAAACAGAGAGTTCAAGGATGCCATAAAATAAAAGGACTCCTATATCAGGCTACCCATTGAATTAAGATATTAGTTATTCCTTTTTTTGTGAATGGGATTCGCCAGCGCTGACCTGTTCAGGACACGACAAGCGGGTTTATATCCCTGCCCCAGTTAAGCCCTTGGCTGCTATTCCTGTGAGTCTTTACTGATCAGGTCAGTGGGCCCATTTCTCTCATCACCACACTCCTGTCAGTGATTTTTCATAGAAATGCAATGTGAAGTATGTTTTTTGTCACTTCTGGCCCTTTACATCCTTATTCCACATCCCTCTGTGTGTTGGCCAACGTGAGAAGGGTAGATACTGCCTGTTTCCAAACGTGGGATGAAAGTCTGGGGAATTTTTTCATCTTTCCATGACCCAATTTGGTTAGTTTTATTATTGCTATTGGCACATAGATCAACAGTTATCAATAGCCAAATGCATAGCATTTGCCACAGCTTCTCTGGGTGGCAACTCCTAGCAGCAACAGCCTGCTACTTATTAAGTCAAACACACTCAGTTTTATTTCAATTGACAGATGTCTGCTTATTTGGCACAAAAGCCTGAATTGTATTCCCATGGATGCACAATTCTGTTGAAATATATGTTAGTCAAAAATCTAGTTACCTCCACGTAAATGCAAACGCCTACTCCTTTGTGATGAACAGCAGCTCTTCACATCCTCATCTGAATTAAGTCCATTCATTTCCTAGTCTCCAGGGAAAAAAAAAGAAAGAGCCAAAAAGAAAAAAAAAAAAAGTCCAGAATCATGTCCAAAGCTTAACAAGGCCATTTGCTGACTAGCAAACATCTGTCCTGTACCCATGCAAACCCCACCAGGGAAGTGCAGTCTTCTGAAGTTTTGGAAAGGAGGAAGGCAGCGCTGCTGGATCCCTGGCTGGAAGCAGTCCATGCTGTACACGTGGCTTGGATGCAGAGAGCTGCAGGAATGCCACTGCAGTTTAACACCAACCCGCAGCTCATGTTTCCATCCATTTTCTGTGCACACACTGCAGGGTTTATAAATCTCCACTTTACATCCAGAATATTCCTGAAAAACAGATTGCTTCTGACAAGGGTTTCTTTTTTATTATTTTATTTTTGAAATATAGATTTTTTTAATACAACATGCTTCCATTGTGTTATATATTGCAGATGACAAACTTCCCAGCTGGTAATTTCCAATCATTTATAACACTGTTGTGAGAGTCCATATTTTTATATCATACCATATATCTGAAACACGTTGGAAAAAATAAAATTATATGAAACTGATAATAAATACATCTCAACAGACAGACACACGCATGAGAAAACTTTCAGATTTTCTCCTCTGCCATATTATGTCTTTATCTATTCTCCACATATCACTCTCCGAGGCTTTTGCTGGGAGTTTGCCACTAGGAAGCCAGCAAAAGTGAACAGCCTGTGCTGAGCAGCCTCTGTTAGGTTACAGAAGCTATTCTGTCTTCGGCTTAGAAAATCTCAGGCTTTCACGAAGCAAGTCATAAAACCAAAAATCCCTGATCTTCAGTTGACATTGTCCAGGAAAGAGTAATATACTCAACACACCCTGGTTAGAGGGGCAGCAAGCGAAAAAACTGGAGCACAAGATGATATTGGAGCATCTCTAGCAGCTGGGGTAAATTAACCGTGCCCTCACGGACAAGATTTGTGACCCACTGACGAGCCTGTGGTCAGGTTATGCATCTTCCGAAGGCAATCTTGTTCTGTAGAAGTGGCATCGTTAGAAGGCCATATTTACCAGCTCTTAAAAAAATATTGCAACCAGGACTGGCTGAACAGCAAACTTCGCTAGCACAGTACGTGCTTGCAGGAAGGGAAGGGAGAAGCATCTTGCTGAGATGCTGTTTATAGCACACATAGGTGCCAAGTCATGTAGCATCCATCTCTCCCGTGAACCTCCCAGCCCCTCACAGACAATAAGGAGCATGTCCTCAAGGTAAGGGAAGCCTTAAGTTTCCCATAGGAAACTGAAACATTGAGCGATCAAATGACTGGGCCAAGGTCATATAGAAAATCTGTGTCAGAGCATGGCAACAGAGCACCAAGTTCTTGCAGTTTCACACACCAACTACAAAGCCTTCCACCCCCACAAAATAAGAGGGGCCAGGTGAGAGACAGAGCCCCTCCTGAACTCCCTCGGAGAAGCAGTACAGTCCCAGGGTCTCACTGCATGTCCAGTTGTAAGCAGCATTTGCCCATGGCAGAGATGGTTCGGATCTAGAAATCCTCTTCTAGATCTCTGTCTAGATAGACTCCATCTATCAGACACACCACAGTGATCCTCCCTGTTGTTTCAGCAGGGTGTTGTCCGCTTTGTGAATTGGCCACGGTCAGGTATCACCAACAAATGAGCATAGCAGAGATGCACCCCAGCAAATGGGCTCAATTAGCAACTAAAAACCTGGGGGTGTGGGGGTGTCCCCTCTGCTGCCAGCCAGGACACCTGCCACCCTGCCACCCAGGTGGGAATCGTACCTCACTGCAAGAGGTTCCACAGGCTGAGCTTTGCTATTCACCAGGATGTTTCCATTGAAAAAGGGACTGAGGCAGCTGGAAACAAACCCCCTGTGACCCGTCACAGAGCCAAGCGGCTGCTCAGGATCAGTGGCACCGCATTCACAGCAGGAATATGACAGAGCAGTCATTCGCTGCCCCCTGACATCCAGCCCTTGTTTCCTCCATCTGCTGCCACCCTACCCATGAAAATGACCTAGCTCCGTTTCTTTCCCCCACATTTTTCTCTTTTTTTGGATGCTGCAAAGCGTTCACAGCAGGAGCCATCAGTCTCTGCTTGGGGTGGGAAATACTTCCAGATGCTCTTGGAAGCACCTTTTATTCACAGCATGCTCCTTGTTACAGTTAAACAGGGAGAAGAGAAAAGCACCTCCCTTCCATGAGTGTTTTTGTGGGATGGAAAAACTATTGAGTCTCCAGGGTGGGGAGAAAATCAACCAGAGTTTCACTGTCTTCTTTATTATACCCTGTTCCAGCTGCTGAAATTCCTCTGCCATCAGTTATCACTGAGTCTTCTCCTCCTGCTGCCACGGGGGAAAATAATAACTTTAAAGTATGAAGTCCCAAAGAGACACTGTTGTGTGTGCCTTGTTTTAATTCCTGAAAGACCTTAAACAGCAGGTGGAGGGGTTATAATCATGTATTATGCATTCACTGACAAACTCTTTGTAAAAGAAGCAGGCAGCAAGATCTTCCAGTTACTGGGAGATTGTAGGGGGTCTTCATGTGAGCGACCTGGCACACACCAACAGGACCACAGAACAGGCTTTTGGTCCATAAGGGGATCGCAAGTCAGGCAGCCAAAACTAGAAATACCCCAAACAAGTCTAGAAAAACCTGGCTATTGTTAATTCTAGTGCTTTATTTGACTTGACTCAAAAGATGCCTTCAAACTGTGTAAGAAACTATTTCGTCTTAAGAAGGAGAGATACCAGGGATGCAGAAGCCATTTTGGGTGGCTTTTCTAAAGGAGCCAAATTTTGCTCCCATTTTATGGAGTTGGCTCAGGGCTCAGAAAGGGTTTCCAGCAGCCACTGATGCTGGGCAGATGCAGGAGCAGGAGGTGCCACCAGGCACCGCAGTGCCCACAGGACACAGCACCCCACTATCAGCATGTGACCACATTAAGGAATAAAGGGCCAGGTTGTTCTCTAAATTACTGTCTAATTTACGGGTCAAACCCTTCTGCACAGCAATCCAAAATAATTCAGAAATGGAGTGGGTTGCTTAGGAGGATTTTCCCTTTTTTTTTTTTTTGTACAACAGATGGCACACAAGTCAGGTCCTGAACTGGAGGCTGCAATTGGCACCTGCAGGATTAACCATGGCAGCCAGGATCTGCTGAACCCTTGGCAGACCACCGTGTGTCAGTGGCACAGGCACAGGTGACATGAACTCTTTAAGGACCAGCAGCCTGGGACCGGGGAGATTCAGAGGTAACAGCGTGGTGGCAGGATCCTTAATCCCAAACCTGTGGTGTGTGTGGATTTTCCTCCAGCTCCTGTCTCTGGAGTCACATTGCCAGGTGGGCATGACAACTTGGAGATGCTGGTGGAAAAATAATGATTTCCTAACATTGGAGGAGAATTAAACACACTGTAAGGATGTAGGGAAAAGGGTTTATACCTTCATACACATACAAGCCAATAACATTTGTGATTTCCAAGCCAGCCTACATGACTGGTGATGGCAGGGTCACAACTGCTTCCATGAAAATCCAACACTGCAGCTGCTTCTTCCCTGGAAAAAGGCCTTTCTACTTAATGCACACAAAGTTCAGCCACAGTCTCTCCCTGAACAGATGTGTCATGAGCACCCATGGGAGTTTGGAGGTTGGCTCATGCTAACTTTCCATACAGCTTAAACCCAAAACACTTGGGCTTTTCCAAAAAACACCATCAGGAATCATGTGCTTTGACTGTAATGCAGTTAAGGGTGAAAGCATGTTCCTATAAGACATTATTGTTTGTAAGTAAAGCAGACATTTTGGTTGCAAGAGTATGTCAATATAAAAAAACACCAAAATAGGTTAATACAAAATAAACCATATAATATTACTATTGTTTGGTAACTGGCACCCAGAGAAAAAGCCCAGTCTAGGGCGAACACAGGTGACCATGGCGATACCTACGCAGACGCAGCCCCTGGGCTGTATCCCAGTCTCAACTCTGTTGGTAATAAGCCAAATCAACTTAATGCATTTGATTGGATTTACTCTGTGTAACAGAAAAAATTGGCCCACTGAATCTTTTTTAAGCATATGTACATGTGTATGCGTATGTGCATTTTAGATGGCTTGATAAATCCACAGCTATCTGGATTTGGAACTAATCTTACCCTGTGTGTAACCAACATGCTGGAAAAATTACTTTATGGGCAGCAAGAATAATTCTTCTTTGTCATAAATCAAAGCTCTTTAGGAGGGAAAGATGCATCGTGGAATTTTTTTGATTCCTCTTACCAGAAAGTCTTACACGCATGGCCACATTAAAAGACATTTCATGTCTTACACGCATGGCCACATTTCATTTTCAAATGAAAACTGAAAATAGTTTCAGAAAATAAGACAGCAGAAAGCACATGGGGCTTCGTTTGATACTAAGGAAATATAGGCTGGAGGAGAATATTACCAGCTGTGATTCATCTGATGCAAGAGACTTTCCTTTCAAAAATAAGCTCAGTACAGCGGAAGGGTCAAAATTGTACCTGGGATTTAGGATTATGTTATCTGCTGTTCTGCAACACGGTGGCAGAGAGAAAAGTCTTGCTGATGGTGCTGATAGTGGGAATTGGAGACGGAGGATTAAGCAACAGCACAGATAACAACCAGCTTTCTTCTGTTAGCCTTTCATAGATTGAAAAAAGAAAAAAAAAAAAAGGTGCCTGCCCACGTGAAGCAGACATAAGCTCTGTGCCCCGTTGATGAGGGCTGGGTAGGAGACAGATAACTACCAAAAATGTTGTGTTATTATTTAAACTGGGGGTGAAGGAATGGCTGATGGCTTCTAAGAGGGCTGTGGGTTGGAGGAAAGTTTCCAAAGCCCAGGAAATGAAGATCTGAAGGAGAGGGTAAAGACCTGCCCCAAGCCTGTCAGCTTAGGTTGTCCAAGAGGACACTCTCAAACCAAGGGCACTCCTCAGTGGCTCTTGTTGCAAACCATGGCTTGCCGTTGTGTTGGAGACCTTGTTGTGGTGGACAGACTTATGGCCTTTGGTATTACCTCCTCCAGCTGCTCGCCTCTGCCTTCCTGCTGGGACAGCAGAGCTGCTCAGGGTCCATGTGCTCAACCGTATGTGCTGACAGCACCGAGTTCCCTGGCAAAATCGCATGGGTGGCATCTGCTCCAGTTCAGGAGCTGGCCCTCGTGTGGCTCAGCTGTCTCGATGCAAGCAGTGCCAGCTCCCCGTCCACACCAGAGCCCTCAGATATAAGCCGCATCCCTCCAAGGATCCACAGCCTTGAAATCTGCCCTGAATCAGGTTGCTTTCCAGGCAGCCGTGCATGGAGCAGAGGGTGGGCAGAGGAAAGGCTCCACTCTGCAGTCTGGCACAGTTCAGCCCAAATGGTGCTCTCAGGCTCAGAAGATAACGTAGACCAGACTAGCAATGGAAGGAATTTTTCAAGGAAACAATATTCAAAAATTCAAAATTCACTTAACCATGCACAACCAGTAAAGCAAGCGCTGCAAGCTGGCAGTACAGCAAGCAAGCACTGCCCTGCTTTGGGTGTGCGGGGGTGGAGAGGTGACCTCCAGAGGTCCCTTCCAATATCAGTTACTCTACAAATTAGGGTTATGACAATGCTTTGGCTTTTCTAAGGCTCCTTTCACCAATAAACCAGCCTCTCACACCCCTCTCCAAACACTGCGCTGCACCACACCCCGCCAAGACCATGTGGCGCATTTTAACAACCTCAGAAAGAGCTTTAAGGCTCTGCTGGGCTGAAAGTGATAAATCCAGATCTCACAAGCGAGTGACACAGACCCAGTCAGTGGAAGAGCTCAGCTCGCGCAACACCCAACCTCACACCACAACCTCTCTCATAAAACGCTGCTCCCTCCCCTGTTGCAGCCCCAGGGGCGGCTGCGGGCGCATGTGCTCCTCGCTCGCTAAGCTTTGCTCCTCTCACAGCCAGCCCCACGGCCCCGGCCAGGCCCTGTGATGGGACACAGATGCAGAGCCCCTCCCAACACCCTGCTCTGCCTCACGCGCTGTCTACCACATCACCACCTAAATTGGTTCCAGCATCATCCTCGCCGCTGATGAGGTGCAAAGGAGACAAAACACAGCCAGATCTCCCTGTGCCAGCTGGAAGAGGTGAGCTCTGGTGTATAGCAACAGGCTCGATTCAAATGGGCGCCATCAGTCAAATCTAACACCAGAAGTTCAAAATACCTCTTTACGACACGGGAATCATTTGGACCTTGAATTTATCCTCGGTGCTGCATAACATTCTCCATTACCTTTACAGCAGTAGATAGGAATTACCAGGTTGAGCAAGAATTTCTTGAACAGATGCCAATGCATCCCAGAACAAGAAACCTGATGTCCATCCACCCCTTTGCTGCATGCCAGGTCTAAATTCATCCCCTGTCTGCTCGGCTGCACCAGGGCCAACGTAAAGGTGTGTGCTGGCCATCAGAGCCAAAAAAAATGATGAGCCTCGGGCACGTGTTCAAAAAGTCAAGTGGAAGAAAGAAGTTCGTGTGCTGTTCTTCCGAGGAAAGGCAACAGGAGGTACTTTGGGACCGATGTGAGCTGGAGCACAGGGTTGGCACCAGCTCCTGAATTAGTGGTGGGGTCACAGGGAGGCAGCCTGTGGAGGTCTGCTCCAAGTGAAGAACATCACATGCAGAGAGTAGATAGGAAACAGGCATGGGAGACAGCAGGGAAGCTGGGAGGCGGATTTTGGCTGCTTGCAATGGGGCTGCAATGCAGAGGAGGGGCTGGGCCTGGGCCAGGGCTCTCTGAAACCTTTGGTCCCCAAGGTAAATGTGGTTGACAAACTCCCCAACTAAACTGTGTGACATGGTTGAAGGTCTGTTGGGAAGTCAGTGGGTTCTCCAATTCTTTTGGCACTGAGCCGCAGCAGGAGGAAGCTGAGCTGCAAGAAGGTACCATGGGTCACTGCAGCGCTCAGCCCCAGCAGGAGTCAGCGGTGGTATGCTCAGGGCTGTGGTGGCACTCTGCATGTGCACCCACCAGGCACAGGACCTTATGGAAGAGCATCTCTTGGGTTGAGATCAGCCAACAGGACTTTGCATGCAGAAGGTGCAGCAGCTCCACTGGACTGATCAACAGGATGAAGTTGGATTAAGTTCTCCAGGAGGAGGTGGTAGAGGAGAGCAGAGCACACGAGATGAGGTTTCAGTGCTGTTCACAAGGACTTGGCCACCTGAGCAAAGGCTGAATTTCTGTTCCTGTCCTGTCCCATGCTGTCACGTGTTTTCTCCAAACTACTCACCCATATACAAGTATCAGCTACTTCAGCTGCTGCACCACTGGATCCAGCTGTGCTGCGTGAATGTTTGTATGCCTTCCAAAATGGGGGGCTTGGCCAACCAGGACTGTGAAGAGACAGAAAGGGGTTCACCATTAGTTAAGCGCACGGGTCTGTCCTGGGTTGCTCAGGAACAGGACAATGGTGTAAGTGACTTTGGAGCGCTGTGCTGAGAGCCAGCACATACCTCTATACTGTTTCTTCTGTGCTATCCTCATAGCTGGTCACCCAGTGCTGCACAGAAACCCATGAAGTGGTACCTTTGGCTTAGCTGGATGTCAGCGCAGAACAAAACAAATACCCACACGCCTACTTATTTATTGTGTTACCTGAATTTCTGAACACACACCCACCCACAAGCCATAATGCAAGGCACAGATTATCTCTAATCCACTGACAGCTATTGATCCATGAGGCTATCAACAAACCAGAAATGATACATATGTCTTAATTTGAAAATATTTGCCCATGATAGCATTGGCAGCAGGAAGACCCAGATAAATTTTGTGAATAACACAGTACTCTAAATAAGACATCAAGACTCTTTCTATACATACTTAAACTGAATTACTGAGGAACAAGGTATCTTCTCCATATATTACTTGCTGCTATAATTCATGGATGAAGAAAAAAGAAGAAATTTGCTGTTTGAGAGCAATAACGGCCCAATCCTTTCCTCCGAGATGTCCCCAGATAGAGTCCTCCAGAGCATCAGGAGAGCTGTTTGGCTGCTAAGCAACAGGCAGACTCCCAGACAGCTGATGATTTTACCAAATAGATGAGTGCCAAAGGTAAAATATGGGCAAACGCAGTAGTAGATTTCTTCTCCCCCACTTTTTTTCCACCCCCAGCAAGTTCATTCATATTTGTCAGTCAGCAGGTGGTGTTTCAGATTTTCAGCCACGTCTCCGGGTGAAGGGAAACAGAAATCCAATGTATTCATTCCCGTGCCACTAACACCCAGACCAAAGGAGAGCTTCTTCACTTGCCGGGAATGAGACGTCTCTTTGCATGCCAAAGTCCAAAATTAGAGGGCAGCCTTGCCAGCTTGCTTGGAGCTGGCACACCTCAAGGAAGCATTTAAGTTTTTATGCAGGGTTAGATTTTCCTTCCTTTGCCAGCTGGTTTTTTCTTACACACAGACACAGCCTTGAGTGTGAAGGCAGGATGAACTACGGTGAGGGAGCAACAAAACAAATTGACTGTGCGTGTGCATTCACATGTGCTTCTGTGTGTCGCCTTTGCAGCCACCTCTCATGCCAAGGAAGAAGGCTTTAATCCAGGAGATAAAGCACAGTCATAATCCATACAAGTCCATATGCATGAGTTGCACGGCCAATGTTTCTTGTAGCAATTTTATTCTGGGACTTTTCCTCTTCCTCCAGGAGAAATGAAGCTTTCTGGAGAGCACTACAAAATCAATATTCACCTAGAGCTGTATCACAGAAAACTCACATTCCATGAATACAAAATGTCCGTGAGGAGTATAAAATATTCCTTGAGCATAAAATCAGGTACGGGGCTGAGCATCCAGAGCTTCCATAAGTACTTTTGGAAAAAAGAGGATCTTTCCAGACTCCTTTGGGAAGTGAAGGTGCAAGGTTAGGAGATAGCTGTTTCAGAGAAGAGCCAACTCTTTCAGAATTCGGTTCCAATAAATGGGTAATCTGGGGGCTTGAACTGAATCTGGTGGTTACGCTGTGGCCGTCTTTGCTATTGAAATAGAAAACTTTTCAATGCCATTGCATGTCGTTTTTCAGTGCGGTGCTATACCCAACACAAGCTTTGTCCATTGACCGTCATCTCTTGAGGAGAGGGAAATCCATCACGCATTTTTGGTCATGTGGCCTCCATTTGTATAAGGTGAACGTTCATTATCACGCATAAAAGATACATAAAAGACAGCATCTTATCAAGAAGTTGAAAGCAGTGTATCCTCATCTTGGTGCTCCTACACTCAACAAGGAAGCAGAAAACTGTACGTTTACTATCCACCTGTAAAAAAGTTCTAGAGCACAATGTAGCCACCAAACACCTCCTGAACGAGAGCAGAAATCGTCCCCTAACCAGAGGGTTCATCATGTTCCCAGCTTTGCATCCTCTTCTTTTGTAAAAGAAAGAAAAAGTGCCAGCTCTTCAAAATGAAGGCATTGGGATAATGCTCCCATCTCAGACTGTGATAACTCACATAAAAAGCCTAAAGAAACAGTTAATGAAATTTTGGCATATCTGAAGTCGCAGCCAGCAGCAAGAACATTTAAATTTGGTAATTTAGAGAATCTGACATGAAGGCCATTAGGTCTTCTCTATTACTCAATTTTCAGATCCTAAACATCTCAAATCTGTATTGAGCTTCCTGCCTGGCAGCACAGGACTGGAAGAAGTGCCACTTGCTGGTGAAATTTCTGTTGGATTCTCTTTGTTCAAAGTTATTAGCATGAGTGAGCAGCAATCCATGGGGCTGCTCAGACAGACTGTTGATATCTTTGCTTTCAGCAGCAATTTCTTCTGACTCTGAAAGAAACGCTATACTTGATCCCCTCTGCCTAAGACTCCTAGCTAGGAATAGCTCCTCTACAGTATGTGGGATATTTTCTTCCTATTAAGTCTCTGTTTCACCTACCTCAAAATATTACTGGGCTTTTCTACCTGGGATTTGCGAAACTTTTTCATAAACAGGCTCTTTGGATTCTTTCCTCCTGTTTCACTTAGCTCCTACACTCTGCATTTTTTATTTTTCTGGAGTTAAGTTTGGTGTAGTCCCTGATGAGCTTTTACAACTTTTCAGAAAGTGGAACTGAAGGCCTTGAGACACCCAGGAACACCCTTGCAAGCTCACACCATCGCAGAGTCCATCTCCTAAAAATATGTGGAGTGCAGTCATATTTAAGTCTGTAAAAGCTTGCTGTCCTGAGCTGGAATTTTGCTTGAATGAGGGACTTGGTGCGGTTCAGTAAATGGTCCTTGACAACACCAAAGTCAGCCTGAAAAATGCCCCTCTGTTTCCGAATCTGGAAATTCCCATCCTTAACGAACCCACCACCACCTCGCCACGAGGTGTACACAGAGGACCAGACGGTGTTTAGCAGCTCCTGCTTAACCCCAGGGAAACAGAAAGACACCAGAGAAAGAGGGAAGTAAAGGAGCCAGACACCCACGCTCTTCATGTGGCATCTAAAAGCATTTCCCAGGGCAGATAAACCTCCCTGTCTGTAACACTGCGGAAAAGAAAGCGACAGAGATGGTGTCGAGCTGCAAGGGGAACGGTGTGTAAATCAGGGGCAACGAGAGGTTTCGCTTTGCGAAGGAACAGCTACATCTCACCTAGAGAACTGTGTGTGTGATCCGTGACCTTGTCTCAGATACTCTGCAATTACCCTGGAGGGATAGAGCTTGGGAGAATGACACAAAGCACTCGGAAATTCCTGGGTATTGGTGTGAGGGAGAGTAAAGGAAATGGGAGTTTATTTTCACTGCAAGAGGCAGCTGGGAGAGTGATCTAATTGCCACCTTTGGAAATTATGAAAACGCTAGAAATTCCTCCTAGCAAACCGCTGCACGCTGGGAAAACACTGCAAGGATGAAGTGCGCGATGCGAACGGTGGTGTTGCTTTCACTGGAAGGGTAACAAACATATGACCCATATTACCGAGGAGATCTAAGGACAGTGACAAAAAAAAAAAAACACCCAAAAACCCATAAAATAAGGGCATGAACAAGATCAAGAGGGAACAGGTGAGAAAACGCAAGCATGTTGGGACACTGGCAGTCCTCCTTTCTCCAGGGATGGGCCACACAGCCTTACACAAATGCTTTGCTCAGCCTTTCAAAGGCGTTTCAGAGCTTTCCTGTCAGCTTGAATTTTAAGTGTGATTTGCAACTGCTTCCCTCACTCACCCACGTGCACGGGAAGAAAAACTCTCCCCAGTGGATTTTGCATCTAGTGCCAGATGAAAAGAGTGGCTCTTTGCAGGCTGAAGCTGGAGCTGCCCAGAAGATCTGAAGACCAGGTTGGACCCTGCTGACTCCGACGTAGCATGGAAGATTTGGCTCGAGAGATGAAAGGGTAGCCAACGTTTTAGATGTTTGCTTCACAGAGGAGAGCACCATCCAACGCAACATGCAGGATTACAGACAGCTCTCCAGGGAACCAAGCAATGAAGAAGAGCTTTTTCTGCATCAAGACACCTGTGAATTTGAAGATCAGAGGGCAGATGAGGAGAAAAGTAGCTGGTGGAGAAACATCTTCCCGGAAGCCTGGATCAATGGTGGTCTGCTATAGAGCTCCTGAAATCCTCTACTAGGCAACTTAACTCAAGTAGGATCCCCTGGGAGAAGAGTTGGGACCAGTATCATGGGATGCATGTGAAATGCATCACCCCAATGGCACCTGTGCCTGCTGTGCAGGACGGAGCGCCACGTTGCTGCCGGCTGGCTCGCCTCCAGAAGCCAGTTGGCCAATTCAGAGCCTGCTAACAGCCTGCTGACATGCAAATAAGAAACTAATGAGGCCTTAACCTCTCTATAACTGCAGGCCAGGGGCTGGCTCAGAGCATAGCTTGGAGCCTGGCCAGGTGATGTGGGAAATCGCCGCCCACATTTGGAGGAGGAGGAGGAGGGTCGCAGTGACCACGTTGGCACAGTGGGACGGCTCCGTTTGGCGGCGGTGAAGTCTTCATCGCCAGCTCCAGGCATCGGGGCAGCAGCGTCGCCCCTTTGAGCATCTCTTTACTGTGCCTGCATTAAAACTGCAAGCCCAGTAGTGACATTTCATATGTTTTGTCTGCATTTTTATCCAATTTTGTCGATTTACAGCATGGCAATGAAGTAGCAGCAATTTTTTGTTCTGAAAGAGATAAAGGAAACGGAGTTTCTATAGAAAGTCCAGCAAAGTCCCTCTTTTGCACAGAAAGCAAAGCAAAAGGCCCGACATTGCCCATGAAGCCGTGCTTGGCTCGTTCTGCTGAGTGCAAGGAAAGAGCCAGTGCGGTGTGACTGTAATCTGCTGTATCTTTACCATCAATCACATTTTAATGAGAGTAAATTGAAATTCCAGGCACACATTAATAATGAATGGATGAATTAACTCTGAGGGACCATCTGATGATGCTTTCACGGGGCTGTGATATCTACAGGCTAGCATCACATTAGGTTACTTTCTGGACATGTATAGGGAAAACTTTGAACTGAAACATTTGTGCCGAGACCCAAATCTGCACAGGGACTTGCAGGACTGCATTTCAGTTGAACTGGAATTTCGGAAGTCAAAAAATTCAGCAACTCACAAAAACCATACCTACTTGCCCAGGCCTCTCACAGACACCAGAGTCATCGCCATAAATGTTCCTTCAATGCCTCAGTTTGTTCACCAGCAAGTCTCATCAGAGAGATGTTGCCCCTTAGGTCGTGCTGTTCAGATTATAGCTATTAGTATTTGCAATAACATCCTAAACCTGGGCTTTCTTTTGCCTAAGATCTCGGAATTATGGCCAAGGTGGGGAGTGAAGTCCCAAGCCAGCTGAAGAAATGATGCACTATCACCTTTGCAAGATAGACAGATCTCTATAGTGTTCACTTAAGTAGCAAGAGAGCTTCATATTCCAAGAAAGCAATACAGGGGATCTAATGTCTCCTTTCTGTTGTGAATGATGCCAGGTCCCAGGCAGACATCAATAATTTGTTGTTAGGACAAGCATCAGAAATCCCCTAAAACCCCGTAAATACAACCCACCACTAACATGACTTAAAATCCCAGTTTAACAAATCTTGGCTTCTCACTCTGGAGATTCCCAGCTCGTTACCCACCATGGCAGCCAAAATAGTGGCTGCTATAGGTGATAAAATCAGTTTGGCTGGATCTGCAAGTATCACAGCATAGGATGTTTCCTCCATTTGGCTTGTCCACGTGAGGATTTTAGAAACATCATCCTTTGCAAAGCTCAGGGTGCGTCTCCTGTTTGATTTAAGCACTGGGGTTTTCCGATGCCGAGTTATTAAAGAGGTCTGTTATGCATCAAAAACAGATTACTTAAAATCTTGAGACTGGTGGCTTTGGTGGACTTCGGTCACACTTTAGTTCTTTAAGGGCTGGTTGGCCAAGGCAACTAAAACCAATCTGCTCTGCCCAAGTGCTTTAGTTGAACTCACAGCTCCCTTCTTCCCAAGCCTGTTGACCACATATTCTAGTAAACAGAGGGAGAAATTAATGTTACTGGGGGCTGTGGCAGGAGTCAGCTCTGATCTTTCTCACACCAGTGTTGTACCTCCTTGTGCCCACCAGCCCCCAGGCACCACTGTAGTGCAGCTCTTCCCCCGACACGAGACCTCGCTCCATCATGATATGACTTCTTCACACTTCATTGCAGAGGAGGGGCTTATGGAGGCCTCTCTGCACTTTGCCACTGCTCCTCACCAAGGTGCTCTGTAGAGGTCCTTCCCCATGTACCCTCACCCTCCCCCCTCTCAGCAGAATGCCATGCAGGAGACATCCCCACCCTCCAGATGTATTTCTCATCCTACAAGCCTCCAAACCAACACATCCACCCCTTAGAGCAGCTCCAAAACCAGAGGCATGTAACACTCAATTTCTTATACCGCTGCTGACTCTCTTCAACACCCTCCAATTTTACAGGCAAAATGTGACTTATGCTGAATGGACCGATCACTGCTGGTTGAGACATGTCGGTCAGAAACAGCTCTCTCCTCTGACTCACAGCACAGCTGGAACAAGAAGAGAACAGACCCCTTCTCTGTTTTATTTTTGCTTTATCATAAGCTTTGTTTTTGGGTCCCTCCACCCCCATCCTAATATCCTCAATCCTTTCCTCCCCACTGGCTTTTTTTTTTTTTTTTTTTTTTTTTTTCCCCCAACAGCCTGTCGACATGCCTCTTGAACTTATTTATAGTCTTATTTATAGCGCGGCTTCAGCCACCTCACTTGTTAACCTATTCCATATGTTTATTCCCCTTTGTGTGAAACAAGGCTGTGTGAGCTCTCCTTCATCCCTGGGGCCTTTTATTTTTCGATGGTGGCCCCAGCTGCCCTGCCCCTCATATGAGACCTGGGTTTTTTTTGCTCCAGTGAACAAAAGAGCAGCTCAGAAAGGGGCCAGGGTGATGAGAGAGACGTGCCAGCTCTGTGCCAGTCCTAACAAAGATGGATACCCAAGCAGGAAGCCGGCATGTTCTCCGCAAGCCACGTAGCAGGTTTTGCACCTAAGAGCATTCCAATGGGATGAAAGTAGACTATGTTCAACGTATCCAGAGGGATACAGAGACTGGGAGGCAGCTCTCACTGGTGATTCCTTCTCAGAGTCCCCAGCACTGTTTGCAAACCCCACTCTTAACTTTTCCCACCCTTTGCTGGCTCACCCCTGGGGCTGCTGTGATCCAACCTCCTAATCCACTTTGAAGCCACCACTTATTCCTGGTGTTCCAAGCTGACCAGTGCCCCCAGCACACTTGCTTCCACCCCAAATCTCAGGGATGAGCCTCCCAAAAGCAGCCAGGCTTGAGTGGCATTTCCTACAGCTGCAGCTCCAAGCGCGCACCTGACCCCCCAGGTCCATCCAAGGTGAAAGATAAACGATCTTCAGGTACCACCACCCAAATGACCAGCAGCAATTCATGCAACAAGTTGGGCCATTTTTTAAAGGAAGAAATGTTTTACAGTGAGGATGGTGAGGCACTGGCACAGGTTGCCCAGAGAGGTGGTAGATGCCCCATCCCTGGGAACACTCAAGGTCAGGTTGGACGGGGCTCTGAGCAACCTGGTCTGGTTGAAGATGTCCCTGCTCACCGCAGGGGGTTGTACTAGGTGACCTGTACAGGTCCCTTCAAACCCAAACCATTCTATGATTCTGTGATTTGCTCAGCTCCTCATTTAACTTAAGTTGTCAGCAGAGGTGGTTGCTAACCCTCCCACATTTCTTCCTCACGGTTGGGGGCTGGTGGCTGTGTGACAGGGTTAATAAGTGCACAGGGGCCCATTAAAAGGCCACCTTGAAGGCACATCTGCCCTTCCCACCTTGCCTGCAAGCCCAGCTGCAGCCAGCCAGAGCTCTGCTCTGCTGAGCAGCCCCCAATGTGCCATAAATGTGTGAAATACGGACTTTCCTGAGGGACCGCCAGTGACTGCAGCCAGCGGTGCAAGCCCAAGGTGCAACATCGGTGGCACAGCGGGTCCGTGTTCAGCACCAGGGCAGCTTTAGAGACAAGCAAGCTAATACAGAGTTGGATGTCTCCTTATGGACTTCTGCTTTTTATGTTCAGTTCTCTGCTTGGTTAGCAGCAACAACTTAACGTGGAAAACCCAGCCAGAGACTGCCAGCACCTGCTTTCATCTTTAGCAGCTTTTTCCAGCCCTCTGCATGGGGCGCTTTGGTTTCCCTCCTCCTGATTTGCAAGGAATGAATATGTTGGTTGGACTTTTCCTAACACCTCCTTGGCATTTGCATTCCTCGTGCCCTAAAGCCACCCTGTTGTAACCCCCAGCATCTCCTCCCCAAACTGCTCCAGCAGCTGCTCTCTCTTTTTGTTTTTTACCCTGCCAGCTTTTGTTCCCTTCAATGCACAGCTGTGAAGCACCCTGCGCTTTTCCAGCCTCATAGCATCCCTTCCCCATCGATTGCAGAGGCCTTCAGAGCGGGCTGTGAGCAATCCCCTGTTTGTCTTCTCTCATTTTCCAAAGCGAAAGGTTTTCAATAGTGAACTGCATAACCCTGGTGTTTCTTACGCAAAATGAACCAACAAACAACAGGTCCCTCCGCTCCTCCCCCCCTGGCCCCCAGCAAATAAATGATAAAAATCATTTTTGCCCACCAGAAAGCATCAAAACCAGGTACATGTTCCCTCTGCTTGCTTCCTCGCCCCTTTTTTCAGGTCGGGTTTAGACAGGAAAAAACCTCAGGCTGACAGTGATATCTCTAAGGCAATTCAAGAGTCTCCCCTGGGAAGCAGCAGGAGTCTCATTATTTTATATTCTCCCAGACAGAATACTAAATTTGGGGAAAAGCCTGCCCTGGCCTTAGCAATAAGAAAGGAAACTTCCCAAATTGCTCTCCAGAGCCCTCGGATTCCTGTTTCATTACCTCGGCGTGAGCAGTCCCACGCGTCTTTTTTAATTCCTGTTGATCAACAGGGGCAAGGCTCGGCACGTCTCTGGCCAAAAGGCTCGTTCAGTATTATGAGCAAGCCTTAATACGAACACGGGGAAGGGAAAGTACACACTCTGCAAATTCACTTCACCTTTTTGTTGTAAAACATGCTGGATTGTAATGATTTCTATTTACCAGGAACCTCAGATTAGCTTTAAAGCATTTAGCAGTAATTTATTTTCCTTTTTATTTTTATTTTTTCCTCCCCCTCACTGTGAAACAACAGAAAAAAACAACCCTGCAGGCTTTAAGTCAGAAAGTAGACAAGATTGCAAGGTCTCATTTTTCTGGAAAACCGCTGTGCCGGCAAGGCTAGAAAGAGATCGTTCAGATGGGGGGGGGGGGATCAGATCCAAATATATCTGCAGATAAATATTTTACGCTCTTTCCGAATAGCTGGGTGGGATCAGCGGAGCACCCGAGAGCCCTGCGCTGTGCGAGGCTGCCACCTCCTGGGGTGGGCAGCCCCGATGCCAGGGCATCCAGCAGAGACTGGGTTGGATTTGATATTTTAACCCCAGAAGCAATCACCTGGCAGGGAAGGCAAACTGATGCCTCCATCCCCAGCTTTTATGGAGAGCAGAGAGGTTTTCCAAGAAGTGGGTTTGGAATTTAAACGTGCAGATGAGGAGCAAAGAGGGCAGACGTGCCTGTTAGCACTTGCAGAAGCAATGCGGGGAACCAGGATACGCTGCATTTCATCAGGAAAGCTACACGCTTCCCCATTTATTGCAGCTGCTGCTCTTTTATTGTGATGGTGTTTCCCCCGTTACGGCTCCACCAGCCTGTTTTCGGTGGCATCTGCTATGTCCATCCCACCAGAGTCTCCTGATGGCACCGCAGATGTGGGTATTGAGAGTACAGCGG
Organism: Falco naumanni; assembly: GCF_017639655.2. Taxonomy (NCBI): domain Eukaryota; kingdom Metazoa; phylum Chordata; class Aves; order Falconiformes; family Falconidae; genus Falco; species Falco naumanni. The sequence continues at coordinate 5,762,313 of NC_054055.1, read as the reverse complement.
ATTTTGCTGGGTGAACAGTGGTCTATGGGAGGGAAGAGGTGAGAGGTGATGCCCCATCACCTGCCGTGGCTACTTAACTTGTGCTGTCCTTGGGGTGCCCTGACTCTCTCCGTGGGTCAGAACATCAGAGGATTCTGGCTGCAGCCATTGCTCACAGGGATGGGACCAGTCTGGGGCCTCTTGCCATGGTCTTCTGCAACGGGCAAGCTTTGGGCCTGGGGATGGTGGTGTGACCCTTGGCAGAGGGTAGCCTGGATGCTGATCTGTTTTAGGAGTGTAAAGGCATCGGTTCAGTGCAGGAGCAGGGTCCCCCCGCTCTGCACATGGACAAATATTAAAGGGTGAAGTCCTTTCCTTGACTTTGGGAGTGAAAGATACCCAAATTCAAGACCAAAAGTGGACCATTTGGTCAACCATGCCCCCCTTCCGTATGTCACAGCTGCATTGCCTTCGCACACACTGTAGATGAAGGTGCTGAAAGCCTATGTTAGGTTAAAAGCACCCAGATCCCTTGCTGCAAAGGGCAGAAAAGCTCATAGGCTCCAAATGTCCTAATAAAGTGGGGAAATGCCTGAGCTGCTCACCCGTAGGCTGTTGGCTGCTGCCAGACTCTCTTGCACAGGTACAACCAGAATGGGACGGCAACCTGGAGCAGTAGCACGAAACATCCCCATATCCTGCTAATAAGTTTCTGCCTCCTTCCAAGGAGTTTTACTTACCAGGAGCAGAACCCCATAATCACTCCGAAACTGCTAGCAGCTTTCCGGGTTTCAGAGAGAAGAATTAAAAACAAATTAGAGGTAATGAGCTCTTAAATTGCTTCTGAATCCACTGTGTGGCTGAGAGTTTTGGTGGATTTGGATAATCAAATCAAGCAGGGCCCAGGGCATGCAGAAGGGTGATACAGAGTTTAAGAATATTTTCAAGCTTCCTATTGAATATTAAATGCGATGCAACTGCCCTTTCTCAATGAAAATGGTAGTAAGAAACTCACTCAAAGCCAAAGCCAAAGCCAAGAACCAGACTCAGCCTGAAGAAATGCTGTTTTCCCCACACACGAACTGTGCCAGCGAAGCATTAATTGACTTCTGTTGTTAGTTACTTCTTCTATTCTTCTAGCATGGTTATATATAGTTATTCTTCTATTATTAGTTACTCCAGACCTAAACAGTTGCAGAGGATCTGCAGAAATAGAGACACGGCAATGGGAACTAAGGGGCTCCTCAGTTCTCCCCATCCTTTTCTGCACAGTAGTGCTGCACTGGCTGTCAAGGCTTACAAGAATGAGTTACAGGACTTGGGACAGATTTTCAGAGGGGGAAAATGTACTACACGCTCTTGTACCATGGATGGGGTACCCAGGGACAGGGCTGTGTTTGGCCGTTCAGGTGCACATCAGCGTGGACACCCTGCACCAAAACCTCACAAGTTCAGTTCTGAATGTCAAAGGACAAGGTGGCGGGGCACGTCTTGCTGTTAGCAGATGGCTAAAGCTTATCTGTATAAACTCATTTATTAATCAAAACTAACAGTTTATGTGTTTTGGAAGGTGAAAACAGCAGAAATCAGTATTTAGAGGCAGGACAGGCTGAACCCTAAGCCACTTAGCACAAACTTGTTTGCAATGTGCTACTAATCCCCTCCTATCCTGTCTTCATTAACCTCGTGTACACTGTACCTGTGCAACTGATAACACAGCAGTGTTTGGAAAGCAGATTTCAGATAGCCCCCCTTCCCCACCAAGGGAGCCCATCCAACCACATTTTAAGGCATGTTTTGTATCTCATTGGAAGTTTTTTTGCCCTAAACTTTTAGGGAAATAAAGCAAGCCACCCCCCTGGGAAATGCAGCCTTTGCCAATGTCTCCAGCGGTCACCTCTGCATGGTGGCTCTCGGCCAAGCCCTGTCCCCGTACACGGTGGTCACCTCATCAGTTTTCCCAGGTTATCACTGATGGCAGCTCTGGCTGGACACTTCCAGGAGTGGATTTACCCTCTCGAAAACCATCTCACAAGCAGAGGAGCCAGGACAGGTCTGGGAGCAGGGAATGGAATCCTCCATGGCTCTTCGGGCTTCCTACAGAGGCACCCCATGCCTGCCAGGGTTTAAAAGGCAGTTGGACAATGCCCTTACTAACATGCTTTAACTTTGGTCAGTCCTGAACTGGTCAGGCAGTTGGACCATTGTAGGTCCTTTTCAATCAAAATATTCCATTCCATTCTGTGTCACCCTGCAGCATCCAAGGATGCCAGGCATCTAAGGTTTTGCCCACAAATGCCTTTTGAAGCCCAAGGCCACCTTGAACCTAAACTTGCCACACACCCGTTCAGCTCAGACACACGTTTCTGTGCAGGATCAGATCTGTGGGTGAGCCTTGGCGCAAGAAGGGGAATGGTGAGCCCACACCGCTCCTTGCTTTGCTGGTCCCATTTGCCCAGCAGGAGTGGGAACAAGCACGCCCTTAACTGGTGTGGAAGGAGGGCTGCAGCACCCCTTTGCAATCTCACCAGTCTCCCTCTTCCATTAACAAAAAAGACCACAATTTTCAGGCTTTCTGATAACAAAGAATCAGCAACAGCCATAGAATCATGTTTCTTCATTTCCATGAGAAACAACCTGGGACCCCCCCACGACTCAATCCCCTCCAACCTGCCTTGTCAAGCATTCAGAATTGATTTAAAATACCTTGTTACAACAAAGAAGAGCAATGTGATTTGGTCATGAGACTACTTGTCTCCGAGGGACACCTCGAAGCCCTGCTAGGCCAAATGCTGTAGCAGACTTTGCCCCAGACTTGTGTGAATCAATTCCTGCTGCAGCCCGCGAGGTTTGGGTTGCCATCCCAAGGGAAATGCATGTAAGGCTGCCTTAGCGATGCCAAAGCAAAGCAAAGCAGATTACCTCCAGGATTTAATCTTCCTACTTCCTTTTTCCCTCTTTTAAAACTAATCTTCCCACTCACTGGAACCAGGGCACCAGGGCTTTATGCTCCCCACGGTCTGGGCAAGGATTTTGTGCATCCAGTCCTCTGGCAGAAGTATGGCACTTTCCCTGTGTGGGCCAGGATTAATATAAAGCGGTTAACTTAACTAGCAACATATGTCTGCATCTTTTTTCCCACTGCCGTTTAATCTCTCTTAGCCACTGACCATGCAAGTCTCCCGTAATCACTGCAGAGTAATTATGTGATTATTCCAGCCCTCTAAATTACAGCTGCAGCTTGGACCCTAGCAATTGCAGGTGACACAGCAAGGCTGACTTTTTCAACTGTTAGTTAATTACAATTAGACAGAAGGAAAAAAACCCCAAAACACCAAAACCCACAACCTGCAATAATAATAATAATAATAATAAAACAACCTGCCAGAAAATGCAACTTCTGCTGAGAAGTTTCACCCCAGTCTTTCTCATCACAAGGAAGATTAGAATGGGGGCCATTAATAAGATGGCAATTTATGTTAATTTATCAGCACCTAATCCCAAGAGCCTTAATAACACTACCTAAAAAGAAATTTATTATAAACAAAGGCAATTATGTTGTTGCCGTTATTACAGTGGCCTTTCAAATGCTGTTGTGCTGGGTATTTTTGTCTAACTGGCTTAGGCAAGGAGGAGGATGGGGTGTGCAGGAGAAGGTCTCGCAGAAGGTCAAGGATGTCACATGGAGCCTGCAGGTCCTCCCTTATCAGACCCTCTCCTGCAACGCCTGCACACCCAGAAAAACATAGGATTTAAAAAATAATGAAATTGGTAGAAATGGGGCTTTTACATGGGAGGGGAACTGTAACAAGACTGACTCGCAGTCCCTGTCCTCGCCTTGATGACTCTTTCTTGAGCGGGGCTTCCCTCCAAGCTTCAGGTTCTTTCTGACATCATTGAGCTGGGGCTGAGATCTCTCGAGGTGGGGAGGGGAACAAAAATCTCAAGATAACAGGAGGTACAGAGGTAGGAGAACATCCCCTGAAAGTCACAGTCTTTTTTTTGGTGGGTTTTTTGGTTTTTTTTGTTGTTGTTGTTGTTGTTGTTTTGGGCCTCTTTTCATAGCATTTGGAATTTCTGATGAGAATTCCTGAAGCATGCATGGCTTCACAACTGGTGAAAAAATGGTAAAACATTAGACATCTGCAGGTTTTTTTTTCTTTCACTGGTTGTGGCTTGACAGAAATGTCCATGAATGTTCTTCTTTAATCTGATGAGTTTCAGCAGACTGTATGGCAGGCTGGAGAGCTTCCCTTCTCCTGCACACTGACATCCCCATCCTGTGGAACAGTAGGGCAGAAAGCTGGAAAGGGCATGAATAAAAATGAAAGGGAAGGAAAAATGTCTTCCCCAAGGAGCACATTAGGAGGCTATAGGTGAGCTCCATCTCCAACTGTGGAGACGATGCAATTTTAAATCCCATGATGACCTAAAATCCACTAAAATCAGTGGAGAAACCCCCAAGGACCCCAGATGACATCTTGACTCTGATGCAGAACCACACATTTCTCTGCCTGGCTTGAGCTGGGCACACAAAGGATGTAAATCCTCATCACCTGCACGATTTGATCTAGCATTTCTGTCTGGTCTCTGCTTTCTTCCATTCCATTCGAGCTCATCATGATGTGCTGCAGCGTGACTGAACGCAGGTCCTCCATCACACTTAAATTTATCTGCCGTGCACATCGCACTGTCCATCACTCCTGGGTTCTTTAGGGGCTCACAAAGGAACCATGCACTGGAAGTGTGGCCCAATCTGTAACTGTAATTGATGGCATCAGCAAATTCAGAGCCACATTTGGGACTGAAATACCATAAGAGGCCATTTTAAGAAAGAAATGGTGTTGGGTCAAATGCTTTATGGTGGTAACGAGCAGAGCCCTATAGAATAGCAAACATGTCTATGTGTACAAATACCCATGGGTCGCTTCGATTTTCCCCACAGTGACTAGAAGAGACAATGTTATGGTTTTGCAGCATGACATCATGGAGTGATAAAAATAAAAGGAGAAAAAAGAAAATCTGGTGATGAACTGCAAAATAAACTGGCTTTCCAGCAACCCAATAAAGGGAGAAGAATATCCTCCATTTCCAGCAGGAAGATGGAGAACGGCAAAGATGCACTTTACAACCCATTCTCCTGGTAGAGACTAGGGGTCTGTTGACATTAATTTTACACATTTCCCTCTCTTCCCTCTAAAGAAAATCGAGCAAACCACTATGATTTAAGAAATGATAGCCCGACAGACTTTCACTGCAGGCAACCTTCATCAAACATTAGCCTCTTGGCTGCACTGCAGAGCAGTCAGTTTTCAGTCCATTTTAGAAGATCCGTATTTTATCGCTTGCTGTTTATGATCAGAATATTTCATCTATTTTCACAAAAGCCTTCTGCCAAGCTCCCTATTCAAGTGAAAATGGCAGGAGTTTCCCAGTTATATTTGGGAAATACTCATTAAAGTTCAGAAGGACTTTGCTATTGGCATCGTGTTTTAAAAAGAGATTAGAATTGATTTTGCTAAACCACACTTCAAAAAAATAAGAGAAGGAAAGCTTCAGCTACTCTTCTAATCTGAATTTGTTTGCTCTGTACTAATTTGTGAAGTGTTTATGTCTGAATTCATGTTAAAGACAAGCATGGCAGTTAATAATTTCATGTATATACCACATTTGAGCTATAGAATTCAAAGACCCAAGGAAATGGAGAAACATCAAAGTGATCCAACCAGCCAAAGATAACATGACTCACTGGTGCAAATGGGAAAGAAAGGCAAGTCGTCCAGTCTGCCAGGACTCCTGTGAGCTATTAGCAGTGTCTCTGCTGGAGGTGACAGCCAAAGGGGAGCACGACATATTCACCAATGACAATTCACAAGATGACCAAATGGTTCAGAAATGCTCCTGGTCTTATAACAAAGTAAGAAGTGAGCAGAAAAACACTAAACACCTCTAATGCATTACCCAAACCAGAGAATTAAACATTCCCAGGTCAGTCACCAAGCCCTGCTTGTATTTACGGTCTGGGAGGATGCTGTGTCCCTCTTATAGCTGTGACACAGAGGTGGTAGTAGTCATCCAAGCTGTGGGTAACCCAGCTTCTGCTCTGCCTCAGTCCAAATCTGCGTGCCTCGATGGCTTTTCTAAATACCTGTTTTCTGGACATTTTGTAGCTGAGGTTAATCTCACTTCTCCTCGTTTCACCTGATGAAGAATGACTGCACCAGCTGAAACACAGAAAGCCGGGAGCTATCAGGAATCCAGCATCACCTCAAGAGTGATGACCTGGTTGTGGTCTCTGCTGTAAAGACAACACTATGCAAAAGAGAAATGTTTGCTGAAGCAGAGCCTGGGCTCTGGCCTCCTTCTCTTGCCAGGAGCTCCCGCAATGCAGGGCTACAGATTAACCCACATTTTCACCCAGGCCAGATGACATGGTGCCCCCATGTCTCATGGGACAACCTCAGTGAGAGGTGCTGAGACCACTAACCCTGGGACAATGGATGATGACAGCCATGGATCCAAATGCAAAACCCACTAGAAAAGGAATGAAATGTGAGTCTCTCTTTCTGGAGAGGTGCCCCAACCACTACATGGTGGAGGTAGGGATCCTCTACTCCTCCAGCCCTGCTCAGTGTGGAGCAAAACAGCACGAGACAGATGTGCAAGGTCCACATCATCACTCAACCTCTGCTCTCACTCACTACCCCTAAGACTGAGGAGTTTTAGATCAGGGACAGATTTGGGGTGTTCCGGGATGTTAAGCAGCAAAAACTAAGTTTGTGAAGAATGCAAGGCCACCTGCAAAAAGAGAAGCAACCAAGCAGGACAGGAGGAGGATCTCCATTTTGCATCCCTCTGTCTGCAAGGCAGTAATGCCCTTCAGTGAACATAGCATGTGGTATTTTAAGCACCTCCAGAAAATGACACCTTCATCTGAGTGACCTGTTTAATCAGCCCCAAGCACTGCAGCCCTTGTCCTAAGGGCAGGGCCAAGGATGCTGCTAGGGGTTCCATTATCCTTTTGTGCTCAGCTCCCACTGTTCTGTTTAAAAGATTAATGAGACATATATTCTCAATAAAGAAGCTATTTCAGAAGCTCTTACTTCCAATCAGTTGTACAGTTCAGTTAGTAGCATCATCTGCCCTTATTTTGTTTGGGTATTTTAGCAAAATGACTTACGGATATTTATTTCCCAGAGTAGCATTTGCACATTGATGGTCTGAATATTGACAATGCTAAAGCCAGATAATCAATGTACATTTAATGGCTATGGAGTGTGCTAAACTACCCAACAGTAATTTGGGGCAGGAAGGTGCATAGATGGGCTTCTTCCTTGAGTGATGTGTGTGTGTTTGCAGTTGAGGAGCATGTGCACATTGCCAAGAGGTGAATAATAAGGTGCGTAACATCTTACCACCTACAGCTGTAGATAAGTGAAGATCCACAGATGGTGTATCTCAGACAGTCTGAGTTCACCCAGCTGAGCTGAAAAGGACTTCTCCCACTTAACACAATGCTACGCTACTCCAAGAATTCATAATTTGTGTCTTGTGGGTCTCATCTTGTCCATACCAATGTTCACCCCCCCATGTTATGCCTGGCTTGAACAAAAATCCTTGGGAAATCTTCTTGCCACCATGTAGCTCAGCATCAAGCCATGGCAGCAAGATGTGCAAGGAGACACTACTGGGGCAGTACATTTCTGTTCTCTGATTGTCCAGATAAGTTAAAACAACCAAACAACCAGGAACACTTCCACTCTAGACACCTAGAGTTGGGTTATATGACTTGCAGTCAGAAGATAGGAAGCCAGAGGACACCACCTGGGATGCTCAAAGGAAAAGTTTTGAGCCAGGAAGAACCGAGGCACTGACTAAGGCTCCCGTCAGGAAGGCAGCCTGATGTCACACCGGCAGTAGAAAAGTCAAGTGATAGTTAAAACATTTACCTGACTCCAGAAGCCTCCCAGGGCTTTTGGGGCATCTCTGGCCAGTATCGCCTTGTTTCTTGTTCTGGAAGCAGTCAATATCCTCATAACACGACTCGCTGTTTTTCAGCAGCAAATTAGCTCACATTGCAATTTGTATTACAGCACTTAGAAAAAAAACCACATTCAGCTCCACTTTAACTGTTTTAACAGCACTCAGTAAGTCTCTCAGGAGCTCCCAAAAGCACTGCGTGTGCTGGCTGCTCTTCTAAGAGGCCCATCCATCTCTGTCCCTCTGCTCATTCCTTTACAGCTCTGCAACCTTCTCATTTTTTTCTTTACTTTTAGGGCTATTTCTGTGGGTTTCATAACCCTATTCCTCTTACTCAGAATAGTTGGCAAGTGCACTCTGATTCTTCCACAAATCTTCCTCAGGACTTTCTATCTCCCTGAGCCTCTGCGATACCAACATGTTCATCAATGCCAGGGTCTTGAACCCCCAGGCCCTTCTCACCAGATTTTGGGGTCCACAGTACAGATATCTACTTCTGCAGATGTCCTTCCTCCACGAGGTATTCTGCATGGGTTTGGACAGAGGAACTCAAATCGATGGGCAGCTACAAATTGTTTGAAGTCTTGCCCACTGAACCAGCAGGTTGTTATTGTCTGTGATTATTGCTGGGATCCTATGTCTGGCAAATATCAGACTAACATGAGTGATGATGGATTTGGTGTTAGATTTTCCACTAAAGCAATCCTAGGGCAGAGCAAACAAGCTAAAACTAAGAAAGAGTCGCTGTTGTATCATGCACACGTGGACCACAGCTTCAAGAAGTCCTGATTTATCAGCACAAGTTCTTGTCTGCACTGCAGTTTCCAGCAAATTTCACACATTTCAAGATTTTTCTCTATGTTCACTTTGCATTTTTGGCCTAAATTGTTCCTTTTGGGTTCTTCTTTAGGGTCTTCTAGGTACACCCATTTAACCTTCCTGTACTTTCCTGAAACATTCAAAGAATTCAGCATGCCTGAAGCCAATGTGGTTATCTTCAGGCAGTTCACCGTGAATTGCCACAACACTTCAGCTGGAAGGGGGAATATTTGTTAGGTGTGTGAGTCCCTGGCCAGTGCACAATCACAGCCGTGATGGCTTTCAGTGACTTCTCATCCTCTGCTGCAGCTTCTGTAAATTTATTCCATGTTGGTTTTGAAACTGGATAATTCTTCTTGATCAAACATGCATGTATTATACTGTTCCCTGTATCAATTTCATGTACCGCCTCATCAAGTACTCTCAAGAGTATATCTCCTATCAATAATTTTCTTGGTTTATTCTCTGCCTTAAATCCTACAACTGACATTGGAACTGTAAAACCTCTGTTTTACAGGAGAGATATCAGTCAGTCCCTTTGGTGCTGTGGATATAAGGTATCCAGAGTCAGGTTTTTGCCACGACCTGTGAATTAATATGTAAAAATTCTCGTCTGAAGCCCTGGTAACAGGCATGCTTGCACAGTGACTTTCCATTCCAGTAAGTCCAAATACCTAAGAATTTTTCACTGAATTCCAGCATTCACAGAAGAAATCCCTCATCAGGGCAGACCAAAGGTCCAGGTGGACCATATCCTTTCTAACTCCGGACTTCTTGTACCGGCAATGTTTTGTGGCAAGCACTTTGGCATTTCATCTCCTTGCTGTGGGAAGAAATAGTCTTGTACGTTTTGGGAACCTGTCTCCTTTTCATATAATTTTAAACAGTAAAATATTCCCATTATTCCAATGTAATGATTCTTGCATTGGGAACCACTATTAACTAGTCCCTATTTAGCTTCTCCTTGTCAATCGTGATTTTATAGACTCTTGCCTTCCTCTCAGTTGTTCATACAGGAACCATGCCCTATCTTTCATTACCCTCGCTGCTCTCCTTTCTGCCTTTTCCACTTCTAGTAAATCAGGTTTGAGACAAGGGAAGCAGAACTGCATGTGGTATTTCAAAGGGTTTTGCACAAAAACATGATGATATCATCTGGTTTGATCTATATTGGTTTCCTAACAGTTCCTAAGATTCAGTTTGCTTTTTTTTCTTTTTGGTTTTTTGGGGTTTTTTTTGGTGTTTTGGGTTTTTTTGTTTGTTTGTTTGTTTTTGACAGCTCTTGTGCATTGAGGTGGTGCTTTCTCTAGAAACGTTCCAGCCCTGAGAGGTGACACTCAGCCTAGAGCCTACCACTGTAGATGTACAATTAGAACTGTTCTTTCCAAGTGCATCACTTTCCAGTCTCACACTTTTGCAACAATATTGTACCATGCAAGCCAGAAAGACCTCCTCAAGACACGCATAAGACACAGTACAAGATGAGCCACAAAAACTCTGCTCTCCAGCCAATGAGATAGGCAATAAAATATTGCAATACAAAAACCCTTTCCTGGTAACACCAATGTTCAGGTGGATCTCCCAGCACTGGGGCTGGGGGAGAGGCTGGTACTCCTCAGCAGTCCTATATTTTTGCTTTGAGAAATCCTGTAGCGTGAGATTACACTCTGAAAGGTAAAGTCTTAGCAGCTGCAGATGGAGATCTACCCATGAATGTCACCAAATAGCTCCTGTTGTTGGTGTCTTCTGCAACAAGCATCTAGAAATGAGGACCAAGTCCTTTCCATCCTCCCACCTTCGCTGTTCTCTCCTTTTGCAGCTCACTGCTGTTTGTACTTTAGTCCTTTCGTTAATGCCCCTTTCTCTCCTTGCTCTAAGCTACGCTAAGCTCCTGATGCTCTCCATCACCTTGTGGCAAATTGCTGCTCAGTTTTTTAGCCCACGATTGCAGCAGGAAATTGGAACAAAAATTTAAATTCCAAATATCCGTTCATTTATTTTTTAAACATTTCCTTGAGATTTCAAATAAGTAAATCTGCACTGATACTTACCTTATTGAAACCGACCATTATTAATTTATTTTATAATAAACAATATATTCTTTATCACTATGTATCACATAAAAATTTTGATGGACCTATTCAATTCTTTACTTGTCAATAATGACAAATAAACCCCACACACACAATAGTGCTGTATACTGATGTGCTTGTATATGGTTTATCTTTATAAATACTGGTAAAATAGGTAGGGAAATTACAAACTTGAAAATAAAAAGCATCAATATTGTTGCCTGAGAAAAAAAAGAAAGGTTACATCCTCTTATATTGTCATGTAAATGGAGAAGAAAATCTTCATCATTTATGAGGAAAGCATGAGGGAAATGGGATCATTATATATATATTCAGTATAATTCAGTATAACAAAGCACTGTGAAGTACCAGTAGTAAAGTCTAAAATCTGTGGAAATCATTACTATTAATACTATACATTTTGATACACATTGACATCATGGGGAATATTTATTAGTAAAAGATAGAAGTGCTGTAGCAGTAATATCACAATAGTTACTCTAAAAAATTCCAGGTTTTATTCAGAAGGTTATATTTCGCTTAACATGTTTTTTCTGCATTTCTCCAAATTTTCAAGTTTTCTACATTAGACTCCAGAAGGAAGAAAAAAAAAAAAAAAAGCAGAGGAGAAGCTGCAGAAGTCAGGCTTTTTATGGGTATTCCCACCTCTACTGGCAATACGGTGCGGCACTGGGACATCAGTCCAGGTTCCTTGGTTTGCTCAGTCCTGGCTTGCCATGAATAATCTGACTTATAAAAGTCTTGCTGCTTTAATGCCTTGAATGCTCATTCAGCTTTGCCCACCCTGAATTTGCATTGATTTTAGCCACAGATGGAGAAGATGTGCTGTGGTGCACCCAGGGCTGTCCTGGTTTCAGCTGGGATAGAGTTAATTCTCTTCTTAGTGGCTAGTACAGTGCTGTGTTTGGGCTCTGATGTGAGAACAATGCTGACAGCACACTGATGGTTTTAGTTGTTACTGGGTGATGTTTATACTAAATCAAGGGCTTTTCAGTTCCTTGGGCCCCGCCAGCCAGAGGGCTGGAGGGACACGGCAAACTGGGAGGGGACACGGCCAGGAGAGGTGACCCAAACCAGCCAAAGGGATATTCCATACCATATGACGTCATGCTGCGTATATAAACCGGGGAAAGAAGTACGAATTGGGGGACATCTGGCATTATGGTGTTTGCCTTCCCGAGTCCCCGTTACGTGTGACGGAGCCCTGCTGCCCTGGGGATGGCCAGACACCTGCCTGCCCAGGGGAAGCGGTGAATGAGTCCCTTGCTTTGCTTTGCTTGCGTGCGCGGGTTTTGCTTTACCAATTAAATTGTTCTTATCTCAACCCTTGAGTTTTATGTTCCTTTCCGATCCTCCTCCCCATCCCTCTGGGTGAGGGGGAGAGAGCAAGTGCCTGCATGGGGCTGGGTTGCCAGCCGGGGTTAAACCATGGCAGGGCATATCTGTTTAAGTAATGTCAGCCATAAGAAATATGATTTCACTTGTGTAATTTTAACCATCAAAAAGTCAGACAGGTGGTCATAATGACCTACTTGGGCATCTTTTACAGCAAGCAGAAAAGAAACATTTAGAGGAGCTATTGGTCCAGTTTTAAATACCCACAGAGCCCTCTTCAGCAAAGCTAGGTCATACGTATGCTGGTAGACCGTTTGAAGGCATCTCATGTAGCTTCCACCAGGACAGCGCAGAGGTATCCTTTGAGTGCAGAGGCACATCCGGAAGAGCCAACGTGTGCAGCATGTTGAGATGAGCTAGGCAATGCTCTGCAGTAACATCATGTGCAGTTTGGCACTGGTTTCAGGCTGCCCAGCAGTGGCCCGCTGAGGGCTGGAGCATGCACCGTTGGGAGGTCTGTGGCTGCCGTCAGACAGACCACCCAGCCACCAGTAGCCAGAACAGACTTGCTGCCCAGAATGGTGGCCAGCAGCTGAAGCACTCCCTAATACTGTGCAAAAAGTACTTGTATCTCCATGCAGCTACCTTAATTGCAACAAAAAGGTATTTAAAGCCGTTTTACATTTACAGTGCAATTAATTTATCATCTTGAGCCAACTACTCAAGGTTTCATGGCAAGTCAACGAATTCAAACTTATTTGAATTCCTCAGAATGATTTACCATGATTTTGACTGTATATTCTTTAGACTTCCATTATTCTTTTATTAATACATCTTAAATTAAATATATAATTAATTACAGATACAACCACGGCTCTTTGTAACTGGTTTATTGCAAATCAAATTAAAATGTCATCTATCCATAGACCATTTCAAAAAAGGACTTGAAAAGCTTTTAATTATCTTTACGCTTTTTTAAATGTCATTAAATAACTATTCCCTCCACTCTCCAAGGTGTAACATCATTACTTGATGTTCTCCTACCAAGATTAAGTGTCTTTCAGGAAAATATGCTTTAGTCAACAGCATGTTTTGGCTTCAGAGGAGGAGTACCAGGGTGGAATTCACCAGTCTGTTATACAGCCAGTCCCATCTAATGGTCCTTTTGGCCTTGAAATCTGCAAGTGTAAATTTACCCCTCGCTTCCCTTTTCCAAATCAGTAGTTAAAAGATGGCAATCCACGAGCTAGATCTTGTACTTTAATTACTAGTCTTATGTTTACATAGGAACCAAGTAGTTCAAAGTTGAACGTGCAGTAATTAAAGTATTTCCAGATGTGTTCAGTGATCCTGCTCTGTTTTTACAGCCTCCAGTTGTCATATATTTCCCTTCGGCAGCTGTATTAGACACAAAAGTTAACATTTCTATTTTAAACTGTGTTTTTTGAACAAAAAATATTCCCGGATGTCAGAGCTGGTGTGACCAGTATCTTGATAATGAAAGCTCTGATCCAGCAAAACATTTCAAGATGATCTTAACTTTCAGTATTTGAATCACTGCCTATCGAGAGAAATCTCTAAAACCCCACAAACAGAGCAGAAAATTCCACAGATAATGTGAACCACATTGTGGAATTTAAAACGGGGGGCAAAAAAACTTTTCCACCAAAATCTGGTAAAGAAAATATTCTAATTTTCCTTTTAAAATTGTGCTGGTTTCCCCTTTTTTTTCCCTAAGAGGCTATATAATATGATTATTTATTTATCATGCTTTTGTTTTACATGGCTAAGTGAATACCAAGGACTGTTGACTTCCAAACTTACTTTGCAGATGAAACAAAAATAATGGCGTTATCAGCACATGAGTAAAATGTTCTTAGCATCAGAGGAAAAGTGCAAAGTGAAAATGTAATCTCCACCCTGGCAATGCCTGAGAGCTCCTGCCCATCCCAGCAGGAAAATTACCAATTGAGTAACCCGCAAAGATGATAGAAGAGGTTTCTCATGCAGAGAGATGCGATGTAAGCAAGGGACCACAGCTGTAAAATTGTTAGGATGAATAAATTTGTGCACAATGCAAGAAAAAAACCCCAAAACTACAAACTCCAAAAAACTTCGCAGCAGCTAACAACTTGACAAACCTTTTTCTTTTCCTGATTGGTTTTGATAGGCCCTAATTAAAGTCCTATCTGGCAACTTTCTGTGAAATCAGAAGAGCTTAAGAGAGTCATCTCTCATGTTTCCAGGCTTCTGAGCCATTCCCCTCCACACACACACCTACCTCCACCCACTCAGGAGATTAAATATAACAGTCCAGACAAGATGAAATGCAGTGCTCCTACAGTTTTATTTGATTTATTAAAAGGAGAGAAGTAACCAAGTGGGAGGAAAATAGGTCAAACGTTCTAGATCCTTATGAAAAGCTAAAAGCATCACATCTGATTTTCAACATTTCTTTCAAATTGTGTTTTCAAGAAGGCACTAAGGTATGGGAGGGGGCTGGAGCCGAGAGAGGAAGCCTGGGTCAGTTAAGGATGCTGATGAGTGGAGGGAAAAGCAAAAAGATGGCATTTTGATTGCCAGGCGAGCATCCCACAGCCCAGAGGCACAGCAATGGTGCCAAGAGGCAGGAGAGCAGAGTGAGGCATTTCTAGCAGCAGCTATGCCCACACCTGTGATCCGTAGCTGCAGCTATCTCAGGGTCCTCCATCAAGCTGTATAAAACTCTGTCCTATGAGGGACATCTTCTCCTGGGCATTAAAAGGGAGGTAGGGAACTACTGAACAAGAAAAAGCATTTCCCCCCCTCTCCTCTGCCTCTCTGGTTTCTGTGGGCTCCACCTCTCTGATTTGTCACAATGTCCCTTAATTCCATTTTTCTCCATAAAAACGTCCAGCTGTCTCATAAACCTCTCTTTGCTCTTTGCTTCGGTGGCCTTATTGGTTTTATTACTCTGCGTATTATCGCACATTGGTCCTCTAAGGAGTACATCCTTTTTCTTCTCAGTGTAGGCCTTGCTGTTATCAGTCCTGAGATGTCCTACAGGTAATATTGTCCTCTAATTGACTACCAGTGGAAAATAGTTGGGGACCACAAACAGCTACTGAGTATGTGTTTTGTGATTAGCATTAGCAGAGTGCCCCTGTTTGACTATGTTCAAGTCAGCTTTCATGCCTGGCAGAAAGAAGCAATGACATCTGGTGGTTAGACACCGCAGTCAAACCAGAAAGTTCAGATAGAAATAGGGAGCGATTTTCCTACAAAATATTTCCTGGGAAATGTCCTACCCAGGAGTACCAACAGCTTCTCCAAAACACGGAGTCTTTAAATCACAAGTTGGTGTGTGTTGGTGACTTCAGGAAGGTCACCAAAAGCAGATGCCAGAATGAAATCCTGCAAAAAATGACTCTAAGTCCCCTCATAGCAACTTTGGTCTGGATTTGAGTTGGTCCTCCTGGCTCTGGGTCCCTGGGACAGATGCCCCAGCACAGCCCTTTCATCTCAGTCTTTCCTCCAGGCGTAGCACTCTGCATTCATCCTCAACACCTTCCCCTTGACTCCCCCCCCGGCTGAGCCTACCTGCTCCTAGTTTCACTCTTTAGAAAACAAAACGCAAGTGAAAGAAAAAAAAAAATTTGCATAGGATTTTTTTTTGATCCTGTCATGTCACTTTTAGGAAGAGCTAGAGAGCTTCAACCTCCACAAAATAACCAAAGGCTTTTAAGAGATGCTGTCCCCCTGGGTCAGACCTTGTTGGCATTTTAGAGGTCAACCAGCATCTGTCTTCAGATTAGCTTTCTTGCATGTGACAAAGGACAAGCTTACCTTTAGAGCCCTACATCCTCTCACAGCTAGTCACAGGCTCATTTTCTCCATGTGTCCCATCAGGAAGCACATCCCTTCCTCCCATGTAGAGCAAGGGAGCAAAGCGCCCTTAGATTTATGACGGTGATCTCACATGCAACAGAATAAGATAAATAACTTTAGGCTACGTTAGCTCTTGCTAGGCTAAGCTTTTGCAAGAGCACAGGGTTGTGATGGGGGACAACACAGCCTGTCACATTGTCATGCAACAAAACTGAACCGCCTTTGAAACACGGCAGGTTCAACTGATTTCTCAAAATAACAAGGTTCTTCACCATATGGAAACCATTTTAATTCAAGAGACAACTCTTTCACCAGGTCTGTTCTCCTGGTCTGTTAAATAGACTCACAGCTGTGTGGGTATACCTTTCCTACAAATTTAATTTTGGCCCATCCATATACACGCCTACAAAGAGACCCCAGTCAGTGTTACGCTCATTCATGAGGTTGTCACATAAAGATTACCTTCACTTTCTTGGGAGCAATACAAAGTAAAACCTTTGCCCTTTTGTAATTTGGGACAGGAACAGAAAGCAAATGATGAATTAGATGGGATAAACCCATAGACCAGCCCAGCAGCGAAGAGTAATGGTTCCTGATGCCACTCACAGCCCAAGGAAGAACATTTCCCACCACACCAGCTCAGCCGGTACCAGGGCCATACATGATTATCTCCACAATTTCTCTGTGATGATTTCTCAGGGATGAGGCAGGCTCTTTCTTTGATCAGGGCACTGACTGGCTGACATAACTCTGATCTTGCAGTGAATGGGGTGTAAGTATAAAACCAACAGATAACGCAAAATAGATACTTTACTCCCAAGCTGAATTTATAAATGGAAATTACAATGCTATGTGTAAGTCAACACAAAAAATGGAGTTCATAACTTGACACACATACATTCAGATTGGTCACATGAATATGAACAGAAAGTCTGAGACGTTACAAACAAGCAAAAATTATAAGCTCTACACATGTTAATGGCTGATGTTGTTCGTGCTTTGTTATGCAGAAGGTGGGACTATATAATCTTAGTGGTGTCTTTAAAATCTATAAATACAGAGCTCCCCTTGTGATTAAATCATCACACACCTCCATGAGGAATGGGAGTTATTGTCTCCCCTTTATTGAGTGTGAAATTAGGCACAGCTTTACACCAGTCATAATTACCTTCTCCACCTATGGGTTCATAATAGTTCACCACGTGGAAAATCTCCACTGGGCAAGTAATTCATGAAAATGACCATGACTCATTTTTAACCTCTCCCCATGACAAAATTGCCCAAAATGTGTAATTGTAGACGTGCCCTTTCAGATGTCAGCAGGAAGGCTCCGGAGATAGAGATGGAAAGATAGATGTGGTCCCAGGGTGTTTCCAAGGGGCTGGAGGAAGCAAGAGGGTGGTTCTGCCTGTGAACCCTCCACTGTGCTCTGAAGGATGCGGGAGATGGGCTCTCCCCTGAGCTGGGAGGAACACGGGAAGGGGAGGTAGCTCCTGGGCAACCATCAGCCCAAGGCATGCTGAGAGGAGTGGTCTGAACATAAGGAGTTGCCTCTCATCACCAGAGTGAATTGCAAAGGGATTTTGTGCTTCACACAGCCACTTCGAAAGAAGGGAATGCTAGCTATATAATTTGGATTTCATATGCCAGGCCTCTGCAGAGACTGGATTCTCATCAGAAATGTCTCATAGAAAGAAAGCCTGCAGGAAAGGGCTATTTTACTTGCTTTTGAATTTTAATAGCAGACTATTTTGTACTGTTACCAGGTGCCTGGAAAGCATCTGGATTCTCTAGAGAAAAAGATCCCTGGGAGACATGGTGCATTTTTTCTTGTGTAGCGTTCTGTACGGGGATGGTGGTCTATAAATGTCAACATGCTCTAGTCCAGGAGTGACCAAAAGTCATTTTAACTGGGTTTGTCTTTAACCATGTTAAATGACATTGGTGACTGTAGTTATTTATTGTAGGATAGACACGATTATCAGCGTGTCATGGCAAAAAGAACAGTAGAGAGTTGGTATGGGACAAGAGGTCTTGGGATATCTGGAATAGATGCCTTGAGTTTCTGTGTTAGATTTGAGATGGAGAGGACTTCAGGCAGCAAGAAAAGAGATCTAGGGAATTATAGCACAAAGGGTTCTGGGCAGGAGGGATTTGGCATTCCCTAACTTTCCTGCCTTGGAAAGTCTCAAATGGGAACCTACATGGGGGCAAGGACAAATCCCCATAGAACCCTGCTCCCACCTCCTTTTGCTGTGGGGAAAAAAAAAAAAAAAAAGCCTCCCGAGTGAATCTCTCTTCTGTGGAGGATCTCAGCATGGCTGCACGAGGAGCTGAACTAGAAGGAACCCAGAGGTTGGTTTCAGCTCTGCATGTAGGTGTCTATGAGCAGGTGTCTACATTAGCCACATGCATGAGCTCCTGCTGAAGTACGTGAAGAGCTAGTCAGGGCACTGTGGAGTCAGGATAGCAACTGAGGCATGCAGGTGTCTGCTTCTATACAGGTTGAATTGCTCCCTGGTCTCCACAGGGTGTATTGACTGGCAGCTCTATTTAGCTGCCTAGGCATATTTATTCCATCCATTTGAGATGCTCTGTTGTCCTACCTCATCTCCAGTTGCTAATCCAGGAGTGCACCAGTGTCTCACAGATTCTGTGTCAGACCTATCAGCCCTCTTTCAGAGGTCCCAGGTACCCCGTAGTCTCTGTATTGCACTAAGTGCTTCCACACAATGAGCCTTAGACTTCCACTGACTTAATGCCAACCCTCTAGTAATGGGCATCTAGTCTAAGCCAGCCCCCTGGGCTTCTTTCATCCTCAGAGGAGGGGGTCGTGAGCTGTTGACCCCATAATTCTGTTGGCCACCTTCTGCACTGCATCTTCTCCACCACAGCTTCGTCTCCACTGTGGCCCATGGTGGAGACTTCACACAGTCTGTCCACACTCGTCACCCATCAGGCTCAAATGAGTAACTGGGCCCAGGGACTTGAGTCTCTGTGTGTGTCAGTGGATGACAGCTCTCGTGTCGGAACATGGCCCCACGGTGTGAGACAGCTGCTGGGCTTCTGAAGTACCACTTCCTTCTCCTACCAACGCCCACAAAGCAGCAAAAGGCATCAGCCCTCATATGATCGGGAGTACAAACAGTGAATATTAACAGTAATATTGTGGTCAAATTCTTCTCTGTGATACTGAGTCCCAGGAACTCAAGTGAGCTGGCCTGGCAAAGGGTAAACCAGCATCTTTAACAACTGGAAAGCTTTTGGGTCTCCACTAAGCAGTCTTATCTAACTAATCCTCATCTTTCCCATGGAAGATGGGGAAAAAATTATGGATCAGGAAATGGAAGCACAGAAATGTTAAGTATAATGCATCAATCCACCTGGAAAACTACGATTAAACTCAGGACAAGATCTCTGGACCACTTGACTCCAGGCCAGTTCCTAACCCAAACTTAGCCGCAAGCCTTTTGCCTGATGGCACAGGAAAAACTGCACTGCTTTTGGGCTTGGGCGAGTTTTGCTGCCAGCTAGAGGTCTGCAGCCTCCAGGGTTGTCTAAGCACCTTTTGCCAAAACTGAATTGTAATGTGGCTTATGCAGTTTTGCTTGATTTACTTTGTTCCTTTGATGTGTAAGGATTTAGTGACATGCTTAGCAATAGGGTAGCATGAGACACATTGCATAAAATCAAATCACTGCTGGGCCAGATGCTTCCAGATTTAAAAGCTTGATTGGTACCGCAGACACGTAACTGCCTAAATGCAGGCTGTTTCTCCTGAGACTCAGCCTGTGGGGGCTTCTCAGGACCCCTTTTATTCCCAAAACTGCAGTGACAAGGCTTAGAAGTCATCCTTTGAACCCCAAGGTGAATGTTACAGGTCAGCAGCAGCTGATCTATAACATTCAGGCTGTACCAGTGTCTCTAAAGGTCTGCTTTCAGCTCTGATTCATCAACAAGCGTCACCATTCTCCCCTCCCTTCACCGCTCTGCCAGCTGTGGACATGGCCAGGGTGACCTAGATACTTGTCACCTCCAGGCTGGATTTTACCTTAATTCAGAGTTGCTAAAACAGGACATGAAACAGATGGACAGATCCTAGCTGGTTCACATAGGAACTGCTTCATGCCCTGGGACATGTCAAGCGATGTTCGAGGTCTTCTGCTGGTGATGGGCCAGCTCACAAACACAGCCATGCTCTCCCCATGACCCATCAGCCACCAATTGAGCCACATGTCCTAGGGACAGGGCAGGTCCCAAATCTGAGGATGAAGGATGTGACATCGGGGAAAAAAGTGGGAATGAGGTATTTGCATTGCTGTTTATGAATATTCCACCTACCTACAGCTGTGGGAGCTTAAATATCTTTCTTAGTCTGTCTATGCCATCCCACCCCATCCCTTTCCATCCTCTCCTCTCCTCCCAATACCCTACCTCACCCTACTCTGACCTATTCCATGAGATTCAGGTGGGCACACACTGAATTGCTCAGGACACACAGCAAACACTCCCTGAACTCTTCTTTCCCAGGGATGGGATTCATATCACCCACATGTCAGCAATTAGTCTGAGTCCTCTAAGCTTTCCCTTCATGGCCAACTGAGAGACACAAGCTTGTCTCGATATCTCCTGACTCCTATTTTAGATATTTATCTTTGAAAGAGCAGAACCATTTTGGGGAGTCACTTACCCAGCTGTTTGTAATATGGGGATCCCATACTGCCAGCTTAGTTTGACTACCTAATATTTAGATTGCTAAAACGAATTGGGAGGCATTATTCCCTAGAAACCTCCGTCTCCACCACCAGGAACAATTAGAGCATGATACCAAAGAAACAATATCACCTTCTGCCCTTCATCCAGCTGTGGGCTGGAAACTGAGTGACCAGAAATGACAATGCTGCCTTTTTTAGTTTCCCATCATGATGTGTTACAGCGGCTTTTTGGGGCTGTGATCCTGCACAGTTCAAGCCAACAGAGACAGAGGGCCAAAGACTGACCATGAAGGGCTACTAGTATCTGTAAGTTATCGCTGCCTTTGAGAGTAAAAATTGTACTGCAGGGGGAAAAAAAAGGCAACAACCACAACCTCTACAGGAAACAATGTGGAAACTTCTTCTGGTGGCTGACGAGAAGCTTGAAATACATTTCCTAGTTTTGCAATATTGGAAAGGTTCAAACAGTCTCGGTATCTCCTCTGCTCTGCTTTTGACAAGGACAAAATCTTGGACCATGCCCAATAGCTGCAGGCACTGAAGATGGCTGCTAGGGATTTAGGTTTGAGAATTTTGTAATGAAAATCCTCTTTTTGAAATATTGTCCCAGAATCTCCTATGAAACTACGAATAAATCACAAAGTGTCTCCTAAAGTGTCCTGGCATCTCTTAAGAACATAGATCATATCCTCCCCTTTGTACAGATCAGAGACCTGGTTCAGTTAATCATCAGACAAGGTCCATGTGCTCATGCAGAGTTCTCTGCTAGACCACGGCCTGACTCATCCCCCTTCAGAGCATCCCAGGTACAGAAATCATCCATTTGATTGACTCATGTGTCAAAAAACCTAGCCTTTTCTTCCTTGTTATCTGCACATGGTAAAGGTATTCCTGATAACAGAATCACTTACAATTAAATAATTCTTTTTTTAAAATCCCCCGTTCCACCCCTTATCTAATTCTCTTAATTATCTGGCCTATATTCCACTGAGAAGAAGTAATTACCACACGTGCTAAAATCCATCCCTCCATCCATCCATCCATCCTGCCTAAAGTATTTATGTCCATATCATGTGCCAATTCTCACCTATCACAGAAATCCTCCTCCCAGCAGCCACCCATTCCTCGGGAGCTCAGCTCTGTGCCTGAGGTGTTGTATAGAAGCAGGTTGTTCCAGCTGCCTGTATCTGTGAGCGCTCCGGTTGGATTAAAGGAGGTGGACAGTGTCCACCTTTGGAAGGCACAAACCAAGTTTAAAACAAAAGGCATCAAGCAAGTGTGAAAGAAATTCTTAAAAATAGGATGGGGACAACGGAGGTGCTGAAGCAGGAAAATGCACACAAGTAGCTCCACACAAAATGTGGAAGTTTTGACTTAAATATTGTATTTGTACATAATCTGCCAGATAAATAAGTAGATAAAGAGTTGTTAAAAGTCGTCAGGACGATTTGGGGCACCCAGCCATGAACTGCCTGGTGCAGAAACGCTACCTGCCCTGGGTTCAGAGCAGTCCTTGTTGTGATGTTATGAGACCTCTGCTGTCATCTAGTGACAAAAGAGAAGAAGTAGCCGGGGAAAAAAAAAAGGAAAATCTTGGGATGAAAGAAATGTCAGCGCAGCTTGTGATGGGGGAAGCAGAAAAGAGTGTATTTTCACACCTGGAGCTCACCAGCAACAGTGAGGTCTCACCTGTACATGCAGAGCCAGCTGAGATGTTTTCTAAAATGTTCCCCCCAGCACTTCAGGATTGCTCTAACTCCTCAAGCATCGCCTACAGCCAACATATCTCAAATTGGGTACATCTCTCCTAACTTCATCAGCCTGAGATTACCAGCACAGGCACTCCTGTGAGCATGCACCTAGGCTATTTCAGCTGTCTACTTCAGGATGGGACATCTTGCTCCCTATAGTAGCTTAGTTGTCTCCATTAGCTACAAAGGGAGTGTGAACAACAGATCAGATGTAGACATCTGTATGGCAGCTTTATAGATAGTTGGGTCAGATGGCTGCTGTCCCTTCAGGCACTCACCTGAAGAACAGGTCAGAATTTCTCCTGAAGCGTTGTTATCCCTATCCTCACATTTGCTGATTTTGCAGGGAGAAAACTCATACTGAGCATCCCACAGAGCAGCTGACCACAAGGCGGCTTCTTCCGTCATATAGAGCAAGGAACACCTCCAGCCTTTAGGGGACATGTCCCTTATGGGGGCAAGCCAGAGGCAGCAAAGAGCATCATTGGCAGCTGAGAGAGGCTGAAGGCAGCAGAGACTATCCGGAGTGAAATGAGGCATGAGGAAAACAAAAGCTGATGGGGCCTGCACAGAATGAGACATCAGAAGATCGGAGTTCAAATCCCATGCATGACCTTGACCTTCTGTGTGATTTAGGACAACTCGTTTCACCAGTGTAGCCCAGTAGCACAACAGGATATTGGTTTCCCATTGGAACTCTCCAAAAGCATTAAAGTTTGGTGGCATGAAACACCACAGTGATGCTGGGCACACTAGCCTGCAGATACTCCCAATTTCAAAGAAAATTTGGGTTTCACCGACACAGAGTTGGTTTCCTGTCCCTACTTTTTAAATCCTATAGTCGCACAGTGGTTAGAAAGGCTTAGCTCTTCTCTTGTCAGCAGGGCTGAAGCAACTGAATCAGAATTTTGCCTTTATTTGCCTTTCCCCCACAGTATTCTTCAGCCATGTAGCAAAAGTGGGCACAAAACATGACCAATGCTGCCCTGCTCTGCTGGTAACAGGCCCTCAGTTCCTTCTGCGTCTCTATGAATCACTTCATTAGGTTCACAGACCTGCCAAAGGATATTTCAGAGATTTCCTTTTAAGCCTGGAAAATAAAATATTAAGCACAATCAATCATTTCTCTTGACAGCTTCTTTGTCCATGAACTACTTCTATTCATTAGAAACCATTTATTTAAAGGCCACAGTGCGTGGGAGAGGGGTAGGTACTATAAAAAAAAAAAAAAAGCAAAAAAAGCAAGTCACTTCTTGATCCTAACACTGAAGCAATGGTCTAATTTTCTTTGTTTTCCTGCTAGTCACATACTTGAGGCACAGCCATGCCTTGAATAAGGCAGGAGCATTACGGATGCTCAACAGGGTCCCAGCATCTAGTGCACCATGCTAAGGGCAAAGACTAGGTTTTCACAGCGGATAATTTTTCACTCACACGATCAGCAAGAGAAGCTTGACAACAAGCCCTGAAATGACTGAGAAATGCCTTTCTGCACCTGCTGAGGTCCTGATGCAAGCTCTGAAAGGATGACTTCATGCCAGGAGCTTAAACCTCAGGGGGTCTGAAGAGCACGAAGCTTCTCAAGACTAGCCAGTTCTGGAGACCGCATTGGGCATCAGCAGTGACACAGGTTCATGCACCCAAACAAACTCCTCCTGCTACCCCAGAAAGTAGCAGAAAATCTGCTGCCATGTCTGTATTTTCAGGCCAAGTGGGATATTTCCAAGCAGGATTGAGGGTTCTTATGCTGTCCCGCCAGTAAAGGCAAGTTGAGGGTGAGGGCAGGGCCATCTCAGCTTGCCCCGTTCTTTACACTCCTCCACAGCATGGAGCCACAACATCTCTTCCCTGAGAATGGGTTTCCATACAGCTGAAGGGATGCTGGAAGAGTTGGCAATGCAACTCACATCACCTTGGAAGGGGCTGCAGGGCCCCCCAGCCCAAAATAGTTGGTGTCCGCATGGAGAAGTGGAAAGACGTAGAATGCAGTAAACAAAGGCAACATTTCACAGCAGCACATGGTGCAGGCAGCTTGCTTCAGGTAAATATGCCACAGATGAATAATAAAAAGCATCCCGGTTGCTTGAAGCAGAGGCTGTCATGGAAACCCTGGCAGTGAGCGGCATCGTTTAGGGGAATTGTTTAGGAGTGACAGAGAAAAGGGCATCATTTCTTGGGAGGCAGGAGGATTCAGAGATGAAATCCACCAAGAAAGGCTGAAGTCTGGGCTCAGGAACTCTTCAGCAGGTTTCCCACCCAGCCTGGGATGAACCACAGTCTTTCAGTACCTGTCCTGCAAACTGGGGTGGATTTTCCCCTGTTAGATCTGTTGAAAGGGTATAAACCCTTCAGGGCAATAAACATCCCTTGCGTTAGTACTTAGGCTACCGTGGGGGAGACTTTGTAATCATGAAAAGGTGGTTGTTGTGGATACCCACCATGAGGTTTGGCAGCAGAGCCTGAAGGAAAAGTGGTAGAAGGACCCTGCGCACACCACCTTCCTTCTGAAACGTGGTCCAGAAGGTCATGGCTGGTGCTGCGCGCTCTCCAGACCAGCATCCCTCAGCACTGAAGGCTCAGGGCAGCTCCATGCTCTCTGTTTGATCTGAATTAACACTAACCCCCCTTTCCAAACCTGATTTTATCGCCTCCTTATTGAAAGATAGCAAACCAGGATGCTCGTTTTGCTCTGCCAGCTCACTGACATGCAAGCACCCTCCTCCTGGCATTTGGTGCTGGGGTTTATGTCTTACTTGGCATCCCGCAAACCATTCCAGCACGAGGGCAGACAACCCACTAAATGCAAGAAACTGCCCTCCCTTCAGTGCCTTTTCCACCACGCTTTGCTTCCAGGCAGCCTGAGCTGTTTTGTCACTTTCTCAAAAGGAAAGCGCTGCGGAGTCCCCAAACCTCACAGCAGCAGGGCGCTGGAGATAAGGCAGGGAAAATATTTCACTCGCAAGGAAACTGCTCATCTCGCGCTAACGTCCCCATCCTCTGGAATCCAAGGCAATAATTACAGCAATTTGTAGATAATTATTTGTTAATTAAAAACAGGCTTGCTGGGTACAGTTACCAATTTCCTCCACTGGCTGCATAGGGCTCTGCAAGGAGACACTGGGGGATTGCCAGTTTTGTAAAATCACTTGCTTGTTCAGTTCGGAAAAAAAGCCCCTGGTGGGTCATCTCCCCCCTCTCCCCACATCCTGGCAGGTCTGATTCATTTTCCTAAGACATCCCAGAGAGATCTGTGTCTGGCTTTCCCTTGGTGACTTCCAATGAAGGTGACTGCTGCATCCCTGCGCTGCAGCCCATTTCCCCAGCTCATTTTATGACCCTGTGCTCACACAGATTCATTTTCAACCACATTTAAATTAGTAACTCCTAAAGAAGGAGCTGTGACCCCAAGTTGAGGTCATGATCCTGAGAGAAGCTCACCTCCATCCCATTTTTATATCAGCAGTAATAAATGAACAGTGTGTAGACGGAGTTACAGCTGGGAACAAACCGAAGCTGCTGGCTTAAATAGTGCTGTTGGGGACAATTATTCTCCCCTAGGCTGGGCAGCCTGTGCTTCATGGTGGCTTGCCAGCTGTGAGAAGAAGCAATGACAGGATTGCAGATGTTCCCCCTAAATACTGCATCCACAAGGACTGTGTCTCAGGATGATGGCCTTCATGATGTGCCAGAATTTTCAGTCTTGTGAGGCCTCTGTCCCTGTTTCTCTTGCGGAGCACACCTTCTCCTGGGCCCACTATGATCCACCAGCCCACCAGCCTGCTCCAGGGTCTCCCACAGCTCCAGAGCCAGGAGGAATTATTTAGCCCTGGAAGCAGGAAAGTCACATTGCTCCTGATCTACTGCTGGTGAGATGGCTCTGGGTGGTCACTTCAAAAGTCCCTTCTTCTGTGGCACTGAGGAAACAGCTCACAGAGATCTGAGAGCTGGCTGTGTGGATTGTACACCAAAATAGTACCAGTAGCACCAGTATAAATGCTTACAGAAAAGCAAGTCCACGGGGGAAGTACGGTGAGAAGAGAAAGTAAGCAGCCTTCTCCTCCTGGTTGTAGCAGAGCAGCTCGGAACCATAGGGACAAGGATGGGACCAAGGAATAGCATGGCAATTTTGGCATCACGTGCCCAGAAGCAGATTGTTCCCATTCCCCTCAGCAAAACAGTGGCGTCAAGGAGAACAAACTGGTGATAATGGGGAGGGGAAACAAATTAGACTGTCAATATCCTCTTCATGGAAATAATCTCACAGGTTGTTAGTCACACAGGCCCGGCTTTGCCCCTCTAATTTTCCCCTGTACGTGGGCTTTCGTGTTCCTCTCATCACCTTAGCAGCTGAGTGCCTGCACCATGTGCAGAGGAAACACAATTAAGCAAAGTGGCTGGATGTCATGATATATGGGACAATGTCTCTGCTTCAGCAGCACAGAAAGCTAGCAAAGAGCTGAGATTAAACACCGGGTTAATTAGTACATTTAATTAGCTCTCAGTTATTAAATCCTTTCGGACCCTTAGATAAATTCCTCAAAGTACAAAACACACCTTAAAAATGCTATTATTTATTCCCTTCTTTCCAGGTGGGGCCAGGGCTGGGAAGCTCCAGCTTTCCTCCTGCAGCTTCATGCAGGAGTAGAGTTTGTCCCAACCTCAATGGCCCAGCACCAGTCCCTGAGATTACCATCGAATTTATGAACCTGCCGATTTGCAAATTCACAGTTCTTCTGAGAGGGGAGGAGGCAGTACCCTGCTAACGTGGCAACAGTAGGAGGAAAGGGAATAGTGTTGGCAAAATGCAGGGAGCAACAGCTCCTCTTAAGTCTCAGAGACAGAAAGCGATTCCCAAAGGCTTGCTGTAGACTTAGTCACCCAGCAGTGTGTCCCTTTCCATGCTGCCTTCCTCTGTGGCTGCAGCAGACAGGCATGGCAGCCTCAAAGGAAAAAAAAAAAAAAAAGCAGAAATGGCTGGAGGAACTTCTCACACAGGCTTTGCAGCATTGCCGGTCACAGTGCCAGCTAGACTGAGGAATAAGAAAAACTCCTCCAGGCTCCTGTTAGCAGTCTCCCACATTCGCCCCCCTGAATTATTTTTCTGTGGTTTCCATTTTCATCCCAACAGTCCGTGGATGCATCTTCACTTCGAAGTCCTGGAGCAGCTGCCAGCCTGCCCCTTCTCACCATCATCTCCAAGTGCACAGTGGTCCCACCCTAACCCACCACACAAAGCTGCTAAGATAAGTTGAGCTTCAGAGAGCCCATGGCGGCCCTGCCAGAGGCTGTTCTGGTAGAGGATTTATTTATGGGAGGGGAATCCAATTTCTGAGCTGACCTTAGAGACCTACCCAAAGCATTTATCACTCGGATAATGTGGAGCCCTGAACAACACAGATGCAAGTTGCTCAGGCTCTAGGCAGGCTGGAACACTGATTCCTACAGAGTCAAACCTGTACGCTGTTGTCATCATAGTTCACTAGGAACTGCTGTTTGGATCTACGGAAGGGGGTTTCAGCCTTTTCAGCACCAAGCCCTTTCTTTCCTAGCTAGTAACAGCTGTGACGGAGGGAAGGGAATTCAGGTCCTCCTGATGCTGCTGACCTAAACCCATAGGTTGGGAATTAATGGGAGCAAAGGGCTACCACTGGCTGTGGCTTTCTTAAGGGAGTTTGCTTAGGAAAAAATAACAATACAGGATTAAGCTGAGGGTTATTCTCATTGCACCATGAAAAATTTCACACAACAGTGACTTACGCAGTACTTGTTTGTGATTCTAATAATCTTAAATTATTAGAAAGGAGAAAGCAAAGGCTGGGGTAAGATACTGTTACTCAGCAAACCAGCATTTTGAGAACAGGAACGCAGCTTTCTGTAAGATAATGTTCTCCCTTTTTTTCCCCTGTGCCGTTTCAAAGAAAGGTATTCAAGCCTTCTATAAATAAGTATGAATGTATTTGCTTCTCAACTCTACAAAATATGTCTGCAACAAAGCAATGTGGAGACATTTGGGGATGAAGTAGCTAATTTGATACTCATAAGAAACCATAACCGTAGCCTAGGACTGTATCTCAGAGGACTGGGCTGACCTTTCAGCAGCTGATGATAGTTCTAAAATGGCTTCTCATCACTGAAAGCCCAATCTAACATCAGTTAAAATAAATTAAAAGCTATCACTGGCTTCTGCGGATATTGGATTAGGCCATATAAAACCCACTTGAATGCTGGGAACCCAAGGAAATTATCATGGTAAATCTAAATTCTAGCGAAGCCTTACATGCTTTAAAACATCTCTCTGAAGCCCCATTAAGAACAGGTTTCTACTTAGCTATGAATAGCTCACCTTTCTTTTTCTTCTGAAAGATGATGAGTACCACCACAATGAAACTTAAGGCCAGCACAAAGCTCAGTGTTGCAGTCACCTTCTTGCTCACAGCAGATCCAGAGCATGCTTCTGCTGGAAGAGCAGCCCAGAGAATAAAGGCCCAGGCTAGACATTGATTTCCCCAAAAATATTTTTCCTAGTTTCCTTCTCTCCCCATAGAGCTAGAAGCAACCTTCCTCAAGATTTTGTGACCTCCCCATTTCCAGTTGCTTACCCCAGGCCATGAGGATGGGTGCTGGTAGGCTGACATGATCCACCTGGCAGGCACAGATATCCCCTTGCTTAGGTGTGACTTCCAAAGTGACCAGGGTCCGAAAAGACTGATCTCTATTTAGAAGGAGGTCCTTGTACACAACTTTATCTATCTCCTACTGCCCATTTTGAACCACTTGATCTTTATTTCAGAAGGATAAAACCTTGTTGCAGAACAAACCGTCTAGTTGGGATAGCCCCATGGCTCCATTTGCATGGGAAAATTCTTCACTCTGCATTTAACTGAAAAAGAGAAAGAAAGGGATGGAGACCACTGGCCAATCCTTCTCAGGAGTCATTCCTAGCAACAGGACCTATGGACATCATATGGATTTCTCTTCTAAAGCCATTTGTCAACACCTCCTTTGGTCCAGACCCACTGGATTCAACATGACCTTGCATTACATGTCTCCCAGCCACATTCACCTTTAGTCCTCTTTCTTTCTTCCCCCAGTGAAGGACCATCACAGAAGATGAGCTCTGTTTCTACCAAAAACATCTCCCATCTCTCAGATGGGTCCATTGCTCCAGGAATTTGCAGGAGGGGAGGTGCATTTGCTGGGCTTGGGAGTCCTGTCCCATGCTTTTCTACAGGGCTTCTGCAAGTCATTTCCTTCAGTCTTAGACTCATAACAAAGAAGTTAACTGCTCTGCTCCATGGCACTCATTCTCCTCCTGCCCCACGGAACTCACACCTATCTCGCACCATTCACTAAGCTCCCCTGACATCACGTATCTGCCAAATAGGAAGGTGACAGAGGGAGGGCAATGTGGTCCCAGGCCAGGGAAGTCAAGTTTCCCCATGCCACTCTCTTTTCCTCTCCTCCAAAGATTCACTTCTGTCCATCACGCTGAGTCCTCCTCCAGTTATAGCTGCAGCATTTCCCCGTTGAAGCCCACAAGCAGCCAAGCTGCCGCAGCCTGTTCCAATACTCAGCAATCACCCATCCCACCCCTATATGGGCCACGTAGAAACCTATCTCACTGTTATAGGAACAGATCTTCTGTCGGTCCCAGATGAACCTGTCCAGGTACCTTACCTGCTGCTGAGTGCCATTCGCATAGTGACACTCCTGGTTTTGCTGCAACATGAAATGCTCTGGGTGAAGACGCATGGGACAAGGCCAGGATGGACATCTTGCTGCTGCTTTCCTTTGTCCCTGAATGTCCAGGATCTCTGCTCACCTGGAGAGTCTGTATGAAAAGCCATGTTGCCCCTCATCCCTATCATCACAGGTTGTGACAGGAGTCACAAATCAGGTTTTGAACCCAGGAATCCCCAGAGAAGCCATTGTTCCTCAAGTAGGAGAAAAAAAAGTCTGAAGAGAGAGCTAGACTGATAACAACCACATCTCAGGTCAAAGTAGGAACTTCTCAGCAAAGCTCTGAGAGGAGGAACTTGAGGAGGGGATTGAACAGCCCCTTACTATGGATCCATTATCAGAATTGAGCAACATCAGTGGTAATCAGGCAGGAAAGAGTTCAATTCCTGCCTTTCACTAGAATTTTTTCTGGAGGAAGGCAGAATAAGGGTTTCATCAACCAACACCACAATGAGTGCTGTCAGAGCAGAACAGTCAACAAACCAGCTCAGATACTGCCGTGCAACTCCCAGGGCTCCAGCCCCGGGGTGTTAGCTCTAGGCTGGCTCCTTCCTGGGGCCCAGGGGTGCTCTCAGAGGACTATGAATACAGCCTAGCCCCAACAGACCAAGCCTAGAGCATCTCTGAGCATTGTGTTTACTCAGCCATCAACCTGGGCAAAGAGTGGCACCATGACGCTGGCCCTCTCATGAAACCTAAAATCAGCGAGGCCAAGTCATGTGTTACCCTCTGACAGAAGGACAGGGTCTCCCCTTTTCTTCATCTGCTGGGAGGCATAAAGAAAACTTTGGAGGACACAGAAAGAAGCAGGTTTTGCATCTGCTTTGGTTTTGGTTTCAGTGAAGGGTTCAGAAAAAAAAACCAAACAACTGGAAGTTGAGACAGAAAGAATGAAATATCTTAAACTAATGGTTTGCTTAGGGAAAATCAGCTTTATTTGTGGAAGGAATGAGCTACATATTGTATCACATTTCATTGAAAAGCTACTGCTGTGAAACAAAGGACAAATGTGCTCCATTTCAGGTTACCAAGACATCTCTGAAAAAAAGGCCAGCACTTTCTAATCACAGTGTCCCCATTCCCACATCCAAAACACAGCAGGATGTTGACTGTCTTGTGCATCTAACTTTCAGGCTAGGACCTTTAAGGACACCAAAGGGAAAGGACATCCACTGATAACAGTGAGAAGGCTTCATAACTGTGGGGAGTCTGTCAGATTGAAGAACTGCATATTATCCATAGGTTAACAAGGATGTATCTGCCTTAATCTTCTACCTTTTGGGAGGACATGCTTATGCCTGCATGCATAGTCCTTTATCTGCCCAGAAGGCACTATGTCGAGCTTCAAGCAGAAGGTACAAGTTGATCTCCTGGCAATGTACTGAAACGGATGCTGGACTTTTCTGGGGATGCTCAGGACTCCAGATCAGAGGTCCATGAACAGCGGACACCGTTGCTGATAAAAGCCCTCACTGAAAGAGGCCTTGAAATCAGAAAGAGATGCCACTGCTGGGAAACACATCTTCAAGGCTCTCAGAAGGAGAGATGGAAAAGATATCCACATGGCCAGCCCCGAGGGGAGAGTTTTCCTTTAACAGCATCTCGAATTCCGAACTATATGGACAAACCAGGTTCATGTCATCAGACGCCAGGTGAATGAGAGTCATTTTGGAGGAGGCAAGATTGGATTCCTTGCTTTGTACCACTCCCACCTTGTCCCTTGCCTTTCTTAGGCAACTCCCTGGCCACATCTGAAGGATCTGGGGCTAAAAGCCCCAGAATCAGAAGGGAACAAGGACAGATTCAATTCAGAAGCAAAACTGTGTAGAAGGAGCTTTTCCACCCCCACCCACTAGAAAGGATGAAATGAAAGAACAGAAAGGCATGGGTGAGGAGGCCACATGAGGAGACAGTCTGGAGCTAAAGCACCAGGCTGAAACACCCAGAGAGCAGGCATCTCAGAGCACCCCTGCTGCCAGGTGAAAGCTGGGCATTGCTCTATGGATGGTGCCAAGGAGATGATGCCCTATAAGAATAAGGCTGATTCTCCACTCCTGCCCAAAAACTGACGCTGCCTGCTTGGAAGCCCTTTCCCACCACTGCTCCATGACACAGCTCCTACGTCCAGCTGGGACTGTACAGGAGAATCATTATTTCTCACCGCCCTTTGAAACTCCCTCCCTGCAGACACCCTGACAACTGGTTTCCTGCCTCCCAGCCCAGACTTACATTACTAATGTGATCCGCAAACAGCACCAGTGTCCTCTGGAGAGCTTTTAGAAGAGCTCTGCTCTGCAGGGAAAGAAATAAAATACATATTCAGACACCACCATGTCTTTGTGGGCACCTGAAATAGCTCTAAAACACCCAGTTCACGTACCAGAGAGGGAACAGAGCTACGAGTTAGTTCCAGCACTGCACGGACCCATATGGACCTATGGAAACAACCTGAGATCTGGGGTCATCACTGAGGCTATGGTTCACGTTACTACATTGCCAAACTGCTGGCCAGTGAGGACGGCATCCAGCAGTGAAACAAGGGTGGTCAGCTCTGTTCGAAATAAATCAATGTTTGTTGGAGAGCTCTGGGAACACAGTAGCCCCTGTCTGTCCCCCTGTCATCTTAAAAAAAATTGCTGGAAATTGTGCCTGTCAGCACATGAACACTGTCTGCAGTCCAGAAGCCTGGAACAGCTCACAGCAACATAAGTAAGTCTCTGCAGTATCGGCCCCAGGTGAGGAACTTGGCAAAAGGGAGTATGGAGCAGATCAGGGCGTATGGAGCAGCAGCTGAAGTGGACCTGAGCTCCAAGGGCAAGAAAAGCCACCTGAGAGACTGTCAGCTTTGCACTCTGCCAGTGCTTCATTGTCATTTTCTTTGGGGGACTGATGGACCAAATCCCTGCCCTCTCCAGTGATACCGTTTGGTTTTTAGAAGGAAGGATATTCAGCTGGATGGGAAAAGTCCAAGTTCAGTCCTAGAAATTTGAGGCCAGACTTTCTTGTGTTACCCCCTTCCCACAGCTGGCCCTGGATCAGACGGGTCTGAGGGGAAGAACCTTACCTCTTCCCTGGTGTATTTAGACACTGTCATTAGTGTTACTCCCTAATTATTCCCTATATTAACTGTTTATACAGCCCGGAAAAGCTTTTATAAGTCAAATAACCCAGTGGGTTATCCTGGGTAGTATGGACCAAACTAGACAGGAAAAACCTATAGCTGAGACCAGCAGTAAACACACTGTCTGTGACAGGGCAGAGAGAACACATGCACTGAACAGTCATTACACACTCATTTAATTCTCATATTAAGCCAGGAGTTCCCTGAATGGTAGAGACCTGATTTCCCACCAATTTACATTCCATATCTCTGCCTGAACACTGCAGCAGTACCAGCTCCTTCCTGCACTGTGATTCTCTAAGAAACCACATCACCACACTACCAACATACAGCAAAGCTCAATGCTGGCCCTTAGAGGAGGGGATGGTGATTGGCATTAAAACAAATCTGATTTTGCTCGCTCAGGAGCATCAAGACACATGTGTCCCTGTGTTTCCGTCCAGCACTGAGGCAGTAACCTGTGTGTGTCCGCGTGGTCTGCTTGATTCCTTGCAGTGGCATGGAGGACAGACATTGGACAAGTTGTCCTTGTTGGCTGAGGACGCATTTCTAGCCCTCCCTGCACCTACCCTCCCTGCACCCCTCCCTGTGGTCTCCTGTCCTTCCTCTGAATGTCTTTCTCAGCCAGTTATGTCCATACCCCTGCTCTGCAGCTCTAATTCCTCAGGACGGCTTTTCAAGGCAGCTCAGAGCTCAGGTCTAGACTGAGAGCCACAGGTGGGGACACTGGCTTACTGGGAGCAAAGGCAGAGGTAAAGGAAGGCCCTGGCAAGCAGCATGGGGACTTTGAGGACAAGAAGCTTTTCATGCACAGATAAAAAGCACCACAGGGGAAAGTTGAAACCAGGCATCTACAAAGCTTTCCTCTTCTCTTTCCCATGAGCCCAGCTTGTTTCTTTTAAATGAGATCTCTTGACAGCAATTCTTTTCTTACCCAAGACTTTGCAGCAAGGCAGGGATTTGTCTCCCTACAAGCAGTGTCACTACCAAAGCTACCTCCCAGCATTTCCTTGCCCTGGGGCATCACACTGCTGCTGTCCCTTGTTTCACCCACTGTAAGTCCAAAAATCAATGCACAGGATTGAGACAACCTCTGACCACAAGCACAGCAGACATGTTTGGCCGCTGCCTTCCTGCAGTGTGACTGCACAGAAGAGAGGTGCACACGGAGCAGGCAAAGGGCAGAGCAGAATAGTTCAGGCTGCATGGGGAAGCGGCACTTTACCCCTTTTTCATAGAATCATAGAATGGTTTGGGTTGGAAGGGACATTTAAAGATCATCGAGTCCAACCCCCCTGCCTTGGGCAGGGACCCCTCCCACAAGCCCAGGCTGCTCAAAGCCCCATCCAACCTGGCCTTAAATGCTTCCAGAGATGGGGCACCCACAGTTTCTCTGGGCAATATTTGCCAGTGTCTCACCAGCCTCAGAGTAAAAAATTTCTTCCTTATGTCCAATCTAAACCTACACTCTTAGAGTTTAAAACCATTGCCTCTTACCCTGTCACTACAGGCCTTAGTAAAATGCCTCTCTTCACCTTTCTTATAAACTCCTTAAAGCATTGAAAGGCCACAATAAGGTGCCCCTGGAGCCTTCTCTTCTCCAGGCTGAAAAACCCAAACTCCCTCAGCCTGTCCTCACAGGAGAGGTGCTCCAGCCCTCTGATCATTTTTGTGGCCTCCTCTGGACTCGCTCAAACAGGTCCATGTCTTTCTTATGCTGGGGACTCACAGAGCTGGATGCAGCACTGCAGGTGGGATGTCACCAGAATGGAGCAGAAGAGCAGAATCACCTCCCTCCATTTGCTGGCCATGCTGCTTTTGATGCAGTCCAGGATACAATAGGCTGACTGGGCTGCAAGTGCACATCACCAGCTCATGTCCAATTTCTTGCCCAACAGATCCCCAGGTCCTTCTCCGCAGGGCTGGAGACAGTCTCATTTTGATGATCGCTTCTCACCTGCCACTCAGAGGAGCTGAAGGCTGAAAAGAGGACAGGAGAAGGGTCTTGTCCCAGAGTAGGGCTTGCAGAGCAGAACCAAGTACTGTGTCCCCAGTTAGGAAAAGCACGGGCTGACATGGGACTTATTCCCCTGGAGAGGGACCCAGGAGGACAGGAGAGTGGCAGACGGCCCCTGACATCCACAGCACACCATCCCCAGACCGCACTGTCACTGAGAAGGGCTGCCTCTCCCTTCAGCCTGCTACCACAAGTGCTCCCAGGGCCCGGTGAGGAGCAGCATTGCAGCCTGGCCTGGCTGACAGCCCAGCTGGCATTAGGTTTTTTTCCCCAGAGGCTTTGGCCTGGCCTGCCCACAGTCTTCCTCGTGGCGGTGGGAACCCAGCAGGGGTTCCTGACACAAAGGCAGCACCAGTGCTGCCAAGGTCCCAGAAACCAGCAGGATAGAATAACAGAATAATAGAAACATTTAGGTTGGAAAAGACCTTTGAGATCTAGTCCAACCATTAACCCAGCACTGCCAAGTCCATCACTAAACCATGTCCCTAAGCGCCACATCTACGCGCCTTTTAAATACCTCCAGGGATGGCAACTCCATCACTTTATTGGGCAGCCTGTTTTAATGCTTCACAATCCTTTCACTGAAGAAATTTTTCCTATCTAAAGCTATCCAATCTCAACTTCCCCTAGTGCAACTTGAGGCCATTTTCTCTCATCCTATTGCTTGCTCCTTGGGAGAAGAGACTGACACACCCCACCTCTCTACAGCCTCCTGTCTGGCAGTTGCAGGGAGTGAGAAGGTCCCCCCGGAGCCTCCCCTTCCCCAGGCTGAGTCCCCCAGCTCCCCCCCCCCCCCCCCCCCCGAGCTGTGCCCCAGCCCCTTCCCCAGCCCCTGCCCGGCTCTGGACAAGCTCCAGCCCCTCCGGGTCTGTCTGGGGGTGAGGGGCCCAACGCTGAGCCCAGGGCTCGAGGGGCGGCTGCACCAGGGCCCAGCACAGGGGGCAAGGATCCCTTACCCCCGCCGACGCCCTGTCACCCAACACGGGGATCCCTCCCGCGGCTATGGGGATCCCTCCCGCCACGGGGCCCCGTCCCCTGTGCCCTGCAGGGCGCCACAGCCTCAACCCGCTGCCGCCCCCCGCACCGCAGGCCATGCACTACATTTCCCAGAGGCCCTTGCGCCCAGGCGGCGGAAAAGGTGGCCCTTCGCCCTCGGCGGGCCTCCGTTCCGATTGGCTCGCTGGGCCAGCGCTCGGCGCCCATTGGGTGAGACGGTCACGTGAGGCGGCGGGAGGCGCGTCACATGCTGGGAGCCGTGCGGGAGCGGGCTGGGATGAGGTCGGGCCGCCGGAGCGGGCAGGCCCGCTAGGTTTCAGCCATGCTGCGGGTCCGGGGCGGCTGGCAGGCCCTCCGCTGCTGTGCCACCCTGCCTCGGGCGCGGCGGGTGGCGCGGCTGCGTGTCCGGGAGGCGCTGGAGGCGCGGGAGCCGGCCGGCGAGGTTAAAGTGCAGGTGTGTGGCCGGCAGGTCGGGGTGTGCCTGGTAGCGGCTCGGCCCAGAGCCCTGGCGGGGGAGGGAGGCGGCCTGGCGGCCCACGCCGGTTTCACTACCTGTGCTTCAGGGAGGAAAGCTAGAACTTCTGCAGCGTATTTTGCTAAACGTACAACCCTCCTTGATAGTCTCTAGAGCCGGCTCTCAATGTAATTCTTCGGTTTGCCATTGTTAGATCAGGTACAAAGCTTTGAAGTCACTCGGCATGTGCAGGGAAAGGCTGTCAGTGGGATTCGTTATACTGAAACAGTTTCGGTTTTATTACCTGTTTGGTTTGGGACAGTGACCCATTGCCTCTGTGCTGACGTTTTCAAAGCTTTATTTTGGGTCGTTCCACCTCTGGGTTTATAGTAGTGTTGCGTAGAGCCAATAGTAAGAGTTTCATTGATGTTTGTGTCCAGTTGCTGTGAACCAAGGTAGACTGGGAGAAGTGGACTTTATTCCTTTCTGGCCTGCAGGGTTGTGCATACCCGTTTTCTGGTGTTCCCGACTGACAGAGCAGTGGTTGCAGATGCACAGTCCCTGTTTTAGTGCAAGGCCCTTGGTTAAAAGTGTGCAGTTACCAGTATTTCTGCATGAATCTGTGGAGGACTGGGGTATTTGGTAACAGTTTTAAACTAAACTGAAAGAGGAGAGATTTATAAGGAAGAAATTTTTTACAGTGAGGGTGGTGAGGCACTGGAACAGGTTGCCCAGAGCAGCTGTGGGTGCCCCATCCCTGGCAGGGCTCAAGGCCAGGCTGGATGGGGCTGGGAGCAGCCTGAGCTGGTGGGAGTGGGCCCTGCCTGGGGCAGGGGGGTTGGAACTATGTGATCTGTAAAGCTCCCTTCCAGCACAAACCATCCTATGATTTTGCAAACTCAAAAGCCAGTTTGTGCACACTGGTGTTCCTGTACACACGTAGATGAAGCCTAATAGGGTAGGAAGAAGCTCATCCAGTATAGGTACTTTTCAGATGTAGTTTTATCAGTAATGCAAGCTGGAATAAACTGGTGCTAAAACTGGCAATACCACCTTTTTTTCTACCCTAGGTCCTTGCCGCTTTGTTGCTCTTTCCCTGTGCTGGCAAGAATGTAATTTGTATTAAACTGGGTTGGGGAACTGGTCTGGCTTAAAACCACCCTTGTTCTAGTCAGGTTATTGAAAGTACAGAGTTGGGATTGTCACTACACATTGCTTCTGGTAAGGTGTGAGGTGGTCAAAACATTGCTGCTACAGCCTCTGCTGCTCCAATACAAGCCTGTGGGTATTGTCTTACTTCCTATTGCAGGATGCAAGACTCATCTCTTTATTTAACAAATCCCAGAACAGCCTGATGAGGTGGAAAACAAAGCTCTTGAGAATGTTTGGGGTTTTTTTGTTCAGGGGTTTTTGGGTGTTTAGTTAAGGAGCACTTACAAGGAAGGAAACGAAGAAAAACATCTGCTGTTATACCTTAAAGGTAATGCATCAAGTATGATGTATATGATGTGTTCTGGGGATTTACTGGAACACAGAGGATAAGCACAGCAGCTTCAGGCTTTAAGCGCCTGTTGCTTTAGCCACAGGAATACGAGGATACCCAGATGATCAGATTTCAGTTTTAGACTCTGGTTTCTTGCATTAGTTCTTGCGTCAGGTGGATCACCCTTCAGAGGTTGTCTAGGTAAATGCCTGTGAAATTGTGAGGCTGGAGCAAAAGCTGAAGTTTCATTAACAGTTAGGTTCATCATTTTCAAATCTTCCATAGTTTTTGTGTGCAGTTGTCCTCTCCTGTTACACAAACCTGGCTAATGCCTTGTCTGTGTTAGTAGACATGTTGTAGTTTTAAGAATGCCTTACTTATGGTACTGTTTAATTCTTGAAGTTTGTTCAGTCCAGACAGCTGAAGTAGATGGATTCACATTGATTTGTCTGGTATAAAATCCCTGGAGCATTTGCTCAGTTTGAAATAATTGGAACTACCTGAGCGCTTACAGTTAAGCAAAAGACAAGACTGATTGGAAAAGGAGCAGTTTGGTTGTTTAATCAGCTCTGTTTTCAGTTGTTCTGTACAGTGTTATTGTATGATGGGCTGGAATCTCCTCAGCAGATAGTTTTGCTTTTAAGGGCAGCTTTGTCTCATCTCTTGTGAGCTGGGGAGCAACTAAGGGAGTTGTATTTTAGATTCTATTACTTGGTGCCTTGGGTGCTGACTTACATTTTAATTTCTTAAGGGAAATGTTACTTGTCATTGAAAAGCTCAAAATAAGACATTAGTCTGATATGTACGTGGTCAGTTCTACTGTTTTGCTGTTACAAAGAACTTCTGCATTATTTTAATCCTTTTAGTCAAACTGGACAAGAATGCTTCTAAATTTTTTTCTTAGGGTTTTTTTTTTCCCCCATGGGGACAGCGTAGCAGTCTTGATTTTGAGGTATAAGGAGAAACATCCAAGAAATTAATTTTTGTTCTGCTTGAATATGTAATTTTTCACCTGCATCTCTTGGCTGCAGCATCATTGTTTTAGCAGTCCAATGGCTTAGGGCACGTAAACTAATGAGAAAATTTCAGTTGGTACTTTCCTGCAGGTGGTACAGCAACAAAAATTGATACCAAAAATCATCATAATACTCATGTCTACTGCTTCAGTAAGAAGTGTTTTAGAAGGACGTCACTAATAAGAATATGTACTTCGTTAAAATGCTTTTCATCTTCAGAGTACTTTGCCTCTTTCTGTATTCTCAGCTCCCCAGAGATGCAGGTAGATCTTAGTTGTCCCTGCTGGGCTCAGGAGGAGAGTTGATGTCTCTGCTTAAAGATTTGTTTCTCTTTGCCATGAAGTCAGTAGAAAAATTGACAATAACTTACTTGGTTTGGGTTTTTTTTAAATTATTTTTTATTTTTGTTGCTCCTAAAGAAATATTTTCTTTTATTTCAGTAAGAAGTTGAAAGAAGCCTGAAGTAGCATGTCCAGCTCAGCTGGAAGAAGACTATAACTATACAGAGATCATGCCAAGAAATAACAAATTTCTTTTTCTTTTTCCTCTAGGGCTGGGTCCGCTCTGTCCGATCCCAGAAAGAAGTTTTGTTCCTCCATATAAATGATGGGAGTTCTCTGGAAAGCCTCCAGGTGGTTGCTGATCCCAGCCTGGAAAATAGGTTGGTCCGTTTGAGATACCTGGAGAAATACGTTGACCGGTGCTTGGAGGTGTCTGCTCAGGCCTCCTTTCCTGTGCCAGTGGGTCACCGGGAGCTGGCACCTGACCACAGGAAAGGCACTACTGCAGGCTGGGGTCTCTGGATGTGCTTTTAGGATGGAGAGTGTCTGACTACTCTGTCTCAGCTTAGCTGAGGCCTTGTGGTTCGGTTGCTCATCCTGTGAGATTAATTTGGACCTAATTTAATAGCTGTAGCAGTTTTGGTGTTTTGGACTCCTGTTGGACTTTGTACTTACTTGTAAATCACATGATGTAGCTAGAAATAACTGTCCCCCAGGTTCTGGAGAGTGCTGGGCTCTACCTGTAACAGCTTCAGGGCTGGCTTGGTAGGCATATCTCCTAGATAGGCATGCCTATTCTATTATAATAAAATAATGCACTTGTTTTACAGCTTCATTTTGGTTGTTACTCTCAGTTGTTCTTTGGGCTAGGGTTGGGTGTGTTGGTGTGATCCAGGAACCCTCTGTGTGTAACTTGATTTTTAAAATAAATTGTAATGAGTTTTTTTTTTTTTTCTATAAGCCTGGTCTGTCCACACCAAGAGCCCTTTCTAATAAAAGTCTGTCCCTTTTCCCCTCACTTGTTCAGCATTGCAACCTTTTCCTAAATTCCTCTCTAGGTTTGTGAATCTCTTCACATTTCCGCCTATGCATTTAATAATTTTTCATTTCATCAGTTAAGCCCTATGGCTGCAGTATCTCTTGTGATCTCAAGTGGTCCAGCTAAATTAACAGGAATGGCTCTTCTGAACGTAGTTGACTTTTGTGTAAGTGCCTAGTTAAGCTGGGTTTTTTTCTTGGTTTCTTAGAGATTTAACTTTTGGAAGTGCAGTGGAAGTGCAAGGGGAACTGGTCAAAAGTCCTCATAAGATGCAAGACATGGAGCTGAAAGCTGAAGCCATTCGTGTGGTGGGACCTTGTGATACCTGGGTATGTCACAACAGCAGGAGTCCAACTGGTAGGATTGCTTTGGAAATTAATTTCAAAAGGTCCAAGTGTCCAGCAAAGCATGCTTCTAACTGCATTTTCCTTAAGTCTGAGTGGTCCTGCACTTTGATTTGGCAGTGGCGTCTGTAGGGTGTGTCAAAAGGAGAAACATGGGATCACTATGAAATCTGTCTTCTGGGGCAGAGCTGTTTCTACATGCTGGCAGCTAAGAGCGTGCATATGTCCCACCCTGAAGCACTTACCTGTGCCAGGTGGCTTACCTGATAAGTCTGGCTGCAATACGAATTGGAGAAGCAGTGGGACTGGCAAAACACTACAGATGGTGCAGGTGGAAGATCCTGTCTGCCACAGGCATGTTTGGAATCAGCTCACTGCTGCAGCAGTGGGATGAACAGCTGGCTTTCAAGGGGGCTCAGCATCCAAAAGGCGGAGCATTTCAGAACACTGTTACCCTCTCTTGTGTTCATGGCTCTGCCATAAGCATTGTAAAATCTACAGAATAACTAGAAAAGATAGGCAAAAGCATCTAGTTCTCTGCTCTGTAAGGACGATTGAGTTTTAGTAGATAGAGATGGTATTGCATGAACAGCAATATAATTACATCGACTCCCAAGTTCTCATAGTTTTATTTTTCTTTCCTTGTTTTCAGTTGTTCCCCCTGAAAATGAAGGAGAGGCACCCACTGGAGTACGTCCGACAGTTCCCACACTTGCGGTGCAGAAACAACACGCTCAGCTCCCTCTTGAGAATCCGCAGTGAAGCCACTGCAGGCATCCACGCATTCTTCCAGGTAGTCCCTCTGTACTGAGCCTTACGTATAAAATGCCCCCCTGGTTTGGCTTCATAGGGGCATGTTAGGAGGGAGCCAGCAAGCATGATGTCTTGACTGCAGGGTATGGGTTTTGGACATGGTGGTTTTCTTTCCAGGCCTGAGCCTGGCTCAGGCTTATGATCAGACTAGCACATCTGTGGCCTTGTTTGCATCTTTCTGCCCATTTCTGTTAGTTATTTTATCCTTTTTGCTAAGTTGCACTATAATCGCCTGCAAGCGTGTGTGGTCTTGTGGAACAGAACAGAATATGGAGTTGGTTAACCCATCCTCAGCAGTGACCTTGCAGTCCTTGGATAGAAGCCTCCTCCCACACAGAAAAATCTGTGATGCAGGAAGGCTACCAACAAACTGACTCAGTGCTTCATGTTATTCTCCTCGGTTCTTGTCTTTCTTCTGCTGTGCTACAGGTCTGTGTGTGGATGCTGTTAGCTGAGATTAGGAGACTCCTGTTTTGATGCATTTCAGACTGGTGGGTGGGAGGTGCCTGCGCTTTATGAGTGTGTCACTCTTAAGCTGTGGGCATGGTACAGGCTTTGTGCAGGTGGTGGGAGCAGTGAATTAACTGATTCCAGATGCCATATAGAGACAGTGAATTCTTTGTGTGGGTAGATAAAGGTAGCAAGTCCTCTAGTGCACTTGAGCCCTTTCTTTTAAAGCTTTTCATTGAAATAAACATGTTTTAGTTTAGGTAATCTGGCCTTGGTTTGAGTACAATTATATTCAGAGCAGTCCGATTA
Source organism: Falco naumanni (assembly GCF_017639655.2). Lineage (NCBI taxonomy): Eukaryota > Metazoa > Chordata > Aves > Falconiformes > Falconidae > Falco > Falco naumanni. The sequence continues at coordinate 5,719,711 of NC_054055.1, read as the reverse complement.
CAAAATTCTTGTGTAAGTAATTAGTATGGTCCAAAGAACAGGTCAGAATTGTTGAGGTAGAATTTCTGGTCCCAAGTGTGCTGGTGTTTGTCACCGTCAGTGGTGCTTGCTCTATTGCTCTAGGAGTTACCTGTACGGAATTGCATGCTATTTAGAATTAGAAATACTGTGTCAGGTAAAGCTGGGCTTGCATTCAGCATCGTGCCAGCTGTAAGACAGACCCGGCTGTGTTGGGAATCACTCTGTGCCGGTGTCCACAAGGTGGCATTGCCTGCTACGACTTGGGTTTCAGACGTGGACAAGGAAGCCAGACGAGATAAAAAAAGCATAGGCTTTACTTTTCCAAATTAACTCCGGCTCAGACTGTTTAAAATGCTCAAGAGCTGAGCAGTATTAAAAAATATTATTAGTTGAACAGCAGGAGCTACACTAGAGTTATTTTTAAAGGGATAAGGAAGATTTGGTCCCACTCCTGATGCTTGCAAATGCTTGTATCACAACTCTCCTAGCACCAGGAACATCTGTGGTTTGCTCCATTTCTGATGGAAGGAAAGCAGTCTTTAAATTGCCACCTACATCGTCCCAAGAATGTTGCAATTTCCAACTTGACGATGTCAGAACATACTGTAACTGGAAAGTATAATCGGAGTGGTTTCACTGTGCAAAGCTATAAAGACCTTAATGCTGGAAGAAAATAAGTGGGGGTTTAGGAATACGCACCTGAAATCATCTAGACTGTCTGTAACTTCAAAAACTTTTTTTTTAGCACATTCATTTCTAGCAGTGAATGACTAATGCCAAATGCCTTTGGTTTGGATGTTGAAGGCTAAAACATCATCTTTAAATCTTCTCCTGAGTGTTGTGGTCCAGGTGGGCTAGGAATGCTGTTCCTAGGCACAGTGAAATGGTTGTGATGTGAATGGCAACCTTCAGTTTGCGCATGAATTAACTTCCAGGTTTGTCAGAGCCGGTAGAGTGACTTGAAGTATTTTAGGAGCTTTTAAAAGGGGGAAGTGTCCAAGAGGTTTTTATGGGATTCTCATCTTTCAGACCTGTGCAGTTCCCTTCCATGCTTTGGGAAGGAATGGTCTTCTGTGTGAAATATGCTGCTTTACAGAAACTGCTACTACTGCATGAGGAATTCAGGCAATTTTCCAAAATCTCGTGTAGGGTTAGGAGGTCACATGACCACTGAGTCTCTGGAATATGCATGGGATTGTGGCAGACACCTGCATTTTGTATTGATAGGCTATAGTTACCGTCCCAGGCCAAGTTCTGACTCTGAAACTACTTCCTGTGTCGTAACTGGATCTCAGTGAGGAGCTCCTGCCAGGCACTCGCAAGCCAAGGTCTTTGCACCTGTAACCAAGGTAGCCTAGAGCTGACTGCAGTGTCTTTCCTGCCTCTTGGTCATGTTAGGGTACTTCCACAAAATACATTGCACGTCCGTACAAACATTTTGGTCCAAATTTAATTTTAGTGTGATTCTCAGGATGGACAGTAAATACTGCTGCTGCCTTCCTAGCCTTTTAACTAGCTGGTGATAAGGACCAGAGCCTGTCATGTGAATGGTTGCTCTGTATTGCTCTAGTAAAAGCTGTGAAACTGAGCTTTTAGAAACATTTGCTTTGTAATATTTTTTTTTTAATTAATGTTTTCTGTAGATAGACAATGGGTTATGTTACATCATTGCCTCTGTCATGGTAATGCTGGCCCACCCTGATTTTGAAAGAGTTCTTTTGTGGCAGCCATTAGTGATGCAAAAGAAAACAAATCCTTTGTTCACAGCTGAACTCTGCTAGTTCCAGGTTCTTGTTTGCCTTGACATGCACAGGTGTGATCTCTGTGCTCCACCCCTGATCTCTGTAGTGAGACTAAGTTAGGAAAGTGACAGTGAGTAGAGTTTGGTTCCTGGTTTTGCTCCTAACATGCCATGTGTAGTTGTCTGATGTCCACTTGATACACCTATCCACTGAAAATTGGGCTGCAGATGGTCTACAAGCCTACAGCAGCACTGCAGAGAAACCCAGAGATAGGGGCTCTTTCTTCGTACATCCTTCCTGGTTTCAGAGGGCACTTCTGGATCTGTGAAGTATTACATGAATAGTTAATTCTCCAAGTACCTACAGCATGACCAAACCTGGGTATACCCTGTCTCTTAAGAAGATGAGAGGTGGGACTGACATTTTCATGGTGGTTGCATGTTTTTAAGGCCTCTCTGCCGTGCAGTGTGTAATTTAGAATCACGGAATGGTTTGGGTTGGAAGGCACCTTAAAGATTGTATAGTTCCAACCCCCTGCCATGAGCAGGGACACCTTCCACTAGAGCAGGTTGCTCAAAGCCCCGTCCAGCCTGGCCTTTCTGTCATTTAACATACTTGATGATTTCTTTTAATGGAGAACGCTGAGAGTGTGTCCTCTGCCTAACCACCATTTTCAAAAAAGCTGGAAGAAACTGAAGTTTTGAGGCTGTAGGGGTGAATTTGATTGAAACTACCCAAAAATATAAAAATACTGGATTAGGTGAGAAGAAAGGGAAATGGTGTAGAGATGGACAGTTGCAAACCCCACATAATAATGGCATAAATTTCATTTGTTTATGAAACATAGAGGAAAAAACCCAAGTAGTAAACATTATTGATTTGTAAATCATGTTGGCATTGAGTTAGTCCCTTGTCTTTGTCCCTGTAAGGAACAGAGTACATATGCTGTCCTAGTTGGGGGCTAATAGCCGAGTTATGATGTGTGCTAGTTGATGTCATCCTTGAAGTTGGTGTGTGTTTGATATCTTTAGCTAGTTAACTTTAGTGTTCTGTCTGTTCCAGGATAATGGCTACGTGCATATTCATACCCCCATAATTACATCAAATGACTGTGAAGGTGCTGGAGAACTCTTTCAAATTGAGGTAAGTTGGCTTCCATAAAGTTTGTTTTGATTTTTGCTTGCGGAGCATTCTGGAGTCATTGAAGGTTAGAGGAACTGTTTGTCTTCACAAAACCTTTCCTTTATGTACTTCTGTGATTATTTTTTTTAATATAGCAGTCCATTGCTTCAACTAATAATTTAAATAGATGCATTACACTTTTTTTTTTTATTGCTGTTTTGTACATTAATCGTCACCTTTTGTACTGATGAGGTTTTTCTATCCCTGGTGCTGTGGAAAAGTTTACAAAGAACATAGGGAGGTGAAACATTTTAGTAAACAGAAAAATGTGATCATAAGAATCCAAGATATGGGATGGAACACTCAGGACAGCCTACTACATGCAAATATTTCTTGGCTTTGAAACAAAGAATATAATTCACTGTGAGATTAATCCTTGAAAGAAAGTCAGCAATACCTAAAACTCCTTTTCACCTGTGTATATATTCTTCCCTACAAAGCTACTCCTGTTGTATATGGGATCTTCCCCCAATATTGCCAGGTCTTACCAGCCATCTGCCAAATTACTGCCACAGTCTATCATTATATGAAGTACTTCACATCTTGGGTCAAAATCTCCTATAAACTTCAATACAGCTGTAACTGCTAAGACCTTCCCCACAGATTCTCATGATTCCTAACCCCCGCATCCATGAATCATAAGAAATTCCGCCTGCCTTTTATACTTCTATATTTGAAATCCACTCTTCTGTCTCAAACAATTACATCCATTGCCACTTATGCTTACTGGCTCCAGCCTTGCTGGTGAATCATCTGTAAACCCAAGAAAAATTGTTGAGGTAGCAGTTGCTTGCTGCAGGATCGCATCTTCCACACTGCCCAGCCTCATGACAAAGAGCCTCAGTGTACTGGTTCTTCAGGATCTCGGGGTCTAACCGGCACGACTAGTGATTCCCTTCCAGACCAGTACATGTGGCTCAGCATTTTGCTTGCTGGGACAATAGAGTTGATTAGCTAAACTAAATTGTTCCTGTTTAATTGAGATCCCTTAATGCTACCAAAGGTTTGTTCCAGGCTGTTGCATGCAAATTAAGATGTGAAAACAAGTGACACTTAATGATGAGAACATTATACAGTTTGCAGCTGTACAGTGTATTATGTCTTTGGTACAAATTGTATCCACTTGAAAGCTGCAGAGGATGCAGGACTACAGCGTAGGTGGCTGGTAGTAACAGAAACACTGATGCAAATGTTGATTGAGGTGCTAAATTGTGAGGCTGAAACTTGTATAAACTGGATCTTAACTAAATGCAAAGTTCAAGGCAAATACCTTGTGCCATCTCCAGTGTGATTGCTTAGGTGTAAATAATACCTGTCTTGGAGAAATACAGTGACAGCTGTGCTTGAAAGGTGTAGATTAAGTGCTGAGTCAGATCCCATTAAGCAGCCTGTGCTACAAAGAAAGGGCTTCAGAAACCCAATTGCTCCTGGGAAGTTCTCCCTGACTTCCTGTATCTTCTTTGAGTACCGCTTCATTGTCTGGCCTAATTTAGGACTTGGTTTTGTTTCTGCAAAGCTGGTCTTGGCTAGCAGAAGTCCAGGACCACTTGCTATCCTGCTGCGACTACTTTACCCCACTGGAGCAGTGACACCATTTCTTGATCGTGGAAATCTGGGAAAGTTTTAAGTCTGGCTTGGGCCATGCATGTGAGGTTGTCAGACATAAAAATAAGGGTGACAGAAGAGTGTCGGACATAAAAATAAGCACATGCTATTTGCAGCAAAGCCCAGAATTTCTATATGCTTTTAATCAAACCAACCATCAAAACATTCCCCATCTGCTGTACTCAGTTCCTTTTTAAACTAGCCCTTAATTCACTGCTTACACAGGCCAAGGGAGAAAATAAATTTCTGTTGTTCTTGTATTTGAGCAGCAGCCAAGAATTATGGTGATGGGAATCAGTGAAAGCAACCTGCAAATTAGATTCTTCAATTTAAAAAATATTTAAATCCTGTACTTAAAGTTTTAAGACCTGTCTTCCAGTTGTGACCAGAACATAAATTGGCATCCTATTGCTCATGAATTTGTAGTAGTTACAATATGCCTGCTGCTTACAGGTTGTTTGTTCTGCCTTTTTATTTTTCTTTTTTTTTTTTTTTTTAACTCTCTGGGGCAGTGTATAAAACTGATAATCTCCCCAGTTTAGCTGTCCTGCAGCGGGTGGTATAGGTTGAAAGCTTTTCTTGAGTAGCCTTTAGGACCCAAGTAGAGGCTGCTTTGCACCCACTGTGAACCGTTGCCTTTTCATAGCTGTCATCTTTACTGGTACAATTTTAATCCCCTCACAAATGCCTGATGGCTGCTCAGGCCCATGCATTCTTTGGAAATGATAGAAAGTGAATAGGAATCTCTTTCACATGAAACTTGGAGATGGAGAAAAAAGTATCTTGAGTTAGAAGGGAGAGGCTTTTTGAAGGCATATGATCTTTGATTCTTAGGCCTTGTAATCATGTAGGATTTGTATCAGTTTATATGTTCAGCTTCCTCATTATCTTTGTTTGGTTTTGGGCGTTCTGATTAGTCTGTACATAGCTTTGGCTGGGATGTTCTCATACTAAGACTTGGAATGGGGAAGAATCCCTTCCCTCTGTGCTGGGCAAATCAGTTCAGCTAAGTATTTCTAAAATGAAGGAAAGAGAGCAGTAAGCAGAGACGATTTTTAAAAATAAATTAATTGCAAGAGGGCAAGAACTCCAGAGAAATATTTTGCAGTTGAGACTTTCTACACTTGAAAAATGTAGATGTGAGGAGAAACTGCCAGAAGTGTGAAAACAGCTAGGCAGACCCTAGTCCGCATGGAAAACATCAGCAACACCAACTTGTGGATTTCTGCACCTTTAACAGTGTCTGCCTTTGGTGGAACCCTGGTGGGGAGAATCATCTTGCTTGTGCTGCCTTCTTTAAAGTAAATTTACTGAAAACACCAAAAGAACTTTGAATATTGAAAGCTGGGTTTTAGTAGAATGCAAAGTAAGATGAGGTAATTCTTGAAACTGGGGGAATGCAGATCAGCAGGGCGAGATGGCCCTTTTATTTTTATTTAATCTGAGATTAATTCCTCTGTTCTAGCAGTCTTAGCACCTCGGGGCAGATCCTCGCTTTTTTTCTTTTTTGTCTTCTGAAGTCTAAAATTCTTAGCTGCCTTTGTATGTATGCAAGAAACTTTAATCGGTCCACTTCTGGGGCTGCTTCCTAGGAAATCTGCCTGCCTTTTGTCTTTGTGACCCAGCTGCATGTCTCTTCCCTGCTATTTTCAGTAGCCTCCCACTCTGTCTGCAGTGTTGAAGGCTCCCTGCTTTCTGAGTCTTTTGCTTTCTTTTCCACTTTGCTCCCTGGAAAGTTTCCTTGTTTGACTGCCCGCAGCTGCTGTGGAGAAGGTGGAGGCTCCTCTACACTCTTCCAGAGTCTTTCTGGCCCAGGACCCTTCAGCTGGTATGATGAAGCCCTGGATGCCCACTTTCCTTGCTGCCCAGCTGCAGCAGTTTAAAAGAATTCAGCATGAAGCGAGTTAAAAAGCAGTACAGCTCTGTTGGCATTTGCAGCTTTTTAAAGTAGATGTCACATGTCTTTTATTGCCTGTGGCCTTATTCCTTCCTGGGGACCTTGCTCAACACTTAGAGTGCTGTTCTCTACCTGTTGGCACCAGCGGAGGTAATATGTGCTCTCTATCAGGCTTGGCTCTTGCCACACACACACTTCACTGCATCTGGGTGGTGTTTGACTAAACCCAGTGTCTGGAGATCAGTCTGTTTCATTATCTGAAGTGTAAAACCTGAAGAGCCATCCAGGTATTGTTCTTCTATAAACTGTATGCAGAGATTGTATGGTGTTTGACTTCTGGGTGTTGGGGTTTTTTTGCCACCTGCTCACAGGAGTGAATGTGACATTCTCTAGACCCCTGAGGGGGGTGAGTTCATGGCTGTGCCTTCTGTGGTGCCAGAAATACGTGCCTGCTGCTGAAGATACAGAAGCTTACTCCTGCTGTTCCTTTGGTACTACTGAAAACCAGCCTTGTCAGCACCAGTGAAGGTTGGGAGCTGCTGGGGAGAATCACAGTTAAATCCAACAGTGTTAGTGCCTGTCAGCTCTTTCCCCCTTTAGAGATGCATCATGGTCTGGGAAGTGGCCAGTCTACATGAGACTGGGACTTCACAGAGAGGTGCTCAGCAGGGATCAGGATAAGCTGGAACTGAGCTGAGGGAAGGCTTGCTCTTGCATGTTTTCTAGCTCTCCCAGTTTCTGCTCATCATTTCTACCTGGTTCTTCTCTGCCTGTAATTCCACTCCATATTTATGAGATGTTTGTCTCAGCAGAGCCAGCTGCCTGTTGCTCAATGCAAGTCCAGCTGGTCAGAATTAGGACTGGAATCGCAAGGAGGACTTATTGAAGTTATGAATTTTGCAGTGGTTGTCTAAAAAGGAAAAGCCAGTCATGTTTGTAATGGAACATCACAGAGGGCAGGTCCAGATTAGCGTTGTGGTGATATGAAGCTTCAGCAGTATGGTGTTGTGGGCCTCGGCTAGAGCTGTAGCAATGATTTCTATAAGCTTTACAAGTCTTCTCTGATTCCTTCATGCATTTGGCTTGCTTAGAGTGAAAGACAGAATCAAATGGTTTATGCTCTCCTGAAGCTAACTGCCTCAAGTAAAAGTTAATACAAGACTGACATCAAAGAGAATAATTTTAAATTAAATCATTAGGCATTTGAGGAGATGGAGAACAAAACGGGTATTAAATCCAGTTGCTCTTGTATTTAGAATGAGAATAAAAAGCCTTTGATGTTGACGTTGAATCCTAGTCTGTTTATAGCGTGTTTTTACTCTGAGACACCGAGATATTTCATACAGATTCCCCCTCCATCTTTTCCCATTGTAATTTGGGTAGTTTTCAGCTAGGGAATCAAGACAACTTGAAAGCAAACACATTATTCCCCACTCTCCACCCCCCGAATCATTTATCAGGTATGCGTTTTGGATTGGGAGATGGGGAAGAAAGTCCATCTAATTGAAATAAAAGCACCACAATGTTGTTGCTTCATTTTGCTAGTCATGGACATGAAAAACAATCTCGCTGGGTGTCAGTAGTGAAGGGATAGCGTCACCTACTATTTATTATTTGTCTTCTACCAGTGGCTATGGTTGTATATAATAAAGAAGCAAGCTTGGCCTAAAAGGCTGAGCATAAATCTGGGGCACAGGCCCTTGAAAGCATTGCCCTGATCCTGTGCTTGAATGTGTAAATAGGAGGAGCAACCTCTAGTAGGTTAGTTGATATTTGTACATGTGAAATGTAAAGTTGTTAATTACGGGATAGCCCTGTGCCAAAGGCTCCCTTCTAAAGGAAAAGGGAGGCATTTCATTTTTGCTTTGTAGCAAGTGGATTGACTTGTGCAGCTCACAACACCCGTTCATCAAGCTTTGTCTCAAAATGAGGGAGAGGAAGTGGGCGGCTGAGAGACGAGGCAGTCAGATGGTGATGTGGGAGTAAAATTTTGTCTAAATATTGCTATATTCATTCTTCATCTTGTGTTGGAAGCCATCCAGGTGTTGCTCACAATGGAGACATGCATCTTGGATCTATCAGTGGCCTCTCAAACTGGCTGCAGGTTTTTTAAGTACAGTTCTGCTGTCGACTTTTTCACGCTCTTCCTCCAGTCACTGTTGTGTCTATTTTCCCGTTGCCTCCCTGAGATTACATCTGATTTGGAGAATGAAAAATTATACAAAGTCATTATAAATAAACCAAACCCCAGCTCCTGGAGACAGCTGTATCCTGTTTGTGGATTTGGGGGGGAAATGTTGAGATTTCATGGCTGATTTCTTCTGTTCTTTTCCTGCTTCCAGTCTGTCTCTTTCTTCTTGTTTAGAAGTTGCATCCTACAGGATTAGGTGGGATTTTTCACTGGTGGAATAAGGAACATAGCTGAATTAAGCTTGCGGTAGGGGAAGCTGGAGTGGTATGTGGCTCTTCTCTTTAGTGTTCTGGCTGTGACTCTGGAGCTGTGGTATGGGGATATTTGTATGTTTATTAATATCCTTATTGTTTTTGAGCAAATATTCTGGGTTTATTTGAAGAAAACAATAGGGGCCTGCTTATGCATCCTTGGGTTTTGTTGTTTGGTTTTTTTAGAACTGCAAAACCTATGAAACAAAGGAAGCAGTCACAGCCACAAATTGTCATATTTTCATTGATCTCGGTAGAGCAAGGGGAGCTTGCTCTTTTCTTTGGTGTGATGCTGTGAAGAGATAAAACTGCCTTGAGATCTGAGGTCTTTGGCAGTCTCTGTTTAATCTTTGCAATGAGCAGCATTGCTTTTTGAGAACAAAAGCAACACCTTCCAACTCATTGAGAAAAATGGCAGGCTGTAGAATATCAAAGGCTGGCAAACAAGCCTGAGCCTAGCAACCTTCCTGTGACAAAGCGGCTTGGGGGGGAGTAGGGTGGCTGGAGGCTGTGGTGTACTTAGCTGAGCTAGCAACATTTAGAATAACTCCTAGGAACTACACTTGGAAAAGTGGGTAGTTTGAACTTATCTCAGAAGAAAGTATTCGTTTGGCAGTGAATGTAGATCAGCCAAACTTCAGATTCAGTTTGAAATTCCTTTCTGTCTTTCTCCTGAATCTTTGACTCCTCCAAAGCTTAGGGATGACGGTGAAATATAGAAAATGCTGAAAAAATACCCTCATTTATCTTCATGGGTTTTTTAAAATCTCAGAATTATGACCTCTAGAGATCATGTAATCCATCTCACCATGCTCAAACAGAATCAGCTAGAGCAAGTTGCCCAGGACTCTGTCCTGCTGAATTTTTAATATCTCCCCAAATGGAGACCTCACAGCCTTTCTGGGCAACCTGTTCTAGTGTTTGACCACCCTCACAGCAAATAAAAAACGTTTACTCTTGTTTTCAGATGAAATTTCATGTGTCTTCTTAAAATCTGTGACTATTGTCTCTTGTCCTCTCAAGTGAGCACTGCTGACATGAGTCTGGTTCCTTCTTCATTCCCTTCCATCAGGTGTTTATACACAAGGGTAAGATTCCCTCCCTGGCCTTCTCTTCACGCTGAACAGTCCCAGCTTCCTCAGCCTCTCCTCATATGAAAGATAGTGCAGTCCATTAATCATCTTTGTGGCCCTTTTCTAGGTTCTCTCCAGTATGTCCATGTGTTTCTTGTACTGGGAAAGTGAGCAATTCACCCAGTGATCTTGTTGAGTCACCAGTGGTGTGCAGAGGGGGAAGGATGCCCTCCCTGGACCTGCTGGCAACACGGCCTAATGCAGCCCAGGAGGCTGGTGACTTTATTTCCCCTGAGGGCTCCTTGCTGTCTTATGGTCATCTTGGTGTCTGCCAGGGAAACCAGTGAAGCACAGTCCTTCTGCTCAAATGACTTTTAAAGTGCTCAACACAGAGGTCTTCTAACTTTTCTGCCTGTAAATTAAAAAGCAAAAACATATCATCGTTTTAATGGGACAATTTTTTAGAGCATTTTTCATAATGAAACACTACACTTGCTAAATTTTCCATTACTCCTAGTTTTTTTATGCTAGTGACCTGAAAAAAATGAGGAAAAAATGAAATTAAGCATAAGTTTTTTTCAGTGCCTATATAACATGCAAGTTGTTCCAATTCTATATTGTTTAAATTCTGCTTTTTTTGAAGACTGAATAATAAAAAGATATTGCATTCCCTTCTTTTATTTTCTGATCGCTGTTTGTCTTTTTGCAATGGAGCAAATTCATTTGCCCATGAAAAGGAAATAACACTGATTTTAAAAGTGTTTACTAAAAGTCAGTGCACCTGACACAGAAAATACTCCTCAATTTTCTTATCAGAGTTGAAATTGAATTTTGAAGGCAATGCTTCAAACTTCCAAACCATAGAGATTCCTCTCTTCCCCCCTCACTGTTCATCTCAGTAGCAAAGAATGAAAATTACTTTTGGAGACTGGGATGATAGGTTGGCATCTTTCTTTTGTATGTTGCTGGGCAAATTGTTCTTCCAATGGATATTTCAGAGGGATTTTCATTTTGTATGTCTGCATTTCCCAGAAACATGGGTTGTGGTTTCTCCATCTGCTCCCAAACTCCTAGGTAGACAGAGACTTTAGCTATAAATGTGTTACTTTACTGGGGAGCCAAAAATCAGAGCTACTCTAGAAAATCTGCATTTCTACCACTCTTGTTCTCAGACTTGCTTGTGAAATGGTGAATATGTCCTTCCTGACATATTATTTTACGTTTTCTTACCTCCTTCCTTTGTATAATGGCATTCCTAATTCAGCTTATCCATGTTTGAACACATAAGTTACACAATTTTGAGTGAAATTTAGAGCTTGTGACATGCCCACATGCAAAGGCAAGAGGTGAGAAGTGAAGAGCCACATATTCTTTTAGCTTTGTACAAGCTCTGTGCTGCAGGCAAAGTTTTAGGCAAACAGTCAAACTCCATGTAGCAAGTTACTTCCCACTCAGCTGAACTGATGTAACTACTTGCAATTTACAGTCCCCATTAGTTTGAGAAGTGTGTGAAAGAACTACGTATCCTTTCTCTGTGCTGACCTTCCTCTGTCCAAGCTTTGCTGGTGACACTGGGGTTATGCACCACAGTTCACAAACTTCGTCTGCAATTGTTGTGATACCTATAACCTATATTCTGGTAAGTTACTAAAAGTGAAGGTGGGAACTGTGGTGTTTCTACTTAAAGTATGGCTTTCCACTACACAGAGGTTATTTGCATCAGACCCCTAGAAAGAGAAGTTCCCAAGAATGCTGTATCTTGTGTGTTTTTTTCTTAATGTGTTTTGCTTGAATAGGTTTTAGAGCCTGTTCACAGTCTGAGCAAAGATGGGAGCATCGTGTTATGACTTACCACACTGTTGGATTCCTTCTCAGCAGTGTTTGGGTTGAATCTCATGTAATTTCTTAAGAGAAATAAGGGAAAATAAGCTGGGAGCTGTGCTTTTTGTTCAAACACCAATAGTTGACTTCTTGCTCGTTCTTTGACTTACAGACATCAAATGAGGGAAGGGAATCTACGGAAAAGAGCCATTTCTTCAATGTACCTGCTTTCCTGACAGTTTCTGGCCAGCTCCATTTGGAGGTGATGGCAGGGTGAGCAAAATGTGAAGTTTTTGGCTTGATCTGTGATATCTTCTCAGGTGGTAATTTTGCCCCATTTGTATCCATCAGGTATCTGCCACATATGCCAGAAATAAATAGAGCAGCAGTGGCTGGATGATGGTGCGAGAGGCCAGCCTAGGCAGGAGAAGATCAGACTGCTTTTTAATTCTGGTCGATCAGTTAGTTTTAAAACTAGGAGTCTCCTGCTGTTTGCCATGGATTGGGAATATTGGATGATGATGTAATCTTGTGGGAATGACTGAAGGATTGTTGCTAACAACTGTAATACTTCAAGTGTCTTTTTGTTGTTGTTCATGTCTGGCATGTCATGGCAAGAAAATCTTTTTCATTGTAGCTATCGCATTCTTTTCCTCTTTTTCTCGTTTTTTTCCCAGGCTTCCTTTTTGTCTCCTTCAGTCTTCTTGTTGTGTTTCTTTCTTCTGCCAGTTCTCGTTTAACCTGTTTCATGGCTTTCCCACTTGATGCTTTATCACAGAATAGTTTGGGTTTGAAAGGACCTTGACAGGTCATCTAGTCCAGCCCCTCTGCAGTGAGCAGGGACATCTTCAGCCAAATCAGGTTGCTCTGAGCCCTGTCAAACCTGTCCTTGAATGTTTCCCGGGATGGGACATCTACCGCCTCTCTGTGCCAGTGTTTCACCACCCTCATCATAGAAAGATTTTTTTTTTTTCTTAAATCTAGTCTTTGTTCATTCTAGCCAGTAAAGTGATCACAGTCAAATAGTTAATACAGACTTTGATAAAAAAAAATATGCTTAAGCTTTTAATGTTCTTATTTCATTGAGATTGTTAGGGGTGCAAGTGTCAGTCTGTCAGGGAGACTGTTCCCTTTGATTAGGGAGTTTGGTCCTCATCTACACTGAATTTTCCCAATAAAATAACTGAATTAGTACATTAAACAGATGGAGTCAAACCAGTGCAATCCCTTATTTCAAGGCAGAGTTTTCTGAGAGCTTCATGTGGAGTCTCCTTAGATGTGGTACTTTAAATGTGGAGTCTCCTTAGACGTGGTACTTTAGCCAAATCACTGCTTGCCAGCTGAATGGCTGATAAAGCCTGTCAGAGACCAGATCTCAGGCAGGTAGCACTGCAGCTGTTTTCCACTTGGCAAGGGGGTTTGTCGTGCACTTGCAGTGACTTTAAAATGACTTCTAAAGTGATTAGTTTCTGTCTAGTAGAAATCTCCTGAAAATGAGAGGGATAAAATCCTAGCTTGGCTTGAGAAGATGCAAACTTGGAAGATCTGCTCTTTCATGTCGAGGTTCTGATGAGTTTTTCTAATAGTCTTAGTATTTGCTGTCTGTGCCTCATATCCAGGGTTGAGAACCATTTTTTTTTTTTTTTTTAATTTAGTTCATCATTGTTTCACTGTTTAATTGGCTGCTGGTAAATAGCTGCAGTGAAATTGTTCAAAGGGCAAATTTTACATATAAATCAAAAGGTATAAATTTCTTCAGAAAGCTGTTTTCTGCTTGGCTTGTTCTTTCTGAGAGACACTGTCTCTTCTCAGAACACCTAGATGGCTGTGGTCTGCTGAAATACTCAAGCTAAAGGTTCTTGATAGACAGGATATTTCTCATGTCGTGCCCTGGCTACTGAGAGTGAAGCACGGGTCACCTGGCAGCCAAAGGCTGATGCGTCATCTCAGACGTTAGCTGAGGAAAGTTAATGAAGGAGTTTGTTTAACTGTAGGCACGGTGGAGTTTTTGTGTCCCTGAAAGAAAATGGGGTGACATGCATTTGTACATGTTAGATTTAATTGACTGTCATGTGTTGTGACGTTTATTGAAAGACATAATTCCACAAATCAAGTAAGTCCAGAGAAAAAGTGCAGATTGTAATGATTAACTTGAAACACAATCTCACTCTTACATCAATCTGTTCCCTTTAAATAGTATACAGCCAGCTCTGAGATGGAGCAGAAGGCTAAACTGTGCAGATGCAAGACCTGCCTGGTAAATATTTTTCTGCACTGATATCACTCAGGTGCACCTTGCTCTCAAAGGATGGGTAAAAAAACATCAGTGTTCTTCAGCATGCAGTACATCACAGCTTCATGTTCGTATTTTACAGTAGTGTGTTGTTCTTACAGGTATTTTAAATGGATCCAGTGCCATCTAAATTTAGATAAGCTGTGTTTGTTCATAATGGAATGTAGCTGTTTTGTGAACCTGCTCCTTTATTTCATTTAGGCACACTGAGATTTTGAGGCCTACAACTCAAGTGGTGTTGAATCCCTTCAGTCTTCAAATATAGGTCAGACTCTTCTAGGTGCAGAAGCACCAGTGATGCATCACGGTATTAACCTTCTAGATACTATGAAGGTTTTATCCATGGTTATCAAGTTGGGTCTTACTCTGTGAATAGGTCTTCTACATGATCAAAGAACGTAAGTGCGTAAGAGTAACCAGAGCTCCCTGGCAAATGAATGTGTTGTGTTGATGCTTTCATTGCAAAAGTAGTCAAAACCAGGAGTCCTTCTCCTCAGAAAACGGAAATATTGTGGTCTTCCCAATAAACAAAGCAGCCAAAGCAGTATAGATTTGTGTGTTTTGGATTTGATCCTGTGCAGTTTACTCTTGTTTTAGCCAGACTAAATTTTTCATGCCCAGAAAAGAAACTATTTTCCAAAAACTCCCTTTAGCTTAAATAAAATATTAACTTGCTGCGCTTTTAAGGCTTTCAGGAACAACTGGTGCCTGAGAATTTGTGGGAGAAAATGAAGGTAGAAATGCCTGGGAGACCCTTCCCCATCTAGTCTTGGCCCATATCCTGTTGTCACTTGCTGTGGGACATGGGAGCACAGAGACAGATCTTGCAGAAGTCCCGTTAGAAACCAGGGATGGAGTAGGCTGGGCATGAGAGGCAGGGAGGAATTTGTCCATGGGGTTTATGTAGGAGGGAACAGAAAGTCAGCTAGGCAGTCATGTCTGTCTGGAGTTGAACTTTTAGCTTTGCAGAGCTCATGAGCAACATCCAAGCTGTGGTTGGAAAAGTCTGGGCAGGGGAGGTATGGGGAAGCCTTACCAGATGTGTCTGGAACCAAAAAGTCTTATGCTGTCCTTGCTGAGAGTTCATCTGCAGCCCAGAGTATCATGTGCTTATCTGCCTGCGTGTTGTCCGGGGCTCAGGGCTCTGTTTTTATGGCAAGGCTGCTTGGTGCTATTCCTGATAACAGGAGAAAACAGTGAGCCATTTATAATTTCTGAGTTTTTAACCTTTTTTGAGGAAAAGCGGGGAGAGAGGTGTTCCTGCACTTATTGACTGTGCTGTGTATGCTTGTTATTGAAGGCAAGGTCAGAAAAGTTAGTCTTGTCTCTCAGTATGACACGAATGGCCTAGTTGGCACAACTTCTCATTTCATTGTACTCAATCTCTGCAGTGACAGCATCTAGGTTGACTGCTCAGGGTGACTGAATCATTGTCAGCTGCTATAAATCTGTAGGCTTTTTAAGGTTCTAGAAAAGTCTTTATTCAGTAATACAGCTCTTCCCTTTAGTCTTCCCAGTCTCAGATGAGTCAGTAACAAATGTATGTGGTAGAAGTTTCTAGGACTCTGTGTGTGTGTCCCCAACTGGTTTTAAATGTCATTGGTTTGCTGTGAAGTCCTTGTGGTATTTCCTTGCCCTGTGATCCTCTGGTGAGGATAAAGGTCCCTTTGGGGACCTGAACTAGGCTGGAGGGTCTGTGACAGCTGAAGATGATTCAGAGGCATGCTGGAGACAGCAAAAACTGGTCTTGCCAAGTACAGCTCACTGGCTGTATTTACTCTTTTTGTTTTGTTTTGTGTTTTTTCCCCTCCTTTCACCCATCTGCACTTCCCACAAGTTCTACCTGCTCCTCTCCTTTCAGCCCCTCTTGCTAACAGTTTACATCATTGTTTTGCATTGATTTTCCTTGTGCCATGTTTCTTTCCAGGCACTGTCTGTTCTGCCTTTCGCATCACGAGCTTAACTAAAACTGCCCTTCCTTAAAAGCCCTAGGGGCTATCCCCTCCCTAAATCGCAGAATAAGTTATCTCTTCATTCCTTGCCCTCCCTACCTCTGTTTCTTTTCTCTTACGAAGCCTTCAGTACGTTTCTCCTCTTGTTCATCTCACATTCCCTTGAAATTCCCTCAAATAGGTTGCCTCTGAGCATTTTACCCAACAGCAGCATGCTAGGAGGTTATGTGGAAGACAAGCCTGCTCTTTGCAGTGGTGAACAATAGGAGGACAAGAGACGATGGGTTAGGTTGAAACAAGAAAAGTTCTGCATGCATATAGGGAAATCACTAAGTGATCAGTCAAGCGTTGGAAAAGATTGCTGAGAGAGACTGTGCACTCTTCATCCTTAGAAGTTTTCAAGACCCGGCTAGGTAAAGCCTTGAGCAAGCTGGTCTGGCCTTCTTGCTGACCTTACTTTGAACAGAAGACTGGACCACTGACCTCCTGAGATCCCTTCCAGCCTGAATTACACTGTCCTTCCAAGTTTATTCTTGGCTTTATTCTAACTTTCCTCTCCACCAATCTCATACATAAGACCATCTTGGTGAATTATATCTCTAGTTCACTTTCACTTCAGCATCTCTTCCCAGTACCAATATTTTTCTGCCTAACTTAATCTCAGCTTTTCATACCGTCATCTGCCTGTTAACTTCTAGCTATTGAACTTGCTTGAGGTGAAACATAACCAAGCCCACTCCTCTGTAGTCAAGCGCATCCCCTTGATTTCTAAACTATCATGGGGTTTGCTACTGTTCTGCCTATTCCAGGTATTCTGTGTAATCCTGCAACTGTTTTTTCTAGTTTAGAGAGGCTCTAAAAAAATCTCAGTCAGCCAAACCATTTTAGCTGAGTTTGTAGAGAGCTGAAAGCGGTGAATTTCCTGGTGGTTTCAGAAGAGACTGAAATCACACTGATTTCACTTTTAAAATACCAGTACTGTCGTGCTTCTTAAAGAATGGAAGAGATGAGGAGAGAGAGAGAGCAAGCTGTGATTTGGGGTTGGTGTTTAAGAAAATGCTGCAGAGCTGAAAAGGTATGTGTTTGAGGCTGCCTTCCATAGAAGAAGCTTCATTTTCACCAGTCTGGTAAACAAAGCCTTAAAATTTTATTCCAAAATGACTTGCTAATGATGGAACAGATTGCATTGTCTTTAAGCAAATATTTGCTCTACATTATACACTTTTAAATACTTTTCAATGCAGCTGCAGGAATGATGTCCAGTTGTATAACACTCCTGTTGCTAAGAAGTAACAAAAATAAGTTTAATTATTTAGCTTGGATGCATGAAAAAAACCTCCGACATTTCTTGCACAACACTTTAGTCTGACTCACAACGCAGACTATTATAATTAGCACACTAACTTCCATTAATTAGGCTGGCACTTAACTGGAACTATAAAAAGCAACTGTGACATGTCTGCTTTTAATCAATTACCACATGCTTCAGTCTGGTTCATTACTGCTGCAGTGATTGTTAAGGACTTTGTATCACCAGGAGGCCAAATGCATGAACTTTGTAGGTACAACAGTGAGCCTAGGGTCGCTTGGCAGGTTGGAGCTTTATGGTCTGCATGGATATGATGCTGTTCGTCCTTTCTGCCTCCCCACTTTTTGGGGGAGGGGAAGCAGGTAATTCCCTTGCAAGAAGCATAATGAGTGTGCTGGGAGTAGCTGCAGCTCAGCTGTGTCCTGGGAATCCACACATGAAGGGCTGAGTGCAGTCCCAGCAGTGGTTTGGACTATGTGCTCTTTCTCTCCTGATGGTAAAAATCAAGTGCAGGTAGCAACAGAAGAAAAGGGTTTATGCTCATCTGGTGAAAGGTCAGCTGAAATTCTTGGTCCTTTTTACAAGTAAGTTAAGATAGACCATTATATATGTGTCTCGAATCCAGCATGCAGTCCCTTTTCCCTCTCTGAACATCTTGTGATCCCTATTCAAAGCAGTAGTAGGTGCTGTAGGATCCATGTCAGCAGATCCCAGCTTCCAGGTTTGTGTAGGGCCTTGCAGCTCAGCTTCATGAGTGTGCCTAGACAAAGCCTTGAGAGCTCCAGGGGGTTTAGAAACTGCTTTGTAAGTTCCAATAGGGCTGTTATAACCCTCTGCCTGCATGTTCCCTGGACCATAGTAGCCACATTCATGGTGGCTTCTGCAAACTTGTTTTACTTTACAACTGAGGCAAGCAAGAAGCCCGCGGGCAGTCTGTTACCGCTGCTCAGCTGACCATCAGTGGCTTACGATGCCGTAGCAAGCTCAATAGCATACAAGAACATGACTGTGCCTCGTGTTCAGGCCACAGCTTTTGCTTCTCAAGGAGCCCCTATGCCCCAAGAAGTGGCTTCCGTATGAGATGCGGAGTCAGGCAGCTCCATCCCTTTTTGCTCCCACAGCTTTCCTTAAAACAGATGCATAGATCCAATAGTGAGTGCCTTGAACTTCTTCCATTTGCTGCCATTGCACTCAAGTGGATTATGGATATAGATACATGTCATAGCTGGAACATGTTGCATTTAATATAGCTTTCAGTAATTTTTTTTAGTACAGTTACTTACTTTGTTTAGTTACTGTAGAATTTGCGGCCTTGGAGATTTTAAATAGCTACACCCAAACTGAAATGTGGCCTGAACCATGACTCCCTTCGTGCACTAACGCACCCACTGATGTAGTTTCTTGCTGTGATTCATATTTGCAGAGTTCACAGAACCAGTGTCCATCTGAAAAAAAAACTGATTCAAAGGAAAAAATCCTCTTCATAGCTATTGTAATGCAGTTTCTGGAGAATGTGTTTTTTCCACTCTGAAAGGAAAAAAAAATAACCCAATTGCTCCCCCCCGCCCCACGCTGGTAATGTATTTTTATGACTTAGAGTAGGAGTCACTGGGATGATTAAGTTTTGAAAAACATCTTTGCTCCCTGTTTTATTTAAATCTTTGAAACATGTTGTATCACTCCTTTCTAGAAGATCTCTGTTAGCTAGGGCATGGGAAATGGTTATTTGAATAAATGCTTAACTATGGTGCCTTTCATCAACTCAGCTTGAGTTATCATTGCTAATTGTTCACTTTATTGACTTTAATTAGAAATAATAATATCAAAAACTAGGACAAAACAAGACTCCACTGAGAATAAAGTACAACAGTGCTGCATAAAAGGGTGGAGGACCCAGGCTGATGAGATCTTTGAGCCTGGAGCAGAAGACATTGTAAGGCTCTGAATAACTATTTCCTTTGTGTCTATTTTCCCCTATTCTCCTGGCATGTGTAAACTAACAACGCCGTGTCTAGGTGTGCTGTGAGTTCTAATAAACAAAATAGCAGGTGCTTTGCCAGATAATTAGGGTATATGGGTCATGTTGTTGTTAATTACTCAAGTGTGCCTGGATCATTTTCAAGCAGAGGTGAATGACCTGGGGGGGATCCTTGTCCCATTTTCTTTTTTTCTTGCCGCTGGAGCAGAGGACAAAGGGGGGGGTGGGGGGTGGGGGGAGCTGGTCCTGGAGCGTGGCAGGAGGGTGCTGCTGCACACAGGACTTTGGGAGCATGGCTGGACTCTGCCCTTTGGAGGTTGCAGTTGAGGGAAACAGCTGCATTGCTTCAGCCTGACTGGCTGGGGGGGAAGCTGGCACTTCCCAGTCCCTGTCTGGGAACTTAGACAGCATTATTTATTTTTTTATTTATGTATTTATTTTTGGCTGCTTACAAAAGGAAGTACAGTCCCATCTCATCACAGCTGAATTGAAACCTTAGCGCTCAGCACACTAGCTCTGTTGCCCAGGCCTAAGCCTCACATACTGCTATAAAAGCCCTTGTCAAGATGCAGCTTTTCTCCATCTGCATGTCCTCAAAGGGCAGACAGAAGTGGCACATTCTATGAGGAGTTTTTTAAAACTCATTTTTCTGCTTTTTTTCTGGATAATTTTCACCCCTACCCACCCCCTGCCACCTTTTCAACAGAAATGTGCATTTTCATTGTGCAAAATCCAAACCACCAAACAATAGTAAGGGGAGTATTATTTTTACATTGGGGGTAAAAAAAAAAAAAAAAAGTATTTCTGTCCACCTCTGAGGGTTATTTTTTTAACACAGTCTACCCAGCTGAAGGATGTGAAATAATCTCACTTATCTACAAGCTACTGAGCACCCATACCTCACTAGCATCATTAGGAGCCCTGGGCTGCCAGCTCCTGCAAAAAACTAGACCCTGGAGGCATTGGATCGGTATGTTTGAATGGTTGTCTGTGTGCATGTGGTTTCTTGTGCTGGGCCAGAACATCTTTCAACATAAAAATTCCAGCATCCCTGCACAATCCCAGTCATGCTTGGGTCAAGCACTGCAGCCAGCTGGTGTCTCCTGGCAGCCAAGCAAAGTCATCTGCTTGCTTCAATGGAGTGGGCAGGTCCTCCATACTCAAAATGAATATGGTCTTGCTGGAACAGAGTAGAATTAGATCAGATAGCTGGCTTTATTAATTTCTTCCTTTCCTAAGGGGAAGGACAGTGTGGCTGACAAAGCTACGTTTCTGGACCTTAGGGTCACCTTGCTTTCCTTTCCTCCTCTGCTGACATCATGTGTTGTTTTGTCCTTGGGTTGGAAGATATTGTTTCTAGATTTTCTTGAAATCTAGATTTTGAGAGGGAAGGGGCGGGGAGGAGGTTGGTGGGTGATGGTGCAAGGGACACAAATCACCTTTCAGCTTCACTCTTTGCTGCAGACCTAGTCAGAGGAATCACCGTATTCGTGTTTATGCAGACACGTGTAGTATTTTGGGGTGAGGAGGAGGGCACTGTACAAATGAATAGCTGTGTGTACTGGTGTGGTTTAGTGCTTAGCCCTGAGTCACAACAACCACCTTCTGCCTCCAGCTGTGTCACTGCCATGTGGTGTGACCTTGGCATAGGCCATAAGCTGACGGTGCAGGGATTGCATCTTCTTGATTAATAGCCTTGCTCAGAGTTATATCCCCTTAGTTCAACAGCACAAGCAGGTCTTTATTATCCTGGGAGCAGCATGGAGTCCTGACTTTGAAAAGGAGCACAATCCGTTCCTGGCTTGGGAACCATTGACGCAATTAATTATATTTGGATTTCAGTGTAAAAATTGCTAGTTAAGGCAGAGACACTCAGGCCTACAAATATTACGTGAGTTTAATTAAAAGGATGATTTTAAGCAGCTTTGGGCACGAATACTTTATACTTCTCTATTGGTTTCTGTCAGTGCCTCAGTAATGAATTGTCAATGAGTTCAGATGAAGTGAGCTTTCTTGTGTGGCTTAAAAGCTCTCAAAGGGGGAGAAGTAGCTGCTTCTGAAGAGGGTTTTAGTAGTGTATAAAATAAGGGTGAAAGGGGGGAAGTTTCCCCCTTCCTGAGTGTTCGTAGGGTGGAAACCACGAATCCAGCCTGTGCAAGAACAAGCTGCTACCAAGCAGTCGTCCATGCAGAGGGCAGCTGTGCTCCAGCAACGCATCCAAGTGCTGCTGCCTGTGTTCAGAGGGACTCCTGTAAGCCTGGCCCTAAAAGATGGCTAAGCCCTTTGCTGGGCTGCGGCAAGCAAGCTCAGCGTTTTGCAGGATAGAGCCCTGGCTTTTACAGCATTTCAGTGTGTCAGAGGGAGTCCTGCAAGTATTCTCTTGGCCTCCACATTAAGCTCTCCGATTTTCCCAGAGAACTGGGCAGAGCAAAATACAGTCCCAGAAAGGGAACAATTAATTAAGCGGCTCTGTGCTGCCTTCTGGTGTCAACCCCGGCAGTGCCTGTGAACTGCATAAATGCACTGGGGCTTGCTGTCCAGAGCTCTCATCTGGGTGAAGCTGACTGCAAAGAGACTCATTTCAAAGCCTCTCTTGTGTTCTTTGCTAGCACGTACAAGGGCAGTGTTACAGACATTACTGCTCTGTCTGTGATGGCTAAGGAAAAGGGCTCAACAGATTAGTGGGCTCTTCCCCCCCCCCCCTCCTGTATGTATGCTTTTGTTGGAGATGAGGAATTAGCACTACTGATTTTTTTTAAAGACTCTTGAGTGACCACAACCCCAACTGACCTAGGCACTTTCTGAGGCTTAGCCAGAATTTTCAAGTTATTTTTAAATGCTGGAAGTCTTGCAGAGGTCTGGGAATGTTAAATGATTGATTATTTGCATCGTAGAGCATAGGAGTCACAGTCCTGGACTGAGGCTCCATTGTGCTAGGTGCTGAATGCACACAGAACAAAATGACTGCTTTTGCCCTCGCTGCCATGAAATTGGTGTGGAGTCAGCTCCCATCCTTCTTTACTAATACATTTATACATGCTCAGTGTGATACAGCAGTGTATCAAATCACAGATACGTTTTTTAATAGCAGATGAAGTACGAATAAAGGTCGGATTTGTGTGGCATGCTTTTGCTTAATGTCTTGAACCACAGAGCACAGTAAACAGTATGTGAAAGCCTGGATGAAAAATAATTGGTCGTGCTTGGAGGTGATAACAGTGACTGTATATATATATATTTTTAGCTCTGTTTCTCTGTTATACCCAGGCTTCTGGTCAGTGCTGCATTGCCATTACCAGATGACTTGCATTTACTGCATTCCTTTGATCGCTTTGCCAGCATGACATCTGTCTAATTTCCCTTTGCCAGGGTCCCAGAATCGTGGTGAAGTTCTCACAGTTATTTGCATCTATATTTTTTTCCCTTAATGATTAGCCTGAGAAATGAATTATTCCCACCACCACCCCCACCCCAAGATGTGGGTTTATTTGGGGTTTTGGGTTTGGCTTCCCCCGCCACC
This sequence comes from Falco naumanni, assembly GCF_017639655.2. Classification (NCBI taxonomy): domain Eukaryota; kingdom Metazoa; phylum Chordata; class Aves; order Falconiformes; family Falconidae; genus Falco; species Falco naumanni. The sequence continues at coordinate 5,696,876 of NC_054055.1, read as the reverse complement.
TCTTCTTCCAAGGGCCAGGCAGGCAGATTCAGCCCTACACCAGTGGAGCTGGGCTATCACAAAGCCCTTACCCCTACTGTCGTTGAGCTTGACTACCTTGAGATAGTCCATGAAGTTACAGCGCTAATGGTTCGTTTTGGAAAAATAGGTGGTTCTCAGCGTACAACCTAAGAGAAGGTTGGTCCCAACAGGATGCCTAGAACTGAGAAAAGTTAGAAATCAGTTCCTGTGGGATTGTTCTGCACTTGTCCTCTTCAAAAGCTCCATCTTGAACACAGAGGGGCTTTAATCTTGCAGCACAAAATCAGTCTGTGACTGTGAAGTGTTAGACCATGGTTGACATCTTGGAGCAGTAAGAGCGGGGTTTATGTTTTTTATTAATTTTAGGTATCTTGCAGTCAACAAGCCCTTTGGAAGATAAGTAACTATTTGTCATGCTTAGGCTGCTATTCAGTGGGAAATACGTAGAGTTCAAAGTACTCATAGTAGCCTGCATTGCTGGAGAGAGTCACCTGCAACAGTAACCTACAGTAACTGCAGTGTCAGTGCCTGTGCTGAGAAATGTGTCTCTCGCTGAAGCCAGACTGTTGCTCTGTGGGACAGGATCTCCTGCTAGCCGGCTGGTATCACGCTTTAAAATGTTACTTTGAAGACTTGATGTCAGCACAAAATTAAGGGACCTGCACATCAAGCCAAGCAGACCTGAGTAGGTACTTGAGCAATTTCAAGCTTTTCAAAATATTCTTGTCTTGTGGCCCAGTTGAACTTGTGACTGAACTCATTTACTTAGGATAGATTCCTTCTTTAACTGAAGAGCCCCAAACTGAAATTTTTTAGTAAAAGCCTGAAACGTGAGCACGGGTAGCACAAGAACCTGCGTCTCCTTTTTCCCACTGCAGACTAACCTCCGTGGCCTGGCAAGCAAAAGTTTTTGACCAGTTCTACCTTAAACATTGAACAATTTTGGTCAAGTGACTCATTGTTTCATATTTGTTTGTATTGCTATAGCAGTTGAAGCTCTTAAGCTTTGGATCCAAGACCTTGTTGTGCCAGGTGCTGTAGGAACATGGGAGGGGGAAAAAAAAAAAAAAAAAAAGAAAAAAGCCCAACACCAACAAAAAGGCCTTCTGAGGAATACATGCATTTCTGTATAACCTAAGACAACAGATGGCTACAGATGGGGAAGCACAAGGAACTGATGAGATAATACTGACCTGTGCCGTGAGTAATAGTCTTGGTGCATCACTTATATAAACATTGCTGAGGTTTTACAGACGCTATAGCAAAGGGCAGTTTGAAGGAGGGTGATCAAGTGATGGCAGAAGTTTATAGTAACATCGCAGCAAGTGAGGAAAGCAGGAGGGGGAAAAGAGGCTTGCTGAAAATGATGCTTGAGGAAAGATGTTTGCTGCAAAATCTAGTTAGCGTCGTAGATGCTGTGGTCATGCACAAGAGAGTGCAGGTACAGAAGCAAAGTAGAGACACAAAGTGTCTTTGTTGGAGCAGGGAAAGCGGAGCCGGTGGGGTAATAAAGCATGCAGGCAGGGTACATATTCATAGCCTTGACCTGGAACTTTCTTCTGGTGTGCTTACTACTAGCCACTCGGGGGGAAAAGGGAAAAAGAAAGTGCTGTTTCTTTGGATTGTAACTTTAACCATCATGTGACACGAGGGAACAGATGAGTGAAGCTGAATGTGTGTGTTCCTTTATTTGTAGCGCAGATGCCTCCATAAGGGCTAAAGGAAAACCGCCGCTTGTTGTAGCATTGTTTATTTAAACTTCAGTTTGACAAAATTAGCCTGTGCAGAAACCAGAGCGAACATCCTCTTTTAAGTTCAAAGCTTGCAGAGCAAGATGCAAGTCAAATGCCAAGCCCAGCAATTAGCATGCACCCTTTCATGAGCGTTAAACTGTGCTTAATCTCTACTGATCAGGTTCTTTTTCTCCTACACACTGTCTACAGCTAAAAATAATGTCAAGTTAAAGATGTGCTGAAGATAGTAGCGGCCCAGTCTGTGGTTTTTCTGAAGCAGTTCTCTCTCTCCCCAATCGTGTTTTTGCTTCCCGTGCAGCATGAGAGGAAACACAGCTGGCACAGCATCTGTTTGAGGAGGTCTCACTGGCTTGAGAATGTCCAGGAGCCCAAGTGCTCATAGCCCACAGTGTAAAAGGTGTTGCTTGGAGAGCAGCTTCCCAACAGTAAAAATAAAACTTTTAAAGGTGTGTTGCTGTTTGATAGGAAAGTTTCTTACAAAGGAAGTGGAGGTTCAAGAAGGCTTTTGTATCCTGTGTAATGCAGCGTGATGTGACTGGAGAACAGGAGAGGATGTATTTAAATAGACTTCCCAGAAGGCTGATGGAGAAATAGCTTCGTAATAGGAAACGCATTGGTTGCTTTGGCATAAAATGATATCCCAGATGACTTCTTTGCAGTAGGGGACCCCTTTTAGCTGAACCGGTTTTAGCTGTGTGGAAGGAGCCTACTTCTTGATCTCTAAGGCTCTTTCGGCAGTACACCTTGGTCTTGCCACTAGAGGGGGACTGGAAGCCGTGAAGCATCCATCCGTCCTGCTGGGCTTCACTAGCCACCTGGCTGCCAACACCGCCCAGCAACTCCAGCAGCAGGACCCTCTCTGCTCTGTTGAGCTCTGGGGTGTCACAGCACCCATAAACATCGGACCGTGCAGCCAAAGAAACGTGAAGGGAAGTGGATGAGGGGACCCTGCTTGGTACCATGTCTGGTGCTTCTCCAGGGATCTGGCTCTGCAGAATATTGGGGTTTTAGTTCCACACGGCTACAAAAAGTGTCTGGAGCACAAGTGGTGTTCAGTGAAAGCTGAACAGGTTTAACCTCCCAGAGTCATGGAGGGATGTGAATAATCCCTCTCCATGCCTGGAAGAAGGAGCATAACAGCAGCATACCTAGCGGTGCCATTGCACTGGAAAAAGATGGAATGGTGACATGAGTGCTTCCAGATCCTGGGAGAAAAATAAGGAGTTTAAGTCTAACAGACTGTCTTGTGTGCTGGGCCTGACCTAACCTGTTTCTTGTCACCTCGCAGGGCTTTTACTCGTGTGTTCACCTTTGGCCCGACGTTCCGAGCGGAAAACTCACAGAGTCGCCGGCACCTGGCGGAGTTCTATATGGTAGAGGCTGAGCTGTCCTTCACTGAAAGCCTCCAAGACATCATGCAGGTGGGCACTCTAAATGTCTATGAAGGACTGGTGTCAGAACTTCCTTTTCCCTGAGCTGTGCTCCTTGCCCTCAACTGAGGTCACAGCTCCTCTCACCCTTTGTGAGCCACGTAGAGGTTGCACAGGGACTTCCTGAGGATGAATTTGCTCAACAGAGGCAAGGCCACAGAGAGGATTTGGAAGAGAAGATATAAGTGCAAACAGAGCCCTCATCTCAAGGGGAGGCTGCACAGTTGCTGTATTGTCAGGAAAAATGTAAATGTGCTTGACTGGTGCTAATGAAAGCAGCACTCTCCCCTTCAAAACCTTCAGCATCTCTCCAGTGAACGAGCAGTATTTATACAGTGTGTCCCTTGATGTGCTCTGTGAAGAGCTCCTTGAAACCTGCATTGAAATCTGAAGTAGAAACAACAGTCCCTGGTATATGCTATTCACGGTGGCTTTAGCAGAAGACTGAAAGAAGTCCTTAGCTAGCTTTTGGGTTTTTGGGATTTACCTCCCAGTTACAGTTTAACCACATGAGGGATGTTAATCCATTTTACTAGTAACAGCATAAGCCAGCTTATGCCCAGTTGGACTTGTGAGTAAACATCCACACGTGCTGTCATACATCGGATAAGCTCCTTGGAAAGCTATTGGAGAAAGAGTCTTAAAAAGAAAAAGACCTGAGGCGCTGGCTACAGATTTATAAAATAACATCCAGGTGGTGGTTTCTTCAGCCTGAGTCATATACAGTCTGCTGAGTCAGTATGGCTTGACAGCAGAGCTAACATAGTCCCTCTCTTGTGTGTGCTGCTTTCTGCATTTTGGATGTCTGGGTGGAACCGGGCTGTGTGGACTGACATGTACACTGCATCTCTTTGCTCCATCATTATTAGCATCCCATTCTTTCTTTTCTCTCTCCTTTTCTTCAGAACATTGTGTATTGTTAGAGCATAGCATATGTATATGTTTACGCCTTACTTCCTGAGCCCCCTGTTTCTCTGGGGGGCTTCTTCACTGCTTCTATTGGAAGACCTTGCTTATTGTACTAGATAAGTGCTGACTGAGCCCTTGAACACAGCGTGAACATATGTGTACTCTTGTGCTGAGAACCCTAATTTCTTGGCTGTTGAAGTATAGACAGCCAGATCAGACAATTCAGAGAATTAGATTTGAGAGCTGTTTGGGAACGTGTAGGGCTTAAATTTGTAGGGAAAAGAGGAACTTCTCCCCTTGGCTTGGCTTTTGCTGTTGCTAAACATCTTGTGAAGTCTCAGCTTGTGCTCTGTCTTTCACTTCTTTCCCTGTAACAGAAAGTCTCCTAGCAGCTATCATTGTGCATTCCTCATAGCAAGTCTACATTGCAACATGCTTACTTTTGTGATGTTCTTAGTGTTGCAGAAGTGGAGTTCCCATTTTGTTCCCATTTTTAAATCATTGGGCAATCTCTCTTTTAAAAACATCTCCCCCCCAAAAAAAAAAAACCAACACACAAACAAAACCACAAACCAAAAACTGACAGCTGCACTAAAGCCTAAGTTAAGTTCCTTTTCCCCTGCATAACTGACCTAAATTCAGTGTTCTCTCATGTATCTGCCCGTTGGGCAGTTTGTCTGTTTGTTGTCATCTGCAAGTTCTTTGTTTGGTGCAAAACACGCAGTTGAAAGCCTTGGGGGCTCTTGGCCAGAGTTAGCATCTGAACTTTGTCCTCACATAAAGAGCTGGATTGTTTAAAATTTATTTTTAAAATTGGTATTCAACATTTGGACTGAATACCTCTAACTTGAGTGAGTTAGTGTGCTGGGAATGCTCAGCTTCTTCAGGGACATCTTGAAGTATTTGGTTATACGCCATTAAAGAAGAGCCTTGCTACAAAAATGTATGTGTTTACCATTTACTGATGAGGCTTGAGGTTTTTCTCTCAGCCAAAGCTCCAAAAGAAACATAACTTTCCTTACAAAATAAAATTTAAAAGATTTAATAGCAAAGTTAGGTGTATTTGGGAGCAAAGGGTCTGAAATCTTAAGCAATGGCCTTTTTTCCCCTCTAATTGCAGAGTAGCGCCCAGTTATTCCTAAATTAGTAGCACAGTTCCTGTAAAGTCTCATGCATCTTGATCATGCCATCTAAATTTCTGTTCTGTGCCAAAACATGTTTTAGAGCTACAAAGAAGCCTAAACTCTCACGGTGTTGGTTTCACAATACTTTCTGTGGAAAGTCCCATGTGCTCAGTGCAGTACTGTACGCTCTGTGGCTGGGTGATAATATTACTACTTCAGTGTTCAGCGTGTGTAAGTGTATCCGAGGAGAGGCTTCTGTGGCGTCTTTCCCTAAGAGTCTAGTCAGGGAGTTGAGTCAAGTTGCCCCAAGACACACTTCCTCCAAAATGGGTGAGAAAGAAAGGGAGTAAGACAGTGGAAGGGGTCTAATTCATGTGGAAGTATCTGGACTCACTGGAGCCATTGCCTCTCCAGTCTCATCTGTCCTCTGAGGTGCCTGCTCTGCCGCCCTCTCCCTCCTTCTGCAATGCTGTGTCATGTAGCCATGTTCGTAGGTCATTATCTTCTATTTCTCATTCCACTGTCTTGGTGGTGCGGTGGATTTAAAGGATCGCACTTCACTCATGATACTAACAGAGTCTCAAAGAAGCCATATGGTGCAGTCATTACTGAATTTCATCAAATGCACATACAAAACCATGCTAAAAAAACATATTATTTAGGCTGTAAAGTTAAGAAATGCCAGCAGGAAGTTTTCCTGAGGACATTTTTGGGAGTTTATGCATAGTGTTAGTCTTCCTTAACGAGATCACTTCCTAGCACCATTGTCCCTTTAAGAGATGGGGAATAAATCTCTTTAAGATGGAGAATACGATTTAAAACGCAGTATTTGAGCTCTGTCCTGAGGGCAGAGGTATTGCCTTCCACTGGTTATGTACTTCATCAAAATTAATTTGCTGTCATTACAGCCCAGTGACAGGGAGCATTATTACCTCCATTTGACAGAAGGGAATTCGGGCATGAAATGAAATGTACAGTAGCACTGATTTTAGGTGTCGGTTTCAGGGACCTTAGATCTGAGACATGGGTGTGGTTTGATCTCCAGAATAGTTTGCAGTCAGAGTACTTTTTGTCTTCAGTGCCAAGGCTAAAATAGTAGGGTAAAACTGACTGCGATCTCAAGGGAAGAAACACTAATAATCACATGGGAAAGGTTTGTTCCAAGTGCCTTGTGCAGGGCTCTTCAGGGTCATTAGGTCATCTGCAGGGCTCCTTCTCTGCAGTGACATCCAGCTGCTATAGCTGGTGCTCTTTGTTTCCTAACTTCCATCAGCATTTATTCGATGGCCAGTGAAGCAGCGGTCAGACAGAGAAGAGTCTCCTTCCTTTCATAACAACAGCATCTCTCCAGAGCGAGTCCTGAGCTGTTGGTTATATAGAGTGAGGAGACCTTATGGCCAAGATCAGATGCAAATCTCTCATCGTACACACATACGGTGTGTGTGAGCAAGCATGAAGGCAAGAAATAGTGGTCCACTTGGTGAATGTTTCCTATGTAAATACCCTGTGGTCTATGCTGCATCCATGTGCATGCCCCAGGTAAATACTGATTTTTTCCTGGAAGTGTCTTATGTAATAAAGATGATGATTTGAACCATTCTTGTAGTCCATAGCACCTTCAACGGCTGCTGCTGACGTTTACTGCTGTTTTGTTGATGATTTCCTCTGTTTAGCTCTGGTCGTACTTTTATTTTGAAAGAGGATAAGTTGTAGTATCAAAAGATCCAAGTTAAAATTAAACAATACAGTTGGGGGCTGCTCCTAATCTAAATTGGACAGCTAACTACTAAGTTCCACACAACATCAGGGAAGGCCAAGACTGATACTGCTAAACTTCTCTGTAAGGTGAAAATCAAGAGGGTAACGCTGGGAGGGATGAGCGAGAAGAGAAAACTTTTACCTCTGCCCTCCTGCCAGCAAAATTTCTACATTTCCATTATGAAGCAGCCAAAGGGGCTTTTGGTCATCAGGAGTCCTACCTCTGAGATGACCTACTTGCTGTGATTCCAGTGGCTTTTTCCTTGTGTAGGTCTCCTATCAAACATGTTCCTTTCAGGATATGTTCAGACCAATCGTTTTGCCTGTATCTCCAGCTCGCATGTTCCCTTAAACCAGCAAGCCAGTGGTTATGCTTCTCCACTCATTTTTCATATAGCCTACTTTCCAGTCCTTCATTATATTATCTGCTTAAAGCTGTAACTTCTCAGTTTGAGAGCTTTTTTTCTCCGCCCACCTTCTTTTTTTCTCTTCGCTGTTCGTGCCTAGTACACATTTGGCATAAATAAGAATAAAAGCAGTGAGGAGGCCAATGCATGACCCACGTGTCTGTCTTTTTTGCCAGGATAAAACCTCAGTCTCAAACCTGGAAATATTTCTCAGATTGTTTTTCCCATACCACCCACATCTTTTTTTCCACAAGAGGAAGCTGCTTATGTTGAATGCTGTGGGAACGTAATTGTTACTTTATCGCACAGTGAGGAAAAAAAGTGCTAATTAAACAACATGCTTTTCTGAAACCAGATGATACTTTCATTTTCTAGAAAGAGGAAGCTTAATGTAAAATCCCTTCGTCTCTGGCTGGTGAAACCAGATGAATTGCCAAGAAGTTTTCTAATTTCATTTGCATAAGGCCTTTTCTAGCTACTTTGAAGAAAGTTCAAAGCTGAATGGTTATTTGCCGCTCAGCAGCAGGAATGCCAGCTTTTCATTTCCTCTGTGCTTGAGTACCAGTAGGGGTAAAACGGTTCATCTGCATATGATAATGCTGTTCCTTTATTTGGATCTTCCCTTTTTAAAAAGAGGACCCAGATTGATCCAGGAGTCTGGAGGCTGAGTTTGGCTCCAGAGGAATCAAACGGGACTGATATACCAGCTTCTCTAGGCTGTTGGGATGCAGAGGTGGTTCATCAGCACTTTGCGACAGGTGATGAAGTATGTTCTTCTAAACATGAGAGTTTGAACAGTGTGCCTGCGATCTTGGTTATGTCAGTAGCCCAGCTTCTTCTTTTCTGTGCCTTTTGCTCCTTTTAACACTGTGAGATCTGGTTCCTTGGCAGGCAGACACCTGCTTCTTCCTCAGATCTGCTGACTGAACGTCAGGTTCATCTTTTTACAGTTAGTGTCCCCTGGGCTTTGTGGTGTCTAGGGGCTGCTACCAGCCTAGATACCATTGGTGGATACTTTGCTTCTCTCAACTCTGCAATTAATGAAGCAGTTGTTACACTCACAGAAAAAAGAAAAGAAAAAAGAAAAGAAAAAAAAAACCAAACCAGGAGTGTGCCAGGACTTTGAGGTGCTTTTTGTTGGGAAAAAACTGGTCCCATCCCAGGTTGAGGTGACGTGCAGTCCAGCTGCATTGCTCTTTTCCTTACAAAGGCAATGAGAATAAGGAGTGTGATTTTGAAGAAGAGTTGGGATCATCAGTACTGCACAGGTATCAACTACTTGCTTTCTGCAGGCGTAAGACTATGAGGAGTTATGGGAACTCTTAATCTGCACAACAGCGAGCGTCTCAATGGTCTGCTTTGCTTAACCTAAAGAGAAAACTACTCTTAAAAGGTTCACAATGCAGTGGCATCCCACGTGGGTGGTTGGTTTTTTTTGTTTGGAACCCAAATGGCATTTTAATTTCTTCATGGGTGAAGCCCATTTTACTGGATAAGCATATCCAAATTGGATGATAATGTCATTTAGTTAATCCACACTAGTTTAGGGAAATGAAACCACATCTTTTTTTAGTTTCTCAAACATCCCTGCATTGATGTGTCCTCTGCTTTAGGTCTTTGCTCATCTCTGTACGTGTTCTCTTTGCTTTGCTTTTACTGCCCAGAGTCTTTCTAGCTGGGCTCTGTTTGATGGGCTTGCTCTACACAGTACACATTTATTCTCCTCTTTACTTCTGCCTCTCCTTAAAACAAAGCAGAAAACCAGAATCGCTCGTTACAGGACAGACACCTCACTAATAATTAATCTGAGACCAGTCACCACAAATGGTTGTAATGTGTATGTTTGTGGCTGAGCAGGGCTGCTGGTTGATTATTTTCACTGTGCTTTTTTCACTGGAGATACCTGACTGAAGATACTAAGGCTGTCAGCAGACACTGAAGCCCTACACCCATAGCAGGTTCCAGTCCTCTTCAGCCACTGAGCAAGCCTGTTAATTAGGAGCATGAGCAAGCTGGTACCCTCTTATGCAGTCTGACCATGCAGAAGGACAGAAGCTCCTTCTGTACCATTTGGCTGATGTGTACCTGTTTTATTTATAGACTGGGACATCTAAGCAGTGTTAATTTCTCATGCACTCCTGTTTTCTCTATTAGGTTATGGAAGATCTTTTCAAGACAGTGACAACCACTGTGCTCTCCAAATGTCCTCGTGATGTTGAGCTTTTTCATAAATACATAGCTCCTGGCCAGAAGGTAATAAATGTGACAAGAAAGAGCTGCAATCCTGTTATGCATTTTGGGGGCTCTTGGCTATAGGGAGACGTAAGGTTTTGGTGGGGGTTTTTTGTCTTTGTTGTCCCATGTTAAACTGTGAAGAGCTAAAAGTTGGCCTGAGCTTAAGTGACTGTTCAGGCCAACAGAGAGAGGGCGCATAACTTTCAGTAGCTGGTAGCAAGGGTGGTAGAAATGTAGTTGTCACATCGTCTGGCAGTCTCTGAATCGTCGGCTCCGATAATCGGGTACCCTTTTAGCACTAAATGGCTGGGGGTGGATTTTGACCTGTATCTAGATCACAGTGCAGACCTACAAATCAAAACCGTGAGGGGGATAGCTTTTCTGAGTTTCCTCTGGGCCCCTGAACCCTTAAGAGTAGCTTTACATTTTTATTTTTTCTTATTTTGACCAAGGACAGGTTGGAACAAATGCTGAAGAACAAATTTGTGACGTAAGTACTTATATTTCAAAATGATCTGGAAAGGGCTTTTGGGGTAAGAGCTCCTATTTTGTGTATGTTCTTTTTCTTCCCCAGCTCAGTTTTTTCTGGGTTAGCATAATGTCTCCAAAAGAGCATGAATTGTCGTTCCCTTTGTACTGTTTGCCAGTTGCCTTTTCTCCTCTGCATGAGACTGGCACCTGAATCTGCTGCCCTTTGCCTTTTGCTTCCCTGGACAAGATCCTCGTTCTATAAGGGTATCCTCCTTCCAGCATGTGCCTGCACAGTGGTTTGCTCACTGTCTTGCTTGGATTTGACTTTGGTGCTCTGCCTTCACACTTTCACTCCGATGGCTCCCTTTTTATGAAGCTATGTTTTGATACTTGAAAATCCCAATTGGTTTTCTATTCCTGATAGCTTGCACAACTCCTTTTCCCAGTTCTCTGTGTATTAAAGAACTGAAGGGTTTTGGTTTCCCTCCTTGGCCCTCAGGAATACCTCCTCTTCCCTACTCTTGCCCATCTCCTCAAATAGCTCTCCATTCATTCCACAGAACATTGCAGGGCTGCTCAGCCCAGCACTGGTTTTCATGTTAAGCAGCTACAGCCACACTTGGACAACAGGATCACGATAGATCCTCCCTGTGCCTCGTGCCTGCATGAGCACTAAGGGAGAGCTCCGTGAAGTCACTGTGTCCTCCATTTCAGTCCTCCTCTCTTTGGACCTAACTGATATTCCTGAGAGGACAGAGTTGCACTCAGCTTCTGCCATGGTCTGAGGAAAAAGAGTACAAGTCAGCACATCTCTTTGTCCCTCCATCTCTCTCTTCATCAGCAGCTGACAGATCTGGGGCATTCCTGGCTTACACACATCAGTTACATGCATTGAACCTGTGCCAGCCATATACTTCATTTGGACCGTGGCCTTGCATAACCCAAACACATGGATCAATATGTTCCTTCTTGAGGTGTTTCCTCCAGAAGCTTTCCCTGTATTAGTGAAACCTGGTAGCTGGGTATAAAATGTTTGTTGTCTTTAGGGAATTTGCTTTATACTTGGTTTTAGCCAGTGATACAGGGAGATGAAATTATTGTGATCAGGTTATTCTTCTCTCTGTCCTCAACATTTGCTTGTCAGCAAACACATCTTTCATTGAGCCTTGATTTCCAGTTACCAGACCTGCAGCATCTTTCACTGCACTACTTCTGTTCGCTCTGCCATGATGCTGTTCTTTTGTACTAGTGGAAGTCAGTGGAGAATCTGCTCTCATATCTGTCATAGTAGTAGAGAAACATTGCTGCAAATAAATCTCATGATTTTTGCAAAGTACAATGAAAATATTTGAGCTACAAGCCCTTGGAATTCTGGGTTGGTTTTTTTTGCCTAACACCATCCTGAACAGTAGAGTTTTGCCAATGAAGGCACATTGTTTTCTTTAAAAAAATCCACAAATTTCCATGAAGCAATTATCTGCAAAGCTCACTTTGGACTGAAATGCAACGCTGCAATAATGCAAAAGTGTCTTGAGAGCTTAGCACTTGCTGCCCTGCATGTAGCCAAAACGCAGGAAAACATAGGGTTGTTGCCATATAAAATGGCTTTTGGTTTCTGTCCAAAGAAACATTGCTGGGAAGTCTGACATCACAGCACAAGTTGGCACAGTGGTGGGGAAATGCCTCCTTAATTTTCCAGTGCAGCACTTAGCCAGAAAACTTTATTGTTATTCCTTTCATAGTTATCTTAAAGACTTCTTTTTTTTTTCTCCCTCTTGCAGAATTTCCTACGGTGAAGCAGTGGAAATTTTGAAGCAAGCTTCTCAGACTTTCACTTTCAAGCCAGAGGTAGGTAGTTGCATGGTGGCTAGTTCCTATGCCTGTTCGTGTGCACAGCCAGCGTGAACTTTGTAGATCTCCTTTCTCTCTTTCTGATACCACAAGAGTTGTTACTTCGCACAAATTTTCTGCCTGCTGGGGCATTTGCTGAGTTGTTACCCAAGTATAACTACTGGCGTTGAAATGGGAGCAATATCAGGAATGAGATCTGTAGCAGAAAAACATGTAACATTTACAGGGATGAAGTGATGAGTTCGCCGTTGAGGGACCACGGCTTTAGCAAAGATGCTTCTCTTTCCTGTATGGGAGCAGCACCGAGTGCGTTGTGGATTCAGTAGCAGTCATCTAAGGAGAGTTGCTGCAATAGTCCTCAAATTAAGGAATAATATTAGGATAGCACCAGAAGTTTGACGAGGACTAATAAGCCAAAAACTGTGTCAAAATACCATGTAATCTAGAGGTAGGTGAAGGGAATCCCTTATCTTTCCATAGCATAGATGTTGATGGGGAAAAAGAATAATATGCTTGTCTTTCTAAATCTTTTAGATTATGGTTTTCTAAAAATCATGTTTTGCCCAATTTGAATGTCCCTACACACACTAGTAGGAAGAGCATTTGTGATGGTGCTCTTCTCATGTATACTGATTAATCTGTATCTTGTTCTGATGCTTTGAGGAAAATAACCCTCTGGCCAAAGACACCTTTGTAGCTTGTTGGGTAACTGTCTTGTCTCTGTGTACAAGTGGGTGTAAAGCCTGAAGTCCTGTATCTGTACTACCTTGGTCTCAGACAGCAAACTCGGGATATTTTCAGATGAGGAGATTCTGCAGAGTATCTGTTTCCCTCTTCCCTTTCCCCTTCCCCATTTGTCTTTGCACATTCTGGAATGGACTGGAGGTCTCTAGCCAAAAGCCACAGAATTTATACCACTGGAAGAGTGAAGGGCATTGCAAATGTCCAGGGTTTCTGATAACAAAGAATTGGTTAATAGGATGCTAGGGTTTCTTAAGTGAGAATTAATGTAGCATGTAACAGGACACAGCAGGGAAGAGCGCGGTCAGCCTAGCAAAGCTGTTTTCTGTATAGCAAAGGTAATACTGAAATAAGGCTGGTTTGCTGGGTCGAGTGAGCTGACTTTGGGTAGGTGCCTGTTTCCCTTAAGCTACGAGGAGTGTGGGTTTGGGGTTTTTTTTGTTTGTTTATTTGGGTTTATTTCTGAACTGATACCAGATGCTTGGGCTTGGTGCAGGGACAATCTGGCCCTGTTCTGTGAAAGTTAAACGCTATTATTTTCATTGCTTTGCTCTGCCTTAAAACTCTTGAAAGCCTGCTTAGCAGATTTTCCCAGTGCCCTGTGTGAGACGTTGCTGTGCTCAGTTTCGTGTTACTCGAAGCTGCACATCTCTCCTGCACAGGGATTTTGCTAGGTCTCTTGCCGCAGGCAAGATGTACCAAAGCAGGATCCCAGGATTCCCTTTTGCTGTCTTTGCAGTGGGGCTGTAACCTCCAAATGGAACATGAAAAGTACCTGGTGAAGCACTGTGGTGAGGTTCCTGTGTTTGTGATTAACTACCCATATGACCTCAAACCTTTCTATATGCGGGACAATGAAGATGGACCTCAACACACAGTGAGTCTATGGGTCACATTTCCATTGCTTTTTTGGCTAGATGTCTCTTAGTGTACTGATAGATGAGGATAATCTTCTGCTGGGCCTCCACTCATGTAGTCCAAGATAAGATGTGACCATCAGGTGATCCTGTCCAGTCTTTCTGCTGTTGCAGAAGGAATCCCCAAAGCAGGAACAACAGGAGGAGAAAAATGCAGGAGTTGATAGTTTTAAGTCTTTGCTTAAGTCCCTTAAGACAAGTTTGCCATAGTTTTTTTTTTATTTTCCTGGTAAACTTCTGTACTACTAGGTGAAATGCCCCAAATTGCATGGCTCCAAGCACTCCATGATTCTCTCATCATCCAAATGTAGCATCCATGTAATCCTCAAATAGCAGATGGGCACAAGTAGTAAGCTCTTTTTCCATAAATCTCGTGATTTGAAGGTGTGATATCCCAATTGAACTGAGACAACCTGCTTCTACTAAAAAGAGCCAGTACCCTACTGTGTACCACTGTCACTTCAGTGGCTTTAATTCTAGCAGCAGTTTGGCTGTGGGATAAGGAAAGTAACCCTAGAAAACAAAACAGAGAAGACAGCCAGCCCAAACCTAACAGCATAAATAGTAACACTGGGATTCTAACACTTGAGTCCAGCACGAGTGCCATTGATCCTTTGATATTACCACTAAAGCAGGCTCAAGGAATGGGAGCAGGAAGGGGGCAAACAACAGCATCAGAGCAGCTTAAACTCAAAGGGAATCAGGGCTTCAGGAAACTCGCCCATGTATCTTTGCTTCCTTGTGAGCTGCTCTTGGATTCTTTGTACCCTGTACAGGCTTGCCTACATGCACAGGTTGTCACCAGAGTAACCTGGTGGAATTCAGTTCACACCACCTGCTGTAGATGTCCTCAGTCTTGGAACGTCACTGCATGGGTTCAGGTTTTCTGTAGATGTTCTGGTGGTTACCATTGTAAAGTTCCCTTTAAAGCCTCTTTGTGTCAACAAGAGACTTTGCAAGCATGTGCAAATACTTACCTAAGTGTCCTGGACTGTGGAAGAATTACAGTAGCTTTTTACAAACAAACATCATTGTCAGCTGTACTTCTGCCATACGCTGCGTAGCTATATGGCATGACTTGAATTAGAGTCTTTTCTTTGTTTTAAGGTTGCAGCTGTTGATCTCCTCGTACCAGGAATAGGGGAGCTGTGTGGAGGCAGCTTGAGAGAGGAGCGACTGCCCTTCCTCGAATCACGCTTACAGAGGTATGGAAGGCCCACGTGTGCCAGGAGACTGGCCTGACCAAGAGAGTGTTTAAGCAACCCTCAGTGGTTGGCAAAACAGAGGAGTGGAAGGGCAGCTAATGGTATTTAAAAGCATCCTATTTTTGTCTTTGAGGTTGCAAACTGGTGAAGAAGTTCGTGTGCTTTTGTTGTAGGGTATGCAAACTGCCTCTCTGTTTTAGTTCATCAGAGAAGGAAAGGAGAGTTTATTTTATGCTGGGAGGCCAGGGCAGCAGAATGCCTCAACTCTGCTGGCACTGTCTGGAACAGGGCCTGATGTGAGACACTTCATCCTTGAGCCTTTTCTTCACAGCTTTTGGGGCTGAGAGTGAATTGCAAAGGTGAAAGTTGTCTCGTAGACAGAGCATAGATATATTTGTCATCACATTGTGTAACTGAGGAACTGCAGTTTTGGTCAAAAGCTTTGCTAGCTGTGATACAGCTGGCCTCCATGGCATAGTTTCAGAGAACATGGTTCTTAGCTACCAGTTCAGTGGGAAGCTTCACTGGAAGCACCCAGGACCTGCACTGTATCATGCGGACTCTTTCCCTGCTGTTTTATTCTGGATCGTGGGACTTTGCCTAATTTTAGGCTAAATTCAGTGTCAAAATACCAAAGCTGCTGTTTAGTTAACAATAATTGACATTATAGATGGGGTAATTTTCCATAGACAATTACTCCCTGGATCCTGTCTGTTTAAAAGAACCTTTCATGGAATTGTAGAATCACAGAATGGTTTGGGTTGGAAGGGACCTTAAAGATCACCTAATTCCAACCCCCCTGCCGTGGGCAGGGACACTTTCCACTAGACCAGGTTGCTCATATCCCCATCCAGCCTGGCCTTGAACACTGCCATTTGGGCCAGTAGTACACTTGTGCAAAGCAGTTTTGGAGGAGGATTAGTCCTGGAGTAACACCATTTGCACATTGGGAATAAATGTGTTGCTTAAATCATCACATGCTCACAGAGATACATCTAGTCAGTGGAGAAAAGCAAAATCCATTTCAGCATAATGAATCCAAAAGGCACAGGGCAATTCAAATCATCAGAACATTGGTTCTCAGTTTGTGGTGTAGGATGATATTATTCCCTGTGCTTCCTGCTGCTCTCCCTGCGAACTCCCCCGAAGCAGACGTGCTTCAGCTGAAGCTAAGTACGATGTTGCCTGCTGCACTTTTTCCCTTGAAATAGATCTAGAGTCCACAGCCTTCAAGGTGTGGGGCTGGAGGAGGGGTCTGTGTGGAGGTTGAAGCCAGACTTTCTTGTTTGTCAGGAAAGTCATAGAAGTATTTCAAGCTAAAAATGGGGTGTGTCTTCAGTGACCTTAAAATACAGCTGTGCATTGGAGATGACCTGGAAAAATAACACCTCTTTTCACATGTTTTTCTCAATTTTGAGTACTCATTTTCTGCTCTGCTGAGCCCAAATACTTTCCTAAGGTTTTTTAATTCTGCTTCCTGCAGACACAGTGTAACTGAGAGATAAAGAATGGGATTCTTGTCTCCTTATACATACTTCATACAATAGCTCTCTTTTAAAAAAAGTCCCAGGCAGAGACAGATGCAGTGCACTGAAGAAGAGAGAAGTGGTCTCTCTTTGCTTACAGAGTTTTCTGTTTGTGTTCAGAGAAATGGAAAAAAAAACCCAACAACTTTGCTCTGGTTCTGCCAGGGCAGGAAAAGGAGAGAGGATGCACTGGTGGCAATTAGAAAAAGACATATTTTATTTAGTAGTTTTACAGAAGTTGACACACATTAACAAAGCTACAGGAGTTCGGTGGGTTTTCACACTATGGAAGGGGTGCCACGTAGTCACATGTGTGACGCTCATAATGAGGTTGGCTGCATGTCACTGTAAATTTAATATTCAGGCTTGTACTCTCCAAGCGTTCACAAGCAGAGTTTACTGATGTGCTTAAAGTTAAGAATATACACAAGTCTTCATATGAAGCTGGGATCAACCCTGTATGCTGGCAAAACAAACTTTGCATTCTAAGCAGCATGTAGGGAATCTGTTCAAGATCGTCTACCATTTACCAGAACTGACAGCCACTGATCATGCCTTCACTTAATTTCCTGCATTTCATTTTTGGACTGAATTTGGTCGTCAGACCTTCCCTTTTCTTGTAGCATCCTCTTCCAGGAAAGTGCTGCTTGTGTGGATTTCCCCTGTTCCTTTACTCACAAGGGGTTTTCTTTTTGTTCCACAGATTAGGACTCACAGATGCCTACCAGTGGTAAGACATTATCTTGGTCTGCAAGCTCAATTTCTTCTTTTGAGACTTTTTAAACAACTATTTCATTTTTTTGATGCCGTTCTTGAGGGGACATTTCTTGGCCCAGTTGCCCTGCCATAACTACCAGTCTAAATGGAACAGGCAGTTCATTTAAACAAAATGTAATCTAATGCTACTTAGTTTGTCTTCCCAATTTGTCCACTCACAGCACAGGTCATTCCTTTTGAGATTGCATGAAGTGGATTAATTTACAACCCATAATGATTTTTGATACTAAATCATTAGGCTGTCTTTGAAATTGAACAGATTCTGACCACCATTGCATGAGATAAACAGGTTACAGAACCACAAGCAATTTGTGACCTTTAACAACTCTATGAATAACTCCCTTTGCAATTGACAGGGCAATTAGGTCGAAAAATCTTCCTTAACAAAGCGGTTGAACCAATTAAAACTGTCCTGCTAAGGAGACAGATCAACCTTTGAATTAACGGTTAAGGCTATTAAAACGACAGAAGGATCTTCGTGTTCCTCTTGACAAGTGGTTATTGGTATGTACTTTGTCATAGGTACTGAGAGGGTGATAGTGCAGAGAATTTTAAATATAGAAGAGTATACTCAAATATTCTGCAGCATTTGGATTGATCGTTAGGGAGGCTGCCTTGAAAAAAAAGCAGAGTAAATGTAGGAATCTTCACTCTCCTCTTCCCACAATAGGACATCGCTTAGGAACAGCCCAGTGCATGCCGACATCATCCATTTGCAAACATGCTGAATTAGATGGCTTCCTTTATTGTTTGCATTTATGGGCCAGAATACACCATATCACTTCATCTGAGGGAAGGATTGTCCTGAACAAAGATGGTCAGTTGTGTGGTTAGAGGCTGAGGTACAGCCTGAGGAAGTCTGGTGTTCAGTGGCAGAGCCTTCCAGCAACGCTAAGATAGTGCAGCCCTGCCTCGTTCTTCCCTCAAGAGGGAAGATGAGGACATTGCCCAGCAGCCATTTCCACCTTCATGCAATATGTAGCAATCACATTCTGGAAACTTTCTTCCTGTGATCATGTTTTGGAGACTCTCTCCTCCTCTATTCCCTTCACTCCATCACAGATGATGTAATTTCCCAGAGAAGATTACAACTGTTGTTACCTCCTGCTATACCAAGGTCTGGTGTCCTAGGAAGGTGCAGGATAGGAGCAATTTCAGATGCTTCTGGACTGCAGTCTGCAATCTGTCAGAAAACAGGGAGGTGGTTTGCCAGCATCCATCTTTTCAGTGGAGGTAGCAGGAGAGGCTGATATTAATCTCCTCCAATTTAGTGATTGAATTTAGTCTCCAAAGCTGGCTCACAAACTCCTTGAAGAACAGTTGAGTCATTCCTTCCTTTTTAAGTATAATATTTGCTGACTTTAGAATGGCCAGCTGTATGATATGTGTTCCCTTTTGAAATCCCTTAGATAATTGCTCTATCTGTTTCTACCCGTTTTCTTCTCCCACTAAGCATGAGGATATTGTGGGGGCTGTCTCCTCCTAGGGCAGCTTCAGGGGTCCCTTGTTTGTGGGAGAATCATTGGGCAAAGAGAGGTCTGATGATCTGAAATACTGCTATGCTTCTGCCCATTCCTACCTTTTAGAAGGCTTTTCAAAAAAAGGAGAGAAAGGGACATGGTCGAACTCCTCTGAATCTTCTTTAATTAACTACATCTTTCCTGTTGTGCGGCTTGCTTTCCATAGAAAATACGAGCTGGAGAAGTATTTGGCTTGTTTTTGCAGTTATTTTATCTTATTTTCACACTTCTTCCTTTGAACTGTAGATAGAAAAGAGCTCAGTGCTGTAGATGATGATCTTGGCTAGACTGAGAGAGTTCCATGGAAGTGAGGTAGGAAAGTCGGGTGATCAGCGTTTACTCTGGGAAGTCACTTGCTTTCTCTCTGACGGGGGAGTATTAAGTATATTGCCTTGTAAACAGGGGACCTGATCCTTTTTGCAGCCTCCATGTGCCAGCTTAGCACAAGCAATAACAAAGCAGGTACTTTGTCATGGACAGCAGTGTCCCCACTACCATCAGCTGGAGCAGCTGGAGCAGCATTTCAGTCTTTCTGCATGTAAGGCACCCGCTTCCTCACTCTGATTATCATTGTGCGCATCAGAGGGGAAGGTGGCCTCGTACCGAACCCCTCACAGTCTAGGTGCCTTTCTGATCTTCTGGTGTAACGCTGGTGAAGGTATATGGTGGCAGAGCAGGTGTTATCTGCTCTCCTGGAATGGGTATTACTGTGCCGTCTTGGCCTTGCTCCTGCTCTAAATGGAGAAGCTTGAGCTGTGTTGGGTTCTTTGATTTCTAGTTTTCTTTGAAGCTTGAATGCCGGAGTGTTCTGCTGGGTCCTTGTGCGACAAGGTAGAAAAGAGGAGTTGAACTTAAGGAACAGCAGGACTGGTGACAGCGTTGACATCATCTTTTCACCTCCTGAAGAGCCCAGTGGTAGCCCATTGCTGTCCTTGGCAGTCTCCTGGTCCTATCACTTCTTCTTTTGGGGAGAAACCGGAGCACTGTGCTGGGCCACGTGGAGGCAGGCAGAAAGTGCTGAAGCCAGCCAAAACATGCCCAGTTGTGTCAGTGGGAGTATTTTAGATTGACCTCTTGAATTCTTTTTTTGTGGATTCCCAAAAAATAGTAGCAGAGCAGAAGCTGCCTGAAACCAAAGACAGGGTTTTGCCCAGCATCAGAACCTGGGTGATGCTTTGCATATTTCCTGAAGCACTCAACAAAATGGTCTTTCAAATATCATTTCACTAGTAGTTTTTCATTACCCTCATTTTTTTTTCCAGTAGAATATTAAATTTCATGGACTGCAATATCTTTGTTCTTTCAGTTTTCAAACTGGCTGCGGAGGCTTCAGTATAACAAGGGGTTACATAAAAGATCAAGGTTATGTTTGTTTTGAAAGGAGACTGAAAAGAATACATTCTGCTTATGAATGGTTACTAAGAGAGCACTGATCTTCATAGTGCCTTGCCGTGCAACACAGGAGCTCGTGATGGTGATAAAAGGATATAGATTTTTAAAAGGATGAAAGGAAATGCTCTTCTAACTTGGCACGTAATGAGCTTCTGGAATTCATTGCCAGAGGACATTGTTGCAGCACATACTTTAGTAAGATTCAAGTCTCTGAAGAACTACCAGTCCTCCAGGCCCAGAACATGAACTCTGGGGCTAGCTGGGGTC
Source organism: Falco naumanni (assembly GCF_017639655.2). Lineage (NCBI taxonomy): Eukaryota > Metazoa > Chordata > Aves > Falconiformes > Falconidae > Falco > Falco naumanni. Next base: position 5,676,571 of record NC_054055.1, on the reverse strand, counting down.
GCAGAAACTTTTTTCCCCTGTGGAATAATGTTGCACAGTTCCCCAGTTGCCAATGGAGGGCTCAGCTCTCCTGTTAAGTATGAGCTACTAGGAGAAATAGCTAGACTAGTTCATGACTGGTTTTGAGGTGAGAAGCGTCCAATGTATGGAGACTATTGAATGAGGGAAAACCTCAGGGAGCATTTTCTAGCCTAAAGGGAATTTTCTCTTCATCTGCAGGCAGTTACTTTTTCTTTCATCTGGGAATAATGGAAAATTTCTCAATTCCTTTGCTGTTTCTAAGCACAGTCATCAGAAAGGATTCACAGTCTTGATCCTCAGCACGTTTAATTCAATGGACTTTTTCCATTAACTTTAATGAGTTTTGTTTCGCTCCTTTCGCCAAAATGGCTTCTCAAAGTGCTTTGAGATCTACAGATGAAAGACCTGGATAAGCAAGGGTAGAATTTATTATTATTGTTCATCTGGAAGAAGCAGAGTTATTTCATCTCTTCACAATGACTTTATAAACTCTGTTGCCAGCAAAAGGGGACAAGAGATGCTAGGCTTAGTCTCAGCTGGCTTTGCATAGGCTGAGGTATGCTTATAGACATCACCAGAAATGTTTCTGCTGTTGTTTGTATTACTAGTTGCAGCTAGACTTGTCACCAGCTGGTTCTGCTCAGAACTACTGAGCTGGTACAGATTGATCTGCCACAGCCAGCACCTGTATCCCTCATATTTACGAGGTCTTTTCTATTTCACAAGCCACCACCCTTGGCATCAGATCTGCCCATCATCTTCCTTGCAGACCCTTGAAAAGCTGCTAAGTGGAGCTCCCCGGGGGAAGTTTCCAGTGTATGAGCAGAAACCCAAGTTCTTGATGCAGTCCGTATGAAGTGGGTAGAGATGCACCATGCTGTTGCATAGCCTACGTCTTAGTATCCTAAGCATAAATCTTCGTCATGAGGTGTGGGGTGGATACAATGGAGCTTTAGCAAGCCAAGCTAACACCCAGCAGCACAGATAGCAAGCACGTGGGTCCCAGGGCTCAGAAAACATGCGTCCCACTCCTGAGCCTGCTGTTCAACTTGCAGTGCAGACAGAACTGCACTTTGTGTGTCTGTGCTTGGAGGAGGAGGTAAGAAGTTCTGTGATTCTACAAAGTTCTGCTTCTGGTTCTCCACTTGGGCAGTGGAGGGGAGGGGGAAAAAACACCGGTGAAAAAAAACCTGGAGATCGGATGGAGTGTAATAAATGGCTTCCTAAATCATAACTGCTGCTAATGAACTGCAATGAAAAATAATTATTTCATGGTATAAAAGGCATGCTGTCAAACTGAGACCGCCAGGGTGATCTCTTGCAGTTGTAGAATTTGCTGGAGAGTATTTTTATTTTGCAAGTAGATGTGGTCAGTGGCATTACTTTGGCTCCATTCTGTTAAAATGTAGTCTTCAAGCCAAAAAAATTCTGAAGTCCAAGCAAGCACACTTAAATATATATAATGTATATTTTATGTATTTTTATATATATGTATATATATACATGCAAATATTAACAGTAGTTAAAATTTGGGAAGCCATTTATTACAATCAATCCAATCTTCATTTTTTTTCTGGTGTTTTTTCCCCTCTACTCCACTGCCCAAGTAGTAAAACATATATATGTATTTATTTTTAAGTGTACTTGATTTGTTTTTAAACTGGGATGATAAAATATTCATACTTACACCAAGATTAGAATCATGTAACACATCTGGAGTCACTCAACCCCTTACTAGCGCATTCATGTAAAGAAGAATAACTTTGTGGCCTCAGCAAGCTCAGAAGTGGCCCCATAAATCAATAGAACCATTGAGATGTTTTTCATTCCTATTAAAATAAAACTGTTGGTGAGAATTTATAGCTGCAAATATAGTTCTTGTGTATCACAACAGCTACAGTCCAGCTCAGAAATGAGGAACTCTAAAGGAGAACCATCATAATCTTGTTGACACCCATATATTTGGAATGTCTGTTTCCAAATGTTTTCTGAGGTATCTGTGCACAACAAGTGCTTTTCTCCAAAATGAAATGTCGTGTTCCAGAATGCATTTTTCGAGAAGATATGGCCAAGATTTTTTGCTGACTTACTGTGGAACTAAATTAATCAGTGTGTAAGAGCGTTTGGGGAAAAAGTAACAAAAAGCCATCATAATTACCTTAAAAGAAAAAAAAATAGTCTAAAGGAATATTCAGCAGACAGAAAGACCTATTTAGGCTTCTGAAGAAAGTACTGGAAACGAAATGACTTAGACTATTGAAAAGAATACAGAAAATGAAATAACATATTGTGGGGCAGATTTCAGCACCATCATGGCAAGGGCTAAACAAACCCAAGCAGGCAACTCCATCTCCGACAGTGGAAATGTTTTGTGATTGTGAAGGAACCTGGGTTTGTGCCTCTGCTAGGAATACGTTAGATACTAAAACTTACAAAAATGTTTTCGATGTGAGCATTGGTATGATGTTCAAGCTGCTCTTCGTACCCAGATGAGTTCTTGCTCCTAAACAAAAGGCTCTAGTGTACTGGCAAGGCGTAAGTGTACTGGTTTAAACGTCTTTGCACTTGGGGTTTCTGCTAACACAATTCTGCCTGGCCGGGAGCTGCACGTCTTCACAGCCCTGACCAACACCGGCTGTGTTGGCATAATCCACAGTGGTTAGGGTCAAAGGGAAGTAATTAAGGTGGAAAAGCAAAAACCCTAGATAAAAAACTCTCTCGAATTACGTCAGCATAACCGTGCTGCAAATGTAACTGTCTGTTTAAATTACAGGTATCTAGACCTCCGAAAATTCGGCTCAGTTCCTCATGGAGGCTTCGGAATGGGGTTTGAACGCTACCTGCAGTACATCTTGGGAGTTGGCAATATCAAAGATGTTATTCCTTTCCCCAGGTTTCCGCACTCCTGTCTCCTGTAGCGCAGCGGTTGACTTGGGTGGAGAAAACTGCTGGTGTGACTATATGTATATAACATACTAGAATATGACTATGTATTTTAGTGGGAAATCAAGATAATTTTTATACCAGTGAAACTCGTGACTGGCTTATTGAAGTAATATATGTCCTGGTGAGACTACGGAAGCACGCTAGCGGTTAACTTGATAACAGTTCCTGTCTTCAGTGCGCTTCAGGAACATTAAGAAATCCCACTTAACTAAAGGGTTAAGATTCTTGTGAGACTAGCCCAAGCAATGGAAGTACTGTCTAAGTGTGGTTGGAAGGCGGTGGGGGTTTTATGTGAAATACTAATAAGGAGGTGTGACCTAAAATGGACTGGGAGACAGTGAGGCTTCAATAGGCTTTAATTAAATGCCTGAAGAGTGCTTTGAAGACTGAGTGTTACAAAATTGCAGAGATTGTCATGGGCTGTGATTCACTTGCTCTTACAAAATGGCTACTGTAAAGCGTGATTCTCCCCCCCCCCCCCCCCCCCCCCCCTTTTTCTTAAATGCAAATATTGTTTACCTTGGAAAAGTCAGCCAAACCTAGCAAGGAATAGTGCCATATTGGAACTGCTGGAGTGAATTAGGTGAATGATGTTTGATTTTGTGAATCATCAATAAAGATGTACACTGGGTTGTTTTGTAACTCTGTATATGGTTTCTTCTTCTCACAAAACTGTAGCACTCAGCATCATTGTGTTACCTTCAGTGTCTTGGGTAGATGTTTCTTTTTCTGTATACCCGAATTAGTTGCACGGCCTCTGCAGGAAATAACCTGTTTTCTGTCTCCAAGAGAGCACGTGTTCACAGCAGAAAGAAGTGTTCAGTTAGATGAGAGTTCATTCATCTTTGCAGAGCTGGTTTGCAGTTCATTGGTGGGTTTTTTTGCTTTTGCTTTGCCTTGTTGTTGTTGTTATTGAGAAAATTTCTCACTTGCTCATCAGACCAAGCAGTTTTCTCTGTATTTTGAAACAACCAATATAAGCTCCCAAGCATTGCCTATGTGTTAAGCAATTGCTTATCACTATAGGATCTGAACTCCTCTCAGTCTTTAATGGGTTTATGCTCTCAGCTTCCCTGCCAGGTAAAGAAATAATTCATTTCTGTTTTGAAGACAGGATTATGGGAAGATGAAGTGACTTGCCTAAGGCAATTAGAAACCAGTGGTTTATTTGGGACTTGAACTGAGGGTTTCCAGCATCTTTCCTCCCTTCCAAATTATCACAATCCAGCAAATGGTCATTTGCATAGTGCTTACTACTGTGGAGCCCAAGACAGCAGCAGTATGAACAACATATATATAAAGAGAAAAAGCAAGGTAACAGCTTTATTCCTAATGAACCCCGTGTAAATTGGCACCTACAACGTGAAGTAACTGCAGAACAGCCCTGAAGACTTCTTTTCCAAGTAGATGAAAGAGACTGAAAAATAGTAATCAACTAGCATTGCACTGGTAGTTTTGCAGTCGCAGTTCTCTCTGGTAGGGCTGTATAAGAGTGCACCTGCAGTGTCTAAAAATACATATTTATGTCATGTGGCACCTGCCTTGTTTCAGTTTGGGCCACGGCTGGGGCTTTTATGTCTTACGATCACGCAATCAGCATCACCACGAGGTCATTACTTTGGGGTGTTTGTTGCATGCATTGAGACATCCCCTGCATATCAAGATTATTTTTGTTTATCTCCTTTGTCTGCTTGAGCAGGCAGGTGTTAACTGTGCATTTGCTGGTTTGCATTTCCCAGTACAGCCTTGAGTTGGTAAGTCTGGTTCCACAAAATGGTTCAAGCACCTGCCTTCCCTTTGAAACCACTGAGAACTTCCTACATTGGACACCTGAGTATGTTCCTGCATTTGGACAGTGTCTGCTTTTGTTGCATTGTCTTGTGTCATTGCTGGCCTTAACGTTATGCAATTACTTCTCTCAGCAGAAAGATGTGGAAAAAGTACAGCTGCCAAACAGCCCTATCCATACCGTCTTCCTAAATAACTTGTGATGAGCAGGTGTCCTTGTTGAGATCCTTAGTCACTGGTTCTGTCACAGTTGCTGTAAATGAGAGTGCCTGGACTGAAAGCCCATCTGCTGAAAACAGAGTGGGTGGATGGCAGAGCCGTCTCCTGTCCACTCTGCCCTCACCCCTGCGGCAGCTCGGGGCTGGCTCTGTTGGTTTTGGCATCAGCGGGCCGTTGTCAGCAGGAGGTTGTTGATGGTGCTGTGAGATGCCAGGTCTGATGGGCAGGGTGGGGCTAAACAGCAACAGGTGGAAAACAAGGTGGAGAGAAGAAGACAATGGAAAGTGCCAGAAAGTCATAGGATGATGTGGCTTGAGTCAGAAGTTACAGGAAATGATAGCAGGAGTGTTTCAAAGAGGCTTGCAGAGTGGCTGTCAGGGCCTTATATGAGGTGACAGCTTGTGAAAACCAAGGGCTGGTATGGTCCACCCTTCATTCTTTGCCTCGCTAAGGGGTTGTTGCAAGACAGAAGGAAAAGGTTGAACCTTTGGTTTGTAGCCAGGCAGGTAGATGAAGGTATATGGTAAGAAAGATGTAGCGAGGATGCAGCATGAATGGTTCTTTGTGCATTTCCGAGTGGGTGTCCAAGAGGAGCAGTGTCCCCAGGCTTCTACGTGTTTTTCTGTTTCATTTGAAGGTACTTGGTGAGTTGGAGATCCGATGGGCAGGGTTGATCTGAGGGAGCATTGCCCTTGGGTCTAAAAGCTCATCCAAAGCGCTACCCCCAGTAACCTGGCAGGATAAGCGGGAGGAGAGCAGGGTTGTGCCCAACAGAACTAACCAGGTGAACACTCTGGCTCAGAAGGGAGAAGAAAGAGTTGTCCCGTCTTGGAAACAGCCTTCAACGTGTGTTTTTTCCTAGTGGTGGGAGAGAGGAGGCGGTAGAGGCTGAGGCCTGTGTACGTGATGATACTGCTTAGCGTTAATACCAAGACGCGTTCCTGTGAGAATCGTGATTTATGGGTGCCAGCAAGGGTGGGAGCTGCTCTTTGCCTCCAGGCTGGCATTGTTCACCCCGTGCTATGTATATATAATGGGCTGGTATTGCCAAGGAATGCAGCATGTTTTCCCTGGGATTTCCATGTGGAATGTCATGTATTTCCTTTGAATCTCCTCTCCCAGCACGAAACGGAAGTTAATTGGGAGAACAGGGGAGGTTGTTCCTCTTGGCCATCCAGGCAGGGAAATGCACGGAGAATTTCCTAGGCTTAAGCAGTTTTCCTTACTACGTCTTCTCTTACAAGTCTGCACTGACAGTGGCTGAGGCCAGATAAAAGCTTTGACACTTCTTCAAATAAAAAAGCTGTTATTCTTTGCGCACAGGAATCATCTCTTAGCCTGAACGTGCAGCGCAGTAGGTGACGCTGGGGCGTTTTCAGTGCGGTAAGCACTCAGCTCTCAAGCCCAGGTGACCAGCAGGGTCTCTGCTAGCATCCTTTTGGCAAGTATTTCTTGAAGTTTCAGTTCCTCAGCAGCCAGTACTGCCTCTTTTCGGGTTTGTCCTCACTTTAAGCTTCAGAGGAAAGAATGAGTGTCATTGATTACTGCAGTGTGGCTTTGCAACATGAGGACAGTGATGGGAGAGCAGCACTGCTGGGAATAAAAGAGCAATGCCATAAACTTTGCATAACCAAATGCCAGCCTCTCAGAAGAGCAGAGGAAAACCTTTGTTTTCTCTTCAAGGATACCAGATAATCCCTTCACATAAGGTTTTTATGTGCAGGATCAAAGTATCCCAAAGTAGTCTTATTTTTAATTAGAAAAATAATACCTGCAGAACTAAGACCATGTCTCGGTCTTCTCGTTTTTAAAATCCACAGGAGAGCAACTGCATGCTCTGAAGCTATTAGTAGAGACTGCTGTTCTCTCCTGTATGATTTATGTTGTGGTACTATGGCAGCGTTTAGATCTTGGACTGTTGTACTAGCTTCTGTACAAGCATAGATGAAAAGATACATGGCTGAGCCAAATCTTTAAAAGTCAGCAAACCAGCGCAGGGATTTTAGCTGAATTACCTGCATTCAGGCCCCCAGACCTGAGGGGAAAGCAGCAAGGTGCCTGGCTCAGCAGTCCTCTCTCCAGTTTATTTGGTAGTAGTTGTAATTTATAAAGCATCTCTTGTTTGAGGGAATGCCAAGACTTTGATGGGAAATGTAACATACCGTGTTGCTTGCTGGACTAATATTGATTGTTTTGGAAATAGCTTATAGATGTGTTTTTCTTCGGGGGGAGAAGGGGACTAACTTGCCAAAAAACACTTTGGTCATTGTTTCCATTAAATGTGTGTATAGAGATAAATGTGGTTTTGCTACTGCTGAAACCAATAACAGCCATTACTACTGTTGGTTTAGCCTCTGCTTACACTTAGGAAGAATCAGGAGATGGATCCAAAGGAGAAATAAGAAAGACTTTGTATAAAGATTGTCAAAGTTCTAATTTCCTCAGATCTAACCAAAGCTGCCGTAGCCACAAAAAATGGTGGTCTCGGGGGTGAATTTATTGTTTTGTCTTACTGTTCGTTCCAGAGCCATGACCTTCAGAAGGATTGTAAAGTTTTATTTTATGATCCTGCTGGTAAAGAGACGTATGTAATTTACTATATGAGTTCTTACAGACTTGGCTAACAACAAGTTTGACCCAGAGTTCAAAGAAATTATGGCTCCCGTTGTTTTATTGCTGCTGTGAAATGTATTATACTCCGTCCTGCAGCTGTGTCTCAGTGTCCGCTGTACAAGGTGTTCGGCAAAGATGCTGTGAAGGGAGAGCTTTCACCTAAAGGGCGAGAGAGGGGCAAGACTGGGTGGGCATTTCGAAGTCCTATCCTAGCTCCATCAGAAACTGTAGGCTTCATTATGGGTGAAATGGGGATGAAATGACTTCAGAAGCCTTGTTGCTCTTATTGCTGATGCTATTTTACTGCGGGAAGTTGAGGCGCGGAGCAATTAAGCTGCTTGCCGAAGGTTATGGAAGATGTGTAGCTGAACCGTGGAACTGACCCAAATCGACCAAATCCTTGCTCAGTGCCTCCCACGAGGCTTCCCTCTGTTTGCCTTTGGGTGCACTGCCGCACCAGAAGCAAGGCAGGATGTTTGCAACTGATCTGGTTTCAAACACATTTTTGGCATTTCTAAGATCCTAGACTATGCTTCAGTGATTTTTATCTATCCCTGTATATCCCAAGGCCTTTCAGAGATAGCAATCGTGTTGTTTATTTTTATTACTCCTACAATTGATTTTTTCTGAGTAAGTCGAGGCAGCCAACAGAGTACATTTTTTATTTTCTTTGCAAAGCTCGATCTTGCTTGTTGCTCTTCAGCAATAGCTGCATATCTTACTGTCATCAGCAGGTTAATGTACTGATACCTGTATGTGCTGTAAGAGCAGAAGTCTAAATTTTCAGAAGCCACCGATGATATGGATTGTTGGCAGAAAAATACACAAACTGCACAGTGTGGGCTGGGAGGTGGCCTCGGTAAATCATGCAACTGCCTAAGTTTCTATATTGGACCGTTCTATACTATCTGCCGTGAGTTCCAAAAGAGGCTAGATTTCCAGCTACAGGGGAAAATAATTATATTTCATAGACACAATGGTTTAGTAATAGTACCTGTATGGTGTCTTTACCTCCAAAGTTATTTTTGAGCATTAATTCAGTGCTGTCTTTGTGGCCCTTTGAAGGTGTTGTACTCTCAGAGCTCAGTGCTGTGCTTCAGCTGTGTGAAGCAGGCTCGTGAGCCATATTTTTCTGAGACACAGGTCTCCTGTTTTGTGCCTGTGCCTTAGCCTTGCTGCTGCTCTCTTGGCGAATGCATGGCCACAGGCTGCTTGTCCAAGCAGGAGACAGCTGGACACCCGGCTCTAGAGAACTTCAAGGCTTACTGACCTCTCTGTGTCGGTGCTGTCAGGGCTGCTCACACAGCTGTGATGCTGCAGGTGAGTGCAGGAAAGTGAGGGACAGATGAAGGGACTCACCAGAGGCTATGCAGGGAAGAAAGACTTAGAATCGGTGTTTCCAGGCTCTGCTGCCTGAGTCAAGAACAGGTTTCTCCCATTTCTGCAGGAAGTTATAGAAAACCAGTGCCCAGCCGATAGCCAGTTTGCAGCTCCAGGAGAGCCAGCTGCAAGTGCTTACCTGCTGCAGAGATTCTGGTGTGGCTGTAACTGATGGGGCCTCACTCTGGCAGGTTGGAGTCACACAACAGCATCTCCATGAAGCACTGGAAATGAACTCTGTAGTTGTTTAGTATAAATAAATCACCATGCGCATTCAGGCTTGCCCAGCAGCAGCATAGCTGCCGAGCAGGGGCTCTGCACAGCAGCTGAAGTGCTGGGCAGGGTGTGCTTTAGGTGCCTCTCTGTAAACATGCATGGGTGGTGCTTTTCCATATCACCCCACGCGTCTGAACTTTGCCACCCGCAAAACCCAGATAACCGTGCAAATCAAGTCTGAAGGCCCAGTTTATAGAGTGGCTTCAGTCTTTCCAATTCCATTATTATTAATAGCATTAATAAATTAGTAGCATTTATGACGATTTATGAAGTATAAGATTCAAGTATTTAAAAAATTTCATGAGCGTATTTGTTAATGAACTTGATGGATGACTTGCTGGGCAGGATTACATTGCTGTGTCCTTAGAATACGTGCTAAAGCACGGTGGGTTTAGCACCATGTTACTCGGGTCCCCGCTTCTGATCTAGTAGCATGTGTAACGCTGCTGGTATGAAAAAAAAAAAAAAAAAAAAGGAAGAATGTTTGGGCTAAACCCTCTGAGATAGAACATTATGAAATGTTCATTTCCCAGATCATTAGAAACTCAAAATAGCCATCTGGCCGAAGCCAGAGATACGTACGTCTGCATCTACAGTTTAACAGCAGTCGGCTGTGAGGGTGCCTGCTCTGTGGCATTTGGGACTGGAAGCTGGCGAGCATCCTTTGCTGCTGATCTTAGGGAAGTCTCTTCGCGCTTCGGTCTTTCTACGGTTGATCTGCAATTCAAAATTGAACTGGCTTTTACGTGTCTGTCTAAGATGCAATCAGCATTTCAACCAGGAATATAATACACTTCCTATGCCTCCAAATGGCATAAAAAGCTTTGAAGCCACAAAAGCGTATCACCTCCGCACGCTGCTCGAGTAATTTTCGCTGTTAGAGAAGTGCCTTATTTCAGTCTCCATTTGCCTGGCCTCGGCATCTGTCGGGAGCGGATTAGTGTGTCAACTCTCAGCATTTCAGGGGCATTAGAAAAGACCACAGGCTCTTGAATTTGCAAAATTTGACCTAAAGTATGATGGGAACAGGGAACAGGCTTTCATATGCTGCTTCTGTGACTTAATACTGGTGGGAGCTGGGGCCCCTGAAAATCAGGTCTTTATGCTGCTGGCTTTGTGAGGTTTACCAGGTGCCACTCTCTCACCTATAGATTACCTGTAGCAGAGCTGTAAGTCTGCTAATAAACACAGCATTTTGTATGTTCGTGGTTCTCAGCCGGTGATGTATGGGAGAAAATAGGACCTGAGAGACGCCGTTCTCATCAGCCATTCACTCCGGCTTCCCTACTTGTACAGCATGAATAATAAGATTTAGGTCTCAAAGCTCATGTGTATCATAGGTCTCTGCTTCAGTAGTATTAGCTCTAAGCTGTGCATGGTCTACAGTTGCAAACAAACGTAGAAATATGTACTCTTAAATAATTTACACTTTCTAGGAGAGGCCTGAACGTAATATGACAGCAATGACTTCCTTCTTCTAATAGAATTTTTAGTTCATTATATATCGACTGTACAGTGCATGCTCATATCCCGAAGGGGTGTCATTGGAAGGAGGAATAAGGGGAAAGCATCTGTTTTTATTCTGGCTTCTGTTCTGACCAGCAAATATAATGGCACATGACCGTTGAGCCGACAGTAATCCAGTTACAAAAGTCTTCAGAGTTACTGCACCAACCAAATTAAACTTGATTACATCCAATTATGCTGAAAACCCAGACAACAGCTCTTAGCTTGGGGTGAAGTAACTTCTTGCTATCGCATGTGGGGAGGCCTTGCGGGGTGTCAGGAGGATAATTGCTCGTTTGCTCTACCACAGAGCACCATCTGCTCTTGAAGTAATGCCTAAGGATGTGAGAGTATACCAGGGTCGGGTAAAGAGGCAGAGGAGCCCGGCAAAGATTTCTCCCTGCTTGTTTTATTATCATTTGTTTTATGGTTGCTTGCCCTGGGCCCAGCTGCAGTCAAAGCCCCATTGTGCCAAGTAGTGTCCGTAGAGGGAATCCTTTCCATACAGAGCTTCTGGTCTCCTCAGGAAAAAGCTAGGATGAAGTGGCCTTTATGCTTAAATCAGAATAGCATCTGTGTCTGGAGCATTGCCTGGTGCTCTTTCCACGAAGCAATGCTACAATGGTTTTCTGTCTTGAGAAGGTGAGAAAAAAAAAAGGGAAAACTCCCGTTTTCCTTCTCTTCCATGGTGGAAACAGCATAAGTGGGAGAAAAAAGGGAAAACATAGCTGCCAAAAACTTATCCAGATCCAGGCAGGAGAGTCTGCATGAGGAACTCATCCATCCTACAGGAAGGACCAGCCATAAAGAAGCTCTACCTGGACCCCAAACCTGAGAAATGTATCAGTAGCATTCTGTCCCAGCTCAGCTCCAGGCAAAGTTATTTCTAACTGTCCAGTTTCTGAAGGAAGCAGGACTGGGCTTCAGCTTGGACTGTCGTTCCTGAATAGGAAAATCCGTTTGATTGCCTTCAAGTGCAAGGACTGGAAGTGCCCTGTGGCTGCATCTACAGACACCACCCAGCTCCCTCTCCGTGCTGCCCGGCGGTCTGCATCCATTCTGGATCGGATGTGCCGGGTCTTGCCAGGATCTCCAACAGAGAGGGGGCAAAGCAGGTTTAATCCATTGTTTCCCCATCGCCACCACTCACAACTGGACCATCAAGTCCAAGGGAACATGTGGCCCTTGAACACCGCCGACCTGCGAGTCATGTCTTCCCTGCTCTCTTTTTTTGAGTCCCTATTAAGGCATCCAAGCTCTGATGCCCGTGTCTTTGACAGAATGCTGTCGTGATGATGCTTCAAACTGTCTCATTATCTGATCAAAGCATCCTGTGCCACTATTCCCCCGGCTCATGGAAAGCAGCCAGTGCTGCTGGAGCTGCTGTCTTTCACGCAAAGGAAAGGAGTCTTGTGGTTTGGCTTTGATTGCAGTTGTTCTGGGGAGCTTGCTCTGCTCTTACGGAGGGTGTAAAGCTTGAAAAGGCTCGGGTTCTTGAAAGAGGTGATTATTATTTTTTTTCTGACTTGAAAATTCTTGATGAAATAAAATAAGCTGCTTCCATCTAGCTCTGCTGCAGGAACTGTTGCGTGAAGATAAAGTCAAGTCGTATTGTTGTGGAGCTGGATCTCACGAGACCGAGCATTCGCTCAGAATTGAAAAGCAGGCACGTAGCACCAAGCAGCACAGCAGATTTTTTAACGTCTTTCCCCCGCGCCCCCCGCCCGTTTTGGTTTATATTAACCTCAGTATAGGGCATTTCCAAGGGATTAGTGGCTGGCTGGGGTAAGCAGCCCAAAGCATTTCAGCCAGCTGGTCCCTAATCCCCAGGAAATGCCCTGAGTCTCCATCCATCTCTACTACTCCACCAGCGATCGCGGAGCGAGGCGGGGAATGGCTCTGCCTGCAGCTTTCCCTCGTGCCAGTAGATGGCACAGGCCATTTAAATAACGAGCAGGCAGGAGAAGCAGTGGGTGTTGTGGTTTCTTTCTTCGAAGTTGTGATTTTTCATAGATTTCGGTTTCAGACAGGAACGAGGAAGCGCGCTGAAGGTTGCAGTGAAAAAACCCGGAGGTTTCTGCGGGAGAAAGTGTAACCGTGTCGTGCGCCCCGGCACATTCAACACGCCGCACAAGGGCTTTGTCTGGGCGAAATGTTTCTCTTTCAGCCCTACCCTTTTACGGGGAATATGATTTCTTACATGGCATCTCTTAACTTCTCCCTTGCCATGCCTGCTAATTCTGCTGTTCCTCCTTCAGCTGCTCCTGCTGGCAGAGACACATTCTCAATGGCTTCATATAATTCCCTCGCTGCATTTTTCCAAGCCGGGGATGTGGTTTTCAGAGTTTTCCACCAAGGCTGCTGGCTGTTAGCTCAGACTCCGGAGATGTACGCAGTCAGCTGGGGCCAGCCTAAGTTCAGCCTCCGCCGCCGGTTGGAGGAACAGCTTGAAGTTGGTAAAACTGTTACGAACGCACAAGCGCTGCCAAATCAGCGCCACGTTCATGACATACATCGTCTTTAATTCCTAGAGGCATTGGGGGTAATATTTGCCTTCCTGGCCAAATGCTTTAAGTAGGGCCAGCATTGTAAGGCATTGTAACATTGCATACATTGGATCATATGTAATCTGGCAGCCCGATGCCAGAATTAACTTGCTGTTCCCACTTTGCATTACAGCCACGGTGGAATTAGGGAGGCACGTTCACGTGGAGCATCTTTGTTTCGAGCGTTTTTCTGTGTAGAGCTTGTATTTCACACTTGAGATGGCAGCATATTTAAGTGTACAGAAAAAATGCAACTCGTTTCCCATCCAGAAGTCCCAGGGGTACTTCATGTTTTGGACACCGTTCAGAAATATCTTTTGATAAACCAAGTCAGTAAATGTAATCCAGAATGGGGGATGAGCGGAGCGAAAGGGTAGGACAGCAAGGGAGCGGTGTAATAAACCAAAGGCTGTCACAGAACACGTAGAATAATTCATTCCAATTCACACGATGATAATTATGGAGCATTTCTTTAAACATCCATTGCCCAAATGAAGTGTTCCAACTCCGCGTGGTGGAAGTTGTTAACATAAAAATGCAGACGGGGTTCTCTGCAACTGATTGTCAAACTCATACCACTTTGCATTGGTGTTAGTACGAGCGAATTCCTAACCTGTGAGTCGTTAGCATACACCATGGAGTGGCTTTGCACTTTGCATTAGTACCTGCGTATTAATCATGATCATCTGCTCTCCATTGCATCTTTATAAATTCCCAGTAGGCCACTGGCTTGCCTGAGATTGCTTGGGATTTCTCTTAAGGGCAGGTCACCAGGACTCGGTTTTCCCCGCGAATGTGCAAAGTGCCTCTAATCCAGGAGAGTTTGCGGGCGAGACTTGCTGCCATGCAGCGTAAATTGATACAGCTCCAGTGCACTGAATAAGGCAATGCTGGCTGATGCCAGCGCAGAACTGGTCTCTTCGTCCTCCCCTGCTCTTGGCTCCATCGTGCATGCCGCGTTGGCAGAGATGGGCAAGCGGATCTGACCATAGCTGGCATCTGTGCCGAGATTGCCCAGCGCTTTAATAAGATTGAGCCATCCCTTTGGGCAGCAAAAAGGCAGCAAAATCTTCATTTTTAGCCTTTGCGTTTCGCTGGTGGAGAAAGAAAAATAAAGCTGTTGAGAAAACACGTTCCTAGCAAGTGACATACTTGTTCTTCAGGGGGTTATTCCCCTCCTTCAGGTATTCACAAATTTGATAAACAATGTATTGCTTAACTGTGCTGTCCCAATCTTCCAAAGAGGTGTCGTGCCTCCCTCCCAGGGGCACTGTGAGTTGTAATTACTGCTCTGAAGTGAGGCAAGATCCCCGTGCAAGCGGCATTATATGGTGTTGTTGTTCGACATACAGTAGAGCAGCCAGCCAGCATGGAGTTGTTATTGCACCAGCTAGGGCACGAACACGTAAGGAGGGACCGTCCCTGCCTGCGGAGGCTGGACAGGCAGGGAAGCTGAGGCAGGGATGACTGAATGTGCCCAAGCAGGTTTGGGGTAGAGCTGCCATATAGAGGCAGTCTTAGAAATCCATCCCCAGCAAACAACCCCGAGCTGTATTTTCCTAACAAGCGGGCAGCGTGAGCGTGTCGTGGGCAAGGAGGACTCGGCTTTTGTGGTTGCTGTGCCCAGGTTTCTGCTTTTAAGGATGCAGCAAGAGGAGGGTTAAAGCACAATCCTACTCATAGGGCTGTTGAGGGTAGTTTTTTGTTGCTGCCTGAGCTGGGGAGAGGATCAGACTTTTAAATGTACAGCGTTTCTAGATCTGGAAAAAGATAGTTAATCTCAGCCAGGGTATGATATACTGTAATACAAAACCTGGCTTGTCTGTATGAGACTCCACTGGCAGTCAAATCGTTTTTCAGTGGGCACTGCTCCATTATTTAAAAATCAATAATAAAATATGAAGCTTTTATCGATTCCCCGCAAATATTTTTTTCTTCCCCCCCCCCCCCCCACTCCCTTTCTTTCCTCCAGGAGGGTTTTCGCTGTCGCTGGTTTCCCTGTGTCTTGCTCAAGCTCTTTGTTTTCCTATGGCACCTTCATCTCCTGCCCGAGCCCCTGAGCAGCCTGTCCTTTCCGGGGTGACAATGCCCTTTTCCGTCAAGACAGGGGAAGGGTCCTTGGGGGGGGGGGGGGGTTGGGGTGATCAAAATCGGACAGTGGAGGGGTTGGGGGGGTTGTACTTTTTTAGGAAGGCAGCGCTGCAGGAGATCACCTGCTGCGGTACGGATAAAGTTTCTGTATAGGTACTGTGCGAGTGCGGCGCGGGGGAGGCAGGGGAGGCAGCCCCTCCCGGCCGGCGGGGGGGGTCGGGGGGCCGGGCAGCCCCCTCCCCCCCGGGGTTTGTATCTTTAAAGCAGGCTGGCGGGGCGCCGGGCCGGGCGGGAGGCGTGGTGAGCCGGGGACCCAGCCAGTTTCCTGCTTCCCCGCTCGCAGCCGAGCGGCGGCGGCGGCGGGGGGAGGTGCTCGTCGCCCCCCCCCCCCCCAATCTATCCATCCATCCACCCACCCACTCACCCACCCACCCACCCACCGCCCTCCATGGGCCGGCGCTGCCGGCGCTGAGCGCCGGGAGGCAGCGCCCGGCGGCGCGCCCGGCTGCCGCGATGAGCGGCGGGGAGGTGGTGTGCTCGGG
The DNA here is from genome assembly GCF_017639655.2 of Falco naumanni. Classification (NCBI taxonomy): domain Eukaryota; kingdom Metazoa; phylum Chordata; class Aves; order Falconiformes; family Falconidae; genus Falco; species Falco naumanni. Next base: position 5,660,643 of record NC_054055.1, on the reverse strand, counting down.
CTGGCTCCGAAAGTCACCGCCGGAGAAGAAGTTACGGAGATACGTAAGTCTCAGCCCACCCTCATCTTCATCGCTACTCGGTGTCGTGCCCCCCACCCCACCCCCAACCCCCGGGTCCTTGCCGCCGGTGGCCGCCGCCCGCCCGGGTGCACCTGCCGCCGCGGAGGCTCGGCGGGGCGCGGGGTGCCCCTTGCCAGGGGAGGGGGGTGGGGGTGGTCGTGGCTCCCCGCTGCTGGGGGAGGCGGGGGGGGCAGCATCTCCGATCCCCCGCCTTTGCCCCAGGGCAGCGGGGTGACGGCCCCGGGTGGCCGCGCGTGGGCGCCCCGCCGTGGCTGGGGCCCGGGACCCGCTGCTGTCACCCCCCCTTGGCTCTAGTCCTGTGCTGTAGGGGAGCTTGGCAATACCTTTGTCCCAAAGAGTAAAGGCAACGATACACCTTGGACCTCTCCCCCCCCCCCCCCCCCCAACACCCCCGTAACGGTGGCTCTCCCCCTCCCCATGCACGGTTCCTATTAATCATTTAACGTCCCAACCCTTTGAAGCTCGCACCAGCAGCGCTCCGATGGCCTTTTGTGCCATTAGCGGCTGAGATCAAACACTTCAAAGAAGTTGTAAAAAGAGGGTCCAAATGCCAGCTCTGCCACACTCCCCGCGCACTGAAAGAAATAACTGTTCTTTGCGCCCTCCGCCTGACGGTCTTGCCGGCCGCCACGAGCGATAGCGCTCAGATAGGTGGCTATGCCGAGCTGCCATCCTATGACTCGGCACATCGCTCCCAGAGTTGAAGCCGGGGTCCTGCTCCCCGACTCCATGACCAGCCTCTGCCGGGCTTCGGCTGGCAGGGACACAGGCTCTAGGAGAGAGCTGGATGCTCTCCCTCCCTGGGGGGCCACCAGCCAGATCGTCCTTTGGTCCCGTTGCTTTTGCCCGCGTGTGTTTTGGGAATGGCAGGCGGAACAAGTGCAGCTGGTGTCTGCCCGGTGCCTGTTATTGATTCATGGAAGCATCGCTGCCTACCCTGGAGAGGGAGGTGGGTGTCTGTAGTCCCGTATCGCAGGTGATAGGGCAGGGCTGGAGGGGTGTCTGGTTTGTGATCTGGTGTTATTAGCTTTGTCCAAAACGAGTGCAACCCCGTAGACATCAGCGGTGCCACATCCCTTTACATTAGACTGCATGCCTGGTCACTCTTTGCAATCCTTTCCTTGTGTGCCTGATCCCCTTTGATGGAGGATCGGGTTGGTGCGGGGCTGTGGGATGGAGCTGCGAGGGAATCCGGTTCTTTTGCTCCCTGTCCCCCCCCAAATGTACTGAGACAAAGGTAAAACCGGGTGTTTACCTGGGAAATATCAAGCCCCTAATGTATGTAGGCAGGCTTTGTGGGAGATGGACAGAATGACTTTGTGCATGCTGAACTGTGGAGGATGCTTTTAGCTTAATGGAGCAAAGCACCTTCCTCCCGCAGAAATCAACTAATTGCTGATCCTGAGTCACCAGTGGCCTTAACTCATCAAACATCATTAGCTCCCCAGCATCTGCCCCGTGAAAGGGCGCTCACATCGCCTTCTGAATATCCAGCTTGTGCTCTGGCATTCCAGCAAGAGCTGAATAAATCTGCTAAATGCTCTACATGAGGGTGTGACACACCAGCGGTTAGCGCTAATTATCGATGTGCATAAGAGTGCTTTTCATCCAGACACATCCCAAAGTGCTTTGCAAGCCACCTATGCTTTCAAAACATCCTCGTTCCCCCCAGAGGAAACGCGGCGGTGCTGAGATGTGCCCAGCCATCCCACGCAGCCTCCGCGGGGCAGGAAGCGATGCTTGGCAGATGGCACTCGAGGGGATCTCCGCGCCAGAGCGGTCCTGGCGCTTGTGGTCAGTGGGACTTCCCTTCCAATCACACAAGTTGTGCTGGCTTCCTGCATCAGTGCCTGAATTTGGAAATGCTGGACTGTGTCTCGCTCGGTGATGCCCCATCTCCTTGCTTTTTAATGCAATATTATTAATGTGTTAGTATTTCTATAGCTGCGGCATGCAGTCGGGGTGTTGGTGTGTGATCGAGTTCTCTTCCATAGCAGTTCAAAGCAGCTAGATGTGGTAGAGCCTGAGGCTGATGGCTTTGCTCCCGTAAAACCTCCCTTCATCTACAACAAACCTACAAGGCTGGACTTTGCTTATCATGCACAAAAGGCGAGTTTTCAGCCGCCACGGTGTTACGCCGGCTGTTGTATGAACTCAAAAGGGAAGGCGCTGAGTCGCTGGCTTTGCCGCTTTCCTTATGCCTTCAGTTTATATTCTGCTTTGAGACCTCAAAGGAGGAATCTCAGGCTGCAGGATGCTGCTAATCAGGTTTGAAGTTCCTGCTCTGGCTGTATGGACACACGGTAGATGATAGATTTATTTTTTCTTTGGCAAGTGCATTTCAAATGTACGTGGTCTGCACATGGGTGTGTTGCTGATGCTGGCCTTGAAGTGTTGTGCTTTTATAAGCCTGGTTTTGTTTTGGTTTTACTTTTCAAGGAGATCTTTGGCAAGAGAGGAAAGTGCTAGATTTTCTCTCTAGCTTCCATCCAGACTGGTTGGGGAAGGGGACTCTTCTCCACACCTGATCCACGCAGCGTTAATCGGCATTTACAGCTGTACCTGCTTGGTTTCATTTCAGAGGATTGCGTTCATGTGAGATCGTGGGATATTTTATGTAGGACCTCTTTGTACAGTGCTCTGGGAAATATTGGGGGTGGGAGTTTCTCTTCCATTGGGGGACATTCAGATGCTTCAAACAATGACTGCTTCAAGGCTGAGATAAATTATACCTCTCTTGTGCCTTGTAGTTTGGGACAGGGAGTCATGTAGATCATAGACGGTTTGGCCATGATCTCTCATGAGTGCTATAGATGCTACCGTAGTATTAAAAGAAGGTAACCAAATAATTGAAGGTCAATAGTAATGGAGATACCAAAATACCACCTTCCACCTTCACTCTGCTTGGGACGCTAAGCTCCATCATCTGCTTGTTTCATTATGTTTTCAGACAAACACTTTTGTACCTTCAGAGAATCATAGAACAGTTTGGGCTGGAAGGGACATTTACAGGTCATCTAGTCCAACCCCCCTGCCACAGGCAGGGACATCATCAACCAGACCAGGTTGCTCAGAGCCCTGTCTAGCCTGGCTTTGAATGTTCCCAGGGATGGGGCATCTACCACCTCTCTGGGCAGCCTGTGTCAGTGTCTCACCACTGTCAGCATAAAATATTTCTTCTTTCTATCTAATGTATATCTCCCCTCTTTCAGTTTAAAACCATTACCTCTTGTCCTATTGCCACAGGCCCTACTAAAAGGTCTGTCCCCACCTTCTCCCCTTCTGACTTTCATGCATGGAAAGGTCTCCTTGTATGCAGCCAGAAAGCACAGAGCTGTCCTTTAATTCTCCTCCTGGCTCCTCCTTAGAACACCCATGGAAAAAAAAAAAAAGAAAAAAGAAAGAAAATAAAAAACCAACAAAAAAATCCCCAATCCCTAAACAAAACCCTTGGCTTTAGTTGTGTGACCGATGAGCCGAGACCAGTGCATGTTGTGCCGGTCTGCACTGACTCACTGTCTCCTGGTGCTCTCCCGCTTGGACGTGCCTGTCTGTTGTCTGCCGAGTTAGACGTGGGTTGAGAGCGGTGTTTCGTGTGTACCCGCTGCCCAGCGTGACGGGGTTCAGGGATGGGGTCTCTGGCAGAAAAGCAATGTCAAAAATAACTGCTGTCGTTGTAGAGCAGCTCTGAGCTTCCTATCGTTAAATCAGTGTGCTTTGCCTGTTCATTTATGTGCAGTGAAGCCGGAGGTTTTTTCTGTCTGGCTGAGATGTGTGTCTGCAATTCTGACTGAAAGAAAAGCGTCTGGTCTTGTACCGGTTTTACAATCCTTTAGTGCTTCCCCCCACCCCCATGGGTTTAACTGGGGGGAGAGCTGAGTCTGGTTTTGTGCGTCGGTGGTCGTTTTTACATTGAGCAGAAGCAGTTTCGTCAAGGTCATCAGAAGACCTGCTCCCCTTCGATGGGGGGAGCAGAAGAGGTTGGGGGGTGTGTGTGTGTGTGTAACGGGCCGATTTACTGATCGCAGCCCAATTCCTAGGGGTAGCTCCCCGGTGAATGGCTTCTTTTGACTTTCATATCCCACCTGAAGATGCATAGCAAGGATGTCCTTGTTAAATGTAGGATGTGGACTGAAGCCGGACCACCGGAGCAGAGATCTTGAACTGCTCAAATGGTGGGAGGTTGCACCTTTGGCACAGCGCTCATCGGGATGAAATTTTACAACAGGGAGAAGAAAGGTCATCCCTTTAATTCTGCAGCAAAATAAAATAAAAAAAAAATGGTATTAAGCAAAGTAATCTCCTTTTTTCCCTCCCCCCTTGTTCTCTCTTTGGGATTTTAATGGGTTGCTGTCATGTTCAGCTGTGCCATGCCTGGTTCAGGATGCTCCCCTGTACCAAAAATAGGAAGCGGCTGCAGAGACTCCAGAGAAAAGCACCAAAGAATGAGCAGAAACTTGGAAAACAAGGAAAGGCTGAAGGGAATGAGATTGCTTAGTCTAGGGATGAGGGGGCTGAAAGGAGAAATAACAGGCCTTGAGTATGTCTGAGGTGGCCACGAAGGGGAAGGGAGTAAACTGTTCTCCGTGGCCAGCGGTGGGAGGCCAAGAAGTGCTGAGCTTGAGCTGCAGCAGGGGAAGCAAGTGTTAGGAAAAAACTTCCTAACCTCTGATTGCCAGAGCGATGGAGTAGTGGAACAGATGGTTTGGGGTGGGCTCGGAGTCTCCATCGGTGGAAGTTTCAAAGAGCAGGCTGGCCAAGCTGCACTTCAGGAGAGCTGATCCTGCTTTGGGGCAGTGGAATAAATGTGATGAATTCTCCAGAAGTCCCTTCCCGTGCTGGTTTAGGTGAATTTGTGGATTTTGAGCCTGAACTCAGGGAGGGCTAGCAAAGAGGCGTTGGGGCACAAATCACATCACCTGCTGATGGGACTCAGGGAAGTCCTCTGACCCAGTGCAAACAAATTCTTTGTAGAAAGTTTTGACAGTGCTGAGCTCCATGACTTAGCATCTTATTCCACCTGTCAAGCTGCCTTGCTGCACCCTCCTCCTCCCATGTAATCTCCAGGCTTAACTCTGAAAGACCATCAAGCATTTTAGCTGTTGTCATCTGTTGGGTGATTCAGAGGAGGGATGAACACTTGCTCCACCAGAGAAGGTTTTGCAGGTCAGGGAGTGCATTTCACTTGCAAGGGCAGTGCCTGCCAGCCCTCCTGCAACACCACCTCTCTTGTGCAATGCTGCACAAAGGTCATGCTCCATAACTTGCTTCTCTGCTGCATCATTGCTGATGAGTCAAAACACACGAACTCTTCCCTGCAACCTGCTCTTGGGGCCGTTTTGTTTGAATGCGGGGCTGTGTTCCTTTGCCCACTGTAACATTTTCTGGCAACAGTCAGATGGTGGTATATTGGCATCATGGTGCACTTGATCTAATAACTTGCAGCTATTTGAGGAGTGATTATGGGGATGATGGAGTCAAAACTCTTCTTGGCTGTAGCAGGTGACAAAACAAGGGATAACAACCACAGTAAGAGGTAAACTCTTCCAGTGAGAGGATCGTGGTATAGAGGAACAGCTTCCCATAGAGGCTGCAAGGTCTCAGTCTTTGGAGGTTTTCAAGACTTGAGGTGAGAACATCCCGGCTGACCTGATCTAGGCACACCTCAAATGCAAGGTCGGACTAGAGACCTCCCGAGCTGCCTCCAGCCCAACATTTCCGATACCTGTGTGGCACAGCGCAGTGCGGAGCCGCCAATCTAGGAGGCGATACAGCTGCTTTAGCCCAGCTCCCTGTGCAGGTGAATGGTCTCCGTTTGTTCTCTGCCAATGCAAGCAATCTGGGAGAAGTGCTGTGCTAGTGCAGCAAAGAGCTGCTGAAACTCAAACTGGTTTGGTCAGGGCTAACCAGCATGTCTTCCCGAGGCATTGCATCGATCAAGGTAGACGTGCCGGTAGAGGTGAGGAATCTGCGTGTGGTGTGGGGAGTGAAGCCGGTGTATTTTCCTGGTGCTTTGGCTTTGCTAAGACAGCTTGCGTGAATCTTCATCTGGCTGTCATGACCTCAGAGCTGGCCGATGGTCCTGGTAAAGTCCACAGTGGATGTAAAAGATTGGTGGTGGCAAAGCACAGCTTGAACCGAAGACAGGCAAACAATACTTAAGGAAAGTGTAAGAGGAAGCCGGCTTCATTTCTCTTTGGAAGAGAGCAGAAATGATACTGAAACCCTTTGGTGTTGCAGTTTTTTTCTCATTTTCTTTTAGTGAGTGTCAGACGCAAGAGGTGATGTAACAGTGTTTACCAGAAGCACATAATTTATAGCAGTGACTCAAAGGCAGAGCAAATATTATTTATTTGGATTACAGTAGCAGCTGAGGCAACTGGGATTGGGGCTCAATGCTCTGGGTGTTTGGCAGGACCACATCTGCCCTAAAGGATCTGGTCAGATGGGGATGCTGAGGCATGGAGCGAATCAGTGGTTTGGCTGCCCTTGCGTTCAGGGTCATTCCCACAGCTGGGAACTCAGCTTGGCTTTATCACTTCTACCTGAGCCGGGGGGTTCTGAGCCACTCGCAGGCTGCGGGGGATGCGTGAAGCCACAGAAGGGGATTGCAGGTGGTCCACAGAAGCACTTCTGGCAGGGATTTAGATGGCAAGGGTGCCGAGGTCATCTGGGGGCTCTCCGAGATGAGTTGAGCCAAAGGATTTGGAAATTACTGCTTTTAATATCAACTGCCCTTCCCCTCGGTACTGCTTTCAAGTCTTTATAAAGTCTCACTTCCCTATCATAATGCTTAGGTGGATGTTACAGCACCTAACAGTGGTGCTGAAGTGTGTTTATCCCTGGCTCAGGAGGTGGGAGAAATGAGGAAGAGAGACTTTGATTTACTTCAGGATGCACAGAGAGCAGCGATAGGACTGAAAGAGGTTTCTGAACCGCTGTCGCTGCTGTTCTGCACAGCCTGTACTTCACCTCTCAGCCCTTCTCCAAGGGAAAGACCTGTCCTGCTAAAAATTTGGGCAAAAGCAGGTTAAGCTCAGCATCAACAATATACAAACATTTATTATCCCACACTGTCCTTTGACTGGGTAATTTTATGGCATTTTAATTGCGGCACACCTAGGCATGTCGTTTGGTCGAAGGGCGTCGTGTAAATACAAGCTGTTGTGATTTCCTCATCCAGAGCTGCAAGCGGGAAGCCTGGCCCTGCCACTGGGGCTGTTGAGAGCCTGGCCCATGCCACCAGCTGGGGCGCCTGGCTCTGGAGAGGCTCCCAAAGCTGCGAAGCATCCAGAAAGTCTGCTGAAACATCCTGGATCTCTGCTGTGGGTCACTGCGCAGCACCTACAGTAGCATTCCTCCTGCAGACGAATAAGCTAGGGGCAGACTTGCCCTCCGAAGTTTCATTTGGTGTCTCTACAGTCTAGCGCTGGCTGCTGTAATGCTGTTTAAATAACAAAAATAGGTTGAGAACAGAAAAAACCTCATTCTTGTTTGTCCATCAGATGATCTCTGTGCTTTATTTCTGGCCCTTCCCCAGCACGCAGTCCTGTGGGCTTGGAAGGAGCTGAGCAGAGAAAGGCTGGGCTGGGTTTCTGTTTGCCTTTCCCAGTCTCTCATCCCAGCTGAGAAGTTATCGGTGTTAGAAATCACTGGTTTCCACTCTTGTGCACCACTATGTTAATATCCCACTGTGGCTGGATGCTTTTAGGTAAAAGCTTTCAGAGCTGCTGGCCTGGAAACGCTGGTGCGAAGTGGTGCAGGTCTCGCTCTCGCAGAGGGACAAGTGGGTTTGCTCCTCCTTAGGCTTTTTCAGTCTAAACCTGGAGAAATTGAATCAGCACCTGAACGCTTTGTCGCTGAGTGAACCCGGCTTTTTGGTTATCACGGGTTAAACCAGCAGCAAATTGGCAGCGAATGGCAGGAGGCTGTATAGATGCACAGTGTAGAGCATCCCTCTTCTTTCTGATTCAGGATTAGCAACAGAAAAAGCAAACATTCAGCATGTGGAATCACCCAGAGCAGACCTGAGACCTTAAGAAGAAATCCAGAGCATGTGCCCGCCTCCAGGCAGAGGCGCTTGCACCTAAGGCACGCCTGCAACAGCCTCCTTTTACCGTGTACAAAGGGATTCCTCAAGGTCAGCATGCAGACCTGCACAGTGCAGTCAGACCTGGGTCATCAATCATATCTAGCCATACCGCAACTTAAATACCTGTTGTATTTTAAAAAAAATAAAAATCAGCTTAGGTCAAAACAACAACAAAAAGCTCACAGGCATCTTTAGCCTGCAAGCTGTGCCTTTAAAGAATGGAAGGAAAATATGAGTGCTGGGAGCATATGTTTCTTGCTGTGTGAGATAGCCAGCGGTGCCTGTTTCTCCAATGAATCTGGAATAATTTGGTGCCAGCAACCCTGGGGAGGGGCAGGGGGGAAGGATTTCATCTCTGGATTTGTCTTTTCGTATTCAGTCCCTTTTTTTTTTTTTTTTTTTTTTTTTTTTTTCTGAGCTCTTGCGCAGTTTTCCTGGAGAAGGTCAGGATCTGGGAAATCTTGCATCAGTCTGGTTGTCTGCATTACGCTAATACCTAGAAATGAACTTCTCCATCCAAATGTGAATATTCTCACCCCAAAATGATGCCTCTTCAGGACAGGAGGTTCACTCTTGAGCCAGAAATGGGACATTTTTATTTATAGTTTTAAGTCTGGCTTTGAGGCAGGACCGGTTGAGAACAGCTCTTAGACATTTCTGTATTAAGTATTCAGATTGCTTCTTCCTTTCCGTTGCTCAGAAAGCTTTTCCATCTCTGCTTGCTCTGGGCTCTTCTTCACACGGCCTCTGAATTTTTAAATACTGTGTGTTCTGTCTCTTTTTCCTGTAACCTACTGACAGAAATATCTTCTGGTTGGTTTTGGGGTTTGTTTTTATTTTTAATTATTTATTATTTCTTTTGCTTCCCAGTGCCTTTGGACAAGTCTAAAATATTTCCATCATGTCTCCTGGATCTAAGATGCTGTCCTAATAGCATCTCAGTACTTGTTATGCATCTTGTTCCATTTAAACCTGGTATTTTCCAAAGGCGTTTGCTTTGGAAGGCATTTAGACATCTCTTTGGTAGAGTTCCAGCTCCTGCATCCATATGGTAAGATGGAAATAACATTCTGAGTCGAAGATTTGTGGTCTTCTGAATTTTGTAGATTTTCAGTGATTAAGTTTTGCTGATGAACACATCTGCTGCCTTGCCCGTTTGGGTTCCGCGCTGACCTTCTGAACATCCCCGTGGGCTTTCGTGTGGCTGCCAAAGGATGCAAGTTGACTTGCTAAACAATCTCCTTGGCCACTTAACATAATGCCCCAAAGGGGATCATGTCTTGTTTCCAAAACTGACTAGTAAACCTTCCTGTCCCTCCTCTTTTCTGGTGACATCGAGGTGTCTTCTAAATTTTCAGCTTCGAGGAGCTGTCACACATATGTTGTAGGTTTGGTGCTGTGTGCTGCTGTTGAACTGAGCAATACTTATGTTTGTCTACATTTTTTTATCTCATACGTAATGTCAGTACTCATGATAAATGGGGTTATTGGTCATTGCTACCAGTCCCTTCTGCAGATCTTCATCCACATACTGACTTAAGCATCTTTTTGGGGGGTGGTTGTTTACTTGCAGGGGGTACATGTGTTTTTTGACTGCCCTCTGGATGCTTTCGGCTGGAAAAGGGAAGACTGGCAATGTAATTCAGCTCAGGGGTTTGGTACTCCTCAGTTGCCTCTTGCAAAGTCCCAATCACCACCCCTATAGGGGCCACCTCGGCACTCCAGATCTCCTTCCTTCTCGTGATGATTCCAGGTGGGTTAGGGTTAGGGTTAGGGTTAGCTGTGTTGAGAGCCATCCAGCACGGGAAGGGGCAAACACAATAAACACCCCTTCTGGTGTAAAATAGCTGCTCTGGTTCCACACCATCAATGCTGCACACAGCTCCTTTGATCCCGGGTCTGTGTTGTTCCTCATATCCTAATATCCTGGGAGCTTCCTATCCTCCAGATAGGAGGCTTCCAGGAAAACCTCGTTTACTTTGACCCAAGGAGAACAGATGACTTGAGGCTTGTGTTCGCCGTCCCTCTTGCCTCCCCTGCCTGCTTCAGCTGCTGCCCACCGCACGTAGCGTCAGGCGGGAGCTTCCACCGGGGCGGTGGGGAACAGAAGGGCTCATTGTCGGGGGTCAGGGCGCGGGGCAGGGGTGGCAGGCGAGCGGGGTGCAGGGCTGGTGGCCGAGCCCCACTCCTACCTCCTGCCTGGCCTCGTATTCCCCATAGTGGCAGCCGTGCAGACAGCGAGCGGTCTGTGATTGCAGCAGGCTGAGAGCCTTTGAGGGAGGGGAATAAATAAAATAAATGGAGAAAGACACATACATGCCAAAAAAAAACAAAACCCAAAAAAACGACCAAAAAAACCAAGACAGGCAGGAGAGGTGGGATGTAGGGAATGACCAGGAGTGTATGGGGTCCTCCTGGCTGTGCTGAGCAGAAGGAGATGCTGGGAAATGGTGCAGGCTGGCCCCTGCTTGAGCCTTGAAGTTGGGGATTGAGGTTTGAAGCTCGACCTGGCTGCCTGGGTCCCTCTCTGAGCCCTCTGTGTGTGCGGAGCGAGGCAGGACAGGGAGCGGGGAGTTTTCCTGCCAGCAATCGGGACTTTATCCTGCAGCAATGTGTGTGTGGGTGGACCCCTGACACCAGAGTCTTTGGAGGAGAGTGAGGAGAGTGATTAGGAGCCTGGGAAAGCTTTATGTGACAGGCCTCTGAAACAGCAAAGGACAGCCACCTTCCAAAGAAAGTGAATGAGAAAGTGCCCTGATAAAAGCCTGCAGGGCTGTCGTCTGTGCGGGGGGTGGGGGCAGCATTTTAGCTTGGCTGGTGGGACTTCTTATCCAGGGTCCTTCTCCCAGGAGGTGGCCCAAAGCCACATCACCAAGGAGAGGGGTGTCCCACCCCATCACCTGAACCCCCTCTTGGAGAGGAGACATTTGTAGTCGGGAAAGGTGATCGAGTGTTTCTGATCCCTCAGCACCAGATGTAGAAGGAGAGCCGGTCACTGGTGTTAAAGTTTGTAAGATCTTTTTGTTTCTGCATCCTTCAAGTTCTGCCTCTGCTGCAGATGTGCGATGGGTGGGAAACATGCCTCCTTCTACCAAGTCTGAATCTACACCTTTTAAAAGAGATGAGACATGAGTAACATGCAACGGTAGAAGTCAATACTGTGAAGAAAACATGGGAAAGTAACAAAATTGACGTTTTGAGGTTTAAACCAGTCAAACAGTTGAGAACATGTCTTTCCTAGTGGTGGGGCTCCCTCCACCTGCCTTTTCAGAGAGCTTCTGCCTGCAACACGGTGTGCTTTGGTCCGAGACTGGCTAGATCCAGCACCATACCCACGGACTTGTTCCCAGAGCCTTATTCTGAGCTCCTGCCTTGCACTCCCGTCAGAGTCAACCCCAGGGAGGTCCTGAAAGGATCAGGCCGTTGTCTCAAACACTTGCAAAACATCTTGGCTGAGGCTTCGGCAGGGAATCAATCAATACGCTCTTTTTAGCATCAAATCAGTACAGCCAGCTGGCGTGCAGACGGGCTGATGTATCATGTGCTGTCACGGGGAGGTGTACCAAGGAGCAAGGTTTGAAGACGGAGTCATGTGTAGAGAAGAAGGTTGTCTGCATCCTTTTTTAATACTGAAGGCACTTCACGTGCAGCAGAAGGCAGGGCGTCTTACGAGTTGGTGTTGTGGAGGGTGCTTTGCAAACTACTCTGTGCTCAGTAGCGTCTGTTGGGTGTTCACAGTGGGGTCAAAAGTGAGCATTTGCCTTGGGGCAGGTGGAAACCGGACCTCATGCATTGGTTGGAACTGAAAAAGGAACGTAAAGCAAATTCTGTCCTGTGTGGTGCGTAGGATGCTTATGAGGCTTTTTGTATGAGTTTTTAGTTGACTAGGGTGTTTGATGAAAATATTCTCTTTGTGATGTTTCTCTGTCCATCCTGCTTCTTGGAAGAGTCTGTCATGATCCACTGAATGCTGTTAAATGCTGTCATTAAGGCTAGGTGGGGTGAAGCACGGACCTGCTGCTCTGACGTGCTTGTAATTTCACATAGGATTGAGTTGATGAGTACCACTTGGGGATGAGAAGCTTCAAGATTTGCATTTGTAATTAAGAAACGCTTTTAAAGCCTATTCTTTGCATTTCTTTGTACCTGAAGCCTCCCACTAACCAACTGTAGCTCGGGTTGTGGGGGAAGGTGAGAAGCCAGAACGACGTGTTTGGAGTTTACATGTTCACCCCTGTTGTGTGCATTACTGCTGAATCAGCTGTAATTTAGGCAAGATTTAACCTTCTTTTTTTCAGTGTGGAAGGGTCTGGTCAAAACCTGGGATTTGTTTCCTTCAAAGCATGGGAGAGTTTTGACTAATTATATATATTTATAAAAAAAAAAAATAAAATACCAGTTTGCTAGAAAACGGGACAGCAAAGCATGATCAGAAACACAGCTGCGGTGCTCTCCAAGTTTTATCTCCGACATCCATTCCCCATCAGTGTATATCCTGGAATATTATCATATCTGCTGCTCCCAATTTCCCACATTTATACTTTTGTACCCAAAGCCCAGTGGCATGGGCTGGTCTTGGGTTAATTTTCTTTCCCCCCAAGCTTTGGTCCTTGCACTTTCAACTCTCTCACTAATACTCATTCGCCTACTCTGAATATTACAGGGTCTTGGCATTATAGCACCGAGGTGGGTTGCAAACACAAATTATTTTAGCCGTGCACATCCCAACAGAGCAAAGTATTGGGGCAAGAGGCTGGACACTCATTCCGTTTCCAACCTTTCCACCCTTGTGCTGCCAGGCTGCTTGCTGGACTCTGGGGTCTCTGCTGTCCCTGCTTGATAAATAGAAAGTGAAACCAGGAAGGGAACCAGACGCTAACATCCTTCATCCTCATCTTCATTTTACCCATTTCTAAGCTGCATCCCGGCATGCTCTGCCCCTGCAGTCTTGCATTGAGAAAGTCCCAAGTTTTCTGAGCCGAGCTCACCTCGCACGTGCCCTGCCTTGAAACCCATCGGATGGGGTTAGGAGTGAATTCAGCCTGTTTAAAAACTCAGTCCGGCTGCCAGACAGGAAAATCTGATGAGCAGAAAGTCAATCAGGCATGGGAAAGGAGGGGGAAAACGCGAATGGTTGTTGCCGATGCTGCATTCGTTATGGGCTTGGCAGTGGGTTTGTGCCACATTGCAAAAATCAGTGGATTTACTCTGTTTTGGGAGTAAACACATGGCAGTGCACACGTGTGCTGGTAGGTGAACTCGGCTGGGTGGTAAGAGTAAATCTTGCTCTGCTTTCAAGAGGCTGGGACTAAAACATGGTATAATAGCGACGTGTATAATTTTGTACAGTGAGCTGGTAATTTACTGTGCTGTTTTAGCCATCAGCGCAACAGCTAGATGCTGTTAAGATAATTTACTGGAGGTTTGTGGTTATAAATAAGTTTCCATCGTGACTAAGGATTCTAATAGATACTAAATTAATCCAAGGGGGTTTCAGTATTTTTTTATTATTTTTTTTTTTATTGCATACTCCCCAGTGTTTCTGTTTTGACTTATTAATCTTAAGGAATAAGCTGAGGGATGGCTATTGAATGGGTTTTAACGTATAAAATAGGAGTTGTAAAAGAAAAAAAACCAACGCTGCACAATGCAATTAATTTAGTGTAATCAAGTTCCTCAGCAGTGGGATTCTGGGGTGTCCTGCTCTTGGCTGCTGATACTACAGGCGTGCTGGGTGATGTGCAAAGCTATTGTAGTGCAGTTCTTTGTCATACACATGTTCTTCATTTGAAATATTTTGGGTAAAATGGAGAACAGTCTTGTCCATCCATCCTGGCCTCATGCAAGATAAGTTGTGCAGAATTAAGAACCCATTTTTTAAATTTAAACACAACTGCATGCAAATGTCAAGGTACCCACGTATCAGCTCAGGACCTCAAAACCCCCCAGGACCTTTGCCGTGGATTTCCAGCCGTGTCCTGCACCCATACAAAGACCTCCCTTCAGCCACTGAGAAGCAGGCAGTGTGAGAAGCGATGTGATCTGCTGTGGGAATGCCTCGGCTCTCCTACTCTGCTGTCTTAATCCGAATAATAACAACAAAAAGTTTGAAGGCTTAGTTTGGAATTGGATAGCTCTCCAAAAATAGGCTCTCCCTGAAGATATCTCCTACTTCCTGCTGGGCTGGAAAAGCTGTGCTGACAGCCTTTGCTCTTGGATATTTAGGCATCTCCTGGATCCTAGATCATGAAGGAATGTAAAACAATAGAGGAAATCAGTTGAACTTGTTAAATTTCAGGAGAACATTTGGTCTGAGCTTCAGAAAGTGTTGTGTCCCCCGACTCCTCCTGTCTAGAAAGGCACCTGAGCCAAACCCCAATATTTACAAATATTTTTGACATCTTCCAGGTTTCGGAGCTCAAATGTTATTGAGATCTTCCAGGCTAGACCCTCTTTCTCTGACTAATAGATCTTGGCTTGAATGCGTTTGAGCTCCTGGGAAGTGTGGACCTCAAACAGGACTCCTTGCATTCAGAGTTGTGTTGGCTCCAGCTCCATCTTCATGTGCTCGGAAGTGGGGGGAGGTGTTGCATTACAAAACAAAAAAAAAAATCCCAACAAACTGCTGTTATTTTGTTATGTTGGAAGGTCTCTGACAGTCGCAAGGAATAGCTGATACCATCTGGTGTATCTTAGGAGTTTGTCATTGGGAGCTTTATCTCCACTCACCTTCAGGACGGTGGGCTGAGCCTGGAGGCGGCAGGCTCGGGAGTTTCTTCTCCGCAGCTCTCTGCAGGCAACATGTTTTTGGTACCCTCATCTTCCCATTTTATTTTAGTCTTCCTTTCTCCTTTTCATCTAACTCCTAACATTTAGGGGGTTGTCAGCAGGAGCCCGGTTTTTTCCAGTGTGTGACTTGTATTTTGCTTGCCAAGGACCTGGTTTTATGGCACTGAGTAGAGCCATCTCTGCAAGTCCATCTTAAGATGAGTAGGAATAAGCACAGGAAGGCTAACATGGCCATCACCATGCAGGGCATCCCAGACCCCCCCTCCAAACCTCAACACCCAGCCATGCCACGAGGAGCAACCCCCAGTTCCAAGCAGAACTCCACAAAACCAAGGCCAAGATACAAAAAAACAGTATTTTTAACCTGACTTGACATGTGGTGAGCCTGGGCTTGGGAAGCTGGAAAAATCTACATTTCCAATGTGGTTGATTAGGGATTTTAGTGTGAAACTCTTTCCTCTGTCCTCCCACTTGAAGGTTTCCACAGGGATTACTGGGATGATGCGGGCGGCTGGTATTTCACCCTGCTGTCTCCCCAGCCACACCAGCACCAGCTCTAAAACCCGTGTCAGGAACAGAAGTTCAGAAACACAGTCTCAACCTTTCCCGGCTTGTTTTTCCCATCTGTTTTTAACAGCGTGTTCTTGCCACTTGGACCTTTCTGGGCTCGATCTTGTGATCCCTGATGTAGTATGACATTTCCAGTTTATTAGGAATGCTTTTGTTTATTTGCTGGGTGAGGGTTTTTTTTTCTTTCTTTCTTTCTTTCTTTCTTTCTGTGTTTTGGGGGGGGGTGTGTTTTGGTTTTTTTCGTTTTCCCTAGATTGTGTGGAGGCTTTCTGCCTTGGCTGCCAATATAAACGTCCCCTCCGTGAAAGGAGGTGCCACCCACACCCGTCCTCTCTGAAGTCAGGACAGTTATCTCAGCAGTTGCAAGTCCTTTGAGTGGTTTGGGGGCTTTTATTAAACAAAAATGAAGGCTGATTGGTTTTTTTGTCCTGTCCTACCATTTCATCATAAAAAGGCAGGTCCTAGAGTGCTGAAGTGAATGAGTTTTTAAGAATCAGTCGTCTTTTTTAACTTGCTTAAGGGAGACCAGCAAGAAGGGACTCAGGACTTGAGTTTGCTGGTGGCATTTTCAGTTTACCGAGCCTGTCTCTGCTTTTCTTAGCAGATTGAGTTTATTGCCTCAAGTTGTGTGCAAGTATGAGTTCGCTCCTAAGCTGAAGATGGCTGGACAAGCCTTCACCTTGCTCGATCTTTCCATTTTGCATAGAAATCACCATGCTTTCCTCCAGTGCTGGACAAAATATCATCAACAGATGAGTATTGATGCCAGGACAATATCGGGATTGTGCTTCAGCTTTCCCATAGTGTGCTGCTCTCCGTAACGTACGTGTCCTTCTCTAAAACCTCCTCTGTTCACTTTGAAATAAATCAAGTGATACGTTTTGGTATACCTGTTTTCAGTTCCTGGTTGACGTAGATCCCACTGTAACACTTCAACGATGCTTAGCTGCTTTTTTAAAACACTTTCAGCTGTACTGTACCTGCCCGTGAAGCAAGCAGTAGTGTGAGAAACTGTGATCTGAGTGGTGTTTCATGGGGGTTTGCATCTAAGAAGCAATTTTCAAATGGGTAGGAGAGTCCTGTGAGTATCCAGGGAGGATAGGTTTATGGTGGTATGGGCTCTCATGCACCTCGGTGGAGCTGCCACCCCTTGCACCATGACGAGCAGCTGCTCAAAGTCATCTTCTTGGCCTGGGGGTAAAGAAGACATGGAGGGCAGGTTGCCATCTCCGTCAGGCTCATATTTATCAAACTGAACCTAATCTCAACTGCATTCCTAAGCCAGGAGTGCCAACATAGGTGCAACAAGCTCGTAGTAGAGATGGGGCTGATTTGTTTTGGGTCAGGTCAGCTTGTGCTTCGGTAAAGCTCCAGGACCAAATCTTTGGCTGCTGTGACCTGTGAAGGATACTTTGATCATGTGAAGGTGCTGCTGAATGCCTCTCCTACACCTGTGGTCCTGTACAAACACAACCCACAGTCATGGTCATTTGTTCAGCATGTGGGAAACCTTTGTTCTTTACCATCAGGATCAGAGTTTGGGTCTGTAGCCATAAGAGTTTGCAACCAAAAATCATTTACATAGCCAAAACTACCCAAAAAAGCTTGGAAAGTCCCAGGGAGCTCAGAACTGCTGTGTCTGCTTTTTGATTCTTTAAACCTTGGCCTTCCCAGGAAAGCAGAGATCCCTCCAGAGACCCCGCGACTCTGATTGCTTCCAGCCAAGCAGCAGGGGCATGTTTCTCTCCGGTGAATCTGGTTTCTGCATCAGCTTTCCCAGAGACCAGCCTTCAAGTCGCTCCGACTTTCCATTTTGTGTAGAAATCGCTGTGCTTCCCTCCGGCACTGGAGGAATATCATCAACAGATGCGTATCAATGCCAGAGCAATACTTGCTCTAAGGCAAAAGGAGCCTCTTAATATCCTCTCCCAAATGAACTGGAGGCCATGCTGATTCCCAGGGATTGCTTGGGGCACGCTTTGGACAGCATCTGCCCAAGGATGCTCCCAAAGACCTCACCTCCTCCTGTGCAGATTACAATTTGCTGGTACTCAGCATTAAACAAAGCCGAGGTGAACCTCATCTTCCTGTTGCATTAATTAGGCTTGTTTAATGGCAGATGTCATAAAAGCAAAAGAAACCAGCTCTGAGAAGGACTGATTGCAAGTGCAGATGCTTTGGAGAAGGATCAGGGTGACAATCTGCATGTGACAGCCGGTCCTCAACTGCGTGCCTTGTCCAGATTCAGGACTGAGGGATTTAGAGGGTAAAACACCAGGCAGTACCAGTCCGCTTGGATGGATTCAGCCGACTTGTTGCAGTATGCTGAATTAGCCTTTATGAGTTTATTTTTAACACTGGGGAAGTACTTGTCTGCTGGAAATAAAATCGATCAATACGCGCTCAGAGTCCTCGTCTGGCTTGAAATGGCTCCATGATGGATATGCGTTGCAGAGCCCTTGGAGGACACCCTCCGCAGGCGCTCGAGGATGGAGCTCGGGGGAATGATGGGGTAGGTGCTGCTGAGCCTGTGTGGGATTTGGCCTTTGGGGGCTTTTGCCCCAGGGATGCCAGGGTTTTGTGCCTGCTTAGGGCTGGCTTTCATCCTGCAGAAGGATATTGAAAATAATAGGGGTTTCTCATCCTCGTGGCCATTTTATGAGCCAGCCTCTAACCAGTGTCCCTGCTTCCCCAGGGAAGCAGCTGCTAATTTTTTCTTCGCTTGTTAGACTTGCAGCAGGCCTCCCTGCCGGAAGATTTCAGAACAAGGTTTTCAATATTCATAGACTTAACTACATCGTGAAAAAGGGGCCATTAGTTCCTCCAGTTTGATCTCAGATCATTAACTCCACGCTACTGCTTTCCTTTGCCATCATTTATTCTCCTTGTCCTTCCTAAGTGCTGTTTGTTTTTTATTGCTTTGTGTATCCTTTCAGCAATAGTGCTAGCATATTTATTAGTATTAATTGGCATATGTGCAACAAATGTCATGCAAGGATCAGAGAAGCCATAGCCTTGGAGAAATCAGTGTATTTATCCCACATGGGGAATCAGAGGCACCAAAGAAACCAGATGGGCATCAGCTGCAGGCATGCGCCAACAGAGCTGACCATGATTTCTTCCTAAAGGGCAGTTTGGACCTTGCAGTCATTGGCACACGCTTGCTTTGAACTACTTCAGCTGTGCCCTGGAAACGAGGTGCTACCCAGCTCTTTATTCCAGCAAAGCTGCCAGCTTTCGTGCCACCTTCAGCCTTGCGACGTGCATCGCTGCCTCCCCGTTGTGCCACCCAAAGCCCCCAGCCCGCAGTGGGCTGGGGCAGGGCTCCAAGGTGAAAACGGGAAAAATAATTATAATAATAGAAGAGACCTGTTCAGGAGATGATAATGCTAATAATTTTCTCAAGGCGTCACGCCAACTTGAAAGGTAAACGTAAAGCCAAGAAGGCAACAGGGAAGGCTGAAGTCCTGTTTTGTTATATTTTTACTCCACTGAGCTGTCTCTCAGTTGGCAGGGGACAATAGGCACTTGTTCCCAGTAAACGTCCCCCAGCTGAGGGCCTGTGCTGTGGAGGGGACGGGGAAGGGTCTCTCCGGGGTTCGGCTGCAGCCGTCGGTCCCCGGGGCTCAGCTCAGCCCAGCCGCCTGCGTCCTGCTGCGCCGGGGGAGTTTATTTTTCCAGCGCTCCTACTCAGAAACATCTGGCTAAAGGAAAAATTGTGGAGGAGGTTTAGCTCAAGTGAGCACAAAAACATGTGTCCTTGTAGCATGTTGCTTGCTGACTGGTGGTTTGGCTTTTTTCTTTCTTTCTTTTTTTTTTTTTTTTTTTTCCTAAGTGTATCTGAGAGCTTGGGAATCATGTGAGGAGGGTGGGGGTGATGCCTTTCAGATGCATGTGTGGCTGTGTAAATACAAGGAAGTGAAAACTTCTCTGCCTGATGCAAGTCCTCCCAGCCTGTTTTTTCTCTTTTCTGCTTTGGATGAATGAATATGAAGATGGCAGAGCCTAAGAAAGCCTTTAAAAGCTACATCTAAAACCCTACCTTAAGCTGCCGCTGTCCCCAGGGTGACCACCCATCCTCTTCCCATGACCCCCAGAAGACCCTGCATGAGGAAACGGGCTGGAGTGTCACACCGAGACCTCTTTTTTTACCCCATGATCTGGTCTCTGGGCGGGGGGAAAGGGGCGGGATGCAAGAAGATTTGGTTTCTGGACTTTAAAGCTGTGGAGCAAATGAGCTGCCCCCCTCCCTCTATCCCCCAATTTATTCTGGCACACAAGCTCCTCTTTTCTTGCCCTCTGCAAGTGAAGCATTGCTTCATCCAGAGACGAGATGCTGAGCAAACAAATTGCAGGTCAGAGTCTCCCACTCCTTCCCCCCGACACATTCCCGTCCACGCATTTTTTGTGCGCCATCCCCACTGCCTTTTCCCATGCCCTTTGGGGGGAGCAGGGTGGGTACGCTGGCTGTCAGCACAGAACGTGGCCCCGCAGATGCGAGCTGCCTTTGGCAGGCGAAAGGGGGGCTGTCTGGGGAACGGCTTGGAAGCCTGGGCAGATGTTTCCATGCTTTGCCACGAGCTGGGGTCAGCAGAGCTGTTCTTGAGGGGAAAGCGATGGTGCCGCGCCATGTGGCAAAGCCGGTTGCAGGCGCTGAAGTCCTAATCCAGTCTGTGCTAAACCCTTTCTTGGGTCTGTGGGGTGGCAACAGGGTGAGAAATAAATCCCCCCTCGCCCCGTGGGGATGTGGATGAGGAGTGATGCATGGGATTTCTTTACCCTGGAGTGGAGCATCCCAAGGAGGAGCTGTGAAGCTTGGCTGGTAGCAAGGTGGGGGTTGAAAACCCCCAGCATGCTGAGACAACTGCTAGGAAGGAGTGTCAGGAAAAGAGGGAACCATAGAATTTTAGCTGTTCTGGAGAGAAAACCAGAATATTATGGGTGCTTCTGACACGGGGCAGAAGGTTAGCAGAGTGGAAGGTGATTGCCTTTGGGCTTCATCCTTTTCCCTGTAACATGAAGACCATTCGCTTCTCAAACCACCTTGTGAAGTTAAATTCACACCTCCCAGGAGTCTGGAGGGCTCTGGCTTACGTCTCCAGCCGGTGTGATGGGCCTGAGTGAAGTGAGCCTGAGGGTACCGCTCCAGAAGGCAGAGAGGTAGTGATGCAGAACCACTGCTGCATCTGCTAGTCCTTGACATTTGTGCTGCCTTGGCCAAAAAATCCATGACCCAGATAAAGACAGAGATGAGGCTTTGCAGGCTGGCTTATTCCACTGAGTTTCAAGCACCTGCCATAACCAGCTGAATTCTCCTTGGGCTCTTTCTCTAGACAGTTATTTTGTTTTCTGGCCTGGAGCTGATACAAGGACGCTAAATGAGGATTTAATAGCGAACTGATTCATCTTGACTTGATCATGCTACAGGCATGCAAGTCAAACCAGCATCCAGGAGGCTCTCTACATGAGGGTGCTGTGATGCCCACTCATGGGCAAGGTGAGCTCATACGTGCACAGACCATGCCCAGGGTGGGACATACCATGAGCTGGTTTCTAGCTGCTCTGGTTGGTCATCCAGGGGACTTTGCAATTTCTCTTGTATCTGCTGCGGGACTGACTTGAGGTCGTTGGGTTACCCTGGGATAAAAGATGGTGGTCCCACATGAAGCCATGGTCCACAGGAATTCAGGAGGGAGGCAGTGGGGGTACAGGTGATAGGACCAGCTTACTGGCCCCGTCTATTTCTCACATGGGTTGCTGAGCTGTGGTTTTGTCCATTAGGGAATAATTATGCTTCAACGTGTGCTTCTCCTCCTGAGTTCTGCAGGATGGGAGAGGATGCCTACAGGACATGCCTACAGTTTAATCCCAAACTCCACTGGATCCCAAACACAGGCATGATACTCCATGAAGCAGAATAAGGTCAACATGTGAAAGGACACAGCTGGGTGCCCCGACCTTCTTGTGATAGACTCTGCACCCCTGTAAAATGCCAGTGTGGTCCCTGCAATTAAGAGTTTCTGATTTATCCCTTCCAGATGACAGACTTCTACACTGGTCTGCTAGGGTCAGGGATACATGGGCAAGGGCGCTAAGTCTTTTGAAAATTAATTATTTGGTTTTGTAGTGTGATTTTCTTTTTGGTTTCATCCTCTCCTGCAGTTTTGAAGGTGCTGGGAAGTGGCGTCTCTGAAGGGGCTTCTCAGAAAACATCGTTAGATGTGTAACTTTGTCCTTGGGGGGTTTTGTTTGTTTGTTTAAGTGGTTTGGGGGAAATTCCATCTGCTGGAGTACAAAGCTGATGTGGGATAAAAGGGACCAACTTGGACATGAGCATGAAGATCTAGCAGGACGTGGTCCAGTCCAGTCTCAGTGGCTGCAGGATGTCTTCTTGGAGTGTTAATGGGTTTAGACTGACTTTTCAAATAGATCTCTGAAGATGGATGGGAAATCCAGCAGAAGGTGGTCATCCAGGTCCCTCACGCTCATCTGGGAAATAGTGCAGGAGCAACATTTTGTCTCTGGCAGCTCCCTGCTGAGGAGGTCCTTATCAACTGCCCACCTCTTGGCTCAGCCTCACCTCCTGCCCCATGCCTCTGGAGCCTGCATATCCCGGAGGACTGCTGGGTAAAATGGGGGGGGGGGGGACACGACCTCTATTGCAAAGCCTAGAAGCTGGGCCTGTTTTACATCAAGTGCTAATGGTGTAAGATCTTGAATGGAGCTGTCAATGTGAGCTGCAGGACTGTCTCAGCAGAGAAGGAGAAAAGGACTTTCACTTCTCGTATTCCTACCTTGCCACTTCTGAGTTTTCCTGCATGGCTCAGTCAAACCAGTCCTTTCCCCAGGAGCACACACAGTGGAAATTTGAAGATTCGGCTTCTTCCTGCAGCTTTCGTTGCTTCATCGGGTCCGGAGTGTTGACTCATCAGTCTTTCTTCACGTGATTCCCTCGAAATAGCTTCCCTCAGGCAGACGGTGTGAGGACCGGACAGCCTCACTGGCACAACTTCTCTTTGAGAAGCTGCTGTAGCGGCTGGTCCCTCTGGGGCAATTCTGGTCTCAAAGTTTCTAACTTTTCCTAAAAGCATTTAGAGGAAAATCTTCTCCAGTGGTGTCTTTACCTAAAGGTGGACAGCTTTTGTGAGTGACTCGAAGAAACAGCTGACGGCCTTGTGTGCTGCCTGTCATCTGGGTCTCTAAAGTGTTTTGAAATCTTGGACGAAAAGTCGCTCATCCTGAAATGTCCCTCCTTCCTCCCATTGGTCATGGTGCCAGCAGGAATCCTGACACTCTGAATGAGCTCATGCACCACCTCTTCTGATATTATCAAAAGCCTTCCGATGTAGGCTTCTCTCACTTCTTGGGGTTGCTTTTTTAGAGCAAACCCAAGGGTTTTTTGCAAGAGCCCAGCACGGTTGTCTAGGAGAGCAGTGGTTGCTGCTGAGTTGGTCTCTGGGCTGACCCCGCAGCCCGTTGCTTGCAGCTTTCTCAGCACTCCGGGTCCACTCCACAGGCTTCCACGCGGCCCCGGGTGCCAGCTAGCATCACTGTCTAAGAATGAGAAGTAATTTAGTTCCTAAGCAACCTCTCAACTGGCCTCTTGCTAAAGAGTGACTTAGCATTTTCCAAAGGAAAAAAAGAGTCTGTGGATAGCAGTATGTCAAGACAGGTTCTTCTGATGTGCTTAACCCTCTGGCTGCTGGTTTAATGAGCATCCACCGAGCATCAGCTAGCTGGGGCGCTGCCAGCAGGGTTAGGGTGCTGTGGGAAGCCAAGTTCAGCCCATCTAGGGGGAGCTCAAATAAGAATTAAAATCTGTAACTGCTAAGATGTTTCTAGGATCACAAGGACTGCCCTTTTCCCTATTTCTCGGTGCTGCTTTCATTTTTCTCCTGACCTTAGGATGTTCTGCTGTCAGTTTGTTTCATCTTCCCTCCCACCCTTTCAAAATCCCAGTGAAGTCAACAAATGTCATTTTAGAGGGTGTTTCAGAGGGTGTTTCTGCTGTGCTGACTGTTGGTTTTATTTCAAATCCATCAATGCCCAGCCTGAAAAATGAATTAGCCGGTCACATCCCTGTCCTAACCATCTTTGTCTATCTGAGATACATTCCTACCACCTCCATTATAGCTGTGCCTCAGTAAATCAATATTTTTACTCTGTTTATCCTTTTCACATCCTTGTAAGACAAAGCTTCAGGTGAATCATGATTTTCCCAGGTTATTATTATGGAGAAGCCAGAGCCAAAGTATCAGGCTGGATTTGTACCTTCAGGGTACCTGGCTTTCACATGGGATGTGCTGACTCCTCACCTGCTGTTTTCATATGGGTCCATCAAGTGACTCAGCTTCCCTGTTGAGCTGGGAGGTTGGAGGGTGAGAGGGTGTTGTGTTTTGAGAAATGACTTTAGGGAAAGGACAAGCAGCTTGAAAGGAAGATGAAGGAAATGGGGTGGGGGAGGTCATCCACTAGAGGCCAGAATCAGTGAGGTGGAAGGGACCTCTGGTAGTCACCTGGTCCAGCCCTCTTTCCTAAAGCAGGGTCACTAAGTGCAGATTGCTTGGGATTTTGAGTAGCTCCAGGGGTGGAGACTCCACAGCCTCTCTGGGCAGCCTATGCCAGTGTTTGACCATCCTCACAGTTAAAAAAAAAAAATATTCTTCTGTTTAAATGGAATTACCTGTATTTTTAATTTGTGCCCATTGCCTCTTGTCCTGTCATTGGACACAACTGAGAAGAGTTTGTCTCGATCATCTTTAATTCCCCCCCATCAGGTATCCATGCATCTGGATAAGGTCCCACTGAGCTTTCTTTTCTCCAGGCCCAACAGCCCAGCTCCCTCAGCTTCTCTCATGTATCAGATGCTTCAGTTCCTTCATCACTTTTGTGGCTCTCTGCTGGACTCTCCCCGGTATGTCCATGTCTCTCTCATGCTGGACAGCCCAGACTGGACCCAGCATCTGGAAGTGTCCCACCAGGGCTGAGCTGAGAAGAGGGGAGGGATCCCCTCCCTCGACCTGCTGGCAACACTCAGCCTAACACAGCACAGGAGGCTGGTGACTTTCTTTGCTGTGAGGACACATTTCTGGCTCATGGTCAACTTGGTCTCCACCAGGATGCCCCAGTCTGGTGGATAAAGCTGCTTTCCAGCAGAGACCCACCTCACTGTCCAGTTATCTAGCCCATACTCCACCAGTTTGTCTATGAGGACCTTATGGGATGCATTTTGAAAGAAAGCATTACCAACATCCCAATGAGAAGCACCCACTGCTCTCACCAAGCCAGTCATCTCCCCATAGAGGGCTATCAGGCTGGCCAAGGGTGATTTAGGGGTCTCACTACAAAGTTGTGCAGGGTCAGAGGGGATTGCAGAAGGTTGGGGTGATGTAATGATAGCTGCAACAGATCTTTCAGTTTTGTTGGAGCATTTCAGCCCTGATATTCTAGTAACATCTAGCAGCAGGGGACATGTCCCTGGGCAGGCACAGGGCTTCTCGATGGAGCTCAGCAGCACACAAGAGGTTATCATTCAGGATTTGCCCCCATGGCTGCCCCTACAATGAGTGTACTGAGGCCAGCACGTATCTCCTGGTCCACTCACATCCTCATCTGTGCCAGGAAGATGGCTCTTCTCTCTCCACATGAAGCCACATGTCCCCTCTGTCCTCCATGCAGCAACACACAACTCAGCTGCTATGCAGCAAGGAGCATTTTCTTTTTCTTTATTTTCCCCTCTTTGATTTGCTTTTGCAGAGCTGAGAGAAATAGAAATAGGAGTGACAGCTCAGTACACTCATGAAGCCAATGGCCAAGTGGGGCTTTGCCTGAGGAGCTGTTCTGCCAAGTGAAGTAACTCTTTCTAACCCGGCTGCTTGAAGCCAAAGAAGACATAAATGTGTCCTTGCATTAAACAAGAGCCTCGACAGCTCTCAGGGGTCGGGTTGAAGCTGGGAAGTGTTGATGGCAGGTTTGGGAGTAGGACCCAAGCTTGACCTAGTGGTTGCTGATGACCCCTCTGCTGCAGCAAGTTGTATATGTGTACTAGGAAAGAAACGCTATTAATTTTTATTCCCCTTTACTTCAGAAAAAAAAAAAAAAAAAAACCACCACAAAAAAGCCCAGCCTGGCAGAGATTCAGCATGCCAGGAACGGGCAGGCACACTGCCTCGTTTGTTGGAATGGCCGACAGATTAAATTAAGGTTTACAAAAAAGAAAAAAATGAGAGAGGGAGAGAGAGAACAAGTGTCTTCTATGGGCAGAGTTCATTCGCAAGTCACTCATTTCTCTTGCTCTTCAGGGAGTGATACGAGACAATTAGCTAATTGGTTTGGGGAGGTGACCTGTCAGTGACTCAAGGAGGAAATGTCTCCTGTGCAGTTTGACATAAAGAATATATTTTCAGCTCGTTGTGACAGCTGCAAGCACCCCCCATTAAAATCAAGCATGTAATGGCTGTAATAACAGCAAGCTTGGAATCCATCACAGCAAGGGAAAAGCAATGAAAAACCTGATAACACGCACTAAATTGCAGCCGGAGCTAGTACGTTAAGTTGTCAGGTTTGAAATATTTCTGAATTATCTCATCATTAGCGCTGCGTAAGCATCTGAAGCCTTTCTGAGGTTAAAATTCGGCCCCAGTTACCTCTTCAAGCCCCGCAGTTCAGCCACTCATCTGCCTTCAGAGCCAGGTGCTTGTGTGTCTTCGTGATGGAGACGATGATTGTGTGTGAAGTTGGAAGGACTTGTAATCTGGGATTTCAGCCCAAGATTTTGAAAAGCGGGGCTGCTTTTTCAGTTTGCAAAGAGGATGCGGATTTTCCGCCTTTTTCTGTAAGTTCTCAAGACCTGAGAGTCAACGGGTTGGCTGCCTGCGTTGGGCAGCATTTGGGGTAGGACCCAGGCTAAGGTATTTGAAATGTTCCCATCAACCTGCCATCCTTAATTTTGCATGTTTTAGCAAAAGCAGTGAGCTGGGGAGAAGCAATGAGAAGGGAAAAGATTAGCCAAGGAGGCAGTGTTACCCTCCTGCCCTCAGACCCATGCCTGCATACCCCCTTGACCACTGATCCCCCTGATGTAGCAAAACCCAAAATACATGTTGCAAAGAGACAGCGGTCATGAGATAATTAGACGAAGAAAAGCAGGAAGTCTCCTTCAGACCAAGTGATGTAATTTTCCACAAACAGACCTTCATTCACATGAACGTTTCAAAAAAAAAAAAAAAAAAAAAAAAAAAGAAATACAAGTAGGGCAACTACAGCTTTTAGCTGCCGATGGTTTGGAGGAGCAGCAGATCTCAAACTAGTGCTAGGAGGTCCCTGGTTTTCCTTATGGAGGTTGTTGGTCCTTTCTGAATATCAGGTGCCTGAAATAATAATAATAATAACAACAACAATAATAATAACAGTAGTAGTAGTGGTTAATAGTAGTAGTGGTGGTAGTATCATCATCATTATCGTCAATTATTGTTATTATTGTTATTATTGTTATTATTATTATTATTATTATTATTATTATTATTATTATTATTATTATAAGGTTTTCAAAATTTTGGCTAGCAAAGCAAGTCTCCATCCCTTCCCACAGCCCCACCATTCACTAACGTGTTCCATGCTCCATGTTCACGTGGGACAATATTCGTGCAGGAGGAACGGCTTTGCTGGTGTTTGGTGGGTCTGAGTTTCCTCACTGACCACAGCAAGGGTCAGCCCTGGGGATGGGAACAGCAGAAACTGGAGATACGGTAAATAAGCACATCATGCCCTAGAGGCTTCTGGCCACCTGATGCTCCCCATTCCTGCCCTGCAAATCGCTATGGGAAGATACGCTGCTGGGTCCCCTGCGTGGATGGGCAGGGCTTAGGGCTTGGTGGGAGATCCAGGAGCACTGGGTCAGTCCAACACCTGCTTGGGTTGATGAGTTCAGGCAAACGGTGTTTATGTGATAAATTAGGAAGGGCAATGTTTTTCCTCTTGCTGGTGTGTTTGTGTCGGACAGTTTCACCACAGCACAAACAGGAGATGGCTGCTATTTTAATCATTGCTACACAAGAGTTTCTCATAAAGGTCATAAAATTAAAATAAACCTCCATGGACTGACCTGTCATTAGTGGCAAAATCAGCTATGTATGTCCCACTGCAGCATAACAGTGTAGGAATGATTTACTTAAAAAAAAAAAAAAAAAAAAAAAATGAGGAAAGAAAGAGACATTTTCCAAACCCATTTATTTTTATTTGTGTTGCAGAAAACTTTTAAAATACCTAATTTACTAACTTTTTCCTGAAGTATCAAAAGTTGCTGAAGCGTGTGGAAGTATCAAAAGTTGTTGAAGCGTGTGGACAGCTCGTGTTTCTCCATCCTACCCTTCTGACTCCCTTGTTTTCACCCCTGAAGATTACAGACCAGAAAGAGTGGCAGAGCTGAGATCCATGCTGGATCGCAGAGGGACTGGATTGACGTGGAGAGGGAAGTAGGGGCCAATGAAATAATTACAACCCTGTAGAACAATTCAAAGGGTTCTTCTGCAGCATCCAAAAGAGCGTATTGCTCAGCCACTGCTTTCTCACTTCATGCAAGCAGTGCTGGAGGCTACTTGGTGACCGAAAGGGTGAAGCTCTGATTTATCTAAATGACCTCATGCAACATTTGGGGTTGAAGTTCCCAAATCTGTAAATTGCAGCCACACAGGAAAAATTCCTTCCTGAGCACTGAATTCCTTCGGGGTTTATTTTCTCTAATCCAAATACTGTACTCTGGAGCAGTCCAGTACATCTTCAGTGTGTTGTACAAGAGAAGGGATCAAAGCTCTTGTCAAAGAGATCTTGAAACCCCTTTGCGCAGCTGAGGGAAGTTTCTGGCTGCTAAGAGGCTGATTTTCTTAAAAGTTTTGTCTGCAAAACCTTGAAGTCAGGTACCGTGCCCAGAGCCTAGATGAGAGGCTTGTCTTGAACCCTGGGGAGCTGCGTGTCAGGAGCTACACTTTAAACTAGATGAAGGGCTAAGATCTGAACTGTTTTAAGAGGCTGAGATGTGAATTTTTTGATAAATCATTTTTGGGGTCAGGTAAAGTTAAAATACTAATGAAAAAAATTACAGAGAAGGTTTGCTTTTCCTTATTCAAGAGGGAGATTCAGTGGAAAGAAGGACTAAAAACCCCTTTCTGGCCAGAGCAGGGCACCATCTTCCTGGATTCAGGGCATCCCATAGGGATCCCTCCCAATTTCATTGATCACTGTGGCTGGTAGGGGACCTTCTGCCTAATTTTGGCAAGGGTACAATAGGGGGGTTTGTCATTGGCTGTTTTCCTGGGGCTGACTGTAGTCTGCTCTGAAGGCACTAACATTGGTTCAGGCTGTTTGCTGGGAGATACTTGCTGAAATCTCCGCAGAGGTACAGCCGCTTCAGGAGGTTTCTATAGATACATCGGCTCCCTACAAACATCCTGCCGGGAAGAGGAAACATTTCCTCTGCCCCAGGGTAACCTGCCTTCCTATAGAAAGAGAATTGATGTTTCCGGACAGAGCATATGGATGTGGAAGAGGAACCTGCACATGCTCCTGCTGTGCCCCAAGGGCCAGCTCCCCCGTTGGCCGAAGTCAACGGGATGGCTTCGCATGTTGAGCAGCATTTGGAGTGGGAGCTGCATGAGGATCCTTCCTGGAGACATTCTCCAGGTGCCGGAGGGAGCTCAGGGCACTTGATTCCTCCCGCACAGCAGCTGTGCATGTGACAGAGGTCTGTTCTGGCATGCAAGGCTTGGAGCTGGAGGTAGCGTGAAAGTCGTTGAGTGTCATGCCCTAAAAAAAAAATAAAAAAAAAAATACCAAAAACCAGGGAAAACGGGAAGAAAGAAGCGAGGCAGAGAGGAAGACTCCAGGAAATGAGGTGGTTTTTTGGTTGTTTTATGCTCTTTTTTTTTTTTTTTTTTTTTTAATAAAATGTCCAAGAAAAGATTTCCTGCTGCACAAAAGGGACAACAGAAGAGGGAAGCTTTTCCTAAAAATAACCGAGAGCTGCCTGGCCTCACTAGACAGCTCCTCCACAGGGACTCTTGGGTTTGATGGGGGATGGATCAGCCAGCTCCCAAGGGCATGTCTGCTGCAGCCCTCTCCTTCTCATTTGATGGCAATGCATTGATCCAAAGCCAAACGGACTCTTCCTCTCCTCTCCTTTCCCCCACCTTTTTTCCACCATGCGCCAGAAATATCTGGAGGTCTGTCATCAAGAGGTGGTGGGGAGGGAGGGAGGTGTCTGCAAAAGGGAAAGGCTGGGAGGAAGCCTGGGTTGCTCACACATGCCAGGCAAGAAGTTAGAAATAAAGAGGGTGCAATGGGATGTCTTGCAGAATCTGAGGGTGTTGTGTATCTGAGAGCAAAATGTGACTCTGCAGGTGTTAATTCTGTGAAGATGGTTTAGCAATAGCGTGGTGCCTTGGGTAATGCGACCAGTAGGTGAAAGAATGTGATAATTGGGATTTTGGGGGTGTTGACACATAGCATGGGCAAGTGGGAGTATGTGGCAGTGACTAGCTGCCTGCTCGTCTTACTCCTGCTGCTATCCATCACTGAGAAAGGGGAGCAAGGTGAGATCTGGTACAAAAGGGGAGCAAGGTGAGATCTGGTACAAAAGGCGAGAGGTGAACTCCTCTCGCCATCTCTCCCCACCATGCCTGGTGCTCATCTGAAAGGGCACTTCTCACAACCACCCTCTTCATGTCCTCAGAGAGCTGGCAAAAAAACGCACAAAAGGCAAAATAACACGAGGCAAAAAGCTGAGGATAATTCCCAGCTTCAGCTGCTCCAGTGGGCATTTCTTGCAAAAGGAAAAAATATACGCTCTTAAGTTTCCAAAACACAACAAAGGACAAAAACAAAAAGAGAAGAACTTGTCAGTCCATACTGCTGGGATTGCTTGGCACCAGCGGGGTCACCACATGTTAAATACATCACCAGCAGTTTTATAGGGGCACAGCTTCTTTGCTGCAGCTCAGCCCCATCCTGCAGACCCTGGGTTGAATTTCCAAAATGCCACTTTTCATTGCCATCTCCTGGTTCAGTACAGAGCTGGCCTCAGGATTGCTTTGGCTCAACACAGCAGCCAAAGAGGCTCCTGGAGGGAGCTGATGCTTTTATGGAGGAGGAGATTATCCACTTTTTAATGATGTTAAAGTACAGACAAAAAGCTTTGGGAGCATTGTTATCTGATCCTCTTCCTTGCGTCAGCCACAGCTGCAGTCAGGGGGTTCTTAAGCCCTGTGCGCTGAGTGTGTCCTCCGCTGCCTGGATCCGGGGGATGCCTTTCCCAAACCCAAGCAGTGTTGCTGTTTTGGGGGATTCCTCCACCTTCTTGGGGGCATACGATACTGGCCATGCTTCAGGAGCAAGGTAGAGGCTGGAGGACCTTTGGCCATAAGCCAAGCTAGCAGATCCCGGGTAGTCCTTAGGAAGACATGCTGACTATTAGGTGTCCAGCATCCCCAAGCCAAAACCTCCCAGATTTCAGCAGATTTTTAGATCTTCCTCTAGAAAACCAGGGGGCATCACCCAGTCAGCAAGATGGGAAGTTGCTGCTGTGGAGCCACAGCTTTCTTGTAGCAGCATTTATGGCTGAGACAAGTGGCAGGGAAATTGTTGCAGCCTCTGGAAGAGTGCCAAGGGGCTGCAGCTTTTGATGGCCATGGTGGCCCTTGCATTCTTCCCTTTGATGGAGACATAAATCCAGAATAAAACGTTGTCTGGATGTTAGCCTGAGTGTCTGAGATGAAAATCCAGCCCTAAATCTGTATTTCTGCTGCAGTGGTGACTTGGGCCAGGCTGGAGCAGGTTTCGCTGTTGAAATCACACCTTTTTCCATATAAAACCTACATCCTTCTGCCTGATGCTCCCTGCTGCTGGGAACCTCCCATGAGGTCATCACCATCCTGTTCCCCATTCCTCGTCCTATTCCAGAACCCAGAGCTCCCTGAAAGCAGTCACATCCTCCTAGCTACACTTTAAACTTCTTTAGTTAAATGATTCCTGTCTTGAAAAATGCAAAAAACAAAAATCCATTTCCTTGAATTTTTCAGAATGGCATGAAGCATTTGGACATGTGAGAGACCAGAACATGCACAGAGTAGGTTGCTGGACCCAACCTGAGCAAGCCTGGGGTAGAAGAGTCTTATTCTGAAAATAGCCATCAGTTCTTGCTCATGTATGGTGTCCTGGACAAGCTTTTCATCCAACCCTGATCAACAAAGTTGCAAGCAAAGGACATTTTATCCGTCCTGTGAGGCTGTGCATAGGAAATACAAACAAATCCTTCCTGGGGTGTGGTTCTTACATGCTCTTCTTGTATAACCTTGGTCGGTTCCTGGATGCTCTGCATGGTGCCACATGATGATGTAATGATTGTCATCACTGGTATTTTCACATTCTTGCCCAAATAAACCTTAGGGCTCCCTGGAGGAGCTTCCCAGCTGCTGTAGTAACCCTACTTGGGGAGCACACAGGGGTGCCAAGACATGTCGGGGAGTGAGGGTGGGGTGGGGTGCGGAGAAGATGGGTTTGTGCAACCAAAGTGACACTGTAAGAGGTGAAAGGGGGTGAACAGGGTACTTTTTGCAAGAAGTGGGTTTGAAATGGGGTTTGTTGCGCATAGCAAACTCTGAGCATATGTCTTGCTTTGTAGCCCCTAATGGGATCGGTGTCCCGGCCTGGAACCACTGTGCACTTCTGTAAGCCTACAGATGAGAAAATCACTTCCACCACGATGTAAGAATTGCCCCTAAAGACATGAGCGTGGGTTGGCAGAGCCACTCATGGCCACTGGGCCAAGCACACAGCCATCTTATGCCCCCAAGCAGCCCAGAACACATCAGGTTTTACCGCCAAGGCAAGCTGAGGCTGTCCCAGCCAGGGATGGGGTTCAGTGTTTGGCTCCAAAACAGCAGCACTGGCTTGATGCGGTGACGTTTAGCTTCCCCACCACTGCTTGCGAATGCATCAGGAATCCAATGGGGTAATTAAATCACAGGAGCAATTTACTATAGGCCTGTTCCACGCAGCTGCGAGATGGCTGCCAGTAAATACAAGAATATCAATATTGCGGAGTGACCGCAGGTTTGGAAATCAGTGACACAGCAAGTGCAAGGCATTTTAATGCCGCAGAGAAGAGGAGGGAGGGATGCCAGAAGCCAAAGACGTGCTGTTTGCAGGTAGCAACACGCTAACGAGCAACATGTCAGAGCCTCGTTAGCTCCCGAGGCAAATGCACTGCGCTCAGAGGGTTTTAAAGCTCTGTGCCATCGCGGAGGGGGGTGGCATCTCCACAGCATCTCAGGGAGCACAAGCGCTCCAGGCTGCACAATAGCACCCCGGTGAACCTGGTGCTACCTCTGCCTTTTAGGAGAGCATCTCTGTGGTACCCTAATGTTGGCAAATTAACGTTTTTATTATGGAAAGTTGAAAGCCTGGCTCCAGGCATTGAAGAGGTCCATGCACCATTGTCACATCTTCGGAGATGTCCCACTCCAGCCAACAGGCATCCTGCCCACAGCGTGGCAATGAGGTTCTTCCAGTGGTTCTGCCTTGAAGCAAGGGCTAAGAGTCAGGTCTGGGAGAGTGCAGGGTGGTGGCCATGCCTAGACACTCTTTGCTGAGCAAAATATGCAGGTTGAATTCTTCCCAGAGCACTGCATGAGTAAAAAAAAGCTGGGGAAAGGGGTTTTAATCTCACCTGGAACTTCCATGTTGCTCCTGGATGAATTTAAGGGAGGGAGCGGTGGCTACTCTCCTCCCACGAGCAGATGCGGTCAGATGTCTTCAGCCCCCCTGCCACAAGCTTGTACCAGCTCTTTCCCCCCATACTTTCCCGTGCTTCACATCCAGCACCGTGCAAACGGCTCCAGCCTGGGATAATTCAAAACTCTTTTGCTCCAAGAGAGCAAGAGGTCGGGACTGCATGTGTTACACAGAAACTTGCCTTTTTGGGGCAATTTGAAAGATTCTCCCTCTCATAATAAATCCCTGCAATTTCCAGGTGCTTTTTGCCCAATGTGGCTTTCCCTTACGTTTCTGTAGCTGTGTAGGGCAGCTGAAATAGGCATTCATTCCAGGTGGACACAGCTTCACACAACTGGCTGGCACGTAGATGTCCCATCAGCCCATCAGGAACGTGCCACATGTACATCAGCAAGTGTGAGTTGCATCTCCTGCCAGAAGACAATACAGATTGTGGGATGAGGATGTCCTTCGATCCTGAGCATGAGCCGGGGGCACGGGTCCTTGGCTGGCCAGTGTGAGCCCAGCCCTGCTGACACTGAGATTGGGCTGATTTACCTGTCACTCTTGCTGCCCTGTCATCCTCTTGTCATGTCCAGTGTGATAATAAATTCAGATCTGTTAAGTGAAACAGCTGTGGCTTTGCTAAGAAGCTGACTTTAGGTGTTTTGGGGTGAAAGCACTGCCTGTGCACAGGACTGGGTTTGCAGGCTTGCTGCCTGGGAGGACAGAGACATTCGGTCTGTACCATCACCTCCAGGCATCCCTTGGGAAGCCCAGCTTCCTACCAAGATCCCCTCTAAGGTAGGACACGAAGATAACTGAAAACTGTTTAGTTCTTACGAACAGGATTTAATGACCTTAAATTATTGTAAGTGGATGGAGAAGCATCCTGTGATCTCCAAGCCAAGCAGGTCACCTTTAATTCCCTTTTCCTTCCATCAGTAATGCTGGTGGATGGGTATTTGATTTATTAAACGCTGAATAATAGGGCTTCCATGTGTATTGCTGTCAGAGAGATAAATAGGCCCCTCTGAAGGCAAGTTTCTGGGAGGCAGCCGTGACTTTTTAAAATAGAGAGAGAGAGAGAGAGGGAGAGAGAGAGAGAGAGAGAAAGCAGCGCAAGACCCTCCCTCCTTGGACATCCCTGATCTTTCAGGCCATGCACAGCTCTTCCCCAGCTGCCCTGTGCCGTGTAACGTGCTCAGAGTGATGATCCCCAACCTGCCCCACTGGGAGGATGATTAATGCTTGCAAAGTGCTTTGAGAACATCAGATTAGTAGGACAGAGCCTCATTATTATATTAGCAATCACCAGTTCCTTGGCCTTTTTCACTCTTGGCGCACTTAGTGCAGCATCTAAAAGCCAAATGCTGTTTACAAGCAAACCTCGGTGCGTTTGGATGCTTCAGGGAGAGCTTTTTGTGCTGTTCACAGGTTTATTTTTAATGATGCACCTGTGGTCCAGACTCCACCGAGGTCCCCACAAACCACCGACCTGCTTTTCATGCAAACACTGTGCAGATTAAAAATAAAGACCACTGGGTACTCACGGTTATAACTATAGAAACCAAATATTTGGTTCAACTATAAAAGGCAGGAGTGTTTATGACTATGAGGCCAAAGTGGAATGTATTTTAGTTCTGCAGACTATTTATAGATAGGCAGCCACTCTAAATTTGAATCTTCCCTTCCGTAAGCAACTTTTTTGTGCCTACTGGGATATATCCTTCTCGTCTGGGGTTTAGCGACATCACTACAGGGAGGCAAAACAGTTTGGAGTCACCTTATAAGACATAATGGCTTATTTTAGGGGGTTTCTCTGGCAGTTCTGCGAAGCTGAAGGAGGAATTTGCTTGAAAGATGAATAAATATTTCTCTTGACTGTAAATTAAATATTTTTATTTGGAACTATTGTTTTAACCCTTCCCATTGGAAAGTAAGTGTTACTTTGAACTGAAAAATACAAATATAGTTACAAAACACTGAAATTAAGTGTTTCAGGGGCTTGAAGGGAGGCTTGAAGGATGTTTTCCCCAGGTAAATAATTTTGCAGAATTGATACAGATTAGCAAAATATTCCTTGCCATGTCTATGCTTCTGAGGTTTCCACTAAAAATCATCACTCATCCCTGTGCTTTAGACTTGAAGCTGGTGGTACTCAAAGAGAAAAACAGGTTGTAGGTGGGAAATGTGCTTGTTGAGCAGCCTGAAGACCTGCTGGGAGCAGGGCTGTGTGGTGTTAGATACCACTTGACCTTGCTCTGGTGAGCTTAAAATCACACCAACATCTGAAACCTTCCCCTTGTCAGCATCCACAGAGCTGAAACCCAATGTAAGGGTTGTGCGTCCCATTGCAGCGCAGCAGATGCTACGGAGACCTATAGAGCAGCTATAAGATGAAGGAGCTTGAACAAAATGTACATGGAGAGACCTAAGCCCCAGTTAGCAATCATGGTGGGTTAGTGCCTTCACTTCATTCCTGTCATCCTGCTCTGTAAAACCCTCTCGGTGATTTCCCTCTTGTCCTTGGTGTTTACACCCTTCAAATATTTGCAGACAGTTGAGTTGCCAAGCCCCTGCTAAGCTGCCGTTAAGCCAAGCTAAACACATTAGCTCAGAAAGTCAGTCTCTCTGACTCCGTAATAATATTTTGCTTTGTTCTTCTCTGAATTTCCTCCAGTTTATTGATGTTTTCCTGGGATCGTGGCACCTGGCCCTGTTGGTGTTGCAGGAGGTGCCGTCTTTGCAGAAAACCAAACGAGGGATAGAAAATCCAGGTGCCTGTGGCATATGAAGCCAGAAGAGGTGCTGGGTTCCGTGGGGTCTAGATGCCTTCCTTGCCTTGTTTGCCTGAGTGCAGGCTGGAGGTGGCCCCATGGCCCTTTGGCTGAACCCACGGATCAGCTAATATAGGACTGCTCTCGGTGGACGTCAGTGGCTGCCTGTCTGATGGCCCTTCCCTGGGATTACCTCTCCTGTTTTCTCCTTGGTGAAGATGGAAACTGAGCTTTGCCAGGCTCAAACCCCTGTGCAGACCTGCAGCGCCAACTCATCTATGCAGGGAGGACGTGCTTTCCCCCGTAGAAAAAAAAGCACGAATAAGCCTTATCTCTAGACATGGTACAACTTTTGAAGCCCAGCCTGGTCCTGCTGACATCTCCCCAGCCTTCATTCTTCCATGCCCCTGCTGCTATAATCTGTCACTTGACCTTGCTGGCTGAAGCAAGGAGACATCCTTGGCTTGGCATAGGACTTCTTCTGCACCCCTGGATGCTAAGAGCAGCCATCAGGAGCACCTGGGCTACACATGGAGCCCACCCTTGCCAGGAAGGAGAGCCGTTCTCCAATGTTTGCTCAGGGTGGAGAGCCCAGCAGGGTCTTCATTGCTCATCCTTGCCGGTGGGAGGGCAAGGAGGCCACGTGTAGGCAGGGCAGGGATCCACGATAGGCTTCTCTCCTATTTACTCAGCTGCAGAAACCACTTGAGCTTGCAAAGGGCACCCAAAGAGTCAACACAAACCACCTGCAGCAGCGTGGTGGGGCAGCATTAGGCTGGACTGGGAGTGCAGGGATGCTTGGTGGATTTATGAAGCTCACAGAAAAAGCAAAACCCTCTTGCATACTGCAGGATATATATACATATATATGTACTTGGAAACACCCAGCAAAGGAATCTGGGGTATTTTAACCCAGCACAGACTCCCTGTCTTTCCCAAACCAAACAGCCTATGCAAGCTGGGGCAGGAAAGCCACGTACTCTGTGTATCCTCATCCTCCAGCACGGCCAAAGAAGTCCAGATTTTAGTAATGTTGGTTTCTAAAGGTGAACGGTCTCCAAAGGAGTTTGCAAACTGCTGCACAGGAATATGGTGACTCTTATCACAGTGCCTGCAGGTACAATCCCTGATTGTGGCGTGCCTGCGTGCCCATGCCCACACCTCGGTGCTGTGAGCCAGGGATAACTGCACTGAAGTACAGTGGGTTATACTGGTGGGAGAGACGTGTGAGTGGGATCAGCTAAGCAGGAAAACCTGAATTAAGAAAGGCTGGGGTGGAGGCTCAGCATCCCGAAGTGGAGGGGAAAACATCTTTCAGCTTCACTGTGCACCTGCCTGAGCCACCAGGCTACCAGCTCAGCTTGTCTCACCAAAGGATTCAGGGATGAGGGCTCCCAGTGAGAGTTGGACTTGTTCTTCCTGGCAGCCTCTGCAGGGCGGTCCTCTCAGCATCCAAGTAAATCATGCAGAGAAACTCTCCACTCCCTTTGGAAAGCATCTGCAGCAGTCCACAGCCCCAGGGGCTCTGAAGGCCACACTTGGCTCAGCAGGTCAGGTCCTTCATGCAGGTTGGCCACAAAGAACATTCACTTCTGGCCTGCCTGGGCCAGACACTGTGTTCCCATCCCAGGATTGATCCCAGATGTGAGTTAGCATTATAAATACGTCTCGGACCCCTCATTTCCCCCAGCTGCCAAGTCCTCCACCCCCATCCCAGTCCCTTTTCTAGAGGGATGATTAACACATGCTGCAATAAGACTCATTGGTTCCTGCTCTTTCCACCCCTCTTTGCTGCAGGTTCAGGTTCCCACGCGCTGTTTTCTACCTCTCAGTTTGCAGGATGGTTGCAGGCAGAAAAATTACTCCACACCCATCACATAACTACAGTTTCCACCCCCAAAGTACTTTTGCAGATAGCAGCGCAGTCGTTTTTTTGTTGTAACATCCATCTGAGATTGGGTCTTCATTTGGCACCTGGAAAACTGTGGCACAACAAGGGTAAAAGCCCTTTCTCCAAGGGTTTTTGACAGATTAATGGCAGCTGCAGCATCAGATCTCACAGACTCCTACCTCCCGATCTCGCATTCAGCTTTCTGCTGCAGTTTATTCAGTCCCATTCTGTGTATTTTATCTCATCTAACACCCGGGATATATGAGCTTTATGAAGCTAAGAATAGGCAGGGATTAATGTGTTTCATGTCTATCTCCAAGGTCTTTCTCCAGGTCTTCTCCTAAGGGGTGAAATTCTAAAGGGCACACTGTTTAGGTATGTACCCCCTTTAGATGTGCCCTTAGTATCAAAGTTAATTAGCAGCCCATTTGCTTGAGATAAAGAGCATCATTGAGAACAAGCCCCAGCACACAGTATTCCGGCTTTAAAACGGCAGGAATGTGGTGTGATAGTCAGGGCAAGGAGCAGGGCATGGGATGGAGCTCCCAAACCACCCACCCCCGCCAAGGTCCGAAGGCACCTTGCAGAGTCTTTTTGTCCTCGCTGCACTTACCAGGCACTTTCTCAGTGATGATGAAGCAAACAGAGCTTTTGTGTCCTGTCTAATAGCCTGAGAGTCCTGTGGGCTCTGAGCGCCTTGCTGGCCACCTTTATGGGAGGAGAGCAGCTTAATCTTTATGACACTAATGGAAAAACAAGACCTAATGACAGCTAATCCTGCTCATTTCACTTACAGGGCTGCTTTTGGTGCTGAGTGCTGTTTACGCTGTCAGTTTGGCTTATCCAGTTTTGCCCTGCAGTGCTCCACACCCCATACGATTTTGCATCGGGGATTGCTGTGGAGCAAATCTAGTGATTCCCTTGCTGGAGAAACCCAGAGAAGAGGGCAGTCCTGGCGCAGGTCTGGACACCTTCACCTGGAGGATGTCCAGGATGCGCCTTTGCTGTCTCATGAGCATGGTGATTCCCGGAATGTGTGGATGGGTTTGTCCACCACCCATCATCACATTTTCCATTTGCACTTTTATAGGAGCCGGCACGGGACGGAGGCAAGGTTTCTTCCCCAAACCCACAGGTTGAGGGAGGGAAGAGAGCTGCATAGGAAGGAGGACCAAGGAGTCTTGTTTCTCTGGCTGTGTCCGTGTGGCGTAGGGGCTGAATGTTTCCTTTGTGGTTTGGTCTGTGAAGGCTTGTGTCTAGCCCTTTGCTCTCGTGCCAGGGAGTCCCAGCACATCCATCCTGGAGCTGTCTCGTTGAGACAAAGGACATCAGTCTGCGCACAAGTTCCCCGGCTCTCCCCTTAGCCCTTCTGACGGTTTTGTGTTGGAGCGGAGCATGTTTAAGTGGGTCAACAAAGAGGTCATTTTTCCCAGCGCAGAGTACCCTAATAAATTAACCAGTGAGGATTTTAATAATACATGAAAGGAGAGAGGTTTGCCGCTTTTGGAAAGGCTTTTCAGCTGTTGACAGGGTCAGCAGCTGGGTCAGTGGCCGTTGGGATTCCAGTGGAGGGAGAGGTGGTGGGCATCATTCTCCACCCGTGAGCGTATCCCTGCCATCAGGCCAAAACAGAGCTAATTTGTAAGTGTTGTTAACAGCTTTTCAACACACATTAACAAGCAGATGGCGGAGCTGCTGTGGGGTGGCGGTGGTGGTGTGGAATTAGAAACCACCCTCCTGTCCACTCCTCTGAAGTCTGAAGCACGTGGGCTTCAAGCTGGGCTTCCAGCTGAGTTTCCAAAGAGATGAGGCTTGTGTGATCAGTCAGGGGGAACAGCAGACTACCTCAGTTGTGTCTGACTGCAGCCACTTCTAATGGAATAATTTAAATTTAAGGAGAAAAGGCTAATCCACAGAGGTCACACTACACAGTCCTGTTCATCCAGTAGCTTCTCAGCTGTTGTAAAGTGGTTTTCAGCACCTCAGCTGATTTATTCCCCTTTGAATTTCTTGGGTTTATAGAAGTCTTTAAACAAGGCAATCTCTTACCATGACCCCGGGTTATTTTTCTGCCCTGTTCAGCCAGATTTGTGGGCATCCTTCAGGTCAGTCAGAGTATTTGATGTTCTCACTGTGTTGTTGGTCGTGCAGGAAGTAGGAACAGCCAGGAACCCTGTAGCATCACAAAAAACTATTGCAAGGGCTTCTGTAGGCTCTGATTTTAGGAAACAATAGTGACATGAATATGCATTAGGAGTATGTTATCTTTGAACAGGCCGTCTTCTCATCAGTTTGATCTTCTCATCTATGTTGGCTAAACCATACTATTATTTGTCAAGTGACTTATTCTGCACTTGAGTTCCCAAAGCCAAACAGACTATTTGTGGTCAGGAATATCTTCCCCAGGCTTTGCTTGCTGGCAGAAGACAAAGGCTGGGGCAGACATGCGGTTAATAAAGTGCCAGCACCATGTTGACTGCTGTTCCTGAAGGCCATGATGGACTATTCCAGTGCATAGTTGTACACTGTCACAGCATCCCTCAGATCCTAGCCATCTGCTTTTGAGGTGCTACCTTCTGGAGAAGGTCTCTTCCCACGAGGATGACCAGGACTTTCCTTGCTCTCTTCCAAATTCTGTGTGGATGGTCTCTGGAGACTGCCTCTCCTAAAGCCTTCTGCTTCAGCTAAAACTCTCAGTGGCCACTTCCCCTTAACTTTCAGGAGTCAGTGATGAAGAACAATGGAGAGATTTGAAAATCAGGGATATGAGGAAAAGGTGAGCAGAGCTGTATGCAAAGTTCCTGCAGGGAAGCTTGTGGAGGTCCTGGAAGTAGCAGTCTTCTCACCTTTCTACCAAAGCACGGAAAAACAAAACAACAGCTTTCCAGATACAGGGAGAAAGGGATTAGGTTAATCCTGAATAAGGGAGTTACTTCCAATCCAGAAGGCAGAAGAAATATTCAGAAGAGACTCCCTAGTCAGCAGGAGCTCAATGCCCAACATCAATCCTGGGCCAAGTGGTGGAGCCCACAGTTGTTAATGGCAGGTCAGCTCTAGGGTAGCGAGGGCAGCCTCAAGCACGAGGCAAGTGAATTAAAACCTGACAGATCCCAGAAGGATGTCACCTTCAGATGTGGCTTTTCTTCGTGCCGTTTTTCAAGGATTAATTCTAGGTCTCAGCATTTCTCTAAGTGAAGCAGATCCGATGGCTCCTGCGGGGAGAAGCTGCCGGTGGCACAAAGGGTAATGGAACGGTAAATGTTGAAGACAAATTCATCAGATGGGGCAGTCTGGATCACTTGGCAAGCAGAGCCCATTTGAAAAAAAGTGTGTTAGAAGACAGCCTGATGCAAAATTGTACATCAAAGGAGGAGAAATTAAGATTGTCCCTACGGAAAGGGGCAGTGAATCACCAAATGCAGGGGCTGCTGGGTTTAGTAGAAAGAAACCGCATGAGCAGCTCCTGACATGAGTTGCAGCTGCGGTAGAAACAGCTAGTGACCCTCGATGTCTAAATGCAGGAATAGGAGGTGCATTTATTTTTCCTTATATACCGCAATGGCAAAACATGTCAGAGTAGCTGGCTACTAATGTCGATGCCAAAGAGGAAGAAAGGGAACGTGAAAGTATTCAAGAAGTGGTGTTCAGCACAGAAAATGCTTAGCCTGGCAGCTGGTGAGCTTTTTGGAAGAGCTGAAAGGTTGGAGTACACCGATGATTGTGATA
Source organism: Falco naumanni (assembly GCF_017639655.2). Classification (NCBI taxonomy): domain Eukaryota; kingdom Metazoa; phylum Chordata; class Aves; order Falconiformes; family Falconidae; genus Falco; species Falco naumanni. The sequence goes on along the minus strand of NC_054055.1, from coordinate 5,618,951 downwards.
TTTTCTACCCGCAAACGTGCTAAGGACACTCCAGTCTAGTGGAGAAAGGCATCACAAAAGCCCTTCGCAAGATGCCAAAGCTACAAAGTGACAGACTGGGAGCAACCCCCTCCTTGCTTTTTCTTTCTGGAGATGGTGGCTATACATGAGGACCAATGAGAGGTTGCTGGGGCCATATGGACATAAATGTGCAGTTAATTAAGAGCCTGTGCTATAGAAAAAATCTGTTTATGGTTATAGGATCATTGAATAATTCAGATTGGAAGGGACCTCAGGAGGCCTGGGCTGCCTGAGTCTGTGATTCATACAGGTAAGGGGGGGAACCTGGACAAAATTTCCTTCTGTAGGCACAGGGCTGTGGGACTGGAAGAATTGTGAGGACTCAACACAAGCCCCAACCGACTGCTGTCACTGACAGATGTCTCGGCTCTTGGGGACATCTGGAGAGATGTACCTCGCTGTGGCAGGTTTAAAACCAGAACTCTGTGTATTTTAGCTGGCCACCCTCAACCCAGCTGTGCAACGAGTGAGATTCAGAATGTTGTGTTGTGCAGATCTGGGGTTGTCCCCACGCACACCCCAAGTTATCCTCCACTGCCCTCCGGCTCGTGAGACGAAGTGCCCCAGCACGGAGCGTGCCAGGACAGCAGCAGTCAGGGATGTGAGCTCGGCACGGCTGATCCAGAGCCTTGGGCAGCATCTGGATGTGCATGTGCCTTCTGTGAGTGTCGCCTGGAAACCAGTAAATTCCTCAGCAGGTTTCAGAGGGGCCTGACAGCAAGATGAGATAATTAGCTCTCTACAGCTTTCATCTAAAAGGGTGAGCTGGAAGAGGAGAGAAATCCTCTTTTAACTAAGGAAAGGCTTTTGCATGAGCTTATATGTTATGAAGCACCAGGGAATCCACTCGTTAGGGTGTCCTTTTAAGCTGCAGGAATGAACCACAGGTCTCAAAATCAATAAAGCCATGAAAAAACAGTCCACAGGTAAATGAGTGCCATTGGCGCTGGTCTCCATGCCTTTCTCATAGGAGCTTTCAGCTCCACTTCTCACTCTTGCCCACATTTAATGTGCTTGGCCTCACAGCCTCCTGCCTCTCTGTCTCGCCAAAATGCCAACTGCGCCCATGTTTCCCAGAGCAGGGCCAGGGCAGCATGTGAAGCTGTGATGGGTGGGCTCTGCCACGAGGGTCGGTGCGGACAATGCTGTCTCCCTTGCTCCTTCCAAGCCTGGCACATTTAACATCCATAGAGGGTCACAGCCAAGTCCATCTAGTGCTGAATGTTACACAGGGGCCAGTAAGTAGGCATCTAGGGAAGATTCCCTCCTTCTAATATTTTCCCTGTTGTCAACAGTTTTCAGTGCAGCTTTCCGTTGCTGCACATGATGGCACTCAGTAACCTTTGGGGGATTTTGTTTCCGTGATCTTGCTCAGTCTCCACTTGGAGCCAGCTAAACCTGATGCCTCCAGAATGTCCTTCAGCAAGGAGTCCCATGGGCCAGTTCTGTGTTGCCCAAAGGAAGGTATCCTTTCGTGTGCTCTGACTCCCGTTACCTTCCTGTGATGTCCCATCATTCTTGTATTAGGTGAGAGTGAGTAGGTCATCTCCACCACCCTCTCCTTGCCACTGATGGTTTCCTCAGCGTCTCTCCTATCCTGACTCTTTTCCAGACTGAGGGGTGCTATCTCACTAGTTCCTTGCAGAGAAGCTGTTCCAGACCCTTGATCATCTTTGTTGCCTGCTGTGTACCAGCAGTGGGGATGCTGACCATGCTGCTCAGCTAGCTACCGTGAGATGCAAAGGCTTATCTGGGAGACTGTGAGTTCAACAGGAGCCAAATCAGACCAATTCCTCCATTTTTGTGTAGTTCACAGACACAACAGGGCTGCTTCTCCTCCCCCTTCATCTAAACTATCATCTGATATGCTTCTGGTGTGCACGTATGTGTTTGTGTGGTTTTTCCTCTGGGATGGCTACAGGAGGAGCACCAAGCCACCGAACTGGGCATGCATTGGTCTCCCTATGTGGTTGCCCCTGACCCACTTTTCACTTGTTCACTCTTCGTTCACTTGTTCACTCTTTGGACTAAAAGTGTTCCCATTGCCTTCTCTCATTCACCCCACTGTCCCACTCGAAAGTTCCCAGCTGTCTTATAAAGCCTGAACTGAATGTGTGATTGGTGCCAAGTCCCAGGAATGCACTTTTCTCACCATTTACTTTGCAAAAGGCCTGGGTTTGGCTCAGGCTGCAGCAATTCTGCTCAAATTTGATTAATCTTAACCTGTTCACAAAAACTTGGGTTTATTTGAAGATAATCTGTATGGGGACATAAAGTCTACCATTCGTCATGGTCAAAAGGAAGCGCCTTGCCTCCACAAGAGCAGATTAGTTGCTTGAAGGTGTTGAACCTCCTGTATTTTGGGGGCAGAAGGTGTATTCTGGGTCTGGTACCAATGGGAGGACATCCCGGTGTTCCAGGCCCATAGTAGCCCTACATATGCATCCCCACTAGAGCCAAAGCACATTTGGACAGGGATAAATGGCTTTGTTTCCTCTGAAAGAGAATCCTTCTGGGTGCACCAAAGCCACTTAAATACCTGAACCGATAGCTAGAGATGAGCACTTTTTTTTGTGTCAAAAATTTATTGTTGCTGTGAGCAAACAGCTCATGCAGACATGTGCAAGTTGACCTCAGCTAGACATAAACTAGACATAAAAAGGCAAAGTTTCCTCAAGGAAAAAAACATAGAGGCAGCATGATTGTAGCCAAGGGATCAAGGGATTGATTTAGTAGCTTGGCAGCCAGAAGGCAAGGTAAGGACTGCACCACTGCCACAGATTTGAGTAGCCCTGGCTGGGTTAGCTCGCTGCTTTCCTTCCTCATCTGCCTTTTCTCTTCCAGTCTGGCATCTCTGACCTAATGATGCTTCCCATAACATCTGGACAGCGTCTCACGTTGGGGCTACCCTCGTAATGTTTCCTTGACAAAAAAGCTACAGCAGGGAGAGATGAAGGTCCAGATTTTGTAAAGGCATGAGGATACCCAATTTCCATGGTATTCCCAGGGATCCGATGTTATGTTCCAGAGGGTTTGTAGGAATGTGCTGGGGAAGGCAAAAACAGAGAGTTTTGAAGGAGTACATTTCACTAAAGCAAACCTGAGCTCTGCAAAACCTTTTCTGACTGGACCCTGTGCCGATCCCTGTGTGCCAGGTGGAAGTTTGGGGAGTTGCAATACCCCTCGCTCTGCTCCCAACCGACACGCCAAGGGTGCAACTGTCTTTCTCACAAAGGAGGAGTTGGGCACCACCGTGCTCAACAAGTGCGGTTTTGTCACATCATCTCCCTCATGCAGAGATTTGTCCAGCTGGAGGCGGTTACACATGGAGACAATGGGACAGCTCATTAAAGTGGCTGAAAATTAACGAGCTTCAGAGTTTTTCTAAAATTAGAAATCATCCCTGGAAAGGCAAGCCTATCCCAAATATCCTGCTACAAGCCAGAGAAACCAGGAGACCAGTCCTTTAGGTTATGGGAGAAACTGCCCAACACTTTACTATCGTATTCAGTGCCACGATACCTCCAGCTCATCATCTCAGACCGAACGGGGGATCCAGTGATTCTTGCTGTGCATAGAAACTGGTAATCTCCGGAGGGGTTCAATATGTAAGAGCCTTCTTCTGCAACCTTTAAACAAAGGAAGCAGCGTGCCAGGGAAAGGGGGAAGCATCCTGACACACCTCTCATTCCTGTTGTCCACCTTTATGTCCATCTGTATTTCCATCTGCCTTCACCTGAGAGGTTGCAGGCAGAGCAGTTTAATAATGGGATTCACTGCTAAAGCTGACATGGATGCCTATCTCCAAATGATTGAAACTAAGCTTCAAATTGGCTTTTTCAAATCTCTTCTTGGTTCAAAAGCGTTATTTTAAATCAGCTTTGCTTTGAAACACAAGCAGTGTTTAGGGTCTAGAAAGGGTTCACTGGCTGGGAAACCTTTTTCTTGTAGTGGACCCTTCCCCATCTCCCTCTGGGGCTCATGGATGCTCATGGATTTGGGACAAAAAAACCCCACCACACCAAAATGCAATTGCCTGCCTGGAAAATATCTCACAGCCAAGCCCAAGCTCAGTGAAAGTGAACCTTATCCTCTCCTGAGCATCTTCCTGGACATCGCAGAGGGCTGGTGCAAGGTGACACAGGGTGGGAGAGCAGCCACAACCTCCAAGAGAAGGCAGAGGGGGGATGGGCAGCGGCATTTTTTCTCACGAAGCCCATCACTGGGCGCTCATGGGGCAAAGCATCCCTGCAGTGAGTTTTGAGAGGGCGGACTGGTGTTATGTTCACAGAGGAAGTCTGGGCCAGGATCCATGGCCCCTGCCAGCACTGTGTGGGGGCTTTTGGGTGCAGATCCCTCTTCTTGGGATAGCAATTCGGGGTAGCCCAAAGCTAGAGGCGAGGGAAGGGAAATCACTGACAGTGCTGTGGGATTTATTTTGCTCTTGCAGAGGCCAGAAAGCTAGAAAAACTCAGTTATCAAAACGCTGTGTTCAAGAGTCATTTGTTCATGACACATTCCCATGTCCAGCCCTGCTTGTGTAATGGCCGGGAAAGCGCTTATCAGAGCCTGATACCAAAGTCTCAGGAGGGAAAAAAAATCTCTGAGCAGTTTGCTTTTTCTTGCAGAAACCCAAAGTTGGAAAAGCAAACTCTGCTGTCACTGTTGGCGTGCTTGCATGGCGTGGGCTGACTTACCCCGGCGGGTTGGTCGGCTCTTGCTCACCTCCTTAGAGTTGAGTGTGGTCAGTCGTGGTGGCTGGGCTTGGCAAACAGACTTGAGAACACTAGTCTTGACGTGCACATCATCTAAAATATATGTAACTATAGTATCATAAGATATATGATGAATATAATACCACATAATAAGCTGCTGCACTGTCTTGTTTGGTGGCTGCAGCCCCTTGTCCGTGTCAGCCTTTGAAGAGGCAGCAAGGTGCAAGCCATCCCCCACGGTGCTGCCCCGGTGGTGGTGACGGTGGGGAACGAGGACCATGCAGCTTTGTGCTCAGTTCATTGCTCGTGTGGCAGAGCCACATGCTTATGCCTGGCGAGGTGATATGGCAGTGCCGTCACTCTGTGGCTTGCTCCAGCTTCGAGGCAGGATGCGGCCAGGGCAGATGTAGGGGCTGGGAATCACCCTTGGGACCGGTGTTGACGAAAACAAAGCACCTTGAGGCCAAGGATGAAAAATCCCTTTAGTGGCCCTGGCTTCTGGATCAGACCCAGACTAAACAGTCAGCTGGAGACTCACTGCAATCCCTTCGGGGCCTCGGGGGGTATTGCCTGCAGCGTTGCTTTTGTAGGACGTGGTCCTTTTTGCCGTGCTGTTTTTCTCGAGTTGGCTGATGGGGGCTTGGGGAAGAGGTGGTGGTGGTGTTATCTCACCCCTTCGCCGGGTGTCCTGCAGATCCCTGGGGAGCCTCTGGCTCTGCCCGTCCCCACACAGGGGCACCCACCTGCCTGCACCTCCTTTGGGTGCCACTCTGGTCCCCCCACAAAGGGTGTGCCACAGCGGGACCGGGGTAGCGATTTCAGCTAGGAATAACAGAGTGGAATACAGGACAAGGCTGAATTGCAGGAAATACTTCCAGATAACAAAATCCATGGCACGGCAGCAGGGACGCGGTCAGGCCCTGCACATGGACCATTTGTGGCCAGCCCTGGGGCAGGAGTTGGGCTGGAGCTGGGCTCCATCTTGCTCCTTTGGACCCCATGCTTCCCCAGCACCTTCCTGCTTGCAAAGGTGCCTTGCAGCTTTCAGCAGAAGGAATTACCCAGAAAAGGTTGTTTTACTCAAGTAGAGTTAGAAAATGCTGGTGCTGCCCTTTCTCATGCTAAATGCTGAGGACGGGTGTTCACCGGGTGGCTGCACCCGTCTCACGTCAGGGCTTGCGGTCTGAGCAGTTTCATCACGTCTCTGTACTGCAAGTTCAACACTTCTGACTGAAAGCTGGACTAATTATGGAAAAGCAATTTAGATTTTGAGATAACAGGTCAGAAAGGACCTTTGGAGGTCTCCAAACCAATCTCCTGCTCAAAGCGGGGTCAGCTTGAAGTTAGGGCCAACTCTGAAAGTAAATCGCATTGCTTCTGGTCTTGTCTAGGCAGGTTTTTAATATCTCCAAGGACGGACTTCACTCCACCTATTGATTTTTTTTTGTCCCACCACTCATTGTGAAGCCTTTTCCTTACATCTAATGGGACTTTCCCATTGCCTCTCATGCTGCCCCCGTGCATCTCCCAGTAGAGTTTGGCTCCATCGTCTCTACGCTCTCTAGGCAGGAGCACCCCTGGCCCACCCCAGGGTTTCCCTGTGTCCTTTCTGAGACTGTCACGGCTTTTCTGGTGGTGTAAGTACAACCTCACGACTTCGCATTTTGTTTTTCCATCCCATCCTTAATCAGGTGCTCCATCATCCCAGCAGGAACACAATCAGCTCCCTCATGTCCCAGAGAGACATCTTTATTTTCCTAAGATTGACCATGCAACACTGAGCTACTGAAATCTTCCCAACTGGAGAACTCCTGTAAAATAGATATGAAGGGAAAAGTTTTCCACCTCGTGTCACTGCTTTGTCACCCATCACATTCACAGAGTGTGGTGGTGGGGAGCAGGTCCTCCAGCTCACACCAGCATACTTTTAACTTGAAGCCATCCCAACCCCTTCCTTCCTTCCTTGGTAGCAAACACCTCTGAAGGCAGGAGCCATTTTTGAAGCTTATGGGGTTTTAAATGATCTTGCAAATAGGTTTTAGTCTGTGTTTGAGCCTCACCTCCTTAAAACCCTTTCTCAGTCAGTCATGAGTGATGCTCATTGCGGGAAGTCTCGTGCCAGCTGCATCACCCTCAGGTGGATTTTGCACGCAGCGATTCAGTGTGTGCTCTGAACCTTAATTATACCTTCAACAGTGGGGAAAAAAAATCCCAGGAGGGAAGGTCAGTTGACAGCCTGAGATACACGCTGGGTTGGGGGTTTTTTGCATCGCCGTTGCTTCCCTCGATCCCCCAGTGAGCCGAGGAAGAGCTGCCTTGTACCCCAGCAAGGTTTCCTGTGCCCTGCAGGGTCTTGCCGCTGCAGTGTGGCGTTATTAACGCTGCCAATCAAGCCTCCCCCAGAGCAATGCTGCTAACAAACTCGCTGTGAACTCGGCCACAGCAGACATGTGATTAGCAGGGACCGGTCTCCATCCCTTTGAAGGGTGAGAGGAGTGGGGTTGGGACCTGTCTGTTCTCAGCATCATGTCAAAAGGTGCTGTGAGTGGGCAGTGGGCAAGGAGAAGGTGCTTGGAGAGCTGGGGGTGGGGTGAGGCGCGGGGGGAGGGTCTGGAAGGGCAGGAGGGGGATCAGGGAGCTTCTGTTTGTTCTTGGGCTCAGGGACATTGAGGTTTTGTGCGGCAGTCAGCCAGCAGGACCATTACCTGAGCAGACATGGGGGGCCTCCTTGCTGCTTGCAAATCTTCCAAGCTGCATTTCCATTGAGTTAGCACTTACACAGGGAGGGGAGAGGCGTTCTTGCATGAATAATAAAGCCAGCATCCTTCTGTCCATCAGATGAGATAAAAAGCCCCTAGGGACACAGAGGAAGACAACATTATTATACAGGTCACCAATAGGTTATTCTACAATCCTCCTGTATGTGGCTTCACTCCCCGATGCTGGTAGCACCGGCTGCAGCAGGGGACTGTGTCTCTTGTGCAGGGCAGCAGGGATGGGGTGGCCAGGGCAGGGTCAGCTCGAGTGTGGGGTAACAGTCCAGCAGCTACAGTCAGCGTCGTTGTGCATGGCAAAAATAATAACACCACTGAGTGAGCCAAGCCACCCGAAATCTGCTCTCGGGATACCCCTGTCATCTCTATCTCCCTTTTCCAGGGATGATCTTGCCTGGATGGCTAAGTGGTGGCAGCTGGGATGGGACATCAAGGACATAGTGGCTGGGAAGAACAGTGAGAACTGTCCAGTCATTGTGGTCCTTCTCACATGCTCCTGGAGTGTGAGCTCCTCTGCCACACCAGATGCACCAGGAGCCAGAGGGCAAACGTGCTTGATGGGGTGCAAGACCACTCTGTACTGCACGGTGAAAACTGGGGGCATGTGGGGCTAGGACAAGCTTGGGGCTTGCTGCAGGCATGGAGGCATCCCTGCTGTCAGCTGGTGGCCGTGGGGCCATGGCAGGAGCCATCCAACACATGGGACTTCTCTGGCTGTGGGCGAATCTGGGACACAAGTGCCTGCTTGCCCCACTGTGGGGTTTCCTGCTCGAATCACTCAGACCCTGGCTTCATCCCAGTGTGAAAAATTTGCCTGATGTCACAGCTAGGTTGCTTATCCCTCCTGCCAGCTCAGATTAGATCCTGTGGTTTGTGTCAGATCAGATTTTGGAAGGTTTATTTCACACTGGTGGTGTGCTGCACTCACGGGCACAAAGGTGGCAGTGGGGGAAGAAGGAACAGGGCAGAGAGATTTCCTGGGAAAAATGTATTTATTTCTCTTTTCCCTTCCCTTCCCTTCCCTTCCCTTCCCTTCCCTTCCCTTCCCTTCCCTTCCCTTCCCTTCCCTTCCCTTCCCTTCCCTTCCCTTCCCTTCCCTTCCCTTCCCTTCCCTTCCCTTCCCTTCCCTTCCCTTCCCTTCCCTTCCCTTCCCTTCCCTTCCCTTCCCTTCCCTTCCCTTCCCTTCCCTTCCCTTCCCTTCCCTTCCCTTCCCTTCCCTTCCCTTCCCTTCCCTGCCCTGCCCTGCCCTGCCCTGCCCTGCCCTTCCCTGCCCTTCCCTGCCCTTCCCTGCCCTTCCCTGTCCCCTATATATGCTATAAGTGTATGGTGGTACAGTTATTCATATGCAAGATTTCAGAGGTCTGGCTCAGGAGTTTATCCTAATTAAAAGAACATTCATTTCAGCTAAGAGCTAACAGTCTCTGACTGTTTCCAGCTCCTCACTTCTGCGCTAGGGTAATAGTGGGTGGGCCACTCCATAGGTCCCACCAAGAGGCATCTCTCCATACTGTCAGTATATTTACTGTTTGACTCCTTAGGATTGTGGCAGTTAGCAGGCTGCCCAGGGATGGATGTCTGGCTTTGCTAACATTGAAATTATTATTTTCCTCACCTCTTTCTTTTTTTCTGAAACAATATGTAGCTGGGTCTCTGTAACCACTTGGCACCGGAGCAGAGGGGGAGATGCTGTCTCACTATGATCATAGTTAATAAAGTTTCTGTCTCACCTGTCCTTAATTGGTTATTACACACTTGGAGTCCCCAGATTGTCTGACAAGGGACAATCTGAGCCCTCTGCACTGCTGACACCACCTCTGTCACAGCATTACACCATCAGGAAAGCCTCAGGTGACAACAGGGACCTCACTGTGGTGTGGTCAGGAGATCTCCCATGATGGTATCTCGGTTGCTCAAGAGCAACCACCTCTCCAGTTGAGCTCTGCTGGTTTCTTACCCAGCAGAGGGGATGGGAAGGATCCCAACCGCTGCCTGAGCTCCCACAGAGCATCCCCACTAAGTGCACTCAGGCGGTGACCCCAGCAGCACTGCCAACCTAACTCACCAACGCACAAAACAACCAATTCCAGGTAGCATCCAGCTGGAAAGGGGTCCGTTTTGTAAACTCTGACTTGCCATGGAACTGTTGAGGTGGAAAGCAATCAAGCAGCAGTCATGGTTCTCACGATCCAGGGAGAATTTACATTGCACTGGCAGCATGATCGGCGATTTTTTTAACAAACAGGTCTTCAAAGGATGTACTTGCCAAGCGTCAAAATATTCCTCAGTGTTATTAAGGCCTTTTAGCAGCTGTAATTGAACTGTGAAGCAACCTGATGCAGGCAAAGGACCACACAGCTGGAAATTTGTGCTGCAAAAGCACCATTTTATGGCTGTTAAACTGTTGGCCCCTCTCTGTTGTGAAGCTGTTAAACAAACACAGCCCTTGGCTCACACCACATGCCGGTGAGGCGCAGTGTTTTGGCAGGAGTGGGCTGACAGCAACAGGGGCTTCAAAGGAGCCAGCAAGAAAGAGAATTAAGGAGAAAAGGAAAATTCAGGTGAAGATGTGTGTTGGCCATCAGAGCCCCGTGGCAGGAGAAGGTGGACTTGGAAACAGAGTGTGTAGGTTCACATGGAGTTTGCATCCTCCTCTGGTTTAGCATGGTCTGCGATTGCCATGCATATGTGGATCCTATGCATCCTACTGCTGTCACAGCCGGTGGTCGGTAGACCCTTAAATCACCCTCTCGCAGGAAGGTGATGTTCTAGGGAAGCCTAAATGTGGAAGGTTTGGATTATGTTGGTAGCTTTGAATGGGGAAATGAATGTCCCAGGAGGACAGGCCGCATGCTGCAGGCTGCGTATCCTTTGCCACATATCACTATATGTTGAAGCAAGCTCCGTTAGGGCCAGAAGATGCTCCAAGAGCAGCCCCAGCCTGGCAAACACAAGCTGAGCCCTTTTCCTAATGGAGACATGGCAAATCCACAGGGAAGAACTAAAAAGATTGCTGAGCTGAGTGCTCAAAAATTCCAAGAAATGGGGAAAATCTCCACAAAATAAGAAGGTTCCTGTATGTTTCTTTATTATTTCCTTCCATTCTGTTCTAATGGTCAGCGTGTATTCCTCTGGTTCAGCAGCTGATCTTAGGAGGCAGGAATGTCTGGTCCTGCTGTGGGGACGTGCAGTGGAATCCAGCAGTGCTGCCTGCAGCTGCCTGTCCACGACAGGCTGTCCAGAGGCTGCTTCCCTGAGCTGTTTTTCTGGGTCAGAAGAACATCAGTGACTTTTTATCATTAGGAGAGCACCAGGCAGAGGTGGACAGGGTGGTCATCCCAGGTTGGTGGGGCTGTTGCCCTGTCCAATGGTCCTACCCTCCAGTGATACTCCAGCTCCTGAAGCTTCCCAAGAAATTTTGTCCTGGCAAGCGCAGTTCTTTCGTGACTATCATATGTTACGGTTTACCCAATACCCAGACCGCGTATGTTATGCTGTTTGCCAAATATTGACTGTGAGGGGCTTTCCATTGCTACCAGACAGAGTAAAGAGAACTAGAAAAGTTGTGGCTCTCACAATGGCAATAAAAAAGGAAACTGTGGTAGCATCACCAGCCTTGCTTGCAGCATTTCCTCCCATTTTTTTCCATGAAAGCTCTACATTCTGGAGTCCAGTTTCTGTACTTTCTGGTTTTTTTAATATAACTTGTCAGCCATGAAGGGAAGTTGCAAGACTTGACTCCAAACAGTTGGAAAGCAACGAGCCAAGTAGCAAGAACTGGTGTTGGATGTGTCTTCATTCAGGTGGTGGTTTGTGTGGTTGCACAACCCAACCTTCTTTCAGGCGCGCTCACTGATGCGTGCCCATGCCTTAGTCCTGCCAAGTATCTGCAAAGAAATGGCTCAGTGTTAATAGGAAGAAGCTAATGGGACATTTTCCACCTAGAGCTAGAAAAAATGCTTGTGGGTTTGCTTCCCAATGATTTGGGTGATCCATTTGGAGACAATGGACTAGCAAATTATTGCCACTGCCTGGTAAATTTTACCAGGTTTTCACCCTCCCTGATGGACACAGCTTTGCTGTGTGCTTTTTTTCCCCCATCTAAAAGCAGCCGTTTTGATGAGAAGTGGGTGAGTGTCTCCTGGATGAAGCCAAAATCTGCCAGTCTGGCACGTCCTCTTGCTAAGCAATTTGCTGCTCCACTGCATTCAGAAGATTGCACTGAAGTTGCTTTCCTGGCACGGGGAGCTAGTTTGAGAATTAGTGCAAAACTAATTTGTTTACAAATCACAAAGATGCTAACAAAAGCTATTTTTAAGCCTTTGAGAAGTACAATGTGAATCAGATCATTCAGGAGTTTCTTACCCTTGTTTCAGCCACCAAATTTTCCAAAATTGTGGGATCCTGGTGCAGCTGACTGGCTGAAATCTAGAATATGCCCATCACCAATATGCAAAGCCTCACAGGACTGTGGTCACCTCCAGGGGAGCATCATGGAGGTCCCAGCACACTGCTCATCTTGCTGCCTCTCTTGGGTTACTAAAGATGTTTGTGGCTGTTTGTTCTTCCTTCTTAGGGACATCATGTGCTTCCACATGACCCAACCTCTCACAATCATATGAACCCCAAAACTGGTGATTTAAACAAAACAAAAAAACCAATAAGGTAAACCTCATTAAAAACCCAAATGTCCACATCTGGGGTAGAACAGTGGAGACCTCACCCCTTCCCTTGGCATCCTCTGGTGCAGACGGAGGTCTGTGTCAGGCAGTGCAGGAGCGCTGGTGGTAACGCACATCATCCATGTGGGCTGTATCCAGCCCATGCTGTTCATGCACCTCTTGGACCTTCACTGCCTTAAAAGGCAGCCTGAACAAACTCAGATGTTTTAAGGACTAAGCTTAGATATATTCCTTCCCCTCCATATGCCATGAGAGCTGAGCCCTCTGCAAGGCAGCATTGCTTTGCAATGGGGAGCAGCTCAAAGTTGTCCCTCACCCCATGCATCCCTCCGGCAGCCACTGGGATGCTCATGCAGAGCGCACCCCCAATTCTTCTTGATTCTCTGTGTAACATAAGTTGTAGCATTTGGCACATTCTTGTTGTGGCTATTCCCCCTCCTGTGGGAGCTTCCAACTGCATTTGGCATGGGGAGAGCAGAGGGGCCGCAGCTCCCAGTGCCAGGGATGATGGTTGACATTTATCTTGCCAGTTTCCTTCAAACACCATAAGCCCCTGAGTCCGTTCCCCAGGTGGTTCGGCCAGGGGCTGCCGTCAGCAGTGCTTGGAAGAATCGATGATAACCTTTCCCTTTTCTAAGGAGTTTCCTGCGTGCTGGGGAGCAGAAGATGCTGAAAAACAAATGAAGCTTGGATTCTCCATGGGTCTCCCTGGCATCATTCCTGATATTTAAAAGACCGAACCCATTCCCCATTGGTTTTATTAGCCTTTCTATCCTGGCATTTAAACAGAGATGAGATTGGCGTGGTTGGTGTCTGCAGACACAGGCTGTGATGCTCTCAGGGGTTTCTCTGATACCCAGGGTGCTCTGTCTGAAGTGTCAGAGCTCCTCTGAGCTGCTGGAAGGCATTTCGGCACTGCAGCTGCCAGTAACGTCACCCCACAGATTATCTCACATCCAGGAGGGAAGGGTATTTGCGTCCTGGTAGTGTGGCTGGGCTGTAGGGTAGTAGCAAGGTTGCTCTAAGCCTCAAGACTAGCCCTTCTTGGGGTCCTCTTAAGCTACCATGATATTTTGGTATATAATTCTTCCAGATAACGAGTGGGATTTGAGCACTGAACTGATGAACTGAGCTGAGTCTGTGCCATCTATGCCCCTCTTGCAGGGATGTCCTGAGCAGCATCCCAGAGCATCCTGGGGCAGCGGGGTGTCATGTCCATCTGTGTCACCTTCTGCCTGGCCAGGGTTTCTTGGCCCTCATGACTTGAGTAACGGGGTTCATGCTTCCTCTCTTCTTGGTTTCAGGCATGGAAGAAACGCTGGTTTGTCCTGCGCAGCGGTCGGATGAGTGGTGACCCCGATGTCCTGGAGTACTACAAAAATGACCACTCCAAGAAACCTTTGCGTGTGATCAACCTCAATTTCTGCGAGCAAGTGGACGCAGGCCTGACCTTCAACAAGAAGGAGCTGCAAGACAGCTACATCTTCGACATCAAGACCACTGACAGGACCTTCTACCTGGTGGCTGAGACCGAGGACGACATGAACAAGTGGGTTCGCAGCATCTGCCAGATCTGTGGCTTCAACCAGTCCGAGGAGAACACAGGTACCGTGAGAGCCATGTCTGTGGCCAAGAGCATCTCCTGTCCTGTCCTCCAAGTGGGGCCTGGCTCCTTTTTCAGATCAGACCTGTGGGAGGGGGGTGCAGCCCGCCATGAGGCTGGGAGGACTGGAGTGGGAAATGGACAGGCATGTGGGAAGCATCCATGAAGCTTTCCTAACTTGACATCTGAAGCAGAGCAGGCTTTGCCCCTGTGAGCCACCTAATTCATTTTCCATCCCATAACTGTAGACCTCTGAGTCTCTCATAAGAAGCTGATGGGGTCTGGGGACTTTTGTAGCTGCAGCCTGTGTCCTCATCCATCACCAAAGTCCCTTTGAGAGTTGTGGGAACCAGAAGTGAAAATCCCCCTTGTTCAGAAGTTTCAATCCCTTGGTGGAGTGGGGGAGAAGCTTTAATGGGACCATGTCCCTCCCTGCTTTCCATTGTACCCACTGCTGACAAGCTCTCATGTGAAGGACAGACACGTCCTCCCCACCAACATCCCCATCTCCTCCAGGGACCTGCTGGGAAAATTCTCGGAGGGTAGAAGAAAACACTGGATGGTTTTGCGCAGTAGTGAGACCTGTTCCACCAGTCGTGCTCAACCACCCAAGCTCAGCTGCGCTTTGGCAAGCCTCTGCAGTGAGCACTGGTGAGCTGCCTCTGCTTCCCCAGCACCACGAGGGGTCACATAAATCCCAAGTGAGACAGGATGGGGGGTGAGCATGGGGTGCAGTGCTGCAGTCACCTGCCAGTCCCATTACACCTAGTAGCATCATCTTTGCTTCGTCTTATCCATGGTCCAGTCCCATGCTCTGTCTACGTAAAACTCCCTAAAACAACGTCCAGCTTGAATCTGTTTTGGTCCCTCGCAGAGCAGCTGCCATCCGCGGGAGCTGAAACCATGCCAAGAGCTTGTCAGGCAGGACAGCAAACAAAGCATCACAGCAGCGCGAATGCGATCTTTGCTGACTGACGCATGAAACGGGACGTCACCTTGGCAATGGGTGTACAAGTGGTAGAAAGGGTCCTTGATAATGCCACCAGTGCGGTCTTTCAGGGAAAGGTCAGGCTAAATAAATTACATCCCGTTCCGATGTCAGCAGTGCCATCCTTGAGGTTCAGCGAAATCGTTCAGGCCCCTTTTTTAAGAGCTGGTTTGTTGCAGGATTTTCCATTTTGCGTGCGTTCAGCTGGGGCAACTGTTTTTCTTCCCATTTAGTAAAATGAGCTTTCAGCCCAGCGGCAGCAGGATCGATACGGGACTTCAGTGAAATATAAATCTGGGCAGCAAAAGGAAAAACAATCTCCCGCTTGCAAGTACATTTGTCCCAAAGGGCACATAGGGCTCGTCAGGCTGCAGAGATCCGAGCGCTATTCCCTGCAGGATCATGGAGTGACATCAGCAAAAGAGGAACAAAAATCCCTATTTGTAACAAAATCACAGCTCGTTAATGCTGTAGGGAAAGTACCCACTTGAAACAGTACCCAGCTGCCAAAGTATGATTTTCTGAGTAAGCCAAGAAAAAGCCTGCGATGGTGAACACAGCAGATGTGTCCAGATGCCACAGAAAAAAAGGGAGCATGAATTATTCAGGGACGTTGCTTCGCTTTGGTGCTCGCCGAAGCAGTGACCCCACTCTCACCTTTCCTTCACCGTCCCTGCTAAGTAATGGCAGATAAATCATTGATTTCCCAAAGTAGATAATGCTTGTTTGAAGGACCCATGGCCCAAGGCTGGGCAGAGAGGTTGAGGGATCGTTGCATCATGATCGGTGTCAGGAGTCTTGTCCATCTTGGCATGCATAAGCCCATCACCCGTCCTTCATGATGGGTCAGCTGGAGGGAGAAATAAAATTCATAGCAATATTTGTAACTGCTATGCTCCCTCTTCATCACCTCCTTGAAGCCATGGGTTGACGGATAGGAGAAGACGAGGAGTTTGCTTGATATTAAGACAGCTCCAGGGTAAAAATAGAGCTTGGGACATCTGGCATTTCTTAGACTTTCACCCCCTCATCCTCAAGCCTCTGTGCCTTGTTGTGGCCTCTGCCTTGGAGAATGAATGAGTCAGTAATTGAATGCACCAAAAAGGGGAGTAAAAGCTAACCATCATGGGCAAGAATAGCTCCATGCTAGTTGTAACAATTAATTAACTAAACCTCCTTCTCCCAGCGGACAGCCAGCGTGGCAGAACAAGATCAGAAACTACTGGGGAAGCCGCTGTGCGCATTCTTCTCGTTGCACTTATTCTTGAGTGCGTGACTGCTTTATACTGACCCAAAAGACTTGCTGGGTCTGGCCCCAAAGCCGGGCTGTTCCCGCTGGCTTATATTCACATTCTGGCCAGGGAAATGCTCCGTCACCAGCAGTGGCATTTACTACAGCTTCCATCACATGCTGAATTACCTCCTGCTTGAAGGGATGCCCTGCATCAGCTAAGCCTGAGCCACTGGCCACAAGTTTGCTTTTAACCCACCAGTGGTGGAGGAAAAACTCATTAGCTTTGGGGGTAGTCTCGGTAAAAACCTATTTCACCGGCTCCCCGAGATGGTAGGGAAAAGACAGGTTTTCAGTGGCTTTTTAGCACGATTTACTGAGCAAATGGGCAACTCAAAAGCAGCTGCACAAGGCAAAGCAAACTGGCTGCAAACCCTCTGCACTGGCACGGGACTCTGCCTGGGTGCTGCCCATGCTCCCAAAAGGTGAAAAAAATTAAAAAGCCAAACAAATTTATACCCTTTGATACTTCTTTCTGTTTGCAGCTAAAGGGGAGAGTGTAAATTTTCTGTCGCTTGGTTTTCACATTAGTCCTTCATGTCCTGTCTAGACTGGTGGACCCTAAGGATTAAGAAACAGGCTGGAGTTTAGGGCGGTTTAACGTCATGCTGCGGTTAGCTGTTGGTTTAGCTGATCGCTGGCTGCGTTATACATCTGGTTTGTCGCAAGGAAGCCCATTTCAGCCTCAGGACCCAAATGTCAGTGAAGTGGAGGGTACTGCCGGCTGCCCCGGTGCTCCACAAAGCTGCCACCGGTGGCTTTGTTCCCTGTCCTGACCTGAAAATAATTGCAGACCAGCACAATTACATCTGCGGAAAGAAGGGAAATTAAATTGACTCTAAAGTGTTTACCCAGACTGCTGCAGAGTTCTTTGTTTCTGTTAACACCTATTTACTTGCAGAGCTAATTACTATTTTTGAACGAGCGAAGCCTTGCAGGATCCCAGCCCCTCCATGGGTCCGAGGAAAGCAATGGTGCTCATGGAAAGTAGGTTTGCTCCTGACTCAGCACTGCTTTTACACTGCAATTTGCTCTGCCGCCACCTCGGCTGACCAAATACGATGGGGCGAGACCTGTCGGGGACACTGAGCCACAGGCTAGGGGAGAAACGCAGGCATGTGCATATTTCAAACCATCTGCATTTTCCCTGCCCTAGTGGGCAGACAGCCAGAGCTCAGCTGTGAACTGGATTTTCTCATATGCTTTGTTTGTTGGAGTTAAAAAAAATTACTAGATCCCACTAAACATATCTGGTGTGCCATTAACCCTTTCTGGAGCTGATGCTTCAGCCTAAACCCCACCTTGTCCCATTCCCAATATGACAGAAGTGCAGCTATGGCAGCATATAATTTAATTTATCAGGAAGCAATGTGTCCTTGCAGGGCTCCTGTGCACAGGTTAGTTGTTTCAGAGCAGTAGATACCTTTATTAACTCTATCCCAATTTACTGTGCCACCCCCAGCACCTCCCTCCAGCTCTTCCATGGGACTGGGGCTGTCTCAGCGGCTTGGATTCATGGGTGCTGAGCAAACTCCCCGTGGAGTTTAAGAACTTAGTCATGCACCGCTGTGCTAGAGGTTTAACCCAGCCATAGAAGCAGGGAAGAGAGTATCTGTGGGTAAATAAATGTCCTTGCTCTGAGCTGAAGGCTCCTGGTACTTGGAGAGAGTGAGCAGGGCGTGGGAAAAGGATGGTGCTGGGCTCCTGCCCCGATGGGTTGTGTCTGGCGGCAGTGGACTTTCCCACCCAGCCCAGGCATGTCGTCTTCATTTTTTTTCATCTGGGACTTTATTTCTTTTATTTACTTCTCTGCTTTCTGCCAGGGGGCTGCGCCAGGGCGGTCCCAGGCTCCGGCTCGATCCCTGCTCTATCTCCAAGGCTCAGTGCTAGTGTTTGCATCGCAGTGGGGATCGATCCCCAGCAATCCCAAGGCTTTTACTGTCTCGACGAATGCAAGTCAGGGCCATACATTAATGTTTAATGGAGACCTGAGTGTCTCTTCCTTCTTCAACTCCAGCACAGTTTGTGGGATCAGCCTCCGGACACAAGAACTTTCTGCTCACATTGATGAGAACTTATATGCCCCACGTGCATCGTTTCCATTAGGGATCTCTTTGGCTTGATGCTGCCCCAGACCCTCCACCAATTGCCCCATTCCATCACACGAGAGCAAATCTGTTGATTCAGTGCCCCCTTGAATGCTTTCGCTGGGGGTCCTGTGTGGGTGGCTGACTGGTTGCTCCCTAACCTGCTGCCTGCTCACACAGGCTGCCTGCAAGCCTGTGCTACGAGCCCATATGGCTGCTCTTTCTCCCTCCTTGCTTCTCACCCAAAAACATGTTGGTCCCAGCATCAGGGTCCCAGCGATGCCTCCAGCCCCACTGATTCCTTGCAGGCAGGTTTGCTTGGGTGCTTTCTGAGCAAAGGGAGTTTGAGGTGGGCTGGAGAAAAAACAGCAGAAAGATACCCCTGAAGACTTGTTGGGAGCTGCCCAAAAGCTCAGCAAAGAAGCTGCGGGTAGCAAGACCAGAGTAAAAACATACATTTGCACATTGTACACCACTTACCTCTCCCAAACAGCCCCAAATCACTGGTGTTCTCCGTCCCAGCATACAGGAGTGGGGCACTGGGGAGCCCATGCAAGATGATGGCCCTGGGGCAGCCCCTGCATTCCTGCTGCCTCTCCCATGGCCAGGCAGAACCGAAGCAGAGGGGAAACACTGATGACTGCCACAAGACCAGGTACTTCCTTGCTGTCGTGCCCGGCACACACCTCCTTCCTTCCCTGCTCACACCCTGGAGGAGTTACAAGCCCAGTACCATGCTGGGAAGCGTGCCAGAGACTGAAAAATGGTGGCAAGGAGGGAGATTTGGGGGTGACCTTGTGTCCCTGAAAGCACCCGGTCCCTGATGCGCTTGGTTTGCGTATCTGCAGGCAGCTCTGCCACCTAAGGGCAGTCGAGCAGGCAGCCCCTCGTGGAGCCCTGTGCAGTCAAGCTGGGCCAGGACTTGACTCTTCAGCTTCTGTTGACGCAAGTCAGTTGGTCTCAACTTCATCTTTAAGCTGTGGTATGGGTTGTACTTGGGTATGAGCCCACTTGGAGGCCGGTCTGTTCCCCAGTAGACAATATGACACTATGACAAGCGATGAGCAAGATTACGGTTGAGTTTGACCCACGGGGTGGATGGGGCAGATCTGGTTGGGTTCTCTCCATGTATCCCACCTTCCCATGTCTCATTCGCCTACCTGAAGATCTGATGTTCCCTAGCCCCGTATGGGACTTGGAGTTGGCCTGTGTTGGAACAGCCTGTGTGGAGTCCTTGAGCGTCGAGCCCTTTCCTTTCACCCGATGTCCTTTTCCTGATGTAGCCTTTTCCTGAGTGTTCCCATCAATACTTTCTGCGCTCAGCATCATCGAGCTTTGTCTTTTAAAACACAAGATGTCACATCTAGACCCACCGGTTGCACATCTCGAGGGCATTTGGATCAGTCCCACCCATCCTTCTCTACCATATTTTGGATTTTCCTAACAAAGGAAACATCTATGTCTGCAGATTTACTCTGAGAGGACAAATGCACATGTCATGCCTCAGCCTCAGGCTTGACCCAGCCTCGCTGGAATGGGTGGTGGAGACCCATCAACCCCAACTGACTTTGCACCAGGCTCATGGTTGAACTTCAGGTGCCTGCGAACGCCTCCTTGCCTGAGTACCAGTTCATCCTTTAGTCATCCTGCCTCTTTAAATTTGTTCCAAACTTCCCTGACCCTGGTTTTCCTGCTCCACAAACAGCAAGTTATTTTAAGGTCTGACACTGTTCAGCTTTTATTTCAGTGTAAACAATACTGGAGATGGAGTGGTCTTGGCACAAAGGAGCAGCTTGAGAACAGTTAAGTGCCTGCTGCCTTTTTACCACCCCCCCACCCCCTTTTTTCCTCTCTTTCCCTTTGGAGATGAGCTAGTTCAGGGGCTAATGAGTCTGCTGAAGAGCAGAGAGCCACTAACAACCTGGAATTTGCTTCCTAGAAGACAGAAACAGGAGACATAGAGATTGCTGATCTCTACCAACTGGTCAGGGTCTCCTTGCTGTGATTCCCCTGGCGTTTTGGAAAGGGAACCCATGCTGTTGAGAGTGAGACGTGTGCTGGTAGTTATAATCTGTCCAGTTTGGAGGAGAATATGGAAAAAGATGTCTAAAATTAGGTGAATCATCTGCACCCTGAAAGTGCTGGTTTCTTTCCCTTGGCTCTCCAGGGAGCCAGGACTGATGAGCTCAGGTGGACACACCCACTTTTTAGACTCCTAAAACTCTGCTGAGATGAATCCCAGGATTCATCTCAGATCACTGTCAAGACCTTTGAGATATTTGGATCTTCAAATGGTGTCATTTGTCATCATTTCAATTATGATGAGCATCAACCCCTACTATTCTTCCATACCTTATTCTTGCTGTACTCAGTTCTTCATCAGGTTGTGGTACCAGAAGCATTGCAGGACCAAAGCCAACCTGCACTGCTCTGATGGTCACTGTCCTTAACACTATATATACATACACTTAATAATTGAAAAAGTAGACTTCTAGCCCATCTGAGTGCCAAGAAAAGGACTGAAGCAAGGATGCAGAGGGCTTTAGAAACCAGAAAGCAATAGAAAAGGTCTTTAGGTGTCTACACAATCAGAAAGCCAAGCTTCTGGCTTCAGGGGGTCTAATGCAATTGAATGTTAGGTTTGCAATGCTGAATCAGTGTTTTCTGCAGAGTTTGGGATTTGGAAATCCAGCAATTTTTAGGATTTTTTCATTTAGATGGTTTATTGTGGCTGTGGAAATTTTGGAGAGGTGGGACTAAAAAAATCCAGAAGATATGTCAGTGTTAAGTTTGCAAACCCATTACTCTGGCATCCCAGAGAGACCCCTAGAAGATACTTGTTTGCTGAGCCCCCTTTAACTGTACCCAGCACTGATGGGAACTGGCAGGGGATGCAACTGTATGTGGGAGCACTGGGTTTATAGGCAGAGAATACTCATCTCGCTGCAAATAATAAAACCATCAACCAGCAAAAAAGAAAATTTATGCTCAGCTTTCAAAAAAGACCAACAGCCAAATACTCCAGTTCCTCTAGACTGTTTCCCAGCTGGCGCTCAGCACAAGGGTATCCGACTGGCCTCTTCTGAAGATAGATACGGAGCTGGAGAACTGGGGCCTTTGGGGAAAATCCTGCCCTTTCCTGGCCAAAGTCCCACTGGGTTTGTTGAGCTGAGGCTGGGATTTGAGCTGGGAGGGAAGGAAGAAATGTGAGGTTCAAGAGGTTTGGGCATTTTTTTAGAGCAAAAAGCATTGCCCAGCTTTTCCAGCACAGGTTTCCCAGCGGAGATTAGCAAGCTGCGTTCGTATATCTCAGACCTGCCCAGGGCTGTCTGCTGGGCCAGGTACCCAGAATCAGAAACCCATTTAAAATAATTCTTTGGTTTGTAATTGTCTTTTATCACAATGAGCCCTGTGCGTGTCAGGTCAGCCCCATTAGTTTAATGGGCACTGAGGAATTTTTAGGATGACTTACTGACCGTGGAAAAATGAGTGTAGTGGACGGTATCAGCATCACATCAAAAAGAAAAACAACGCAAAGCCTTTGGAAACAAAAACAGCTGATGGGCTTGGAGCAAAGGGACTGGCGAAGCAGCACTGTCTGAGCAAAACCGAGGGAGGGAGGGAGGCATTCTGTGTGTCTGCCAGCTGGGAGAAAACTCGCAGTCAGATTTGCCTGCATTTCTATTTCCGAGAGGGGTCCTGGGGCTGTTCTAGCCTGTGTGCCTCAGCTGTGCCGCGCTGGGGTTCATGGGGCTGTACCCCATGGCTCAGGCATCGGGGCGGGACGCAGATCTGCAGGCAATGCCCAACACGTAGGCGCTGGGCTGGGAAACATGATGGACATAGGACCCCAAAACCTGTGTGTGAGCAAGTTGGAGGACAAGGGCGAAAATCACAGTGACCATTGCGGCAGATCATTTCAAGCTGTTTTCCACAGCATGAATGGTTTTTTTTCCCTCCCAAGCCACCATATTTCCCCTTTTCTTTCTTCCATATATTTCACATTGTTCCCTCTAAACCTTTGATAGGGGCCATGGTTTATACACCCCGAGTGCTGCTTTGCAAAACCTGATAAAAGCCAGGACAGATTTAGACTGTCATTTCGCACACCCCAATGCCTGTTTGTGTAACGGTTTGTATTGGTTTGTATTTCCAATTAAAACGCAGTCTGAGTAAAGGGAAAGCTTTCTAAAGCCTTTAAAGCCTCTGAGTGAAGGCGCACAGAGCAGGAAGGAGCCGTGAAGCTGTTGATTGCTGTGAACTTTCCATGACACCACTCAGGGTTTGTTTCCAGTCTGATTTTTATTTATGAATGCAGTAGCATTTATTACTGATTTTATCTGTAAAGATAACACTTCTTCCCTAGATGGTTTCTACGCTTCAGTTATAATTACTGCCTGCTTCTCAAACATACTTCTGCATTATTTAGTGTGGTACAGTGTCAGAGCTGTAATGCCAGCGATTTATTACTTGCACTGTGGGGTTACACCTGATCCAGGGATGCCCCATGTGTGCCCTGGCCTCATCCTGGTTCCCTCCAGGAAGGCTGACAACATCTCTGAGGGTCCTTCATGGTGCAGACACAGCCGAGAAACCAGTCTTCTGGCTGTGCTAGGTGCTGCACAAGCTGAGCACAGAGGCAGCCTCTGCTCGAAGGGATCCATCGTTGAGGCACAGCATAAACATGTTGATGCACCTTTTCTTCTACCTGTAGCCATCTGGTGCCAGAGGCGGCTTGGTGATGGCACCTGTTCCCTCCAAGCTGGGAATGGTCTTAAAAAGGACATTTGGCCACAACTTGCAAAACTTGAAAAATGAGACTGTTCAGGAAAATGAGATGTCATTTATCTTTCCTGTTCCCCCATTGCTCCCAGTCTGCTGCTTCTCTCTCTGGGAGTCAGACCTAGGAGGGGGCTACAGTTTCCACCAAGCATCCAAGGAGCAGCTTAATTTTGGTCCATGCTTACGATCACTTTAAGCCACAGAGAATGAAGCAAATACTTTCAGTTAAGCCTGAAAACAAACAAACACACACCCCACCCCAAGACAACTTGAGTCTTCATCCTTGGAGATACTCAAAACCCAACTGGACATAGTCCTGAGCTGCTGTAGTTGCCCCTAGTTGGAGCAGGCAGTTGGACTAGACCATCTGCAGAGATCCTTTCTATCCAAATATTCTGTGATTTTTATGAACTTACGCTGCAGGGGTATACCAGACTTCAGAGTGCGGTGAGGAGCTGAGATACCTCAGCAATCCCAGCAGGTAAAACTGGAGTTGTTCCCTGTTGGCATGACCAGGAAGGTGGGAGTGCAGAGGATGTGTTGAGATATTGCCTTGTCTGAGTCCATATCACAACATATTGTGTGATACCCCTTGGCTCTGGGTACGTACAGCCTCATCTTTTCTTACCCTTTTTGCTCTGTGTGATGTCCCTCATAGTCCTCCAGCTGTTCCATGGCAGGTGGTGAAGCTCTGGCACGTCTCAGCCCTTACCAGGGATTCAGTTTCCTTTCATACTTACTGGGTCGTTGTCACATGCTGAGGAATGTGTCTGACTCGTTTGCACCTTGGATTGACTACCACCCTTTATATCTGTTTATTAGGATGGAAAATAACATTTCACCTCAAAAATTCCATCATGTGTTCTTTCAGCGCCACATGACCAAATCCCATCCTGGCCAACACAGCTGCTCCTTGCCAATTTTTGGTATGATTGCCTTCCATCATTTTCCTGCCAAATACATAAACTGCCCCTGTTCTTGTATGCCGTTGCTTTTGAAAGTAAGCTGGAGTTGAGTGACTCATTGCATTTGGGTGTTGGGGGTTTTTTGTATTTTTGTTTTTGTTGGGTTTTTTTTGTAACTGACAACAAATCTTTTTGAAATGTTGGGCAGGCATCCGGGCACTGGGGCACTTCTGAATACTTCATCACATGTAAAAGCGTGGTGCATGGCTATTGCACCACCTGTGCTCCATCCTCACCTCTGTCTCACAGCAGATCACCTGCCTTGCCAAGCACCACCTTGTCTGACATTGCTATCTGTGTAAACCATTCCCTCGAGCCTGCATATACTTTGCACAGGCTCAACCTTGATGTAAAGCCTTTATGATGGTAATTATTTTTGCTGGGTTGCCATAACGGTTCACATTGCTCTCAAATGAGTCATGATGAAGTCTTTCAAATACCCACTTGAAATCTATAAATTTCATGATGAGTCTTTTTGCTAGTTGGCGGTTGCTTTGATGATTAGTGTTAGGGTCAAAACCCGGTCAACAGATGATCTTCCAGGTGAACACGCTGCCTTCTGCTCTTGAGATTTGTCTGGAAAAAAATTCTGATAGACAAGACTTGGTCTTTCCTGGAGAGCACTGTGGTGTCTCTTCAGTCTGCACTGTGGTGTCTCTTCAGTCTTTACATTATTTTTTAAGTATCTCAATCTCAATTTCTTGACACCTGTAGCTTTTCTTCATCCCCAAACTCATTCCGTGAGTCTAAGAACAGGGATGGATTTGTGATGTTCACTTGAAGCTCTTCCATGCTTTTACATGTTTATTACAGATTTTAAATACCATTGTATCTGTTCTTTGGCATCAACGTAACTTCTTCTGAGAGTCTGAGATCCTGCTGGCTTTTCTGTGATGCTCCAGAAACTCACTTCCACCGTTTCTGCTACCTTTAAGAAGAACTCAGAGTATGGTCTTATAAATGCTCTCAATTTCTTTGGCACATTACTGGAAGGACCACCCTGTCCTCTGCCTGCCGCTAATATTTTTATGCAGATAAGTCCACGATGCCCTAGCTCTGGACAAACAGTGCTTCTTGCAGTAAAAAAATCCACCAACTTATCTCGGTCATGAGAAGATACACTGCTGTCTGGTGTCTCCTGGTGCAATTTGCAGGGAAGCCCAGCCCTGTGTTCACAGACCTGTATGGCACAGAGTGGTTTGTTTTACAGATAAAGTGGCTTAAAGAATTAATACTGCTATGAGTGCAAGAATGCCCTCAGTTGTATTAGATAAGTTAAAATAGTTGCTTTAATAAGGTTTATGAATGGTGGAGTGAGGCACAAATCAGTTTTCCCTGCAGGTGTGTTGTTGCATGAGTGATCCCTGTGAAGTTCTCAGCTGTCTCTGAGGTATTTGGAGATGGAAAGCTGGAGCAGGGTGGTCCGGTCTGGTAATTTCTGTGTTCCTGTGGTCGTAGCCAAAATCCATTATATCATGGTTTATTCATCCCAGCATCTGCTGAGAGAAGTGGACCCCATGCACTGCATATCTGTCATCAAACCACTTTTCATCCCCTGGGTGAAGGACTCAGTGATGAGAGGGGCACCAGGTACTGGATCTCATCCAAATCCATTTCAACAGCCAAATACACCAAGTTTGAACATGGGTCATCAAGGTAATTAAAAAAATAATAATATATTGCATTCCTGTGAGGAAGGAAGAGTTCTCAGCAGCTGCACGTATGGAATCCGAGTATGGAAGCCGGTGCTGGGGGAACTGCCTTTGCAGCCAGTAGAGCGGGTGACGAGCCCATCACAAACGCCACTTCAGAGTTGGTAAAAATTCAGCGTGTTCAGTTTTCTGTCACTGGAATTCATTTTCATCTGCTTTCAGCATCGATTTTGATTCACACCTTTTCATTCTGAATTTAAATGAATTTCAGAAAAAAATCAAGAGTTCCGCTCAGAATTGCACTATCACATCTAAAAAGCACATGATAATGATGATCTTTGGCTAAAGAAGGGCGGTCCACCCCCAAAAATCAATCCACTCTGATAATTAATAGAAACACCTTGACCTTCTCCCCTTTTATTTAAAATTCACTTTTATCTTCTAAACGTTTCTTGTAATTTCTGGCTGCAAGCGATCCCTTGCCAAGCTCCTGTTTTGATTAAATGGCTTTTTCCAGCTGGAGGATGTCAGAACATTTTCAGCTGGCCCTAAGCCAAGCATGAAGCATGGGTGATGCACTGGGCAAGAACTGATGCAGATTTTGGTCTGGGTGCTGGTACCATCTGTGTTGTGTGCAAGGATGGGTGCAGCCGCAAGGGTGAGAATGTAATCTGGTTCTTCTGGGTTTTAAGGATGGGCTCGCCCCACTTTGTGAGCCACCTTTGAGCAAGGAAGAGGAGGGTGAGGAGATGCTGAATAAGCCCATGGGATGGTTCCCAACCCATGAGAGAGCATCAGGGCAGAGAAGGTTTGCTTCAGTCTTCAGATGCCAAGGATGTTTTGTTCCTGAGTCAGGGGATGAGGAATGCCGAAATCCAAAAATATTACCCTCAAGGAGATTGTGATAAATGTGCCTTGCCTGAGTCTCCTGAGGACCAAGCTCTACATTACGCTCCATTGCCCCACTAAACCCAGCTCTGCTGCTGCTGTGCATTAAAAATAACCACAAAACCAGCCCATGCTTTAGCGCACAAGGTTCAAACAGCAACATCCACGCTGGGAGCCTGCCCCGCTGCTCAGTGCAGAAATATCCAGCAGGGAGAGATTTGCTTGTCCGTGACTAGACATGACAGGGAGATGGAGGGTGTCCAGGTGGAAACAGTCATGCACAGAAATAAGAAATGCAAGAGCATAATGTGGAGCTGAACTGATGGTGACCAAAGTCCAGAGGGATGTTAAACCCAGCAGGATTCCAGACTCCAGCCAACCCGGCATCTCCTTTAACCACTTCCAGCTCTTCCTTGGGATGGTCCCGGAGGGGTACGACCCATGGTGGGTGGGGGACACGGGGACAGGGCTGGGGCTGATCCTAACCCAAAGGCGCTGGTGGGGGAGGCTGCCAGCTCCATGTTTCTAAGCATGAATACCACACTAACGTATTGCTGCGCTGTTTCAGCCCACGCCACTTCTTGCCTTTGGCACAAGCCGTGCTCCCCAGTCCCTGCCAAACCAGTACAGATGTTTTAACACCCACCGGAGCCCAGATAATTATAAACAGAGCTGAGAGACTGGTCGGGGCTGTTTTCTTTTCATTGCCTGAACTCTCAGCCGCTCTCAAGCAAAACGCCTCCCACTTTCTGACATTGCTTTCAAAGACATTTTTGAGAGCTGCATTGCTAATACAAGTTTTATTAGGGGAGCACCGAGAAACCCCAACCTGGATGAGGATCACACCGTGCCCGCTGACATAACGGTGACCACTGAGTGAAGCAAGTGCAGGGAAGATGAGTGGAGCAGCTGGGAAAATATTTTCATGGGAAATCAGAGCTGGTTTCTAACCCATAGCTTTCCAGACGTGGCATTGCAAAGCTCAGCTCATTTTCAAATGGGTTTGGGGAGTGTTTTCACTGGGTGAAAATCTGGCCAGTGATCAGCTGGTGGGCACTGGCCAGAGGATGCTGCAGGTCCTTCCCATCCTAGATCCTCATGGGAGACAGTGCCCATCATGGTGAGCGTGTGAGCAGAGCAGGTGAGATGAAGGAGGGAGCAGCATCTCCTGCTTTAACGAAGGAAAGCCAGAAGCAATCACCCTTTTCCTGGTCTGTGCTTGTACAACCCCAGGATGCAGGAGCCTGGCCCACGGTCAGGAGCTGCGTTCCCTCAGGCCATTTGCAAACAGCCAGGTTTGAGTTTAACAGATGAGAACAGATTTAGCATGAACGAAACCAGTTGTCAGATGCAACTCCCCAGGGGCCACTTAGAAAGTATCTGGAGGACCAAGAAGACCTCCTCAGGCTTCACATCTACATGAAACTCATATCTCCTCACCCTTTTTCCATCAGGGTGCTTTGGGGTCCTCCTGGATCTGCAGGTTCATTTCGTCCTTGCATTCATTGTCACAGCTGATAACCGGTTGGGTGGAAGATGGCTGGCACAAGTCCATCGACCCTGGTGGGCTCAAGCTGTCTTCATAGCACTCCCCTCAATCCCTGCCATGAACTTCCTCGTTCACCATCCCAGCCATGAAGATTTTCATCTGACATTATTCCAGTTCGTTTCCGGTTGCTGTGGAGACCAATTTAAATGAAACTCCACTATTTTGAAAGAGAATATGATTCTAAGTAATTTGCGATGCAAGGTCCCATGCTAATAGCATTAGCATATTATTTGATTATGGCGATGTGTAGGGAATAAATTCCAAGTCCTTTTGCCATCATTGCATCTTGAAAGAAGGGGAAGAGAAAATCCTCCAGGTTTTAGCCGATACTGAAGACCTTTACTGCGCGTGAACTCATGATTTCTGAATGCATAAAGCTTGTGGGGGTCACAGGCATTTTTAACCTCATGGCAATGAGAATAGCTCCCTGGAAAGGACCTTTTCTTTCTCTGTTTCCATTGAGCACTGTTAATACACTGCCTAATGGGCAGGTTTTTAATGATCAGTAAGAGATCCAGGATGGATTTTTGAACTGTTTGCATTTTTGCTGGAGCGCTGGTGCGGCAGAGCCCAGCTAGAGATCAGCTGTGCAAGGTGCAGTCCTCCCATCGCTTGCAGAGAATTTTCTTCCTGCGTTTTGTGCTCAACGTCTTAGGAATTATTTTGCCTTCAGGACTTCTTTAGACGATTCTGGTATGTGGACAGAGTATGCCCATACCCCTATATGAAAAAAAAATAATTGCATGGAAAACCTTTGCAGAGAGGCTTGTTTTGAGAGTAAAGGCTGCAGAGATGGAAAAGGGAGAGCTGAACTTCCAGCAAGAAAAAAAAACAACAAGCCAAACTTTTTTTTTTTTTTTTTTTTTGAGTCTCCATCCCTAAGGGCATGTTTTCTTCTAGGGCTGAAATGACCCTTGCTCGAAGTGACCCCTGGGCTGCTTTACTCACTGGTTCAGGGACTTGGTATTGCAGCCATGAGGGTTAATGACTTTTTTTGCCTCCTGTTTCGGCTTTTGCAGCTGATGTTACCCCATCTGAGCATGCTGGGCTGACCCGAAGCTGTATGGGAAATTCAGGGCTCTACCACAACCCCCATCTCCATCTTCCCCCCTACCCCGTGTCCAGCACCCACCCCCCTTTCCTTTTAACCCTTTGCCTAGAATGCTACCTGAGGAGCAAAAAGTAACATTAATCCCAGTTAGAGGAGGGAAAAACGGGGCCAAATGCCCACTGTTTGGTCCCATGCATGGGTGCAAATGCAGCTGCGAAGAAGGGGGCTCTGAGAGGGGAAATCTGGGGATCCTCCTTCACTCCCCATCACTGCCCTGCTGAGCGACGGTGAAGCAGACCCTGAACAGTGCTACTGTTTTATTGACTCCCCTGCAAACTGGGAGTTATAATGTTTCTCCCCCAAGGTAAGGAGGATCGAAATAAATTACTTCTGTAAAGAGCTGGGAATGGCAGTTCTTCTATAATACGAAGTGCAAATATTTGGGCCTCTTGCATGCTCCCTTGAATAGAAATGGTACTAAATCATGCATAAGTAAAACGGGTTTACATTTTCTCCTAGTGAAAGTTTTCCTCTGCTCTCCTGGAGCATTAAAGACCTACGCTCCCGTCACCATAAAAAGGGCTATAAAATTTAAAGCAAGCCGTTAAGAAGCCCTGGCTGGCATTAGGTTGGGATTCATCCTTTCTCCTTCTCCATCCCTGCTAAGTGAGGCGTGCACACATGTTTGCTCAAGCAAGGAAAGACGCCCGCATACTGCTTGCAGTGAACAGTAAGGGGGAGAAGAAGGAATTTGTTCAGGACCTAAAACCAGGTTGTATTCCTGGCCTAGGGGATGCAAAGTTAATGTTGCACCAGCTTCTGGGCTTTCACCCTGCTCACTGGTGGCATGTTGGACCGCAGCACCGGGTGAGACTGCGTTGGCATGATGTCCAAGGGAAAGCCCGGTGGGGAAATACCAGAATTGCTAATCATCGTCATCTTCATAAATAATAATAACCAATGATAATAACCAGTAATAATAACCGATGTGATCCTCCAAAACAGGATGCGGGAGCTTCGTTTCACAGGGTGAGAAAGCTGGTTTGATGCTGGTTCATTGTAAGGCTGTGTCTGATGGGGGGGTGAAAAACCTTTCTCATATAAGTGTGTCATCTCTTTCGCTAGCTCTTAGCTTTCAACAGCTTCAGCCCTGTCCTGCAGCACTGGGCTCCACAGACTGCTCGTACCTCCAGCCAGATTTGCTAAGGATGCCCCTGGCATCTGCAGGAATCACATATGCCACCCACAGACAGAAAGCAGATAATTCTGCCCACCCCCATTGCCTTGCTTTTGCCACCTTAACCCTACCCTGAAAAAGGCAAAAATACTCTGCCTTGAGACCACTTTGTGTTTTACGCAGTTACAGCCCAACATCTTTTACCTTTCCCTCCGTTCCAGCCTTCCCCCCCGCCCCCCCCCCCCCCATTTGATCCCTCATCAGATTGGTTTTGCAGTGTCAGAGATGATGATTCATGAAGCAGAGGGTCAGAGATGAGGTTGGTTCTGTGGAGCAAATGAAGCCTGTCCCAGCCCACACTGCAGCCCTGCACTTGTCCTTCATCCCCAGCTGTAGGTCGTTGTCCCACTCCAGGGCTCTCAGATAAGCGTGTCCCAGGTGGGATGCTCAAGGTCGCACGTAAGCCAGACCTGTGAGAATCCATGATCATCTGCTTTTATCTCAGCACTGAAGCCCTTATAAGAAAAATAAATAGGTGCACACCAGGCATCCCTGTCTGGCCAAATGTTAGACCTCCAAATATTGACACGAAAGGTTGAGCTCCACAATCAGGCAGCAGATTTGCTCTTTAAAGGGTAGCCACCATGTGCAGGGTGTGCTGATATGATGCAGAGCTGGGTCACTGCCATCAAGGGATGTTTCCCAGAGCAGAGATGGGATTCTGGGCACAGCCTCATCTCACAGAAGCGAACCTGTGTTCTCCAGGGAGAAGCGTCGTATCGTTTCTATTGCAGTCTCTCTCCTTTCTGCCTCTTTGTCCTTCAAAGAATTGATTGCTGTTAAAATAACTGGGATATATAATGCTTTGAGGTCAGGATGATCTGACTTGGCTCCTTTCCCTCTTTTCTCACTCAGTCGTTCTCCAGAGCTGTGATATTTTTCTCCTGGTTCCCATGCTTCTCCAAGGCAAATGCTCTTACATTACCACTGTTTTCCCGTTGGTTCATACAGATGCAAGCAGAGGGCTGACACTAATGGGCAGAGACGATGCTATTTATTACGACTCATCTTTGTCTCCCTCTTTCTCGGGTAGTTCTCCCTCTCCCGTGTTGGGGGATTTCACTGTTGTCAGTGGAGGAAACCTGAGGGGACCAGATTAGGCTAAGTGTTATTTAGATGGCTGAAACTGTGTAAGAGGAACCATGCCCTTAGCCCTCTGCTGCAGATCCCTGTCCGTAAAGCGATGATGCTCCTCCTTTCCCTTGGCCAGGCTGTCCTGACCGGTTTCTCAAAGCAAATGGAAATAAGCAGAAAAACTGGAAAGGAAAAGCTCAAAAGCCCGATGTCACTTCTGTCCTTACCCTTCAGCTCCTCTGCAGTGGAGGACGGAACTGTGCCCCTTCCTTGCTTTTGATGAGATCCACTCCCCCCGCTTGGCACCCAAAATGTGGGCAGTGCTGGATGTCAGGGTACCTGTGTCCTTGTACACAGCTCGCCACTCTGATGGAAATTGGCAAGGAGAAATTATCCAAACCAGACACCTTTTCCCACTAACCTGCCAGAGGAAACCTTTAGCGGCAACCTGCCAAGGTGTCCTCAGACTGACAACAGCTTTTCCAAATGCCATCCAACTCGGAGGCCACAGGGAAAGCTCGGTAAACAAACTGTCCTCAGGTACCATGCTCATCCTCATGGCATCCCAGGGCTTCCTGGCAGCATGGTGGCACGGTGACTTATCCATCAGACATGTTGTTTGTTCTCTCCCTGCCAGGAGAAGCATGCAGAGGGCTTGTAGAGGGCTTGTTTTGGTAGGGTTGTTTGCCTTTTTCTTAATTTATGTATTATTTATTTATTTATTTATATTATTATTTTTTATTTGTGCTCAAGAAGTGAGTTGGTTCCTCCTTTTTTTTACCAATAAATGATGAAGCTACTCCAAAGAGTGGGGGAAACAATGGCAAATGGGCACACTCTGCCCCGTGCTCCTCTATGGATTATTTCTAACAGATCTCTACTAATCCCTCCTGACAAAATCTCATCAGCCATAAGTTTTAACTGGCACAAAGTCAGTAGTGTGATCTGAGGTGTTTTGTGGGTTTATCTGCCAGAGCAAATCAGAGGAGCCCTTTACCTGTGGGGCCCCTTGGACCAGCTCACACTTGCCAGCACGGTGTGGGCATCACAGGGAATTTCGTGCTGCGCAGGGATGCCGAGCAAACCTGGCACTTTTGTTGCAAACACCGATGGGAGCGCAGGAATTGAGCATCGCCCAAACATCGTCGCCTTCCCAGGAGCATCATTTGAAGTCCATGGGATACAGGGAGTTGTAGCCCCAGCCTCTGCCTTCTAAAGCTGACATCGCAGCTCTGGTGAAAAAGGCCATTCTCAGCGACAGTTTCCGAAAGAGGCTGAGTAATCTGAGTAATTATTTCACCCGGATAAGCCCGGGAACATTGTGTGAAGCTACGCTCACACAGCAATAGTCAAGCGCTCTGAGCAAGGGAATTCAGAGCTGTCAGCAAGGAGGGAAATACCACGTTAGGGGATTGAAAACATTCATAAAAAATTCCTGGCTCCCAGCCTAGTCCATCCCATTGCTGGCCATGCTCGAAGTTGTGTATTTTTGCTTTGGGGATGGAGTCGCAAGGAGGGTATTTTTTCCCCTTTGCTGCAACACATGGCCAAAAAGGAACATCTTAACCTGGACTAGCGAGTGCCGAGCCTTCAGCTGCCCACAGCCCACCTGGCACGTTGGGGTTTTGCAGGGCTGTGCTGGCTTGTCCCTGCTGAGCCTCTGTCTCACTTTCTTGCAGGGACTAGCATAACAGCTGTAGCACAAGCCCAGCGAGACATATTCATGCAAGTCGTGGTGTTGACATAAAGTTTTAAGTTGTGGGTGTCCAACACTGCTTTTTCCAGACCGTGAGAGTCCAATTCCCTGAACTCGGAGGAGAAGCAGCCAGGAAACGTGGGGTTAAGATGACACTTCCCACATGGCCGCGCTACATAACCTTAACTCTGCTCCCCTGGGAATGGCAATAGGAACTGGAACAGGGTCTTATCCCTCCTTGGCTGTATTTGATACATTCCCTCAATGTAAAGATCTCAGCATAAAGCCAAGGGATTTGAAGGCTATGACTACGCTGTTAAATAAAGGAGGGCCACGGGTTTATCCCTGGCCCTGATGCAGATGGCCATGAGGGATGGAGAAGCATCATTCTTTTGGGCTTGTGGTTGGATTCAGTTGAGCAGCTTTGGTCATGATGTGGGTGTGATCGATGCCTGAAGGCATCCTGATGGGACCCGCTGGAGGTTATTCTCATAAGTGCCCCACATGGACATGGGGAAGGAGCGCTGGTCCTCACAGCCTGGGAGCTGGGCACTGCAGCATGGCAAGTTGAAATGGCTTTGGGACCTCTGGCTCAGAATTCACCCTGTGCATCTTATCCTCATGAGGACCTCTCTCCATTTCAGGCCAACATGAGAGCACAAATATGTTGACTTTTCCCTTTAGCTTGTGCTAGTCATTAAATACTATTTTTCTGGTTCAGTTTCCTTTCTTGCCTCCTTTTCTAGCTGTCAGCAGGACCCATCATCAGCATGTGACCTGGGCACATGAGCTGTCTCTTTTTCTCGTGCAAAAAAACCGCACAACATAAAAAATACAGACCAAAATGCAGTCTCCTGCAACCACAGGATTTCTCTTCCCAGCCCTTGCAATACCCTCCCAGCCCCGTGAACCAATCCGTCTCTCACCTGCTATTACAGAGTTCATCTCACAGACCTAATGGAGTACGTGAGTCCTGAATTGGCTCCTGTTAATGCTCTCAGTGGCCAGGTCGCTGCGGGAAGTGAGCTGGGAATTCATTTTGAAAATCAATGTGGACGCCGATAGAGCGGCTTCCCCTGGGGATGCGACATGCTTTTACCAGGCATTGCTGCCTGCTCCCGTTCATCCCCCATTTTCTTTTATGTGGCCAGAGTAACCATGGAGTAATTCATCCTGCTTTCAGTGAGCCCATCTATTGTGCTGTGGTCTCCAGTTTCCCCAAATCAGTCTGACATTTGGGAAAAGATTTGGGTCTTCTGGCAGTGCGCGATTCACTGGGTTCCTCAGAGTGTTGTGATCTGAGTTTGCTGTGCCCTGGGGTGATGCTGGGGACCGTCTCCTCTGTGCAGCCCCATCTCTCCCCTTGGGCTGTGTTGGTACAAATAAATCGATGCCATTTCTAACACCCGGGTGTATTTTGGCCTGCCATGGCTTTTCCATGGCAAGTGCGGAGTCTGCAGGGATAGTGCTGGAGGATTGCTCAGGACAGAGGGACCCCGTCCTGGTGCAGTTTAGAGTTGTCCCCAGGGGCAACCTTCGTGCTGGGATGGGGACACAACACTAACCTGCCATCCTCACACCACCCTTGGAAGAGTCTTGGCCAAAGTCATGGGCAGTTCCTGGCTGTGATTTGGGAGGTAGCAAGGGGTGTGTGTGTGTGTGTGCTATTCCTGAGAGGCACTTCGGGTGCAGCCCCCCTGTTTTTGATAGCAAAGTGGGTATGGGCTCTACCATGCTGGTTGACTTCAGAGCACTTGATTTGGAGCCAAGATTTGGGACTCACAGAGCTCTCAAGACTCCTTTTCCAATGGGGATCAGTCTGCACTGCTACGGGATAAATATTTAATAAGAATGAGGGTCAAGACACTGTTTTGTCCAAGGACAGTGAGATGGCCATTTACTCCCATGAAAAGCACTGAAGGATCTTTAATGCCCGTGCAAAGAAGACAGGACTCAGAGTTTAAAGCTCTCGTCCCCCACCATTAATGTCAATGTTAAATATTGATCTTTTCTGTGTTTAGCACAAACCAAACAGCAGAGTCGAGACACGCTCTTTGGCTTTTATTAATGTACTTTTTCTGCATCAGGTGAAGTTTGCAGTAATGCCGGGGGAAAAAAATGTAGCACTGGTGAATGAGCGGCAGAGGGATTGATTTTGTATCTTGATATGATTCAGAAGTCAGTGAAAAATCACCCTGTGTGGAACATCTCCTTGTCCAAGCCAGAGAATGGGTGGATTTACCCAGGGAAAGATGACCTTTTCATTAGGATTTGGTTTTTTTCCTACATTTTGCATCAGCACCAAATAAATGTAAATCACAGCTATTATAAAGGGTGACTTCAGTGAACCACGATGAGTCATTTTCACATGCCAGGAGTGCATGCATGGCAGGGACACCATGCATGGGCTGCTGCATGGGCTTCTGCAGCCAGAGACGGATCAGCTTTCCCAAAATATTCTGCAGCTTGTGATTTTTCTGGGATTCAGGTTTTTTTGGTTGTTTTTGGTTGTTTTTTTTTAATAAGAGTTTACAGCTTGGCTGTAAAAACTCATCTCTGGTTCAGATTCTTGGAACATCCTCTGGGATGTTCTCTGCTGAAATGAATTTAATATATTAAAGTGCATTTCTCCTTCAGCAAGAGGACCAGGCACTAGAATCATGCCTTGGGTCTGCATCCTGTTTTACTAGCAGAAAACAGCAGGAGCCCTTTCGAGGTCACAAAATTAATAGAGAATTGGGGAACGTGGGAATATTTTTCATCTCTGCTGTCATTATGTCCATCCACATTCCCACCCTGTGCCTCAGTTTACCCAACTGTAATAGGATAGCGGTGATGTCCTTACACAGAGGGGTGAGGATGACTTAAATCACATGTCTAAAGCCACCTACAGAAAGTCTCTAAGAAAAGGCAGAAGTGGAAGTGGTGGTGTGAGAGCTCTTCTCTTCCTTTTCCTTTTTAACCAGGTTTTAACAACCCACGGAGCTCGCTGTGAATTGGGCTGACATCCCCCAGACATCCCCACAAGCCGATAAGCATGTGATAAAATATGATAAAATATGATAAAGTATCTGTTTCTTTACATGATACCTATAGTTATATGTGCTCCGAGTGGAGGAGCCTGCTGCTGAGTGCATCACTCAGAGCCATAAGTAAACCGCACCAACCTCCATAAATGCTGGAGCATTTAAGGAAGGAAAATCCCAGAAACACAGGATATGGTGTCACCGCATCTGGCCGCTCACAGGTGTGTTTTTTTCCTGCACAGACACCCTGAGAAGCATTGCCTCCATGAACCATGCACCGCGGTCCTCCCCAGCAGAGCTCAGCAGTGCCAGCCACCACCTGCTGCGAGAGCGCAAGTCCTCAGCGCCGTCCCACTCCAGCCAGCCCACCCTGTTCACCTTTGACTCACCCGCTGGCCACCTCCAGAGCACCCTGTCCGCCAGTGCCCCCCAGGACTACCTTTTCCTCCACCAGTGTATGAGCAGAAAGTCAGAAAACGCAAGGTATTGTAGCCCACCTGGGAGAAAACCTTGGGGACAGCTGAGGGAGGGCTGGGGGTGAGTGGCTCAACCCAACTCCATCCTTGGAGGTCTGAAAAACCCAGCTGGAGAAAACCCTGAGCAATGGTCTCATCTCATCGTGGTTGGGAGGAGGTCAGACCGGCGACGTCCCGAGCCCCTAGCTTTCCTGGCTTTCTGGGTTGTATTAAAAACTGGCTGAAGTGCTGGACCCAGAGGGTGGTGATCAGTGGCACAAAGTCTAGTGGGAGGCCAGTCACTAGCAGTGTACCCCAGGGGTCAGTACTGGGTCCAGGCCTGTTTTACATCTTCATTAATGATCTGGATGGTGGGGCAGAGTGTACCCTCAGTCAGTTTGCTGGTGGCACCAAGCTGGGAGGAGTGGCTGGTACACCAGTGGGTCATGCTGATATACCAGAGGGACCTCAACAGGCTAGAGAATTGGGCCAGCAGGAACCTCATAAAGTTCAAGAAGAAGTGTAGTCCTGCACCTTGGGAGGAACAACCCCAAGTGCCAGTATATACTGGTGGCCACCCAGCTGGAAAGCATCTTGGCAGAAAAGGACCTGGGGGTTCTGGTGGGCACCAAGTTGAACGTGAGTCAGCAATGGGGCCCTTGCAGCCGTGAAAGCAAATGCTCTCCTGGGCTGCGTTAGGCCAAGTACTGCCAGCAGGCCAAGGCAGACGATCCTTCCCCTCTACTCAGCACTGGTGAGGCCACATCTGGGGTGCTGTGTCCAGTTCTGGGCTCCCTTGTATGAGAGACAGGGACAAACTGGAGAGAGTCCAGCAAAGGGCCATGAAGATGCTGAAGGGACTGGAGCATATCTCCTAAGAGGAAATGCTGAGAGAGATGGAACTATTCAGCCTAGAGAAGAGAAGACTCCAGAGGATCTCATCAATGAATATGAATGCCTGCAGGGAGGATGCCAAAAGGATGGAGCCAGGCTCTTGACAGTGGTGCCCAGTGCCAGGACCAGAAGCAGTGGACACAAAATGAAACACAGGGAGGTCCCTCTGAACACCAAGATTCAGCTTTTCACTGTGAGAGTGACCAAACACCACTGCAGGTTGCCCAGAGAGGCTGTGGAGTCTCCATCCTTGTTTGGACGCAGTCCTGGGCAACCCGCTGTAGGTGGCCCTGCTTAAGCAGGGGGGTTAGACCAGATGACTTCTAGAAGTCCCTTCCAACCTCAACCACTTTGTGATCCCACAGACAGGGCCCTAATTCCTGCCTTTAACCAGCAAAACCACAACCAGTGGGACGGGCAGGGTTTGCTCCGTTCATCCCTCCCAGAGCTCGCTGGGCTTCGCGGCAGCCTGTGGTGCACAGTGTGGTGTTTCTGAGCAAGCGACGGCTCTCCGCCTCCAGTCTCAGCCGGTTGCCTTAAATAGTGAGGAGGTTTTTTGACGTGAAGAGTTTTGGCTCGCAGGAGCGGTGAGGAGGGAGGGAGGCAGCAGCGGTCAGAGCCCAGCTGGCGTGGGGTGAGAGCAGAGCCCAGGCTGCAGCCTCCGCCGGGCTTTCCTGCTGCAGCTGCCTTTCCCTACTCGGAAAACAACAACGGACAAAGGCTCAGAAAAATTAACTTCAGATGGAGTTAATGGAACAGTGTTTAAAATACGGCCCTCTGACACTCCAGCTGTGAGGATACCTAAAAGCCACCCTCCGAGAGCCGACGCATGGCTGAGACCCAGAGGAGGACGGAGCCAGCACCAGTGCCTTGGTGGGCAGAAACAAACTGGCCAGCGGCAGCTTCTGCAACTGGGCCAGAAATAATCTCCCCGATCAATGCCCCAGTGCACAGGACCAGGCTGCAGGACTGCTGGGAATTCCTCCCCTTTCAGTTTTGGAGCTTTTACTTTACTCATCCATAAAATGAGGGTAATAGTAGCTAATTGGCGGGGCAATGCTGAATAATTAACCCGTGAGATGTTTCAAGTCCTCAAGCCGAAATGACCCTGCCAGAGCCCAGATGTTTCCCGGGAGGACTGAGCTCCAAAGGCAGCAGGGATTTGTCATATCGCAGCATCCCTTGTTTTCCCCCCCCGATAAGCCCGATTTCTGAGCGCCATCTCGTGCTGGCTCCATGAAACAGAGTCCCTCTTGTCCCTGCAGAGCATCGGCCCTGCCAGAGCAGTGAAAACCACCATCGCCTCGCTTTTCCCAGAGGGCTGGCACTTCCCCAGTCATTTGCCACAACTGGAAATTCCCCCCAGCCGTTTCACTTTTTCCCAGCTCGGTGACTGATACAGGGCAGGAATTCCTTTCACAGGGAGGTGTTGAAATGGGGACAGCTGAGCCCTTTCTGGTTTTGAGTCTGTGGTCCCCAAAAGTCTGACCCATGCATGGTTATACCTCTGTGAGCAAAAAGACCCAGCCCGACGCTCCCGCTCACCCTCTCCTGGTGCGCATGCACCAACTCCTCATGGCAGGGTAACCCTTCTTCGGAGCTTTGCCGTATTTTCTTCTTCCACGCTGCTTCAGCCAGCTCAGGAAAAGGTATCGTTATCACCAGTGCTCATGTCTGCTGCATCTTGCCCTCATATCCCAGCACTTCCACAGTGATGCTCGTGTTTCCCTAAGCCTTGTGGGATGTGGAGGTGCTTCACAGCGGCAGGGGTTGAAGATGGAGGGGGGAGAAAAATCCCAAGTGCCCAATTGAAGTATCCCCTGACTCAAGAAAATGTCATTTGCCGTGGTTAGGGGTGCAGAAGGCAAACCCGTGGGGCTCATCATCTTCTGCAGCACTGGGGCATTGAAAGAGGAAGCAGTAGGAGGGATAAAACAGGAGGTGAAACACCTTGGAGGGGATCGGTGGAGGAGCGGTGGCTAGCAAGCAGTCATTAGAGGACCAAAGTCTCCCCAGTGCTCACCCTCCGTCTTGGCTAGCATCCCCAGGCATGACTGCAATACAAATTGAGGAATCATTAGCAAGGCAAGGACCTAGTGACCACGCTTCCCTGCTCACCCTGGGGGACTCGAGGGCTTTTGTACCTCTGAATTCAGCCCTGAGGTTCATTCCTCCTCCCCTGCAGATTAGGGCTACGGACCCCAGATCCCAGCTGGTCACTGCTGTCATCTCCCCAGGGCTTGCCCTGCAAGAGGGCAGAGTGGTGGCATGGTTGGAGGCTTTGAAATAATCCCCGTCAGGAATTTTTCCAGTCCCTCTCAAAGCACATTTGCAAGGCAGAGGTGAGAGTAAGCCTTCCTCCTGCACTGTGGACGGGTGGCTGACACGTCACAGCGATGCTAATGGGGTGGCTCTGTGCAGATGTGTCTTGGGTTGCTGTCAGATGGTACAAAAATTGCCCTTTTGGATCAATTTATGTCTGGATAACCAGCTCTTCCTGCCTGTAGACAGAGGCATTTTGAAGGTGTTTTGGGATAAAACATGTTGTGGGCATGTTTGAAGGGGTCTGAGGTGTTCCCCATGTCCTGGGGTTGGCCAGTGCAGGTTGGGAAGGTGATAAATGGGGGAGGCAGAGCTCGGTGCACCCCAGGTCTGGCTCTCCCCCCATCTCAGCCCTTTTTTCCCCTTCTTCTACAGGAGTGCCAGCTTCTCCCAAGCCACAAGGTCCGCCTTCTTCATGCGGAGTGACACGGCGGTCCAGAAGCTCTCACAGGGCAATGGGCACTGCATGAACGGGGTTGGAGGGCAGCTGCATGGCTTTTACAGCCTGCCAAAACCCAGCCGGCACAACTCAGAGTTCAGGGACAGTGCGTACGACCTCCCACGCGCCTTCGGTTCCTACACCCACCCCAAGTCGAGCCTCACCAGCTCCGAAACTGATAATGAGGAGGTTTACGTCTACAAGACCCCCAACAACACCCTATGCAAGGAGTTTGGGGAGCTCTCCACGGACTCCTACGACATCCCCGCCACCCCGCTCTCTGTCTATCAGATTCCCAGGACATTTACGCTGGACAAGAACCACAACGCTCTGGCCGTGGCTGCCAGCGACTCGCCCGCTGCACCACCTCCGCGGCCCCCGAAACCCGGGCAGATGGAGCCACGGTGGGGCAGCCCACCCCAGCGGCCCCAGCCCAGCGAAAGCTTAGGGCTGGCCCCCATGGCAGCCACCATTCCCCGGAGAAATACACTGCCAGCAGTGGAAAACAGCAGGCTACACCGAGGTGAATTTGGGGGTGGGGAGCTGGGGGTGGCTTTGTCCTATCTAGCAGACTTGGACAGGTCGGTCCCACTGATTTGTGGTAGGGCTGGGGTGACTGTTGGCGTCAGTCAGGGCGTCAAGCACAAAGCAGCTCTCCCCAGTCAGAATTTGGGTTTTGCATGCAGCAGGCTTGGAGAGGTATTCCCAGAGCTCAGCCTACCAGAGCTGCTCAGCTGGGTCTTGACGGCGTTGTACCTTGAACCAAAATCCCAAATCTGCCTGCCCATGCAGCCCTTCACCAGTGCTTTCAGCCATTTTCGGCTTGCTTCATAACAAGGTTTGTCAGAACATACTTCAGCCTGGAGCTGCCTTGGTTTTCCTCACCAAACAGGGATGTAATTTTGCACATCTCCCAGACCCAGCATCCCCAGTATGGCAGAGCTGCCCTTCCCATAGGCCATGGATGGACCGTGCATGAATGTGCCCTTTCCAAACCTTGTGCCTAGGATGAGATAGTCACAAAGTAACTTAGAAGAGGTGGTTGGAGAGGGAACATACTGCAAATGATACGCACGGCTCCCTGAAATGCGTCTTCCATCCCCTCCTACCTAAATACCAACATTTAGGCTGAGATCAGACCCATGCTCAGCAGTACACAGACCAGTCTGAGAGCTCAATACCCCATTCTCACCCCACTGTCCCCTTACCAGAAGCTGCCAGCCCTTACACCTGCTGAGTGAGCTGTAGTGGAGCTCTCCCTTAACCCTGCTTTGTCACCATGATCTGCCTTATCTGATGTCTTTACCCCTGGGATTTTGCAGCACTTTGGCAGAACCAGGTTAGGTCCCCGTGGCACGTGCAGTTGTGTTGATGCATCAGAGACATGCTAATTGGGAGGGACCACAGCGAGGAGCCTGCGACAGGCTAAAAACCATATCCCACCAAAGTCCACCAGTGTCTCAGCCGTCAAGAATAGATACTGCCCTCCCAGCGCCTGGATTTTGTTTGCAGGGGACCCTTTTATTAGCAGTTATGAATTTGTGGTTGTGTTGCAGCTTCTTCTTGTGAGACGTACGAATACCCCCAGCACGGGGGTGGCAGCACTGTGCAGTCAGTCGAGTCGATGAACGATGGGTACAACTCCTACCTGGTGAGTTGGCCTTGGTGTCGGCCACCACGCTATAGGCACCGTTTGCACCTTACAGATTCAGAGACGAGTTAGTTCAAGGGTTGGACCTCACAGCCTAGACCTGCAGAGCTAAGAAGGGCTTTGTTACCAATTTCAGTTAAAACCATGGTGGCCTGCAGGGCAGAGATGGAGGGACAACCCCCTAACCCAGCACCGCATGCAGAGCTTTGCTTTGGGTGCCTCCACAGAGCCTATCTGCCTGGAGCTTTGACCCAAAAAAAGCACCCAGGAGTTTGGCTTCTTCTTGAAAGCCTGGGATGCTGCTGAGCTGAATTTTGACATGTTGCCAGAACAGCCTCTTTTGTGCACTTTCTAAGACTTCCTGAGCTGGAAATGACATTAAAGCAGCCTTTCATATTGCATTTTAGTCATGGCCAGAGCCCAGGGAAAAATTGCTTTCCAGGTTAAGCATGCTTCTGCAGCTCACTCTGATCATGAGAAGAGGCTCAAACTGGGTGATTCAGACCCTTCCCTGAACTCATGATGTTGCAATGTCTTGGAAATAGTGGAGGTAGACTCTCTTAGTGCAAACTGATGGCCAAGGAGGGGACAGACCATCCCTTCCTTCTGCGCTGAGATTTTAAAGCTGGTCCCACCTCAGGTGTGTGTGATGCTGACAGCACACCCTT
This sequence comes from Falco naumanni, assembly GCF_017639655.2. NCBI lineage: Eukaryota > Metazoa > Chordata > Aves > Falconiformes > Falconidae > Falco > Falco naumanni. The sequence continues at coordinate 5,576,405 of NC_054055.1, read as the reverse complement.
CTGCTTGTCCCCCAGCAAGCCAAGACAGCAGTGGCCCGCTCCCACAGCACCGACTCCGAGGACAACTATGTCCCCATGAACCCCGGTTCCTCACCCCTGATCCATGCCGAGAAAGCCAATGACAATGGCCAAAATCTCTACATCCCCATGAGTCCTGGGCCGCATCACTTTGACCTGGTGGCGTTGTCCTCAGCCACCCTCCCCGTACATAAAGGAGGAGCCATGGCGCAGTGCCACAGACGGTTGAGTGAAATCCAGCCCCCACCAGTCAACCGCAACCTCAAACCTGACCGGAAAGGTAAGAACGTTTGTTTGTGGGCAAATCTTTCCAGGAACCTTTCTATTCTTGTAATACTTCAGACTACATCTGTAGTCTTGTGCACACTCAGTAGAGTCCTATGGGGGGTGTGCTTTGCTACCGCCAGCACAGTCAGACCTTCAGATCTTCCCCATCCCCTTCCTCTTTTAGGAGGATTATGGTGCAAATGCAGCTTTTGTGGTGCTTGAACAGCCTTTCTCAAACCCTTCCTGGCCTTGAGAGGAGATGCACGTCACAGGCAGGATCTCACCCCCTTTGCCTGCACCCCTTACTACACTCCACCCCAACATCTCTGTGTCGTATTCAGATGACCCCACTGTTTCCTACTGGCTAGTTCTAGGCAGTTCTTCACTCGGGGCTCTGCCTACATCCTCCAGATCCCTCCCCAAACCATTGTCTGACAGGTTGCCAAGGAGGTGCTGGGGAGGAGGGCTCCCATCATTAGGGTGTCAACACCTAACCTCATCAGCATGCTAGGCGAAGGATGGGGCTGGAGCACAGCGTTCTTCTCTTCCACCTAATGAGAAGACATTGCATGTTACCCTAGTCCATTCCTGTCCCCTATGGAGAAACGCTCTGGCTGGAGGCAGCTCAGGGCTGGCAGAACCTGGTCTTGTCCCCATCTAACAGGTCATCACAGCTCCCTAATGAATAGGTTTGTTATACTCTGGGGTTTGGGTGTTTTTAGCAGATCTCCATTCCCTGGGAGGCACATTCCCCTTTTGGGGCCACCCATCCACTTTGCGACTCTGGGTCAGAGGGAGAAATTCACTATTTTCCCCCAGCCCTGGTGTAAATGAGCGCAGGGATTTCGGTTGGAGGTATTTGTCATCAGCGAGGAAGGCTGGGGGGGGCTGATCAGCAGAATGCAAAGCAACCAACAGTTTGTTGGGGACCCTCTCGTGCCAGTCATGGATGCTGAGTTGTAGGAATGTGCTGCCTCTGAATAAAGGCTTTTCCCCTCCCTAGCAAAGCCATCACCACTGGACCTGAGGAACAACACAGTCATCGATGAGCTTCCCTTCAAATCACCAGTCACAAAATCTTGGTCCAGGCCAAGGTGAGTAATGGTTGGGGTATGGATTCTTGCTGTGCTCTGACAGCAGATCTCTGGTCTCACTGTCGCCGGTGCCCACATGCAGCCACACTGTCGCCTCTGCCGTGGATTAAACATCTCTGGCTGAGTGTTGGCTGCTCTTGTGCTTCTGCTTGCTGCAGAGGTTTCTTCTGGCCCAACATCTCTCTTTGTTGCAGGAGCACATTTCTCATGGGCTATTTTGAATCAAGCTAGAAGCGAGCCCTTCCTTCGGATGCAGACCTGAATTTTCCCAATTCAAAAATCCCCCAAAATGATCCCTTTAGCCCTCATGTTCTTTGTCAATTTTAGAAGCAGGAGCCACAAAGCTGTGTCATGCCATGCAAACATCTGCACTGGGATGAAAGTCCACCTTGTCCAACACCCTACCCCCATCAGGGACCAGCAGGAGCTATCTGGGAAGAGGGGCATTTATGGAGTAATTCTTTCCTAAAATATTCTGCCACACCATGGGGATTTGGAGCTCAGGGGTTTCCTTGGTCACATCATGGCTAGAATGAGGACCTGGGTCACCTGCTGTTGAAGCAGAGGGTCTCCTCCCTTGGATCCCTCGTGAGCTTAATCAAGTGTTGTAAGAGGCAGAGTCGTGTTTGCCAGATCACAGCTGGTGGCAGGAAGATAAATTTGTTTAGGTCGGGCTTTCACGTGAAATCCCAGCATGTGGCCAAGCAGCTAATTAAGATCCCTTGAAGACGTTTCCTATTTCTGGGTTCTGACAACTCCTGGAGGGCTGTGGCTCTGACACAGGACCTGTGGTCCACCGTGACTCATGACACAGCTTAACTACCACAACTCATCCACACCAGGGGCATGGGGCATGATTTCACATCCAGCTCTCCCCCCAAAACCCCCCGCCATAGTCTCAAAACACAGGGTGACACTCACAGGGTCTGGCTGAGCTGTGTTTTGATTGCCTTGAAAGCAAAGCTTAGCCTGAAGGAAGTCTGCGAAATGAAACCAGAGCACTTCAGAGCAAAGTCTGCCAGCCAAAAATAACAGGATTCGCATGATTCCAGTTCTGCTGCTAATTCGTGATCTGATGTTGTCCAGCGAAAGGCAGAAGCAAAGCTTGGCTGCTGTGACTCCTCAAATAAATTGGATTGTGTGGAGCCTGACTGCAGGGCATGAGCGCTGTGTGCTGAAATCACTGCACTGGGAAACAGCGAGCGGGGTTTGATTGACAAGACGTCCGACCCTCGAGAAACTAATGGATTTTTCCCTTATCAGCTAATCATATGACCCTGCCTTTACTGCAAGGCAACAAACAGCTTTTTAAGATGTGAGCTTTAATGCCAGATGCTGATTGCATTATGTTATTCGGTATAATTAGATTTGGTCAATTGAAAGCAGGGAGATGCCTTGGAGGTTTTGTTTTCCAGCAAAAAATTTGGGTAGGGCCATGCACAGTAAACAAACGCTGGAGCTGTGGTGAGGCTGGAGGTGAGGAGCTTCACCAAGCCTGGCCCTGCATCCTCCAAAATTAAATATTTCCTGTGAGATAAAAGAGTTCATGGAGCCTGATTTATGTAGCTGATAGCAGGAGAGTTACAGGTACACAGCAAGCAAGTTGTTATTAAAAAGTCCTAGCAAGAAAAAAATGAGAAGACTAAACCTGGTGATTGCTGACCCATGGGAAGGTCAGGTTGGAGAACCTCAGTGCCGCCAGCTCTTCTTCATGCCCTGTCCCCAGCTCCAAGCCTGGTGATGTTTGGAGGTCGACTCCCATCCCTCCTTGGCAATGGACCAGCAGCACCTGCCACCGTCATTAACACATTGATCCTTGTCCTTACAGCCAGACCTTCAACGCCGGCTCTTTGCAATACTGTCGCCCTGTCTCCTCCCAGAGCATCACCAGCACTGACTCGGGAGACAGTGAGGAGAACTACGTGGCGATGGTAAGGGCCCCACAGCTAAGATACATAGTTCTGGCAGGAGATATACGTTCTCCAGCTCTGCAAACACATTCCTAGCTCATGAAGTGCTCAGATAGCACTGTGTGGTGTACATCTTTACACACATCCCTACATGCATGGAAGAGTGGCTTTCATTCCTAAAATGACATGTCCTGTTGGGGTATTAACTGTATATGAGAGCAAGGACATATATCACGTACTTTGCCAGGAATTTAGAGGGGATAAAAACATCTAGGGACTGTCAGGGTGTATTTTCCTAATTTAAATTGATGTTTTTCAGAGGGGTTTTTTTCCCCTAACAGCTGCTGACCTCATGTTTATGTGGAGGGCAGGGGCTATCGGAGCAGCAGCAGGGAGCGGCACTGCTTACAGGGAGGAGATTTTGTCTGCCTTCACAAAGCTGCTGAGTTGAAGCATATTTTCGAGGCTGTGTAACTAAGGGGGTAGAGGAAATCTGTGCTCTGTGTAGCATGGTTGTGATTAGCAAAGATCCCAGAGCTGGTCTGGCCTCGATGAGGTGTGGTTCCTGGGAAACGCTGAAGCCTATGTCTGATGTCAGGCATGCGAATAAAATCAGGACAAAGGCTGCTTCGACAGATAAAATCAAAAGCATGAGCTTGGAATATTTGTTAGCACAACATGCAATAGGTACAGTGCCCCAGTGCTTCTGCACGCCCTGGTCCCAGGGGCAGGTGAGCAGATATCCAGGCTGGCACTTTTAAAAGTGCCACCAAGGCATTTCGTTGCCAGATTTGTGATAATTCCTTTTTTATTTCCTTTCTTCCCATTTTAATCCTCGTTATCTCTCCTGTCTCTTCCCTGCATTAGCAAAACCCCATTTCTGCTTCTCCTGTTCCTAGTGGTACCAACAGCCCAGCGCCTAAAAAGAGTTCGGGGAGTGTGGATTATCTGGCCCTGGACTTCCAGCCAAGCTCACCAGGGCCACACAGAAAGGTATGGGGTGGGGGGCGGGGTGGGGGGCGGATTTTATAAACTTCTGGTTAAAAGTGATATATTTTTTAAGGGGTTTTATGCACATTGGCAACAGCATGGCACAAAGCCCTGAGCAGATCAGCTCCAGAGCAGGCACATTCCGTAGTGGAGCCAGGGAGTGTGGCATGTGGGGAGGAGGGGGGGGGGTCCTGAGCTGGGGAGACCTCAGGGGAGCACCATGACCTGACAGGAGGAGCCAGCAGCTTGCACGAGGGCAGCTGACAAGGCATGGACAGGGCTGGGGGTAACAGTGGCCGCCCCTGCCCCGTTCCCACACAGGGCATCCCTGGAGAGCGTGGCGAGCAGGACAGGCAGCCAGGATCTGTGGGAGCAGCGTGGGCAGGAGGGTACGCGAGGAGCACGCTGCCTTAAAGGAGGGACGTTCCACTGGTGGAGTGGAGACACCTGAAGTCCACATAACCCAGCAACAGGGCACCATGTGCGACCATCTGCATGGGTCAAGGGCACTCATCCTACCTGACCCTCAACGGCAGAACGGTGGACATGTGTCTGAGAGCTAAGGCTGGGGCCTCCGCACCGTCTACCCTGGCGGTGGCTGATGCCCCCACCCAGACAGAGCTGCTGAAGAGCAAGGCTGCAGTGCAGACCTCCAGCTGCAGGACGTGTCCAGACCTTTCTCCTGGGGCAAGGGCAGGTAGGAGACCTGCCTGCAAAAGATGTGCCTGGGTGGAGGACCTCCTGCAGCAGGTGACTGAGCTGCAGGAGGTGGTGAAAGGGCTCCGTAACGTCAGGGAGGCTGAGGAGGAGTTGGATAGCTGGCTCCAGGTGGTCTGTGGTGGATCCACAACCCATGGCCAAACAGCCAAAAACTCCCCCACCGACACACAGAAGGGAGGGGGGCCTATAATGCAGAACAGTGGAAGTTTGCAGTGACAAGGACCTGCAGGAGGAAAAAACTTCCCCCAAAGCCTGAGGTGCCTTGCAGAACCGCTTTGCCACTTTGTAGACTGAGGAGGAAGGACCCACCACGCTAGGAGGGGTGCTGGAGCCAAGGAGGACAGCCTGACCTGCTCCCTGTAAAACAACCAATGCAGCTAAGAAAAGGTGACGGGTGAGAGCAGTAGCAACTCTTTGGAGAGGTGCCTGTTTGCTGACCTGCTGCGCTCTCCAGAGAGGTGTGATCCTTACCCGGGGCTCGTATCGGGGATGTCACCGGGAGACTACCAAGCCCCGTCCAGTCCCACTGACTCCTATCCGCTGCTGTTGTTCCACGTGGGCACCAGCGACACAGCCAGGACCGGTCGGGGGCATCACGAAGGGTTACAGAGCCCTGGGAGGGGCGGCCAGGGACTCCGGAGCGCAGGTGGTTTTTTCATCAGGGAAGGGGTTTGAAGGGGCCAGCTGGGTCTGGCGAATCAGCAGATGGTCACAGGGCTGGTACCGCAGCCAGGGCTTCGGCTGCTTAGACCATGGGACTGGCTTTGAGGAACCTGGTCTGCTGGGGGCTGATGGGGTCCATCTGTCAGAGAAGGGGAAGAGCATCTTCGGTCATAGGCTTGCCAAGCTGGAGAAGAGGGCTTTAAACTAAAGTTGCTGGGGGAGGGGAACCTCAATCCATCCCACTCCTACCAGTTTGATGCCAGTGCCAGCAAGAGATGCCCAGGGCCTGGAGATGTATCACGGGTCAGCAGGAGAGCGCCTGAAGAGCAGCACAGAGGAATTCCAGCCACTCCAGCCAGTAAGCCAGCTCCATCAGGGGCCCAGCAAATGCACGTAGCATGGGGAATGAACAAGAAGAGTTAGGGGTGTGCGCACACCTGCAGGGCTATGGTCTCACCGGCACCAGGGGGACCTGGTGGGATGGCTCCTGTGACTGGAGTGTTGGAATGGAAGGATACAGGCTCTTTAGGAAGGACAGACAGGGGAGACACAAGGGGGTGTCACCAGCTGGAGTGCAGGGAGCTCCACCTAGGGATGGGTGAGGAGCTGACTGAGAGCTTATGGGTCAGAATTAAAGGGAAGGCAGGGACAGGTGACATTATGGTGGGGGTCTGCTACAGGACACCTGACCAGGAAGACCAAGCAGATGAGGCCCTCTATAGACAAATAGGAACAGCCTCATATTCACAAGCCCTGGTCTTCATGAGAGACTTCAACCACTTCAATATCTGTTAGAGGGACAACACAGCAGGGCATAAGCAATCCAGGAGTTTTCTGGAATGTGTTGATGACAACTTCCTTCTCCAAGTGCTAGAGGAGCCAACGAGGAGAGGTGCTGTGCTGGACCTTGTTCTCAGCAACAAGGAGGGGCTGGTGGGGGATAGGAAGCTCAGGGGCAGCCTTGGCTGCAGTGACCATGAAATGGTGGAGTTGAAGATCCTCAGGGCAGCAAGAAGGGTGCAGGGCAAGCTGACCCTGGCCTTCAGGAGAGCAGGCCAGGATAGCAGACTTTGGCCTCTTCAGGGATCTGCTTGGTAGAGTACCATGGGATAAAGCCCTGGCAGGAAGAAGGGCGCAGGAACGCTGTAGATATTCAAGGATCACCTCTTCCAAGCTCAGGAGCGATGCGTCCCAACAAAGGGGAAGTCAGGCAAAAATGCCAGGAGGCTGCGTGGATGAACAAGGAGCTCCTGGGCAAACTCAAACACAAAAAGGAAGCCTACAGAGAGCGGAAGGCAGGACGGGTAGCCTTGGAGGAATACAGGGAAATTGTCCAAGCAGCCAGGGACCAGGTTAGGAAAGCTAAAGCCCTGATAGAATAACATCTGGGCAGGGCCATCAAGGGCAACAAGAAAAGCTTCTATAGTTACATAGGTGATAAAAGGAAGACTAAGGAAAATGTGGGCCCTCTCTGGAAGGAAACAGGAAACCTGGTTACCTGGGACATGGAGAAGGCTGAGGAACTCCATGACTTTTTTGCCTCAGTCTTCACCAGGAAGTGCTGTAGCCACACTGCCCAAGTCACAGAAGGCAAAGGTAGGGACTGGGACAGTGAAGAACCACCCACTGTAGGAGAAGATCAGGTTTGAGAACATCTAAGGAGCATGAAGGTGCACACATCCATGGGACCTGCTGAGAGGCATCTGTGGGTCCCAAGGGAACTGGCAGATGAGGTGGCTAAGCCACTGTCCGTCATATTTGGCAAGTCATGGCAGTCTGGTGAAGTTCCCACAGACTGGAAAAGGGGAAACATAACCCCCATTTTTAAAAAGGGAAAACAGAAGATCCAGGGAACTACAGGACAGTCTTTCTCACCTCTGTGCCCAGAAAGATCATGGAGCAGATCCTCCTAGGAACTATGCTAAGGCATGTTGAAAATAAGGAGATGATTGTTGACAGCCAGCGTGGCTTCACTAAGGGCAAATTGTGCCTGACAAGTTTGGTGGCCTTCTAAGATGGGTTTACAGTGTTGGTGGATAAGGGAAGAGCAACTGATGTCATCAACCTGGATTTGTGCAAAGCATTTGACACTGTCCTGCATGACATCCTTGTCTCTAAACTGAAGAGGCATGGATCTGATGGATGGACCACCTAGTAGATAAGGAATTGGCTGGATGGTCGCACTCAAAGAGTTGCAGTCAACAGCTTAATGCCCAAGCAGAGACTGATGGTGAATGGTGTTCCTCAAGGGTCAGTACTGGGACCGATGTTGTTTAACATCTTTGTTGGCAACATAGACAATGGGATCAAGTGTACCCTCAGCAGATTTGCCAGCGTCAATCTCTGTGGCATGCTAGAGGGAAGGGATGCCATCCAAAGGGACCTTCACAGGCTTGAGGAGTCGGTCCGTGCAAACCTCATGAAGTTCAACAAGAACATGTGCAGGGTCCTGCACGTAGGTCGGGGCAATCTCAAGCACAAATACAGTCTGGGTGGAGAATGGGTTGAGAGCAGCCCTGAGGAGAAGGACTTGGGGGTGTTGGTGGATGAGAAGCAAAACGTGATCTGGCAATGTGCACTTGCAGCCCAGAAAGCCAGTCATGCCCTGGGCTGCATCCCCAGCAGCATGGCCAGCAGGGCGAGGGAGGCAGTTCTGCCCCTCTGCTCCATTCTGATGAGATCCCCCCTGCAGTGCTACGTCCACCTTTGGGGCACCCAACATAAGGACATGGACCTGTTGGAGCAGGTCCCAAGGAGGGCCACGAAGACGATCAGAGGCTGGAGCCCCTCTGCTATGGAGACAGGCTGGGAGAGTTGGGTTTATTCATCCTGCAGAAGAGAAGACTCCAGGGAGACCTTCTAACAGCCTTCCAGTACCTAAAGGGGCTGACAAAGAAGCTTGAGAGGGGCTTTTTACAAGGGCCTGTAGTGATAGGACAAGGTGGAAGGGCTTGAAGCTGAGAGAGGGGAGATTTAGGTTGGGCGTGAGGAAGAAACCCTTCCCCGTGAGGGCGGCGAGGCGCTGGCCCAGGCTGCCCAGAGCAGCTGTGGGTGCCCCATCCCTGGCAGGGCTCAAGGCCAGGCTGGACGGGGCTGGGAGCAGCCTGGGCTGGGGGGAGGGGGCCCTGCCCCTGGCAGGGGGTCTGGAACTAGATGGTCTTGAAAGTCCCTTCCAACCAAACCATTTTGTGATTCTATGGCTCTACGGTCTGCTGCTATATTAATTCTAGGTCGGACTCAGGCTCTGTTGCATGTCTGCAGCCTTGCTGGAAGTGTCACCAGAAGCATGGATGTGCAAGGGTTCAGGGATGCTGATGAGACCAGAAATTCATCTGAAGATTATGTATTCAAAAACTGTTAGGAGGTATCCCGAGAAGTATCAAAAAAGGGTTTTTTCCTCCTCCAGAAGAACAGGTCTTCCAAAGCCAGACTTGGGTTTTCCAGCTGAGGTACTTTCCGGAGCTCATTCAGATAATGCTGGGCACCTACTGGCTGCCAGTCAGGTGCCTTTAAAGGGTGCCATTTGGGCAGGAGAAGTACAAGCTGCTTTGACAAAGTGGAGCTAAAGTTTAAAAGCTAGATTATGTTGAGCTGATCAAGCCATTTCCCGGTGAGAAAGATCGGTGGGGAGATGAGGGGTCGGGAATGGGATGTCTCTGCCAAGTGTCCTGTGGAAATGTGAGAGGGGAACAGCCTAAAGATCCAGATGTTGGTGACTTTTGTCCAGGCTCATACACGGGGAAAACAAGCCTCATATTATTGCTAATTGTAGGAAAATAGGGGAAGGGATGAACTCAGGGCATCCCCACATCCAAAGGAAACCATCTCTCCTGAGGTGACAAGTGAGGCATAAAATTTTCATGCGATGGAGATTTCACAACCTCCCCAGTAAGGCCACATACCAAAATGAAGAAGACACCCAAGGATGACAGAGTGGGCTGGGGGGGGACCAAAGGCCACTGGGTGCCACTCTGAGCAAACTGGGAGGGGGAATGAGAGGCTGGCTCAAGTAAAGCAGCACCTGAGTGAGGGGTCAGCGAAGGACAAGGCATTGTCTAAACCTTTGTGGGAGCCACCTGTGAGTTGGCCTCAACTTTTCAAACACCACCTTGTTTCCTAGGCAAAGCATCCCACTGGTTAGGTCTTCTTACTGTCTGACAGTTGTCCCTTAATTGTTTATTTCTGCCCAGCCATATTTCTGCAGATATTACCAATTTAAAGTATATCTCAGCCTGGAAAGGTGGTTGTAAGCTATTAAAAAACATCACCTGGCTCCAGCTGCAAGCAGCTGAGGGTCCTCTTGTAATGCTTGTAGTGGCAGGCAAAATTCCAGGACTGAAGAAGCTATGGAAAAATTATCTCCTTCTTCCTCAGCAGGTCTCCTGGGTGAACCTGCAAACATATCTGTTGTTATGGGGATGGAAATAATCTAGTGCCATAGGTACATGGAGTCAGCACAGCTAAGAGGGGTGGAGCTGGGATTTTTGTGTATCTGTAAGAGTTCTTGAGGTGTTTACACAAAAATGAGCAAGGAGCAATGCTAAATTTGCAATGTCAGCAGTTAGGTAACACATTTGCAGCCAAATATTCATGTCCCAGAGTTGACATGAAGGTAGACACCCAGTTTGCTGTTTCTTCCCTCCCATTGCACCATAGTCTCATGCAAGCAAGGTGCGGGGCAGACTGAAATATCTCCTCCAGGAGCCGTTGGGAGGTTAGAGGGAGGGTGGTGAGCTATGGAGTCTGCAGGAAAGCAGGGGAGGTGCCAGTGGACTTGCAGCATCCACAGTGCTGCTGTGGGAAGGAGCGAGAGGGAGCAGCGAGGAGCTAATGAGTGACCAGGCGGTGGCCGTGTTTCTCCTCCCCACAGCCCTCCACCTCGTCGGTCGCCTCAGATGAGAAGGTTGATTATGTGCAAGTGGACAAGGAGAAGACACAGGCGCTGCAGAGCACCATGCAGGAGTGGACTGATGTGCGGCAGTCCTCGGAGCCCACCAAGAGCACGAAGCAGTAGTGCCTGGGGCAGGCAGCGAAGCAGGCTGACAGCTCTGCTGGGCTGGATTTCTAAGACTTGTCCGCGGAGAGGAGAGGGTCTTCATTTTTTTTATTTTTTATTAAGGCAAAATGAAATTTAATTTCAGGGGAAGACTTGGCGGATACTGTTTGCCAGTGATAAAGACCAACTGTGTTCGGTGGCTAGGTTTGTGCTTTAGCTGCTGGATGCACAATCCAGGAATTTGACTTAGCAATACCAGGTTTCACCCTACACATCTTTTGCTTACAGCTATTAAAACCACCTTGTACGTGCTAACACTGATCATCTCTCCCCATCTCCTTCCACGCTGTACTCCCAAACCATGCCATGCAGGTTTGCAGCATCTCTCATAGGACATCATTCCCCAGCTCTGATTCCCCACTCCTTATGGTTGCCCTCTTCTCTGCCTCCTCACAATCCCAAAACTGAGCAAGGACCATTCCTTTTGAAATCACTTTCATTGTCCCATCTCTTGTAAATAATATGTTCAAAACCACTGAGGGTTATTCTTCTCCTGGTGGGACAGCCCCCATGGTTTTGATTGTGGTTGTTAACCTTCAGAAGCTTGAAGAGCATCCAGACTTTTCCACTGAGCTGACTTAGAAACCCAGGACTTGCCCCGTTCTCACACACATGCATGTGTGAAACAGCCATGTTTGTTTGTTTGGATGTCTTCTGCTGTTGATGCTCTCCAACATCTCTCAAAGTCAATGGGATGGACATATTGGCTTTGGATGGCAGAATTTAAGCCCTGACCCACTGCCTATCTGAAATCAATTGCCCGTGAATGTGGCCTTACGAACCAGAATCTGCCCTTTGTGGCACCAAAAGAAATGCAGAGAGTGAGAGTCCTCCACCTGTAGCCATCATGAGAGGCTCTTTGGTTGAGTACAAGGGACACAGGGAGGCTCTGGAGACTCTGTATATCTGGACTGGCACAAGGATGAGTGACAAGGAGGGAGTGGAAGGCTGTTGGGAGCACTGGGAGAAGGCAGATGCTGTACTGCAGAGGTTGGTCTTGGGTGAGGAAGTCCAGTGGGGTGTACTTTGGAGGAAAGGAGTAGTGTAATTGAAATGTTGGTTGATGGTGAGGTCTTAGGTGTGGGAAGAGGCTGGTCAGGAGAGTCAGGGCAAGGTGTTTCAACATTAGCTTTGATGTAGCATTATGGTTGGTTTGTGGTGGGTGCGAAGGGCTGGATTAGGTGTTTTCTCCCCATCTTCAGCAATGTTTCTCAACACAGAAATGGGGCTTGTTGACATTAACGACTCTAGGCTCTAATTATGGGTGGGAATCTGCTGTTGCCCCTTGCCAGCATCCTTGACACATCCAGGTTTTGGGATTATTCCCCAGGCAGCTGCTGGGTGCAGAGCCGAGAAGGAAGATACAGTTCATTGCAGAGATAATAATTCATGATCTCATGAAAACAGGAAGAATTAATGATTGCCGTGGAGCAGCCTGATTGCCAGACAGCAAGCACTGACATGAATAAACAGGCCGCCTGCAAACCGAGAGCCAAACCGAGGAGACATTAGAAAGATTAGGTAATAATATCTACTAAAAAGCCGGAGCTATTCTTTCTGCAGGCTGAACCCCTCCCAGTGCCATGGGCTCTGTGTTCCACCAACACCACCAAGTCATATTGATTATTAACACTCAAGCATTAACACATTTGTTTAATCTTGTTCGCATTTGGAAAGAGCCAGACGTGACCCACATGGGGACAGGGTACCAGTCCCTTAAGGGCTGCATGCTAGTAAAATAAATCTTGAACTTCCAACATCGGTTTATATTTTCTTCTTGCATGCCATGAAAGGGAAGGTTATTAATGGAAAAGCTCTAATGGCCCTTTTAAGACACTGAAGTGTTGGCCTTTTACAGGAATAACAAAGCAAATAGCCTAATGCTCATGGTAAAAAGAATAATCATCTAGGGGGGAAGAAAAAAAAAAACAAAACCACACCAAAACCCAAAGGGAAGATTTAGCACAGCCAGATGCTTTCTGAAGGTCAGGGAGTGTGATACAGCCTGCAAGGGCCTTTGCCTCTCATTGGGGGCTTGCACGCTTGCATAGTGAGATAATGAAATGAAGAGCAGAGTACAGTGCTTCGGATTTCTATAGCCCCTGTCATCACTGCATCTCAGGGGAGACTAAACATTGGGGCTGATCCAGAGTGTGTTCACCCGGGTGGGAGTGAGCTCCCCATCCCCACCGAAAAGCAAATGTGACTCAACTGGGAAGCTGATTTTTTCCTATTTCATCCTCTTAAACTGTTGGGCAGGCACAAAGGAAGATGAGGCTGGGGGAGAAGGGTTATGGTGCATGCTGGACGTGTTTTCCTGCCAAAAGCTGTGCTGCTCTCCTCTCACACGAAAATGCAGCCACCTCTGGGGTGGATTGCAGCAGCAGTTTTGGGAATGGCTCTTTAGGCTGCTTTGGGTCTCTCTCAGTAAAGCAGTGCAACTATTCTCAAGATGAAACAGCCCAGCTCCAGGCTAAAGAAAATCTTGAACTGAACCAAAAGCCTGGAGAAATCAAGTGATAGCCTATGCTCAGGTTCTTGTTTTCATCTGGGAGATGGGGAGCTCACCAAGTCCCAAAAGCACCCTGAAAGTGGGCAGGCGAGGGGGAGGCAGCAGCAGCGGTCATTTCTGGTGGTGCAGTGGCTTGAGAGACAGTGCAATGAGCTGGGATGTGTTTCGAGCTGGTGCCCTGTGCTTCTGCGCTGGGACCAGGTGCGTCTAGTGCCCGCTCCCATATTTAATCCAAAGCCCTTTGTGGTGCTGGAGAAACTAGTCCTTTCTCTCTATGTCCCACAAATGTCTATTTGTTCATGGGGCAAGCCCTGGCATGGGATAGCTCTTTTCCCAAGCTCAGGCCTCCAGTTTTAATGATTTGCTTTCATGAGAATCCCCGCAACTGGCCCTTTGCATTTGGCAGACCAAGGAACAAAACATCCCAAAAGTAGCTATTTCACAACTGCTGGTTGCTAGTGCCTCTCTGCTTTGCAGTGAGGCTTACATTTTCCCAGAAACAGACATATTTCTCCATTTTTTTCCCAGCTAAGCACCAAGCAAATAGCCTCTCCAAGCTAAGTATCAGCCCATAGACTCTATGCATTGCCATGTAGGCATGACTGTATCAGCCCCTCCTGAAAGCCATTAAGTAATCAATGGCTGCAGTGGAAATAGTCATTCCTGACAGTTGCCAAGCTGATTACAGCAGTCCCTGATGATTAATGTTTGTGCAGTATTTAGTCTTAAACCATATTGAAAAGCAGCTGGTTTAATTACACGGACTGCCAAGAACTTTGTCCTGAAGGCATTGAGTTTATCACATCCACTCTATACTTGGATGCTCAAGTATTACTGACGCTTTTGTTAGAAATAGGTATTTTAGGAAGCTGAGAACATTGGAAATGATTCATTTTAACTGCAATTAAAATGGCTTGAGTCTTCACGTCAGAGCCTGCTCTTCAGCTCTATGGTCCCATTTAAGAAAAGAGATGTGCTTGTAGGTGTGCGTGTGCTCATGGAGAAGGGTTGTCTGTGGGACAAGCATCATGACCTCAATATTGAGTTTTATGAAGTACCAGGGCCATGGATCAAAGCTCTCCCCGAGCTTCAGAATGACTAAGCTATACGTTTTAAAGGCAGAAGTATCAAAAAACATGTATCCCTCACTGTGTGTGACTGCCGCTTATGGTTCCTCTGTCTGGTGGGATGTGTGAGCTGCCTTGGAGCTGATTTGCTCCAAACTGACACTTGAGTGTTTAGTGGGAAATACATTTCAAGCTCTAAATGGATGACAGGCTTATGCTTAGTCTCAGGTTGGAGAAACAAAATACGTGTGAGTGCAGACTGTGCCAGGAGAAATGTGAGTGTCTGGCAGATAGGGTCAAATCCAGAGCTGGAACCAAAATGTAGCTAAGGCCTGGGTGCACGGGGGGCTAACGGGGATGGAACTGGGCCCAGGGCCACCAGCCACTGGCAAGGTTTATATACAGGGGAACATGAGGTTGGGAGGAAAGAAAGCAGGGAGTTTGCCAGCAAGATCTGAGTCTTGGTCCTCCCCGTGTGCTCCTTTGGCATGAGTCTCGAGTCAGCTATATAGAGATTTGTGGGTTGTGGAGTGGGGTTTTGGTCAGTAAAAGCCATGGTGGGAGGAGAGTTCCCACCACTCTCACGACTTATCCAGGGCACTTCACTCTCAAGGGGTTCATCCTGCCCGACAACATGATGCCTCAGTGCTCTGGCTTTCAGGGAGCCCTGGTCAATGCACCCAGCTCTGAACTGGGCAGGAGAAACCCTGCTCTTAGAAGTGTGGTGGGGACCTGGATGTGCTGGGACACACCTTGCTCTGGGGCTCCCATGAACTAACCATGGGGCAGCAGTGCCATGGGCTTCACAGGGTTGTCGCATGAAGAGCCACCTCCATCCTTGGAGCTTTTCAAGACCCAGGGTGGATCAACCCCACAGCTGACCCTGCTTGGAGCAGGGGAAGGGACCAGAGGCATCTCTTCCCCCCAGTTTACCCTGAGACTCTGTGCTGCTGGGGCTGAGCAGAGACTCCTCCATGTGAGGGAAGGGGCCAAAGGTATTGCCTAGAGCTCTATAATACCTGAAACAGAGCTAGGGCCTCTTTTCTGGCCATGAAGCCAAGTGGCAAAGCACAGCTTACCCCTAAGGCCATACCCCACGGTGAGGGAACCTGATTCACACTGGGGCCATCCCTTGCACCTGGGAGAGGGCTGGCTAGCCCAGGCCAAGTCGTCCAGGACACAGACACAGTCCGAGCAACTGGGAGACAGCTTGAACCTGTAAATTTGTTAGGGCAGACATCAACCCAGAGCTCTCTGCAGCTCCACACCAGCTCCTACACCCTGGCATCCCAGTCCCTTGAGCATACCGGGAAGACTTGGCTTGCTTTGGCCACCCAATGATCATGGCTCCTTGGGAGGGGTAGAGCCATGCCCAGGTCTTATGTGGTGGTGGACTTCAGTAGGAAGATGTTTAAATAGCTTCCAGGTCCTGTCTGATCTTCCTGGCCTAGGAGGCAAGTAAGAGGATGGTTTTGTCAATTCATGCTTGCATTGTGTTGATGTTTTCCCACCTGGTGATGTTGCTATTCCATGTAAAATTGACACTCACCCACACAGTGTGTGCCGTTGGAGGAATGTTGTCTGAAGGAGATGGGTGCAGTGGGGCTGTGCCTGTGGAGAAGCCCTAAAGGGTGAAGAGCAGAGCCTAACCCCACCCCCAGCCAGAGGACACACATGGCCATCAAAGAGCCATCAAGAAAACCAGAGAGACCAGTCCAGCATCAACTCACAAGGGCCAATAAACCAGTTTAGGGCCCCTGGTGAGTCCCTGTGCCTCTCTTCTCTGCCCAGAAAGCACCAGCCCGCCCACATGTATGCAATGATCTTGCAACTGTTAATAAGGCTCTTGCAGGTAGACATGTGCACCTTTTGATCATGATTTGTCCTTGGCTGGAGCAGTTGATCCCTCCATCAGCTTGTCCTTGGTGTCACAACCTTGTAGTCGCAATTTTATCTCCTTGTACTTGTGCTGTTAATCAGGTTGCTACTTCAATGGCTGCTCTTGAGAAAATTTGATATGTAGCAAGGTGTCACCAAACAGCTCTCTCCATGCCAACCCACAGCCAGCCGGTCCTGGCACAGTGTCCAAATTTTAACACCAGCCAGCAACATCTGGAGCAGAAGCTGACCACATGGTTCCATCTCTTGATCTAAAAGAGCTCAATGGATTTGCTTCCGATCAGCAGGCTCTTAGTTTTTGATGCAGCCCATTGCTAACATATAACGGGTTCATTTGTAGACCAGTGGGTTGACTACATGGGAGAGGTTTGCCCCAAGACCAGAAGATAAAAAAACATTATTTTTATTGTTGTTCTTTGGGTGATACCACACTTTATCTTCAGGTGGGTCGAGGGAGTTCATTTGAACTCTGCATCCTGCTTTTTCTCTGGCTTGTAAAATGAAGATTTTTAGTACTTATTTCCCAACCTCACAGATGCATCACGAGGTGTAATTAATTGGCATCTAATAATGCGAAGAGCTGTTTTGAGTCTGCATGCAATGGCCGGGAAGCATGTGGTGCTACCCCATTGTCATGTCCAGCATCACACATGACACTGCACATCCCGCTCTGCAAAACTCATTAAAAACCCCTCATCCCTAATTACCAGGGTGGAAAAAAAATTGGCAGGATTTTCTCCTGAGCAAGGCAGGTGGGGGAAAAGCCGTTTGCACAGTTTCAGCATTCTGCTGCCACGTTGACCCTGAAAATACCACATTTTCTTTGAGAGCCCTTTGAACGTGGTGGCTGAAGCACATCACAGAGAGGGGAAGGGAACAGGACCCTGGGCTCCACGGGGAGCCCACTGCTAAGTCCCATAGGGTTAGGACCAAACCTTTAGATTAGTTAAGTCCCACTCAGCCCAGCCCTTGGGGAAGTCAGCGGGTCCCCGTTGACTTTGGGCATCCCTGTGTGGGAACGGCCCCAGCCACTTTAGGGTAGTTTCCTCTGTTTGTTTCTTAACCCGCTGCGAGGTGGGGTCGGAGCCCTGGCTTTGAAGCCGTTGTGTCGGCAACCGATTCGCAGGGATGTCTTGTGTGTTTCAAAGCCTATGACTGTTCGTAAAGAGGAGTATTTTTACTTTTTTTTTTTTTTCCCATTTGTAGAAGGAAGGACAAGAGTAATCTGTGGCAAACTGTACAGTACGTGTCTTCTTGTGGTGTCACTGTTTGAATGGTTATTAAGTTTTCAAATCACTGTGGACAGCTAATAAGTTATTAATTTATTCTTCTGGGGTTTGTTGTTTTTTTTTTTTTTAAAGTAATTTGAAACAATTATTTATCCTGTAAATTGGTCTTGAGTGAAGCCTAGATAATACTTTTTTTGCTGTTAATAAACATGGTACATGTCTGACGTGAATGTGATCTCATTTTTAAGTACTGTATGTGCAGCAGGAAAGCAATGGGAAAATAGAAGAATGAAAATAAAAAGACCATCTCTCACTGGTGACTCCCGGCATGGATTCTGAGTGGGGAATTAATGACAGGATCAAGTTGAATCGTGCAGCAACTTTAAAGCTTTCAGAGCATATTCCCAGCTCTGTCCTGTCTGCCCAATAAGGACCTTGAGGATGCAGTTAGGGTTTTCCTGATACCAGAACCCAAACTGTGTGTTTTTCAGTTGCTGAAGTGAAATTCATACTATATATCTGCTCCAGGGATACACTTTGCTGTGCACAGGGTGAGGACAAATGCTGGCTTCCTCGCCCATCAGCAGCTCAGTGCCTGTGAGCCCCAGCTCAGGCCACCAAATCTCCCATAAAACCTAAGCACAAGAACACATCTTTTTCCCCAGAGTTAAAAATTCAAGTCCCCCCTTCAAGACACTTACATTTACTTTAACAATAAAAAAAAAAAAAAAAAAAGACACCTGTGGAAAGACACCTTTACAGCACAGTCCCTGTAACCCCCTTTTTTTAGCAAGAGTAGCATCACCTCACATCTGCAGCACATCTGGGATCCCAAATCTGGAGCTGGGGACTCCATTGCAGGCTCTCTTTTGCTAGAGGCCTGTGTGTCACTGTGGGCCATACTATCGTACACACTTTACCAATATATCATATACAAATATTACTGTTATTACTAACACAAATATTAATATAGTATGTACTATAATTGGTATAGCATAGATAGTAACATACTATACTAATGCTATACTACAGTTCTGTAAGGCTTTTGATACAGTGCCCCATAACTTTCTTCCTCTAAACTGAAGAGATAGGGATCTGATGGATGGACCATCTGAAGAGTTACAGTCAACAGCTCAGTGTCTGAGTGGAAATCAGTAACGAGTGTTGTTCCTTAAGGGTCCGTACTGGGACCAATACCTTCATCAATTACATAGACGGTAGCATTGAGCGCGCCCTCAGCACGTTTGCAGATGACACCAAGCTGAGTGGTGCGGATGCTACTCTAAAGGACAGGATGCCATCCAGCGGGACCGTGACAGGCTTGAGGAGTGGGTCTGTATGAATCTCACCAAGTTCTACAAGGCCAAGTGCAAGGTCCTGCACTGGAGTTGGGGCAATTCTTAGTATCAATACAAACTGGGAGATGACTGGACTGAGCAGCCCTGAGGAGGACTTCAGGATACTGGTGGATGAATAATTGGACATGACCCGTCAATGTGCACTCACACCCAGAAAGCCACCCGTGCCCTGGGCTGCATCCCCAGCAGCGTGGCCGGCAGGGCGAGGGAGGGGGCTCTGCCCCTCTGCTGAGACCCCCCCACAGCGCTGCGTCCAGCTCGGGGGTCCTCAGCATCAGAAGGACACGGACCTGTTGGAGCGGGCCCGTCGGAGGCCACGGAGCTGGTCAGAGGGCTGGAGCCCCTCTGCTGTGGGGACAGGCTGGGAGAGCTGGGGCTGTGCAGCCTGGGGAGGAGAAGGCTCCGGGGAGACCTTAGAGCAGCTCCCAGTGCCTGGAGGGGCCGACAGGAAAGCTGGGGAGGGGCTTTGGGCAAGGGCAGGGAGCGGTGGGACAGGGGGGGAATGGCTTGAAGCTGAGAGAGGGGAGATTTAGGTTGGACGTGAGGAAGAAACCCTTCCCCGTGAGGGCGGCGAGGCGCTGGCCCAGGCTGCCCAGAGCAGCTGTGGGTGCCCCATCCCTGGCAGGGCTCAAGGCCAGGCTGGACGGGGCTGGGAGCAGCCTGGGCTGGGGGGAGGGGGCCCTGCCCCTAGCGGGGGTGGGACTGGGTGGTCTGTACAGCTCCCTTCCACACAAACGATCCCATGGTTCTATAATTCTATAATATTGATGATGTATTACTAATACTTATCATATATTACAATATACTACTAATAGTACACTATAGCTATAATATTATATGATATAGTGATAGTATATTTATTATTTTAATAAATTAATAAAGTATACTAATGCAAACTTTATGTAAAATCTTCAGTATATTACTCATAACTTACATATATTAGTGAGGTAGGTGTCAGTCTCTTCTCCCAAGTAACAAGCAACAGGACAAGAGGAAATGGCCTCAAGTTGCTCCAGGGGAGGTTTAGATGGGAGATTGGGAAACATTTCTTCACCGAAAGGATTGTGAAGCACTGGCACAGGCTGCCCAGGGAAGTGGTGGAGTCCCCATCCCTGGAGGTACTTAAAAGACGTGTAGGTCTGGCGCTGAGGGACATGGTTTAGTGGTGGGCTTGGCAGTGCTGGGTTAATGGTTGGGCTTGATGATCTTGAAGGTCTTTTCCAACCCCAACAATTCTATGATTCTATAATATTATATGTTTATAAAAATACATATTTATGCTATATGCATATATATATATAGTAATTATTTTGGGGAGAGGATCGTGAAGCAACTGTAGATAATTCTGTGAAAAGAGAGGCTCAAGGCTGAGCCCAAAAGGGAAGTCCAATGCTAAGAAGTATAGAAAATGAACAGGGACTAAACCAGACCACACCGTTACACTGCTGAAACTATCCCGGCTGCCGCCCATGCTGAGCTCTGTGTGCAGTTTGCCTCAGTTTGCCTCTGGTCATCTCAGAAAATCTTGGGGGGAAAGCAGCAAGACATACTCAGGGAAGAGCACAGCTATGATACAGCCTCTCCATTTTCCCTGGTGGGTTGGTTATCTGCCTTGATTATTTAGATTAGGATCTCATCAGGGCAGAGACAGTCTCTTGCAAAAGCACCTTCCAGCACGCAGCCCAGATAATGCCTCCAGGTGACACTCCAGCACAAAGCAAGGAGCTGGCACCACAGCAACGTGAAAGCTTTCAGCAACCTCTTTGGACAGGAGGTTCATAAAATTCTATTAATAACACCAGGAAACACCTGACTTTTTATATACCTTCAGCTTTGGGTCCAAATTTATTTCTTCTTAGCACTGCTTCAGGTCTAGCAGACTTAAATAAAATGAACACACCCCACTGCTCATCTGAAAAAAAAAGAAAAAAAAACACAACAGGATTGTGATCTGCATTCAGAGGGCACCTAGCTCTGGGCTGGGGGTCCCCATCCCACCTCTGCCTGCTCGCCTCTTCCAAGCCACTGCTCTGCAGGGTTGTCATGTGTCCATGAAGTTGGATGCTCATCTCCCATCAGCTTCCCCATCTCTTTTTTTTGACCGATCAGCCCAAGAGCTATGAGTATTGCAATAAGACACTAAGCCTCTCTGTTGAATTAATTCATCTCCTTTATTTATATATAGGAAAGGCAATAAAAGAATATGATAGTATACACCAGAGATTTGATCCCAAGTGTCCTCTCTAGCAGACTTTCTGCTCGCATTATCCATAACAACGTCTGTGCTTTGCTTTTTCCTCCACAGCAATACAATATTCCCACCCCAGTACCCCACGGTCAGGATTAGGCCCTGCGCCCAGGACCTAAGGCACAAGTCTCTGCCACTTGAGCTAGAGAAATCTCTACTACAGGCGTGAGGGAGGAGCAGGCAGGGACAGCAGCTGGGGAGGGACGTGGGAGGGAGCCACAGTCCTGTAGACACGCCGCCCAGGGCTTAGGTGGGCCACCTGCCACCAAAATCAGCCCCTGTCCCATTAATGGTTTACGTAATACATTGGTTTACATAGTATGTATTTATACTGAGTTGATATATCTGGTTGGGCTACTGTCCTTGCAAATCAGCATTTAAAAAAATGAAATAGCTAGTGGGTTTAGGGAGGCTCTGTCGTTTGCTGCTCAGTTCAAGGTATCCCAAAGGAAAGCCCAAGTTTTAAAGGGCAGAGCCAGCCCAGAAATCCATGAAGTGACAGCAGCAGCAGGAGGCTAACCAAGTCCTAAAGACACGTCTGGAAAAACAGCTCTGTTTGGGCCGGCCACGTGCACAAACAGCATCCACACTGGTGACCACCAGTAACACAACGGGGCCTCACTGGAGCCCAATAAAACCCAGCTAGACCAGGTCAGTCAATCTTGGCTGGAGGGGTTTGTGCCCGTCAGTTTCTTTCAGGTGCTTTGCAATGCTACATAAAACCCCTCTGCTCGACCAGCTGTGACCAAGCTTGTGACCAAGCAGGCTTGCAAGCTCACTGCCCCACCCGGTAAGTGTTGCCATGTTGGCTGCTTGGCATTTTTCAGCCTTTTCAGCCTTCTTCTACTTAGAGGTATGTCAAGGTGGGTTCTCAAAACCACATTAAAAAAAAAAACCACACACACACAAAAAAAACCCAACCACCAAGCAGAAATCCCTGCAAAACCAACTCAGTGCTAAGAGAAGGGCTGCAGACAGGACATGCATGGGATGTCTCCATCCCTGGGGTCCCACTGGGTCCATCTTCATCCCCATCTTAGTCCTCATCCCCTCCCCAGGCTGGTGGTGTGGCTCACAGCAGGCAAGACATGGCTGCGCTGAAGCAAAAGGGCACTTCTCTGAGCTGTCAGCAGCTGCTCATCTCCGCGTTAGCTTAGTTACATTAAGGCGTGAAGACCAAGTGCATAGGAAGCGGTGGGACCCTCCGGGCACCTCCAAATCAGCCCCTGAGCCCTTTTCCACTGAAATGTTCCCCAAATCCTCCTCCAAGATGTTCATTGTCATCAGTGAGGAAGAGGAGCCTCTGGCTTCAGGTTGGCCCTGTGGACATCGACTATCTGGCTTAACCCGTTGGCTAGAAGACGAGTCCATGAAAGGAGCCGGATCCACCCCCGCCTGCTGCTGGGCTGCAGCCCCCTGATGAGTTGTCATCATCCTTGTCCCTGTCAAAGTCTCTCCACCACAGAGGGGATTTCGGCAAGGCAGAGATGTAGGCGGCTCTGTTCCTCGCTTCCTTTTCCTGCTCCTGGGAGAAGGAAAGGGGAGAAATAACACAAGGATACCTGCAGCCAAATGACCTGGGTGGGGGGATGCTCCCACCTTCCCCAAGGAGCTGGGAGCCCGTTCGTTACCCCTGGGAGCCTCCTCCAAATCAAATCGGAGTGAGAAGGCCGTGTGCTCATTTCTAGAGCTCGGCAAAAGGGATGCAGCAAAGCATTGCATCTCTCCAGAAATCAAAACCCAGCCCTTGCATGCCACCTCTGGGGGAGGAGGGACCCTTCACATTCCCCCGGGTGCAGCTCCTGTCCTGTGCAACACTGCTGTTTGGAAAGTATTGACTGCACCAGTTGACCAAAATCCATTCTGGTTTGCATTCCCAGCTCGCCCACCTTTCTCAGGCACTCAGAAGAAAAATTCCGGCAGAGCTGCCTGGGGTGGGCAACAGCAAGTCAACCCTGAGCACAGCCATAAGGTGTCTTGCACCACCCTCAAGACCCAATTTCATCGGGAAACCACAACCTGTTTATACCTGGGTGCTAAAAAGGAAAAGGGATTTGGCTTCAGGGAGCGGGCGCGTCTCTGCACGTGCGGATTTATCCGCAGGACACAACCTGGGTAGGTGGGAACGTGGCGCATGAGCTGGGCAGCCACAGGATCGCACCCGTGCTGTGCACGGCAGTGGGAGTTACCTGCAAGTAGAGGATGTTATCTTTGGAAATGGCTTCCATCAAGTCCTTATGGAGGGAGGGTTCACCGTGCAGGCGGCCGGCCTCGGCCAGAGCCTCATGCATCAGGCAGCTCTGCCTGCCCGGCCGCTGTCTGTAGAAGAGGACGTAGGCAGTGTCCTTGGGGAAGAAAGAGGTGATGTTGCTGACTGATTCAAAGGAGGAGAAGGAAACTCTGGTGTCATTGAAGAGGTACCACTGGATTTCAAAGTCCAACTGCTTGTCGGAGGCCAGTTTCGGTGCCCCGTCCCGGGGCTGCCCCTGAGGGCTGGTGTCGGTGCACTCCCTGGAGTAGCAGTAATAGTGGCCACTCTCGGAGGAGATGCCCGAATGCACCACCACACTGCAGAGGTCATACACCACAGACATGAAGCCGCTTCCCGCAGTGGCCGTGGCCTTCTCACGCTGGCAAACCTCCTCAGTTTCCTCCGGGGTGACAAGGATGGGCAGCTTGAGCACCACAGGGATGGAGACATTGTCCAAGATCTTCTTCCTCTTCATAGTCCGTGGGTCGAAGGAGAACCGCAGCAGCGTGAGGATGAGGTAGTGCGGACCCTCCGTCAGCTCCGCCACCTTCTCGGCATCCTGCAAGGACGCGCATTTCTCACAGTGGTATTTATTCTCCGCTGTCAATCTCTCCGGGGATAGAAAATAGTTGATTAAATCTGGGACGGACCTGGAGTCCTTGGGAGTACATGCCTGCTCCCCAAAAGCTGAGAGAGGGTCTTTGGCTGCATCCACACCAACGGCATTGCCACTTAAGGGATTTGCTGCTTCTCCTGGCTCCTGGAAACCCAATGTTTCCACTGGCATCGGTGGGGCTGCAGGTTCTCCAGCCATGGGAGCCTTCCTCCGGATCCAGAGAGACCCGGTAAGCTGGCTTGGGTTTTCAGGAGGCTCAATAAATTGTGGGCCAATTTCTTCCACTGGTAAAACAGATGTGCTCCCACGCACGTGCCTGTCCGATGGAGGAAAAGCCAGGGACAGGTCTGTGAAGGCTTCTTCTCGGGAAGAGACATTCAGACACTTCAAACAGCGGATCTTTGTCATCATTTTACCCCCAAACATCTTCTCAATCAATGTCTTGTTTAAGTAATGATGCTCTACTGCCTGAGACATCAAGCTGGATTCCTTGAGCTTCTGGTAGATCCTTTTCCCGGTTTTTTCTTCTTCGTGTAACCTTTGGCAGCAGAAAAAAAAAAAGGCTGCGTTATGCACGGATACACCACCAAGAGGCAATTTCTAAAGTACGGTTTCTGTTCTTCACTCCAAGGGGTTAATCCGGGTTAACCCGCCTGTTCCCAGGTGTCTGGCACTCTGGGAGCAAGGGGAGGCGCGGGGCAGGGTTTGGGAACCAGAGGTCTCCATGTGCCACTGACCCCCCACTTGTAGAGGGATTGCTGGGACACCCAAGATTTGGGATTTCTAGGGAAGAGAAAGAGAAAAATCAACATTGTACAGAGGAGCCTGGGTGTCTTGTGAGGCAAATCTCTAAACTTGGTACAATCCCCTTGGCCTTCAGAGCAAAGGCAGAAAGTTTCACACAGAACTAAGTTCTGACCTTACTCCTAAGCCAGCCCAAAGAGGGTTTGACCGAGGAGCCCCAGACCAATCTCACCACCTTTCACCCCAAGCCTCCACTGTTCCAGCTCCTCTGGGTCTCAGCCGCTGGCCCCATTTGCATGTGGGTCAGCGTTAAACATCGCAGCCTAGGGACGCCCGTGTCACCAGGCTCCGAAACCACCAGCCCTCACCACGTACCGGTCCAGCAAGTACTTGAGATACTCCGAGCAGTCCTGCTGAGCACCAGGGGTGAACCAGGGTGGCCAGGAGGCAGAGAGGAAACTCTCGGGTGAGATGGCAGGTCGCTGGCAGCAACACAGAAGAAGTGCATTAATCCTAGGGATCTGGTTCTCACCTCCAACAGGGGAATGGAGAGGGAAGAGGAGGTTCTTTCTGGCTGTTTCACTGGGAGCAAGGTACACTTGTGTGCCTGACAAGGTCCCCTTTTTTTTCCCCTACAAAGGCTAATCACAAGACTTTCTTGCTTTGCTGCAAGCCAGGACAATACGGATGAATTTCAGCCATTATTTTACACATACTTCTATAAAATATCCATTTCTTCTTTCAATTTTAGAATTGTTTATTGGCCTGACCCAGAGACTTCTACTTAATTCAGCCTGAGTTTAATTTGATGCTCCATTTAATTTGATCAGAATCTCTCTCACCAAATCCTTTCATAGGAAAAAAACAAAGCAAAAAATCCACTAAACTTCCACTCGTCATTCTGAGCACTACAGGCAGGTAATCTGCATTACCAGATAATGTAATCGCTGCCGTTGGGAAGCAGATGCCTAATTAACATGGAAAAAGACCCATCTTTGGCAAAGAAGAGACTTTAAGAACAGCCTGAAGAAGAAAAATAACTAGAAGGCTATTAGGAAATTAGCAGTAAACTATTAACCGTAAACTACACACAAGCAAATATGCTTCTGTATTTGCTCATCACAGATCACAGACACCCCAACCTACCGTCAAAAGCTAGACTCTTCTATGACCAAATATTAAATCTAAGAGGCTGTTTATATTTTGCCCCCAAAAGTCATCTGTGATGACATAATAACACAATGCAAGAAGCCAGCTCTGTCACTCAAGGCGTGGAAAACAGAAACCCATGTGACTGGTTTCACAGCAAGAGAAAATTCCCTGGACTTTCAAAATTATGTCTTTCTAAGGACAGAAAGTTACAATTTCAAGAGAAGAGCTAGATATGACCTAGCTGTATCTCCAGGAGTCACTCATATTACATTCCATGTTCGTCAAGAAATCATTCATAATTAATTTGTTCAAGAGTGTTATTTTTACTTTACTTTCCCTCACATACAGAGGATTCAAAGCATCTGGAATCTAAGGGAATCATTATTACTACAACTACTACTACTACTACTACTACTACTACTACTACTACTACACCACTTTTAAGGCAATTTTCACTGATAATTTGTGCTTTACTGTGAAGCAAGGGGACAGACGAGCTGCTCCAGTCTTCCTCCTCATTGCACAGCAAGGAATAAAAACCTCTGCTTTAGATCAACAGGCTTTTCAACTGGCCACATACGTAAACTATTACCAAATGGACTTCATTGTCAAAACCACTTGTTATTACAGAAGTCCAACCCAGGAAGACCACAGGCTGAAGACAGGCAGCCTGATGTGAACACAGCTCACTTTCATGGGTGACAGGAACTTGCCTCCTCCACCCTGAAAATTAGTCTCCTTCATATAAACAAAAATTTGTGCTGTTATAAAAACCCACCAAGATCCACAGCTCCTTATCAGTACGTTGGAGTCAGCAGGAAGCAACTTGGAGACGAGCCTTTCCGCCGCCGACAGTCCAAACAAATAACTAGAACATGAAATAATTACCTGACTGTGCTCCAAAAATGCAAAGAGCCACTGGAGCTTTGTCATCAGGGGCTGGGAGTTGCCCTCGGTTAAATTCAACACTGAATGTCGAAAGCTGCAAAAGAAAAACAGAGATGCAAACCGTCAGATGGAAAATCAGTGCAGGACACGCAACGCCGGTGCAATGAGCAGCCTCTGTAGCTGTCTTGAGTGGGAGCAAGGGAGCAAAAACTCACTCCGAAGCCATGAAAAGAGACTGTATGATGCTGTTCATGTAGCAGGTGTTTCCCAAGTTAATTAACCCGATCTTTCCCGTCTCTGATTTGGATGCCAGGCGTGGGTAGAAGCAGGCCAGCTCGTTCTTCTGGGAGGTCCAGGCATTTTGTCCCAAGAGATGTTTAATCCGGTCTTCATTTGGTATAGGAAGAGCCTTGGAAAGAAAGCTCTGTGTTACAAATCATTCTCTTTCCATGCGAAGAATGGGCAACTACGAAACTCCTCTGCTAGAGGTGTTCAAGCAACTCGTTTCCTCTGCTCTTCGCATGAACATGCACCCATGGGAGGAAGGTTTAGCTGCTAGTATTAGTACTTTAGAGGCATGCAAGATTAAAGCTATAGCTAAAACCCACAGGCACAATCAGGACCTTCCCTCAGCTTACCTACATGAGGCTCAAACTCAGAATTTGAAACCCTTTCTTCTACACAATTTGAGGTGTTGAGGTTAGGACATCCCTACTGGTAGGACAGTGCCTCTGCATTAGGCTGCGAACTAAGATGCCATTTCCATATGGAAAACAGAAAAATGCCCAAGAGGTGCATGTCTTACTTTAACTGCTTCTAGGACTGGTTCGTAGAGATCTGGAAATCCTGAGAAGCGGAAGAACATGCAGTGGATGAGCTCAGCCAGCTGCTCCAGGGAGCTGGTGGCAGAGTTGGAGTCTTCCTTCTTCAGAGAGGCCACCAGCCTGGGGATGTGAGGAAGCAGCTGGAAAAGGAAAATTCACTACATCAAAAAAGGCTCTGAATTACTCGCAGAGCTTTAATACACATGCAGGGGAATGAGATTCACCCCCAGGCAGAAAGGACAGGCAACAGCAGTTGACTTCAGTCCCCTTCTGGACCGCATCCTTCACCCTATGATCTCAACAGCAACTCTTCTGTTGACTTCAGTAGTGCAAACGCTATAGAACTCAGAGGGTTTCGTGGTGCACGACACCTGCAAGTTTGTGCTGCTGCTTTGCCGTGCTGCAACCACCAGTCTTTGTGCAGACCAACCTCTACTGAATCACACACGCACGGTGGAAAGGAGCGTTACAGGATGACTGCCAAGCGCAGGGATCCAAACCTGTGACACAGATGAATTAGCCTACAAGAAGTGTTGTCTGGTGTGCAATATTTTATTTTATACTGTATAAACTGAGCGGGAACTGGTATGGCTGGATGGGTGGCGGCAGGCACATAAATAGCACGGGTTATTTTGCTTTCATTGAGGACATTTAAAAATGAACAAGCAGGCACAAACGCAAATGATACGTTGCTCACAGGCACCCTCTGCTGACCCCGCAGCTGCACAGAGAATTAATAACCTATTTCCAACCCTGCAGATGTGCTAGAGTGACCCCAGGCACTTACGCAACCTTTTTCATATTTATATTTTATGTTATTTTTACCCCAGAACAATCCTGGAGTAGAATTCTCTGGATCCTCAGTCTGGACATTTCCTGATCCTATCTTCCTCCCTTAGTCTCCCTCTCTTCTTTCTCTCCCTGTCTCTCTCTCACTCCCCCCCCCCCCCCCCCCAAAAAAAAATGTTGGAGATTTTAACTACTTCCCTTCCAACAGGAAAGTTTCCTTCGGAAGCAAATGAATCCCAGTACCAATATTTTGCCAAGCTGTGATGGGAACAATTCTCAAAACCTTTCCAAAGTGCCAGGGCAAACACAAAAAGCTAAAAAGCAAGACAGGTTTGTGCACTGTTTTTTTAAAAATAGAGGAGGAAATTTATGCTCGCTAGGCTGCAGATGGAAACTTCAGGCCAAGAGCAACCGACAGCTTTTGGAGTGTTTCAAAATTTGGACGCCCAACTGAAGACAATCCGTTGGAATGACCCTATTTTTAGAAACCAAAGAGTTTCTCAAGAAATTCAGTCTCATTTAAAGTGTCTCCAGCTGAGGAATGAAAAAACATCAGATGAAAATGTCGGCTAGCTTACTTTTTTCCAGCCTTATCTGTTTATTCTGTGAACTTTGGGTGAAAAGCCAAATTAAGGACCCTAATGAAAAAGTATAAAATCAAACATTAATAGGAGTAATTTTCCATTACTGCTTTTATCAGTCCAATCACTGCAAGCATGCCTTTGCTTTCAGCCTTGCTTTTTAATTACAGCATTCCAGGGATGCCAGCAAGACGCAGAGCCGTGCCTTAGTGTCAACAGCAAAATAAAATATAAAATATCACTGTAGAAAAGAAAAGAGGAGATTTAAATACTGCTAAGAGTGGGGTTTGCTTTTAACAGTGGGGAGCTCATGAAGTGAAAGTGTTCTGATCCAGTCGTCAAGTCTTACTGCACGGGTGTTGTACAGTGCTTTGTAAGACGACCCATCACTTCAAGAAATGGTAATGGGTGCCACATGTTGGTGACAATCTGAAGTCACACGTGGGAAGGGGCCCACCGAGGCCAATGGACAGTCAGGCACCTGCTTACGTGTCCTGGTTTTGGCTGGGATAGAGTGAGTTTTCTTCCTAGCAGCTGGTGGAGTGCTGGGGTTTGGATTCAGGATGAGAATAACGTTGATAACACGCTGGTGGTTTAGTCCTCGCTAAGTAGTGCTTACCCTAAACCAAGGACTTTTCAGTTTCCCATCTGCTGCCAACGAGGAGGTGCACAACAAGCCGGGAGGGAGCATAGCCAGGACGGCTGACCCAAACTAGCCAAAGGGATATTCCATACCATATGTTGTCGTGCTCAGTGTGTATATGGGGGGGACTTGGCTGGCAGGTGCTGATTGCTGGGGACTGGCTGGGCACGGGTCAGCAGGTGATGAGCGACTGTGTTGTGCATCACTTGTCTTTCTTGGGGTTTATCTCTCTCTCATTCTTGGTTGTCTCCCTTTTCATTACAATTATTATTCTTACATTATTATTATCATTATAATCATCATTATTTTTGATGTTGTTGTTAGTTATTGGTGTTATTATTATTAATATATTTCAATTATAAAACTGTTCTTATCTGAACCCATGGGTTTTACTGTTTTTCCAGGTCTCCTCCCCATCCTACTGGGGATCAGGGGGGTAAGTGGGCAGCTGCGTGGTACCTAGTTGCTGGCTGGGGTTAAACCATAACATTAGGAAACACCAGGGGCTGTTTAAGAATATATTCCCTGTCCTCCACTGCCTGAGCCCTCTGAGATGCTCTCAATGCAAAGGCTTTGCCTAACGCATCCCAAAACCAGAGTACCAATATCTACCACACCTCAGCTGAAAGGGTGAGAACAAATACAGGGCCATATCTTCTAAACCTGCCCATGAAACTACATCCCAAGCCAGCCTGGGTCAACATAGTCCCACTCACCCTCCTGCCCCAGGCCACCGCTCCACCTCCTCCCCTTTCCTTCTCCAGGCAGCAGCAATAGTGCAGGTTTGTGGGTGGCCCAGACCAAGCTGGGCAATACTGACCATCAGCAGTTTCTGCTCGGTTAGGTTCCACCAGGGCTTCTTCCACCATACACTTCAGCACGCAGCCGTACAAATGGCTCAGCACAAGGGAGAGTGATTGGGAGAAGCAAGTGGTCTAAGAGCAAGAGCAGGGAAGAGAGGAATCTCCTCTTCCACCTGCAGGACTGGCAAACACCAGGTGAAAATGACTGCAAGAACACTGCAGCCACTGCTGATGAGACCCTCAGCGTAGCTTGACAGGTCATCCAATATATTTGCATTAACTGCATCCTCAGCTGGTGGGCTTTGAAGTTGAGAGAGGACCATGGGGGCGCACTTGCCCACGGACATCACTCCTCCAGCTAGTAGAGCACCACAGAAAAAAAGCGGAGCATGAACACTCCAAACCCAGAAAGGTCAAGCCCCAAACAGCTTTATTCTCATTTATCCCTGGGGATGAGCCATCAAGCTGGTAAGTCTTGAGGGAAATGGGAGGAGCCATCAGAGGAGAAAGCCTCATTTCTCCTCTGCACCTTGTTCTCTGACATAGGTTGGTTGTTCTGTCTCTGGTAACTAACTCTTTTTAGGCTCAGGACTTACCTCCACACCTCAGCACTGACTCCATGGTGCCCAAAAAGCTGTCTGGGCTGCAGGTGAGACTACCTGCAGCTGCCAGGGCAGGCTACAAGTGGATGGACAGGGTTGGGTTTACATCACTTGGTGAAATCAAGCAGATGAGGGAAATATTCTCCAATATCCCAGAACCTTCGGTTCGCTCCAACCCACGTTGCCCTACGCCATGGTTATGCTCAGGGTAATGTCCTCATTTGAGAGGCCACATGCCACCTTACCAAGTGAAATGCCTCGTGCGAGTGCTGGAAGCTCAGCAGCATATACTGCAGGACAGACAAAGCCCCCTCTCTCACGACAGGGTACAGCAGCTTGGAGAAGACCTGGTGGGGGAGAATAAAGCAAATGAGAAGGCAGGATGGCACCACAACACGCAGGAGAAGGGGCTGGCAGGAAAGAAAAGCACTGGCTGTCTGCCACAGCTGCTGGTCTGTCCTGCTCCACACTGGATATTGAAGCAGCCAGGTCTCCAGAATCATCTCCTGTCCAGAGCATCGCCTCAGGGCATCCGAAAAATGCCGTGTGAGTCACCCTCACTCTTTCAGGCTTGCTCGACGCCTGGCCCAGCAAGGTGCAGACCCCTGTAACACCCCTGTGTCTCTGTGCCTCCTGATGGGCGAGGCTGCGCCAGCACAGAGGGATGCGGGATTTTCTAAAATGTGCCTCTTCTGTTTTAGTGTGGTATTTGAAACTTCTATCATTAACCTTTCAGGCAAAGAGAGAGAAAGCAAAGGGCTTTTTCAAAGGCTAAGTAATGATATTTATGCTGATTTATGGAAAATGGCATAAATTGACAATGCCCTCTACCCCTTTCAGATTATACTTCTGAGAGTTTCCAAAAATCACATGTTATTTTAAGGGCTGTGTCCCTTTCCTATGCATTAACAACAAAAGGAAAGATAAAGAAAAGCCGGAGGTACTTGGCTTCTCTCCCACTGCTCAGTGCACGTGGGGGATCACAGGGACAAATGCAGTTATTGACAATGTTCCAATACTGATAATTATGGTCTTGATAACTTCTATGCTGGCTTCCACTGGAGGCTCAGCCAGGCGTTATCCCCATTACACAAGGGAGGGAATAGCAGGACCGCGGCATGGAAGACATCCTTGAAGTGAAGAATTTCAGCACTTGGTCACAGGGTATTCAGGGAGCGGCAAGTAGTCACTGCCAAAACAGGTGATGGCAATAGCAGCAGGGGCTTTATCTGCACTACTAAATGAACTAGGGCTGGGGCACAGGCTTTAAAACCGACCTGTGACTGTGTATGTGCCTTGCCCGTGCTGGCCAGCACTGATCCAGGCACAGCTGAAGGAAAGCATGTCACATTCCCTAAGCTGGGTATTACAAGAGCTCCCAATAGTTCAAGAAGGTTGGCTTGAAAATCCTTGGCTTCTTTTATTTCATCACCTTTCAGATATCAGTACCTCTGCATACCAAGACCTAAAGAACTGCGGGTTATTCTGGAGAACATCATTCCTAGCTGCAAAACCAGTATCAGCCCACCATGCCATACACAGCAACTCAGTATTCGTAGAGGGTGCAGGGGACACAACAGTCCCTTCAAAACCCCTTGGGGACAGCACACTGTTTTCTCTACACCTCGAGTCACATCTCATCCTCATTCAGTTTAAAGGCAACAAGATACCTCAGGTGCAAGGAGAAAGCTGTTGTTCACATTCATGTTTAAAAGAGCCCACTGACCTTTTCAATTTTCAAAAGAGTAACTTCAATCAAGATGCTAAACTTTTTCACCGCAGCCAAACCCTTCAGCAGGGCAATGATCCACTTGTCTATGTTCTTTCCCAGGGGCCAGGACACCCAGTCAATCATCCTGAAATGAAATACAAACTCTTAAAAGGAAACTCAATGCACGTGTTGTGAAAGCCAAGCTCCACTCCGGGTTAAACCTCCTCCAAATTTGTGTCTGGTCAGTGGGATGACCAAGTAAGAGACAAGCTCTTCATAAGGCGTTTCACATGTTACTCAAAGCACAACGGAGCCTGAAGTGGAATTACCCCAGTGTCACCAACACGCTGTGGTTCGTCAGAGGGACAGACCCAAGCCCACAGAAGAAAGTGGGGATTTCTTCCAGTAACATCAATCAACTTGAGTTCAAGTTTTTCATGCTGATACAATGCTCTATATGTCACCTGTGTGAGATGTAGATCAAGGTCTTTGCATTGTCACCATTAGAAAACAAGTGATACCGGTATGATCTCTGTGTTGTTACTGGTAAGGAAAAAAACGCTCAGATACAGATCTTTTAATTCCTGCATGAGAAACATGGATTTCCAAAAACATGTTAAAAAAAAATAATACTGGTAACCCTAATAGAAGCTAGATATTCCTGAATGTCACAGCTAACAAATTTCATCTATAGCCATTCAACAAATATGTTGTCATGTTTCCACAAGTAACAAGTACTTTACAGAAGTAACTCATTTAAAAAAAAAAACAAACACCTCAGACTAGGTGATGACACATTGTTTCTGTTTAAATTTAAACAAAAATGGGAGGTAACTAAGGCTGGGGATCTCCGAAAGTCAAACCAACCATTTCAGTACCTTTAGTTTGAAGGTATCCCAGATCTCCGGTCTCCCACCTCAGTCCAGCTGTCTTACCCCATCAGTCCCTTTTGCCTATCAGCCTGTATCTCGTGCAAAATAGATGAAGAGAACACAGCTAACTAACTGCCGCAAGGCAAAGAGAAGGAATAAGTGCGGTCTACAAGGAACTGGAAAAATAAAAAGCTAGCAATAAAGAAAACTTGAAGAGCAGAATATGTTGGGATGTTGAGAAATACCACAAGCCAAGCTAACCTGGGTAATTAAGCAAATCCCAGAAAAGCTTCCACAGACATTTGCATCAGAGGAGAGTAAGGAAAGCCACGCAATCACTGTATACAGAAGATGTGGTGGTGATTAAGCCATGATATGGCCTCTAGATGGGACGTGCAAACTAAACACATACTCTGCCTCCATTTTCAGCCAGAGGAAGGAATTGATCAGGGTGACAAAGAGGAGGCAGATAAAAGATTTGAGAATGGAAACAAAAGCAACAGCAGCGGATGTGAAAGCAAAACATGAAGAGCTCATGAACTCCAAACAAAAGGAGCTGGTCATTTCCCTCAGGTAAACTTCAACTCTGATGAGTTTTAATGACCCTGTTAACTCTGGCGTGGAGTTTTATGTGGGAAGAACAGGAATACAGTTCCTATAATGAAGGCAGGCAACAAGGGGATGACTGGGAAGAAGGGACAGCATGCCACAGGGGGTTACCATAAGTGCCAAAGTCAGGTTTGTCAGGATATACAAATTTCTAGTCAAAGGACAGAAATAGATCACATCTGACTGGCTATCTGAAAGGAGTTTACAAACAAGGTTCTTCAGGATCTAATGCTGTTAGCACAAACATCCTGAACATGGCTGGGAAACTTGTGATGATGCAAAGCTGGGAGGTGTTATCAACACAAGAGGAGGATCAAAGTATCATGAGGAAAACCCTCAGGATTAGAAATGTAAACCTGGGAGGAAATGTCTCAAAATGCGTGCAAGAAAGGGATGCTACATGACGGTATCTCGTCTGCTTGAAGACGATCAGCCAGACGCCAGGTGACTACAAGTTCCCAGTGTAACAGTAGACATGGGGAAGACTAGCACCATGCCGTGGTGCATGGAAAAGGTGTTTTCTATGGCAAAATGATGACCTCTCAAGCTGTTCTCTAAGGCCACGATGAACTGCACCTGGAACATGGTGCACAAACATCATCATCCACGTCCCAGACCAATGAACTGAAGTGGGAGCTGGTGCAGAAAAAGCCTGTTAAGGTGATCAGGGAAATGAAGAACATTTCCTGCAAGAAAAGCTTAAAATAACCTGGCTTGTTTAGCACAGCCGCAGGAAAGCAGAGATGGGAAGGGACAGCTCTGCCTGCATACACTGAAGGAATAAACAACAGGGAGGCAAAAGAGCTATTTCAGCTATTTATGTTGGCACAAGATCAAATAAACTATAAGATGGCCAGAAATACATACAGGCTGGCTATTAGAAGAGAGATTTGAACCATTAAAGCAGCCCGGTGGTGGAACAGCTATGGAAGAAGAGCAGTGGGAGCAGAAGCCCCTCCTGCTGTGAGGAGTGAACATTCATGAAAGGGGTCTGTAATGTCAACGCCTATAAAGCAAGGAGATGGAGCCAGAGATCCAAAGGTCCCTCTTCACCCTATCTTCTTTTACGCAGGCATAAAATACATACAAATGAATTTGTGAATGGAAAAGGATCGTCATTAAAAAAACATTTATATAAAATCTTTTTGTGCCCTCGTCTGTAAATAATGATGTAATTTGGCTACCTTGCCATGCTATTTTATCGGAATGAAAAAGTTAACTTACCCACACAGATGCTTGTCCGTTTTAAGCTATTTTTTACCAGCACTAGTGGTTAAGTTACAGTCCTGCCTGCTGCTTGCCTGTGTTGCTACAAGAGGAAGAAATTACATTTTAAATTCACATTCCACTTTCCACATTGCAAGATCTACAAATTAGGGCCCAAATTTTCCAAAGGAGCCATTGGTTTGGTATGCTAAACTTTTAAAAGCTCAGATCCTGATTTCCAGATGTAGAAGTGCCTGCATCACTGCGTGACAGCAGATGCCTTCTTCAGCTGGACCCGGGCTCTTTGAAACAGATACACCCCCAGGGGAAAAAAAAAACATTTAGAAAAACCAAATCAGTAGAGTACTTCTGGAGTCATGGATGCACATTAATAGATTTATCTGGAAAGAGACAAACTCCAAAAGAAATGCTCTAAAAGAAGCTGTGGTGTGCACTTACACCAGCAGGTGCCAGGCTTGCTTTTTTTTCTAACCACTGTTGGTTCTTCAAAGGCTTGATCAGAAGCTCCACCCTACATCCAGTTTATTCCCCCCTTTATTCCCAAACTCCTCACATTTTTGGAGGAGGAGACTTCTGCATGGGACCACTTTGTCAGGGACCCTAAGCTGAAAGATTCTTTCAACTTGTACATTTTTCTTTGATTTTCTACACATGGAGCACACGCTCGGCGAAAGGCTGACAGTCATGCAGTTTTCTGGGGCACCCTTCTGCCATAAACCAGGCACCAAAACATCCGCATTTCTAAGTGATCTTAATTACATTTTGCAGGCTCTGCTTAATGTTTGGCTAACTCTACGTAATCATCTACTCATCCTTCCGTGTCCCAAAGAATGTTTTAAGGAATGATGCAATTGATTTTGCAACCTCTATATTTAGGCGCTGGCACTCTTCAGAGGATTTATCACCTGGGGCTTGCAGCAGCAGGTGCCCAGAAGAAGAAAAAGATGGAGAATAGGGTTAAGAACTGAACTGAAAACGTAATCTTTTGTCTTGCGTTGCTCTGGACTCTGGGAAAACCATGACCTTCCCCAGCAAGTCAAAGAAAAGCAGCCGCTTTCTGTGTACAGAAAGTTCCCATCAGGAACAATGTGTGTTTCTGTCATGTAAGCTGAGGGGTGGGGGGAGGCACACAAATCATGTGTAATAAGAAGATTAAAAGAGATGTTTCCAGCGAGATCAAGTCACAGCAGCTTCCTTGGGTTAAGTGAATGTGCAACTGCATGTGAACATCACCTATTTAAATGGAGAACTCTAAGGAAAGCGTGGGTTGAAGACAGAATCATAGAATCATTTAGGTTGGAAAAGACCCTTAAGATCTTTGAAGATACTCCTGAGCAAGTGTGGAGCAAGGCACTGGAGCGCAGAAGAGCTGTGGGACTTGGACACGGTGACTGTGTTCACTTTGCAGCACTGGTGCTGCAAAGACCAGGTTGAGCGTTATCAGGTAGCATTTCAGCCACCACTCTTGATCATGCCTTGACAAGGTCTGCACTGACTCTGCCTGCACAGAGAGCAGGGATACGCTTTGTACAGCACCAAGATCCAGACCGGCAGCGCTATGTTCATCTGACAAAGGTCAAGGTGGGATCATTGAAACAGCGGGCATACCTCCCTTTCCAAGATTTTTAGCAGTGACTAGTGGTGTAGGATGCTGTCCTTCTGAAGGGAGATGGAGATCAACGTGAAATTCTGTGAAGGAGATTTTTGTGAAGAAAAGGCCCTCAACAGCTTCTGGAAAAAAATCAAAACTTTTCAAGGTATCTTATGCTGGGCATTCTGTAACATCATTTATTTCTAAGAAAAAAAGAAATCAAATCAAACCAAACAAATACTACTACTACTACTACTAACAATAATGTCTTTACTCTAGTTCTCTAGGCCTTCAGGGCTGGAAGGAAGGATCCAGAAATTCCCTCTTTCCCCAGACACTCCTCACTGAACAGCACCAGCCAAAGTGGCTGGGATAAAAGCACGCAGAGAACGGAGTGCAGCTTTGGGGCAGGTTTTTCTCCGAACCGAGAATGACATTCACTAATGCAACCTCTCCTACCTGCCAATAGCCGTCATCATTTGCACATCGGTGATGCTGTCATCGTTGGTTAGGTTTCTTATGACGCCATCCATGAGCTCCAGAGGGACAAACTGGACCACGCTGGCCAAGGCATTGGATGGTGCTTCCTGCTCCTCTGCAAGACATGGACGAGCGCCAGCAGTGAAAATGTCAGTTGCCAGGAAAACCAGGCACATGAGGTCATCTCTCGTCTCTAAAAGCCAAACCATTTCTGCCTCTGTAAATTGGGTGGCTCGTCAGCTGGTGTAAATGAGCAATGTGAAGTCCACACTTAGCAGTGCCAGGAGGACAATTCCCCAAATCCCAGTGTAGCACATAGTGAGGCTGGGTCGTAACAGATGGGCTGCTGCATGAAGCCATACACAGCCCCAAGGGAGGAAGAGATCACAGGCACAACAACGTTCTCAGGCCAACCCTGGGTCCCACATTTCCTCTGCATGCACCGAAAAACCCATCTCCTCATGGGCTTAGGAATAACTGGAGCAGGAGCTCACCCACCAGCAGAGAGCCCAGCCTGGAATCTCCAAAAATCTTCTGTGACCCTCTGCAATAACCTAAAGGCCCCAGAAGTCAGATAAATATCTTCTGTCCCACCTTAAGATACAACCACCCTCCAGAGAGACAGCGGAGCTTCCTGTCTCTAGACTAGTGAGAAATAACTCCTGAACTTTGTCCCTAGCTTCTGGTAGGGAGCAGGCTATGGGGTCCCATCAAGTCAGCCATCAGAGTGACGTTTCTAAAAGCTTTCAAGCCCCACTCTAACCAGCTGCAGATAAGGTGCTCTCCATTAAGCCCAACTGATGCTGGAAAATGCTGAACACACAAACTTACGCTGCAAATATTTCAACCCACTTAACGCCTGTGTACAGACTCTGTGTGCTTTCAGGGGATATTTTTTTCCTAGCTTAAAGCCCTGGGTAACGTTTAGGGATACTTGTTTATTACATTCCAGCTGTGGCTGTATTTATGGAGTGGAGGAGAACCATGCAAGATGTCAAACTAATCAAATTTGACTTCATCAGAGCCAACATTCACATTCCCAGCCTTTTGTTGGGTTTTTTTAATTACCTGTTGAAGAAATGATAGTGAACAGCTCCTTCAAAGAAGGCAGGATGGCTGAGGTCTGAGTCCTCCAGATCCTCTGCAGCAAACTGCTCACTTTGTTCACCTGCTCCAAAAACTGCATGATGTCCTCTTCTCCCTCGGAGATGCACTGGAACTGCCCGATGCACCGGATCAGCTGCTGGCAAAACAAGACCTGGTGTTTGCCGGTGGGGATGCACTGAGGATGCTGGGTTAAGAGTTTGCTGATCTTCGCGCACTGCTTGGGGCTGGGCCTCTCACAGACTTTCCGGAGCACCTCGATCCTCAATAAGCTGAAGATGCTGTTTGCCGATGGGCTTTCCAAGACAAACTGCAGTCCTAACTGGATATAATCAAGTACGTAATGGCTTCTCTTCCCCAGAGGTCCATAGCCTTCCTGGAGGAGACTCAGCAGGAAGCGGACGTTGAAGAACTCCTCAAACTCCTCTGGGTGGTAGTGGCCATAGACCTCCAAAACCTCCTTCCCGATCTCTCTTTTATACTTGGTGTCCCCTGTGAGATAAAGCTTGGTAGACAGCTCCAGCATGGACCAGCACTGCTCACTGTCCATGGGCTGCTTTGCTGCCTCAATGACACGCCTCACAAGCCCTTGCTTCACGTTGTTGGGGTATGAGGACATCACCACAGCTTCCAGTATCTTATCCATCTCTGCTCCCAGCTGCTGAAAGAGAGAAACAGAGCAGCAGATTAGTTCAAGCAGGGTCTGCTGAGCTTTCAAGCCCAACTTGGCACGGAAGGTTAAAGAAGCAGAGCTTGAGAACTGTCCGGGACCACTATGAAGATGACAATTTTTGTGCCGTTTTCATGGTGGCATTCAAAAATAGTTTCCATTCTGGTGCTGTTTGACTGAGACTGAAGCCCCCAAACTGAATGAGCACACAAAAGTACAGAACATCTTTGGACTAGTCACACATATGAGTGTTTTGTCTTGTAAACAACCAACTACAATCTTATACTTGACCCTAGGGATGGGTGAGCTCCCCCTCCTTGATGGGTTCAGCAACTCAAGATGGTGCCCCACGTTTCCCAAAATCCAATCCCTGCTGGAGACAGCCTGCCATAGACCCAGGGAGGGGCTGAGTAGGGAATTAGGGGAGCCAAGGTCTTCCACTGGTGTCTGCTGGCTCAGGTGTCCTCAAGAGGCAAAGACACTCCCAATGATTGTCTTCACATTCAGGGAAGGAGAGAAAAGCCTTGGGAAGCAGAGATGGCATTGCAGCCTCTCCCTGTGCCATAGCAGTGGGGTACGTTCGACATTTATGCTGCGCTGCCAGCCACTCCAGCTGAGTGGTGCAGTCTTGGCTGCTCCCCAAGGACCTTGCTGCATTTGTATGCAGGACCAAAGTGAGAGGGGAGAGAAACTGCAGAGTCAGGCAAAGTCTCCCATTCGTCACGGCCCAAATTCACCAGCAACGAAGTGTTAGAGGAGAAAGTGCTTAAAAAACCCCAAAGGATTTCCCTGGAAATGCTCAGAACAACATTTATAACCAGGTGTCAGGTGCACTACTGCACAAGAAACCCTGTTACAGAGTGATAAAATTAGATAGCCAGGATTTCCTAAAACATGTTACAGGGACTATATAAAGACTCACCCACAGCAGGTCCCCCCAGTGCGATGTGCTGCACAAATACATGTTTGGAGAACATCCCTTCCTGCCCATAGCCTGAAACGATCCATGTGGGAGAGAGAACATCTTTGTTACCTAAATGAGGAATCAAGGCAGTACAGATCCATCCAGGCTCATGTGTGTCTGACCAGAAGACTAATCACCACCGTTTGGTTCCTCAGTTTCCTAATCTGAGAAACGAGGACAACGTGCAGCAATTCCTAGTGGGGTTGGCTGGAACTTCCTTCGTTAGTGCTTAGAAAGCATTTGAAGCTTTTCAAGTGGGTAGTGTTATATTAACAAAAAAAATGTATGCACAGGTAGTATGTACTCCAGGTATGTTTTTCACAGATAACATCCAGAAGGGACCTCAGACGATGCCCTCCAAGGACCATCTCATCCCTGGAGTAAGCCAGAATGTACCTTCTCTCCTGGTAGACAGCTGCTTGCATGGGGAAAACCCATGCCAGATACAAACCTCAAGTTCTGGCTCACAGCAGCTTGGCTGGGAAGCCTTCTCACTTGACCAAAATCTACCTCTTCCCACCACTGCTTCCCCCACAATCTCACAGGATGAAAACAACCATGATATATGCATGGCCACCTCC
The DNA here is from genome assembly GCF_017639655.2 of Falco naumanni. Lineage (NCBI taxonomy): Eukaryota > Metazoa > Chordata > Aves > Falconiformes > Falconidae > Falco > Falco naumanni. The sequence goes on along the minus strand of NC_054055.1, from coordinate 5,535,672 downwards.
CCATCCAGCGATGATGGCAGCCTAGGCTGCAATGTCTTTCCAGGCACCACGATGGCCTTTCTGCCCCCTGCCTGTTGACTCATAAGGTCCTCTGTTCCTGTGCTGGATTTATTTTTCCCCATCAAGCATCACTGCTGCTTTCCCTGCAACAAGCTATGGCAGAGCTGATGCTCCTCACTGGACTCTTGAGGGACCAGCATACAATAAACCAGTGACAAATGAGGACAAGGTAAGAAGAGAGAATAAAAGCCCACAGGTAATGTATTTTCACCGCAAACTGAGGGTACCACAGTGACAGCAAAGGCTAAAAGCCAACCTGGAGAGCAGATGGGGCTTGCAGACAGACCAGAAATCAGGAGGAGCAGTTGTCCTAGCTGTAGGTCAGTGGTCATCTTGGCCATACAGACACTGGCACAGACCTGCAGTCAAGCTGGTACCCCCTTCACCTCCTCTCTACAGCTTCACAGCCTGAACCATGACACCCCAAACATCTGGCAGATAGATAAGTTACCAGGAAGAGACAGGAGGATCTACAGTGCTCACTCGTTGCGTCTCACCAGTACGTGATTACTTCCCTGGAGCAATCCATGTGGAGTGTGGCACAGCACTGTGGAAACATCACACAGGCAGGACGACCAAATCATGGCCACAGACCTTTTAGATCTAACCCCACAAATCACACAGTCCACAGCCCACCAGTGTATGCGGTGTTGGGTGGCTCCCTGCCCCTCTTGGCGGTGATGGTGGTCCACTGCTGTTCCCAGTATGACTGGGCTTTTAGCCACTTCAGCATTGCCAAACTCCACCCAGATTTTCCATGCAAAGAGTCTACCTCTGCCTGAATTTTGAGATGAACTTGCAGTTTACATACTGAAAGGGCTTGGTTCTTTCTCAGGCTGATCACAGAAGGGGACATGAAGATGGATCACCCCAGGCTTGCTGCCTCTCCAGGTCTCATCTAACATACTGTGGCGGGGACAAGGCTGAAACCAACTCCCCATGTAGTCAACAGATGAACAAGTGCCAATGGAGAGTATCCAAGGACTGTAAAGGCAAAGCATCTTCCTCATCGAGAAACGTTGTAGTGTCTGATACTGACATTAGGACCTCAAAGACCCACAGGGAGAACCACCTGAGTTGAGCTTGTGGTGGAGGGTCCATGCTGTCCTCACCAACGAAGGACTTTTCAGTACAAGGCTGCGCTGCAGCTAACACAGTCCCACTTACATCTGTCCAGCTGCCCCGGTGCCAGCAGGAGGGAACACACAGCCCATGTTTCTGTTCTGTATCGGGGTATGCTAAGCTGCTCCCTGGGCATGGGCCAGACAAAGCCAGGGTAGAGGATGTTAGCCAGGGAGCCCCTAAGGAGTCATTTACAATATATACGACAATCTTAGAACGATATTAAAACAGCACTCATGTTGCTTTGTAATACATAACAATAAATATTGCAGTCTCAAAACGACGCTAAAAAAGCGTTCTACACTAAAAGATCATTCACGTTCCAAAGGTTAGGAATTAAGATGGCTAATTCCACCCCAGCACAGCCCCAGACGCTTCCAGAGAGGTATTATGGAAAGGATCTCATATTAACTTTTTTTTTTCCCCATGCCAGGACCTGCCTGGAGAATGAATCAGGGTTTGCAGTGAAGGAGACTGTTGCCTGTAAGATCACTGTCTCGTTTGTTGTGGAAATTGGAATTGTGTCATAAATAACCCAGGGAGCTGCAGGAGAGGGAAGGGCAGTTCCATTGCTGGGCAGCCAAATGCTGCCTTGGAGACCTGATCCCTGGCTCTCTGTTTAATACTCAGATAAAGAGACTAAATGCTCAGATAATCAGGCTTCTATAATGAGTCCTCCTGAAGTGGGACAACCTTTCTGCACTTCATCTTCCTCACTGGCAGTAAGAAGTCACAGACAAGTTGGGAGGATCAGCTCATTCCTGCTGGTGAAGAGAACCAAGTTCCTGGAGCACACAAGGATGCTGCAGAAGGTCAAAGTGTTAATTATTAATCTGCAGAACTGCTTTGAGGTTCCCATCTGTTCTGTAGCTCACATAAAACAGAAAGTACACAATATGAGCTTTGCAGCGAAACAGAAAAATATGCCACGAAATGGCAAAACTGTTCTGCTCCCCTGGTGGACAGCTGGCAGGAGCAACGTGGGTAAAATCACAGAACCAGGAGGGAAGGGACCTTGGGAGGTCTCTAGTCCAACCCTTGCACAAAGCTGAAATCAAACCAAGCTGCTCAGGGCTTTGTCTGTTTAGACCTTAAAAACATCCCAGGATGGAGATCATGCAACCACCCTGGGCCATCTGCCCCAGTGCCTAATCAGCTCATAGTGGGAAGTTTTTCCTTATTTCCATTTGGAAGCCCTTGTTTCAATTTACGTCTGTTTCTTCTCACTCTCCTGCCATGCCATGCACTGCTGTGAAAAGCCTGGCTCTACCTCCTGAATAATGTCCTTGTAGGCATGGGGGGGTGGGGTTGGGGGTGTGTGTGCTGCTGCTACCAGCCAGTCCCCAGCCTTCACCAGTGCAAGGGCTTAGTCCACACTGGGTTAGTCCATCCCACGTCCATCCCTGCTCGGTGAGCCCATCCCAAGTGCAGGACTTTGTCTTTGTCCTTGTTGAATTCTACAAGGTTCTTGTCAGCCCCAGCCTGTCCTGGTCCTCCTCTATGGCAGCCCTGCCCTCAAGCGTATTGACTGTTCCCCCAAGTTTGGAGTCACTCACAAATGCGATGAGGTGAATTCCATCTCCTCCTCCAGGTTGTTGATAAAAATATTAAAAAGGGAAAGTTCCAGGATAGTTCCAGCCCATTTCCTACCCAAGTAGAAGTCCACCCATCTAGACTGCAGGTTTTTTTGTGTCTTTGATACACGGATGCTGCAGGACATCATCTCAAAAGCCTTACTGAAGTCAAAGAAGACAAAATCCACAGTCTCCCTTCATCCACAGATCTACCAGTCCATCCTTAAAGGCCATCACATAGATCAAGCATGATTCACCTTTGGTAAGTGAATGCTGATCATTCCCAGTCACCTCCTCCTTCATGTGCCCACACACAGCTTCCAAGAGGATGTGCTCTATGATTATCCCAAGAACCAAAGGGAGGTCAACAGAAGTAGGTTCTCAGATAACCCTTCCTGATTTTCTGAAGATGTGCTAGAGAGGGAGATGTGCTTTGAAAGAGGGAGGGATGTCTTCCGTCTCATCCTTGTCACGCAGATGTTCAGACCTACAAAACTGTCCTGAGGACACTCTCTGTTCCACCTGGCAGATCAACAGGTGTTGATGGCATTGGGTACCACACGCTCCATTCGCAAACACACACCAGGGTCCACAGTGCTTTTGCCCCTGCCCCCTCAAAATAAAAGGGTGCTGTGAAAAAGAGTAGCCCTGGCTCCAGACTTGAATTCCATCTAAAGCCACAAATAAAATGAAGTATTTCATCAACATTTGCAATAGGTGTTGCTGACCATGAGATGTGTCCCTGCAAGGACAGATACCCAACCATGCTCTAGAAAGCAAAGTGGGAAAGGAGATTTAAGCAAAAAAGCAGCATCGACCAGCTTGGCTTCACTCTCCAGACAAAGTAAACTGAAAAAAAAAAAGCCAAACCCTGGCCTCAAGATGAAAAGTCACCTTGGGCTTTGCTTGGCTCTAATCTTCATAATCTGTACTGTTCAGAGGCATCCTTAAATTTTTCTTCTGTCTGTGTCTTTTCCTTAATTAGGATTCATTTCAATTGAAGTTTCTCCAATTACTTCTAAATCAGTTCATTCCCCTGTCCCTGCCAGCAGCAGATTTCCTGCAAAGGCTCCTTAGTATACTTTTCCAGAATGCAATATCAGTTCCCACACCCCAAATCTTACAAAGCTCTGAAAACATAGACCTGAGATGTATCTTACCTTTAGGAAATCCTGGCAATAAATTCAGCACATTTCCTACAACAGTATCACATACTGTTTGATGAATACCACTAAGGGAGAAAAAAATCCCACCATCCAAACACAGACTGATAAATGACATAATTTGCTTCTTACAAAGAAAAAGAAATCGTGATGTACTTCCCTGAATTCTCTGGAGATTTTGAAGTAGAGAAACCAGATTCACCTTTTATTGTCCTTAAGTCCTGCTGAAATGGTTCCTTTCATGTCAGCCAAGACATTACTGTTATTCTTGCTGCATCCTCCAGGCAGCCAGGCAATTAGGGCTCAATCCTGCAGCATGCTGAGCTGCTGCAGGGTGGAAGGGAGCGCAACCCGTGCCTTGCTAGAGCACAAAATACTGCGCAAAAAATACTGTATTCTCTAAAATTTCTACAAAATTTGCCATTTGGCATACTTCTTCAAAGGACCAGCCCTTGCTGTATCACAGCTCTCTAGATCTGTCTTCCAGGAACATCAAAGGAATTGTGTCCTAATGATTATTACTTTTTTTGCAGGGAACAAATGTTCTTTTAATTCATAGGCAAAGGGGATTTTTTTTTTTTTTTTTTGGTCCAAAGTACCTACCTGCTCACCCAGCCAAGAAGGGGAAATTACAGCCTGCAGCTCATCATTACCACATCCGATCGATACAGCCTGACCCGCAGGTATTGGACAGTCACAGTCATCCTTATCACTCCCCTATGACTGTTTTTCTAAAAGGCTCAAAAGCCCTCTAAATAACTAGGAAGAAACAGCAATTTCCCTACAGAGTTGGAAATCATCAAACAAAGGCCAGTGCTGGGCCCTCACCCATGTACTGCACCTCCTGCCGCTGCCTCCCCGTGATCTAGTGTAACTTATACATCTGGTTATACTCTTCATTTCGTTGAGATCTAGTTCTTCTGACTGAATAACCTTAATTAATGTCAGCGATGTGATTCCATTCCAATGATCTTCTGTGCATGCATCAAGCAGTCGCAGCAATTTAATGCTCTGGTTTCTATCTTGAGTCCTCCCAATGACACAATTGCTGCTTCTCCCTTTACTCCTCTCTTAATTATTTCACATCCAGCTATTCTTTATTCTCTGAAGCCTCAGCCTCCCTTATATGTTATTTGCACCATAATAATGCCTGGAGGCTTCAACTGAAATAGAGCCCGCTGGCCTACAAACGGCATCTGTGGGAATACACACAAGGGAGTAACTCTCTCACTTAAGCGACACAGCAGACATCATTCACGCTGCTGCAGCCGTACGAAATACCGAGGCACATCCAAGCCAAACCATTTGCTCAAGGAGATGCAATAGGTCATGGCAGAGCCAGCAGCCAAACCTGCAAATATATTAACAGCAATGCTCCACCTCACTTTGCTCGCTTCAGCTGCTATCCCAGTTGCACCCAGGCAAGCGCCATGGCAGAGCAGAGGATCAGGTCTGTTTTCACGAGATCTGGGCAGAAACTCAGAGCAAATAAATGCAGAAAAATCCAGTTAAATACCCCTTTGGAATCAGAAGTGATACCCTACCCCTCTGCAGTCGTAAGAGGGAAAAACTGCCAGCACAGAAGCCCAGCCAAATTTTTTTGCATGTAATTATAATCCGCCTTTCTACATTCACCTTCTTTTTTCAAGGAGATCACATATTCTTCGCTCTCTGTCCCAAACTGCTTTCCAGTGACAGATTGCGCTTGTGTTGCACGTCTCCTACTCACTAGAGCTAATTACTCCTGGCTGGCAAGGCTCTTCGTGCTTTCCTGTCCTCTGCTGCGCTGAATCAGAACCGCCCTTTAGTACCACCCCGATGGAGATCCCCCTCCAGCCACGGGCAGCAGCAGATTTGGAGCAGGAGGTTGTCCCCACGCTCTGCAGGATCTTCCACCCTGCTCAGCAGCTTTCTGTCCCCTCTGGAGAGTGAAGATTTATTTGCTCATCACCACCCAGCTGGACTGTTGCATTTTGTGTGGCTTTGCTGTACATCAGGAGCTCCACCCTGGGAACAGCGTGTTTCTCTCCTGTGGCCTCACAACTTTTCTAAGGGTTCCCTAAAAAGTAACTAACCAAAAGACACCGACTTGCAATCAGCCTAAATTTACCATGTAGTAGTCCCTTCCTTTACTAAAATCTGTTGATGTTTTTGACCCACAGACCACTGCAGACCCTTTTCCTTTCTTCTGCTGTACCACAGATGTAAGCAGTCCTTTTTCCTCTAAAACATTATAGGTATGTTCGACCGTACCATACAATTCCATCGGTCATCTCCAAGTAACCTACCACGGCCTTAATTCATGGACAACAGTGCTGGGCTGGCTGCCCCACCTGACCCCATCTATCTTAGCTACCCTGCTTTCTTATTTATTTCTCCAGTGCTTCTTCTTTGATCCCTTTGGTGCACACAGATCCCCCAGTCTCTTCTCTTGCTCTGTGTTTTTTGCTGTTAGGCACCCAGTCATTTAAAAAAAAAAAAAAAAAAAAGGCTTTGGCTGGATGTCAAAGCGATCAGTGCAGTAATATCAAATAAACCCCAAGGCTCTAAAAATCCCCTCTTTCTCCAGATGACTCCTCGCAGCTCCTTTCCTCCCCTCAGGTCAACAGCTACACACACGTATCTCTAATACCTACCTGTATCCTTTCCTAATAAAGCATCTCAGAACCATCGCTAGCATATTATCAGCTGTCCTGGTATGGATGCAGAAAGCAAGACACAAGGAATTCAATTCCTCTCTCCCATTGCCTTGAAAACCAGCAGCAGAGAAAGGCACGTAAGGCAGGACTTGCTCTACCCACCAGACCCACAGTGACAAACCGCTGGCTCTGTGGCTAAGCCCAGCACCAACCACAGACAAAAATAACCCACCCCGCTTGCTTTTCAATTTTCCAAATATATTTCGCATTGGATGCCAAAAAGCTTTGTCCTGCCCACGCTAGGTAAGTTTTTCCCAGGATGGTCACTCCTCCTCACATTCCCCAGATGAAGATATCTTCCGTTTCTTCCCCCAAAAGCTTTCTGCTCTCCTCCTTAGCAGAGCTCTCAGCCAAGGCTGTGCTACCCTACTTTCATGGGGCTTTACACTAGGAGCGCCCAGATCCCGCACTGACCTTCAGACCAACGTCCTTCCTATCATCCTCCCTGGAGACTGTAAATACATCTACTCCGGAAAGCTGGTTGTTTTCTCGAAGGTATTTATAGCATTAACATCCCTCGCCTTTCTTCAGATTTCTGTCTGCTTTTGTCTGTGTATAGAAATTAAACCCCTGGATATAGCCCAAGGAAAAAGCATGCCCTGTTCACCAAAGCATATTGGACCAAGGGCCGACACTGTTGATGCTGGCTGGGATTCATCAGATGCTGCCTGACTGCTTGGAGATACAGAGATCTCCAATTTATTGGTGGTGCCTTCAGGAAAAATGACACTCATCTGAGACTTCGGATTCCCTCCAGCCCCTAACACATTTGACTTTACATCAGCACCAATCCAGAAACCAGGAAGATGGCGTGGGACCATGACAAACTTTACAGACTCCATCACAAAGATGCCCAGGGCATTTCGAACCCCCTCCCCAGGCACAAGTCAGCCCATGCTACATCCTTTCAGTCTGAGGCAGGACGTGCAGCTGAAACTTCACTGCCATGAGTCCTGTGACACAAACACAGCAGGGTATAGCTGAGTTCCCAAAGCATTTTGAAAACCTCATGGAAGTAGCAAATATTCCAACATCTGCTTTTATCCTTTGGTAACACCTGCGAAGTCCAAGCCAGGGCAGTTTTAACCTGAAAGGGCGTTGGATCTGGACTGCTCTGAATCTGACCCTCACATTTAGGGTCTTTTGGCTCCCTGTGGGATGGGTACATCCCTGGGTGAATCTCCCCACGTCAGCTTCCCTGAGGAAAACCTGAGCCCATCTTGGCCAGTTTCTCCTAACAAGATGCTGCCTTGTAAACAGCTTTGCAAAGCCCTGCAGGCACCGAGGGAGTGCACACACACCCACTTGCCAATGCCGTCCAGAGCATCCCCCTGTAGCCTGACCCCCCAACACCCAAATCCTCAAGCATCCCTCCTCCAGGGTTCCCTCCTGCATTCTGACCACAGAGCATCCCTCTCTCTGAGCATTGCTCTGGGAATCCCAAATCCCAAATCCTGGGCCTCTCTCCTGATTCCCTCCTCTGAGCACCCCTTCACTGTGATTCCTTCCTGCATCTTGAGCTTCCAAGCAGCCCTTACTCCAACCGTCTCTCCGCAAACCTCCCTCCAAGCCCTCTTCAAGATCCCTCCAAGTATCCCTCACAAGAATCCCTCCTGCACCCCTTCCCCTGAGCATCCCAGCTCCTAAGAACCCTGACTGCATCCTGACCCCCAAGCGCCCCTTACTCCCAGCTGCTTTCTGTGACCTGGGCACTGAACATCCCTCCTGCATTGCTACCCCGAGGATCCCTCCTGCTTCCTGACCCCTGAACCACCTCCTGCATCCCTCCCACCAAGCATCCCTCCTTCTAAGCATCTGTTCTGCACCACTTCATCCCGCACCCCTTCCTCCAAGCATCCCTCCAGCATCCCAACCCCTGAGCATCCCAACCCAGAGCATCCTAACCCCTGAGCATCCCTCCTGCTTCTCTTCCCTTGAGCATCCCTCCCTTTGAGCACGCCTCCTGCACCCCTTTCCCTAAGAATTCCCTTCTGCAGCCTGATCCCTGAACACCCCTTCTGCATCCCTTCCCCAAAACTTCCCTGCTGCATCCCTCACCCCGAGCATCCCTCCTGCACCCCTTTGCCCAATCACCCCTCCTTCATCCCTTCCGAGCATCCCTCCTGCATCCCCTTCTCCAAGACTTCCCTCCTGCATCCCTCACCCCAAGCACCCCTCCTGCACCCCTTCCGCCAGGCATCCCTCCTGCATCCCAACCCCCGAGCATCCCTCCCGCATTCCCTTCCCCAAGACTTCCCTCCTGCATCCCAACCCCCGAGCATCCCTCCTGCATCCCTTCTCCCGAGCATCCCTCCCGCATCCCTCACCCCGACCACTCCTCCTGCACCCCTCATCCCAACCACCCCTCCTGCACCCCTCATCCCGACCACCCGTTCTGCATCCTTTCTGCCGAGCATGCCTCCTGCACCCCTTCCCCCGAGCATCCCCCCTGCATCCCGACCCCCAAGACCTCACTCCTGCATCCCTCACCCCGAGCACCCCTCCCGCATCCCTCCCCGAGCACCCCTGCTGCATCACTTTTCCCGACCACCCCTCCCGCATCCCTCCCCGAGCATCCCCCCCGCACCCTCCCTCCCATCCCACCAGCCCCCTCCGACACCTCCTTTCCTCCCTCCCCGCGTTACCTCCCGCCGGGGCCGTGCCGGGCCGTGCCGTGCCGTGCCCGCAGGCTGCGGGGTGTCCGGCTGCGAGCCGCAATCCTGCGGGCAGGGCCGAGGGCGGCGGCGAACTACAACTCCCAGCGGGGCCGGGCCGGGCCGTTCCGCGCCGCGCCCCCCGCTTCCTCCCCCCGCCGCCTCCGCCTCCCGTGCGCCCGGCGAGCGGCGGGGCCCGGCGGCGGGTGGGGGCGCAGGTGGGTCCGGGGGGGGGATGGGGGGGGGGGGGGGAGCCCGGCGGGGGGCTGTGGGAAGGGCTGGGGTCACCCCACCGTAACCCAACCCCCCCACGCCGCCATGGGGAAACTGAGGCACGGGGTGGGGGTGGGGGCGGCCGGGTTGCTGCGCGGCTGCTGCGCGGGGAAGCGCAGTGGGATGCGGGGGGGGCGGGCGATCCCCCGCTCTGGGGTTATTTTTTTAGTATTTTAAGCTAATTGCGTCGTGCGAACGCCTGGCTGGGCAGGGAGGAGCCATACCTCTGCTTCCCCTTCACAGGGTGAGGCTCAGCGCCACTCTGCAAACTTTGCCTCCCCCCCACCCCCACCCCCACCCCCACCCCCCCTTTCAATGAAACATCCCCGAAATTAAAACGTTTACAGCACTTCAGCACATCCAGGCCCTGCATGCCCACACCCAGGGCCGGCTCTGCATCCCGCCGAGCTGCACTCAGCCCCAGCTGGGTGATGTGCGTAAGCTGCGCCCCACGGAGGGTCTCATTCTGCCTGGCACCTACCTTCGTGGTGGTGGTTCCGAGTGCTTTTTGCCAGCGTGCAGCTGCATCCGTGCTGGCAATTAGCCACTGTGTAATTGCAGGGGCGCCCTGGAAGTGACGGTGTCGGCGGGAGATGGGGTGGGAAGCTGGATTGCTGAACCACCCTGCCTGTGCAGCAAGCTGTACGCAGGTGGTGGTCTGCCACGTGTGTGGATGAAGTGGCCCAGGGAGGAAATAAAAAGAGTATCTGGAAGATACACCAAGGATGCCAAGTGATGCTCATGTGGATGCTTAGGGAGGACATTAGAAACCGGTGAAAACCTCTGCTGAGGCCGGCGTTAAGTTAGTATATTGGACTGCACAAAGGGTGACATCAGCTGTTTGGAAGGAAAAGTGATGTGCCCACTGCCGTGAGACCCCAAACGGGCTCCCTCCTTGTAGCCAGTGGCAGTGCCCTCCTGACAGTCGGCTTGGCAGCCCCTGAGCCCACGGGTGTCAGAGGCCACGCCAGGAGAGCACCGAGCACCGCAGCACTTTGGCTTTTTTCCTCCAAACCTCCTCGCTGCTGCTGTATCTCTCTGGCTTTGCGCTCCCTCTCCCCCTCCATCTTGTCTGCTGCCCTTCTCGTTCAGTACAGTGAACCTTCATTTCATTCTCCTCCTCCCCGCCGTGCGCCACCGTGTTCAGTCCTTTTCTCTCAGGAGGAAGCTGACCTTTGTTTTATATTGCTCCTTCCTCTTACTAGCTGAGCACCCACTCTTACTTCCCTGCTGCTGTCTCCCTGCCCTCATCTCTTTATTGCTTTAAGTTCAGCATCTGCAGAGAGCTGGATGTGCAGCCTTTTGCATTCACCTACATCCCTAAGGAAGCAGCCCAGGAGATGCTCAAAGGGCGTCAAGGTGCCGGTGTGGGAAGGGACAAACACACAGCATCACACTCACAACCGACCAGGGATGTTATGAAACTCCTGTTCACACTTTCCCGTCATTCGTGCGTCTCGTTGGCAGAGGAGCGTTTCTGTGTCTAACAAAGCACGGTTAGAAAATTAAATATACAAAAATATAAATGACTGGCAGCTAAGCAGTTGCTCTCCAAAGGTGGATAGTCAGCGTGGTAAGACAGCGAGAAGGGAAGGGTGAGCCCCGTCGTTTCCTGCCTCGCGCCTGCTGGGAATTGGAGTCCCTTCCCGGAGCTTGTCACCCGTGTCCCCTGCGTCAGCCTCAGGGGTGAGTGGCCTTTCCCCAAACGCCAGCTGGAAATTTCCAGAGCACCTCAGCAGTCCTGAAACAAAAAGCAGCCGCTTCCCCCCCATGGGTGCTGCATTTCGGGATATATTGCTCCTGGCAGACATACCACATTCTGCTTCACCTACTGAATTTTAAGCCTCTGAATACAGTGGGATTTTCTATATTTATTGCAAAGGTTTATATTAAACTAGTGTCCAAAATTAGGTGGGTCTGTCCTGCAGCAATGGGTTTTCTTTAAGATTACTATAAATAAGCATATAGGGTGTAGAAACCATATTGCAAATGTTTAACCTTCTATAATTGAGGATGAGCTGAGCTAAGTAAATGTGCATCCGGAATGCATGAAGGAAGGGTGAGTCTGTCCTTGAGATGGATTTTATCCCAAATCCTTCCTTAAACTCAGCTCTCGATGCCTGCCGGCTGCTGCTGGCTAGGTAAGTGGTCAGCTGAGTTTTCTTTTTTATTTTAATCCTCTATACTATTTATTTTGTTTCTGCCCTCCCTTTGTTGTTTTTTATTATTATTTTTCTCCTGTCTTTCACGGGGTAACATCTAGGCTTCAGACTGACTCGTCTACAGTCCCCATAACAGTTGAGGCACAAACTTCTAGCTGAGGGTCTGGATTTCTTCTGTGAAATCATCCCCTTGAGAAGGGACAAGGCATGAAACCGGTCTGCAGGTAGAGTCACAGCAAGCACTGTGGGCTGGTGTGCCCAGATCCAGAGTTCACAACTTCCCTGAGTTTTGTTTTTTTTTTTTCTCAGGACTCGGGTGTTTTGTAGAAACTGGAATTTCTGCTGCAAACCAAAACGCGACCTTCAGCAAGACATGCTGGAGCAAAGTGGTATGTGCTGAGTGTGGGGAATCTGGGGGAAGACCCAGAGCAGAATGAGCATGGTACGGAAAGAAGTCTCCTTGCCTGATCATGTGTTTGCCATTAAGGCACTCTAATGAAGCAGACTGGAGCCCCATCCTGCAAACCACCATCTTCTCCTGCCAAATCACATTTAAAGTCTCCAGCTGCCGTACAGGTGCCTAGATACTACTTTTTTTCATACCTCCTTTTTAGCTGAAATCAATCCTGCCCCTCCCAGTGCAGAATGACTTCCTATAATGCATTGCCTGATCTGTCTCTCGTAACATTTATCCAGCTTTCATCGGCTCTCTTGGGCAATATTCAAAAAGCCAGAGAGGTTTTTAGTCTGGCTGCTCTTCCTGAGCCTTAGCAGAAATAGTCCCCAGCTTGCTTTAATTTTATTGCCACTTAGGCTTCCTTCATTGTGCCAGCTAAATAATTAATTTTATTTTTTTTTTCTGTATGTGTATTTTGCACTTCATTGTTGCACCTCAGCTATTTTTTAACAAAGCTGCACATATTTCACTGTCTTAAATACAGGTTTCCAAAGTTTGGTTGTGGAGGGATGTTTTATGGGTGTGCTATTGAATGCTACACTATAAAATTAACCAGCAGTGCAATACCTTATGTATAAAATTAAAACCAGGGCAATGACTGTGTAAATGGGCATGTATCACTACGTCTGGCAGCAAAAGACTGTGCTGCTGTCATGGCATCCAGTAACTTCTGTTGCAGGGGATGCTAGAGCTTTTAGTGCCTTTAATGATATGCGTAAAGGCTTCAGAGGCTGTCATGGTTTAACCCCGGCTGGCAACCCAGCCCCACGCAGGCACTTGCTCACTCCCCCTCACCCAGAGGGATGGGGAGGAGGATCAGAAAGGAATGTAAAACTCCAGGGCTGAGATAAGAACAATTTAACTGGTAAAGCAAAACCCGCGCACGCAAGCAAAGCAAAGCAAGGGACTCATTCACCGCTTCCCCTGGGCAGGCAGGTGTCCGGCCATCCCCAGGGCAGCCGGGCTCCGTCACACGTAACGGGGACTCGGGAAGGCAAACACCATAATGCCAGATGTCCCCCAATTCCTTCTTCTTCCCCCGGTTTATATACGCAGCATGACATCCTATGGTATGGAATATCCCTTTGGCTGGTTTGGGTCACCTCTCCTGGCCGTGTCCCCTCCCAGTTTGCCGTGTCCCTCCAGCCCTCTGGCTGGCAGGGCCCAAGGAACTGAAAAGCCCTTGATTTAGTATAAACATCACCCAGTAACAACTAAAACCATCAGTGTGCTGTCAGCATTGTTCTCACATCAGAGCCCAAACACGGCACTGTACTAGCCACTAAGAAGAGAATTAACTCTATCCCAGCTGAAACCAGGACAGAGGCCACAAGCAAGTCTGTGGGATGGACTTTGAAAACCCTAACAACACATCATGATCCACTCCTACCAAATTACAGATAATTTGCTTTGATGCCCTGTGTTTAATTAATTTCATTAATGAGATCCTGTGAATGACACTAGGATCAGCCTGTTAACCGTGTCTTAGGCATTGCCTCTGAAATCCCAGAGAACTGATTCATTTTCCTTCCCTGCCATTGCTAAAGTGAAATCTGTGTTTGCAGTTGATTACTGCTGCTTTTCCCAAGCAATATTTCCCCAATAAATAAATACTACAATATAGTACAAGTATATATAATACTTGTATTAGGGTTTACTTGTCAAGGAAATTCGGGCATTGCTACACATTTTCCCAAATAAAAATTTGATGTTTTCTGATCTGTTCAGTAACTTTTCTCTGCCTTGCTGGTATTTTTAGCTTTGGTTAAACTATTATTAGCTTTATTGCATTAATGTGGAGAGAGTTTTCATCAGATCTTCAGTGAGACTGTTAAACAGAAGCAGGCACACTGCATCTGTTTAGTGTTTCATAAACTTGCTGTTTCAGGGTAGATTATTTTTAACTGAAATGATCTAAGCTATCATTTGTTATCTGAATAAGTAACCTGAAAAATCCTGTTAAAAATTGTCTTTACTATATACCTAGATGTATGTCTTAAGATCCACATCTCTTTGAAAAGCATATAAACATATTTATAACTTTAGACTTCCCATTAAACTGCATTTTCTGGCTAAAAAGAATAGACTACAGCTGTACCTATTTTTCAGAGTGGTTAAATACGTAGTAATATCTGTGCTATTTCTTTACATTTTACCTATATTGGCAAACCATGACTGATGCTTTTTTTTTTTTGGATGATTACTTGTACACTTGTGGGTTTTTGCCAAGTTGGGTGAAACAAGTACTCAGTTAAATTACATATACAGAATTTTATTAGCTAATTAAGATGTTCTTAAATGTGATGAACACATAAGAGGGAAAATAAGCTTATCCAAAACTGTTCTACATTCAAAATGATAAAGCAAAGGAAGTTTTATGTTAATGGAGGAACTGAGCTGATGGTCATTGATAAGTGAAAACAGGTAGATTTTGTCATTTCACATGCTCGTTCATACCTTCCTGCTGTGTAAGCCCCTGTCACTCTCCCAGGTTCAAACCAATTATTTGCTGAACTAAACTCACGGGGTGGAAATGTTCATGGGTTACAGAAATGGTCTCTATGCATCTGTTGAGGATGCTCCTGTGAGTAAAACCCAAGCTAAAATTTACAAGCCCTGATCAGTTGAAATGCTCAGACAGCAGCTTAAATTCAAGAGTTTGATTTTTCCAAAAAGTTCTCCACTGCTGGTTTCTCTCAATTTACATCAGCTGAAAAGATTGTGACTTTCAGTCAACCATAGGTATTTTTTTCCCCGTGACATTAAATACATCTGTTTTAGAAAGAAAGTTGCATTTAAATACAAGTCACTCTAAAAGCGCAAAATAAATCCTGTGCTCTTTGGCCAAATTCACATCTTCAACTCTCAAATTAGATCTCTAGCTGATCTAATTTGAATGGATTTTAAGTGCTACTTGGGGAACAGCTACATGAAAGGCTTTACTGTAATTCTCTGCTTCCAAGAACCATAACCCAATTCGCACTTGGCCTGGGTGACTGCAGGTTATAGCCACCCATGTCCAAGATCAGATGCTATCTTGGTACCTCCTCTTTGCAAAAATGCCACCAAGCAGAAGTAGTTTCCGTGCTGCATCCTTGGAGAACTTTTTATTGCATTAGCAAAGTACCCAGGCCTCATAGACTAGGATAGAGGCTGCAAATGCTGGTTGGATGAGCAAAGAGAGGAAACGAACAACCCATTTAATTTTAATTTTTATGAGTTTATAAAAAACAATTTCATAAACAAGTTTATAAGAAAAAAGCAGCAAAGATTGACTTTCTTTCCCCAGCTACTGTCAAGTACCTTGGTTGGTCAATGCATTAAGTCCAGGTTGATGATGTATCTAGTAGACATATGTGTGCTTATTTGTGCTGTGGTTTGGGGTCTTCTGAGGTTGCCAGACTACCAGATCCATCTTCGTACTATGAAGATACAAACCTGCAAGTAATAGGATGAATTAGGCAAAAGCAGATGATTAACTCGTCATGTGTTGATTCTACTTTATGAAGGACAGCTGTGGAATAGTTATCTTGTAGCCTTATCCATGGGCCGAATGTTTGCATCATTAAATGTTTGAAATTTAGTCCAGTGTGGGGGCAGTGGGGAGGTCCAAAATAAAAGCAAACTGGTGTCCTGGGAGACTGAAATCCAGCCTGTATGGGTCTGTAGACTGCAGAATAGCCATAAGCAGAATAGGCTGGTCAAGGCATGTATTTGGGCAGCGTCCAGAGGTGCGAGAGGAGCAGAGCCCATGCAGGGAGGGAGTAATGCAGTGTCTGCCAAGTGCTGTGCTAGTACACCCACAACTCTTCCAACAACAGAGCTAAAGCTTGGTCAAATTCCTGATGCTGTTCCTGGCAGCATAGACATGGTCTTCAGCTTTGAAGAGCTCATGTTACTGCCATATTTTGTTGGCAGCCTCCCTTTTGAGACTGCTGATAAAGAAACCAGTTACAAGATATTTTACCATTATCGGTTCAGACTGGACTGAGATGTCTGTCTCTCATTCAGCTTACACGGCCAGTGAGTCATTGGATCAGAATAAACCTAGGGTGGATGTTCAGTTTGAAATGAAAATCTCTATCTTCGGACCATCCAGTGGTCTTTAGGTCATGACTCTGGACAACAGGCTTTGCCAAGTGAAGCCTGTCACGTACACATCAAGGGTAACACCTCATTCTGCACCTGGCTAAGGCTGGCAGAGAGCACAAGAAAACTACTCCCATGCGTAAATAAGCAGGCTCGGGCTGAAAAATCTGAAAACATGACCTATGAAGAAAGAACAGAAAAATCTGGGTTGTTTAGTCTAAAGCAGCCTGAGGGGTAGCAGAGCTGGGAAGCATCAAACATGGCCTTTGGGGCCACCATTAGTCCTGCTTCTGCAGGCTGTGTTATTTGCAGGAAGATTCAGGGAACGCTTCTGTTTGATGAAACTTGAAAAAAAGTAAAATCAATTTTAGGCTGTTTTTTGAATGTCAGATTGTGCTTGTAGCAATGCTCTTACAGACATATTGCAAGCTCTTAGGGGGCAAAATACATGGCAGCCGCTCGTACTACAGAATTAGAGCAGTTGAAGCCTCTATATGATCGGTTTTAAACTTGAAATTGGGTAGAGGTCTTCAAGAGCGGGAAGTACGCTGAGACTACAGTGCTAAGGGGGGGTTAGCACTAGAACAAATATTTTTTCTAGGATTTATTTGGCTGAGGTTAGTCACAACGATGGTCTTTGGTGATGGGCGTAGGCAGGGTATTGGGCTAGTCTACACATGCATCTTTATTTGCCAGTTTTGGTGGCTGTGCGGGATGAAGGGATACACAGGCAAAGCATTCAGTGCATTTAGAGAACTGCTTCTTTCTATTCTTCACTGACACACTGTGTGCTAAGGGCTAAAGCGAGCCAAAGAACAGAGTGGAATGTTAGTCTTAAACTAGAAGTGAAATACAGATTCTCCTTTGACCTGTTCATTAGCTGCCCTAGGTTGGGCGAGTTTTTCATGGCAAAATGTCCTTGCAGTCTAGAGGAGTATTTAAGGGTGCCATTAACACTATTATTTGGGGTTTAGAAGCCATAAAAGAATTTATATTCCAGCACAAGATTACATTCTTCAGATCTGTATTTTGCTGTGACTCTGGAGCTGATGATAGTGTTGTAGTGTCTAAGATTATTCCATGACCAGTTAGGAAAATGCCTGCATTTAAGTTTAATTAAGGGAGCTGTTAGGCAGCTTTCTGTTGAATGACTGTTGTTACTACAGCAAAAGCTACCTCCTACATCTGCAAGCAAACGCCGATGGGTTTCCTGCAGATTAAGTCAACAGTAAAATTGGGAATGAACTGTTGATTGATTTGGATTCAGCAAACAAGAAAAAAAGAGATTTGCAGGTCTGTGGCTAGCAGGAATGGGGGCCCAGCCTTTCAAGGCAGCTGAGACGATCTGCAATGGAAAGGGCTACATAGCTCCTTCCTCTTCCCTTGCACCAGCCCTGGCTTTCGTCTGGTTCCAAGATGTGGCAGAAACATATCCTGAATAGAAAATGCTGGGGTTTCTCCCTAAAGTGGCTCACTGTGGGGTCAGATGAGTGCCAGGGCTGGCATAAGGGAGGAGGTGGAGGGCGAAAGGAGGTATGTCCCTTCCAGAGGCAGTGATGTTTAGCTGCTCTATAAAATCACATCCTCCATTCATCTCAGCTGATTGCAGAGGAGCTGTGTGGAAACTACGTCAACTGGGATATGGCCCAAATTAATTAAGAAATGTTTTCTAAGGTAAAGCACATTGGAAGGAGAAAGCCTGGTGTTTTTTTTTACTGAATGGAACCACAGACTGTTGCATGCTTAACAGCCTGGCTCCTCACTAGGCTGACTGCACTCAAATGTGTGTCAGGGGATTCTGCTGCAACAGCTTTGCTGCTTTAATTGTATCTTCAGGTGCCATGGAAGACGTTGGGATGTGTCTGGTTCTTGTCCTGTCCTTTGTTTTTCCCCCTCTAAATTCTGTATTCATGGGAGAGATGGAATCAGGTGAGCCCAGGACACAACTCTTGCTTTGAAGAGCATGAGTTTACAATCTTAGCGTGATTGTAAAGTTGTGGAAAACTCATGATTTCTGGTACTAAACTGAACTGAACAAAAGTCCTGTTCAAGTCTGTTGGGAGAAAAAACATCCTTATGCTTGTTCTCAAGATACAACCTCCAGAAGTAATTCCCCACTTCTGATTTCCATGATGAATTCTTGGCATGTAGTTACCCTTATATATTTAGGACTCTCTGTCGTTGTAGTTTAACCTTTCAAACAACTAAATGCAACTAAATGTGTGGTGTTGGATTTTTATTTTTATTTTTTAGAAGTAGTCCCAGCACTGTGACTTTTCCATCATGTCAGAACCCATCACACTTAATGTTGGAGGAAAACTCTATACCACCTCACTGTCTACCCTGACTAGCTTTCCAGACTCCATGCTGGGGGCCATGTTTAGTGGGAAGATCCCAACCAAGAAGGACAGCCAAGGCAACTGCTTTATTGACAGAGACGGAAAAATCTTCCGCTATATCCTGAATTTCTTACGAACGTCTCACTTGGACCTGCCCGAAGACTTTCAGGAAATGGGCTTACTCCGACGGGAGGTTGATTTTTATCAGATTCAGCCACTGATTGAGGCCTTGCAGGAGAAGGAGGTGGAACTTTCTAAAGCAGAGAAAAATGCCATGCTCAACATCACCCTCGATCAGAAGACCCAGACTGTTCACTTCACGGTCCGAGAAGCACCCCAGATCTACAGCCTGTCTTCTTCCAACATGGAAGTGTTCAGTGCTCATATCTTCTCCACATCATGTCTGTTCCTGAAGCTTCTTGGGTCCAAACTTTACTATTGCTTCAATGGAAACCTCTCTTCAATATCCAGCTACCTGCAAGACCCCAACCATTTGACCTTAGACTGGGTTGCAAGCGTGGAAGGCCTTCCCGAAGAGGAGTACACCAGGCAGAATTTAAAGAGACTCTGGGTGGTGCCAGATAATAAGCAAATCAATAGTTTCCAGGTGTTTGTGGAAGAAGTGCTAAAAATAGCCATGAGTGATGGTTTTTGCATAGATTCTTCTCATCCACATACTTCAGATTTCATGAATAATAAGATTATTCGCCTAATTCGGTACAAGTAGGAATGGCTGTTTATTATGGTGCCAGCATGGAGATAACACAGGTAAAGTGTTTCCCTCTAAAACACACTTACAGCCTAATTCAGAATCATGCTTATCTGGATTAAGAGTCACTAACAGGGAGATGATTTTCCTTTAATGCATTTTCCAATACCTTTCAGAATATGTCCGTATTCTAGACAGAGGGAGTATTGTCTAGCACCTGAATTAAGGACTGGTTCTGTCTCTGCCTCCACCTCTGACCTGCTGTACAGCTGTGGGGAAAATCACTTCTGTCCTTCCTACGTTTTCCAGTTGGAAAATGGGAGTGATCCTTAACTTATATTGCAAGGGGATGTCAAGGTTCGGTAATCAAGGTCTGGAATGTCTCTGGAGAACAGATGCAGTGAAAGATGCCATGGAGCTGCAGTGCAGCAGTCAGCCCTGGGAGCACATTCTCCACGTCTTGCCATATCACCTGTGCAGAGCATCCAAGAAGCTTGGCTGGATCCACAGAGAAGCCTCCCCACATGGACTCACTCAATATAGCTGAAAAGGATGGTGTAAACTGCAAACAAGAAGTGGATCGAGGGGATCCTGTCTCTTTGGGTTCAATGAAGGATTTCTGTCACCATCTGAAGTTGGCTTGGGGTTTTTTCTGAACCCTGTGAGGAAGCCCCTGCTCTGTTCTGCTTTCAGGGAAGCCGTGTTTGAATGACGTGACTGGCATGGGGAATGATCAAGGAAGCCATAGCAGAGAGAATGACAGTCTTACAAACCGAGAAGATTATGGCTGGTGGGGGAACTTTGCTTTGGATGTTCTTAAAATCTTCACTTTTACATTCCAAAGGCATCCAAGACAACTATTCCTTTTCTTTCTCTTACAATGTTAGTATTTGTCTGGAGGATGCTGCTGAAACTTTCTGAGGCAAAGACAGATTTAGGGGCAGAGGCCCCCAGATACCTTCTAAATGTTTGAGCCTCTTCTGCTTCCTGGACACGGCCTTTTTGGGGGTATGTCTCCCTTCAGCAGTGCCTGGAGTGCATGGGATGCTCTCTGGGTAGGATGAATTCCATCTGAAAAGACAACATTCCCATCAGGTTATGCCTAATATTTTTCATTACAAAAACAAAGGGTCACTTTTCCTATCCTGGTACATTGAGCCATTTATTTTTTTTTACACATCATTGTGAAGCGGTCAGGTGACTAAGCTAGCATTTTGCCTGCTTGCTTGGCTTCAGTGTCAGACTGTCAGAGGTAAGGCAGTGGAAAACCAGAGGTGATGACAATGGTCAAGCTCTTTCTACACACCCAGTCTGTCCTGTAATGAAGATCATAATCCACTAGGTGCATGTTAGCTCTAAATATCATTTGTGCCACATTCAAGGTGGTTCATTCTCAGCTAATTATGTTTAAAAGTATCTTAGCTGTCTTTCCCTAACCAAATTGCTATGTGTGTAAGAGAAACCCTCTGGAACATTTGCTGTCATCTCTAATGAGATAGAAGAGAAAATGCAATAACCAAGTTCTGTATTTAGAATTTTCGTGCTTCCAAAAGTTCTTAGCATAGGGCTGCACAGCTCAGTATTGCTCATGTTCTTGTTTCTCAAAGTAACAAGTCTGTCATTGCATTAAGCTGACCTGTGAAGAAGCATAAAAAAGCATTTTGTTACTGTTGTAAAAAACAGTGAGACAAATGTATTTCTACTGTCCCAAGCTGTAACTGCATGAACAACACAAATCGGCATGCTGAAGGTAAAAATGCACATTCTGCAGCTACTGGCAGCCTGTTACAAACCACTGCCCCTGTCTGACTTGGGGTTAAACCAGCATGATGTACATGGGACTGTGTTGTTGGGAAGCACTGACTGGGCTTGAAGCCCTCCGAACCATTAAACCTGGCAAGTTTTGTGAATTTTGAGGATTGTAAACAGGATTTTGTGGCCAAATTCCAGCTTGAGTCACCATATTCTTCTAGGTTTAGTTGCATTAGGAAGAACTGAAGAACTTTTTTTCCTCCATTGCTGTCCTGAATTATAATGTGGGAGCAGTCTGTTCCAGGGGTTGCTGCAGGCCACTGCCAAAGCAAAGCAACTCCTGTGTGAATCTGATTTCTGACATGAGTTTGCCTGTCAGTTGGACATTCACAGTGATGATCTATGCAGGTAATATGATTATGATCTGTAAAATACCATACATGAATGTTCTTTTATCAAATCTATACCCTGAAACAGATACACCTTTGCTGAATTTATGGTAACAGAGCTCTGGGGGACTGTTGACGGTATTTCTTTTTAACCCGCAACCTAGATTTTAAATGATCTGTAACAGGAGTTCTTGTATGTCAGCACCAAAATAATACTTACCTCTAGTAATTTGTTCCCTGTCAGCTTGAGTTTATCCAAAGGTAAGAGCAATGGGCTTGATACTCATTTGGAAGGGGGGAAAAGGTCTGATCCACAACCTCTAAAGCTCTTTGCTCCATTCTGTTTCAGCAAAACAAAACTATGCCCTGGGAGACTTGAATTGTTACTGCATTTTCTGGTGAAAGACAAGTAAGAAGAGTCCATAAGAGCACTATGAATAGCTTTATCTAGAGCATTTACTCCTCCCCTTTGCTCCCACCTCCTTTTCTTTTCTTCTGACAGTAGCAGCACCCAAAGTAAAAGCAGTTACACAGTTTCTTTAAAGTCTAAACAAGAAATGAAGAGTGCCCCAACCCAGCCTAGACAGTAACTGGGGTGATTCTGTTGACAGGGAAATACGGGTTTCAATCCCCACAGACTGAGGAGAGAGCTGAACCCAGGTCTTCTGGAGTGCTTTAATCCATCAGTCTATTATGGAAAAGATGGAGGACTTGAATACACGTCTGTCTGTGCTCACGTAACTAAATCAGGCAAAGGTGCAGCCAGCCACAAATCTGTCATTTATTAATATACAAAGAAATGCAAAATATCTCTTCTGTATGCAGAAAGATGCAAAATTTCCAACAAGTGTAAAGACATGAGTGAAGACAGGCTTTGGGAGGAACAGAAAAACTTGAGATACCTCTAAATTGCTAAGCAGAATAAACACCTTTAAGCATGACATACTATTTATAATGCCACAGTCATTCTGCATGCTAATTGAGTAAGTGAAATAAATGGTGAATCACTTGCGATTGCAGTCAGACATATGTTAAACAAATGCAGTTGCTATTTCAAACTACACACCAAGCTAAATTTATAGCTGCTCCCTAATTTTGCAGTCTGTAAGTTGCATTGTAATGGCTGTTTATAGGAATGTTCTTTCTCCAAAGCATTTGTTTGCTTTTTATCTAGATAGCTGACTCTTGTTTACCTTCTTTTTCTGAACCCCAGAGGTGTAACTTGCTTTTGTTTACCAGGCAACAGCATTGGTGATTCTTCTTCTCAAGAGTTTTCCTGAATTAAAGAAAAGCAAACATGCACAAAGCCATATTAAGTAGAGCACAACCCCTCACTAGTCTTGAAAAGCACTTGGCATTAAGTAGCAGGAACATCTAAAAATTATTTCACTGTTGAGTGGAATATTCACTCTCAGAACAAACTCATTATTTTCCTGTAAGGGCCTGCAAACAAGGAAAGGATCTAGTGAGGTATTTTCCCTTACACTTTGAAGGGTGCTTTCTTCCACATCTCAGTGTTTAACTCCTGTTCTGATTCTGCCTTCTCTCCTTCAACACTTTCACATTCAAAATGAGGCTAAGTCCTGCACTTTGTTTTTTCTAAATGGCCTACATGCTGAGAGCACCACTGAACATCAGCAGTGCTAGAGCAGAAAAATACCAGTTAGGGCAGATGATAAACAAGCCATTAGCTGTAGTCTAATGACATTATCAGGTACGGGAATGTGCATAGCACAGTAGGATTTGTTATATGACAGAAAGATTATTATGAAGCGTCTTAGTGGAGTCCAGAATCACTCATGGATTTCTCTGTGTTTTCAGGCTTGATAGCTCTTAAATACCTAAAAATGTCTACTTGCAATGAAGGGACTGAAACCATACATAAATATCAAGGCATCTTTGGTTCATGCAGCTGTTAAGGGTCAGCAGGAGTTGGTGGGAAGAGTGTTGCTGCAGGCAGTGGTGGGGAAATAAAAGAAATAGGTGTGCAAAGTTGGACCTGAAAGAGTTCACATGTTAAAAAGAAATCCAGGATTCAGAAGGGAGAGAATAAAGAGTCCTGATGTATTCAGGGGAAAAAAACCGGTGAGATAACAATGAAGACAGAAGGAGGCTGCGATTAGAATGACTCACTGGTCCTTTCCAGTTTTAATCTCCTGTTATGATCCTTAGATATTGGTTGTGCCAAGATTTATGTTAGTGATTTGTCAGGAGCAGGCAGCTTTGCTTCAGTTTTTATGTGCTTTACATCACCAAACATATGCACTGCTGTAGTTACCATATTTTTACTGGGTTGCCGAGTACAAATTGCTACTTGAGTTCACAGCAGTAAATACCTGTAATCAATCAGATTTATTCCCACTCTAGGAAAGGCTGGTGGGGTCCATATATAAGGTTGACGGGAGTGATAAATATTGCCATCAGCCACAGACTGTGCAAAATAAATCTAGGATCTTCTGATACTTCACGGATAAGTGGAGAAGTTATGAAGAAGACTCCTTTGGGGAGTTTCATTTTTCACCCCATCCCTTTGAACTTGATTTCAGAATTTCAATAGATTTTAGAATATTTAACTGTTGTTCCGTAATGACTCCCGTATCCACACACTGATGGACACAAACATGCAGGGTACAAGCAGTGTTAATATGCAGCCCTGACAGTAGAAGTCTCAATGCAAATTAGTACAGGCTGTCATGCAGATATTTGGTGCAAAAAGGGCTGGACTGAGGATAAATGTGTAGATTATGCTCTCAGATTCACTTGGGAATGACAGTAAAACCCATGCTTTTGAATGAATACTATTTAGAAAGTATCAAATGTTAATTTTGTATTTCTTACCGCTTCCATAGAGAGCCTGTAGGGCTATCATATTTAAAAATCAGGTTGCATTTCTCTGCCTGTAACGTTTCTGTGAACTATTCCTAATATGTGATTTAGAAAACAGTAAATAAAATGTGAATGAAGCAGGAGATGCTCTTGCCGTTTCCTTTCTCTATGGATTTTACACAGTGCATCATTGCAATGCTTACCTAGAGGTCTCTGTGGCTGAGAATTGTAGGAAGCTCCCCAAAAATTACTGCAGCTGTAGAAAACTTGGATGAACAACCCTTCCTAAATAACCAAAACCATTTAAATGTATTAGTTCATTTATGTTTCAAACATTTATAAACGGAGGATTCATTTCTCCAGTGAAAACCCTCCTTAGACCCTAATGCTTTAGCACTATTGAACTTGTTTCTAGTCCCCAAGTTTGAACAAACCATAATATATTGCTGTTGTAAAGGACAGAATTAAGCTTAACATATTATGTATATGATTTCGTGCAGCCCCTACAAGGCACTGTAATTCCTAGACAGATGGCTTGCTGCAAGGAAGTGAAAAGGCATTGCCCTGCATGCGTCCACTCTCCAGGCTGGCAGTTTCTTCCAGGTATTAAAAACTGAGTTTGTTCCTCTGAAAAAGCACTTTATACGTGGAAGCTGACTCAGACCCCAGTGACACTGGTTGGAAGTGGCACCTCCCTGGAGCACAGCTAAGATGGTGTAATTTGAAGTGGCTTCTGCCCAATGCCAGGCAGCCGTCAGCATTGAGAGCTGGCGTAAATTCCCCCATGCTCTTCATGCAAAAATAACTCGCCCACAGATGCTGTTTCTGAGCATGTGAGGAGACACTGGTTCCTGTCCCAAATCAACAGGGTTAAGCCTGTGCTGATGGTCAGCAGCATGGTAGTCTTCCCCACACCACATCACAGAGGGGGTATGCAAAGGAGCATCTGGAGACAGATCCTAAAGGATTACCCAAATTCAGGGTGAGCCAGAGCCTTCCATCTCTTAACCATACCCCAGGGACGAGGGAGTCTCCTGGAAGAAGCAACGGCTGATGTTGAGCCCTGTAGGAACAGCATTTCTCAGCTCTATTATAAACACAGAGGATGAAGGGATGGAGTTGGGTGTATGCTCAGGTGATGCCAACCCTGTGTGAGACCAGTAATGATGAACATGGAACGGACATCACAGCCTGTCCCCTCCTTACTGAGATAGGCCACCAGGAGCAGCCCAAGCCCAGCCTGCTGCAAGTATAGCCCCACAGCAGCCTTACATCACCCAACCCAAGCCCACGTCACCCAAGCCCAACAGCACCTAGCTCCATACATGGTCCCACAGCCACCCAACCCCACAACACCCAGGATCACCAATCACACAACCCCACTGCTGGCGCCACACCATCCAACTCCACATCACCCACACCCAATACCACCCAACTCCATACCTGGTCCCACTGCCACCCAACCCAGCTGGTGGTCCCACACCACCCAACACCACATCACCCAGGCCCAATACTACCCAGCTCCATACCTAGTCCTACAGCCACCCAACCCATTGTAACTGAGGCTTACCACCAGCCAAGCCCACATCGTTCAGGCCCCACACCACCCAGCTCCACACTAGGTCCCACAGCCACCTGACCCCACCGCTGGCCCAACGCCACCCAACGTGACATCGCTTAGGCCCAATCCCACACAGCTCTATATCTGGTCCTACTGCCACCCAACCCCTTGTAACCCTGGCCCAACACCACACAGTTCCATAGCTGCTCTCACAGCCACCCAACCCTACTGCTGGTCCCACACCGCCCAACCCCACAGCACCCTGGCCCAGCACCACCTAGTCCCACATCATCTTCACCCACCACTACCCAACACCACATCACCCAGGCCTAAGCCCACACAGCTCCACAGCTGACCTCACACCGCCCAACCCCTTGTAACTCAGGCTTACCACCACCCAACACCACATCATGGAGGCCCACCACCACCCAGCTCCATACCTGGTCCTACACCACCCAACCCCACATAACCCTGGCCTATGACTGCCCAAGCCCACGTTGCTCAGGCACACCACCACTCAACTCCTGACCCAGCTGGTGGTCCCACACCACCCAACCCCACAGCACCCTGACCCAGCACCATAGCTTCTCCCACACCACCCAACCCCTTGTAACTCAGGCTAACCACCACCCAACACCACATCACCCAGGCCCACCACCACTCAGTGCCATACATGCTTCCAAACGTCATCCAGGTCCCATGTCCCCCTGAACACCAAGCCCAAAAGCCCAAGCCCAAAAGCCCAAAAGTCCAGGCCAAATCACCCAAGTCCAAGCCCAAGCCCAAGAGCTCAAATGCCCCAAAACCCAAATGCCCAAAAGCCCAGGCCCAAGTGCTGAAGCCCAAGCCCAAGAGCTCAAAAGCCCCAAAGTCCAAAAGCCCAGGCCCAAGAGCTCAAAAGCCTAAATGCCCAAAAGCCCAGGCCCAAGCACTGAAATAAGCCCAAGAGCTCAAAAGCCCAAAAGTCCAAAAGCCCAAGCCCAAGAGCTCAAAATCCCAAATGCCTGATAGCCCAAATGCCCAAAAGGCCAAAAGCTCAGGCCCAAGCCCCGAAGTCCAAGCCCAAATGCCCAAAAGCCCAAACGCCAAAATGCCCAAGAGCTCAAACGCCCAAGCGCTCATAAGCCCAAAAGCCCCAGCTCAAAAGTCCAGGCCCAAGCACCCAAGCCCAAATGCCAAAACTCCCAAAGGCCCCATGCCCCGCCCCCCCCCCCCGGCCCCGCCCGCGCACGCGCAGCGCCCCGCCAGGCCGGCGCACGCGCACCTCCGGGGGCGGGCCGGGCCGGGCCGCGCGCTTTGAACGGCGGCGGCGGCGGGGCCGCATCGCGCCTGCGCGGCCGCTCTGTCAGCGCGGGGCGGGCCATGGCGGCGGGCGGCCGCGGCGGGTTCCGCGCCCTGGCGCTCGGCGTCTCCTTCCTCAAGTGCCTCCTCATCCCCGCCTAGTAAGGAGCTTCCCCGGGGCGGCGGGGGTGGCGCGGCCTGCCAGCTCCCGCGGCGGCCGCTGGGCCGCGCCGCTCCCTCAGGGCGGCCGGGGCGGGGAGGGGGCTGCGGGCCGGCGGGGCCGGAGGGGGCCCCCGTGTCCCCTGGCGTCCCCGGGGCCGTGTCGCCGCCGGGGCCTTGGGGCAGCGGGGCGCGGTGGGTGGCAGCTTTGCTTTTGTGTTTGCAGCCCGTCCCGCCTGGCTGGTGTTCGGGAGCGCCTTTAAGCGTGCTGAAACATTAACGCTTTTTTTTAAAATTTGAAAGGCGCGGTAGGGTTTTTTTTATTATTATTCTAAAAGGCACTGTGGCTTATTTTTTTCCTCAAAGAAAAAAATCGCTGTTAAAAAAATCACTTAGAACCTGCAGTTTTTACATGAATTGTCAGAGAAGGCCAAGCTATAAATACTTGATGCCCTATAGTCACCTGTATGTGTCCTTGGCACAAAGTCCGTGCAGCATCTTTGTTAGTGTTTGAGTTACTTGGTGCAAATCTTTCCCTAGAACTGCTCAGTGGAGGTTTCCTGTTTTATCTGCCTGCAGCGATGTGCTTTGAAATGTTTCTTCTTTAAGCGTCTGTATGTGACTCTTAATATAAACCTTCTGTAGTTATTCCACAGATTTTGAAGTGCATAGGAATTGGCTTGCCATCACTCACAGCTTGCCCCTCTCTCAGTGGTACTATGAAGTAAGTATGTGTTGGGGGAATTTTTTAGCTCTTTATGAATTGGAGGCGTATTGGGTATGTCAGCCTATGTGATTGCTAGAGGAGAAAGCCTTTTATTTGCAAAAGAGATATGTCAAAGATACTGATTGTTGGCAGCTGTAATGCAGCGGTACAGAAACATGCCAGTCACGATTTGTTAGCCCTGTGTAGCGTGCAGTTAAAAAATGAGAATTGTTTGGGGAAGCTGCTAGTACTTACGAAGGCAAAATGAAAAAGGCAGTTAAGGCATATGGATTATTAGGAAGGCTGTGTAACACAGAAGCAAATTGCATGGTAGTCTTAAATTGCTGTTCATTTTGCTCTTGTCGTTAATGATACACAGTTATCACAAGAACGAATCATATAAATGAGTATATATGTAATGAAATCAATCACCGTATTAAACTTTTGAGCCTTTGCTGGTGCGCTACTAGCATTTATCAGTTCTAATCTAGATTAATCACCTTTAAGTTCATTATAAACTCAGCCTACACAACTGGGTTTTAATCTATTTTACAAGTGCCTTCTGGAGTTCTGGAATAAATATCACAGTCTCTGGTATTCCTCCACCTAAGTGTCTGGAAACTGTATCTAAGAGTAAATGATTTGTGCGGGTCAGAATTTTGAAAGGCTGATCCAATACCGTAAAACAAATTTCTGTGATGATCCCAGTGCCAAAGCATAGCATGCCTTTCGGCAGCATGACATAAGCGTTTGGGAACACGCATGCTGAGAAATATGCCCTGTCCCAACCTGCTCTGTTCCTCCTTCTTTTCTATTTCCACAGCCAAGGAGTTAATTGTTGATCAGAGCACAGTAACTGTCCTTATGGGAAAAGATGGCCCGATACTGTTAGACCTTAATAAGGTCTTACTAGAATTAAGATATACTGACTAGTGAGTAAAAATAATTTTGAGGCTGTGACAAGGCTGTGCTGCTGATTCCTCTAATATAGACCAATATTCACTGTGAACTATTTTATTGAGAATTTTTTATTATTGGCCCTATTACAGAAAGTTGATTTATAAAGAACAGACAGTTATACTGGCTAGGTGCAGATACACAAAATGCCATTTAATCTTTTTCTAGTAATCAAGACATGCCACCCCTCTGCCAGTACTACAGAAGAAGGGCTGAAATCATGTGCAACACCATACAGCTGGCTACTTTATTGGGAAATAGTTTGTGTTGAATAGAGGCTACTGAGATAAAATACATCAGCTGATTTGCTGTCATGAACTGTACCTGAAGGGCTGTAAACAGCATGAATTGTGTTCAAGTATTTAATCTTATTTTGTCTTTAGGCAACTTCAGAATGGACCCTGGATTATCCACCGTTTTTTGCCTGGTTTGAATACGCACTTTCGCATGTTGCCAAGTACTTTGACCCCAAGATGTTGGTTATAGAAAATCTAAATTACACCAGTCATGCAACCATCTTCTTCCAAAGATTTTCCGTCATTTTTACAGATATTGTTTTCATATATGCAGTTTACGAGTAAGTAGTCTTAACGTTCTGATTTTAGGGACAGTGGATAGTATTTAATATATGGACTTTTTCTAGAGTAACAACAATTATTTGTACAGATAAGCTTGTAAATGCATGGAAATATCAAAGGTGCTTTAACCTATTCAAGGAGAAATTTGGAACACGCTGCTGAACACAAGGTAAGTTGTTCTTGGAAATGCCATTACTGTGTGACCAGGTTTGTAGACATCCAGACATTAGCTGCTGTTTCACACGTAAGTGTTTTGTTTCTGTTGTTGGGTTCATTTTGTAGGAGTTGCAGGGCAGCCTGCATGCACTCAACTGTTTTTCTTCGGTTACTTTTTCATATTACTCCGCTCTTCTAGAGTAGTAGCGTAAAGGAAGCTTCTGGCCAAACATGAGTATCATCAAATACGCAAAATCACTGCACTGTTTTTGGTTTTCAGGATGATAAACTGATTATTCCAAGTCTAATTCAACAATATTAAGATTGCATGTTTTCAGTGTGCCCTGACTTTGTGAAGAAGTGTTTATCTTGCACCTAAAGAGTAGAGAGAGGTGAGGTGGCTTGAGTAATATGTTGCCTACCTTAATTGTTTGGCTCTAACAGTCTTCCCTTGTTTTATTCTGTCTGCTTAAAGTCTGGGTAGGAAGTTCACTGTTGCATTGGAGCACTACCTAAGCTCCTTTATTTACTTTTATTTGAAATGGGCTGGCTTTGCACTGTGACTTTTTTCCCTTTATTGTTTTTACTCAAAGATGAATGAATATGCTGCCTTTCTTAATAAGGCTCTGCTAATAGTATTTCAACACAAATCATCCACAACTTTTTAATCTGATCTAACCTTATCTTCAAAAATAATATGGACCATATGGCTTCATGCTGCGAAGTAATAAGATGTTTTCAACCGAAATAGCTCATAATATTGGGGGGGAGTCAGAAAGAGGTTAATATCCAACTGAGGACCTTAGATACAACTTGGAATGTTGTCTCCAGATGTAGCAATGCATTGTTCATTCATGAGAAGTCAATAGCAATCAGGTTATGACAACTTTACAGTTATTACTGAATATGAGACTTGAACCTGAGACTAGGTTACTTAATGTAAGCTTTAGCGTGCGGAACACACTACAGCTATTGAAATCTAAAATCCTTTTTTTTACTAAACTTTATATGTGACGCTGTCTTCTTATGATGAATTTGCTAAGAATTTTATCATTGCTTTTCATCCTAATAAAATAGCTAACTTCATGTTAAGTGCACTTCTCAGCTCTTAAAAGCAGAGATGTTTTTGTTGGCTGTTTCAGTTAAGACTTCTGTTTCTTCTGCTCTTGTTCAGGTGCTGCAGGTGTGTAAATGGAAAACGAGCTGCAAAGGACATCCTGGAGAAACCAACATTTATTCTTGCTGTTCTGCTCTTGTGGAATTTTGGGTTGTTAATTGTGGATCGTATCCTTTCCAGCCATTGCGGGTTGTTTGTGGTTTAACAGCCTGTTACAGCATGTGGTATTGTTATGAATATTATTATTACTATCACAGCAAGTAACACTACTGTTTGGATTTCTGGGGTTAGTTGAATAACTTCATGTTTTCATTAGAATTATTATTTGGCAAAATGGAAATTGTTCAGTTTTTGGTCTGATATGCCAGAACTGCAGGGAGACCAGTCTGGCAGCAGCATGGCTGTTCCTGCTGGCTGCTTCTCGTCTGCCTGCCTACAGAATGTATTAGCAGAGAGCCACTTCTTTTGTTTTTTTTTCCCCTTGGGTGTGGTTCTAAGTTTGTGCTGTGGCAAGGAAAATCTTGAAGTGCTTTATGATTGGATTGTATTCCATTGGTTAATGTTACATGAGAATTAGCAGGTTTTTAAAGAGGATGTAAAAATAATTCTGGAAAGGCCAATTACTGAGTCAGTCTTGACACAATGTGCATTGATCTAGCTGAAGAGGGAGCAGAGGGGGAAAGCAACAGTAATTCTTCTATAGGAACGACTAGCTTTCTTTGTCCCTGTCCCTACCCAAGTTGCCTACTTACAGCTAGTAGATAAGTGAGGGCTGCTGTCTCCATCCATTAACCAATGTGTGGGAGGAAACTAATACTTAAAAGATTAAAAAAAAAAAGGAGAATTAACCTTCTTTGTTTTGTCTTATATAAGATGCCCAATAAATATGTAATCAGATTGTTATGTTTCACTTCTTCAAGATAATATGCTAGTATATTTAGATTTTGTCTAAGAGTACTTACAGGTAAGGTTAAATAACGCTTTGTGTCTATGGGGAGTGAATTTAAGGTTGCTGTCTTGATTTAAGTTCCATTTTAATTTGAATCTATTGTTTGTAAGTTTGAGTCTTCCCCAGCAAACTGATGAAGATAAAGAAAGCTTGCTTTATTCCTTTCTTAACTCATGTTCAGATATTCACTTTCAGTACAACGGCTTTTTGTTTGGGCTGATGCTTCTTTCTGTTGCTCGACTGTGCCAGGTAAACTTGTGTGGCTCTCTTCTGTTTGCTGCCATATATTAGGTGCATTAGTTCACTTCATTGGACTGCCCATACTGAAGGCAGTGGGAGAGGCTTGAAGGTGAGGTGTGCTAAGCTGGATGTCTTAATTGCTTGTTGAGTTTGGGGGAAGAGGAGAACTTGAAACTCGCTGTAATTGCTTGCTGTTGCTGCAGTGTTGCAGTTCCCTGATGGTTTCGTGCCATCTTCTCTTCTTCCCTGTCACCAGTCCCTAGAAAACATACTTCTGGAGCTATGGGGTGGTGAGGCTTACCCCAGTGTTGCAAGTATTGTGTGACAATGTAGTTTCCTTCTCCATACCTGTTGTGCATAACACTGCTGAGTGTGTAATTTGAAGTAAATACTCCTTATTCTTTTTATGCCTATGATATAAATGTCCTGTCACCTTAGGAGTACAACAGAGGGCCATTAGATGTTAGTACAAAGAGAGAGCAAGTAGAAGAACTTACGTTCTGTTTTATTTTCCTTTTAGAAAAGATATTTGGAGGGCGCTCTTCTGTTTGCTGTTCTTTTGCATTTCAAACACATCTACATGTATGTGGCCCCCGCATATGGCATTTATTTGTTACGATCCTATTGTTTTACTGCAAATAATGCAGGTAAGATGGGGTTTTTTCTCTCTTGCTTTTGGGGGATTGTGTTAATTGTGCGGCCTGGGGAAGACTCAAGATGTGCAGATGCCATTGGAACAAAATGGCTGTGGGTCAGACAGAAGTTCTGCTTGAGTCTTTAAAAGTCTTTGATATTTATTTGTTTCTGTAAAATTAATGTTTATAGGGAGTTCTTTATTAAGAAAACCCAACAGGAACAAACTGCACACAGCAGTTTGAAGCCATAATATATTCATATCTAATATTAGATAGAATTAGCAGCTATTTCAAAGTCCTTCTTCAAGTTCCTTTCCACTCCTTAGCACGGAAATGTGCCTGATATTCCTCACATGAACAGAAATGGTATTATGTTGAAAGAGAAAATACCAAAAGGTTGTATAATGCAGGAGCTGCAATGCGGAAAAAGTAAATGCAAACTAACTGGTGAAGGAAGCAACTGAATATATATATTGGCATAAAAGGCTATGTGCTTCTTTTAAATAGATGCTAGCGATTCACTGCTGGTGTGGAATGCTTTGTCTCCCTTTTAGCTTGTCACAGTAACTGTTTCCATAATCTGCTTCTTGCAGATGGATCCCTGAAGTGGAGAAGCTTCAGCTTTCTTCATGTAACTCTTCTGGGACTGATTGTCTGTCTTGTTTCTGCTCTTTCATTGGGTCCCTTCATAGTATTGGTAATAACCCCTTTTTCACCTGTTATTCCCCTGAACTGTTAGAAAATTGTGTTACAGAAATATAAGCAGTGTCTCGCCTAAAGACATTTCTTTTTTTATTTTTATTTTTTTCTGTAGGGCCAGTTGCCTCAAGTCATTTCACGGCTTTTTCCTTTCAAACGAGGCCTCTGCCATGCTTATTGGGCTCCTAACTTCTGGGCTTTGTACAATGCCATGGATAAAGCACTAACAATTTTTGGTACAGTATGCTAATCGCTGTTTGGTGCCTATTTGCAGATAGAGCTCTCTGGATTTTAGTCTTCCTCATTTAAAATGCAGGTAGTCAATTACATTTTCAGATTGCTTTAAATCATCTGATTATCTGTGTAATCCAGTGCATGTTTTTCACATTAAGTTTTCAACGTTAGGTCAGAAATAATCATTCTTCTCTGCTGTCCTTTAAAAAAGAAAATACTTGGTCGTATACTTAGTTCAGCTACTTAATTTTCTTCGTTAGTGTTTATCAGTTTGTGCTTTTTTCTTATGTTTTGGTTTTAGGTTTAAAGTGTAATTTTCTTGATCATACAAAAATTCCTAAAGCCTCCATGACAGGAGGACTGGTTCAAGAATTTCAGCATACTGTCCTCCCTTCTGTGACTCCACTGGCAACATTAATCTGTACCTTCATATCTATATTGGTAAGAACAAATATTTTTTGGAAACATGATGGGTTTTGTCCCTAGTAGTTTTTATTTGATTAGCACACCCTTCACATGAACTTTAAGGACGACAGTAAGTTTTCTCTTAAAAAAAAAAAACTAAAATGATAAATTTTATTTATTAATATATTTCTTTATACACAATATTACTGTCTCAAAGTGTGGCTAAATTATAGTCCCTGTCAACTCTAGAATGG
Source organism: Falco naumanni (assembly GCF_017639655.2). Taxonomy (NCBI): domain Eukaryota; kingdom Metazoa; phylum Chordata; class Aves; order Falconiformes; family Falconidae; genus Falco; species Falco naumanni. Next base: position 5,501,473 of record NC_054055.1, on the reverse strand, counting down.
TTAAAAGATTGTTAAAAGTGTTCTTAGATCACAGCCACTCTGCGTGAGCTAGAAGTAACCTTTTGTGACAGAAGGTAGTTAACTAGGATGCCAGTAGAGATAGTGGTGGAACTGTTTGGGCAGCTTATGGTGTTCCTAACAGCACGAGCTACAGGCAAGCATAATGTTCTTAACGCGACAAGCAAAGAATTAAAGGTTCAAGAAATAATTACCTGGATATAGAGTCTTTTTCACTCTAATGGGCACCTGGCCTTTAATGGGAAATCTTTGTTTCAACACCTTTGTAGTAACTTTGATAAACTAAGTTTAGTAGTGGCTTAGTGTCAAGGACAGTTCTTCCAACACAAGTGATAGGGAGCTGGCTGTGGTCTTTCAGTCTGCTTTTCCCCTCCTGCTACATTGATGAAGTCCTTCAGGCTCTGCTCGTACATCCAAATAGATGCGGTTCTTCCAGTGCAATCTAATGCTTGGGCCACACAGGCACAACCTGGGTGCAGTGGTGTTTATTAACTTTGAAAAATCTCTTTGGACAATGGCTTGTGTTCAGGATTGCCAAACTTTTCACTGAAGTCCTGTTTTTGCCTGTTGTTTCTAGCCCTCTGTTTTCTGTCTTTGGTTTAAACCTCAAGGGCCCAGAGGCTTTCTACAGTGCCTTGTTCTTTGTGCGTTGAGCTCCTTCATGTTTGGCTGGCACGTGCATGAAAAAGCAATACTCCTTGCTATTCTGCCTTTAAGGTAAGTGTATTTTGTATGTAGTTGCCCAGACTGAACCTGCAGCCACTTGTTGAGGAATCCTCAAAGAGGATTGCTTTGTTTTCAGTGTATTTCCGAAAATGACCATGTTTATGGAATGCCTTAAGCTGTAAAGTTTTAGTGCACTTCAAGTACATTAATTTCAGGCACAATTAAAATGTGGCCACCTTAGCAATAGGATGTGCTGATGCTAGTATAGCGTATGTAGGAAACTGGTGTGGTGGTAAACAGTATCTTTTATGACACACTGACACTGGCTTATACTTCACAATAGTTTGCATTGACAGAAGCTTTAAGTAGAGCTTTATTGGTGGTAGTAGCTGATTCCCGTATCAGCTCTGTGGGGCACAGCAAAGCTTTGTGCTAACTTGCAGATGATCGGAAGAATAGAAGCATGTGGTGTTGGGGTGATTAAGCAATCAGTTTAGGAGTCTGACATAGGCCTACACACTACATACGCTCTTTTGTGTCTCTTTGCTGAGTTGTATTAAGATGCATAGTATACAGAAAATCTCTGTGTATTGATTCAGATGCTTTATTGCTGTTGGAATAATGCAGAAAAGCCCCAAACCCCAAAACAAACCATGCCTATGAAAGAATGGGGTCCAGACTTTAGGCTGTATGTGGATCCGCAGCTCTTAAAAGAATTCATTTAGCTTCCCCTTGAAGCCTTTTCCTAGTGACAGCTTGGGAGTATGCTTGATGAAAGGTTTCTCTCATGTGGTATGGTGGACGCAAGCAGGCTACTTTCGTAGTCTTTTCGTTCTCCCACTGTTATTACCGCATTTGTCCAGTACATTCATTGCACCTGGAAAGTCCAAGACCTATTTGTCAAATGTGTTATGGCTTTGCCTTTTAAAGAGAAAATTGTCTTGCCTGGCTTGAAGCATTTGATGCTGCTGTCATACTCAAGCATGGCAAGTATTTGTAGTTGATTTAGTTCTTCTTCTCTCTGAATAGTTTAGAGATCTACTCTGTCAGGGACAAATGTAAAAATATTGTAGTAGTCTTAGCTGCCAGGCAGTTCAGGCCTTGATGAGTGCTGTGGTTCGTATTTGTGGTTCGTATTTGAAATGCTAGGTAGATTGTTCAGGAGCCAGGTGAGGAAAGGGAGCTTCTGCACTATGCTTGACAAGGACAATACAGTTTCTACCAAAAGGACTTTTTGTCTGCTTAAGGTAGATGTGAGGCTATAGTTTGTAAGCTGCCTGATCAGTATTGCTACAAATTGTATTTTCCTTGTTCAGAGATTTAGTGATGTTTAAACTCTTGAAGTGAGAATTATGGGAGGGAGGGAATTAACACTGGAAAAACAAAAAGGAGATGAAACAGGGGTGACAATGCTGGCAGCAAGCTGGCTGAGGGAAAAGACCATTTGTAGGAAACTCCAGGTCTTTCTGGTGTGTTTGTTCAGTGGCTGTATGTTTTTTTGAGGAGGGGTTTCCTGGCTGATTTTCCTCCTGCATTTTTATATCTGAGGCTGCGTGGTTTGGAAGCAGGAGACTTCATCACAGGTCCAGTGTTTGGAGAGACTGGGTTACTGTGAAACTGTTTGACCTGTTCTTCAGTCCCCTGTGAATTGTGTAGTGTTTTGCTGAAATTAAGTTTCTCTGCTAAAAGACAAAAGCGTAACATTCTTGTCATTTTTAGCTTGTTGTCTGTTCAGAGAGCCAAAGATGCTGGCATCTACTTGATTCTGACAACAACAGGGCACTTCTCGCTTTTTCCATTGTTGTTCACACCACCAGGTAAAGTGTTTTCCTTCTTTCTGTGCCTTCGTCTTACTGCTTTGGGGTTTTTTGCAGAGGTGATGTAGAGGTAACAGTTTTGGATTATTTTATGTAATACATTGAAAGTTGCAAAATACAAACTCTCCAGCTAGTGAAAAGAAACGGTTTAAAAAGCTGTGGAAGATGTGTAGGCTTTAAGTTGAAATAGGAATGAGAAATTGTCAGTCAGCATTTGTTGGCCCTCATTCTGCCACAGTTGTAGAAACTTCCCCCTGTCCAACATAACCATGTGAAACAAAAGCAATAAAGACAATTTGAAACAACAAACCTGTCAGGCTGTTTTCCAGCTGACTGCTACTTCATGCTATCAGTAGTGTGTTTAAACTAAAAAAAAAAAAAAAAAATGCAGCAGCATGAGTTAAAACCAGTATGTGTAGAGACAGATTTGTCTTTGTGACCAAAATCTGTTCTTTCCTTCCTTCCGCCCCCTCCTCCCCTTTCAATGAATTCAGGGTCTGTTTGCTTCACTTAAACCCTAGGCTGTCATAGCTACGACAGCATTGTAACGCTGTATTGATTGTGATGCTTCTGGGAGTGTTAAATTCAGACACTCACGCTCTTGGTCTGGCAGTGCTGCTTATTTGCAGTAGTGAAGGTGCTGCTTTGGGAAATGAGAAACTTCCTCTGCCTTCTCTATTACCTGATTTTTAACTAGTGTGCAACCTAGAACTAGAGAGCATTAGACTAGAGGGCAGTCACTTCTAAGTTTCCCAGTGATTTCTGATTTCTTTTGAATAGGAAAATCTTATTTGCAGTGCTTTCATACACTGTAATTATAATTAGTGTGTTCAGTATGTTTATAGATAATTGAAGTAAGTGCATTGCAAATGTTTGGCATTTCCTTTAGTAAATACCTGTGCTTATTTTTAGATGTCCGAAGCAATAAAACATTTATTTCTGTTTGGAGAATATAAAGTTGGACAATGCAAGTGTAACTAATAGGATTTAAAGATGCTGCAGCTTACATGGCTGAAGGGTTTTTTTAATTAATGTTAGAAGTATGTTCTGTTCCTTGTGTTTCAGAACTTCCAATTAAAATACTGCTTATGCTGCTGTTTACCGTTTATAGCTTCTCTTCGTTGAAATCTCTCTTCAGGTAATTAAAGAAACTTCTTTCCAATGCCAAGAACAAAACCATTTCTTCTGTCACTGGGAACAGTGTTGTCCTAAGGAGCAAACAGCACAGAAAACTGATGCTGAAATATCAAATCAAAGTGTTACTAGTCAAAAGATGCTGCTGCCTCTGCTCTCCTTTCAGGAGGCAAAGCTTAAATTGGGGTTATTATAGCACATCCTTGTTATGTTTGAATTGTGACAGCTTCCGAGTAAATCCCCACCTGCTTGATGGTGCTGTTGAGCATTAAGGTGTAGTGCTGTAGCCAGTGGATTTGGCAGTCCTGGGTTAACGGTTGAACTGGATCTTAAAGGATTCTTCCAACCTAAATGATTCTGTGATTCAATTCAATACTGGAGCACTTACCACCGTGAGTTCTCTGGAGACTGTTGATCTGTGCTAGCAGTTACAAAACTGCTTTTTGCAGTAGGACTTAGTATTTTAACTATGTGGAAGGGACAGGTTATAAATGACATACACTTACAAGCTGTAATTTGTCAGCAAATCTCCTGAGAAGAGGCTGGTTGTCAGGACCAGTTGCCCAAGTCATCCTGTGTATTTTTACATGCTGTTGATCTCTTTTAACCGCTTGACCAAAGATAGTGCTTATCGTTATAACCTCTATTTCCTAAACTTTTCATGGCAAAACCAAGCTGTAATGAGGGATGTTGGAAATGCTGTAAGCCTCTGTTCAGTACACCAGTCACCTGCTTTTTGTAGGTCATCCTGTTTCAACCGGACTGGTTATTATCCCCCCTTAGTATTCCAGAATTCAATCATTCTATCTGAAGAGCTCTAACTAAAAACCTATGTAGGAGCTTAGTTTCTGCTAGAGATGGAGCTTTTGTAAGTTTCTTGTTCCTAACTTTCCAAAACAGATTCCTTCCAGAAGAACATGAATTTCCCTGTAAACTCCCTGCAGTCAAACCCCTACCACCAATGTCCTTTGCAAGAGAGAATGGCTCATAGTACATCCTACAGAAAGCTTGGGGGAGGGGGGAAGAAGTTAAAATCTGATGTTTCCAGTACAGCTTTGGTGTGTATATGAAGGTCTCTGTTCAGTTGCTCACTGAAAGATATGAGGTGAAGCAGAGCAGCTGATGAGACTTCTACTTAGATTCCAAGGCGTCTTAGAATTTGGTGTAAAAGCCACATAAGGGGGAAAAAAGATGGGGTTTTTTCCTACTGAAGCTCCTTAAATTGTTATTTAAAGCCTTATTGTGAGCTAATGGGGGATATTCTTTGCACTGGTGACCAGTGATAGCTTGAAAAACAGAATAGTTAGTCAACATCATGTGGTTTAACTTTTTATTATTTTTATTCGTCTGGCAGGAGAGAGAGGCCTCTCCTTAACTGGCTTGAAACAATCTACCTCATCCAGCTAGTGCCTTTGGAAATCTTCTGTGAAATTGTATTTCCTCTGACCCCCTGGAAACAGCACTTCCCTTTTGTCCCTCTGTTGCTGACCTCTGTGTACTGTGCTCTAGGTGTCACGTATGCTTGGCTGAAACTCTACATCTCTGTCTTGACTGAAAGAATTTCTGTTAAACAAAAGGCCGAGTAAAGCCACGGTGTCGGGAGCAGTCCCAAGTTACCCCCCTGCGGGGATTATCCAGCACGGTGAGGGGTTGTTACAAGGACATACAACTCCTGATAAGACACAGCATATGTGTACCATCACCATGAGGGAAGTTTTTTGTCCAACACTTCTATACTGCCCAACGAGGATACCTCTGATCAGAATTGCTTGTCACAGTAAAGAGGGGCACGGTGAGATGCCACTTGCCATGGATAAACTGTGAAGCTTAATAAAGTCCAGACTTCTGTCTTGAGGAAAAACCTGCCTGGCTTTCCCATTCCTGTTTGTATTTGAATAAAAATTACTGTGGCATATTACCAGGGATCATTGCTGTGTAGGAGAGCATTGTAACTGTATTCTGTGGACTATGTAAATTAAAAACTTGATATTTTTTGTTTTGAGTATTTCTTGTGGGGTTTTTTTTCAGCTCTAAGCCCTGCTTTTGAGGGACACATGCACCAGTAAGGATGTAGTATCTAGCTGGAAACTTGTCTGGATGCTTTTTGTCAAAATCTTGACACCCAGATCTCAAGCTTTAAATTAGTTGCTTGATCTGTCCACGTCCCTTTGACCTCCTTGTTTCATTGATATTTTTTGCAAGTAACTTGTAGCGTTCTAATAGTTTTGTAGACCAGATTCATGACTCGAGGCATGCTTCAGAAATAAGGAATTTCTTCACCACCACTAAACCTATGGTTAATTGTATTTACTTGTAATTCACGTAAAATTCTGCAACTGGGACAAATGACCAAGTGTCGACAATTCCTCTAGTAAGTTGTGGAAAAGATCTATCATGTTCTGCCTCTGGGGATTCACGTACCCTTAAAGATGACAGTTACCTACAGCTTGATGCAGTTTGTTGTTGCACTTTTTTAAACCCAAATTAACCATCCCTAAAAGATTTTGCCTTTAAAATTGGAGTCTGGTTTGGATTCCAGCACTGACAGATGAAACCAGGAGGGGAGAGAGGGAGGATTTTGGTGGTTTGGTTTTATTTTTATTTTTTCCCCAGTAGTTCCTGAACTTACCACGTTGCTTGAAGAACATGACCCCCTTTCAGAGGGGGTAGCCCATAGGATAGTGACGCAGTTTGTGTTCCTTAAATAGGTTGGATGTTAAAATAAGAGCATGGCTCTTGTTAGAGCTGTGGGTGGAAAATAGAATAGTCACTGTGGCCACGTGTTTAACCAAATAGCTTGTACATGTGAATTTTTCACAGCTAGTGAGCTCATTTGCAGATTTTCACTGCGGTTTTCATTATATGTATAAGTTCCTGCTTTTTTTAATTATTATTATTCCTTAACTACTTTGCCACTCTTTCTTTAGCTGCTGTGACTGCCAGCAGTGCCTCAGTCCCGCTGCCACCATGTATTCCACCTCTGCTCTAAGCCTCAAAGCTCTATGCAGGGGTAAGGCACCTGCAGCGCTCACGTTGATGTGTCTGTAGGTGCCATCCTGCGTAGGGGAACGGCAATATCCCCCCAAAACCCCTGCCCTGCTCCAGCAGCGCCTTGGCAAGCCAAGCCAGAACTCCTCCAAGGACTCCTTCAGCATCTCCAGCTATGGAGCGGTGACAGCCCGACCTCCTCCTGCGCTGCAAAAAGCTAAATTACAAGTTTTTAGGGAAGAAGCGACATGTCCAAATGAAGGTTTGGGGTTGGTTTGGTTTGTTGTGGGGGTTTTTTGTTGTTTGGGTTTTTTTAATGGTTATGGCAACCCTGGTACTGTTGTGGCTGGTTTAATGTGATTTTATATGAATTAAAAAAGAAAAAAATAAGGTCACAGTAGGTCTTGTTCTTTAATACGTTAGCAGGAAGAGCTCTGCCAATGAATTGGGTTTGCTTGTAGGCTTTAATTAACCCCCTGAGTTAATTATAGACTGGCATCCCTGACACTGCACAGCCCGCTTCGCCCAGAGGCCTCAGGACTGCGGGAACCCCCCGATCCCCGCTAAACCCGCCCGTTCCGGGGTGGGGGGGTGAGTGGGGGGGTGGGGGGGTGCTGGGGTTTGCGTTGGCTCTGGTCCGGTAACGGCCGGGGGGGGGCAGGGCGGCGGAACGCGAGTGCGCGGCGGGCGGGCGCGGCGGAGGGATCGCGCTGCCGCACCGCCCCCGGTCACCTTCGGCCGCGCCGCCGCCATGCTGTTCCTGCCCGACGAAGCGCGGTCCCTGCCGCCGCCCCCCCTCGTCAATAAGGGCTCGGTGTGGCTGGGCCTGACCGGCTGGGTGGCTGCGCTGCTGGACAACAGCTTCAACCAGCGCCCCGTCATCCGAGCCGGTGCGGCGGGGCTGGGGGGGGAAGGGTTGGGGAGGGGGTACGTGGGATTTGGGGTGATTCTGAGGGATGTAGGGGAAAGGGGGGGGGCTGAGGTGAGGGGCTGGTGGTGTTAGAGGGGCTCTGTGGGGCTGGGGAGGGCGGTATGTGGGATTTGGGGTGATTCTGAGGGATATAGGGGAAAGGGGGTCTGAAGTGAGGGGCTGGGGGGGTAGATGGGCTCTGTGGGGCTGGGGAGGGCCATATGTGGGATTTGGGGTGATTCTGAGGGAAATAGGGGAAAGGGGGGGCTGAAGTGAGGGGCTGGGGGGCCGTATGTGGGATTTGGGGTGATTCTGAGGGATATAGGGGAAAGGGGGGGGCTGAGGTGAGGGGCTGGGGGGGGTAGAGGGGCTCTGTGGGGCTGGGGAGGGCCGTATGTGGGCTTTGGAGTGACTCTGAGGAATATAGGGGAAAGAGACCTTGAGGTGAGTGATGGGGGGCATAGAGGGGACTGATAGGGCTGTGGGAGGAGGGTATGTGGGATTTGGGGTGACTCTGAGGGATGTAGGGGTGGGGGGAACGGGAGGGGGATTGAGCCCTGAGGTGATGGGCTGGGGAGGGTGAGGGGAGGGGGTACGTGGGATTTGGGATGACTGAAGGATATAGGGAAAGGGGGTGGGCTGAGGTGAGGGGTTGGCGGGTTAGAAGGGTTACGTGGGGCTGGGGAGGGGGGTATGTGGGATTTGGGGTGACTGAGGGATATAGGGGGAAGGGGGGGGGGCTGAGGTGAGAGCCGGGGAGGGTAGAGGGGATTGCAGGGGCTGCAAGACGGGGTACGTTGGATTTGGGGTGACTCTGAGGGATATATGGGAAGGGGGGGGTAGGGAGGCTGCGGGAGGGGGGTATGTGGGTTTTGGGGTGACTCTGAGGGATATAGGGGTGGGGGAGGGGGCCCTGAGTTGAGGTAGAGGGCCTGTGGGGCTGGGGAGGGGGTATGTGGGATTTAGGGTGACTGAGGGGGGACAGGAAGGGGAGGGGGCCCTGAGGTGAGGGGCTCTGGAGGCAGAGGGGGTTGAGGGGGCTGCAGGAGAGGGTATGTGGGCTTTGGGGTGACTGAGGGGCGGCAGGAAGGGGAGGAGGACTCGAAGTGAGGGGCTGGGGCAGTAGAGGGGTTGTGCGGGGCTGGGGAGGGGGTTATGTGGGATTTGGGGTGACTGAGGGATGTAGGGGCAGGGGGAAGGGGAGGATGCCCTGAGGTGAGGGGCTGGGGGTGGACTGGGGGGGGCTGCGGGAGGAGGGTACGTGGGGTTTGGGGTGACTCTGAGGGATATAGCAGCAGGGGGAAGGGGAGGGTGCTCTGATGGGCTGGAGGGGTAGAGAGCCTGTGTGGGGCTGGTGAGGGTGTATGTGGGATTTGGGGTGACTGAGGGATGTAGGAGTGGGACAAAGGAGCCCTGAGGTGAGGGGTTGGAGGGGTGGGAAGGGGAGCTTGAGGTGAGGGGGTGCGTGGGATTTGGGGTGACTGAGGGGAGGCTGGAAGGGGAGGAGGACCTGAGGTGAGAGGCTGGGGACATAGAGGGGTTGTGTGGGGCTGGGGAAGGGGGCACCTGGGATTTGGGGGTAACAAATTTGAGGAATACAGGGGCAAGGGGAAGAGGAGAGAGCCCTGAGGTGAGGGGCTGTGTGGGTTTGGGGGGCGAGGGGATGCTCTGTGGGGTTTCAGGTGTCTCTGAGGGGTGTGGGGGTGGGAGTGAAGGAGAGGGGGCCCTGAGGTGAGCAGTCGTTAGTGGGGGGGACTGGAGGTAAATGGAGGGGGCTGGGAAAGGGGCATTGTATGAGGGTGGAGGGGGACTTGAGGGGACTCCTGGAGGGATGGCGGGGGCAGGAAGGAGCCCTGCAGAAAGGGGGGGCCTCGCCGGGGGGCTGGCAGGGGCCGTGGGAGGCCCACAGGTGCTGTAGGGGCCTAGGGGGCCTGTCTGCAGGGGCAAAGCAGGGAGAGAGGAGCCCACTGGGGCATGTGGGGCCAAAGTGTTGGGGGGGAGCTTGGGAAAGCGGGGGGCCCACTGTGACAGGGGGACATTCCTCCTCCTGCCGCAGGTGTCCACCGCCAGATCCTGTTCAGTACTGTGGGATGGTTTGTTGGCTATTACCTTATTAAACGTACGGAGTACCTACATGCCAAACTGGACAGAGAGCTGTTCGAGTACGTGAGGCAGCACCCGGAAGACTTTAAGGCAGCAGGTATAATAAGTTGGTATTTTCAGAAAGACCTCAGCCTGCCGTAACATACTGGTTTAATAAGTGCTAATGTATGTAAAAGTGTTGCTGGGTTGCTTGCAAAATCTTCCTTTTCCAGCAAGTCATACTAACTGCTCTTTCTTGCTTGTTCACAGTCTAAATTGCCACAGTATTAAAGATTTTGTGATACGAAAATAGATACTTTTATTGAGCCGATCAGCTGCCTTGATGACCACCTCTTCCTCCTGAAAGCTTATTTTAATACAAAAATGGCAGAGCCAAAATAAAATAAGAATAGACTAGACACGTGCCACTGAAGAAGAAATAATGAAAATTAGAAATCACAGGTTTCTTGTGAAAATCACATTTCACTCTATTCTTGTAAAATTGCAGTGCTTGTCAATTCAGAATAGTGTGATGAACATTCAGAAAATAAGCAGAGCAGAAGAAATAGGAATGGCAGGACACCTGAACTGCTGTTGGCTTAGCGCCTTGGTGAAGCTCTTCTGCAGCGTCTCACTGAAGTAGTCACTGAGCCCAGCAATGCAATGGCAAATTTTGGTGAAAATTGTCTGTTTTCTAATACCATACAGTTAGGTGGCTCTGGATCTCAGATTGTGATCTGCATTGTGCCGTGTCCAAAGGAGAATGTAGAAATAAAAAAGCATTAATACTGAGATCTCTTCACAGGGAGCTGCGGAGAGCCCTGTGGAAAGAAGTTACTTATTTAGTTCATGCAGCAAGCTAGTAGTTCATTGCTAGTAGCAAAAATCAGATTTTTGGTGGCTTGTTAACCTTAAGACTTTGATTCTGAAGATTTTAATACTAATCTGAAATACTGATTAGGTTTATCCACTTCCACCCCTTGCCTCTTGCAGAAAAGAAGAGAATAGGAGAGCTTTTGGAGGATTTCCACCCAATTCGCTGAGGATTTCTCCAGCAGCGGCACATCACAAGATGAAATGACTCTGTACCAAGCACTTCGGTAAGCTGGCTGTAGCTGCTTAACCGTCCATGGTGCTTGGAAAATAAACCAGTACTCGCTTTCATGTAATAAAACCTGTGATTAAATACTTAGTGTTTAATTATTTGCTTTTCTGTTCCATTATGTTGTATCAATATATAAGTGACTGATACTTGTAATAGCATAATAACTTGGATTCAGTCCTTTTGCAGTTATTTTAATTGTGAAAATGGAAGGCTGCTCATGCAGCATATGTTTTATAAAACCCAGAAAGTTATCTGTGGAAGTTCCTTCTTCTCATTTCTCATTGGCATGTCTCCTAATGCTTGAGCATGCTCTGGACGAGCCCCTGGAGATGTTGTAGCCAGAGTCTCGCTGTGAAATTAATTCTGTCCTGCTAGCGAAAATACATGTTCTCCCTAATGAATTGCCTCTATATTTTGCATTTGGATGTCACTTTTTCCTTGCTGGTGATCAGGATCCAACCTTTCTACTTTCTCTACTTGATTGTTGGCTCCTGAATCTGCACACTGAACCCAAACATGTTCCAGACACTGACGGTCTGCAGCTCTTCTGAATTTCACTACAGGGTACCTGGCGCCTCTGGAAGTCCAGATGCATCCAGCTGAGGGGCCACTCCAGGTGTGAATGTTTTAGCTAATTACTAATTTCCTGTGCTGGTTTTCAGCACCTGCCCCGGCTTCTTCCTGCACTGCCACATTCCCTGCATGTACTTTCCATGCTGTGCAGCACCTCAGAACATTGTCTTGAGCCCCAGGGATGCCTCTCACTGTGCTTGGGGTGTCATTGCCTCACCCCTGCTCACCGCCTGGAGCTGTGCCGAGGTAGGGTACAGTTGGGTCCCTCACACTGCCTCATCACCAGGGTCTGATTCCGCTCCTGGGTGCGGCTTCCACAGCACTTCAGAGCTCCTTGGATCCGCTGGTAAAGGTGATGGTGCCAGTGGAGCTCTGTTTGCATCCACCACTGCAGCCACTGCCTCACCTCACTCTGTGCCTGTCCCTCCTGGGCCCTCCTCTCTGCTGGGGGGACAGGGAGGAGCGTCCTTCTGAGTGTGCCACATGCCTGGGCCCCACGTTCAGCAGACCCACACCTTCTGCCCAGAAAACAGAGATCTGCTTTTGATGCCAGTGCTGTCGACGTAGGGAAGAAATCCTTTACAGCGAGGCTGGTAGGGTGCTGGCACAGGTTGCCCAGAGAAGTTGTGGGTCCCTTGAAGTGCTTAAAGCCAGGTTGGATGGGCTTTGATGACCCTGATCAAGTGGAAGATGTCACTGCCCCAAGGTGGTTTTGTGAAAGAGGAAGATGACCATCAGCTGGGTGAAATAGTGCCCAGGGAACTACACCTCTGCTCAGACATGTGGCTGGTTGCCAAGGTCCCGGTCCCGCTGGGTTTTAGCTATCCCTGCCAGCTGCAGGCAGCGCCTTGGGACACCTCCGTGTCTTGTGCTGCTGGCAACGCCAACGGGATACAGCCAGCCACCTGGGTAGACCCATGGAGCCCTGGGCGGAGAGACCCACAGTGTGACATGGGCTGGGCTGACAGCAGGTGGAGATGGGGATCTCTGGCCCTCCGTTGTGAGCAGCGCTGGGTGTCCTGGAGAGCTATGCTATGGCCACAGCCATGGTGCACTGGGCACCACAGAGACCTGGGAGCCAGCTGGAAGACAAGCACCGTCACCTGAAGGCCTAAGAGACACTTGGGGTTCATGGTTGCAGATCTCCACACTGCAGTGAACTGAATAGGGCAGTTTTGAGGACGGGGAAGAAGGGCGAGTGGTGGGTTTATCCAGAGAGGGGGAGCCCCCTGTGAGCCCTGCCTGGTCACCCACCTGCTTCAGGGCTGGTCTGGGGGTCTCACGCAGCCCACCCTGGGCAAGTGGCCTCGGCAACAACCCCTGCTAGAAGAGGGAGAAGAGACGGAGCAGGGGATGCTTGTCTGGGGGTGTTTGCCCAAAGCCGGTTGTGCCTGGGAGGCAGATGACCATCAGCTGGATGAAAGAGTGATCAGGGAACTACAAAAGGGACTTGAAAAGAAAGAAGGAGCCAGCCCCGAGGAAGCAGGAAAGCCCCCAGCGTGAGGACAGCCCTTGGAGGGGCGGCGGCGGCAGGAGTCCAAGCCTGCGGGACACTGCCGAGAGCGGCTCTGCCGGCATCCCGGGCTGCAGCCAGGCCTGGCTGAGCATCCACCCGGCGGGATGCCCCGAGCAGGCTGCAGCCAGCCCCTGGGCTGACAGCACGGGGGGCAGCAGGCAGGGACGGAGCTGGAGTCGGTGCTGGAGAGGCCGGAAGGCACCTCCGGATGGATCCCGTCCAAGCCCGGCTCAGGCAGGGTCAGCGCTGGGGCTGTGCCGGGCTGGGGTCGGGGTGTCTCCAGGGATGGACGCTCCCCCGCCTCTCTGGGCAGCCTGTCGCGGTGTTTGACCACTCCGACTGGAAGGGAAGAGAAGTCTTGTCTTACGCTCAGATGAGATTTCCCGTCCTTCGGTTTGTGCCCGTCGGCTGTTGTGCGGGTGCTGGGCACCACTGGGAAGAGTCTGGCTCCCCCGTCTCCACACCCCCGTTGTTAGGTCATACACACGGCTGAGCCCCCTGAGCCTTCTCTCCTCCAGGCCGAACAGTCCCAGCTCTGTCAGCCTCTGCGCGTCTGGAAGATGCTCCTGCTCCTTCATCCCCGTCATGGACCTTCCCTGGACTCTCTCCAGTGCGCCCGTGTCCCTCCCGGACCGGAGAGCCGGGCCAGGACCCGGCACCCACATGCGTCCCACCAGGGCTGAGCAGAGGGGAAGGGTCCCCTCCCCCTCCCTCCCCCTCCCTCCCCCCCCCCCCCCCCAGAGGCTGCTTACAGAAGGGTATTTTGAATTTCTTGGGTATTTAACGTTCTGGGTCACAACCGGGCTTTTTCTCTTGCCTTCCTTCTACTGGCCCGTGTGCCCGGGCCACAGCCTTTGGGTTAATTAGATGTCGCTAACCAGCTACAAATAAACCCGCCATCCCGCTGTGCCCCGCGATGCGAGCGGGAAGGCCCCAGCGCCGGGGCCCCAGGAGCCCTTCCCGGGCAGCACCGAGGCAGCACCCCCTGCCACGCCGGGGGGCCTGGGCTGCCCCGGCTGCCCTCATCCCACCAGGGACCTGCGCGGCGTTTGCCAGTGGCAAAGCCCTTTTCTGCGACCCCCCGCGCCCCTGACCAGCCGTGCCCAGGCGCGGTGGGCAGCAGCAGGCCCGTTGGGGCCGGACGCAGCCCGGGGCGGCGTGGCGCAGGGCCCTGCAGCCGGGGCAGGCAGCGGTTCCCGTGACCCGCGGGCTCGGGGCTGGCCGGCCAGGCAGCGGCTCGCAGACAGGGACCCGGGGGTCCTGGGGGATTGCCAGTGGCCCCTAAGTCACCGGCGTGTCCCTCCCGCTGCCCCAGGTCACGGACCTTTCTGGGGACATCCCGTGTCTCTCACCGGTCACGTTGGGCAGCGGCGCTGAGCGCTTCACCCCGTGTCCTGCCACGACGCCTCCCCGGGGCACGGCGCGATCATCTCCCACTGCCGAGTGCTCTGCCCAAACCAGCAGCCATCGCTGGAGGTGACCACAGGCCTTCCTCGCTGGGACCACTGTCTTCTCCAGGGGACGCAGGTCCCATCCTTCAGCTCCAGCTGTGTAATTCACCAGAGGGACAACACCTCCTCCGTGGCCCTCACCTCTCCGGGCACTTGTTGAACGTGGTTCCAGGGAGGCAGAGGAGCTCCAAAGGCAGGCTGGAGACCCCAGTGCATCTCCCGGCTCCACTTCTCCCCTTGCCAGGGCTGAGGGGCCACACAAAGGCAGATGTGCCTCAGAATCCTCACACTGGCTGGCAGGACTTGTGTTTGCCCACGTTTTGGGGCACTTGGGGGTCGGCAGACACTTTTGTAGATGCCAGCGCTCCCTTCCCAGAAAAGCAACGAGGGCTTCAGACCTACGAGGGATGTCACCTGGAGGAGCCTGGCGGCCACGTGGAGTAACATTGGTGCAGAGCCCCCGGGAGGTTCAATGAGATCGTCGGGTCTCTGCGGCTGCAGACTCGGCGTTTGGGCGAGCCTTGCCCTAACCTGCCATCCTCCTGGGGAGCCCGTCCCCTGGCGTGTGGCTCAGAGGGAGGAAAACGCCACCACTCCTGTGTCCCTGAGTGTCGCCGAGCTGTCCCCGGCACTGCCTGCTGTCAGATGCCCCTATATCTCTGCCTCCCCAACCCCACTAGGGCTGTTCTTGTCCTTGCTCCAACCCACTCAGCACCTTTCAGATGCTGGGCAGCCCTGAATCCGGCCCCCAGCAGCCCCTTCCCGAGCCCGTGGCCCCCCGGCCACCGGGTCTGGAGACCCTGTCACCACCGCCTGTGCTCGGGGAGGACAAGGCAAAGCCCATGCGGTCGTGACATCCAGGAGAAACGGCCTGATCAGGCGAGAGGAGATGGGAACCTCCAACGAACCCAACCCCAGCGAGGGGTTTGGGGTCCCGGGGGCAGGCGCTTGTCAGAGGCGCCGAGCCCTGCAGCCCCGCTGCCCCTGGGGGCCGGTGCCCAGGCTCAGCCCCGCGCGGGGCAGCCCCGGGGCAGGAGCCCTGATGGGCAGGAGCAAGGCGTGGGGAGCTCTGGGGCACAGAGCAGCACCAGCAGCGGTGGCACAGCGTGGGCAGAGCGCTGCAGAGCGCCCTGAAGGTGGTGGCTGTGTTGCGCGTGGGCTGGTGTCTCCGTCCCTCCCCTCTGGGTGCACAGCAGTGGGGCTCAGTGTCCGCCTCGCTGTTGCGCGGCCGGGCCGTGCGCTGGGCAGATTCACACCCTTTTGCCCACGGAAAGCAGGGACCAGCTCGCGCCGGTGTTGCTGCCGACACAAGGAAGAGGGTTTTGAGGCTGAGGGTGGTGAGGCACAGGAAGGGGTTGCCCAGACGCGTTGCGGATGCCCCGTGGTTGGCCGGGGCCCTGAGCTACCTGACCGAGTGGAAGTTGTCCGTGCCCAGGGCGGGAGGCTGGACAAGATGGTCACCGAAGGTGCCTTCCAACCCACACCTTCCCATCACTGTCATTCTTTGTCCCTTCTAATGGCCCATCATCGCACTGGAAGGGCCCCTCCCAGCAGAGCCGCTGTCCCCTGCCTCACACTGGGGCACTCCCCGAGGGTGCCGGCCCAGGCAAAGCACCACAGTGACAATGGCTTCACAGGGCTTGTTTTATTAGCAAAGATCGGGGAAATGGCCCTCGCGGTCCAGGTACCAGCTGGAAAAGGGCTCGGCGGTCGCAGGGGCCCATCACAGGTCGGGGCCGCTCCACAGCGCTGCCGCCTTCGTGCCGCTCTTTGAAAATAAAGAGGAGGGCACGAGCCTGCGGCTCTTCCGATGGACTCCTGGCACTGCCAGGTGCTTCTTCCTACGAGGATAAGGCACCGTCCGGCTCTCGGGTGCTCGCAGCTGCTGCCGGCGCGCGGTGCCAGCGCTGGGAGACCAGCTGCCGCCGTGCGGGGAGGGCGAGCGGGGCTGGGGAAGAGCCTGCGATGGTCAGCGATGGGGACGTCCTCTCCTTCGTGCCACCAGCACCCATCCTGCAACGGAGGCTGTCCTTAACCCCGAAGGCCATCCCCATGAGAGACCTGGCCACCAAGCCTGGGCCCGTGTACCCCGGAGCCCCAAAGTCTCTGCACGGAGGGATGGGATGAGTCCCCGCCTTCGGCATGCAGATGGAAATCTGCCAGCTTTTGAAAGGGCAGTTCCCATTTCAAGGCACTTCCCAGGAGCTGGCCACCCCTGCAGACACGCAGACCCCTCTGGGGACATCAGCCACCCCCTGACCCGGCAGTGCCCGCGGGCTCCGCATCCCCCCAGCTCTTACCTGGCAGCCGTGGCAGTGTCACCAGCTGGGCTGTCCCTCACTGGGGCTGATCTGCTCCAGGATCTGGCTGTACCTCCGGGTGAGGGCGTTGGTGTCCCTGGTGAGGTGGGTGAGGACCTGCTGCAGACCGGCCAGGTGGCGCGACAGGCGCTCCTCCAGCTGGGCGTCCATGGCGTCGTCGTCGTCTGAGGACGCGTCGGTGCCGGTGCCGGTCTGGCTCTGGTCGGTGACAGAGGCCAGGCCTTTCTCCACCACGGGCTTGATGGCCTTGAGGAGCTGGTAGCGCTCGTAGAGGTCCGTGTGGCCGCCCGCAGCCGGGGCCGCCCCCTCCTGCTGCGGGAAGACCCCTCGGAGCAGGCTGGGGAACATCACCTCCTGCTCCATCTTCTGGGTGGCTGAGAAGTACTGCTCCATGGCCCCGCTGGCACGGCTCCGGCAGCGCTGGCCCGGGCTCTGCTCAGGGCGCCGCCTGCTCCCCGGCCCCGACGGGGGCTTTTTATTTATGCGGGGCTGGGGCACGTCCCCCCTCGGCTGTCCCCTCCTGCCAGCCGGCCGGCCGGGATGGCCGCGGGGACGGGCTTGGCTCCAGCCCAGCTGGGGCTCGGCCGCGCCGTGTCCCTGGCTCTGTGCCACCCGCCCGGCACGGCCTCCCCGTGGCCTTCGCCCGAGCTGGCCGGGGGTCCCGCCGCGGCCCCGCACCGGGAGCGGGGCGACAGGCAGCCGGGTGCCGGGGCCTCTCCCCACCCAGCCCACCCCAGCCCACCCCAGCCCACCCCACCGCCGGGGCACCGGGAGCGCGGGGCCAGCTCTGGCAGCGCTGGGCAGGCTGTAGGCAGCGGCACTGGGGGGCCCTCACCTCCGCCCCCCTTCTCGCTGCCACGCGCTCGGGGCGTGAACCCTCCGCGGACGTTGAGCAACCCCTTCTGCAGACGTATGGAAAATCCCACCGGGGACGTGCTGCAATGTGGGTCCCGCGGGGGGGTCTGGGGACAGAGCAGCGCACCGACCCCCAGCCATGGGGGTCCCCGCAGACAGCCCTCTCCGCCGGGCTGTCCCCCGGCCGGGCAGGGACAGGCACGGGGGCGCAGACCTGATGCCGTGGTGTGAACCTCCCACAGCTGCGGCACAGAGTCCTTGCTGCCTGCAGGGGAGCGGGGATGGGGCCACCCCCCCGCTGCCCCCGTCCTGGGCCAGAGGCCACGGCTGGGGCAATGGCCAGCACTGCCTGGCCCCGCGTGTCCCCGCGGTGTGTGGCAATCAGGGAAGATTGTTCTATTTAGGGAAAGGCGGCAGGGTCCCTCATCCCTTTTGCAACCCTCCACGGTGGCAGCTCTCCCACTGCCCCCACGTCTCACCAATGTGCTCTCACTGCCGCCTGCCCTCTCCCTGCTAGACCTGTCCCCACCACCCTCTTGGCCCTTCCCGATTGTCCCCAGAGTCAATGCTTGTCCTGACGTGGGGGCAAGTGCTGCACTTAGATATGCAGGCGCTACTTGGCCCTGGTTTTTTGGGTGTCTGGGCCACCACGGATCTTCCTAGACATGCAGGGACATCGTAACATCCCCCATATGAGCACAGGGACTTGCATCTACCACGTGGCTGGAGCTTCATCATGGGGTTTATGGGGGGGACAGTCTGCAGCCACTAGTGACAGTTGTCAGCCTCTGTTGGGAGATGTCCTTCACCTTGGGGATATGTGGGCAGGAGTCACCTCAGCCAGCCTCTGGGAGGGGGCTTGGTGCCACACCTCCGCAGGGGCTGAGGTCCCTCCCCAGCCACATCCTCTGCCCACAGAGACATCTCTGACGCACCTCTCTCTGGGGCAGCTGGGATAGAGACATCCGGGGGCAGGTCTGGGCTCAGCACCCTGGGGCTGTGGCACCTCGGTCCTGCAGGGTCTAGGTGGTGCCACAGGGGGATCCGACTGCAGGAGGTGCCAAAGATGACACAGGGATGCTTGGGGACACGTGTGGTGGCATTTTGCACCCTCCAAGTTGTGGCTGGGAAAGGGGTCCCTGGAGGGGCAGCAGGTCAGTGGGAGGCTTGCCCGAACACAGGGGCTGTGGCAGCAGAGACCTGAGGATCTCATTGCACCTCCTGGAGGCCCTGATGGCCCTGAGCAGCCTCCCCTGGCCCCCAGCCCAGGGCTGGGTGCTCCATTTCAGCTCAGCCTGGCCCCGGCTGTGCTGCAGCCCCATGGTGGCTGTGTGGGCTCCAGCCCCCGCCCATCTCCTGCTGCTTCTGCCATCACAGCCAACGGTGGCAGCTCCTTAAAGCCTCTCCCAGTGGGATGTGGGGGGCCCATTTTTGGCTGAGGGGATCCCCAGAGGCATGGGGAGGGTTTGGGAATGGTTCATAGACTCATAGAATCATTTAGGTTGGAAAAGACGTTCAAGATCAAGTCCAACCATCAACCCAGCACTGCCAAGTCCACCACTAAACCATGTCCCTCAGCACCACATTTACATGTCTTTTAAATACCCCCAGGGGTGGCGACTCTACTGCTTCCCTGGGCAGCCTGTGCCAGTGCTGGACAGCCCTTTTAGTGAAGAAATTTTTCCTAATATCCAGCTCAAACCTCCCCCGGCACAGCTTGAGGCCACTTCCTCTTGTCCCATCACTTGTTATCTGGGGGAAGAGAGAGATCCCCCCTCGCTGCAGCCTCCTTCCAGGCAGCTGTAGAGAGCGAGAAGGTCCCCCCTGAGCCCCCTTTTCCCCAGGCTGAGCCCCCCAGCTCCCCCCACCCCCCGAGCTGTGCCGCAGCCCCTTCCCCAGCCCCTGCCCGGCTCTGGACACGCTCCAGCCCCTCCGGGTCTGTCTGGGGGTGAGGGGCCCAACGCTGAGCCCAGGGCTCGAGGGGCGGCCGCACCAGGGCCCAGCACAGGGGGACGGGCACTGCCTGGCCCTGCTGGCCACGCTGCTGCTGACACCGGCCAGGGCGCTGCTGGCCGCCGTGGCCACCTGGGCACACGGGGGGCTCATGCCCAGCCGGCTGCCGACCAGCCCCCCCGGGCCCTTCCCCGCCAGGCAGTTCCCAGCCCCCTGCCCCCAGCCCGCAGCGCTGTGGGGGGCTGGTGTGACCCACGGGCAGGGCCCGGCACTCAGCCCCGTTGGGCCTCATACAACTGGCCTCGGCCCCTCGGCCCGGCCTGCCCAGACCCCCTGCAGAGCCCCCTGCCCCCCAGCAGGTCACACTGCCCCCAGCTCGTGTCCTCTGCAAACCCACTGGGGGTGCGCTCCAGCCCCTCGTCCAGGTCACTGATGGAGACATCAAACAGGACTGGCCCCAGCGCTGGTCCCTGGGGACACCACCTGTGCCCGGCGCCAGCGGGATGTGACTCCATTCCCCACCACGCTCTGGGCCCGGCCACCCAGCCAGCTTGTTACCCAGCGCAGAGCACACCCGTCCCAGCCCTGGGCACCAGTTCCTCCAGGAGATGCTCTGGGAAACGGTGTCAAGGGCTTTGCTAAGGTCCGGGTAGGCACCATCCACAGCCCTTCCCTCACCCACTAAAGGGGTCATTGGTTGTCCGAGGAGACCAAGTTAGCCAAGCAGGACCTGCCTTTCATAACCCCACGCCGGCTGGGCCTGATCCCCTGGGTGTCCTGCACATGCCCTGTGATGACGCTCAGGATGATCTGCTCCATCACCTTCCCCGGCACTGAGGTCAGGCTGACAGGTCTGTAGCTCCATGGATTTTCCTTCCTGTCCTCCTTATAGATGGCCACCCTTCTTGTAGATCAGGGGTCCTCAAACTTTTTAACTAGGGGGCTGGCGCACGGGTGAAGTGGCAGGCAGTCATCTGCGGCTGCTTGGTTTCCCGCCCCAACCCCCGGTGAGGGGGGTTGGGGGGGTTCTGTAAATACCGGGGGACAGATTGAGGACCCTGGGGGGCTGTATCCGACCCACGGGCCGTAGTTTGAGGACCCCTGTTGTAGATGTTCATTCCCAAGGATAGGGAGCTGGGGAGCAACCTGGGGCTGCTGAACCCCAGTTGCCCCACAACCTGCCACCCTCAGCAAAACAAGCAGATTGGAAGGGTGGTGCTGACGCCAAAATGGGAGAGCAGAGGGACAGGGCATCTCCTGTGCTCCTGTGTCCCAAGAGCCCTGTGATATCCCTGCACCTCTGAGAAGCTCTGCAATGGTCCAGGTGCCCTGATGTGACAAATCCCCTAAACTGGCTCCTGCACATGGCCAGCAGCACCAACAAACATCTGTACAGCACTTGCCCCCACGTCAGGACAAGCATTGACTCTGGGGACAATCGGGAAGGGCCAAGAGGGTGGTGGGGACAGGTCTAGCAGGGAGAGGGCAGGCGGCAGTGAGAGCACATTGGTGAGACGTGGGGGCAGTGGGAGAGCTGCCACCGTGGAGGGTTGCAAAAGGGATGAGGGACCCTGCCGCCTTTCCCTAAATAGAACAATCTTCCCTGATTGCCACACGCCGTGGGGACACGCGGGGCCAGGCAGTGCTGGCCATTGCCCCAGCCGTGGCCTCTGGCCCAGGACGGGGGCAGCGGGGGGGGTGGCCCCATCCCCGCTCCCCTGCAGGCAGCAAGGACTCTGTGCCGCAGCTGTGGGAGGTTCACACCACGGCATCAGGTCTGCGCCCCCGTGCCTGTCCCTGCCCGGCCGGGGGACAGCCCGGCGGAGAGGGCTGTCTGCGGGGACCCCCATGGCTGGGGGTCGGTGCGCTGCTCTGTCCCCAGACCCCCCCGCGGGACCCACATTGCAGCACGTCCCCGGTGGGATTTTCCATACGTCTGCAGAAGGGGTTGCTCAACGTCCGCGGAGGGTTCACGCCCCGAGCGCGTGGCAGCGAGAAGGGGGGCGGAGGTGAGGGCCCCCCAGTGCCGCTGCCTACAGCCTGCCCAGCGCTGCCAGAGCTGGCCCCGCGCTCCCGGTGCCCCGGCGGTGGGGTGGGCTGGGGTGGGCTGGGGTGGGCTGGGTGGGGAGAGGCCCCGGCACCCGGCTGCCTGTCGCCCCGCTCCCGGTGCGGGGCCGCGGCGGGACCCCCCGGCCAGCTCGGGCGAAGGCCACGGGGAGGCCGTGCCGGGCGGGTGGCACAGAGCCAGGGACACGGCGCGGCCGAGCCCCAGCTGGGCTGGAGCCAAGCCCGTCCCCGCGGCCATCCCGGCCGGCCGGCTGGCAGGAGGGGACAGCCGAGGGGGGACGTGCCCCAGCCCCGCATAAATAAAAAGCCCCCGTCGGGGCCGGGGAGCAGGCGGCGCCCTGAGCAGAGCCCGGGCCAGCGCTGCCGGAGCCGTGCCAGCGGGGCCATGGAGCAGTACTTCTCAGCCACCCAGAAGATGGAGCAGGAGGTGATGTTCCCCAGCCTGCTCCGAGGGGTCTTCCCGCAGCAGGAGGGGGCGGCCCCGGCTGCGGGCGGCCACACGGACCTCTACGAGCGCTACCAGCTCCTCAAGGCCATCAAGCCCGTGGTGGAGAAAGGCCTGGCCTCTGTCACCGACCAGAGCCAGACCGGCACCGGCACCGACGCGTCCTCAGACGACGACGACGCCATGGACGCCCAGCTGGAGGAGCGCCTGTCGCGCCACCTGGCCGGTCTGCAGCAGGTCCTCACCCACCTCACCAGGGACACCAACGCCCTCACCCGGAGGTACAGCCAGATCCTGGAGCAGATCAGCCCCAGCGAGGGACAGCCCAGCTGGTGACACTGCCACGGCTGCCAGGTAAGAGCTGGGGGGATGCGGAGCCCGCGGGCACTGCCGGGTCAGGGGGTGGCTGATGTCCCCAGAGGGGTCTGCGTGTCTGCAGGGGTGGCCAGCTCCTGGGAAGTGCCTTGAAATGGGAACTGCCCTTTCAAAAGCTGGCAGATTTCCATCTGCATGCCGAAGGCGGGGACTCATCCCATCCCTCCGTGCAGAGACTTTGGGGCTCCGGGGTACACGGGCCCAGGCTTGGTGGCCAGGTCTCTCATGGGGATGGCCTTCGGGGTTAAGGACAGCCTCTGTTGCAGGATGGGTGCTGGTGGCACGAAGGAGAGGACGTCCCCATCGCTGACCATCGCAGGCTCTTCCCCAGCCCCGCTCGCCCTCCCCGCACGGCGGCAGCTGGTCTCCCAGCGCTGGCACCGCGCGCCGGCAGCAGCTGCGAGCACCCGAGAGCCGGACGGTGCCTTATCCTCGTAGGAAGAAGCACCTGGCAGTGCCAGGAGTCCATCGGAAGAGCCGCAGGCTCGTGCCCTCCTCTTTATTTTCAAAGAGCGGCACGAAGGCGGCAGCACTGTGGAGCGGCCCCAACCTGCGATGGGCCCCTGCGACCGCCGAGCCCTTTTCCAGCTGGTACCTGGACCGCGAGGGCCATTTCCCCGATCTTTGCTAATAAAACAAGCCCTGTGAAGCCATTGTCACTGTGGTGCTTTGCCTGGGCCGGCACCCTCGGGGAGTGCCCCAGTGTGAGGCAGGGGACAGCGGCTCTGCTGGGAGGGGCCCTTCCAGTGCGATGATGGGCCATTAGAAGGGACAAAGAATGACAGTGATGGGAAGGTGTGGGTTGGAAGGCACCTTCGGTGACCATCTTGTCCAGCCTCCCGCCCTGGGCACGGACAACTTCCACTCGGTCAGGTAGCTCAGGGCCCCGGCCAACCACGGGGCATCCGCAACGCGTCTGGGCAACCCCTTCCTGTGCCTCACCACCCTCAGCCTCAAAACCCTCTTCCTTGTGTCGGCAGCAACACCGGCGCGAGCTGGTCCCTGCTTTCCGTGGGCAAAAGGGTGTGAATCCGCCCAGCGCACGGCCCGGCCGTGCAACAGCGAGGCGGACACTGAGCCCCACTGCTGTGCACCCAGAGGGGAGGGACGGAGACACCAGCCCACGCGCAACACAGCCACCACCTTCAGGGCGCTCTGCAGCGCTCTGCCCACGCTGTGCCACCGCTGCTGGTGCTGCTCTGTGCCCCAGAGCTCCCCACGCCTTGCTCCTGCCCATCAGGGCTCCTGCCCCGGGGCTGCCCCGCGCGGGGCTGAGCCTGGGCACCGGCCCCCAGGGGCAGCGGGGCTGCAGGGCTCGGCGCCTCTGACAAGCGCCTGCCCCCGGGACCCCAAACCCCTCGCTGGGGTTGGGTTCGTTGGAGGTTCCCATCTCCTCTCGCCTGATCAGGCCGTTTCTCCTGGATGTCACGACCGCATGGGCTTTGCCTTGTCCTCCCCGAGCACAGGCGGTGGTGACAGGGTCTCCAGACCCGGTGGCCGGGGGGCCACGGGCTCGGGAAGGGGCTGCTGGGGGCCGGATTCAGGGCTGCCCAGCATCTGAAAGGTGCTGAGTGGGTTGGAGCAAGGACAAGAACAGCCCTAGTGGGGTTGGGGAGGCAGAGATATAGGGGCATCTGACAGCAGGCAGTGCCGGGGACAGCTCGGCGACACTCAGGGACACAGGAGTGGTGGCGTTTTCCTCCCTCTGAGCCACACGCCAGGGGACGGGCTCCCCAGGAGGATGGCAGGTTAGGGCAAGGCTCGCCCAAACGCCGAGTCTGCAGCCGCAGAGACCCGACGATCTCATTGCACCTCCCGGGGGCTCTGCACCAATGTTATTCCACGTGGCCGCCAGGCTCCTCCAGGTGACATCCCTCGTAGGTCTGAAGCCCTCGTTGCTTTTCTGGGAAGGGAGCGCTGGCATCTACAAAAGTGTCTGCCGACCCCCAAGTGCCCCAAAACGTGGGCAAACACAAGTCCTGCCAGCCAGTGTGAGGATTCTGAGGCACATCTGCCTTTGTGTGGCCCCTCAGCCCTGGCAAGGGGAGAAGTGGAGCCGGGAGATGCACTGGGGTCTCCAGCCTGCCTTTGGAGCTCCTCTGCCTCCCTGGAACCACGTTCAACAAGTGCCCGGAGAGGTGAGGGCCACGGAGGAGGTGCTGTCCCTCTGGTGAATTACACAGCTGGAGCTGAAGGATGGGACCTGCGTCCCCTGGAGAAGACAGTGGTCCCAGCGAGGAAGGCCTGTGGTCACCTCCAGCGATGGCTGCTGGTTTGGGCAGAGCACTCGGCAGCGGGAGATGATCGCGCCGTGCCCCGGGGAGGCGTCGTGGCAGGACACGGGGTGAAGCGCTCAGCGCCGCTGCCCAACGTGACCGGTGAGAGACACGGGATGTCCCCAGAAAGGTCCGTGACCTGGGGCAGCGGGAGGGACACGCCGGTGACTTAGGGGCCACTGGCAATCCCCCAGGACCCCCGGGTCCCTGTCTGCGAGCCGCTGCCTGGCCGGCCAGCCCCGAGCCCGCGGGTCACGGGAACCGCTGCCTGCCCCGGCTGCAGGGCCCTGCGCCACGCCGCCCCGGGCTGCGTCCGGCCCCAACGGGCCTGCTGCTGCCCACCGCGCCTGGGCACGGCTGGTCAGGGGCGCGGGGGGTCGCAGAAAAGGGCTTTGCCACTGGCAAACGCCGCGCAGGTCCCTGGTGGGATGAGGGCAGCCGGGGCAGCCCAGGCCCCCCGGCGTGGCAGGGGGTGCTGCCTCGGTGCTGCCCGGGAAGGGCTCCTGGGGCCCCGGCGCTGGGGCCTTCCCGCTCGCATCGCGGGGCACAGCGGGATGGCGGGTTTATTTGTAGCTGGTTAGCGACATCTAATTAACCCAAAGGCTGTGGCCCGGGCACACGGGCCAGTAGAAGGAAGGCAAGAGAAAAAGCCCGGTTGTGACCCAGAACGTTAAATACCCAAGAAATTCAAAATACCCTTCTGTAAGCAGCCTCTGGGGGGGGGGGGGGGGGGGGGAGGGGACCCTTCCCCTCTGCTCAGCCCTGGTGGGACGCATGTGGGTGCCGGGTCCTGGCCCGGCTCTCCGGTCCGGGAGGGACACGGGCGCACTGGAGAGAGTCCAGGGAAGGTCCATGACGGGGATGAAGGAGCAGGAGCATCTTCCAGACGCGCAGAGGCTGACAGAGCTGGGACTGTTCGGCCTGGAGGAGAGAAGGCTCAGGGGGCTCAGCCGTGTGTATGACCTAACAACGGGGGTGTGGAGACGGGGGAGCCAGACTCTTCCCAGTGGTGCCCAGCACCCGCACAACAGCCGACGGGCACAAACCGAAGGACGGGAAATCTCATCTGAGCGTAAGACAAGACTTCTCTTCCCTTCCAGTCGGAGTGGTCAAACACCGCGACAGGCTGCCCAGAGAGGCGGGGGAGCGTCCATCCCTGGAGACACCCCGACCCCAGCCCGGCACAGCCCCAGCGCTGACCCTGCCTGAGCCGGGCTTGGACGGGATCCATCCGGAGGTGCCTTCCGGCCTCTCCAGCACCGACTCCGGCTCCGTCCCTGCCTGCTGCCCCCCGTGCTGTCAGCCCAGGGGCTGGCTGCAGCCTGCTCGGGGCATCCCGCCGGGTGGATGCTCGGCCAGGCCTGGCTGCAGCCCGGGATGCCGGCAGAGCTGCTCTCGGCAGTGTCCCGCAGGCTTGGACTCCTGCCGCCGCCGCCCCTCCAAGGGCTGTCCTCACGCTGGGGGCTTTCCTGCTTCCTCGGGGCTGGCTCCTTCTTTCTTTTCAAGTCCCTTTTGTAGTTCCCTGATCACTCTTTCATCCAGCTGATGGTCATCTGCCTCCCAGGCACAACCGGCTTTGGGCAAACACCCCCAGACAAGCATCCCCTGCTCCGTCTCTTCTCCCTCTTCTAGCAGGGGTTGTTGCCGAGGCCACTTGCCCAGGGTGGGCTGCGTGAGACCCCCAGACCAGCCCTGAAGCAGGTGGGTGGCCAGGCAGGGCTCACAGGGGGCTCCCCCTCTCTGGATAAACCCACCACTCGCCCTTCTTCCCCGTCCTCAAAACTGCCCAATTCAGGGTGCTGCCTGCAGTGTGCCCGCTCCAGGGGCAGGTGCTGGATCCACACACTCCCTGGGCTCCTGGAATGGTGGCGATGGGAAATGACCAGACAGGAGCATCTCTGGACATCTTGCCACCCTGCTCCCGGTGCGGGGCCGCGGCGGGACCCCCGGCCAGCTCGGGCGAAGGCCACGGGGAGGCCGTGCCGGGCGGGTGGCACAGAGCCAGGGACACGGCGCGGCCGAGCCCCAGCTGGGCTGGAGCCAAGCCCGTCCCCGCGGCCATCCCGGCCGGCCGGCTGGCAGGAGGGGACAGCCGAGGGGGGACGTGCCCCAGCCCCGCATAAATAAAAAGCCCCCGTCGGGGCCGGGGAGCAGGCGGCGCCCTGAGCAGAGCCCGGGCCAGCGCTGCCAGAGCCGTGCCAGCGGGGCCATGGAGCAGTACTTCTCAGCCACCCAGAAGATGGAGCAGGAGGTGATGTTCCCCAGCCTGCTCCGAGGGGTCTTCCCGCAGCAGGAGGGGGCGGCCCCGGCTGCGGGCGGCCACACGGACCTCTACGAGCGCTACCAGCTCCTCAAGGCCATCAAGCCCGTGGTGGAGAAAGGCCTGGCCTCTGTCACCGACCAGAGCCAGAGCAGTGCCAACAGTGATACATCCCTGGATGAGGGTGCAGACAGCAGTGTGGAAGAGCGCCTCTCCCATCATGTCAACGGCTTGCAGCAGGTTCTGACAGACCTCACCAGAAACACCAAAGCACTCACCCGGAGGTACAGCCAGATCCTGGAGGAGATCAGCCTTAGTGAAGATCACTCCAGCTCTTGAGCCTGCACCTCCAGCCTCTGAGGTAAGAGCCTGGGGAGATGCAGTGCCAAAGAGGAGCTGGCTGAGGGGTAACATACTTTGCCCTCTTGCCCCATCAGCTGGGTGGCTTTCCAGTGTTTGCGTCACACCCCCAAATCCCAGGAGTTATGTATGAGTCTGCAATTCATTGCTCAACAGATACATCCTCCTAGATTTTTCTTTCCCAATTGCCCACTGGTGCAAACTATGCCACTGAACAAAGGTCACTTTGTGAGCTCCATGTTGTCCTCAAGACTCCTCCGCTTGTAGCATAGGCAATGTCTGCCTGCTGCTGGGCAGACACAGACAATCCCAGCAACAAAAAGGGCTGGGTGGTTGGAGGACCCCGAGTTCTGGTCTCCAGGAGCTGCCAGTCACTGATGGTCCAGCTCTTTCTCTTTTTTCTCTAATGGAAAACACAACAGTCATTTTTAGGGAATGATTTGGTACTTTCAGGTCTCCAGCTGTCTAAATTTGGTATGTCACCTGCAAAGAGCTCAGACACTTCAATCTTGCCCTAGCCCGGAAAGCAAACCTGTTCTCTGTGCTGGTGGGAGTTTCATCCCTGAAACACCTTGGGGAGACATCCCTGTGCCCCCACCAGAGACAGGGCTATGGCCGAGGTCCTTGTAGTGAAATGGAGTGTAAAAAGATGACAGCAACAACAGGGAGTGTTAACAGGGACTTTACAAAACTAACCCTTGTTTTGGAGCAATCTCAGCCAGGAATGAGGACGTCCTGGCCAAACTGTGTTCATTATTCCCACAGGGTGATCTGTTGTCCACAGCCCAGTGGCACTTTTTCTCCTGCACCAAGTCCCACTGAGGAACATCCTTCATGAGCAGTGCAGAGCTTGGCCGTCTGCCCGGCGGGTGCTGCCTGTACCATTCGACTCACCTTGCAGCCAATCCTGCTGGCAACCTTGCTGCTTCGTTCCACCCCTGTCCCAGGGCTATTTCTGCAGGGCAGAAATCAGTGTTTCATGTTATTCCTTTGTAGAAGGCATCTATAACTTTGAAGCGATATTTCTTTCTGCATGTACCTAAAGTCACCCAACCGGTCTCTGATAATGTATATAAAACGCAAAGTCTTGTGCAGATGTGTCCTGTGTTTCCTACCTGCTGTCACTTCTGTATAGCTGCTGTCCCCCAGCCCATGAGGATGAGGGGACCTTGGCTACCAAGGACATGCTCCAGTGCAGGGAACCTAGCTGGGTTTCTCTGGCAAGGTGCCAAGCTGGGTTTGTGTTTGGATGGATGTTCCCCCAGCCCTCTGGCTCTGACACCTTGCAAAAGCTTGGTGTAATCCTGTCATCATCCTGTGCTGAGTGCTGGGGTCCCAACCTGCTCCACAGCATCCTTCCTTCCCTTCCCCAACATCCCCTGCTCTCCTGGATCTCCAACTTCTCAGCTCCCCAACCCAGCTGGTACCTGCACATCCCTTCCCTCTGCCCACGCTCATCCAGCCCTTCAGGCCCAGCACCATCTCCACCACACACACACTGTGGGCAACCTACCTTAATCCCTGACACCCCAGCAACACCGGGGGGCAATTCTGCCTCCTCCCTGCATGGCCATGGCATCCTCCAGAGCCAGGGGCAGAGGAGGAGGTGGGGATGCTCAGCTGGGGTAAGCAGGAAAGCAAGGCTTTGCTTGCCTTTGATCCCTGTGAGCTGTGGGGAGAGCAGGGGCAAACCCTCGCTGGGTGGGTGGGCAGAGGCTGCAAGCCCTTCACAGGGGTTTGGAGCCCTCAGCACAGGCTGGGTCCCACCTCCAGGCGACTCCTTCCCTCCCAGACACAACACCCCAGGGAAGTCCTACAGAGCTGGGCACTAGAGGGAGGCGTCCCCTTGCCTCTTCAGGCCATTCTAAATCCCATTCAGCTGTTGAAATAGCACTGCTTTGATGAACAAACACTGGTCCTCTGACAGCTTTTTACTTTTGACTAAAGAAACTGGAGATCTCTGAGCATCTGTGGTGTGAGGATTCTGAACACACCTTGGGCTGCAGGCTCCAGTTGCATTTGTTGCTGCACGTCCCCTCAAAATCTGCCATATGACAAGAGCAAAACAACATCCTTCAGACTGAAATCGGAGAAAATCTAAAAGTCCCAATCTAAAGTGAGAAAATATTTTGCAGATGGTTGCTCTGTTTCTTCCTATCACCTGGAGGCAGCTCCACACCTTAGTCATGGGTTCACGATCATGTTAACCTCTTTAGTGGGACCCCAATTGCTCTGCTGCACTTTAAAACTCCACAACACTGTAAAGAAACAGAAAAGCAGGAACTTCATCCCTTGCTTTTGTTTTAGTGAAACTCTAATAGCACAGGAAAATGATTACACAATTTAACGACAAAAGGCACCGTGGCTTCAAAGCACACCACCCCAATATCCTCAGTGAGGGTAGATGCTGTCTTAAAATCAATCACGCTTAAATCTCTTCAGAGTCTCAAAAACGCTCCAGAAGCACTGACTGTCCTACAGTCCTTGCACAGGAGGAACCCAGCAGTGGTCTGAGGACACCTGGTGCCCCACGTGATTTCTCAGGCGAATACATTCTCTTTGAGAAGCACAATCATCCCATACCAAGGCAGAGTTTTGCTATAGATTGAAACTAAACACGATCTCCTTTACACTGCTTTAATAGATGAAGAGTGCTAATGAACCTGGCTGTGACAATCGAGAGCCTCTCTGCAGTGTGCTGACCACAAGCAGAGAGGAGCTCTCTGGCTGCCTGCTGAGCAGTGAGTTTGTGCATCAGCCACACAGGTCCCTTGGCTCATGCCATGAGGGCACGAAGAGTTGTGTGGCCCCTTCTCTGTACCTGTGGTTCTTGTGCAGTAAAAAAAACCCCAACCAACCAAAACCCAAAACTCCCCCTAAACCTTCTCTGTTTAGCATACTTTTTTTGTCAGATGGTTGGCAGAAACTATCTGATGGTCTGAAAAAAAGCAAAAAGGTACTGTCACAGCTGAGGAGAGTAATTCCTTCTGTACATTTTCACCTACTCCATGAAGGAGAAGATGGTGCTGGCAAAAGAAAAGACTTTTTTTTTTTTTCCCCTCTCAGTTTTCCCACTTCATTCTTACCTTTCCTGAGACTTTGGGGACCCAACAAGGCTGAAAAGATAAGACTGTGCCATGTAGGGCAGTGGGACTGGAAAAGTGTCTCAGCAAGGAGGATAACTCAATCCTGGTGGTCCCACTATTGCTCTTCAGGCTTCTCCTGTGGCCATAGGGAAAGCCTCAGGCGCTGGGAGACCCAGGTCTGTCTGTAGCTCCTCTTCCAACCAGGCAGAGGTTTAGGAGAAACTCTCACATCTTGCCCAACCACAGCTCCGAGGATGCTCGTGTAGCAGGTAGAGGCGCATTACCAGCTTTGGTATTGTGTGGTATTAAGGCTTTATAACTGGGCATGTCTCTCATAACACAGGTGTCTCTAATGGGTGCAGCAAAACACGGCAGCATCTCCAGACCTCCTGGTCTTAATTTTTTCCTTATGTGCATCCATGTGATTAGATGAATATCTAGTAATTTCTTTAAGAAAAAGAGTTGTAGTCCCTTGTGACTAAGGGAATTATCTTAAAATGTGCTATGCAAGCATTTCAAAGCTCAAACCCAAAATGCAAATAGAAAGGACTCCCACATGTGCATGGAGAGGGAAGGAAAATATTTGTAAGATACATATGCACATCTTACACAGACATACACTCCATATGTATTATAATACATATATATATGCATACACGTTAATCTTTGTTTCAGACAAAACTTCTTATGGGGAGAGAGCAGACTCAGGTTTTGGAAGGGAAGGATTTATGACATAGAATTCAGGGCTTTTCAACAGTATATTTTTTCCCAGCACTCCTTGTATGATCCTGGTCAAACTTTCGCCAGTCAGGTCCTCAGTTTCTCCTTCTCCTTGCTTAAGAGTTAATGTTCATTCAGAGCTTTGACTTAGAGAATCACAGAATGGTCGAGATTGGAAAGGACCATTAGAGATCATCTAGTCCAACCCGCCATGACCCTTGGGGAAGGCATGATGTGCAAAGCAAAGGCAATTTCTTGTTCGCTCCATCCTGTTCTCCCAGGTTTTCCTAGTGAGTGACACTCCCTGCAAGGCCCAGCACTGCCCAAAGACAAATTAAGATATCCATAAACTGTTGTGAATATCGTGGCCAAGGACCCATCAGAAAACCAGGGTGGGAATGGAGTGAAACCAGAGCTCATCCTTGCATTGAAGCTCACCAAAGGGAAGAAGTCATTTCTGCAGCATTGTGAACATTGGGAAATGCCGCTGTTCCATCCAGTCTGAGCTGCTGTAATGTGGAAAGTGTGAGTAAAATGTGAGTGTGTGAAATGGGGACGATATAAACCAGTAGCCCAAGTGGAGCGAGGAGGTGCTGGATAAAATACCCCCAAACCCACATATCCTTTGGCAGGAGCATCTCACCAGGCAACAGAGATAACTGCCACTAATACCTGGCAGGAGCCCCAGGCGTGCAGATCCTTTCCCTAGCTCCCCAGCAGCTTCTTTCCACAGTAGGTGCCCAAGGACTTCCTCTTTACCAGAGCCTTGGTCTCACGGGGTCCCAGAGATACACAGCCAAAGACTGTCTTCTCTTTCCCTCCTTATTTCGGTGTGTCTAGCTGGCAGCAGATGGTCTTATCTCCCAGCCTTGCTTTTCCATGACTAGCCTAGCCTCTCCTCTCCTACCACCAACTTGGGAGAAGCAGGTTGTAGCCTCAGAAGCAAGACCAGGCATAAACCCACTGGCTGAGCTTGCCAACCTTCGTAGACTACATTGAAATGAACCTCTTTTCTGTAGATTGTTCTGTTTCTGGCTGGACATACAGCATCAGCCTGAACTTGGACTGAACTGAAAATGAGCGACCCCATGTCCCTCAAGAAGGAGTGTCTGGCTGAATGGACCCATACCAACACCTTCATTAGGACAGCTGTGTGACAAGGACCTGGGAATAGTGACACCCATACACTCAGCTCTGCCCCACCCCCTCCATGTGGCATGTAAAGAGTCGGGAGAGAGCTCAAGAAGGGAAAGATCATAGAAAAAGATGGGCAAGAAGAAAGCATAGTTGTATCTAGTTTGGTTTCTTGCTCCAGAAAAGCCTACAAGTTAAGCTGAACATGATATAAACATGGGAAAGAAGTCAATGGGCATGAGGATAAGGGGAATAATTTGGTTTCTTGGAACTGTGGGCACTGATGGGCTTGTTGGGTTGTTTTAACCAACGGCAATATGAGTGATTAAGTCTGTATCCTGAGGATGCCACCCCCAATCCACTGGGGATGGTGCATGTACTTGCTTGGCCAGGAGGCACTTTGCTCCCATGGCTCCTGCTGGTGTCCTGGGGCCTATTCAAACCCAGCTCAGATCTTGATACGAGCCACCAGCCATGCATTCCACAGAGGTGGGTGGAGCTGATGAACAGCTGGAAGGCAGCAGGTAGAAATGTTGATGGCATTTGCGTAGCATAATGCTGTTTGATTTAGGAGTGGCTAAAGCAAACTGCTGATGGTTTTGCTTTTCAGCAAAATTTTCACAAACTGTCCAGGCTGGCTCACAGATCACCAGAGCAACCTGGAAATTTGCAGGAGTCAGTGTATGTGCTTCAAAAGACAAAAAAAATCCTGTGACCTTTGCAAGAGGTCTGGCTTGTCTTAGTGCATCCCTTGGCAAACTCCAGGACAGAGACTGGGATGTCCTGCCAAGTTGCAGCTGGAGTGAATACGTTCTGCATGGGAGTTCAGAAGAACTGCACCAAGTTTATTGCCTCTCCTCTTTGCTAACCTATCCACTGTTGTTTAAAATAACCTGGCTCATTTCCTAGCTTTTCACAGGAATTTCCTCCACTGAGATGCCCTGGAGCAGAAGGGTACTGGGAATCACCTCCCTTAGGTGCCCCTCCTGTTGACCTGTTGTTACTCCCAGCAGTGATAACTTTAGTGGCTGTAATGCAACATGAAAAGTAGAGATCAGCTACAGATTATCACCTCCACCTCCATGCTTCAGGCAAATGGACCAGAGCAAAAGGGCTTTAAACTTAGGTACTGGAAAAGAGGGAACAAGAGGAGAAAGTCAAACAGAAGCTGCTCCATGCCTCCTCCCAGCTGCTTCTCCACGTCTGAACTTCTCATTTCCCTTTCTGTTTTAAACACGTAATTATTTTTTTCCCTTTGGATTTAGCGTATTTACTTGTACTAGGGCATAACACCCAAATCTGAATATTGTTGACCTAATTGTCTTAAAGAGAAGCGGCCAATTCAATATGTTAAGGAAATAAATCTGTTATAAATACTTTTATGGATAACACTATTTCCCAAACTGATATATGTACCAGCATAGAGATGTTCCAGTTCATTGTTATGCACATATTAATATAATTTTCAAAAAACACGTATTTATTCCCCACAAAGCCATTGTCAAGTTAATCATTCTTTGGCAGACACAAAGTTCTCAACATTAGGATGATTATTCTTATGATCCATATTGTGGTTGCTCATACAATGTCCAGGCCCAGGCTAATCCTTCCATGCAGACAGCGAAAGGATGGTCCCTGCCTGAAAGAGCTTACAGTCTTGGAAATATTCCTCTTCCATTAAAAAAAAAAAAAAAAAAAAAAGACTGTGGCCAGTGAGAAATCTACTTTTGAAGTGTCTTCAAAAGGAATGTTGGGGCCAGTAGCCACCCCAAACAGAATAGGCAGGAGGCCTGAAGCATCACTGTGCATGAGGAGTCAGGAGAACATCTTAAAAGGTTCTTCTTCCTTGTCCTCCTCATGGCTCTGTGACCCATTTGGGCAGCCGGCCTCTCCAACAGGTCTCAGCAACCTCTTTCGAGGACAGGATCCTGCTGATCCTGCTTGATGTCCTCTGCAAACATCCTCAGAGTTCTCTTTCTCTGCTTGACAGCAAGCAGGTGGGTCCTCAACAGATCATCAATGCATCAGACACATCTTTAGAAGGCCCAAAGGATGAAGGATCTCAGGGATCCAGGTCAAATAGTAACAAACATAAAGCCCAACAGAGATCCTGGGTGGAAATTCTAGCTTAATACAAATCAAATCCCATCCCTCAAAGGAAGAAACCCAGTTAATAGCACAGAGGTGGCCAGGACCTCTCCAGTGATTGTGGAGCAGCAGCTACAATGGAGCTGCTGGTTTTGGGAATCCCAGGACCCTGGTCACCCAAGGCTATGGAGACTTTCACGGTCTTGGCTTTTTACTTCCTTCCCAAGGGAAGAATTAAATTGAAACCAGCCTCAGCTAGCTGTTACCAGCAACATGGACTGCTGACAGCCTTGTCAGAACTGCCTCCTCCAGTCCTCTCCAAAGCCCTGATCCCACTTTTGCCTTTCATGGGCTGCTCCCCTGCCCACTGGCTTCCTCAGCGTGGCTTTGACCATGGGGTAAGAAAAAGACTGAAAAACTGTAAGAGCAACTGTTTCCACTTAGTGCAGGCACAGAGACCTTTGATGCAGAGTTGGATGCCTGTCCAGCAAGGCTGTGACACCAAACAAGTCAGATGTGTGGTCCTAGTAATCCAGGAAGCCACCTCTGGTGAGACCACCTAAAAAAGAAGCACCAAATCCCCATGGGGAGGCAGCGGTACACCAATGGTTTGGGCTGTGAGAAGTTCTCCCTACAGTCTCTTTTGAGAGCAGATGAATTCAGCAGTTTAAATCAAATCCTTATTGAAAAGGGGGAAAAAAATCCAACTGGCAGTCATTAGTATAGCAGGACTGAAAAATGCCATCTTAAGGCAAGTCATGCAGTTGGTGGGATTAAAAAGTCCCAGAAGAAGCACAAATAATGACAATCAGGCTTTTCACATACATGGTGCCTTCCAGCCAAAACACTTCACAGACTTTCAGGCTGGTTCTTTGTCCCATAATGTGCCAGCAAAAGTGGCCAAGATATAAAAAAAAGGAATAAAAGAGCGGGGGAACTGAACCAGCAGGTTCATCAGACTGAAGGACAAGCTGAGGATGGTCTAGCAGTAGGAAAGAATTGTGGACATCAGCTAACAACTATTCCTTTTGCTGAAGTGGTAATGACCTGTGTAGCGGCATTGAAGGTTTAGCTTCAAACACCAACAGCCACCCTTGTTCCTGGTTTGGGGAAACCTTCCAGATGAGCATTTGAACAAAGTAACCTCTTCAGTTGCTCTTCACCCTTCCCTAGTGAAAAGCTTGTGTGATCAGAGAGGTGATGGTCCCCCGGTCCACCCAGTTCTGCAGCTGCAGAAATAAAGGCTATCACCTCCAGCAACAAAAACTTGCTGGAGATGAACTCCACCTCTGTCAGTTATATCCAGGATATTTTCTGAGGCACCTACGTAAGCCAGCCCAAAGAATCAGATTTGCAGGAATCAAAGCCCCAGAACGTGCAGATCTTCCAGTTCTCCCTGTTTTCCAATAAGCATTGGTTTTAAAAAAATTATTACGAGTCACAAAACCTAAGCTCCCAAGCAGACCTCACCAGTGCATCCAGCACAATTAATTCTTCTGGTCTGGCAAAGGGAAAAATTCAAGCCCTTCTATTCCAGGCAGCAGAGGTAACTCAGACACAGGTCTCTTAGGATGCTTCAGAGCAGCAGAAGCAAAATGTAAGTTGAGTTCAATGACAGGTTCATGCAAATGCACACACATAAAAAAATATCATCTGGGTACAGCTTTGATGGAGCCTTGGGCGAGGACTGGCTTTATTCTTGCAGTGAGTGAATCAGTGCAAATTATAACACTTTTTTCTCATGCCTCAAGCTTCTGGTCAGATCCATGCTGTCTTCTGCGAGGACACAGATCCTGCAAAATCCCTGGAGGATGCAAAACCAGCAAAGCTGGTGTCCATGAGCACAATCCGATTTTCTGCAAATGGTTTCCTTATACACCATGCTGTCATTTTTCATCATTAAAATCTCCCCCAGGAAGATTTTTAGGAAGCGCTGCATTTGTCTGAGATTCTCCCTTTGGCTGCTGGTATCAGGAAGCAGCTTGAAATGAAAGAGACGGAGGCAAGGTTGGTAGAGGCGATAACACCTTTTATTAAACTGACAGAAAGGGGGGGGGGGGGGGGAAGGAAAAACCCCAAGTAAGTTGAAACAGAAGTTGACAGACCTGAGAAAGCCTTGTGTGACCTAATAAAAAGTACTGTCTCTCTTTAAAAACATGGACTTACATCTCTGGACAATCATGTCCATGGCAATTTTGCCACCATAACGGAACAAAGACAAAGTGATGAGTGGCCTGAAGGCAAATTTGAAAGCAATGGTGAACTCAGAAACACATAGAATAAAACCAAGGAGACTCTGCAGGCCTGTGGTCCAGATCTGGGAAGGTTGTTTAGGCTCACTGTGATCTGATCCTCTACATTTAAAAAATGAACACAGACATCCTTGTGAGTGTTTCGATGCTGTGAGAAACAGTTCCATTACCACTAAATCTGTGCTGCTCTCCACGTTTGATATTTGGTGGATACAAGACACTAGAAAACATCATGCAAAGATACTAATCAAATACTTACGGCCAATAGAAAAGAACAGCTCAGGCTCAGGCAGACATTCAAGTTTGGTTTTATTTACCTTGCACAAATGACTCAGTGCCCAGAGATTGTATGGGCAAAGAAGAAAACGCCACCACCTTGGACAGAGTGTAGACACCCTGATCTGTTATCGAGGGGTTTGACAAATGGGATCAATGAGATGGTTTGGGATCAACCGTGCTTGAAAACAGGACTGCACAGAGGCCAAAAAGCTGTGAAAATGCTTACTGCTTTTGATACAAATGGTTTGCGAGGCAGAGGGAGTCACGCAGGCTCACGTAGGGCTCCTCAGATGTGCTCTGGGTGCTGGGCCTCCTTTGGAAAGGATTATTTGGCTTTTAGTCACCGCACAGATAGAATTACAGGAGGTGTGGGCTGGCAGCCAGCCCAAGTCCACCCTGCACCTTGCTGGGTGCCAGAAAACTAATGAGCAAATGCTTCCGCTTCCAGGCTGTTCCCTCCCCTCTCCCTACAACCTGCAACCTGTACCAGTGCTGTGCCTGGAGCAAACTGGATCCTCTGGGGCAGCCGCTGGGCTGGGAGCTTGGAAAAAAACTGACCCAAGGAAGAAAAACCAAGTGAAAGAGGACTGGAGCACAGCAGGGAGCCATCCTGTGTGTGGGGCAGGACCTGGGCACTGAGCAGCAGGTTTCCCACACCGCTGAGCCATCAGCTCCCGGGGGAAGATGAGCATTGCGTCGGAGCACAAGCCCCTTGGGAAGCAGGTCACCGGCAGCCTGCACACAGTGAGTAAGGTACGGGCTCGAGGGCACAGTTTCCTCCTGCGGGATCAAAGCATCCCCTTTGGGCTACATTAGAGTGTTTTTTTCCTGCCATCTGTTATTCTGAAGACACCTGGGCTTGCCAGATACGTGGCCAAGAACAGGACTCTAGGTGAAAAGAGCTGTGTCTGTCTGGCCTGTTTGCACCAGTTTGCTTACAGAAGGGCCATGGCCCTTGCAGACATACAAGATCTGGCAACAGCAAGTAACTGGAGTGGTTCTTTTTCTCCTTTGACAAGAAGTGGAGTTAATTTAATGGGAACTTTAATTTTTCAGATCCCTAAATAAAAACATATTTGAGGTTTGGGCATTTTCAACAGTTCTTAGAATCTCTAATGATACAAAAGCTGCCCTGTGTTGTAGATGTGCAGAATCATCAGGTAGAAGTAGTTTTTCTAGCTCTAACAAAAATTAATGGCAATCTCAAACAAGCAGCATATTACTAGGCAGAAATCAGTGACAAGATCAGATGACATTTTCCTTTTCCCCTCCTCTGCCCTCGGCCTATTGCTAACCAGTTTGCCTTCTCTGTTGTAGCCTTACAGCCTCTCCCCCAGGCCTCTCTGTCTTTAAAGAATCCAACCTTCCTGTGTTGCACTTTTCAGGTGTAGGTTGCAAAATGCTTCATCTAGCATTTGCAGATTAATAAATTGGGGCACAAAGAGGTAGAATGACTTTCCTAAGCATCACCTCGCTGGCTAATTACAGAGCTGGGAATCAGCTGGTGCCAGTATTCCCAGTCCACTGGGAACCAGTTCGGTCTCAGGCCAAAACCATTAACAAGACCTGAAAACATATTGTGTATTGGGCTACCGTATTCATGAAGAACAATTTATCCATTTGTATTAGTGAGAAACGGCATGAAACATCTGACCTGCTACCTGAAAAAGGAGCAAAGGCTCAAAAGCAGGAGATCCTCCTGTTAAATGGTGCCTGTCAGGGAAAGCTGTTGCTATCACTTGGGCTAAAGGAAATTTCCTGACTGAGAGGCTTTACTACTGAAACAGCTTTGGGCCATGTTCTTCGGTGGGTAGAAATCACAAGATAGTCTCAGACAGAATAATTTTTATGTCTCCTTGGTCCTGGTGTAAATGATTGCCCTTGAGATGAAGCCACCCACACTAGAGCAAAGCAATATTCCAGCTGGGTCTTTGACCTGAATCTTCTGCTGCTTCCCTGGCCTGTCTAGGTTGTGAGCAAATTTCTGCTAAATCTGATCACTTGCTACTGTCTAAAGGGCAAGTCTCCCCCTGTTCCAGGTTCTGTTCCTAGTCCCTTCCTTTTGCCTGCTCTGGTGCTCATTAAATCCTCTGTAAGCCAATTCAGCTCGGTAAGATGAAAACGTAGCAGAGCTGGCACAAGGCGAGCAACAGAAGCAGGTAGGTAGGTAAAGGGGAGACGGCAGCAGGAGCTCCCCCTTCTCTTGGCACAAGCTGTGAGATTAGCTGACATTATCCAGTGGGTCTGTACCTGTGGGATCCAGCTTAGCACTTAAGTACACACTTTGCTCAAGGCATGTGACTAGCAGCACTGAAGCAGATCCTTGTGTGATTGGATCCAACAAAGAGCAGGTCAGCTCCTGGAAAAAAAAGGCTGTTTATTGACTTACGCCTTCCCAGTGGCAGGTCTGGTCCTGGCCAGGCATGTGACTTGCATTACATCAGTGACGGCAGGAGGGAAAAAAGCTGCCTCCTTTCTTCTCTCTCCTTTTCCTCTACCAAGTACTATAAAAAATGACAGAGTGCAAAGGGAGGTTGTTAAAACTCTTCAGTGCTGAACCATCAGGAAGGTCAGACTGGACACCAGGTCCAGCTTTCCAGGCATTCAGGTCTCCTCCAGTGTGTTTCATATAGCAGTGGTGTTAATGAATGGTGAAATAAACTAAATCCAAACAAAAATCTAAATTTTATAGTCTTTCTTCTTACATCATGTCAGTTGCATGAATTATTTCCTTTACTTCCTAGCTAAAGCTACCATACATTTTTAAAGTGCTTTGCTAAACAGCTTCTGACCTCCAGCTTTGACATGCTGGATTTGTGTGTCTTACTGCAATGTTTATAACTACCCCCCCCCCAGACGAGTGGAAGCCAATTCCACCCATTTCTAAAGTTTCAAAGAGCTTTAGTTCCTCCTTTGAAGAGACAACACCAGCTCAGGTGAGAAAAATGTAGTTGCACAGCTTTGAGCTCTATCCTTCTCACGTGGGCAGGATGAGAGCTCACAGACAGCTCCCGCTGGAAGAAGGGCCAACGGGGACGATGCCCATGTGGGACTTAGGAGATTGACGTTGAATCCTGTAGTCACTGACAGCTTCCTGGGCAGGGTCCTTCTTGTCCCTCTTCCCCACTGGCAAAATGACACTTCATTACATCCCAAAGATGTGGTGAGGATTTAGCCTTTCAGAAATGTCCAAGTTTCTGCAGCTCTGTTGTGAGGGCTGTTTAAACATCCTGCATCTGCTTTTAGCAGTAATTGGGGTGAATGTGTCCCATCTGATCCCCAAGAGATAGGAGCTCATACCGCTCTTCACACTGCCATTCCAATTTCCAGCCCCAAATGCCTTTTTTTCCCCTTGACACTTCCATGTTGGCAGCCTCAGACAGCTAACACACATGGCTTTTTTTCCCCTTGTGATACTTGCAGTTGTCACCAATCGTGGAGTTAAATGTTGGCGGGGAGATGTACACAACAACACTGAGCACCTTAAAGAAACATCCTGGCTCCAAGCTGGCAGAGATGTTCACTGGCCAGCCCAAACTCAGGACAGACTCTGAAGGGAGATTCTTCATCGACAGGCCAGGCACCTATTTCAAATACATCTTGGAGTACCTGCGCAGTAACCAAGTGCCCACCCAGTGCATCCAGGATGTCTACAGGGAGGCGTTATTCTATGACATTGAACCTCTAATCAAGCAGCTGGAGGACTCCCCACAGATCTTCGGGGAGCTTGTGGCGAGGAAGCAGTTTCTGGCTCGTGTGCCCAGCTACAGTGAGAACATCGAACTGATGATCCGCATCGCGAGGGCAGAAGCGGTTGCATCCCGCCGGTCCAGCGTCATCGTGTGCGTGGTCAGAACTGAGGAGGACGCGGCCAGATGTCAGGATGCCTTGAACAGCTTGGACATGGATAAAAAATCCGTGGTGAAGTTTGGCCCCTGGAAGGCAGCGCCAAGCATTTCTGATCTGCTGGACTGCATTCAAATGGATGTTGAAGCCAAAGGGTATAAAATATCCTTCCAGCCCCACATTGCTGAAAAAGGTTTTCGTTTCAAATCGCATGACTTCTTCTACAAGTTCCTGTTCACCTGGTGGTAGCAAAGTGCCACTGTCGATGGGGAATGGAAGAAAGCAATTATTAAAACAGTTTAACTTGGATTGTGGAAACTAAGCCATGGACTGCCAGAGGGACAGGAAGAAATGCGTGGGCCAATGGAAGGAACTTCTTTGGTCATTTGCCAAATTAAAGAGCACTTAAGACCCACTGTTTACTTGGGCTTTAGGGGATAACTGTATGATTTAAAAGGTATCAGGAAAAGGAGGAATTTCAGTCTTTCAGCATTGCTGAGTATTAGGTAGGTTCAGAGAGCCAGTTCTGAGAGTTGAGCCAACCTCACCCAGCCTAAGAGAAACGAATAATCCCAAATAAATCTTGTGCAGATGTGGAGTTGGTCTCTCAGTGTAAACGGGAACAGGTCACACATGTGTAATTCCCAATGGAAACACTGAAAGCTGCATTAACACATGCTCAAATTAAATTTGGATCCTTAATGAGAAGGGAAAAGCTCTTCTTCTCACTACTTTCCACACTAGAGCCTAGGTTAAAAAGGATTCACTGTCCCATGCTCTCTTCTTGTTCCTCCAGTAGACAACCTACTCTCTAGCCAATGTATTTATTACCATTATTTATTATTTATTCTGAAGGAAAGACAGAGAACCTCAGCTATGGTCCAGGATCAAAAAAAGGCAAAACCACCATCGCTCATGTGAGGAGTTTATAATCTAAGGGCATGCACTCCTCTCTCAGGCCACACTACTTTAATCTTTTCCTTATGACATTCATTATTGTTATGATACTATTTCTAAATATATAAGCTTCTGGAAGAGTAGGGAAAACCCACTGTGATTTGATGGGAAAGAAGAGCTACTGAAGCAATAGCCTGGGACCTCAGTGCAAATCCTCCCTTACAGAACATGACTTGGGTGCTACATTGCGTTTTAAAAATCTTAGTATTTAAAAGTGTATTTTTATACTGGAGGTGGCTGTTAGCTTGATTTTAATCACTTTGAAAATCATAATGGCTAATTTGATTATGATCATATTTCCTTCTCAGAAGATGGATTTCTTCCAGTTAAGGACAATAATCGTGGGGATGTTAAATAAACAACTTTTAAAAACTCTTTGAATGATACAGAAGCGCTTTATTTTCTGACATCTTCCTCCTAAAATCCCCAAATTCTAAAGGCTTGAAGTTTTGCCTTTTTGCTAATGGTTTTGGATCATTCCTGCTTAAGCTTGGTTTCAGATGTGCTCATCCTAGCACAGATTTCCCCCCAGTGAGCACCAGGACTCACACCACTGACCTCAGGGCAGTTCTGCTGTAGGGGCAAGGGGACATTTCGAGACCTTTCAAATTTAGAAACTTGGTAAGAACGGACACAGTCAGTGTCTGAGAGGACAAAAAGGTTTAGAAAATAGGATCTGTGATCACCGCTTTGATCGTAACCAAGTGGTTAGTGATGCTTAGCCTGGAAGAAGAGAGATTGAGGCAGCCTCCCAACAGACAAAAGGTCACTTTAGAGATCTGTTACTCTCTGTATATACTAAAAGTGAAAGAACTGGTTTACGTTGCAACAAAGGAGATGAGAATGGGATATTGGAAGAAAAAGATCTGATTATAGGGTAGTTAAAGCCTCAAACCAACCAACCTAAGACTACAGGACTGCTGTCATGAGAAACTTTAATAGTTTTACCAGGGATGGTCTCATAGAACAGCCCAGGCTGGAAAGGACCTCAAAGGAAAGGTGGGAAAGGGAGCCTGGATGAGATTACCAAGCGCCCTGGTCCTGTCACATCTCAAAAACCCCCAGTGATGTGGACTCCGCCATGTCCCTGGGGAGGCTGTTCCAGTGAACGACGGTTCTCACTACAAAAAATTTATTTCTTATATTGAGAAGAAAATTCTTCCAGTGCACCTGGTATCCATTGCCCGTCTTCTCCACATAGCTCCCTGCAAAGAGAGAGATGCTGTTGCCTTTGTGCATGGCCTTTAAGTACATTTGTCCTCACAGGGCAGGTTCTCCAGACCTTTGGCCACCTCCTTGGCCCTCCTTCGGCCCCTTCCCAAGTCACGTTGTCCCCAAGACACAACCAAACTGTGGCCACCGCTGGCTACCTCCAGCCACACAGCGTCACAGACTTAACTGTTGCCTGTGACCCCTGTCAGCAAACCAGACAGAAGTCTGTCAAGGGGCTCCTCAGTGTTGGGGCCTCCTTCCCCCGCCGCCAACCCCCCCCCCCCCCCCAAAGGAGACGTCTGAAGGCCGTGCTAAGATTTCATGTATATCTAACACAAGTTTGCCTGGAAATGTCAAGCCATGTTATTTAGATTTTGGTCTTTATATGGTCAAACATCAAATACCAGCGAAACCGTAAGTATTTTTACGGGAAAACTGAGCCGCGCTGACACGGAGGCAGCGTTTCGCTGTGGCGCGAGCGACGCCGCCGCCATGTCACTCCCGCCTTGCCATGGCAACGAGAGACCGCCCCCTCCAGGGCCCGACCGCCTGACCATAGAGCGCGGCCTCCAGCTGGGAAGAGAGGACGCTTCTTCTGCCTTCTCCCTGTGGGCGGCTCTGTGGTCTCTTTTCCCAGTTGCGC
Source organism: Falco naumanni (assembly GCF_017639655.2). Lineage (NCBI taxonomy): Eukaryota > Metazoa > Chordata > Aves > Falconiformes > Falconidae > Falco > Falco naumanni. The sequence continues at coordinate 5,458,084 of NC_054055.1, read as the reverse complement.
GTACGGCGGCCGCCGAGGGTCAGGCGGCGGTATGGCGGCGCACCTAAAGAAGCGGGTGTACGAGGAGTTCACCAAGGTGGTCCAGGTAACGCAGCGCTACTGGGCCAGGTCGGGCCGAGCGGAGAGGGGGGGACAGTCCTGAACTCTGCCGTGCGGCAGAGTGGCGCCGGCGGAGCTGCTGTAAGAGCTGCCGGGCCAGCACGGGGCCCGGCCCGGGACCGCCGCCCGCCCGGCTCGGGGCCCGGCCCGTGAGGGGCTGGGGAGGAGCAGGACGGGCTGGCCGCGGGTTTAAGGAGGCCAGAGCTGCATGGAGGGAAGGGGGCTGCCTCGGGGTGCGTGCGGGAGGAGGGGAGCGCTCCCCTCAGGGCAGGAAGAGAGCGACATGGGCAGGATGCAGCTTCCCCCGGCCTGGCAGCGAGTTTTTCGGCTGCTGCAGGCTTGGGCGTGTGTGGGAGAAGTGTTGGTCCTGGGTTGGTTGTCTGGGGTTGGAAGGGGCAGCGTTTGCCCCGGGCTGGGGTGGGGGGAGGCAGTGTTTTCTGGGAGCAGAGGCTACCTGGGCAGGACTGGAGCAGCCCCAGGGCGCTGAGGGTGTGTTCCTTCCTAAGACAGGTGAGGGAGAGGCCAGTGACTGCTGTGGGGCACAGGAGCTTCCTCAGTCTTGGTGCTGAGGCAGTGTTAGCTCAGGGATGGAGTGGTACAGGATTTTCCCAGTGTTTCTGAACCATGTCTTTCTGCCCACAGCAGCAGCATGAGGACCTGTCCACTAAGAAATTGCGGCTGACCAAGCCTAGCAAGTCAGCAGCGCTCCATGTTGACCTGTGCAAAGCCACCTCGCCTGCGGATGCCTTGCAGTACCTGCTCCAGTTTGCCAGGAAGCCCGTGGAAGTGGAGAGTGTGGAAGGGGTTGTCCGGATCCTGCTGGAGCATTATTACAAGGTGGTGAAGCTGGGAGCCAAGCATGCATCCAGAATGCTCCTTCTGGTCTTGTTTTCTTGGTGTTAGATATGGAATAGGGAGTCACAGGCTCTTGTGTTGCTGACTCAGTTGCCAGCAGCCTGGGCTGTTGGATGCCCTGTGAGGAGACTGACTATAGTTCTTTACCCAAATGATTTCTGGTCATGTTACTTGTCCCTTTGATGATGGTTTCGGAGCCTGTGACAAGGATGTGACAGTAATCCCTGCTGAAGGCCTGTGTGATTAGTCTTAAATTACCTTAACAAGGGACAAAGACATAACAAGAAGTTTTCCAGGGAGCCCAGCTGTCCAAAGCTGGCTCAACTTTATCTGAATTGTTCCTGGTATTTCCTTACCTTGCTCTTAATTTCCTCTGGCAGTGGAGAAACATTTTAGCTATTGCTTATGCTATGAACAAAGCATTTTAAAAACGATGTTTCTGAAAAACTTCTCAACAAAAAAGTCTTAACAGCAGAATAACAAATAAATAACAAAAGTAACATATGCTTTGTAGTATCCAGATATTGATCCTTCACTTGATAAAACTTTATTGCATCCGACAAACTGCACTGTAGGCTGAAATATTTTTCACAGATGTCCTTGTGCTATTCTGTCTTCCTGTTTACAATTGAGTCTGTTTTGCTTTGAACTTAAACTAAAAGTCTAAGCTGCATTTTATCTATTTCTGTCTTTTGTTTGCTTTGGCTTGTGTGTTGAGGCTGTTGTACTTTTTTTTTGATGGGAACTTACCTACTTGTGAAGAAAACTGTCTTTCCCGATCAAATATCACAGGTTATTTGTGTTTGAAGTTTGTGTTGTAGCCTGTATTAGAACAGAGACTCTTAAATCTACACATGAGGTCACATTTTCAAGTGCACAGTCTATTACAGAAACCAGCATTTAAAAAGTATTGCAGTCCTGTAGCTGACCTTATTTTACTTAAGGACAAAATTTTCTGAAGACCTGGTTTCTTGGTATCTTCAGAAAACTTGCACTTGAACTAGTCTTTCAGAAACTGAAGACTGAAAGCTGTAACTGTGGTGGAAGTTGTGTGATGATGTATTTGTTTGTAGTGTCATTGCAGCCTCCTCTTCCTTCATCCCTTTATATTAGTATAGGACAGTCCCCAAACAGTTCTGATGGCCTCTGAAGTGGATCAGAAAAACAATGTGACTTTTTTTCTCCATTTTCCCACTCCTAGTTCCCATGGCTGAGCAGCTGAGCAGGGGGCATGTTGCGATGTGTGTGGGGAAGCCGGGGAACAGGATACTGTAAACTGGTGTTGCTATTGGCAGCAATGTGTCCTCAAACGTGGCCTGAGGTGATGCTGAAAGTCCAGATTCCTGAGAGTGATCAGGATGAGTGGTTAGAGGCACCTTCACTTCCTGGTGTTTTGGTTGTGGAGACGGCGATCGGACCCACAAACTACAAGGATAACTCTGTATAACTTCCTGCTCACAAACTGTTAGAAGGAGGGAAAAAATGCCCACTGGGGTGGGAGGCTGCTTGTAACTCAATAATAACGTTGCAGACATTCATAAGGCTATTAAAAGTGCCTTTGTAAATGTCCTTTTTGAAATCATTGATCTCTTCTGTATTCATGGAGGAGTATGAGTACATGAGTACCAAGAACATGAGTAATGAAGAGCAAACACCAAATGTGTAAACACCACAATACTGTGGAAATTCATGCATCCTGCCACTGATGTAAGTAGTCCAGTGACAGTAACTGTTGTTCAAGCACCTTGTTTCGATCCTGAAAAGAGGAAATACTTCTCAGCTCAGCTGAGAAAGAGATTACTCCTGTGGGTGTCACATTTGTCACTTGCAGTGTGTGACACCAAAGTCTGTCCTAAACACCACTGAAAGAGATAGAAGTTGTAACTGTAGTATTTTTGCACCTGTTGAAAGAGGTAATATTTGTAATTATAATATTTCAGCACTTCTGTGTTCAGCGTTGCACAATTGCTTGGTAAGATCTAAGTATGAAATCCAGACTTCTTTTTGTCTTCCTGTCCTGTATTGGATATCCCAGGCAGTATGATGAAAGAGAGCTTCCGGTTATGATCAGAAGTTTTGTGTGCACATCTGTAGAAGACTAAAAATAACTCTTCAAAATGCATGAAATTCTTAAATGAATTTAAAATTATAATAATTTCTGAAGCTTATTTATGTAATTATCAGCTGTGACAGCTTTTGCTATTGCTTAAATGACTAGATGTATGCAGCAAATATGCTTCTGTTTTATTTTAGTTTTTACCTTGCTGTGTTAAAATTCTTTCTTTTTTTTTCTGTCAGATTGGCAGGATTCCTGCCACCATTAAGAGAAAGTTCCGTAGCCCAGAGACCCTACTGCTTAGCAGAGGTCATGAGATCATCAGTCTCAGATAATCTCCTAAAATCCTTACATATGTTCATTAAAATCTTACAAAGATATTAACATGATCAACACTCAATCTGGTATCTTGAAAATCTGATTTATTTAAACTTTTACATTTTCAAACAATGTGAAGATAACTTTGAGGAATTATGAGTAAAAGAATCATTTTGAAATGTACTGGAAGCTGCCATGTAAATGTTCTGGCATGGTTAATTTTCTGTGGGGTTTCCTCTGGACTTATGGAGGAGGAAGTAGCATGACAGTAAAATTCAGACCTTGTGCTGAATTATATATAGGTCCTGCCTGTGCATAGTGTATTGTTTTTCAAACTGGAAAATGAACGAGAGTATCTGTCGTTTCCTTTCAGGAGAACGATGCCTCTGTAAGATTGAAGATAGCTTCCTTGCTGGGTTTGTTATCGAAGACTGCAGGATTTTCCCCAGACTGCATTATGGATGATGCCATTAACACACTTCAAAATGAGAGTAAGTCTTCCTTTTCAGGTGGTGCTTAAGATCGAGGCAGAATCACGCTGTCTTTAAGCATATAGGAGAGTGGCAAGGCCCTTACACTGAGCAACAGTTCCCAGTTATACACTTCAGATGTATTTATTTTCTGCTTTTGTGAATGGTGAAAGTCAATAACATGTTGGTGGTGGAATCACTGTTGCTGGAGGTATTTAAAAAACATGTAGATGCAATGCTTAGGGACATGGTTTAGTGGTAGAGTTGGCAGTGCTACGTTAATGGTTAGACTCTGTGATCTTAAAGGTCTTCTCCAACATAAACAAGTCTATGATTCTATGTTCTGAGGACGAGAAAAACACTTCTCAGACCTGCCTGCTGTATACCTTTGTTTTAAGAGTGTGCAAAGTTTGCTTTCGCTTCTTCATGTGAAAGCTGTGGCTTCTGAAGTGCTCTGTACTGGAGCATGGTCTTGCTTAGAGTGGAGTCTTGTTTGAAGAACAGGGTTTTTTTCTTACCATGCTGCAGGCCAGCTTATCAGCTAACACAAGGAGGCATTAGAGTATTAGCATTGGATTTGTAGTAGGTTGCCCTGTTTGTGGCTTCATTAAAGTCCATTTTTATTTTGTATCTTGTATTCACAGGTTTTATATGCTTTACTTGATGCAGTTTAATTTTATTTTCATGTCATTTATAGAATGACATAATGGTTTGGGTTGGAAGGGACCTTTAAAGCTCATCTTGTCCAACCTCCTGCTATGGGCAGGGACATTTTGTGCTGGATCAGGTGGGTCAAAGCCCCATCCAACCTGAACTTGAACGCTGCCAGGGATGGGGCATCCACAGCTTCTCTGGGCAACCTGTGCCAGTGCTTTGCCACCCTCATCTGAAAAATTTCTTCCTTATCTAAACCTACCCTCTTTCAGTTTAAAATCATTGCCTGTTGTCCTGTCACTACAGGCCTTGGTGAAAAAAAGCTCTCTTCGTCTTTCTTTTAAGCCCCCTTTAGTATTGAAAGGCCATGATAAGGTGCCCCTGGAGCCTTCTCTTCTCCAGGCTGAACAACAGCAACTCTCGCAGCCTTTCCTCATAAGAGAGGTGGTGTTCCAGCCTTCTGACCATTTTTGTGGCCTCTTCTAGAGCTACTCCAACCAGTCCATGTCTTTCCTGTACTGAGGAGCCCAGAGCTGGATACAGTACTGGAGGTGGGGTCTCAAGAAAGCAGAGCACCTCCCTCCACTTGCTGGCCACGCTGTTTTTGATACAGCCCAGGGTATGGTTGGATTTTTGGGCTGCAAGCACACGTTGCTGGCTCATGTCCAATATTTTATCCACCAGTACCCCCAAGTTCTTCTCCTCAGAGCTGCTCTCAATCCAGTCATCCCTCAGTTTGTACTGATACTGGAGATTGCCCCAACCCACGTGCAGGACCTTGCACTTGGCTTTGTTGAACTTCATGAGGTTTATACTGGCCCACTCCTGAAGCCTGTCAAGGTCCCCCTGGATGGCATCCTGTCCCAGGCGTGTCAGCCGCACCGCTCAGCTTGGTGTCATCCCCATACTTGCTCTGTGTGTGCTCAGTCCCACTGTCCCTGTCATTGATGAGGAATTGATGGAGCGTTGGTCCTTGGGTGACACCCCTTGTTACTGGTTTCCACTTGGACACTGGGCCATTGACTGACTCATCGGACACGGCCATCCAGCTAATTCCTTATCCATCTAACAGTCCATCTGTTTAAGCCACGCTGGTCCAATTTAGAGGTAAGAATGCTGTGGTGGGCTGGGTGAACAGGAGGCTAAATGTGAGCGAGCAGTGAAGGCTCACTGTGTACCAGGCTGTATCAACAGGAGCGTAGTCAGCAGGACAGGGATTATTCCCTTTTGCTTGGCACTGGTTAGACCAAATCTGGAACACCACGTCCAGTTTTGATCTCCCCAGTGCCAGATAAGGGCTGCTGAAGCTGAGTGAGTTCAGCAGAGGGCCATTGAGGTGGCCAAGAGCTGGAGTATGTGGTGTGCAAGTAGAAGCTGAGGGAGCTGGAGTTGAGAGGATGAGCGTAATTTATTTTATGTATGCTTTACTTGATGCAGTTTAATTTTATTTTAGTATCGTTTATAGAATGAAATAATGGTTTGGGTTGGAAGGGGCCTTTAAAGCTCATTTTGTCCAACCCCCCTGCTGTGGGCAGGGACGTTTTGCCCTGGCTCAGGTGAGTCAAAGCTCCATCCAACCTTGAGAGGTTTTCAGGATGACCTCTCAACCTGGACGAGACTGTGATTCTCTAGCCTGTGAGGAACTCAGTAGAGAGATGCGTGACCTTTTGCTGTTTTGTTTTGCAGAGTCTCACCAAGTCCTTGCTCAGCTGCTGGACACCCTGCTGGTGATCGGCACAAAGCTCACAGAGAATCCATCTGTCAGGATGAGACTGGTAGATGTGGCCTGCAAGGTAAGGCGGCCTCCTTGGGGCAGGAAACTTTTATCACTGCCTGAAGAATAAAGCGCGTGGTCAGTCTTTAAATTGTATTCATTTTTCTCAACAAACTTTTTATCTTTTAACTGCTAGGAATCTTAATATGATTTGTTGTTTTGAAGGGCTGAAAGAACGTTAAGAAGCCAGTTACGTCTGTTCTTCTCTTCTGTTCCACAGCATCTGACAGATTCTTCCCATGGTGTAAGAAATAAGTGTCTTCAGTTAATTGGCTGTCTTGGACCAGTGGAAAAAGGTGTTGCAAAAGAAGCTGAGACCCAGGCTGCTAAAGATGTCCAGAAGATAATAGGAGATCATTTTAATGACCAGGACCCTCGTGTAAGGACTGCAGCTATAAAAGCCATGGTAGGTGGTGTTGGTACAGTGGAATAAACTGTTTGGGGTTATATAAGGAAGCTGGTAGGAGCTGCAAACTAATACAAAGAAGTTTGCGTTAGAGATTATTTAATTATCTTAGTAAAGGTCAGTTTAGCGTATCAAAATTACCTGGAAAAATAATCTAGGTTTTGATAGATGAGAGTAATGTGAGATCTCAAAGGGTGTCTTACTGATTCATAATGATTTGTTTCAGCTGTAGCTGCAGAAGCTTTTTAGTTTGATTTTTCTGGGTGCATGTAGGCTCTTTCTTTTGGTGTCAAATCTGTATTTCTTGATTTAGCATTGGTTACCAGAATTACAATGAGCCACTAGTACTCCGACATGCAATAGATCGCTCTTGTGACAGGAAATCTATGTGATAAGTCCAGAAAGCATTTTGTTTTTAAACAACATTTGTGTTGTGCCCGATGGTCGCATTCATTAGCATTCTCTTAACTGTTCATGAGGTTACTGATTTTCATGTGGGCTGGAGTGTGAGAGCCCTTCAGAATTTTTTAGCTTTGCATAGATGCAAAGACCATGCACTTGAGAATTTTGCTTAAGGTGAGTTGCCTGTGAGTATATAGTTATAGAGAAATTTCTGTAGTACCCTTGGATTTTATAACAATATCCCATCTAATGTGATGGTCAACAAGGGTATTTGAATTAATGATATTAAACTCGAAAGAAAGGAGGTAGGTGTATTTGAGGAGGTCAGACTGCAGTTCTGTCTGTCTGGGATCTCCCTCTGCTGGAGGTTGAAAATGAAGGATGAGTGCATTCCATTCTGATTTTTGTTGGTACAATTATATTTTTTTTTTAATTGTTTGAGTGACTTTTACAATGACATTGAACCAAATCCATAGCAAGATTTACGACCTTGAATTTATAATTACAGCACAAAGACAACTGTCTTTCTGTTGTTTGAAGCACAGAAACATCCTGAATTAATTCAGTTTTAGGGTTCTTGATCATCGTTTGTCTCCCTGCTGTGTGTTTTTCTTTAATTTTGTCCCTGGCTTGTTGTACTTTGAAGAAATGGATACAGAGCAGCAACTGTTTCTTGTTGACTGTATTCAGCCAGATATTATCCCTTTGTTTGTAAGTCAAATTCCTGATGCTGCCTTATTCCCGATAGAAACAATGTTTAGTGGGACAGTTTTTGCTGTTCTTCTGGTTCAGTAATTGAAAGATTTACAGGGCATGAAAATTAATTGGCAGTGCTACTTCTGGGTCAATGTTTTGGGAATGATATTTTAATTATAGCAGCAATCAAGAAATGCAAACAACTAAGTTTACTCAAAGCAGAAAAAACAGTGGTGAAAACTTAAACCTATAGTTATACTTTCTTATGTGTTTGGTTTGTTTTTTTCCCTCCCTGTAGCTGCAGCTTCATGAAAGAGGACTAAAATTACAGCAGGCTATTTACAGTCAGGTAAAACCTTGTATTGATTTGTGTTTATTTTGTACTTGTTTGCGATCTTGCTTTTTGGATTCTGTGGCAGTGTGCTTTGAGAGGAGGAGGGCACTGTGCAGAGGTGAAGTGTTTTGCACTTAAGTTGCCTACAGTCCTTACTGTTCTGTGGCAGTGGAAATGAAAATCCATTTTGCATCTGTTTTGCTGAAATGCACTAGAGCGTATGCTTTGATATATGTTGTTTATTGGGGGAGATAATCATGGGAAGGGCAAGGCATTCTGTAATTATTATTGTCATCTGGCAACCTCGAAGTCTTAAACCCTTGTTCATTGGAGAGTGCACATGAAGCCTGTATTTGTTACGTGGGTAAGGTTGTGCAACTGAAGCCTGTATCAAATAAGTTCTCTTACAGGTTCATGTTTCGTGCTTGGTACAGGCAGTTCTGGAGTTTTACAGCATGTGCCTGATGGATGAATTTAGGACTAGTCTACCTGATCAGACTTGGAAGTACTAGGGAGTAGAGGGGAAGACACTGTTAATCCTGATTTTTAATCTGTCCTAACCAATACGTGGTATGGATACTAATTGCACTGTGGGAAATGAATAACAGCTCAGGTGTGTATCGGACTGTGAATCTTCTTTCAGGCCTGCAAGCTGTTGGCGGATGATTATGAGCAAGTGCGCAGTGCTGCAGTTCAGCTAATTTGGGTCCTCAGTCAGCTTTACCCTGAAAGGTATGTACTTTATGCAGAGACAGAAGTATTGGCTGAGTAATAATCCTAATCCTGAGAGTTTTGTGCTAGTAAGTCTCAGGAGTAGCTGTTAGACAACTGATGTGTACAAAAGGCTGATACCTGGTAAGAATGCGCTGATCTGGATGAAGTTTTGGTTCGTGGTGTTTGTTGCCCATCTGTAGGAATTCAGCATAGTTGTTTCTTACTTGATGCCATCCCGCATGGCATAAGATCAGCAAACTGATTCATGTTTCTCTGTTAGCATCGTCCCGATTCCTTCTTCTAATGAAGAAATTCGCTTGGTTGATGATGCATTTGGAAAAATTTGTCATATGGTTAGTGATGGTTCCTGGGTTGTTAGAGTACAAGCTGCTAAGTTACTGGTAAGTTGCACTCTTTTCTTCTCTAGCTAAGAGTAGCTCACCTGACGTTACTTTGCTTTTCACATATATTTGAAAAGAAATAGGAGGGTGTTTAAAAACTGCATAGGTGAATTTCTAGCAAAATTCTTACAAGAAAGAAATAAGAGAGGTTGAGGAAACCCAAAAGCTACTCAGCTGAACTATGCAGTGATTCCTTCCTTGAGAGTGGAGGGTTGAGTATCCAAGAGAAAAACAAGTACTTGCCATAAGTCCCTCCCCTGACTTCTCCAGCACAGGACATGTAAACCAACTGAACTCAAGAAAGACCATAATAACTTTAGTGGAAAAACAAGATGTTCTGACTGTCTTAAGTAAACTTAGGATTCTGACATACAGTAGTGTCAAGCATTGTATAAAGCTATTAGAGTGAGTGGAGGAGACTGGATGCTGTGTTGGGATAAGTGAGGCAATTATATGGTGTAATTTAGAATAATTCTGTTTCTTCCTTTTGATTTATTTTTTTTCTTCTGTGTTCTTTAGGGTTCTATGCAACAAGTTAGCTCTCATTTCTTAGAGCAGACCCTTGACAAGAAGCTCATGTCAGATCTGAGGGTATGTAAGTGTTTGGATTTGGTTTTACTGTGTAATGTGCTAAAATTGGACAACAGGTATGTTAATGTTGAGTTTGCCTCAGGGCTGCTGAGAGTTAATTGATGATGACAGGTTTTCTTTTAGATTAAAGCCAATGAAGCAATAGCTAGTTTTAGATTTCATTAGCTGAGCATGTAATAAACAGCTCTAGGCTATTCAGGTTTCACAGATGAGAGGTGAATGTTTCTGGTATTCGACAATCTTTTGGCTAAAATCTTTTATATATAGTGTGCAGAAAGATTGTATCCTAGTTTTAGGAGCAAGCTTTTGGAAACCCTGCAAGATTCAACCAGTAGACCTAGACATTTCACGTGACATGAGTAGCCAAAGGCTGGGACTTCCGAGTCCTACAAGTAGAGCTTTTCAGTAAAATTTCTTCTTTAAGCAACTTGCTCGAGGTATTATGTTCAGTTTTTCTCTCTACAAAAGAATGATGAAGCTAGAGCTGCTAGTTTTTGTGGGCTTCTTTGTAAAGGCTGTTAAAGACAGTTTTGCACAATTTGCTTTACAGTGTGGGAGAGGAAAGGAGATGGACTAGCGAGCGTGCTGAATGAATATCGCATTTTACACGCTGCTGAACTCTGTATAGTATTGATAGTTGTTAAAGTATTTAATTGCAGTTTAACAAGTTGAATTGCAAATTGATTACATCTGGTTTTGCAGATCAGCTACTGGATGCTTAACTAGATGGGCCTTTGCTCTGACCTTTTTTAGCTGTTCTTACAATGGATGTCTGAGAATGTTAGTTACAATACATGGGTTATTATCCTTTCCCAACATCAAAAGTACAGAGTGACTGGCAATTAGAAATATTCAGAGAAAAGAAGGTACTATTTGCTTTTCTTAGCATTTGCAGGTATCTGTCAATGTCTAAGCCTCTAGCTATACATCTATTTTCAAATCCAGTAAAGCTGTTTAATATTTTGCTTGGTCATCTTTAAAGTTTACCATGATTTGTAACTGAAAAACTTGTTTGGACAGAGGAAGCGCACTGCGCATGAACGAGCCAAAGAACTCTACAGCTCTGGGGAGTTTTCAAGTGGCAGAAAGTGGGGAGATGATGCTCCCAAAGAAGAAATTGATACAGGTGCTGTAAACTTGATTGAATCAGGAGCTTGTGGGGCTTTTGTTCATGGCCTGGAAGATGAGATGTATGGTAAGTGTTAACTTATTATGGAATGACTATGGAATTAAGGAGGACATGTGTGCTGGCTAGTAAGCATTGGTTTTTTGCTCTTTTTTTCTGGTCAAAATACATCACTTGGCTATTGTGTTTGGGTTTTTTAAGGAATCATGGACTTCAGGGTGGTGGGGTTCTCTTCCATTGTGATCCTTGATATAGTGGTTGTTTCAAAGATGCATCAGCACTGCACAGATTTTTGAAATTGAGTAGCCAAAACCAAATAGCTTCCTATAAGCAGGAAGTTTAAGTAAAATATCTGTTAAGAAGTGGGCGCTTATGCGGAAACCCACTGGGATTATATTCTTATTGGCTTAAATTTAATAGTTGTGTGTGGCCCTAAATTGGGAATGTTAGTTGGTGTTCTTTGAAATTGGTGTTTTCCTTGCAGGAACAAAACCCATAGACTCATAGAGCCATTTATGTTGGAAAAACCTTTAAGATCATGAAGTTCAACTGTTAACCCAGCACTACCAAGACCACCACTAAACCATGTCCCTAAATGCCACATCTAGACATCTTTTAAATACCTCCAGGGATGGAGACTCCACCACTTCTCTGGGCAGCCTGTTCCAGTGCTGGACAGCCCTTTTAGTGAAGAAATTTTTTGTAATACCCAATGTAAACCTCCCCTGGTGCAACTTGAGGCAGTTTCCTCTCTTCCTATCACTTCTTCCTTGGGAGAAGAGACTGACCCCCGACGCCCCTCCTTGCTACAGCCTCCTTCCAGGCAGTTGTAGGAAGTGATAAGGTCCCCCTGATCCCCCTTTACTCTGGGCTGAGCCCCCCCAGCTCCCCCCCCCCCCCCCCCGAGCTGTGCCGCAGCCCCTTCCCCAGCCCCTGCCCGGCTCTGGACACGCTCCAGCCCCTCCGGGTCTGTCTGGGGGTGAGGGGCCCAACGCTGAGCCCAGGGCTCGAGGGGCGGCCGCACCAGGGCCCAGCACAGGGGGACGGGCACTGCCTGGCCCTGCTGGCCACGCTGCTGCTGACACCGGCCAGGGCGCTGCTGGCCGCCGTGGCCACCTGGGCACACGGGGGGCTCATGCCCAGCCGGCTGCCGACCAGCCCCCCCAGGCCCTTCCCCGCCGGGCAGTTCCCAGCCCCCTGCCCCCAGCCCGCAGCGCTGTGGGGGGCTGGTGTGACCCACGGGCAGGGCCCGGCACTCAGCCCCGTTGGGCCTCATACAACTGGCCTCGGCCCCTCGGCCCGGCCTGCCCAGACCCCCTGCAGAGCCCCCTGCCCCCCAGCAGGTCACACTGCCCCCAGCTCGTGTCCTCTGCAAACCCACTGGGGGTGCGCTCCAGCCCCTCGTCCAGGTCATTTATAAACAGAACCGGCTCCAACACTGAGCTCTATAAATCAAAAGTTATAGAACTTGTTTAAAACTTGGCACTGTAAGGAACCTGTGCCCATGGAGTCTGATAACCATTCTTTTTGTATCCATAGCAGCTTCCATCCTAACAATAGTTAGAACTAGTGGAGATAGACCCACATATTTTTCCAAATACTTCAGAATCCAACAGCTGCAACAAACATAAGTTTTCTTTTTCCAATCCAAATTTGTTCATAGCCATTTTTTTCTCATTTGTTGTGAGCCAGTGATAGGTTTCAGGTTAAATAGTTGTTGCTCTTCTCGGGGACTGGCTTCCCTAACGAATTAATAGCCAGCTTTCATTTTGCAAGGGGCTAAACAGGCTAGGCTCCTTTCAGTCGCTGCTGCTTAAAAGCTTTCCTCTTGTCTGGTTAGAATGCATTATTCTTGAAGATTGGTGACTGAATCTGTATGTTTTCAAGTACTTAAATTTCAGATGAGGTCTTGTTTACATGTTTAGCAATCTTATTAATAGTTCTTCTCCTTTAATGGAAATACCTGCATTTTGAGGTCACAGGTACCTGTTCCATAGTGCTGTTGTATTGGTCTCTTGTGGTCTTCTTATGATGGACTTGGACAGTGTAGTCTCTTTCCAACAGATTTTGTCTGATCTGTCCTTTTAAAGAGGATGAATTATGAGTGTCAGTCTGGAACACAGACGTCCTTGAGCTCCTCGGACTGGCTGTAGCACTGACTGTGCTGACAGCCTCAGGAGAGTCTGTGTGCTACCCTTCCCAGCCTGTTTCCTGTGGGTAAAGTGAAGATTTCTATTTCTTAAGGCTATTGAGAACGGCTGGTATTTGCATAGAACTGTGAAAATGCCGAGCTCTGAATGTTATTCCTGAATTTGCTTTTAATGTTACTGGAAGGACAAGGCTAAACTGGAAAGTAGAAAACCACCATAACAAAAATATTGCTGTGTATGTATTGCGTTGTAGAAGTTGGTTTATTGTTCCGTGACTCCTGCAAATAAAAGCATGTTTTCTTAATAGCTAAACTTTCCCTAAAGCTTGGAAATGCACCTTTTTTTTTCATTGCCTGAAAATTTTTAGGTCCATCAACCTGTGAAATGCATTTCTAGTTTCTCATGCCGTAGGTCTTACTGCAGTGTGGTGCTGTGGGGGAATGTCGATAAAATGGACAGATGTGGAATATACACAGATCATTGAATAAAGTAGATCTCTCCCTCCACTGCAACATTTTTAAATACTGCTGAGCTCTCTTCTTCCTTACCTGCAGCGCTGCTTCATTTCTTGAATTCCATGTTGTAACTTAAATCTGAATTAGTGCGTTGGCTTATGAAAGCAATATTGGCAAAATGTGTTTCTTCTCTAATACCTTGGTCTTAACAACCGTGGAGACTCATAGTTGTGACAAAAGCTTCATTACTGAATAAGCAGGAGTCTTGCTGTGTTTGCAGTTTTCTACTTAATCAGAATCATCAGGAGTTGAGTACGTTCTTTAAGAACAATAGGCCTAAAAGCTACACATGAGTTTAAATGTTTTCAAGATGAGCTAATTTGAATGAAAACTAGAAGTATGTTTAAAACAATAAGGTTTGCAAGACACCAGATTAATTCTCGTTTTTATGATGCCAGCACATAAACGTTATGGCAGCTAGCAAGGATGGGTCTAGGGAAGAGAATCTCATCTTCACTTAAGCTTGTTATATCTGGGTATTCTTCAAATTCCTGCAATGTTTTACCATATAAATACACTCTTTTTGATGCTTTTTTGCTTAAGTTCTGAATCATTTTAATAATTAGGTGGCACTTTTTTCCTTTCTTTTGACGAACCCAAAGCCACGAAGCACAAAAATTTCTTTCTGTTTACTGCCAAAATGCTGATACTCTAGGGCTTTTCAGCTATTCATAAAGTGCTACATAGCAAGTTAAAAATGCAGTGAGTGCTCCAAGCAATTAAAATGTCATGAAGAATAAAACAAGCAGAGTTTAATTATCTAAATTAGTTTGCTTAAGATACTGTGGTTAATGCTACACTTGCAAAATGCACTGAAATACATATTATTTATTGGTGGGTAGGAGATGTGGTTTTTACCTACAAGTCCCTCTTGCAGACGCTTACAACAGCAGCGCTTGCAGTATTAGAGGTGAGGCTTTTGATTTGAAGACTTGCCTGTGAAAAGTTCCCCAGTGGTATGGGTCTCTGCTTAGTCTCCATCATCCTCGGGTTTTACTTAGCATCTCCTGTCCTTAGCCCAGTCTTTGAATGATATAAGACCTGGCCGTTGGGCCATATGTCCTTTTAAACAGCACTTACAATTAATTCCCTCCCTGTCTTTTAACAGAGGTTCGGATTGCTGCGGTTGAAGCCCTCTGTATGTTGGCTCAGTCCTCTCCTTCTTTTGCGGAGAAATGCCTGGATTTTTTGGTTGACATGTTTAATGATGAAATCGAGGAAGTGAGATTGCAGTCAATACACACAATGAGAAAAATTTCCAACAATATCACACTGCGGGAAGACCAGCTGGATACTGTATTAGCTGTCTTGGAGGTAAGAAATTCTTGAGGAGGGAAAAAAATCATGTTCCTGCTTTCTTTGGGGTGCTTAATGATATAATGCCGATCAGACCCTTCCTCTGAGTTGAAACTGCCCACCTTCTTGATGGTTGTTTTTGTCTTCTTTGAACATCCCCAGAGGCTGCTAAAGGTCTAGTAGCTCGTAACCTCCAGGACAACAGCATACTTTTGAAATAGATGAATTTCAGATCAAACTCTAGCCTTTGTCACTGTGCCGCTGCCTTATGTGTTCCCTTCTGTCCTGTTTTGTGGTTCAGCACTCTGCACCACTTCATGTTGAATACAGCTTCAGGTTTTTTCTGTTTCCTTTGTTCAGCTGCTTTGGCTACACCCTTGCTCACTGAGCAGAGTCAGGGCGCAGGCCTGAGATCTCTCCTGACTGTTCAGAGAGTTTGTTGGCATGCTCTGCTGTGTAATTTTGGGGTTTCCCAACCAGCATCTTCCCAGTCTGTGCTCAGCCAGGATCCAGGGGACTGCATGAGTCAGCTGCTGTTCCTGATTGATGGAGTTGATCTGGGAAAGGGAAGAGATTTTGGCCGTGTGAACAGTGCTGTGCCAAACAGCTTCCCCTCAGACCTGATTTATTTGCTGAGCTATAGCCCCTGAGGCTTGGGGGTTTTTTGACAAATTTCTGGTTCTTTTGGGTAGTCCCCCAGCCTCAGGCGGTGCTGCAAATCTGCTGGTTTTGTCTTTTCACCTGCTGTTTGCTTGATGCAGGGCAACAGGGGCTTCTTTCAGTTGTGCCTCTGGAAGAAGCAAACTAACCAACCTATTTTATCAGTCTGTAACAAATGCTGTGGAATATGATCTGAGTTTGCATATTCAGCAATGGGTTTTAGGTGCCTCACATTTTTACGTAGTTGATTTATACTCGTTCAAGCGGGGGGCTTGTGCATCAAAGTGTAAGAATGACCTAGTTAGACTGGGGTTCTGTCTTATGCTTCTGTGTTGGCTTATGTATGATAGATCATACAGGTATTTTGGTTTACATTATCGTAATTATTACCAGGTATTAGTATAGCTAAAGTCTGAGAATTAGTAACTTCTTAATGGGTTTGTCTGATTCTGAAAGGTGCTTGCTTGCTTTCTGTAAAATTCATTTTCCAGTAACAAAATAAAGGATATGGAAAAATAGCATTAACCTTGGTCCCTAAATTTGTTCCGAGAGTGTAAATATGGAACAGTTGGGTGATGGGGTAGCTTCTGTTTCCACCTTGCTGCTTTGACTTTATCTGAGTAACTATACAGCTACTCCTTGCTTCTCTGACCAGGCTTTGGATTCTGCTTTCCTTGTTGTCCTTGATCTCAGTTTCTGTTGAGTTGGGCTCCTCTCTGTCCCTTTGTAGTCTTCTGCCTTGCTTGTCTCTGCACTGCCCTTCCAGTGGTCTGTGCAACTCACCTGAAGTATTTTATGTCTGTGGTCATTTCATTTCAGTCCTTAGAGTATGTCTTCTCTGTTGGTCGTAGTCTGCCTTCCACCACCAAAATAAGGAACAGCTGAGCAGCCCAGCTGTGCTTTCCTCCTTTGATCATTTGTGTGTTGACCGTCATCTAAAAGCCTTTACAAGAGGACTTTTTCTTTCTTCTTTTGTGTAAGACAGCGATGAATGAGCTGTTGATACTTAGCAAATTATAATAAAATGAAAAAAAAATCCACCATTGAAACACATTCAGTTCTTGTATCCTATCAAATTTTCACATTCTGTCCAACAGTCCCACACAAATGCTGATAGCCAGGAAGTATAATGCATTGATATGGAATGACAAGGTGGTTTTTGGCAGATGGAATGTAATTAATTAAGCTGGAGTTCAGCCACAGCGCTTCCAAAAATATTGCTTGGAGGTTGCATAAACTCCTCTGTAGAACGTCACCTTGGCCTAAAAAATAAAATGGGTGCAATGTGACTTTAAAAGTGATGCATTAGGGATCCCATACGATCATAAAAAAGTTTGTGACTGAACTTCTGATTCAGTTTTGGCTTTTTTATTGTCCATCTGTAAACTTGTAGTTAGGTCAAGTTCCTTTCTCCTATAGATGATCACTGTTAATCTGGTCCATCCAGCCACTGACATGTCCTCAACGCTTATGCTAAACCCTCTGGAGGCTGGTGACTGGGTTAAGGGCTTGTGGAATTGAGCTTCATGTGTTGAGTGATAAAAGGCTTCTCCAAAGATGATAAAACAATCTTCGGTGACTGTTTTGCTGAATTACCCAGTGCCTACCTTTTCTGTTACTGCCTGTCCCTAAAGGGAACGACATCACCCAAACCAAACGGTGATTCTTGCTCTGCTTGAGCAGGTCAGCAGTAAAGCAGTTCCCATTCGTTCCAGAAAATGAAGCATATGGGTGGATGAGACCAGCAGGAGACCCTGCAGCAGTTGCCTGGTCTGTCACTTCATCTGTGCTTAGCTGTGGTAACTAGAAATGTGCTGTTTTTCAAATGCCTATGGTACTAATTTAGCCAAGGAGCAGGAACTGCTATCTTTAAAGTAAATGCGTATGCAGGCACATCTTTTCTCTCAGCACTCCAAGGTGTCTGTATTGGTTTTTTGTTTGGTTTTTCTTTTAGGATTCTTCAAGGGACATTCGGGAAGCACTTCATGAACTGTTGTGTTGCACCAATGTCTCAACTAAGGAAGGCATCCATCTTGCACTGGTGGAGCTGCTGAAAAACCTGACTAAGTATCCCACAGACAGAGAATCCATCTGGAAGTGAGTATGTTCAGTGTCCTTGTGTGTCTACTTATTTTCCTATTTCTGGTAACTGAGGTGTTAGGCAAACTGAGCTAGCTAAGGAGGTAAGAGGTATTGCAGGTGTACAATCCTGTTACTCTGTAAGTATTTGGAATAGTGGCTGTACTAAGCATTGTACATATTCATGACTGAGGTGGAAACTCTGTGTTGTTCTTGCATGTTGATGCTTGTACTGGGAATCCCAGAACTGGTGACCACTACTGGAAATAGCCTCTGTTACAAGCCCTCCAAGCATTCCCAGAAAAGATGAATTCAAACTTCAGTTTAAAACCTCATCTCTTCTATGCAGCTAATGTTTTGTGCTTACTTGACACTGCATTAAATAGTAATATTTACCAGCAGCTGATTATACCGGTTTTGACAAGTGGATTGACTATGTGGCATTGTGCTGTTGGAGAGACTTTTTCTGTCTGAGCAAAAATAATGAACGTTTGTGTGTGGGTTTTCTGTTTGTTTAGTGGAAGCAGCAAAGGAAGTGATGCTCCAGCGCACCTGGTTTGAGATGGAATTCTTGGGTATCATTGGAAATGTTTTAGTCTGTTTTGTCTTCCAGTGTACTCGTACATTGTTTTGGGGGGTTTTGGGTTTTGTTACTTAGGTGGGGGTTTACCTCCTCACTCCTTTATTTCTGAACTAAAAAATACGCTCACTTGTTAGCGTTTACTATAAAAGCTTTTCTTGGGTTGTGTAGTTCCATGTGTTAAGTGTTTCTTGAACAGTTTAAATAAACAAATGTTTATTTCTGCTTGCTTTTTCAAGCTGTCCTCTCAGTTGTCTTGGATCCTATCAAATGTTAATGCAAATACTCAGCCATGAAGGGTCAGTAGTCTTGGACAGCAGGTTTTTGATGCTGACCAGTCCCTCAAAGTGCTGCTGCAGCATAAAGTGACAGTGCTTTAAAATGTTGCGTTTTGCAATGTGTTTGTTTACTAAGAAACAAGAAACACTTCAATCTGTATATTTTCAGGTGCTTGAAGTTCTTGGGAAGCAGGCATCCCACTTTGGTGCTTCCATTAGTCCCAGAGCTGCTGAGCACACATCCCTTCTTTGACACTCCAGAACCAGACATGGATGATCCAGCCTGTATCTTTTTCATGAAGCCAGTTGATTGTTTTGATTTTAATAGATTTTACTCATATTTTCCTGATGCTTACATTTGTTAAACCATTTCAAACTGTAGCAGACAATCTTGTAGCTATTTCTGAATCCCTTTGCCACTTAATTTTATTACTCGGCAAGTGATGGAATACCTGTTATCTGGAACCATCTTCATAAATACCAATGTGGTATAATTGGCCTCTTTTTTTAATGCTGTGATGAATAATCTATTTATCAAGCAATTTGTCAGGATTTGGGCTTTGCAGATGAGTCCTTTGATGTGAAAACATTTGTCTAGTTTGCACTAATTTTGAAGATGGTTTAACTTTTAAATAAGAAGAGTGGTTTTCCTTGTCTGTTTTCTTTTTAGGTAAAACTTCTGCTATCCTCACTGTTGTGCAGTGTATAGAACAGTGCCATCTCTTAGTACAGCAGTGGCTGAATCCCCATAATGCTATAAACTTACCATCTTTTCTGAAACAATTCAAAATCAGAAATCCTTTTATTAACGTTAGCTCTTCTGGTGCTTTAGAATACAAACTATTATTGTTACACCATTATTCTTGACAATAGGAGATGCCTTGGAAATGTGAAATACCATTTTTCCATTGTTCATTCTCCTTGCTTCCCTTTTGAGCCATTGCAGAATATAATGCTGCTTCTGATGCATGCTGAGACATGTTAGACTGGAATAACTCTTCCTCTGTCAAGCTACTCCATATTTCTCTCACTAGTCACAGGCCGTGAGATAGAAATTCTATACAGATTAAATAAATACCTTGTGAGAATTGAACAGGGCTAGAATCAGGTGGAGAGAAAGGTTAATCCATAATCAGATGGTTGTGTAATTGAGTAAATTTGTCCTATGAGCTGAGAATTGAAGGAACACTGCGGAGGTGAGAAAGCTGTTATTTAGCTCAAGGCACTTTCCTGCCTTGAACCATTCTTGAACCAAAGAATATTATTTTAGAAAATGATCTGGAGGCAACTTGCCACCCAATTTTACAGAGGTGTATTATGTGAAGATACTAAGTTTCTGGGAGCCAGAAACTGCAAAGCAGACCTGAAAGGTATGTTTCCAATGTAAACTGTTAATTGAAAACATCGTTTTGTTTGATTCAGAGCACTTAGGAAATTTGAATCAGGATAGTTGAATAGCTTCAGCTGAAAATTTGGAAAGGGTTTTGGGTAAAGAGGAGAAATTGGTTTGTCAAGAGGGAACCTTTATGCTTGGCAGTTGATGGATGCCAAAGATTTTTCAGAAGGTGAGAAATGTGGGTTCAGTCCCTTCTGTGGCTGAACCTGCTTCATCCCTGTGCAGGCAAGTCCCCAGATGATCATAAGCTTTGCACTGGATTCCTTTCACGCTCTCTTGTTAGAGATCCTGTGCTTGGGGTCAGCCCTGTTACACGTGAGTGCCCCAGTCTTTGGGCTAACTGCCTTTGGCTGCCCTCTGTATTTCTCTGGCTCTCAGACTGTGAATGTGTTTTTTCTATACCAGAATCATCTTCCTGTGTTTGATTCTTTGGTTTAAGTCTGTATTAAGGGGAGGGATGTCTTTCAGGGCATCACAGAAAATGCAGCAATTTTCAAAGACTCAGAGGTGTTTATTTTAGAGGGTGTTTGGGTACCAAACCGGTAAGCACAGTACTGGTAAGCTTCGAGGAAGAGTGAAACTCCACCTAATGAGCATGTTCTGCATTTATGATTCCTGGCTCCTATCCTTTGTGTTGCCTCTGAGCCATCCCATGTTGGCAGTAATATCCATCCTCCAATATGGCCCATCTTGAAATGTTTGTGCTTTGTACTTGCTTTTCATCTGCTCAGACAGCCACCTCTTTGGGTTTTGCTTGGCATTCTCCAGCTGTAAAGAACTTGCTGGACAGATCTCAAGCGAAGAAAGGGTTGTTGAGTTGTTGTTTTAACTTTCCATCCCCAAGGAGCTCTTCTGCTGTTGCTTATTTTTCTTTAACAATCCATTTCAATAGACATTGCTGTTCTGGTTCTGATTTTTAATGCTGCTAAAAGTTGCCCAACAATGCCTGCCCTGTTCTCTGATCATACGTTCAGACATTACGCCTATCTTCGGGACAGTCTCTCTCATCTGGTCCCTCCGTTAAGAGTAAGTTGAACCACTTTGGTTGGCACTTCACTACTGTTATGAATATTGCTGGTCTCTTTCTATGTCTGTCTGTGTGTAACACTTGCATTCTAAAAGTTTTTTCTTCCAAGCACCACGCAAATGAATATTGAAACGTACGTTAAGTAAGGAGAGCCAGATACTAAATTGTTACCATATGGATTTGGTAATATTTTGGGGTGAGTAATAATGTTATTGCTCTCAAGTGAGACTAGCTGGTTAGGGCAGGATTCCTGGGACCTTTCTGTAGCTCTGACTATGTGGGGAAGGGGAGCTTAGCCTGTGAAGATCTTCCAACATTTGACTTGTGTCCTATCTAAACGGTTTGCTTGCACGTGAGATGTGTTCCCTGCTGCTTTGAAGCATGTTTTTCCTGTGTGGAAGCACAGGCGGGACTGAAGTTGGTTGTACATCTTACTACAGCTCATAAAATGAATTGCAGTTTGTGTGGTCTTGGACTTCACTTGACTTTGCAGTGTCATAGTTAATAGAGGAGGAAGATGTTTCGCTCAAAGGGGTGTTGGAATTTGACCTGAAGATCTGTAGCTGCAAGTGGATTACAAACTGGGGAGTATTAACTAACAAAGATGCAGGCTTGAAAGCCTTGATATAAATTTTGAATTTGAGAAATTAATTGGAGCTCTCAGTTGGTAGTTGTTAAATAATGTGGCAGCATTTTGCAGCGTTGTTACTTATGTTAGACTTTTCTCCTTTTTTTTTTTCCCCTTTTTTTTGTTTGTTTTGTTTTGTTTGCATGTCTGTCTTCTTGCTTAGTTGCCAGGTAGAAAGCTGGTGTCCTCCCCTGTCTCTCCCAGTATTACACCACATGAAGATCCTTCCCAGCAGTTCTTGCATCAGAGCCTGGAGAGGGTTTACAGCCTTCAGCACCTCGACCCACAGGGCATACAGGAGCTGCTGGAATTTACCATCCGGTAAGGCTGCAAGCTGACCTCTTCATGGGAAGATTGGTTAGGGTGCCCAATGTCTTTGAAGTGGGTACTTTGCTTCTGAATTTTAGTGTTGTACTTTGCCATTGAATACTTAGTTTGAGCCACCTTCTAGAAAGCATTGTGATAAACCAACATTGTTTAACATAAAACTGATGGTGTCAGGTCTGGCTGTGCCCCACTAAATAATCAGCGTGCGTTCTGGGGGGCACCCCTTCAGAGCACAGTACGGGTCAGGTAAGGGTGCTCTTCCTGGGCCGTTTGCTTATTGTAAATACTCTGTTGTTATGGTTTATTGTTCTTGGTTTGCTGTCCCTGTAGGAGGCCCTCACTTTGATCATATTACTTGTAATACCATGTGCACAAGGTTTTTTGGATATTTTTTTTTGGGGGGAGGCAGAGAGGTTGTCCCCTTTGCTCTTCCGTTTTCCAGGTCCTATGGCCTTTAATTCAACAGGAGAGGACCCCCTTCTGATGCTTTATTGGGTGTTTATTGCCTGTTTTATTTGGCATTCTTGCATCAGTTTGAAAATCAGATGGATTTTCCTGGAAGAAACAGTATTGTTGAGTGTTGCTGTCTGCTGTTGTGTAGATAAACGTGTATGGGTATGGTTTCTGAATGTGGGTTTTATGCCACCTCTTCCATTTCATCTCTAGGCTGATTTCTACAAACAAAGCTCTTGAAAAGGATCTTTTCAGTGCGATTCCTCTGCTCAGAAAGAGGAAAAGAGCCTTATTTTGGGAGTTAGAATAACAAGCTAAAATGCTTTGTTTGGAATATAGAATTCCAAAAAGCTTTATTCTTTTTCTTCTTCCCAAAATAGCTGCCTTTTCTGTATGTAGCTCTGAATCGCTTTTACACCCACCTGCAGTGGAGAATAAACAGTGTGCTCCTCACTGCAAACCCAGCTGTGAAAACTATATGGTTTGTCTTCAGCTGTTTTGAAGCTACTACATGCAGTCTAAACCATGGTCTCACAGCATTTAATGCACTAAATGCGTGAAACAGGTAATCTCTTGGCAGAGCATCCAGAATCTTAAAGGTATAATGAAGGTCTGGAAACCTTGCAGGCCATGAATGTTTTCGATTTGGAGTGCAGGAATAGTGTTGGAGATGGCTGGGTGTGTAACTGATATGCAGTAAAGCACAATAGTGCTTTGGAGTTGGTGGAAATTATTGGCTGGGCTTTTTTCCCGTTGGGATCACCACCCAGGAGCCATACTAAAGCAGCTGTTGTTTTCCACCCTTAAGAGAAGGGAGGATTTAATGCAAACCCCAAAGTATTAAAGGTTATTTTGCAGAGGACAAGGGTTTCCTGCGCCAACAATTTGGTTGCTGAGAGGAAAGGGGTAGAAGCAGCTCGCTGCAATGGAGTCTGGTGGGACATAACTCCCTCCTCCTTTGTCATTACTGTCATCAGGGGGAGTAACACAGACCTTGTGGAGCTGGTGTCTGCTTGGGGCTTAAATTTCTAACCGTGCTGAAGACTGACGCTCATCCCCCAGGCTCTGTGGTTGAAACTGTAAGACAGGCTTTTTAGCAAATCAGTCTTTGTAGTTTAGTTTCTCCATCTATACAACAGGATTTTTTTTTTTTTTTTTTTTTTTTTTTTTTTTGTCTTGCAGGGATGTTGAAATCTGTTTAAGATTTGTAAGGAAATAGAATTAGTGGAATCGGGAACCGTAGAAGACTTGAAAATGGAATATCTGCCTAGCTGTTAGCTGAGAGATGACATCCTGTTTCCCATTAGCATGTTGTGGTGCATTAAGTATGACATGGGAATTGAGCACCCAGGAGTCTTTTCTGCTCTCTGGGAAAAGATGAAATGGAGTCACTGTGTAAGGCTGGGGCTGGCTCTCCTGTTGTTGCATTGAAGGAAGGCACAGCCCCTCCGCTTAGGAGAGATTTTCTTTGGCTGCAAATTATACAGATACCTCGTGGGTTTTTTTAATGTCTCAGTGCTCAGCAACCTTCTGGTTTTGCAGGGCCAAAGTTTCAGAATTGCATCATAAATACAAAGATAAATGTAAAATAAGCAAAAGGAAAGGGTCATCTGAAGAAAAAAAAATGTTCTTTTTAATAATACAGTAGGAAGTATGGAATTAGAGTGACAATTTTAGTACACTTTGGATCAAAGCAAAATGCGGAGAAGAACAGAGACGTGTTGAATCCACATCATCCAATCTGTTTTCAGTTTTATAACAAAAAATGAGGTTTGTTTTCTTAATCCACAGTTTTGATTTTAAAACATGTCTGAGAGTAGAGGACTGAAACCTTTTTGCGTTCCATAAACTGTCGTTTTTTTTGCTATCAACTTAAAAGCTACTTCTATTGCTGTATGATTTACAAGAAATACTTACACCAGGCAACACACAACAGCTAGCTGGGTAAATATCAGTACATCAGATTTCAGCTTAGTTTAAAAAGGCAGCTATATTTCAAATGTGCTTTGTTACATGAGCCTGACGTGTTCCAAACAACCTTTCTTAGCCAACGTGAATAGTTAGGTTTCCCAGCAGTGTAACGCAAATGGGTCGTTAGCTGCTGTAGAAGTCTGGAGTGTTTTAAGTTAAATCTGGAACTGCTACGCTGTATGGTTCCCATAGGGCTGCAGAGTAATGCGGGTTGACAGACTTACTGCTTCCACTGGCTGTGCTTGTGTCAGCCTCCGGGAAGAAAGGACATGCCAAGTCCCAAGGTGCAAACTGTTTTGTAGCGTGTGTTTTGCTACTGTTTCTGGTGCTTATTCTAAGGATAAGAAAAGCAAGATGCAGGAATAACTGGCTTCACTGTTGCTGCATTCTGAGTTTTAGGTTAACCTGCTTGCTGTCTCAACATTGTTTTTTCTTTTTTCTTTCTTTTTTTCTTTCTTTTTTTTTCCCTCCCCACATACTTCAGTGATCTTCAGAGGCTTGGAGAACTGCAGTCAGAACTGGCAGGGATGGCAGATTTCACTGCAACTTACCTTCAGTGTCAGCTGCTCCTCATCAAGGTTTGACTTCATCTGGGGTTTTTGGGCTGTTCTTCAAAAATGCCCCCCGTCCGTTGCAGTGGTGCTGCCCTTTCATGTTGTGATGTTCATGCTGAAAACTGACGTATGATGAAAGTGTAGGTTCCATGGGTTTCTGATAATCCTGCTTCCCTCCTGTGGCCAATAATTTATGCAGTAACTTTGCCAATGAGCACGCCAGTGCAGATCTCTGCTGTTGTACATAAGGCTTCTGTTGATTACCAGTGCAGATTATTTTCTGACAGAAATCACAATGGAGGCAACTGCTCTGTAGCCTTTTATGTTACGAGAGTAACTTTTCTCTGCTAGTGGCCACTGGAATGAGTTTTGCTAAACTGCTGCTGGAAGTGGGGTTTTTATAGATGATGTTTTGTAGACAGCTTTTTTTGGCACCAGCGTCAAAGGAATCCTTTAGACTTGATTGAGCAAAACATCAGTCGTGCTTTCTTTTACAGTGCTATAATGATCTGTCTGTTTGGTATTAGAAGATGAAGTGGTTGCTTTGACACCACGGCAGCAAACCTTTTCAAAGTCAGCTTCTTGCTGTAAACAGGAACTAATTTTTTGCTTCACTTCTGCCTGCGTAGTATTTGTCTCCTGGCATTCTTTAGGTCTTTGAATGTAAATTATACACATGTATAGCAAGAACTAAAGCAAGCAACAAACAGGTTTCCAGAAGGGACTCAGTAAAAGCTTTGTTATGTAAAACCAGGAAGGAATTTCAGTTTCTTTCCTAAAGGTGTAGCTGCTGGTTGGCATATCTCATGGCAGCCCTTAACTCCTTGGAACACATTTATCACCCAGAGAAGGTATTTTAGTTGAGCGGTGTTACAGTTCAGTACCATCCTAGTTAAATCCAAACTTTTGCCAAAGTGAAATGTCCTGTCCAGGCTGAGGATCAGCATTTGGAGGTGGCTTTGTTGCCCTTCTCCAGGGTTTGGCTGGCGTGAACCAGATGGTTTATCTGGCAAAGAGGAGCGCTCTGTCTGGCTGAAGGACGTAAAAGCTGCATCAGCCGTTCTTGGCTCAAGCTGTAGAATAGTCCATATATCGGTGATGCAGAGGAGTCAGTAATGTGGCTGAAATGAAAAGTAACTTGTAATATCATACAATTAGATATTCTGATGTGGTAGAGAGAACCCGAATGTCAGAGCAGCCCTTTTCAGTACGTTTTTTTTTTTCAATTGCTTCTTTCCCCACAGAAAGAAGCTGTTGGTGGTGGGATGGGGAGTGTGAAGTATCTTCATTTCCCAGCCTCTTGAGGCTCAAAAGGTTCCAAACTTCTAAAGGATCTACATACCCTATGCTTTTAGGGGTAGTTAACGGGGATTCTGGGACCAGCTGAAGTGGAGGATATAGTCTGTATGTTCCTGAGCTTTGGCTACAGCCAGCTTTGTGTGTAGCTGTATCTAAGGTCAGGCAGCTTAAAAAAGGAGGCAGTGATAGAACTCATCCAGTCAAGCTTTCTTAATTTTTTTACACACAAAGCAAATGGGGTGTGGTTGGGCGCTGTGATTTTTGGTTTTTGTGGTTTTTTGTTAACGCAAGTATCATAGATGCTTTACACTCGGTATTCATAGCAACTCCGAGATCCTTGGTGGAGTGGAGGCTGTCATCAGCAAAGTTCAGAAATATGATTATGTGGGTGTGTTTCTGGGGACAGTTGTTATTGTTTCTGCTTTTTGCCTGCAATTTGAGATTGCCCTGATCTTGGTCTCAGGGAGGTGATAAAGCAGTGAGTTATTGTTTTTATAAGCGACTGCATTCTGTGTAAAGTTCTCCTTAAAAAGTACAATGGTTTTGGCTCAGCCAGCCTCTAACCCATAGCTTTGTTAATACTATTCTCAACTTCTGATTTATATTTTCTAGTTGTGTAGGTATCTCTGTGGGTTTATAGAACCGTACATGTTTTGGAGGCCTTAGTTCCCCCTGTTGTATTTAAAAGCACAAAAGAAACCTTTGGCCTGCTTTTTCAATCAACCTGTGGGTGTACAGCTGAGAGACGGGACATCTTCCCTGCTCCCAAGCCCATGGAGCGCAGCGTTACAAGGTTTAAACTGAGCTGGGTATTTATCACCATTTCATGGTTTTCTCCTGTAGGCCTTGCAGGAGAAGCTGTGGAACGTGGCAGCTCCTCTGTACCTGAAACAGAACGCGTTAGCCTCTGCTGCAGCAAAACAGGTGAGGTGGAAGCGTCTGGGTCTGCGTGGAGGCAAGTCCTCAGATACGAGCCCTTCCTCGGCCATGCCACAATAATACACTTCTGACCTTCCACTGCCATACTCTGTCCAAGTAAATCTTAGTCCCCCCAAAGTGGAGTAATTTTTCTTGTCTTCAAAAGATGAGTGGTGAGCGAGAGAGGTTCATAACAACTGTAAAAAGGCAAACATCTTCCGGAGGAGCAAGAAGATCCAGAAAACTGGGCTGCTTGTCCTCACCTCGTTTCTGGGGCAGGTTATGGACCAAATCCTCCTAAAAGCTCTTTCTAAAGCAGTGAAGGTCAACAAGGTGGTTAGGAACAGCCAGAATCCGTTTCCCAAGGGCGAATTTATGCCTCACAAGCATCATTGCTCTCCACAATGGGGAGACTGGTGCTGCGAACAAGGGGAGGGCAGTGGATGTCACATCTCGTGACTTTAGCAAAGCCTTTGGCACAGTCTCGTGCTGTTTCCTTTTCACCAAACTGGCAGGATTCTGGCTGAAGGACTTGGCTGATAAGGCTTCTCCGAATCAAGGAGCCAGCTGATGTGCTGGAAGGCAATGGCTGCTCTTCAGGGTGGGTTGGCTGGGCTGGGGAGTTGGGATGATAGCAATCTCACGGTGTTTGGCATGGGGAACCTGGTGGCTTCATGTTCAATGTGTTGTCCGCAAAGACCAGTGGCACCCTGGACTGTCCTAGTAAGAGTGTAGCCATCGGGTCTGGGGAGGTGATCCTTCCCCTTTATTCAGCCCTGAGGAGATACATCTGGAGGGCTGTGTTGTGTTTTGGCCTCCCCAGTGGAAGGATGATGCTGATGATCTGGGGGAAGTTCAGCAGAGGGCCACCGAGGTGGTCAGGGGCTGGAGCACATTCCCTGCAAGGAGAGGCTGAGGTAACTGGGCTTGTCCAGCCTGGAGAAGAGCAGGCTTCAGAGTGGATTTACTGCTGTCTTCCATTGCCTCATCATAGGATACAGATGAGACAGAGCCAGACTGCTCTGGACAAGAGGCAGTGGGCACGGATCAGAATATGAGAAATTGTGATTAGATATAAAGGGGGAAAATTTACCGTCAGGGTGGTTAAATACTGTAACGGGTTGCCCAGAGCGGTGGGGGGAATCTCTCCATCCTTGGAAGTGTTCACAACTTGATGTGGCCCTGAGTAACTGGATCTAATTAGAGCTGCTCTGAGCAGGGGACCAGGCTGGATGACCTCTGGAGGTCGTACCCAACCTGAGTTATTCTGATTCTGTGATGTAAAAATGATTGGAACCTGGAAAAACTGAAGCTAATCCCTAAGAAAAGGTAAAGGAGAAAGCAAGCTATTAAATAATCTGGGAATGAGTCTAAGGTAAAAGCAAGTTCATGGATCTGCTGGGAAACTCTGCTGACATGTTGAGTCTTCAGTTAATTAAGATGTAATAAGAGGCAGGTACTGCTACGCATCAAAACCTTCTATGCTGTTGACAGTTGTCCCCAGGGGTGAGTAGAAACAAAAGCCTATCAGCTTTTTAAATCTTCCCTAATTGAACTGTCTGTCTTGGGTGCCCTTCTCAGTAGCACTCAAAACCACCCCTGGGAGGTTTTATCTGTTGTGATTGTGAATGTGGATCACTTCCCATCAATGCAAGGTGAGGGAATATTTCCTATTAAAGAATTTGCAAGTTCGTGGCTTCTATACAGTCATCTTGAACTAGACTGTATTAATTTGAGCACTTCTCTCGTCTACTTAAGCCCATCTATTTGACAGAAAAAGTACGGTGAGCAAAACCGTGCAGTGTCATCCTGTCTGTGCTTTTAACCGTGTATCTAAAATAACCCAGAACAATACTTATCATACGATAGTTCCCATCATCAGCTGCAGTACGTAAGTATTGTTGAATGTAAAGTTGTGTTCAAGAGAACTTGTCAAATCTAGCTCCAAAACTGTAAACCTGAGCGGGACCCCTGAGGCTGCTCTGTGTTGCTGCTCACCTTTTGTATTCCAGAGCAGAGAGTGGGAGCCAGCGAGCGCTCTGCCCCTGGAAATTTAAAATGCAGTGTCAAAAGATAGACTGCCAGTGGAGGGAGGGCTTGATTTCAGGCCAGGTTTCGTGAATTATTTCTTTAATACAGCCAAGATAACCTTTTGGTATTAAGTGTCGCTTTGTGCCATGAAGAATTTCACCAAAAGAATGAGACTTGTGGATTAATGTGTTCCTCAGTGTGAGGAAAAATCCCGGAATCTTGCGATCGTGCTTGTGGAAGCGTTTTAACGGAGTCTGATGGTTCCTCACCCCTGTGGTGTCTATCTGACAGATCATGGAAGAAACTTATAAAATGGAGTTCATGTACAACGGAGTGGAGAGCAGGCAAGTGGTCATTATTCACCACATGAGACTGCAGGCGAAGGCGTTACAGCTTATAGTGACTGCGCGTACCACTAGAGGGTAAGGATGACCTGGTGGAGGATCTTCTTAGTCTTACCTATAAGCTTAGTTTTCCTTAAGCTTGGCTTAAATAAACAGCAAGGAGCAATTAGACGCACAAAAGATCGCGGCATGCCAGTAACCATTTGCTAAAGCAGTTCAGAACGCAGAGCCGCCTTTTGCCTTTGGGGTAGCTGTATAGTGCCGCAGCACTAAATCTGATGACAGAATTATTGGGAAGATGTGTTTTGGGAGGTGAGTTCTCTCAGCTATAAACGTACAAATAGGATCAAAATGTTGTAGAGTTGATATTTGGAACCTGTTGAAGTGAGGAACAGTCATGTATCAAAAAGCATGCTAATCATGTTTGCCTCATTAAGTATTAGTTGCTGATTTTTTAGCATCAGAAAAGAGTTGTCTTTTTGATGGATCTGCAACTGACATTTGTGTGACTTCAGACTCAAAACGCTCGTGTGTTTGCCTGGCTTGGGCAATATGAGAGGCTCTGGGTGGTTTGTTTTGGCTGCTGAGGCCAGTGAAGTTACACACGGGTTTGGATGGCTGTAGAATTAGAACTCCGTTTGGTGGGATTAGAGCAAAGGTTAGTATCCTAACTTGTTTGCTTTTGCTCTGAGTTTGTTGCCATCAATTTACTGTGTTGCCATTAGAGGTCCATGATATGTTTGCCTCTTGTTTTGTAGGTGGAGAGGTAATGTTTTCAAATAGTGGCTTTGTGAACTTAATTTTATGCCTTATGCAAATGAATTTTTGTGGGAGGGGGATATGAATGTGGGGAGGGAGATGGCAATTAATTTTTTTTTTCTCTTGCGGGGAACATCTTTATGGCCTCAAAATTGTAAGATCTTGTAGCTTTTAGGAGCTTGAACTGGATTCCAAAACACCTGAATGCTTATAGCCTTACAGACAGTTTTCTTTATTTAAAACTAGAACAAGGAATGTTATCTTCGTTACAGAGTGGAACCCCTTTTTGGGATGTGTGAAAAATTCCTACAAGAAGTGGATTCCTTTCAGAGGTGAGAAATTCCATTGCTTCTTCACTTTATGTTAGAAAGTCCCCTGACCATTGTCATCGGGGAATATTCCATTTGTTTTTCACCTCTTCACATCTCCCTTCCCCTGTTGCTGTCATACATCGGGGACTGCTACCATGAGATAATGGTAAAGCGAGAAGTAAACTCCTTTCTAACTGTGGGATCAGTGGAAGAGCTTTCCTAGGAATATGACAAAAAAGGGAATTTCCTGTCCCTTTATCCCAAATTTCTAAATTGTAAATGAGTGAGTGAACAGTCTGTATGCTCAGGGTTGGAGTCATCTCACCCAGGTGTTGATACTTGCTTTGTAAGACCACTGCTGCTGAAGCACTCACCCAACTTTCCTCTCACTGGAGAGGTATTTCTTTCATTTTCTCCTAATCTGGATGTCTAAAATAAGTCAGATGAGGGATGCCCAGGTTTTTTTCCATTGTCTCAGGAGGGAGTTGGATAGCTAGGCCAGAGATACAGGTATCTAGAGATGGCGGAGCAGAATTCCGTCTCTGGTTTTGATTAAATTCCAGTTTCTTTGTGGTCTGTATGCTTGGCATTTGTGGCTGGTTACGTGATGAGAAGAGGGAACCAAATCTACCCATTCCGTAATGTTTAGCTCATTTGCTAGTAGTGAATAAACTGTTCCTTTGCTTTGTATCTTTTCCTTGCACTGAGTCTCAGGACCAACAAAACTCATTGGTATTTCTCAGCAATTTAACTCCTATACACGGTGATGAATTCTGCAAAAGGGAATCTGGGTGGTGGTAGATCTTGTCATTTAGCTGTGATGTCCCCTGTAAATGGTCAGACGTGTAAAATCCCAGTGTCTAAGTTGGGCAGCCTCAGCGTGCCTGATTTTAGCTGCATCCTATGACAGAGCAGCTGAAAGTTGTTGTCTTCGTAGTCTGTGTAGTGGCAGTTATAGGAACATGAGGTTGTGTATCCCTGCGTGGCCCTCGTAGCCTGTTCAGAGGAGAGTATGGTATTTTTTTTCCACCCTTGCCCAGCTGGTGGAAGAGGTTTCCATTTATTGGTTCTGAGGTCCTGTAGAGCACCACCAGGATCGTGAAAAAAAATCTCACTTCTGGAGGAGCTGAAGCTGCTTTGGGCATGCCTGGTATTCCTGTCTAGGCTTTATAGACTCAGCTGTTGGTGAAGATACAGCGCAACACCGGACTTGAAAAGTGGGGAGGGGAGCCCTTTGTTGGAGAGGTGGTTCCCCTACAGAAATGGTGCTCCCCCCCCCCCCTCCTCCCTGGCCAATTGCAGGAGTATTTACTAGGCTTACACAACTGCTAAATACCGCGGGATAACAACACAGTTGCTGATAATAACAGATAAACCACCAATGACTCAGTCTAACAAAACATCTTCTGCACGCAGGGATGTAGGGTAGTAGCTCAATTTTACTTCTATACAAAGAACAAGAAATACCAAATGGTCTTGTGAGAGCTGTTGTCCCAAGCTATAGAGTGGATTCTATTCTCTGTTCTTGACCTCAAGAACTAGGTAGTTTTGAGTTGTTTGGGTTTTTTTTCTTTTGTCTTACCAATTCTAGTTTACTGTTAAAATTTCACTCCTCAGCTGTAGTAATTAATACTGTCATAAATATTGGTAGAAAAAAACCCCCAACATTCTGGAAACTTTGCTGCAGCAGAAGGTCAGGCAACTCACATATTGGGCGTGTGGATGTGTTAGATCCTGTCAACTATTTAGTTCACCAGATGAAAGTGCACTGCATAAAGAATTAGGCATATGCATGTCTTCCCTGAGAAGTACCAGTTTCAAAAGTGCAAGGCAGCTGTCGTAGGAATGGCTCTTTCATCCAGCTGGTGCTTTGTGACATCGGGATGAGCGTGGAGTACTGGGATTGCTCGCGGTCTCATTCAGTTAGCGCTCTTCCTATCTATGTCGCATTACAGCTGCACGTGCGATCTGCGCGGATGAATCCCTACAATATCTGCTTCTCATGAACGTGTTGTTGATGGGCACCTCAACATTTCTACCTCCTTTTTTGTGGATCTAGTTTCCTTTGCCCACTAGGCTTTGTATTGATGAAGGACCTAAAAAGTGAGATCTGCATAGCCCTTGATATTGTCAATTTGAGCACAAGGTATGGTCCCAACATCACTAGCCAAAATAATCTTTATCTTATGTACGAGACATGCATCAGAAGAGGAATCTACATATCTAACTCTGTTGTTATAATTAAATACAAAGATTAAGTGGTTTGGCTGAAAATAGCAATGCTGTTGAAAATGTTGAAAAAAGTATATGATTTTTGATTTATTCTTAACACAGATGTTTCATCTCTGAGCTCCCACATATGCAAGGGAGTCTTGTAGATAAATTGCTGGACTTAATGCCCAGACTTGTGACATCCAAGCCTTTGGAAGTGGTCAAGATTCTTCAGACAACTCTGCGACAAAGTACCTTCCTCCACCTTCCTCTTCCAGAGCAGGTCAGCTTAACTCAGAGAACTAAAATGCAATATTCTTGCAGACTGTCTTAGCATCTGACTAGATCCTAATACACCATGAAGCTTTTAGAATTCGGGTTCTTGGTCAGTCACAAGTGTTATTCTTTCAAAGGCTTTCTTCTTACCTAACATCCCCAGGACTACTGCTAAAAATACAGACAACTTAATAATTCCTGGTAGTATTTAAAAGAATCCAAAGTTCATGTACAACTTCTCCATTAAGAACAGAAATGATTGTGTGGTTTGTTTTTTTTTTTTTCTTTTTCTCCTCCCCCCACCTCCTTATTTTTGCCAACTACTTTGCCCCTAGTAGCTCCATAGAGCTACTGCGAATATCATTGAGCCTACCGGTGAATCTGATAATCCGCTGAGGTTTACATCGGGGTTGGTAGTGGCACTGGATGTTGATGCAACCCTGGAACATGTGCAGGATCCCCAGGGAACCGTTAAAGTTCAGGTAAGCAGTCACTTGATATCGATGCAAACAAAATTGCATCTTAGGGTTAAGGTTGTCAATACTTCTAAATTGCAAATAATTATACACTCTGTTAGTAACAGTGTTGGATTTCTGTCTTTTATGACCAAACATTCGGAAACTGGTCTGTATGTTGTGCGCTGAGTTGACTTGTGTGCAGTTCCTGAGGCTTTGAGTACTGCGGTGCCATTCTGTGCTCCACACAGTGCTTCCACATGCACTCAGCATATTATGGACATGAGCATAAATAAACGCTCGTGAACTTCCAGCTTGAGTAGTGGGAGAAAGAGGAGCAAAAGAAGCTGTTCTGAATGGTACAGAAGTATGCAGGCTCTCTGCTCTCTGTAATTACAACTTAAAATTTCTTCCTGCTGCTGAAATACTGGTTTCAAATGCAGCTCCGGAGGTAGGTGGGGTGTGATGCCAAGTAAAATATGCAAATTCACAGCATAACAAAGGAATTAAAAATCTCTGTTTACAATGCAGAGAAAGAAGCTGATGTATTTTTTTTTTTTCCACCTGTGCTGTGAGTCTGATTGGCCAGTGTGTGGCCATTACATCCAGGGCAACTAGACTCCTGGCTTCATGATAAAGCACACCCCCTTGCCTTCCAAACTCAAACAGAAAACACCAAAGTAATGCACGCTGTGAAAATCCCCTGTCCAGTTGTCATTCAGTTGTTTCATCTCTCTTTTTTTTTTTTTTTTTTTTTTCTTATTTTTTTTATTTCTCTACCCCCACCCCTCCAGGTATTGTATCCAGATGGACAAGCACAGCTAATCCATCCTAAACCAGCTGACTTTCGAAATCCTGGTCCTGGAAGGCACAGACTGATAACTCAGGTTTACCTCTCACACACAGCCTGGACAGGTAACATTAATGATACAGATTTACGTGATTGTGTTGCTGCACTTTTCTAAGATAAGAATGTGTCTTCCTTCATCCCAGTCTCCTGCACATGAGAGCTATGTGCCCACCGTCTTGGGGGCTTGGAGGATCCTGGAGTCTACAGCTGTTGATGCTGCCTGCTGTGTTGCTCAGGTTTCTGTTTTTGCAGCCTCTGAGCACATACATCGCTCCCTGGGTGACAGGGCAGTGCTACTGCACAGGGCTCTAGGGGGGCTGCTCTCATGGTGCTTGCTACGTGCTGGGGGCTGCACCTGCAGTCTCCCAGCGCTGGGAGCCTTTGCACAGGAGCATGTACACAAGGTGAGCTCACCCCTTTCCGTGCAGAGCGGTATCAGTTGTAGGAGTCAGATCTGCATCCTCTTTTAATGGCAAGGAGTCCGGGTAAACTGCCTCATTGTAACTCACTGGTTTAGATCTGACAGGTATTTGAGCGTGGCAGAGAACCTTTGGAACTGTGTGTACTCGACAGTACAGTTTCACTGCTGATTAAACTTTCACCTTTTTAACACCCCAAAACCCCACCGTTTAGCTCTGAAATAAGCAGCTCCACCGTCCCCATTCCGGCTCGGTTGGCTTTCACACTTCCCCATGAAGGCACTTCAGTAATTGGTTTGCGGGCTTCAAACAACAAAAGCAGAGAGTATTTGTTCGCAGCTCCCTTTGTCCTGTTTTCTTTTAATCCCTTCATGTTTATTCAAAAGTGTGGAGTTTTTTTCTGAGCAGTTTATTAATAGGATTTAATGATTTATTTTTTTTTTAACCAACAGATTTTTGTTTAGCACCATGTTCTTTCACGTATTCCTTTTTATATACCGCTTCCATGGTGTACATGTTCATCCCACTATCTTTGTTTTGTTTTGGAGAAGAAAAAACGGTGTTGTTTCTACACCTGGAAGTGTCTGGATTTAAAGGTTGATCCTGTACCAGAGAGAGCTGAATCAAGTTCTTATTTCTGCTTCCACAGCATTCACTGGGAGGGTGTTTTTAAGCGTGGCCCGTCCTGGTGCCTCCCCTAGCCATTATTTTAGCTATTAACTTTGAAATTGGCACTTAGGCATATAAAACGTGGGAAGAACACTGAGCTGGGAGGGGTTCAGGAAACAGGGTCAGAATTGAAAGTAGAGAAATCGCCTTAATTCAAGACAATGGAACTTACTGAAGACCAGTAACAAGTGTGTGCTTAGGGAGGAGAATGCCCAAACGCAAAGCACGGCTTCACCGAGAGGTGTATGGCACGAGCAGTAGGGGTGACTGCAGGCTACAAATAAGGGTCGACAGGATGGTGAGCAGGTGAGTCTCGGGGAGGTGTTAGCTGAGCTGTGGGATGGCTGTGGGAAAAGGTTATTTCTTGTGTTCTGTCTGGTGCTGATGACATCTCAGCTGGAGAACTGCTGCAGTCCTGGGCGTTGCATCTTAAAATGGGGTGGGTTTCATTTAGGTGTCAGTGATGTGGTTCTGCTGTGGGTTAACCCTCGTGTACAGTTAAGCCCCACGCAGCACCTGGTGGCTGCCCCCTGCCCCCAGTGGGATGATGGGGAAGAGAATCAGAAGGGCAAAAGTGAGAAAACTCATGAATACTGCACTGTTCAGCAGTAGCTAAAGAGTTATCAACACCATTTCGGTCACAAATCCAAAACATAGCACCATGTGAGCTACTGGGAAGGAAAATTAACTGTATCCCAGCCAAAACCAGTACAAGTCCATAGGGAAAACCTAAAGGAATTGTGGTTTTCAGTCGAGAAAGGAAAATTTTGATGGGGATATAGTCCAGCATGCAGCTCAGAGTCATACTGTATAGACCAAAAGCCCATTTTTGTTACTATCACTGGGAGAAGAACGAAGTGAAATCATCTTCACTGTTCAGCATCTTTGTTGGCAACATGGACGCTGGGATCAAGCGCATCTTCAGCGAGTTTGCTGATAACCCCAAGCTGAGTGGTGCGGCTGACACACCTGGGACAGGATGCCATCTGGAGGGACCTTGGCAGGCTTCAGGAGTGGGCCAGTATAAACCTCATGAAGTTCAACAAGGCCAAGTGCAAGGTCCTGCACGTGGGTTGGAGTCATGTCCAGTAGCAAACACAGGCTGGGCGGAGAAGGGTTTGAGAGCAGCCCTGAGGAGAAGGACTTGGGGGTGCTGGTGGATGAAAAGCTCAACATGGCTGAGCGATGTGCGCTCACACCCAGAAAGCCACCCGTGCCCTGGGCTGCATCCCCAGCAGCGTGGCCGGCAGGGCAAGGGAGGGGGCTCTGCCCCTCTGCTCCCCTCTGCTGAGACCCCCCCACAGCGCTGCGTCCAGCTCGGGGGTCCTCAGCATCAGAAGGACACGGACCCGTTGGAGCGGGCCCGTCGGAGGCCACGGAGCTGGTCAGAGGGCTGGAGCCCCTCTGCTGTGGGGACAGGCTGGGAGAGCTGGGGCTGTGCAGCCTGGGGAGGAGAAGGCTCCGGGGAGACCTTAGAGCAGCTCCCAGTGCCTGGAGGGGCCGACAGGAAAGCTGGGGAGGGGCTTTGGGCAAGGGCAGGGAGCGGTGGGACAGGGGGGAATGGCTTGAAGCTGAGAGAGGGGAGATTTAGGTTGGACGTGAGGAAGAAACCCTTCCCCGTGAGGGCGGCGAGGCGCTGGCCCAGGCTGCCCAGAGCAGCTGTGGGTGCCCCATCCCTGGCAGGGCTCAAGGCCAGGCTGGACGGGGCTGGGAGCAGCCTGGGCTGGGGGGAGGGGGCCCTGCCCCTAGCGGGGGTGGGACTGGGTGGTCTGTACAGCTCCCTTCCACACAAACCATTCTGTGATCCTATGATCTTACGGACAGTATTGGGATATAGCTGCTGTGGTGGTGAGAGAGGGGACAAGGCTGTCTGGCAGTGTAAAATCCTCCAGCAGAAGAGAGTCTTCAAGCAATCCGCTGCGCTGTGAGTCGTGCCAGACGTCATCTGGATCTACATAATTTTGCCATAAATGGAGCAAGGCCTGCTAGTTCTGTGGTGGTTTTATGATTTTATTACGATTTTGTTGCATTTACTTTTAACAGTTATTTTTGAAAGTTGCTATTTGTAAGTTAGTCGTTGAGATTCTCATTTTAAGTGATGACAAGGGCGGGACGGAACCCTAAAACCATATTTAATTCTGCTGTGCTGAATGTAATGAAAAAGTTGAATTTTCAGATACCGCGTTGGATTCTGGTTAGCCCAGAGTGGCTCTGTATTTTACCCAGCATATGTGAGAGAAAATTTCATTCAGTATTGGTTGTTCGCTGTGTGATCCCAGTCACATTTGGGTTATTGTTTGGGTTTTTTTCTCTGCAGAGCCATGTCAGATTGAAGTGCGGTTGCTGCTGGCTTACAATTCCAACAGGAGCAAGGCATCTGCTAAAATTCCAAAATCTACCTGGAGCGAGAGCTTGGAGGCTCTCCCACAATCTGAAAACGGCATAGAAGGGACCATACCCCTCAGCAAACCTGTCAAAGTTTATATAATGCCCAAACCTGCCAGACGGTGAAGGCTGTCGCTAAAAGAAATGTATTTATGGGGTCGTTGTGTTATGTGAAAGCAATATGCTGTGTTCCAAGGTAGTGAACCAAACCAAAACACTTTCATACTTGCATAAAAGAAAGTCAACCATAGAAATAAAGCTGCTGAAGAGCCATTGGTCTGCTCTTAAGAAGCAGAAAGACCAATACAGGAGTTATTCAGCCAACTGAGAGTAGTTTCCAGAAAATGCACGTGATTCTATATTGAATCAACAAGATCAAGACAGTTCTTAGTCAGCATTCTCATAATTTCATTGGGCTGTATCTTCAGTTTTTAATCAAAAGTTTCTTTTCAAGGCCTCTAGGTTTTCTGCTAGGTATTTACTAAGGTATTTACTATGTAAATGCTTAGGCACATAAATCAACATTTTTTTTACAGTACTCTGAAACAAAGCTGAGGAGTTCAGGGGTTTTATGGGGGTTTGTTGGGGTGGGTTTGTTGTGGGGTTTGGGGGTTTATTGGTTTTGAATGTCAAAAACTTGCATTTGTGCATTGATACTTAAATTCTTAGTAAAAAAAGAAAATATTCTAAAGTGCTTTTCTTGCGTAGGAACTGCACCTCAAAGTGAAATTGCCAATTGCCATAGGCTAAATCCTGAGCTATTTTATATTTTACATCCTCTACAGCTGTAGTGAAGCTAGTAATTCTGGGGAGGGCACAGGTTGTTCGTGTTGCAGTGTGGGGAGAGGAGGAACTGCTGGTGCAAGCAGCAGAACTTCAGTTAGCAGGACATGGAGTTTAATTGAGTTACAGCCACGAAACAGTACGTTACTACTTTTGTTTACGTAAAATGGAGTCAAACATATTAATTTCTGAATTGTGATCCAACTCTTTGGGTTGCACATTTGTATGTCTGTATGAACAATGCGATTAAATACCATGGGTTGGAAAATTACTCCATCCCACAGAGTTTTAGGGAATCTGTTTCTGTGTGGGGATCTTGGCCTGAACCAATCTTACTGGGATGAGAAAATCTGTTCGGTGTTCCGGTTCGGCAGCAGTTTTGGCAGTCAGAACTCATTTCTGATCAGCTGAAGTAGCCAAAGATGCTCTTGATTAAGCAGAAGTCAGGCAGCTTGTCCGTGTTCCCCTAAGGAGGTACGCAGGGAATACGGAGGGACAAGAACTTTCTAAAAATTAGATCCTTCGGCATTCCTGTTGTAAAATGCCTGTGCATCGCTCCTGTATGCAAGGCTTCAGCGGACTGAGGAACTTCCTACAATTTGTGGCAATCCTTTGGTAGGATTTTCTAGGAGCACTTAATGTGAGAAACTTTATAGTGCAGCAGCCAAGCGTTACCTGTGTCCATCAAGCAATTGTTAAAAAAGGTGTATTTTTAGCAAGTAAATGAAGCAGTGAAGAAATATTTTCCAGTTGTACAGAGATCAACGTAAATAATAACCCCTTGTGTGCTTTCCTACAATAAAATTGGAAAACTTGTGCTAATTTTGCTTCCTGTATTTCATGAGTGAACATGTGTGCCTGTGCAGTCCTAGGCTAAGAAGGGATTACTGCAAGTTTTTTTGTGACTCTTAAAATTATTTATATTTTGGTTTTTTGTGACTATTTTAATTACTTAAAAATATTTTAGCACCGACATGTTGTGGGCCAAAGACTCATAACCATAAAACTATTTAGCTGCTTTAGTTATTCTTGAATTAAATATCCCTTCTTAGTGCAGCTGCTCTTACAAAGGTGTTTTTTGGTATTTCACCTTTAGGGCACTGCGTTGAAAACTTCTTGCACGTGTAACAGCCGAGCTGTTACCATCCGATTCCTCTTTGGCATCCTCGGTGCAGTTCCCAGTGGACAGGGTTGACGGACATCTCTTATTATGAAGCTGTGTCCGGGCAGATAATTGATGAGTTGCGTGAGCTCATTACAGACTTCCCCCCGTCGCCCCTTTCAATTTTACATTTCACCCCTATTTCTGCATTTTGTCATCCCGATAAAGACGTTCATGTCCATGGTGTCCCTCTGCTCCCGGCCACGACTGATGCTGTGATAGGCACAGCCCTGCCTGCCGCCCGTTTCGGCGCAGGGCGGTAGCGACGGGCAGCACAGCCAAGCTTTTGTGCTCCTCCCAGGCCTGCAGATAACCCCCCCGGGGCCTGGCATGAGCCAGCTGTCTGGCATCAGCTCTGCCTTTCCTCAGCGCAGTTGGGCTGCTCTGAGTATTTGAGCATAACTTAGTATTTGAGTTGTGATTTATTGTTTGTTCCCAGGCCACAGATGACCAAACAGCTATTCCGTTCTGGCCAGAATTCCCACCCCCACTTTCAGCATCAAAATATTGGCATCTTCCTTTGAGCACTGCACTGGAACAAATTTATATTATTTTGCTCCCCTTGTGTTATGCTTGAGCTCCTTTATATGACGTAGCAGGCAAAGATCACTTGCCACAAGAATCAGACTTTGAAGGGCTACAGAAAAGTTCTTAATCTGTGATTTCAAGATGTCTAAAACCACTTGTAAATGTAAGACTGCTGTGAATGTTCCCAGTCTCCTAATGGAATTATTCCAATAGTTGGCTTTTCTTGATGTCATCCTGTAGTTTTTTCTCTGATTCCTAGTTTGAAGCAGTCTTGCAAACATAAAATCACAGAACAATCTGAGTTGGAAGGGACCTTCCAGACCACCCACTCCCACCCCTGCCAGGGCAGGGCCCCCTCCCCCCAGCCCAGGCTGCTCCCAGCCCCGTCCAGCCTGGCCTTGAGCCCTGCCAGGGATGGGGCACCCACAGCTGCTCTGGGCAGCCTGAGCCACTCTCATGGTAAAGAATTTCTTCCTTGGGTCCAATCTAAACCCACCCTCTTTCCATTCAAAACGGTTGCCCCATGTCCTATCCCTACAGGCCCTAGTAAAACATCCCTTACAAATACGTTGTGTTGTAGCAGGTCTTTCTGTGCAGCACGCTACCACTCTGTTGCTGCTGCCCTTTCCCTTCTTACTCAGTAGGTTTGCTTTTGTTTTGTTATTTTTCCGTTGTGGTTTGTTGTTTTGGTTTTTTTTTTTTAAAGCTGCTTACGCCTTGATCTCCAGTGTATTTTAGCTTACTTTCTCTTTAAAAGATGCATTTTCACACCATGTTCCAACGTATGGGAAATCTGAAAGGAAATTTGTGTAATCTATTTTTTTTCCATTTTTTAAAATCTAGATGTTGACTTTTCCATC
This sequence comes from Falco naumanni, assembly GCF_017639655.2. NCBI lineage: Eukaryota > Metazoa > Chordata > Aves > Falconiformes > Falconidae > Falco > Falco naumanni. The sequence goes on along the minus strand of NC_054055.1, from coordinate 5,417,014 downwards.
CCATCCCCAGGTTTGAGGCATTTAGGCTTTTCTGCTCTCAAAAACACTGGAGTTCGTGCTCTGTGGAGCTCCAGGGCTTCGTGTCATCTCAGAATTGCCTCCACCCGCTCACCCGTTGTCCTTGAATTTTGGAGGATTGTTGGACTTCTGTACTGCAGTAGCCTAAAAGATGATTGATCTCAGAATGAAAAGCAAAACAAAGGGCTGCACTCATGCACAAAGATAATTTGCATCTTTTAATTCTGCTGAAGAGGGAACAAGGCACTTCAGATCACAATCTCCCAAGTATGGGGAGATCCTGTCCTCTCCAACGTTTCCAAGTGTAGGAACACGGTGCCAATACAGAGCTGCAGCCACAGGGAGACTGAGTGATCTAGAAGCAAGGGCAAAAAATGAGTAATGATCAAACACCCCTCACCTCTGCGTTTTACCTCCTAATTAGACATAAGGGAAGAGGGGCAAGAATCTGGCAGAGAAAAGGCTGAACTCGTGTGAAAGGGGTATAGCTTAGTGGTTTGAAAATGCGTTGTCCTGTTTACTGTTAATTGCAGATTTAATTACATACAGCATCTGGGGGTGGGCGGGAAGCCTAGCTCTGAACGCTTTTTAATAGGAAATTCATGATCAGATTGCTGAAGTCCATTGAAATTCATTAGGCAAATTCTTAGAACTTTGCAAATAAATAATGCAATTATCAAGTCAAGAACTCTTAAAACAATGCATAAATGTATTTGGAACAAAGTTGAAGCTTATGGGATACTAACTCAAACCCGGTGTGGCTTTCACATACCTTGTTTTAAAAAGTACAGCAAAGTGAAGCAGGCGGGCACACTTGCTGCAAAAAGTACAAAGTTCTTGGAAAGACGCAAGAATGGGGCACGCACTTAAATCAGGACCATACGCCATCGCCTTGGGTTCCAGCTGACAGAGATGGGTTTCCTCTGGATTCCTGCCTTGGTTGCCTGACTTCTCAAATCTTTTGACCAAGTCAGAGACGCAATCGCTATTTTCATCTTATTTCACTCGTATCTTCCCATTTATTTTTAGCAGCAGGCACCAGGAATGTGGGAGCAGGCTGTATTTTTATTTTCCAGCTGGCTAAGACAATATTAGCGGGCCTTCAAAATAAAGTTTGAGGCTGGTACGTGCTACGCTTTGCACAAACGCTGCCTGATGCCCCTTCAAAAATGCGGCTTGTGTTGCGCTCGGTGTGTCTGCGAGCCTTTTTACAGCCGTTTCTCCCGGCTGCCAGCTCGCGCATGCTGCTTCACAAAGATAAGGGCTGGGGACCGTCCCGCTCAGCAGCAGAGCAGCTGGGGTGGGATCTTCCTGGCACCCAGCCCAGCCGCAGCTCTGCTTTAATGAGAATGTCAGGGTGGGAGATCGTTTTCCTGGTGGGAGGCAGAGAAGTGGTATATGTGAGAAATCCTGCCCTGTAAAAGTGCGTTCCCACGATTTGGGCAAGCAGCCCATAATTTTAACGAATTATTTATGGCTCTAGCTGAAAGCGGCGATTTAATAAAGATACTGGTTTTGAGCTCTGGTTGAATTTTTTGATGAATCAGTCCCAGCTGTTTCCACCATGTAGCAAAGCAATTTCAGGCACCAAAGAGGAAATTGGGCTTTCAGGGACTGGAGCAGCCCAAGTAGAGCAGGCGCTTTTGTGGGAACCGACAAAGCTGACTCAGGAAGCTGTGACAAGAGCAGGAATAGAAGATACAGATGAAAAAGACTTGCAGCAGACAATCTCCTTGTCGATACTGAAATTTCACACCGATGGTGATGAAACGTAGCAGTTTGCCTTTAAAAAGAGAAATCCGCTTTGCACGCTGCAGCTCCCTCTTTTTGGAAGTGGAATCTTCTGCATCCTACCGGTTGCCAAATGAAAGGAACAACAATTAAGAGGCTGCAGCACAAAGCTGGGCAAGGCACACCTCTGAAAGTCACCTGGCAAAGCTACGCGGGCTGTGCTCCTCTCATGCTTTTTGGGAGGACACGTAGCACCAGCTACGTAGCCAGGCATTTTCCTCAAATGCCTGGGCTGAGCAGTTTCGTTGAATGTGGCTTCATCATTAAGGTACCACATTAATATGAAAATATTTTTTTTAAAAAGAAAAAAATGAGAGGTAAAAGATCAGGTGTTTCCTCAACTTCTCCTAACAGTAACGTGCATACTGCAGTGCTTAAAAAAACCTGGAGCTGTCGTCTCAGTAAAAGCCTTACAAAGTCTCTTCCTAAGGCCCCAAAGCTCATGAAATAACGCAAATGTATGACTGCAACCAAGAGAGTCAAACCACTTCCATTATAAGGTAACAACATTTAATGCAAAAAGTCGTCACACTCTGCAGATGAGTAGAAACTGGTTCTGCTGGCATCCCCTTGGGATGACTACAGCCTTCTGGGCCAGCACTTCACCTTCTACTTCACACCATGCAAGTTACTCAGATACATGTCACAGCAGTTGCGAGGCACGTTACACCAGCTGCTGTGTCACAGAACCAGGGATGCAGCTGGAAAGGCAGTTCTTGCTTGTTTCTGTTGCCTCAAATACAGCCACGCTACTAGAAAATATTGCTGTAATTAGATTCAAGATAAAACTTCCAAGTACTCGCTTTCCCTTTGCTTTCACACCACACTGTATTTTATCAGATAGAAAGTTTTAAATGATTCCTAGAGCAAATAAACAGAAATAGTATTTTGTAAAAGGTTATTCTTGGGTCTTGGGAAAATCATTGCATTCTCATACCAATCTAAGCCTCTCTGCTACTACTTGGATAGCTCTAAGTGCCTCAGGGCTTTTACAGCATCATCTTTGTATTTCATTAATACACACAGGCTTAATATGCACAGCTCAAGAATTAGTGAGCCTGGCGGGGGAAAAATAAATACATCTACAGTAGGTAACTTGTAACTGGTAATATTAATAGAAGCCCACGAAGAAGAGTAACTAAGAGATCTTTTAAACTTTCAGTGTAATGATACACTTGTTGGCACAATGTTTAAATCATTGGATAATGACCGGTAAGGATTCTCACATCCATCCCCAGCTTGCTATCAGCACCTTGCTAGCAGCAATTTAGACTGATTTCCTAAAGATCAACAATTTTATGTTGCAAACTCCGGTTTTGTGACAAATCTGATGATTTTCAGCACGTAGAAACTTTTGAATCGATGTGTATTGCACAAGTCGATCAGCACAATTCACAGGAAAGCTCTTTAAGGCCCAGATGTTGGGTTTATTCCCTGTAGATTTTTTTTTCCTTTTTCCAGGTTCAATGTAAACTTTAAAAGTGCAAAATTACGTGTTCTTGAATTAGTCAATATGCTGACTGAAGTTGCCAGCAGGAGGCAAAGTTGTATGATCTGGGTTTGTTTTTTAATGTATTTTATTTTTAACTTATTTATTTATACAACGATGGTAAAGTGCTTCTTTACCCCCGCTTCGTACCTACCACTTGATTTTACTCATCAGCTACCTTATGGCTCCATTCCAACAGCCAATACTGTAATTTTGGGCCATTTCCTAATAAAGTATTTAAAACCTAGTATCTTAGTATAGCCAACAGGTGAAAAGTTAAGTAACCAGAATACGTACAGCCTTCAGAGGAAGATTAAGTCAACCTGAAGAATGTATGGAAATGGTTCTATAATTAATTTCATTAACAGCCCCCTTTTGCGAGGACTCTATTTGCTTAAATCCTGAACTAATAAACTGTCCTTGCATTTTAGATTGTCAGCGCGCAAATGCCTTGGCACGTAAGTCCCCACGCTGTCGACTGTAATTTGACTCACTGGGGAGGAGTGTCTGATTTGGCAGCGGTGGAGGCAGGCGGAATGAGCTGTAGGGCTTCAGCAGGTTGAATGGAAGACTCCCCCCACTTTGACACCCTGAGCAGCCAGGGCATTGTACTCTTGCACAGCCTTCTCTGTTTGCAAGACCAACACGTCAATCCCATTTTTCTTCAGATAGTCCACAGTAGATGGTGGAACCTCAGAAGAGAAAAGGAAATGGGAAGAGCAAGTATTAGATTTTTTTCCCCTCACACTGGAAGGCTTGAGGAAAAACAGGTACTGATGCCGTTTGTTAGCAGATGCCCTTCAGTAACTGATAATATGCCCAGATATTTCCAAGACTGATTTAAATTTTTTTCTCTTCCACAAAGCTAGTTTTATCTACACACCTCCTAAATGCAGCCCTTTTTTACACAAATAAATAGAACTGGAGCTAAAGGGAATTAATCTAAGGTGTTACCTCATCAAAAAGCTAAATAATTGCTTCTCGTGAAGTAAAGCCCAGCGCTTCTGAGCCTTCTGTAGCTAGTTTATCTGCTGAAGTGACACCCTGCCAACATTAGTAACAAAAAAGCCTAATTATCAAAGTCTTTACAGCAGGCTAGAGAGCTAGTTCATAACCAATTCTAGGGGGGGGGCGGGCGGGGGACTAATGACATTGTCAAAAATGCTCCGTGTTTAAATTGCTCCTGTAGCAGAACATAAACCTGTTTACTGCTTGACATTGACGCTAATACAAAGGGGCTCAAATGATGTTTCTTTCAGGAACAGAGGGACTCCTGGCAGGAGCTCAGTCATGGTAATTCAGTGTCCTGAATTTTCTCCCTTTTAGTAAAGCATCGTAGATATTTTATTTTTTCTCCCCTAATCAGAGGGAGAGAGAAAACAAACAGCTCTGGTTTATGTTTCACGCAGAACAAAAAACCTACCTGCAAAGCCTCGCTCATGCCACGACCAATCACCACAGTTTTAACACCCTTCTTGACAACTTCTTCAAGGTCAGCTGGCTGCACTCCTGGAGAATGCTGAGTGTCAGGGGAGGAAAATAAAACAGTCTGTGTACTGACAGCATCAACCAGGAAAGCTTCATCTATATGTTCTGAAACCGTCCGCAGAGTAGCAAGGTAAATTAGCAGTACCAAAACATAACACAACCCTCTGTCCTGCACACACAGAGTAGATAACACTGGTATTAAAACGAGGTATTTTGTATGCAGATGAAGGATGATAATCAATTGCTGGTAATATTATAATTCCTTATTAAACAGTTAAAAATAAAAAAGATGCATTACACATTTCTAAAACATTTATGTCTAACAACTAGCATTTCATAAATATTAGAAGTTAAAGTGAAATCAATAAATTGCAACATGCTGCTCTTTGGTTTCAAATGAACAAAATCTTTCTGTAATAAAGACTGTGGCAAGCCAAAGTTTACTCGCTTTAATTACAAAGAGCTCCTCAAATAATTAAAATGATTAAATTCTTGTTTACTTTGCAGATTTCATTTGCCAAAGAGGACTGAAACTTATCGGTTAGCTTCATTTCAGTTAACAGTTTCAATTTCTGCAGTATTATAAATCTTGAGAAAGAAATACTTGAAACCAAACTCCTCAAAGAAAAAAAGAGCTTTAACAGCATCCTGATTACGAGTTTTTAAAGTGCACCCATTTACTACTAATATGCTTTAAACATATGAGTCCATTAATACACCTGTAATGTTAATATGGAACATTATGTAAGACTAATTCTCCTTGTGGATTCAGTTTCTATATATCTCTGTATAGCCAAGAACAAGGTACTGTACAACCTGTGGTTAGAATTTTGCCCCTCTTTGGTGAGCATTTTTTTTAAACCATAAATATTATCACACACACACACTCCTTTTTTGGTAAGACTCTCAAGTTCTTTTAGAGGACTAAGATGAGTTTCTCACGTGAAGTGGGAATTGCCATGGCAGACTTCTGGAGTATGTTATATTTATGGTTTATCCCCTATACTTCCTGAAAACACTACATTCTTTCAATGACTTAAGGTCAAAGTACCAGCTTAACAACTGGCTTCTGTTGTTCCATTAGTTAGTCAGCTTTTCTCTTTGATGTCCTTGGGTCCTCTGCTATTCTTTTTCCCCTGCCCAAGTCTTCAGCAGCTGATGCTGCAGCCTCACACATGGCACCAAGAGTTCTCTTCTCAGCCCTCGCCATGTTTCGGCTTGCAGAACAGAAGCAAGGCTTTTCAAGCTGAAACAAACACCTGAGTTCCTAAAGTTGCAGGTGATAAAAACCTTCCACAGCAGAGTGCAGCTTCCAACGACTGGATTAAACTTATTCCCCAAGCAAGGCCTTAGCCTAGCTGGTATCTGGAATTTCAGCAACAGAGACAGCTGACCTTTATGGTTCTCCAAGTTTATAGATCACAGAATCTCTCAAGTTGGAAGGGACCTATAGGGACCATCGAGGCCAACTCCCTGCTCCTCACAGGACTACCTAAAAACTTAAACATATGACCGAGAGCATCATCGAGATGCTCCTCGAACTTGCACAGGCTTGGTGCTGTGACCACTTCCCTGAGGAGCCTGTTCCTGTGACCTCTCAGTGAAGAACCTTTCCATAACGTCCAGTGTGAACTTCCCCTGACTCAGCTTCACTCCATTGCCTCGCATCTTACTGCTGGTCACCAGAAAGAGATCATCACGTCCCCCTCCACTGCTCCTCTTAAGGTGTAGACTGTGATGAGGTCCCCACTCAGCCTTCTCTTCTCCAAGCTGAACAAACCAAGTGACCTCAGCCACTCCTCCTAAGTCTTGCCCTCAAGGCCTTTCACCGCCTTAGCCACCATCCTCTGGACACACTCCCATTATTTGACGTCCTTCTTGTATTGAGGTGCCCAAGACTGCACACAGTACTGGAGGTGGGGCCACACCAGCACTGTGCTGACTGGGACAATCACCTCCCTCCACCTCCACCGGCTGCCTGGGCTTGCTGTGCCCCAAGACACAGTTGCCCCTTTGGGCTGGCAGGGCTAGAAGCTGTGCTCCCCTTTTTCCATTTACACCTGATTCCACACCTAGAATGCAGAGGTCACTTCAATATGCAGACCTTTCTCAGACCAAATGATTGCAGGTACGTGCTTATGACTGAATAAATAATGATCTTCCTTTGAGGTTTTTTGAAGTAGACTCAGACAAAAAGAACAGTTACGTTTTACTGCAATTACAATAATCAGATCGGTGGGGAAGGTTTGCTGTCATGGTAAGACACTGAGACATTGAAGCCATGGAACACAAGGATTTTCTTTGGTTACACCAAGACACACTGATGCTAGGGCTTCTATATGTTTTGTAGGAAACCAGTGTCATTACAGGAAACATGTGACGTGACAGAACTGTATCGTTGCTGATTTGACAGCTGGAGGGAAAGAGGAAGGGCAGCAGGACTTCTTGCCTGTTGTGTTCCCTGGCCTTCATTTCAGGACTCCTTTTCTCCCATTAGCAGATGGCACTGAAATGCGGCCAGCCTGGGAGGCTGCCTTTCATCCCCAAGGGTTAAGGTCATAAGAACTATTAGTGCTTAGTTACAGAACCTTGCAGAGCCAGTTATACAATTTTCCCGACGGAAGAATTACATACTAGACAGCAGTCTGTTAGCAGAGAAGGAAAGGAAGCAATTATTTCCAACTGGAGTGTGGGGCACGGCCAGCACGGCTTGTTTCCCAAACTTTGGCTCCACCTATCCCCAGGAAAAACATGCTCAGAGAAAGTAGGCACACTATCTACCGCAAAGAAATGCGCAAAAAATGCACCTGGTGAATCCCACTATTTCCAGTGCTAACCGGATTAACATTTTTGCAGTTCTTCAGAGTTGGAGATGCAGTCTAGAAAAGCTTAGTTCGGTTCTCATATTTGTTGCTTGCTTTTCATTTTTAAACCACCTGACTCCTCATAGCTGCAAGGATAGAACTGACCTAAAGACGGAGCTTTAGAAGTGACTTCTATAACGCAAAATCTAAATAGGCATTTTTTTACTTCCTGATTATATAAAAAGGATGCCAGAAAACCTACCTCTCCAAATAACCCAATTTTTCTGTTTTTTTCTCCTCCAATTTTAATTTAACATAGACTCATTCTTTCTTGTTTCATTCAGAGGACTCCTCTGAAGACTTTTATGGACTTAAAACTTGTGCCTCTCACCTGAAGATATCCCTTGTTATAAACTTTAAAAAGAAAGCGGTCTCTCCTAAGTGTTAGTAGGTTATAATTTGAAACCAAAGTTTTCAAGTGGTTGGAATGAGTAACAAAAGCTGAGCTGGGAACTAGTTGGGAACTTTTCACCCACCATCTCTGTCCTGCTTCCCAGTCACATGTGCATATAAAACAGGAAAACAGGATTGTCAAACAAACAAAAAGCGACTGTCACCACACATCCCACCCCTCTGAACAGCCAGTGAAAAATGCATTTTTAATAATCAGATCATAAATGAAATATTACAAAGGTTATGTGCACAGCTATCGTTCTCTCTGCAAGGTACAGAGATCTTTACCTGAAGGCACTTCCTTTCTCTTGGTGTTGTATACGTTGTATAAACCGAACTCTGAAAGGTTAAAAAAGTTCTGCTCCCCCAAAGGCTATAAATGAAGTTCCAAAACCAAAGGTTCTGCCATTCAGTTGCATCAAAATTAATTCAACAGAGCTGTACCCTCTGCATGGATACAGTGCAGGTGGTGCTGTGTCTAAGGCCGGATCAGTACATAGTTGCTTTGTGCTTTTAACTTTTGCTTAGAAAGCATGGAATTTTTTTTCCAGCTATCCTCATGCAAGCCCTAATATGGGGACAATTATCACCACCAAGTTCCTAATGCAACAGACATTGTACTGCTTCTAAATCTGGAATGTCAGTACTGTTCCATGCACATTTATATAATTCTGATAGCATTTACAGATAAAGTTTAGAAATTGTGAGGGCAAGCACTCAGTATATGGCTACCAAAAGAAGTCACTGCATGGTTAGCCAGATTGTGAGTTTTTCACCAAGAAACTAGTGCATATGACACTGTATCTGCATATTTTTCCTCTGATATAAGTATAAGAGACCCCAAGGAAAAGGATATAAACTAAACCACATGCTTTGTTGTCTTCCAAACACATAAGGTTAGTCACTGTGGATTTTACTGCCCATAATTTCTTTTCCTATCTCACTGAAGACAACTTTTGTGTACACAATCTAAAAAGAGATTGTTACCAGTATGTTAAGACAATGGCACTCTTAATCAAATGCAGAATGCTGTTTGAGAGCTCCAACTGTGTGTGAGAGAAGTCTGGTCAGGGTATCTGCTGCATGTCTGCAGTCCCCTCTCCGCACACTCGGTACTGAAACATACATCGAATTCTTTCCCGGGAAAAGTAAAACGCCTAGATGAAAGCAAAAGGCAGCTCGCTGAATTTCTGGCTGGAACTTTAACCTGGACCATCCTCAGAGTCCCGTGTAAAATGCAGGATGGATAATAAAGAGCAAACTTACGTTAGTCCCAGTTTCTCGCCAATCCCAGGTTCGGCTCCCTCCTGGCCATACTTTGCAGTCCTTATATGTTGTAGAGCAGCCTTTCACCTTCATCTGACCCCAAGAAAGGGAAGCAATTTCAGGGGAAGACATCACAAAGTTGAACCAAAGTCTGGAAAAAGGATATTTAATACATAACATCAGGCTAACATATGCAGCACATTAATAAAAACAGAAAATTCCATCCTTGCCCCAAGGAGCTGGGAAGGAAACTCTATTACAGACTTTATCCACGTGATTTTGTGACAACAGAAGTGAACTGAGGATCAGCAGATTTGTTGAATTACCAGTCCTCTTGGGGATTTTGTGCAGGATTTAGGGCAAATCATTTTACATGCTAAATCTATACTAGTATTGGGTGCACAACTTTTAAAACCATCAACAGGGATCATCAGGTCCCAGAATATCCTCTCACATCTGGGTTTTAATTTTCTCCCTAAAACGTACAATGAAGATGATGATTATTTCCTAAAATGTCGGAGAGAAACACTGTTTCTTTGGCCACTTCATTAGTTTAAAGTGGTAAATGAGGTTAAAAAAAATCCCAAGCAAACCAACCCAGAAGAAAATCCATGAAGAAAACAATGGCAATGCCATATTGCTATAGCAAACAAGACTTTCAGAGAGCTGAAGTGTGAAGCCTTCTTTCCCTCATCACTCCTTACAGAGGCCAAGGCTCCCATCATGTCTCAGGACAGTTAAACACCCAAATAGTATCTTTTCTAATGTTTGACCCCAGTGTTCATCGTTTAGAATTAAACTCATTATTTCTAATCCTTTCTGTTGTGGACAAGGACAACAGCTTAATCTTTGCCTTTTCCACCATCTTTTGTTTTCCTGAGGACTTAAGTCCCAATCTTTTTTTCCTTTCTTTTTAGATCAAATATACTTCCCTTCAGTTATGCTTTCTGCATCTCTGCTTTTCTCCTTCCCCCCCCGGGCAACCAACAATTAGTACACATCTTTCCTTGATATCTACCGCCTAGAACTAGACAGAGCGCTCCAGCTGAGGCCTTATCAGCACTTTTTGGTACTAACTGCAGTAATTTTAGATCTGCTATCACAATCACAGCTGGGCATCAGCAGGGCAGGGACACTGCCTCACTACACAGTGAAAGCTTCCACCCTCTTCACAGTCCTCCAGGTTACTGCAATCTGATTGCTGGTGTGGTTCTGGCAGTAGACGACAAGAGAGCGAGGGGAATCGCAGGGTGATACCCTGGAAATGCATTAGGCTAGCGTGGCAGTCAACTGACACGTCTCAAGGGTAAAGCCACCTTTCTGCCCTTCCAGTTCAGGAGATGGTCTGAAATCTGCATTGCAAAGAAAACTGATTGTTTCAGCCATAAGAAGAGCTCTGCTCCTGGATGTTCCGCAATACCTGAGTGGCAGATCCTTCCTGATATGTAGTTTCTCATCCTTTACTTTTTAACCATTCGAATTCATTCACCGGGGTGGGGGTGGGGGGTGGGGGTGGAAATCAATCAATCATAGGAACCCTGGTGGCACAAATGAAAGAGCCCTCACAAAAGAGAAATCTTTGGACTACCAGGCTTCCAGTCCTGGAAGCCTCTCTCCCTGTCTTGCACATGCTACAGCAAATCATGGTATGGCCAGACAGGGCATGCTCTCCTCAGATTGCCAGGAGGGGATCTCAGTATCCCGCTCCGAATGTCACATTAAGTAAAAAGAGCGTTACTTTGGATTCAGCACAGGACCGAGTCTGCCAGGGGTGCTTCTTCCACTGAATAGCAGGGCAATTCTTTTCTTTCTTGTTCCTTTGTGAAGTTAGTGGCACATGTGCCCTGCCAAACAGGAAGCCAGGCAAGCAGCTGCGGGGGAGTAAAACTTGCTTGGATTCATGTATTCTAGATTCTCTCATTACACATCTGCACTGCAATGGATTCAAACGAAGGCCTGTAAGACTATTTTTCCAGAAATCTGCTTGAAGGGAGATTATAGCAGAAGCAATAACCAGCAGTAGTCCCAACAGAAAGAAATCACCCATCAACCAGAGAGTAAAGGCTGAATAAACCACCCAGAACCTGGCTCTGAAGAATGAAAATGATTTTTGCCTGTACTAGTTTTGAGAGTAATTGCAGAATTAGAACTGGAGGTTAGACAGAGGTGAACAAACAATAAAATTATAAGGAATATCAGCTTTCCCAATCCAAATAGTATTACAAGGCTGGGACCATACAATCAAACAGGCACAAACTGGAAATGGGAGAGCAAGTGTTCCATGTGATCTTTTGCAAGCAGCACAAAAATAAGTAAATAGCAGAAATGAAGAAACAAAACTTTGAAGCCATACATAAAAAATTCGTAATCTAAAACTATTACCTGCAATACTGCCAGAGAATATCAGTAAGGTCATTTGAATTAATAAGATTATCTTATATTGGATTAAGAATGAACTTTTTAACAGGAACTTTGGACGTTCCTGATGCAGGGCATGGTCCGATCACTAATTGGCAAGGAGTAGGAAAGTAGTTTGCCAACAAATGAGTTGTTTAACTATTCACTATGACAGATGCACAGTACCAAAAATAGAGTACTGCTTAAGATCAAGAGACCATGAACTATAAAACTCAGAAGTATAACTGAAAATTTCTGTAAATCGCAGGAGTCCAAACACAAAGAGACGAGGAGGAGAAACAGTTCAAGAATCTATAAGCTGAGTTATGAGAGTTTAAAAATGTAGGAAATAAAGGAAGCAGAAAAGCTTAAAAGGTCGGAAAATACAAGTTTATGCAAGGAGACTATACTGAAAGAAAGAAATGAAGCTGTGGCCAAGGATGGCAGAAGAAAAAAACAGCTGAGAAGGAAACTGAAGATACTTCTGCAGTCAGGCAAGCATGTGGTTTTTAAAGCTGCCAGCACACTTGTCTTCTGCGAAGGTAAACGTTATTTCAGAGTAGCACCCACCAGCAACAGACAGAACAGTGCACCAAAGGGTATGCTATTGAGGGACTGCGAAAGGAAAGAAAGTTTCATAAAATCCAAGGACCAACCTGCGATCAAAGAGGATAAAGGTGAAAGTGTTAACGGGCATACGTCAAGTTGCAGGCAGAACAACTCCTGTAAGGCATCAAAGGATGAGGCTGCCCCCAGCACCACGCGGGAGCGGGGTCAGTGGGCGAAGGTGGGCGAGCTTCAGCAGTGGCACAGCTGCCAGGAGAGCAGGTCCCGGTTAAACTCGGGCAGCGGAAAGGCAAGCAGGAGGGCCTGGGCATGGTTAAACTGGGGGCAGGTGTCAAGCTGAAGTAGGAAAACCTTTTCCGGGCAGTCGGGAAGCTGATTTATTAAATTATTATTTAATAAATAATATAAATTAATTTTAATTAAATAATATTATATCAATTCTAATAATAATTAGTAAGCTGATTATTAATTAGGGAGGGGGCAGGTGTCAAGTTGAAGTCGGAAAACCTTTTTCCGGGCAGTCGGGAAGCTGATTTTGCTGGGGAGCCTGCAGGGGAGTTACTGGGGGAGGGGGGGGGAATGCCGGTAAAAGGGGGAGAGCAGCCCGTTGAAAACGAGGGGGTGGGGAGGGAGGGAGGGAAGCACAGAGACCCGAGACAAGCATGGGGGGACACACACGGCCAGGAGCCTGGGTGCTTGGGGCACAGCCCTTGAACCCCTTCCCCCCGCGCCGAGGCCAGGCCTTACGTGAGGCGGCCCCACACCTCGCCACTGCCACCACCCCTCCTCCCCCTTCCCGCCCCACCGGGCGGGCAGCGGCCCGTTCTGCGGAGCACCCCCTGCCCGTAGGGCTCGGGCCAGGGTCCGAGCCGCCCCCCCCCGCTGAGGTGATCCGTCACGGCCCATCCGTTACAGCCGTTACACGCCCGCACTCACCGCCCAGCGCGCGACCCCTGCCCCGCCGGTCGCAATCTCCCCCAATCCCGCGAAGGGGAGGGGGGTGGAACGTCCCGCTGCCCGCTCATTGGCCAGAGATACCTGTCGGCCCCGCCCCCCGGCCCGTTCCGATTGGCCAGGCCGGCGGCCTGTCCCCGCCTCCACATAGACCGCCCCGCCCAGCCCAACCGCTGCTCCGCCTTGTTTTCATTCCCCTGGCCGCACGAGGCGGAGGGGAGCCGGCCTGCGCCGCTCTAGCTGCCGCCCCCTCCCCTCCTCTCCTCGTCCCGCCGTTGCATTGTGGGATAGTGGCGGCGCAGCTCGGCAGCGCCCCCTCCCTCCCCCCGCCCCCTCCCCCCCTCCCCAGCTCCTTCTCCATCCTCAGGTCCAAGATGGCGGCGGCGGCGGCTCCTCCGGCTCCATCTCCGCCTCCCCCTCCTCCGGCAGGCCCGTGCTGCCCGGGGTCCTGGCCTAACTTCGCCGTCGTCTGCTCCTTCCTCGAGCGCTACGGGGCCTTGCTGGACCTGCCCGAGCTGCCCTTCCCCGAGCTGGAGCGCGTCCTGCAGCCGCCGCAGGAGCCCGGAGACCAGGGTGAGCGGCCCGGAGACCTCCCCCCACCCCTGCACTCCCCGTACGGCCGGCTGAGGGGGGCCGCGGTGCTGGGGGCGGAGGGGGGGCCGGGGCTATTCCCCCCCCGCCTCCTCCCGGCCCCGGGGGTGGAGCGCGCTGAGGGAGAGGAGGGGCCTGGGATTCCCGGAGCGGCCCTCCGGGGGGAGGGGAGCCCTCTCCCCCCTCTGCACGGCCCTTCTGGGTGTTTTTTTTTTTTTTTGGGGGGGGGGGAGCAGTTGTTTCAGGGTAGGGGGGAGCCGCCTCCCCCAGCGGCGGAGCATGGGGCGGAGGTGGGGGACCTCCTCCCTCCCCCCTCCCTGTGCCGGCTGTGACCCCCCTCCCTCCCTCCCCCCCCCCCCCCCCCCCTCCGGTTTCTCTGGGTTTGTCCCCGGGCTCCGTGCGGGCGGGCCTCCCGCGGGAAGCAGGATAAGCTGAAATAACTATTTTTGTTCAGCCTGGCGCTGGCAGCGGGTCTCTTTCATCTACTCCCTTCCCCTCGGCTTGGGGGTCGCCTCGCAGCCCTCCTTCCCCCCCCCCCCCCCCCATGTATGTGTCCTTTTTTTATATCTCCCCTGAAACAAGAAGGACACGCACCAACACCCGGAGCAACGTCCTTATCTTCTTTCATACACGCACCCCCCTTTCCTCTCTGTTTGTGTGGGGGTGAGGAATTGGGGCGGGGGGGGGGGGGGGGGCACAGAGAAACCCTGAGCCCTCCCCACGGCTGCTGTTGTAGGCCATCTCCTCCCCCCACACACAGACAGCCATTGTGTGCCATCTCCATCCCTCTCTTCTCCTCCCCCTCGTCCCCTCTTGTAGTTGGGGGGGGCGGGGGGATAAGCTCAGCTGCTGGAGCCTTCCCCACCGCCACCTGAGCTGTGCGAGGTGGAGGGATGGGTTATGCACTCCAGTTTGCTTTCAAGCTGCTCCTCCTCTCCTCCCCTCTCCTCTCTCCAGCAGCAGATTTGGTTGTCAGACTCTCATAATTCCTGCTCCGCACAATGGATGCAGGAGGGCCCCGACCAGGAGAGCAGCCTGGGGAGGGCTGTGTGGAGGCGGCGGTAGGAATATAGAGAAGAAGGTGCTTGTTGCTCTTGGTCTCTTGTCTCTGTTACTGGTTTAGTTGTTGCCTCTGCACTCTTGCCACATAGGGAGACCGAGGAGCTCACGGCGCATGCTCGGCAAGGCCCCATAGAAACTTCCTGCTGCTGGAGAAGCCCAGCTCAGGGCTGCTTTTGGTCCAACAGCCCCTGCTTTTCCCCCAAAAGACACTCGCTCTCACCTCCTTCCCCACCAACCCCACCTTGTCTGTGCGGGTTGGTTTGATTAAATCGGCACTAGGTACTTTCTCATATAAAGGAAGTTGCTTTTTGCAAAGTGCAGGCGTCCTGTCTTGTCAGTTCGCAGCAGCCGCTGCTGAAATGAATAATGACATATGATGAATGTGTTGTGTCCTCATGTTGTCCGGTGCCTAATCAATGTGAAAGACAGGTGTGATCTGCTAACTTCTCAAAACAGGGTTACATTTCTGGAAAATAGGTATTTATATCGAAATTCCCCAGCACTCCGGTACCTCTTACGTTATATAAAGGGCTCAGTAGAAGAAGCATTGTTTTGTTAAACTGTTGCAAAACTTATTCATAAAAACCTCCAACACACTTAAAAGTGTGAATTTTTAATGAAAATACTCCTTTAAAAGTGGTGACTGTAAAGAAAACTAGTACTTTTACAGTGTGACAGAACGTAAGTGGGTGTGTAAGAGTAATTTTCTTGTGTGAACTGCAGAATAAATTAAAAGGAAAGGAGGAGATAGCGACCTGTGTTTTAAGTATATGCATTTGATTAAAAAAAAAAAATTCCTGATGGCTTATTTGCATGACCTAGTGGGGCAGGGGGTTGTTCAGTAGGACAATGATTAGTGTATAACCCTTTTCTAAAAAGCTTTCAAATTACTTGCATTGTGGAGTTTGTGGTGTTGGTTGATTTGATACTTGCCAAATTTTTAAACTTTTCTCTGTACTGGCCTTTCTGTTTGGCAGGGGACAGGTTATTCTCACTGTTTTAGTACAGTCCCCCCAGATGGCAGTAGTTTTAGCTTCTGAAAATGTAATCTCTGAACTACTTGGGTTTTTTTGCTTGTGTCTGGTGTAGGTGATGTATTTGCTTGCATTTTCTAATCTGTAAGAAAAATGTGGAGGTGTGAAAAACACAAAGTTGGCTGATTCTTGATAATTTGTGTGACAGGGGTTTTCTTTTTCCTTTGATAAAACCTACTTGATAGGCTTGGTTTGTGGTGCCAGTAGCTGTTAGCTGGTATATTTTATGCTTTTGGAAAAAGGGTTGCAGTGACTAGATTTCTCTACATTATTTTTATTTCCGTTAGTTCCCCAAAGTGGTGTTTTTAAGGGTACAAGTCATAAAGTTGGTAGACGTTGATTAAAAATGGAAGTGGGCTTTTTTTTTTTCCTGAA
This sequence comes from Falco naumanni, assembly GCF_017639655.2. NCBI lineage: Eukaryota > Metazoa > Chordata > Aves > Falconiformes > Falconidae > Falco > Falco naumanni. Next base: position 5,400,725 of record NC_054055.1, on the reverse strand, counting down.
CATTTGTTATTTACCAACTGTAGGTAGTTTTCCTTGGACAGCAAAAGGGATTTTGATTTCAGTTATATGTGGTTAGTTTCACTTTTGGTAGCAGCCTTGCATGACAGTGGATTTGCATTGACAGTGATACATAACAAAATCTAAGCAAATAGCTACAAAACCTTGAAGTGTGTTTTTCTGAACTTCTTAGAATCTGGACCAACTTTCAAATGTCAACTGCCAAGTAACGGCTACTTGGAACTCTTCTCCATATTCGTTTTGCGGTCAAGGAAGGGAATTGGTAGTTTGGGGGTTTTGTTGATTACTTCTAACACCGTTTTGATGCTCAGCAGTTTCAAATGGTTTTGATTATTATTTTTTTTAAACATGGCCTGTATTGTCTTGTCTGAAAGGTTAATCTAGGAAGATGCCAGTAGAAGTTATTTTCTTTATATGAGGAGCCTCAAGGAGAACTAGAAGCTCAAGTTTGAATGTTGTTCAGTAGTTGTATAACAGCCATATTTTCTTTCCTGTTAATAATTAGAACAAAGAGCTTGTTCATTATTAAGGAAACAAAGTATAACCTTCCCTTACAGGAAAGGATGCTGAGCAGATGTTGACAGCTAGGAAGCTATCAAATATTTCTTAGAGGGATTTTAGATTTTTGTTAAGGCTCAGACAACACTTGAACTTTGCCCTGTCACCTCTCTTACTTGAGAACTTCAAGAGAAATAGTAATGACAGCAGTAGTCACTAGTTTTCCATAGTAGTCTTGACTAGTTTAGATATCAAGTTAACCTGTATTAGTAGTGGGTTAGATGTTTTAACTGTCTGTACACAGGTATGGTCTTGTCTTAAAGTGTGCAAACCAATTTAAATATGTTCTTTGGGATTTGGTGGGTAATGTAAATCATGCTTGAATAGGAAAATAAGAGTGTGTGCTGTTGATTTCACCTGTCACTATTGAGTGGTGGGATAAACAGGTAGCTGTGGAAATAATCAGCTTCTTATGAAGGCTTTATAATAAAATAGCTTAACTTTTCTGGCCGGTGGCTCTTTTGAAAGTTGCAGCTATTCAAATAAAGTAATGAGATCTATAGTTACGTAGTGAAGATTTTATTTTATGAAGAATAATTATCTTTAAGAATGCTTATTTTTGTTTTACATACAATGTTGTGACTTGAGTTGCAATTATGACAATCTTGAACTTCTTTGAAAAGAATGAAGTCAAGTGTCTAATCAAGATGGTGACAGTGTTAACTCACAAAATTTGCTAGTTGATATGTCTCAAAAAGTAAATTGTTTCTTGTAGGATTTATTAAAAAACAAATGTGGTGTTTTAACCCCAGCTGGCAGCTAAACCCCACACAGCTGCTCGCTCGCCCCCCTCACAGCGGGATGGGGGAGGGAATCAAAAAAGTGAAAGTGAGAAAACCTGTGGGTTGAGATAAAGACAGTTTAATAAGTGAAGCAAAAGCCATGTGCGCAAGCAAAGCAAACCAAAGGACTCATTCACTGCTTCCCATGGGCAGGCAGGTGCTCAGCCATCCCCAGGGCAGCCGGGCTCCATCATGCATAATAGTTACTTGGGAAGACAAATGTCATCACCCCAAACATCCCCCCCCCCCCCCCCCTTTCCTTTTTCCCCCACCTTTGTATGCTGAGCATGAAGCCCTATGGTATGGAACATCTGGTCAGTGGGGGTCAGCTGTGCCAGCTGTGTCCTGCGTGCCCTCCCAAGTTCTCATGCCCCCCAGCCTACTCACTGGCAGGGTCGGGTGAGGAGCAGCAAAGGCTTTGGTTCTGTGTGAGCACTGCTCAGCGATAACTAAAATATTCCTGAATTACCAATGCTGTTTTCAGCACAAATCCAAACGGAGCCCCATACCAGCTATCGTGAAGAAAATTTACTCCACCCCAGTCAAAACTAGCACAGCAACCCAATATATGATTTAACTGGAACTTTTGAGGGCTGGGAGATGTCAGTACTCCGGTATTACTGTACTTTGAGATGCATAACTAAGGTAACAATACAGATCATACTACAGTGTGCTGCACTATAGTATCTCTTTTGCCTCTGCTTGCTTCTGAAGGCAAAACTGCAAACTGAAACAAATCATCACAGGAAGCCAGTACTTGTTCTCCTTGTTCTAACAAACATATGCTGTCTTTATTATTTTTTTTTTACTAAGTTTTTACTTGCAACAGAGGAGCAGTTGCAAATTTAAATACTAAATATGTGTGATAGAGGAGAGCAAGAACTATATCTGTATTTAGGGCTGTTTTTAAGGAACCATGGTATCAAATCACCACCTCCTTTGTAGCTTGAGAATTGGTATAAATGTTAATTAAGCACTTGGTCTCTTGTGAATGAAAATATTAGTAGAATGTTAGCTTGCACAACAGAGATCTAATTTTACACATGACTACGCAAAACACTCACTGGTTTGCCAGGTTCCCTAGCCTGTGAATGGGGGAACCTCTCCTGGGGGTGAATGGCATCTTCCAAAGTGTGTGTGGCTGTGTTAGCTCATCAATTTTTGCAGTTTTTTTCATAGCAGTATGGGGTTTGATTTATCCTTGATTGAAATGGTAACAAATATGCATGCTTTGAATATTCTTTCAGTAAAATAGCAAACTTGTATGAAAATCTTGCCAGTAATGATCGTGCTGAAGGTGTTCTTGAAAACAGCAAGTGTGTTTTGGTGTGTGGATTTCCAGTCTGAGGCAATCCTGTATTCTCACTGGAGCTCAGACTTCTTCGTCTCCTTCGACTCTTGACAATTACCCTGACAGATTGACCCAGCCTAGAAGTTTGTTGCTTAATTATGGCATCAATGTCTTGTGTTTGGTTGGAGCTTGATAATAAAAACACTCTTCACGTGTTGGCTCGGGTTTAAGTGGTGTAAGAAAAGACATGATGAGATGCAGATGCCTGGTAGCAGGTCCATTTTTGTAAATCTTTTCTCCCCTTCCCCTTTTCTGTCTTTATAATGAGAACTGAGGTTTAACGGCAGGTGCTTGTGGAAAATCTGTGCAAGCCATTTATGGTTTCTTTAATGTTTTTCAATAGGGAATACCCGATACTACGTTGTAGAACTGAAATATATATATATATATATATAGTCTTTGGAGCTACCATGCTTCAAAGCAGTAATTTATGTTTTACAAGCTGCTGTAATTTTTCTAAAGCTTCTAGACACCTAACGTCTTTTCTCTTTTCAAATGAATTTGGATGCTGAAGTAATTTGTTTTGGTGGGTTATGTCAGGCATTTTATTGTCATTCCAATACTTCTAGAAAGCTTTACAGTGGTAAGCTTAAGGGTCCTTGCCATTTTCTGAAGAAGTGAACAATTAATATTGACTTAAACTGCTGTTGAATATGGGAGAAACTTACCTGAAGCTTTGTAGCTGTTTCATATAGGAAGCCAAAGCCAACCCTATCTAATGACAAGGAGTTTGACAGACTTTCAAGCTCAAGATTAGGTATGATCCTAATGAAAAGGGCAGTGAAGCAGAGTGTTCTGGTAATGTCATTGATTTTTCTTGTATTTGATGTTTGATATCAAGCATGTTTGTGTACTATTGATCAGAAGTTATGGGGTTTGATGTGACTCTTAAGTCATGATACATTGCAGAAATATGTAATATCTGCAGTAGATTGGTTAGTATTAAAAGTAGGCAATAAGTGTGTTATGGAAGTACTGACTGTCATGCTATTTTGCTTAAATTTTAATCATTGATACTGTACTTGAGATTTATTAACTAGTTCAGTGCAGAAAGATTAATTCATGTGGAGTCCTCTTATGTAAATGAGCAAGTTCTGACATCTAATGTTGGTAGCACCTGTAATGCTGGGTGGTTGAGTTTATTCACACACTACGTATTGCTGAATCTTCATTAAACATACTGTGTGGCTATATCACTATTACAAGCTTGCTTCTGCCATAAAGCTTTATCAGCTAGTCAGAGGTAACGCTTTAAATCTGCGCTGCAGGTCTGAGTGTTCTTATCTTTTCACACTTTTTCCTTTATGAGTAAGAAATTTAACTGCTGTTCTGAATCAGTCAAGTAGTTATCATGTGAATGCAGGCTGAACTTGGTGTGTATACGTGGAATATAAGTAATCGTTGCATTCCTGCCGCACTCGAGGACTGAACCAAAACATTTATGTCAAAGCCATTAATCTACCACCTGTTAGTAAAATGCAGTATTCTTAACTTAGCAACAAACTATTGGAAAATAAAAGCATGTCTAGTAAACTCTAGAACATAGTGTATTACTTCTGTGCTTGTTTCAGTTTTGAGCATGATGGAAGTGCTACAGCTCTAAGGTTTCTAGCCATCAAATGTAACTAATTTGTTGAAAGTAGCCTCCAGTGGCTTGGAGGTGAAATTCTCAAACAGCTTAACAGGGTTAAATTCTGAGAAAGTAAGTAGCTGGGGTAGTCATTCTTTTACTGACTTCATGGCAAATAAGTGTCTAATGCAGAATAAACTCTTCTTGCCTACACTTCAGATTAATATGACTTTAAGGTCAGCATGCCTTACCCACATGTACTTTTCAGTTACTTGTTTTAAGTGAATTAAGTTTACCTTGGAATTAGTTAGCTTGTAATAGAACATGGATGCATATCTTCTTTAACTTTCCTATTTTCTTAGTTCTTCTGTGGCCAGACTTCATATCTTTATGCACATTGAGCTGGCATGTCAGCTCACCTGAGTGTGCTCTTGTGTTTCGGTCGGCAATTCTGGTTTGAGCTAGACTCCACATCATCTTACAATCCTATATAGAAGACAGGAAAACACTGTAGTTCTGGGGAGACAAGCAGTTTGTTCTCTTTCCAGTAGCACTGCCTGTCTGAAAGAGATGACAGAATGCCATGTGGAATAGAAAAAAGGAAATCGGGATGCTGCTCTCCAGGCACAGATGAGCCGTGGCAGGACATCGGAAGACCCCAGCCAAAGCTCAGCCCTCCCAGGGATTATGCAGGTTCTGTGGGACCACGTGCCTCCATTGAGGAAGGCTGGTATGCTTTTGGTAGGCAGCTTTGTTGAATTCCAGCCCGATTTGGATGGTACAGAACTGGAGGGAAAAATTTTGATATTACTCCCAAGTCACAGTCCTAAGGCTTATTTCAGGACAAGTGTATAAGGAGTGGGAATGCTGATGGAAATTATTCTGGCCAGCACAAGATGACATTTACTGAAAGCAGCTCCATGGGCTGTATTGTGGTACATTTGTGTTGGAGAACATTATAAATATCAAATTGAGTTCTGTGTGACGCTATCATGGCATGTAAGCTGGTAGTTATTTTTTGTCAGCGCTGTGCCTTGTCTTTGGCCAACTTGAGAGGTCTGCAGAAGCTGTAAGAGCTTATCAGAGTACTCTCCCTGCATCCATGTTTGTAGCTCAGGGGCTTCCTGAGTTTTCTACACCTACAATGAAAGCAGCTTTTTTTTCTCTTGCTTGTGATTACTTCAAGCTAGTCTGAGAGCAGGTAGCAGCTATGTGTTTGCAATTATTAGTGCCCATTGCCTGGTACACACATGTTCGAGTCCATGCCAAAGCTGACATTTAGATTAGCTTGTTTATGACCTGTACTAAACTGAGAAGGTCACGAGAACTTAGGGAAAACTCATAGTATTGTTGATAGGAAGATAGGAAGAAACAGAATAACTGTTTGTGATGTTTTCTGTGCTCTTTAGTATCTGATAAACTGCATGCTTCAGGCAGAAACCTGATAGATTTGGGAGGAGGGAAGAGAATCTACTTAGTGACTTGGTAATATTATCCTACTGGAGGCAGAAGACAATGACAGAAAGACTTTGTGTGGGGTGAGGAAGAGGGCAGGAGCTGCTTACTGATGGACTGAACTGGCAAGAAGGGGCAGGTGATGGGAAGATGATGAATAAATATCCTGCTGAAGAACATTGTGGGTATGTGCTCACTGCTGCCTCAAAGGCAGCTGTCTTGCAGTTCTTTGAAAGTGTCCATTTTAACATCAAGATCTATCTGGGCCGTACAGCACTTCTTAGTGGTACAGCTGCGCTCCTCCAGGTTTATGGCAGCTGGAGTTCATTGAGGTATCCAGAATTTCATGTGTATCTGCCATAGTTGGGACAAATGTCTTCTGATTCTCACAAAACAATCTCTGTTGTGCTCCTCTGGGAGGAAATGCAGATGTATGACTGGCGAGAGAGTTGAAGTTGCCTTCCAAGAGTATCTTCTGATGCAGACAGACTGGTCTGTGTGCTGCAGAGATCACCCGTCCTGCGGTGCAGAAGCAGCTAGGCTGCCTGCCCGGGCTGCAGCGGTGTGGAGCACCCTCCCCTTGCACTGCAGGCTCTCTTCATCACTCCCTACTTGGACACTAGTGCAGGGGCAGAATAATGCGTTGGTGGCTTTGGCTGTGGAGTTCAATAAAGTCATCTGGTTAGTTCCAAATGTTAAAACCATTGAGAAATAATAAAACTCATATGAAGGTGTGTTAGTTGGGGTTTTGTTTGGGTTTTTTTCCTCCAACCTTGCAGCCAAAGAGAGCATGGGTTATGCCAGTTGTGGAATAGCAAGGTCTGTCGCTGGTTGTAACACTAAGATGATCTTTCCACCCTATTTCATTACCCTTTCTCCTCTCCCCACTTCTCCCCAAATGAATGAACCCTCCTTTGCTTCAGTTGTTCTACAAACCTCAACAAACCATTTTAACATTAACAAGTATTTCTTAATAGCTTTAGCATTTGTCAGTCTCTCATATATGCAGTTTGCTATCGGCCCGATCCAGTTATTTCTCTTCCCCAAGAGCAAAACAAAGCTCTTAAAGCTTGCGCAGCAGAGAATTTCTCAGAACTACAGCAGAAATTGTGACCTTGTTGATGTCTGTAATGGTCTGGGGAAAACAAACAATTTCTCAAAGTGAGGGAGGGCCTATTTCTAAAGACTTCTGTGTTTCTGCAGCTGTGCTTTACTATTTGGTTTCTTTCCATTATGATCGTTTAGATATTGTAGTACCTTGGAGAAAAGCTCTGCTTACCCTTGAACTTGCAGGCTTGATTGATACTTGAAGAATGGATAGCAAGCAAGTTATACCTCGCCAGTTCCAGCCTTGAAAATCTTTTTCAAGAAAACTGTGGTTCTCAGCATAGAGCTCTGACTTTTTCGGTTGCCTTAGGCTATACCATTTTTCTATTCTATTCTATCAGTTCTGGTTGCCAAAGTCCTGAACTGGTAGCATGCTGAATGAAGTTGGTTGTTTAAGTTTGTGTGCAAGTAATCACTTGATTTCCTACTCCACTGAGTGTCCCCCTGGTACTGCCCTGGCTATTTTCCAGCTCATCTACAGCTATCTAGTAGCACAAGTGCCAGGGCATGTTCATTGTCTTTTAGTATTAATGACTATCAGGATTATAGTAGTTTCCTCCTGAGAGCAAAATACAGTGGTTCACAGAAGCTGTATTAATTAGTGGGTGATAGAAGTGTGGAAATTTTAGTCTGATCACAGAGCCTGTAGTGTGGCGTTCTTGTAGTTACCAACAATACATTGCAAGAAAGCATCCAAGGTGGAGAGCTTCTATTAAGTGGGAAAACAATCCTTTGAAATGTTTAAGCTTAGACAAATTCTGTAGCCAGACAGTATTAGCTGACTTCCTAAATAACACGTTAGCTATCTGTATGAAGGTTAAGAAAGGTTAGCAGCAGGTAAGAAAACCTGATACAGTAACAGAGGAGCTTTTGGAAGACCTCATCTTTATAAGAAGGGAGACCAGAAGGACTAGTCATAAGTCAAGGAATAAAAACGCTACATCCTAGATGGAGCATGCTTGCAAAGCTCATGAAGGTATCTGAATGCACGTTTGTCTGACAGACGGGAGTGGGATGGTAAAGATAAGTGTAAGGGCTAAATGTCCCAAGTTTTTGTGCAAAGTAGAAATTGTTTGAAACGTGGAAATCTAACCCTGATGAAGTCAAGGAAGAGAACATACTCATAGCTTGCAGTAGAAAGAAGAAAGCTAAAAAGTCCAGGGTGGATTTGGAGAGCATGTGGATGGAGAAGAGGTTTACATAAAACGTAGGTGTCTAAAATCATCAGCTACAATGCGATGATTAAAATAAGTACATTGCTGAGAACTTCTTTGTGTAAGGTGTCATTATTAGGCTAATTCATGCTATCTTTATTCTAGTTACGCTGCCTTTCTGGCAATAAAGATGAAAGATGATAAAACTGATGTGTTAGGAAATGATGTACTGGAACAGGCTGATAATGTGAAAGCATGCTGAGTTGCCAGGATTATATACTTACTTGGCTTTCTGTAAAAGCTTAGAAATACAGCTGGTAAAAATATAGAAACTCAGAGTACAAAGTGGAAAACAGTGCATTTTAAAGAGTCCAACAAAGATTTAGGGAATCAAAAGCAAGGAGCTTTTACATCTGGTTTTGATAAACTTTATGAAATTGTAATTTCATAGTTCTAACATTTGTATTAGTTATTCTCCAAAGAAAAGTATTCTGCTGTTTTCTTTTTGAAAGCATGGGTAGATTTTTTTGAAACATAGATAGATAGATCATGCTTGACAGGTACGTATGTATAGATAACAAAGTCGTTCAAGGAGGTCACTGATTAAAGTGGTTGCCTTGTGTTCCACAGAAACCTTACCTGATATGATCAAAATAGTAACTCTCATGCCCAGCCCTTTCTTTGACGTTATTCTTTGTGGCAGGAGGAATCAGGTGAGCCATGGACTATGTTTTTAACCATTGCAGTCTACAGCCCAATATGTTAATGCAAGCTGATGTTGCCAGTGGTCTGTGTTCGTGCTGTCAATTTTAAGTTAGGACTAGCGGAGGAGTGGATTTGCTTTCTGTTCATCCCTATATAACCTTCCCTGGCAGAGCGTTAGAAGAACATCAAGGAATGCATCGTACAACCATTCCAGCTAGGTCAACCACTAAACGTGAGTCAGCATCCAAAATGATCATTGTTTGAGAGGGAAAGCATCATCATAAACCTTAAACTAATTAACCAACAGGAAGCTGGTTGGAAAAAGTTGTTTTGGTTTGGTTTGGGGTTTTTTGTCACTGTGGTATAAATACAGTAGAATTCCTTTTTTTATATATTCCTTTTTTTTTTTTTATGGTATGGGTAGTTAATCTTACTTGCCAAGAAAACCAGAAGGACATGATTTGTTTTAAAAAGGTTTAAGGTGAAAGATGGCTAATCCAGCCTAAGGGGAGATACTGCTGGTGAAAAAATAGTATTGCGAACGGGCAACAAAACTGCAAATGAAACAGAGTTGCAAGTATGCCTTAAGAGGGAAAATGTTTGTGATGAACACAACCCAGAATATTTAAGATTACCTGTTAGCTCAACAAAATATTCTGGGTAGTGTTGTGATAGGTCAGAGGAAAGCACCCCTGTTAACATGGAACTGGAGTTTTAAAATCAACAAAATACCAGATAGCACCAAGAGTGGGCTGAGAATCAAATGTAAAAACAACTTGGTTGTTTTATTTTGGGTATGTATATCTACCTCTCCTTTTGCCAATTTCTTGTTTGCCTTCATCTTGATTTCAGTGCTCAGCTGTGGCAGCTCCATCTTGATAGATAATGCGCATATCGGTAGACTAAGGAGGACTGTACAAAAGTTTTTTTGGGAAAAAAAAAAGTTTTAAAAATGGTACTATGAACCTCAGAGAAGATTTTGAAAAATGTACAAAGCAAGGCTCTTAGGGATTTGCATTCCTTTTATATTGTAAAACCAGAGAAATGGTGCATTGAATGAAATTTAAAATTAATTCAAACTTAAAGGCCTTTCACGTGTTCTGTAATTACAGTTGATTGCTGCAAATTATTACTGAGGCTTAAGCTCAGAAAGATTTAGACACTAATGAATATTGACTTGTAATGAAAATATTTTAAAATATAGCTAAGAACATGAAGTTTCTTGCTTCTAAGTTAAGCCAGGCTCTTGACTAAAAAGTGTTTAGAGATAACCTAGGGGCAGGTGATTTTCTGGGTGCGCTGTGGGTTTTCGTTACCCATGTTCTGAAACAGCAGATGGTGGTCACTGTCAGGTTGAGTGCTGGGTTGTATGCACAGTGGCTCATCGTTTTCTTTTCCAAATGCTATGCATAGGCACGTTTCTACTGCCAAAGTTTGCTTTCCATTCTTTTTACCTGTTTTGTGCTGTACAGGAAGGGAAGGATCTTCTGATGTCACAACTGTTAGGTTTTTCAGATACCGTTGTGTTTTTGGGAAGCCGGTTCAGTGGAAAGACGTAGGTGCATGTTCTATTGTGGCACTTTCCTTCTTGGCTGCAAGTGAGCTGCCAGGCTCTTCCCCCATCCTGATAACATCTACCACGGTTGTTTAGGTTGGAGAGTTTGCACCTCAAACTTGGGGTTTGAGTGATGGCAGTATGCAGATGGTAGCTGGAAACTCATCGTCCCTTCAGGCTATTACCTTCATCTGTCTTTTTAGCTCAGATTAAAAGTTGTGTAAAAGGTGGCTGGCGGCAACCGTGCCTGAGTTATGGAGAGGTAATGGCACTGCTGGTCTGGCAAAGCAGCCTGTGGCTTGGAGGCTGCCTAGCCAGACCGTAGGTGAGGGGTGATCCCAAAGCTAACAGTCTTGGCTACCCCAGTGAAGCTGCAAGAGCCCCAGAGTTATAACCGTTTCTTGCAATTAAAAGAATTAGATTAACAGGGGTAGATATTTTAATAGTGTTAGCAGGTCAAAACATGACTTTGCTTACAGAAGTTTATACTTCAGAGTTGGATGTTTCAAGGAATGAAACTTACGTGAATCCTCACTTTGTGTGCGATTCAGTTACCAGCTTGCAAGAGGCCACATGTGGTTTGCTTTTTCTTTACATTTAAAGAAGTCTTTATTTGAGACCTAAGCTTAAGAAAGTTGGTCAAAAACCACACCGTGGTTTTGTGTACTACTGGCACTTTGTCACACAACTGTCTCAGTTTTGTTTCTTAAATTTCTATTCTCGCTGGTTTCCTGGGTTTCTTAAACAATGCAGAATGACTCGTGTTGGCTTTACCTTCGAAGGTTGCTTATGCCAATCCTTAAAGAAATCTTATGCTCACGTAGTGCTGTTGTTGTAAAATACCAAATGCTTACAGCAGTGACTAACTTGTGTAGAAAAACTGAGTACCACTCAGTATGTTTAGGAAAATATAAAATGTTTATCTTTGTAGCATGGTTACATTCTTGTACTGCTTTGGGGTCCAATAAATGAAAAAGAATTATTTTTGTTGGGAGACCTAATTTTGCAAGACTAGGTTTTCAAAAAAAGGTATCTGCAATATTTGACAGTTACAGAGAAACCACCAAGAAACATTCACCTGTTGATATTCAGTAAAGTTTTTGTGGAAATGAAAGATGAAATTATGAATCCTCGAGTATAGATGAGACTTATTTGAAGCGCAGGTTGGATCACCAGTGACTAGGGAAAAAACCCGCTATTTTTAAAGTCGAACCCAAAAAAGGGCAGAAACATCTTTGTAGCAGATCTCATCTAATACCTTAAAAAGGATAAACTTTGTTTTGGGTTTTTTCCCCCCACTGAAGACTGAGGAATGATAACCTCTAACCTTAGTAATTAAACTTGTTTTAGAAAAGTGATTTTTATTCAGCCTGCTCTGAATTTTTTAATACTGCCTTTTTATGCAAGTAAGAGGTGTGGAATAAAGTGGGTTTATAGTATAATTAACATCCTTCTTCTCTTAATGGTGAAGAAAACCCTCAGACAGTACCTGAGAAATTTAGCAGAATTGACACCAGAGTTGTGTTTCTAGTAACTAAACAAAGTAAGAAATTAAAAAGCATTTAAATTTGTCCTTGTTGTCATGTAAAAACAGGACTTACATTCCACTTATCCTCTAACAGAACACATTAAAAGGAACTTGTTACATTTGTTATGGCAATGAAGCTGAAGCCTTCTTAACTACTGATGTATGCAACTCTATGTTCACATTTAATCTTGATTTTTCACTTATTTCACTGCAGTGAGGATACTTTAGTTTAACATAACATGATATATGCTTTTTCACTTGAAGTTACATGCTGCCACGCTTAGAGGATTGATTTTTGTCTCCCAGAAATGTCTGTGCGTGGATAAACCTTACGATCGAAGGTCAGATCTGCAATGGCAGATCTGTGTCTAACGGGGAGCAGAGAGCTTAGGTAAGGAACAGTTTAAGAGCGACATGCACCCCCCAGTAATGGTAACGCTCCTGTATCCCCAAGACCTTACGTACATTGGTTCTCACTGGAAGAACTTGCCAGACACTCTACAACAGACTTAATCTCACCAAATAGTTTAGCAGAGCTCAAGTGTTTACTTTAGGATGAGCCGACTCTTCCCAAAGTGTCTTTCTTGCCGTGGGTTATGAATGGATTATATGGAACTAGCTCAGGTGTAAATGCCTGCATTTGCTTAGATGAACCCTATTCCTATGCTGCTGCCCTTTCCTAGTTTTTAATGGCAAAATACCAAAAAAATTCTGGGAGATAGGAGCAGGGACTAAAGCTCAGGCTCACGCTTCCATTTCTTCTCTCTTTGGGCCCTCAAATCTTGCCATCGCGTTCCTCGCTGCTTGCCTTGTGACTGGGCCACCCTCCTAGGAGTGGGAGCTGTAATTTGGAACCTTCTGACAGCGAACAAAGGCACTGGGTTCAATTTTAGCACTTCTTGGGTTGCTGTTGGTGTTGGTGTTGGATCGAAAGGTAAACGTCGCCATCTCGACGTCTTTAACTTCTGTCCCTTCCGCTGGCGGGCCCAGGTGCCGCCGCCGCCCTGCCGCTGCCCGCAGCCGGGCCGGGGCTGTCCCGGGGCTGCGGCCGGTGCCGCCCCCGCTGTCCCGGCCGCTGCTGCCCCGCCGGGGGAGGGCCCTCACCCCCTGCCCGGCCCCAGCGCGGGGCCCCCCGCGGGGCGCAGCCCCTCAGGCCCGGCCGGCTCCAGCCCCCCCGGGGGCACCGGCCCTGCCCGCAGCCCGGCCCCGGCCCGGGCTCCTCCCCGCGGGGCCACGGGCCCTGCCCGGAGCCGGCTCCGGCGCGGCCCCCGCGGGTCACAGCCCCCTGCGGGCACCCCCTGCCCCGGGCTGCGGCGGGGAGCTGCTCCCCCGCGGGCTCCGTGGGCTGAGGGGCACAGCCTGCCCCGCCGGGGGCTGCCCTGCCCTGCCCTGCCCTGCCCTTCCCCGCGGGCTGCCGGGGAGCCTCTGCTGCGGCGCCCGGAGCCCCCCCGGCCTCCTCCGGCCCGGCCCGGCCCTGCCCTGCCCCGGGGGGCTGCGGGGCTGCCGCTCGCCCCTCCCGGCCCCCCTCGCTCCCGCCGCTGTTGCTGTTGCACAGTGACATTAACTTTTCCTCCTTCTTAAATCAGTGATCCTGGAGGTGCTGCCCCTCTCACTGACAGACCCGCCACTGGCCAAGGACCGGCCCATCTTGGAGCCAGCTGGTTGGCTCCATCGGACATGGGAGAAGGTTCCGGCAGCTTCCCACAGAAGCCACCCCTGTAGCCCCCCCACTATCAAACCCCAATACACCAGCAAGTGTGAACTTCCATTACTGTAATGGCCTGCAGATGCCTCAGTCCAGACTGAGTTCTGGACTGAAATCCTGGTTTCAGTACTGACCTTTCCAGAGAGGTGTTGCGTTGCCAAAGGTGTGCTTCTAGCATTTCCTGTTGTAGAGCTGAAGGATCCAGTCTGATCAGCCCGCCTGGTTTTTTACTAGGACTCCTAACTCTGCTTGTGCTTTCTGTAAAGACACCTTGGTGCCTAACAGGCAGAACAGGGCACCTTACCTCTTCTTACATCTCTGTGGCGTGGGTAGGTGTGTTCTGCAGCATGCTCCCAGTGCCGGAGCTGGGCATGCCAAGTACCATCGGCTGCAGGTTTTCCCTGCCTAGGTCATCTTCTAGTGGAAAAAAACCTACTAAATTCTTCCTGGAGTGGATTGATTTATCTTAGTGTTTTGGAAAGCCATGGAGCTGCGTTCTTGCATGGAGGAGCTGTGAAGCACTCCAGAGTCCACTACTGAAGTGTGATCGGTGTGATTACTTTTCACCTTTGTTATACCTACTGTTGATTTGAGAATTATAATGACACAGTTAAGTGCTAAGGAAGGAAATTAGGAGGATTTTCTGCTCATAATGCAAGAGAATCCCAGAGTCACTTTAGAAGATCTTATTTCCTGGTTTTTACTAGCCAGAATGAAAGATACATGTGCTGTTGTGTCTTCTGTTTGTAGGCAGGGGTCCCAGCAGTTTCAGTCAGGTGATTGCATATGCATGAATTAAAGATCAGCAAGTCAAGTGCTCTTGATTTTTAGGTGATTGAAATGCATGGTGTGGTCAGTGCAAGTGCTTGAACTGTGAATTATGTCAATCTGTTACAAAGTCAAATGTTTTCAATACCTGTTTTTCAGTGCTTGTTTGCACATTGCTAAGGTAGCCTGATTTTTCTCTCACTGCTCCTGTGTCCAGAGTTTGTGGACTGGAGCCCATTTTTTATTCAGTACATTTTTTTAGGCAGTAAACTGGGCTTTTATTTGCTGTCTTTCGTTTCTGGGCTATTTCCAGTTTCTAAAATAGATCGTGTGCTATTTTTTCCTGCATTGTTTTCAAAGTAATTTTCCTTTTTTCCTACCTCCATTATTTTTATTGCACAGTACAGCATACTTTTTTTTTTCCCTAAACTTTATGCTTTATTCTAACATCAGTCTTGCTTTTGTTAACCTTTCTGCTGTTGCTTAATATATCGGCTTGAAAAACCCTGAACGTTGCTAGGAACTTAATAGCCAGAGAATGAAGCAGAGGGGACTTGTGAAAGATTAAACCATCTTCTAACTGCTAAAGGGCTGCTGAAAAACTGTGTAGGGATTTTGTTTTTAACTCCATCTTCAAGAATTATGCTGATGACAACGCGTATGATTTTTTTTAAATCACAGTTTTAGGTATAGTGAGAAGGTGACTGGTGGCTGTGTAGGCATTGGAGAGTGTAATCAGATTGATTTGTGGGCCATGGAAGAGGGTAGAATAAAAAAAAGAATAGCAGGAAAGGGTGCTCAGTTTTGACAAATAGGTGATAAATTCTAAATATTTGATAATAATCTCGTAGCTAAAATCGGAGCTGAATTTTAAGGTCACATCCCAGTTGTGGTGAGGACTAATGCAGCGAAGTCAGTTTGCAACTGATAGCAAGGTCTGTTAGGTTGGTGACACAACTTCTACAGGAACTGGGGCGTGGAAAAGGCTTTTTGGTTCCAGTTGAAAGCACTGCCCACGTTGGGCACAATTCCTTCGCAAGCGGCAGTGAAAGAGGTGGTGTGCTGGGGTCCCTGCATGGGGATGGATTGGAGGGGCTTTATGAGCAAGACAGAAATCTTCAATTTGCTGAAAAAGTTTTGAGTAGCATGTGCTCTGAATAGTCCAGGCAAGCAGAGGGTCTTCTAATACGTATTTGTGCAGATCGGAGAGATAAAGGTGCTCAGATATTTGTATGAAAATGATCTGGCTGCTGAGCATCCAGATTGCAAAGTATTTTCCTAGGATAACAATGTCATTTAAATGTGAGCGCGGTTTGTTTGTTTTTAATGCCTGCCAAAATCTTTCTAGGAACAGGATATAAAACTGCTACTTGGTGACTTGTTCTTTCTGTTTTGATCTTTGTTTTAATTACAGCATGTTTGATTGCTCTTTTCATTCACTCCGGAGGCAGAGCAGTTACGTTCCCCACCCCCTCCCCTTCCTGTGTCTCTTCTGGGTTTTTTGTTGTTAGTTTTTTGTTTTTGTTTTTTTTTTTTATGGGCACACAGTTTGGTAGAATAATACTCACTAAGTGGCTCAGCTAGAGAATAAGATCTTCAGATTGTTCTTTGAAACAGGAACTACTGCTTTTTCATGTCGGGATACACTATAAATGCTTCAAATGCTTCAAATGTTTTGGGTTTTTTATGCCAAGCTTGCTGCATGAATATGGGGCTCCTTATTATCACAGTTATTTGTCAGAGATCCACTGTAACTTCTTGCCTCGTTCATACTAGAGGCTTGTAGTTTTATTTATTTATCATGCCAAGTTTGCACCAAGGCCATTGTTGTTCACTATGGTCTATAAACTTCTTGTAATACATCCCAACTACATGGTTCTACAATTTTCCTTGCACTAAGAGTTGAGGTAAGAAGCAAGTTAGATAGTTCCTAGAGAAGAATATTTATGTTATCATAAACCAGTGCTGGTGCTGAAGGAGATACTATTCCCTTTCTTTTCCCAAGTGTTTTGCTAGTGATGAATGGATGAATGAATTTAATGAAACAGATGAGGAACTTCTCTTTCATTGAAACTAATCTAGAAGACAAGGAGGTTTGCTACCTCAGACTGCTCACAGGACTTCAGACTTGCACACAAAAATGAAGGAGAATATTAAAGGTGTTAGAAATGTGATTGCTTGCCTGTTAGGTACTCCTGCGTCTTTTGTAAGGGCTATAGCCAACTGGTTTTAAGCAAGTATATGTGTAAGGGCTTGTCTGCAATGGGAATTAAGTTAGTGTGTGGTGGGCTCAGCAGTAAATGGACCACCTAGTAACTCTTCACCAGTGTCCAAGTGGATGCTCTTGCTTTTGCATGTGCCTCTAGCGCAGCTCCCTCCAGCATTGACAGCGCGGGGAGCTGAACGTAGTGGAAGCTATCTTGTATTTGCTTGCCATTAAACTCTGCTTTGCACAGGGAGCTGGGAGCTGATACACATGAATTTTGTACAGATTGTTGTGAGCTAGCTTCCTTTAGTAGAAAAGGGAAGGTGGGTGATCATTAATGGTCCTGGTGATCTCTGCTGTCCACATGCTTAGCGTGGCTTTATTTAACAGTGCAGTCATAGTGTGCAGAGGTAATTTTGGTCAAGGCAGAGAGATAAAAAAAGAGCAAACTGTTAACGGAAATTTTTGCCCTGTATGTCTTATGAGTCACTTTTTTTCTTCCACTTGCCAAAACAAGCTAGGGTGGAAAAAGGTTTTACTAGTGTAACTGGGAAGACCTGTTTGTGTTCAAGGAGTACAAAAACTATCAGCAGCCTTGTTACTCCTCATTCCCTTCCCTCTTAAGTCCCAGGGCTTCAGGGTACATTACCCTTATCTCTGGAGGAGTAGAGGGAGGCACAGGCTTGGCAATCCACATCAGTGCCAAGGACTCTGCTGTACATTGCACTTCTGATCTTCCCCTCTGTGTCCAGGGCTCCAGATCTGTTCTGATACTCAGGCTTTTTTATTTGTAATCATTTTCCAAACAACAAGTTCCCCCTGCACTCCCTCCAGACCCAGGGCTTGATCTGTTACCTGCATTTTCTGTTTTCCTCCTTTATTTTGGTTTTGTTTAGCTGAGTGTTCAGCTGTGAGCATATTTGTTTGGGCAGGGAGAATAGGCAGAGGTGAAATGAGTTATCATTATATAGGAAGGTGTTAATGGGTACACACAACTTGGTCTTTAATCAGCGGCTGTGCAGGTGTTTGGAAGTTACAGCTTTTCGAACGGGATGATGGCGTTTCCACATGTTCGTACTTTCTTCTGTTTCAATTTTCTGTCATTCCTGAATTTGTTAGAAATGTGTGACTGATGTATGGGATGTTCCCTGAAATGCTGCAGTAGATAGAATGGTGTTCAAAGGAATATTGTATGAGGCCCTGACAAGAGCCTGCCCTCCAGGAAAGTGCAGGTCTTAATAAATTGGCTAAGCTCCACCAGAAGCCTTATAATTGTATATACAGTGACTCATTCTTTCTGACTCATGGCTTCTTCCTATGAAAGGTCTATATTTTTGAATATCTAGCAGATGGCACCACAGTTTAATTATACTTGATTTTCAGAAACAGTTTTTCTTTTAAAATAGCGCTGTACAGTTTTTATTAGCCCTGGCATTTTCTCCACCACTTGAATGTGTTCTATGAAGGTTTTGGAGAGCTACTGTATTACTTCCAGAGAGATCAAAGTTTCATATGAGAATATCATTCAGATTTAGGGGTGTTTTTGTAAGTTCATCGCACTTCTTTGGCCAAAACCTTACATAGAATGGCTGTCGTGCAAGAAAGATAGTGTGTATTGTTCATTATTCCCTTAGGTGAATTTTTAAAAAATGCAAAACATTAATAGGTTATTATTACACCTGAAATGCATGATGCAGACCCCATTTGAATGGAGGGGATATTTTACAAAGAAGATGAGTCTACTGTTGTTATTTTTAAAAAAACCAAACAATACAACCCAAAAGTAATTACATCTCATGTTCATTATCTGTGGAATGTTACAAGTAGGAGTAGAAGAGTGCTGTAAAAATGAACCTTATTGATGTCCCACTTCAACAAAAGCTTGTCAGGAATTCGGTCTGTGTTCTGAACAAAAGTGAGTTAAAGTTACACAGGTTCAATGCATTTCTGAGACAACTATAGTCTTGTTTACTAGTGCACTTCTTGCCAGACAAGTGTTCTGGGAAAGAAGAGGTTTTCCACCACACTCTAGCCTCCCTACCACCCCTCCCTGAGCTGATGTTTCTGGGCAAGTCAGGTGTACGCTGCTGCATGTGATCCATGTATTATTTACAGCTGCTTTGGTTTCAGTGCAGAGTTTGTTTCTCAGTCGTATAGGCTTCTGCTCCTGCTGTAGTTGAGGCATCCTGGCTGGTCAGGCTGCACTTCACACGCTCTGTAGTTTCTGCCTGCAAACTAGACATCAGTGTTCTTCTCCAAAACTCCCACCTCATTCTTTAGAACAAGGAGGATAGTGTGTGATTCCTCCAAGCGCTTACTAGGGAACTGGCAAAAAGCCAGCTTAAAGATCTGGTCATTCCTATTGTTATCATACATGATAAACATCTTGAAGGGGTAATAAATAGAGAATGGATTTGAAACGTTCTGTGAAGTGTGTGAGAATAACCACATTGATACGTCATTAAGATCCTAGAAGTGCAAGAGCTGAAATGCTGGAATCGGAAAAGGCGTGAGGTTTCTGTAGGTGCTAACATAAGTGCTGACCAAGGTCGTGCAAAATTACTTGCCAGTTTTTTTAATTTTTAACATTTTTCTAAGACTTAACACTCTAGCAAAGGTCTTTTTGGTGACTGGGGATTTGATTATTCGAAACAAATCACCCATGCTTCTTTAAACTGGGATTCAATCAGTATGTACCCATTAAAAAGAGATCTGATTTAAAAACAAACAAAAAAAAGATGCAGAACAAAAGCTTTGATCCAGCAAGATTTTTGAATACTTTGGCTCGGTTCCATGTCACACAAACACCAGCTGAGGTTTAATTGTATGAGTTGACTTTGATAGAATTGCTCATGTGTATAAAGTGCTTTGTGCTTAATTTTGTTGGTGCCAAGTGCTCAGCATCTATCAGGGTTAAGACCTTTGATCTTGTTCCTTTTAAAATATGTGGTAGTTCAAAACTATGAAATGCATCCATTTTCTGGAAAACCAAGGAGGAGAGATATGCTAGGTTTCTTCAATATGTAATGGTAATGGAAATAATATAAGTGGTATAAAAGAGAAAAGATCGGAGCTGGTTTAGAGTTGCTTATGAATTACCTACTTTGAAAGGAGGTCTCTTTTGGAGTACCCAGGCTGGTACATTTTGTATTTATTGAAGGAATCTGTTTATTAAATTTCCTGCTGCAAACCAGCAGCGATGATTTACTTCTGAAATGACACAAGCATTTTCATCAAACTGGTATTTTCCCAAATCAATATGCTCACCTGAAAGTAGAGGTGTTTGACTGAAAGACAAACAGCAGTTAGGTGAGTTAAATACTGAAAAGGTTCACACAGATACTCAAAGGTTGTATAGATCAGTAAAAGAAATAGCATCCCGCTCATGTCGAGTTGAGAACAAGCTTGTTTGGTGCCCCAGCTGTGTATCTTGTGTCAAGTAATGCTACTGGACCAGCAGAAAAACCATAATCATAAATTATTTTGCATAAATTAAAAAAATGTGCTTAGAACTTTTAAAGTGTGTGCGTGTAGAGTAATGAAAATACTTTCAGAAAACAAAATCGTACACAAAGAGAAGAAAAGTAAAAATACTTGAAAAGTTCTTTATTTTTTTCCTCCACAAATTACAAATGAGAAAGCTCACATCACTGGGCCTGTAGAGTTGCATTAATAATTATCAGATGTTTTAAGAAGTTATACTACTCGCTAGTTTATAAAATTGATGTTCTGCAAGCTGCCACTTGGTGGTGCCAGATTGATTTATAAATCACAGCTGTGAGCTAAGCCAAGATATTGAAGTTGTCTGAAGAGCGTAGGCTAAAGAGGTAAGTAAAATTCAGTTTTGAAAAGAAGACTGATTCCATGATGACAGTGGTGCAGCTGTACTCGGCAGAAGTACTGGCCTCTGACCCTCAAGCCCTGTGTATTCAGGTCCAGTACAAAAGAGAGTAAGTATAGAGCGAAGCTACATCTGTGAGGACAAAGTTTCTGGAACATTTCTCCTGTACCATTCACCCAGCCAAAAATAGTTTGGATTCAGCGATATTCCAGGCGTGGTGCAGAAGATGACTTTGGGGTTTCTGGAGGCAGCTGCAGGTGTGCTGCTTGCAGTAGTATTTTTGTAGGTCTTTGACTGGCCAAGTTCCTGTCCAGTTGTTTTAATGCTGCCAAAATTTTTAAATATGTATCACCAAGGTCTGTTTACTTGAGTTTAAGGAAGGGCAATGATTATTGTAAACACAGATCTAAACAAAAAGACCCATGTGGTTAAATGAACCTTCCTCTATCTCTCAGTTGTGGGGCTGCTGTTCAACAGACATTAAGTTACTATGTTTTATTACAATTTCTCAATTTGTCGAAGTGTTTCAGTGTTATCAGTGTTTAGTATTGAAGTATATTTGCACCAGACTTCATAACTTTTTTTTTTCCTTTCTCTCAACACTGCAGTTCCAAAAGAATTGGTGGAGCTTCACTTGAAACTGATGAGAAAGATTGGGAAGTCTGTCACAGCAGACAGATGGGAAAAATACTTGATCAAGGTACAATATGCATGTTGTATTATTCTGCAGTGCTGGAATATGGTTGTAACGAGCCGTTGTGTCAGCAATCCCTGGTATGAATTATAGTGAGCCTTGGGCTGTGCTGTGGCCAACATCAGTGTGCGTTCCCAGAGTTTAGTTGCATAAGATTCCAGCTTAACTTGCAATCTGCATAAGATTCCAGCTTAACTTGCAATCTGCCTAGACTTGTGTAAAAAAAAAAAACACACCAACAAAACAAAACAAAAAAACAAATCACCACCCCAAAAAAACCCAAAAGCAAACCAAAACCCAAACCAAACTCTGAAAATAGATGATGTCTTCTGCACATAAAAGTTTACACCTTCATACTTGGTAGTAAAATACTTTCTTTGAGCATTAAGACCCTAAATAAATGAGGAGATTTACTAGCCTGCAAACAGGCTAAATTGAGCAGAGAGATTTACACAGTAACAATTCATTTGTATATCGGTTGTCTGGGTATGATTTAATTACTGCAGTGTGGTTGGTACTCATATAGGGACTAACCATACAGAGTTGTTGTAGCATGTGTTAATAATATATGAAAGTATTGCAGTGATTTGTATCTGCGTGCTCAGAATGGCGTGGCTAAGATGAAACTGTAGTTATGCATCAGTAAAAATATAACATCCCATTTTACATAACTCCATATTGGTATTTTAATTGTGCCTATGCCATTGTTGGCACTTCGTATGCAAATGGGTTTCAGTTTAAGAGTTTGCACTGCTTCAGAAAATAAAAATATGCAGATATCCAAAATTAATACATTACCGTTATCCCCTCTGGATCTGTTCATTTTTGTGGATTAAAATACACATTGTAGTCTTGGTATTGTCTGTACAGCCATAATCACATCTGTCTTGGAAATACAGCACTTGTGTGTGTATATGTGTGTGTATATATATATATATAGGTAATAGCAACGATACAGGTAATGGCACTTGCCAAATCCAGTTGCGGTTTTCCCCCTTAATAAGTATGATCTGTAACCTTTATAGAGATGGGGATTTGCCCTGAGGTTTGTGTAGTCTCAAGATGATGTTTTTAGGACTGGGAATATGTCAGAAAATAACCTGCAGAAGGACCTTAGATTAAATTTAACCTCCTAACCAATTGTAAAGTTTTTATGGTGATGTTTTAAAAGAATAATGTAATAATTTATGTAACTGTTGTGTACTTTGTGTATTGCCAAGGACTATGGTTACTGAACTGTGTTAAATTCCTTAATCTACCAAAAAGCCATTGCAGGAAGCTGAGAAAACCCAGCTCTGACTACTGGGCTTACGTACCTCACTGGAGCCACTTCCTACATGTGTAGTAAGCAGCAGAGAGATAGAACAAGTTTATGAGGGAGTAGTTTGGAAAATTTTCCTTCAGTAGGCATTGAAAGGATGGGAAAGTGATAAGGAAGCCCTCCCATACATCCCTGTTAAGACCAAGTAAGTGGTAATAAATTCTACTTCATTTAACAGTCTCCAGAGCTAACTTGAAGCTTATTCTAGCCAGTAGTTCAAAGGAACCTTGAAGAACAAAGTAATTTGAATATAACTAATTAGTAGAGAGGTATGCTAATATTGTCCCCATTTCAAAGGGGTGTAATGAATTTAGAAAAACAATGAAGAGTATTGGGAAATGCCACAAAAGCCAGGAAAAACTGAAAAGGTGTGGAAACATTGAGAGCATTCTGCCTGCGGTATTGTTCGACGTACTGCTGACATACTCTTAAGAGACAGCGTTGACCTGTTTTTCCTTTGTTAGAAACTACCAGTGTGTTGCTTTGATAAAACAAGGTTTGATACATTCTAGATGTGACCATTTCCTTATTTAGGCAGAAACTTTTAAGTGCAGGACGTTCAAACTTACATGCCCTTAATATTTATGCATGTAAATATTATTGATAAGTTTTGTTTATATACCAGCTGTTGATAAGAGATGCTTTATTGGTCTGCCATGCTTATAGAGAGGTTCATAAAAAATTGTCTCTAAGCTGTGGCTGGTATTTTGTCAGATTGAATATATTTTGAGATAGGTAGTGAATGTGACAGTTGAGAGTTCTTTCCCTTCCCTATTCTGATGGTGAGCCACCCAAGCTGGCTCACCAACATGTACACTAGTCTTGTTTTTGGAAGTAAATGGCTATAGGGCTCTAGGAATCTGACTTTCCTCCTCTGTGCAAGGAACGTATGTAGTTACATGTGACCGAAGTGAAGAAATAGCTTGACCTAAATGCTTTAACAGCTAAGAGGAACTGTCCAGCTTCACTGTCTTTTGAGAAACGCATAGATGAGTTAATTCAGATTGCACTGTCTCCTGGCAAAATGCTTTACTTGACTGTTGTCAAAGATATTTTACATTTTTATACAGGTAGGTTTTCTCTGGACTGGTCTGTCCGGAACCAACCCCAAAATCGGCACATTCTAAACATACTGTTTTTTCCAGTGGTTAGAATTCAGGTCGCTATAGTCCCACCCAAGCAGACTTCCCTGCTATGACTTTTACCTTCCTGTTTTTGTTGTTTAAAATGAACATTTGGGACATGGTAATAAGCAAGTGTCAGGTACCATTGTACCTGCTTTGGAAACATGAGAGAGATGTTTTGGCGTCTCTTTTGCAGGGTGGGAAGATGCTGACCGCTCTTTAGCATGCATAAGCCAGCTGCTCCCACAAGCGGTGGATTTCTGATTGGTGTGAA
Organism: Falco naumanni; assembly: GCF_017639655.2. Classification (NCBI taxonomy): domain Eukaryota; kingdom Metazoa; phylum Chordata; class Aves; order Falconiformes; family Falconidae; genus Falco; species Falco naumanni. The sequence continues at coordinate 5,377,009 of NC_054055.1, read as the reverse complement.
ATGTCCCCTCTGTGAAGGCAGAGCTTTAACATTTCAGTGCAGCCTCAATCAATGAGATCTGTAGTTCAGGGTTGTGACAGTACTTGTCAGGAGAAAGCGCAATCATCTGGGTTTTAATTGTCAAAATGTAGTCATTTCAGTTTGAACAGATGCTTCATCAGCTCTGATGTCTGTGAGCTTTTGCTGTGACAATCAGACACTTCCGCAGCACATGAAACTTCTCATTATTGCTTTCATACTTAATGAGTAAGTAGTGAATAACAACTGGCGCATGCCTTTAGCAAGGGTTTTGATATACAGTTTCCCAGCGTTCTTTACGTTACACGGTTGAAAATGAGAGAGAAAGCAGAGTGTTCTCATTTTGTGAGCGAGCAGCGATTGTCTCTTGCTGTGAGCTTTGGATTTCTATCAGAGAAGTACCTGTGTAATGTTCCTTGACCTCAGAGAAGGAAAAACTGCTCTCCTGCAGGATTTGTTGTGACCAGAGAGCACTCTCTTTACCGTGCTCTGTAGGTCATGGTTTAAAGTCAGTGTGATTTATGCTGTGGCTGAGCTGATCTAATTGCACACTCGGTCATTTAAGACCTGGTGTCAGTACTAGGGATAGCAGATGGTAGGTAGCACAGCCATGGAGACTGAGGAGGGGTAGTGGCCCCCCTCTTGGTTGCAGCCCATGTGGAGTTTTACAACATGAATCAGCTGATCTGTACTGGTGGGTGAAATTTAGGGTTATTTTTGCCGCTGTTTCCAGAGAAAACCGCTTTCAGATGCAATTTACAGGTTTCTAAATAACTTAGTGACTATCTTGTTTTCAATAATAATTTGGCGATTGGGAGATTATGCTGGTTTAATTGAGTTCATTCAGCAGGGCTTTGCTTCCTTGCAAAGGGAAGGGCAGCAGTACCTCGGGTGCTAATTGGGACAGTCGGGATTCAACAGTGGCACTTCAGAATAATCCCAGCTGGAGGTGTATAGCTGTGATCAGCTTTCGCCTCCTTCCAGTGGGTATTTCTGCTCGAACAGCCTCACCGACTGGAGATCGCACCGTGTGTCAGTTGATAAGCAGCTCTTCTCTGTTCGTGAGAGTTGTCTTAAGCATATCTTGAGTTGTTTAGGAGAACAGGGAATTCCTTTTCCTTTTCCACTATTACTATTGGAGCTCCTGCTGATTCAGTCTTATTTATCCTCTACTGCCACTTTTTTTGTGTGTTCGGGTTTTTTTCCCCCCATATTGGTGACATTGAATTTATTTGCTTTAAATAAATATAAATTGGCTACACTTAACGATATTTTAAAATATTTATCAAGCAGCTTGAAGCCCAAGAGATTTCCTAAAGAATAATAATTCCCCAGTGTGGAGTGAATACCAACTGCATTTATCTGCAGTACAGTTGTGGGACTTGGGGGGCCCCAAGAGAGCTTGGCAGCTCTGTGCCAAGTGCTGTAAGGCCACCTAACAAGAAATCATGCCTACTCGAGAGAAATTTAATTCTAAATAGACAAGTCAGAAATAGAAAAATGGGAGATTTTGCACAGCAAATACTGGCGTACCTTTGCAGTTCAGAGTTGTAGTGCCTAATTTAAGGAGGTTTAGAGAAGTTGGTGGTGATCAGGGCCTTGGTGATCTGCTTTTCCATGGAGATTTGCCAGTGCTTGCCAAACTACTCCAGTTCTAAGTTTTATTGTTGTGTCAGGCTTTCAGACCTTTAGTCGTGAAGAGATCACGTATAATTGTTGCTGCAGTAAGGTGCTATTAATATAGAAGTTTTTAAAGTTGCTTTCATCCACTAACCCTAGCAATCTTAATTATTTTGTTCGTGACAGATATGCCAAGAATTCAACAGCACTTGGGCTTGGGAGATGGAAAAAAAAGGATACCTAGAAATGAGCGTTGAGTGCAAACTGGGGATTCTGAAGGTACACATTCATCAGCTAAGTTTCTAAATTACTTTTGCCTCACTCACTTAAATATCTTGGAGATTTGGCTTTCTCACTCACTTAAATGTCTTGCAAGTTAGCTTGACTGAACCATCAGTAGATATACTAAACATGGAGCTGATCTTGTACCAGACATGATTCTCATTGTTGTGGGATGGGCCCAAACTGAACGTAACACTTGTTTTGCATATTTTTTATGCTTTGTATAAAACTTTATTTGAAAATTGTTTCGTATTTACTGTTTTGTCAGTAACTATTTGTGCCAGTACACTTTTTAAAATGTTTATTAGCTTGCTGAATTTTGAAGGCAAAGATAGGACTTCATCTTTTCAAGTCCGAGAAAACTTGTCAGGGTTGGTTCCAAGTTATGGATGTGTATTTTTATTTGTTTATTTATTACATAGTACAAATTATCTCATTCTACAATAAAAATCTTTCTAAGCTGGTCAGGGAAAAAAAAGGGCAAAAACTTGTGTCTCATTTAAAAACAGCAGTCTGGAAAAAAAACTGATAGCCATAGCTAGATCCAATAGAGAGGGGCCTAAAAAGAAGTTCCAAAATACACTGAAAGGAAAAGAGCTGATGTTCTTATTTCTGTTTATATTTTGATATTTTAACAGTCTTCCTACTTTCTCTCTCTCAGTATCTCTGTGAATGTCAGTTTGATGACAATCTAAAGTTTAAGAATATAATTAACGAGGAGGATGCCGATGCCATGCGTCTTCAGCCCATTGGTCGAGACAAGGATGGTCTGATGTATTGGTATCAGCTGGATCAAGAGCATAATGTCAGGATGTACATAGAAGAACAGGATGACCAGGATGGATCCACATGGAAGTGCATTGTTAGGTATTCCTTTTGGTTTTTTTTTTCTCCTTTTTTCTTATTTTGTAGGGGGGGTTTAGCTATTTGTCACCAGGTCTCAGAAATTTATGTCAATACATCTCCATTTCCCACAGAGTAGGATTCATGGCCGTGGGATTTTCTGCCTTCACATGTATATTTTAGTGAAAAAGTATGTAGAGAAGAAACTGATTTGTTGGTAATCGCCAACATGTAATTTGTTTTCTCCTTAATGAAGCTACAATGGATATATGGATAGGGTACCAAGAGAAGACTATCTTGAGGATGATGGCTCCGTATTGCTCCCTGGCTGGCTAAATGCCTTAGGAAATGGAGGACGACTCTTGCTTCTTTCATTTCTGCTCTGTTAAGAAAATTACAAGTGGGCAGTTTTGTTCTTGGGGGAATTGAAGTGCAATTTTAGCTTCATGGAACTACAAAACTGTTGATAATACAAACAGGCATGAAAAATCTTCTGGAGCAGAATTAAGCTCATGGATCACTAAAGATGAGGCACATGATGTTGATACAGACTGACGTGTACATGACTCAGCACCTTTGGGTCTCAGTTCTGCAGATGAATATTTTAATAATATTTTAGCTTCAGATTTGGTTTTTGTGATTCTTGTTACATGTTTTGTTTTTCGCTTTCCTACTCTATGCAAAGTATATGGGATCTTTCTTACTAGAAAAAAACTAATCAGAAAGAAGTCTAAAAAAGTAAATGATGGGGGGGTGTGTGTTTGTAAATTTTAATTTTTGTATCTGCAGCTTATTTACATATCCATAACTTTAGTAATGAAGGAAGTCATAACAAAACTGTTTAAGCCAGTAGTAAAGAGCCATAAAATGATAAGCGTTGCTACCAGTGGAATTTAGACAGCTGTTGTGGGTGAATAAAGTAAATATATCTAAACAAAGCAATCAAGAGCTGAGTGATGTTTATCTCTCTTCATGCATTATAGACTCCAGAGATCAATGCCAAAAGTGGAAGAAATCAGGAGGGCTGCTGGGGAAGTTCTGACACTCCACACTCGCAGCAGAAAAACACAGTAATGCGTTGTCAAATCTAGAATGGTTTTAAACCCGTGAGATTCCACACCTCAGGGCTGTTGCGCTTCCAGGCTTCCTTTTTCTTCTGTAAACCTGGGCAAAACAAATTGCTGAACATTTGCTTTAAAGCAAGAAATGGAAGAGCCTTATTATTCTAGTCTTATTATGAAAACAGTGGCTCTGTTTAATTATCACTCATCACTCGAATTCATTAAAAAAATAACACCTCAACGTATAAAGTTAGATGTCCAGATTAAATAAGGGTTAGAGTGCACAGAGATTCACAGGCATAGAGATGCGCGAACGTTTTCTTGCTATCATAACTTGAGTAGCTGGAGGTTTTTTAGACAATTTTTTATTGTTTGCTACATGTGTTTAGGATGGGTGCTTGCAAAAAGTGTCTAAATTACTTAATTGCTTTTGAAAATTTCACTTGAATGATGTGGTTGCTCCTTTGATGCACAAGCAGAAAACTACAACATCCTGTCTCCCAAGAGAAAAAAGAAATGGCAAAGAAAAATCAGTGAGGCTTGGTAAGAGGATAATAAATAAAAGAATAATTAGTAGCAGCTTGGATCCAGACCCAACAGGAGTCAAGATGGATAAGGTGTCCTTCCAAAAAAGTGATTTGATTTTGGTATGGATAAATTGGAAGGTTTCTGACTGCAAAGCTGCATCTGCGCTGGTGGGACAGGCATTTCACTATACTTGTATATAAGGTTTTCAGGGCAGTGTTCATTTTAAGGCAGGTGGTGGTAGGTTTGGTTTTTTTTCTTTTTTATGAATCCCTTTGGGGTGAGTAAGTGGCTTATCAGGCAGTGTGTTTTTTCTTCTGTCATCTAGAAACCGCAATGAGCTTGCTGAGACCCTTGAGCTCTTGAAAGCACAAATTGATCCTGCCCTGCTGAAAAACAACAACTCTCAGCCAGAGAATTCATCACGTGAAAGCCCAAGCATAGAAGATGAAGACGCCAAAAAGGGTGAAGAAGGATCTACGCAAGGTTTTCTGCCTTCTTTTCTCAAATTTTAAATGTTGTGCTCTGGCAATATTAGAATTTTCAACTTCATGAAAAGTTACTGTGCTAGATTAGTATTTAAAAAACCAAAAAGCAGAACAAAAAAAAACCCGGAAAATGTTTCTGTTCAAAGTAAATCAAGTAAATATTGAATAGTCTGGAATGATAAATATTTTTGCAAGCTTTTTTAGTGCATATTTACGCTCAAGATTTTTATGAGATGACAGCTATGTATAAACCTTTTTCTAAGTAATTTTTTTGTTGTACATTTTGTATAATATTGTAAATGCTCATCATTGTATGTTTTCGTGGGGCATTGCAGTTTTGTCAAACTTTTCCTGTTCCAGCAACATTAAAATTAAAAAAAAAAAACCCAATAAAACACCTGTTTGTGCAATGCCATAATTGAAATCAATACAGTATTTGGGCGTGTTTGTTCTTGCTTTTGAGTTTGGATCAGAAAAATGCAGGTTATCTCCTTAAATATTTCGTAGTCTACATGATTTTTTGAGAAGACGTGAGCTTGAGTTAAAACAATTAAAAAAACTAAAATATTTTAGAAGCAAAGTGATCCTTAGCTGCCTTCACTGTATTGTTGTTATTAGCAAAGAACCTTTTTTCTTTCCTTATTATCATGTCATTGCACAAACTTTCCTGACTTGTTGGTTTGTGCATTGCTTTTACTAAGTTATCAGTTAGCCTGAATTATCATAACATTGTAAGAATCTTATCTTTTTTTCAAGTTATGGAAAGCTAAAAGCTTGTCATCCTGGTAATTTTTGCTAAAATTATCATTTAGTTAAAATACAGAAAAAATATCTTCTCAGTCAGAAACAAGATTTAGGGATTCCAGTGTGTTAGTGTATGTTTCTTCAAAATTGTTTAAGTTTGATATGTGGAATTAGCCAAGGCCTGTCTTGGTTCTAAGTATCAAAGACTTGCTATTTTATTCTGATTCTTTGCAAGAAACAGCATAGAACAGAACAAATAAATAAGACATTTAGATACAATTTGAGTTGTTGTTGAATCATCAGAAGACTACTGTCGAAATTGCAGTAAATGGTGATGAACACCAGCAGAATTCTTTGTCTAAGGCACTTCCAATATCTAACTGCATATAAGTGACAACATAACCTGTGGGGTTACCGACGCTGCGGAATGAATTCCAAGTACTAATCTTGCCTTTGTCTCGTTAAAAATTGGCTAAGCCAGCTTAACTCATCTAACTGAAATCTCTACTTCAGATAACATTTTACTTTACTTTGAATCCAGGAGAAGCCATTTGAAAACATGTTAATGGATTTCCCCTCTGTAGATAATTGCCCAAATCCTATGGCACAGTCGCCTGGGTCAGTACTCGCTTGAGGCTGTGTATGGATGCAGAATGACTCCTAGGCACGAGTCTGTGTATGTAAGAAGTAGTGAAATTATTTACATGTGCTGTGATTTAAGTGCAGTCAGCGTATTCACAGAGCACTGTTTAGAGTCTTTCAGTTGAGAAGCTTTGTTAGTTCCCCCTATTAGTGCAAGGGCTGCGCTCAAAGCCCTTCTGAGGTACAGACCTGATACCTGTTTGCTTTGTCCACTTCCCAGATAGCGTTAAATTAGTTCATACGAAATTAAGGCGAACAGAACCAATGCTTACATAATCTATTAGGATAATAAGAGCTAACTCTAGAGTCAAGACAACTTGTGTGTTGACAGAGTCATTTTGTATATGCCAAGTGCTTTACGAGCAGAACTATAGAACTGTTCGTTTTCGGTATAGAGAAGTTTGGGTGATCCTTGATGAAGTTTGGGAGCAGCTGCTGAAGGGAAGAAATGGTTGACCAAAGTTTAGGCAAGAAAAAGTGAAAGGAGGCTGGAAGATTTTGGACACACAAAAACATATCATATCCACCATTACAGATGAATGCCTTTAAAGAGGCAGCTTTTATGCTACAGGGGCTCAGAGGGGGGACCGCTTCTGAGAAGGGGAAAAAACCAGCCTTGAGTCTTCAACGTGTTACCACTTCTGGTGCCTTAGAGATGCATCTTTCACTGCTGTACTAATTGCTGAGACTTACTTGGATATATGCTTTGTATTTGAAAATATTATAAAATTTATGCATTCTTCCTTGCCACACTTTTCTAAAATGCTTATTTTCTTTAATGTAACTGTCAGCTGTCACATACTTAGCCCTGTATATTTCTAACCACTTTGGGGAAAAAATGACACTGGTGTGGAGGGAAAGGGGTGAGGAAGAAAAAAAAAAAATCATCTTTTTGTTTGGAGTTATGGCACACTTGCAATAATGTCTTCCAAATGGTAGAAGATGCTGTTTTGGCACATGTAGTGCTATTATATTTGCTTTTTCTAATTTTTCTAGCTGACTCAAAAGGTATGGTAAAATTAAAAAAAACCCAACCCAACATATGGGGTATTAAGAGGCTGCAGTAATGATAAATAATAGGCTTAAGCACGTAATAAAAAAATAGATTTATGGGTTTTTTTGAGTGCTGGAACTGTAGTTTAAGCCCTAACAATCTAAAACTGACTTAGCAAAGTAGGCATAACCTAATTCTTTAAGCAGCTCTGCAGGTTTTTCTGGGCTATGCTACTACTCACTGTGCTTGTTTTAGAAACGGCAGATGAAGAGAATGTAGAATATTGTCCGATCTTTGTGTTTTGATAGTACGTAGGGAACATATTGTCCAGAGAAACTAGGCGAATTCTGCCACAAGCTATAGTGTTAAATGTCTTCTCTCTTCTCTGAACTGTTGAAATACGGTAGTTGAGTATTTCTTGAAATAGAAACATGTACAAACAGGGGACTGATTACTGTGTGGAATTGCACTTGAGGAGCATGGAATCTTACACGATATTCTGGTTTGTGAAATAATTCAGAGACTCCAGTGAGACTTCAAGTTGATGCCTCATGTCCTTTCTGCTTAGGTTTTATGTATCGTCTGTTGAAGAAAGGGCTGAGATGCCTGTTTTAAAGAAGGATAAATGCAGAATTCTGCTGCTAGCTTCTGTAATTTAGGTTTATCTTGGTATGTAATTAAACTGATTGATGTAATTGAGCTGTGATTCTATAGCTGAAAACTGGCAACCCACTCATTTAATGATGGTGTTAGACAAGCCAGATTCCTAATAATACAATAAGAGAAGATTCATTTGTGGGGGACTTAGGTGGTGGGGGTTTTTACCTATGCCTTTGTTTTGATGGATGCTCTTTGTAATCCTGTAGGTTCCCTGGTCATTTCATAGCTATTTTTCTCTGTCAACAGAAAATCAATTAAAAATCAAAGAAGAACAAGAGGAGGTGGAGGAGCAGCAGCCTTTGGAATTGGAAAGCCTTCCTGTCCCTGTAGTCAAAGAAGACGAAAATACGCCGAAAGCTGAGAAAGTGGAAGAAAAAGAAATTATAAAATTACCAGTAATAGTAAAATTAGAGAAACCTTCAGAATACGGTGAAGAAAAGCAAACTGTCAAAGAAGAGAGTGACTCCTTTAAAGAGAATGTCAAGCCTGTTAAAGTAGAGGTGAAGGAAAACAAAACAGAACCAAAAGACTTAAAAGAAGTGAAAAGTGGTACAGACAAAATAGCAGTTCATGAGCCGGAGAGATTGGAGTTTTGTGTTAATGTCAAAACTCCCCAAGAAATTGTGGAGAAGTCTGTGGAAGAAAGTGAGAAACTTAAAAATGACCAGCAGGCAAAAATACCGCTTAAAAAGCGAGAGATCAAGCTGACGGATGACTACGACAGCCCAATAAAGGGCCCCCTATGTAAATGTGTTACTCCAACAAAGGATGTCTTGAAGGAAGAAGGGAAACCAGAAGAAGAAGCTTTTAAGAGAGTCCCTACAATTACTGCTTTATGTCCTGATGGGAAAGTGCTAGTAAATGGAGAAGTTAGCTGTGAAAAAATAACCCCAAGTGTCATACAAAATAATAAGTCAGAACACTCTGCTAGTACAAAGGAAGACAGCAGCTCGTTAAAGGAGAAAAATGGAAAAAGTGGGGAAAAGGTATCGGACTCCCTGAATTCTGTTAGTAAAACTATTAAAACGTGCGACGTTGAGAAAAACACAGTAACTGTGCTGAAAGAGGCAGGGGCTGTGGACTCTGAGGTTTCTAATCAGAAAGTGCCTTTAAAGGAGGAATCTAGTCCTGTGGAAAAAGAGCCCCTTGACAGCACAACTCCTGAAACGGTAGTGGAAGAAGAGTCTTCAAACTCTGAAGACTGTGCCAAAACAACTGAAGAGAAACTAGCCACAAAAATCAAAAAGGACAGAATACCGCCACCCAAAGAATGTTTAGAGAAGCTAGAGAAGTCCACGAACGCATCTGCTCCTGCAGAACTGCCCAAGCTTGCACTGTCTGATGAAGAGACTTTGAAAAGTAAAGGTGAGTCTGAGGAGAAACCCGTTTCTCCAAAAGTTTCTGAGATACCCCCTGCAGCTACTTCTCCTATTACTGCAGAGAAACCCGTTTTGGAAAAGGAGGACTCAGATGGTAAAACAGCTCTACTTGAGGAGAGCAAAGCAGAAGAAAAGTCCAGCCCTGAAAAACAAGAGGAAGAGCCAGAAGCTGCCAAGACAGAGCCAGAGAGACTAGATGATGCCCAAGCTTCTAATCTAGAGGACTCCTCAGAGAGTAAAAAGGAATCTCCAGTACCTAAAAGCAAATTTAAATATAAGCTAGTTTCTGAAGAAGAAAGCTGTGCAACAGATAATAAAGAAATAACTTCTGAAAGACAGAAAGAAGGAATTAAATTAACAATCAGGATCTCCAGTCGGAAGAGAAAGGCAGAAACACCACCAGAAGAGGTCAGCATTGGCCGCACGTTAAGGCGATCTCCGAGAATATCCAAGCCTACTCCAAAAGTCGTGGAGACTCGGGATCAGAAACCTGACAAAAAACGACCCGAAGAGGAAGAGGAGAAACCTGCAGCAGCACAAAAACCAGAACGAAAAGAAGATGCAAAAAAACAAGAGAAGGAGCCAAATTCTAAGGTTAACAAGGTAATACAGTTTTATTACCCGGGAATAAGGAGTACCCACAGTCTTATCTATAAGGAGAATATACACTTACATAGGAATATTGAGGATTGTGTTCCTTTGGTCAGCTCTTGCAAGAAACTAGCTTTGCAATCCAGTTAGTGGACTCAACCAATTTAAAAACCTCCCCCTAAGAGAGTGCTAATATCTGTTGACTTACCAGTTTATAAAATCTGTTACTTAAACTAAACTAAGTAGACCAAGTCAACCGGAGTGAATTCTTCTAAAAACTGAAACGATCAGACCTGAGTCAGTCTGGCTAAGTGGCTGAATGGAGACTTCTAGCTCCGGTGGATTTACTAGATGGATACTTGTTGGTGTCTGGTTGGTCAGGATGATCATAAGCCGAAAAGGAACCAACAAATGGTGAAGAATAAAAATGTTATGACTTCTGTTTCTAGGTGAAGCTAAAGTTATTGTTGTGGTGAGTTCATGATATAATTTAGCTTTTCTCATGTGTGGAATATACATTTTACTTTGGGTGGAGGTATCTTTTTCATGATAAACTTTTGCGTATGCAGCATAGATATTAAAAGTATGTCAGGTATCTATAACACAAAGTTAAATGTACATGTGTGCTTCTAAGTGTGTAGTTACAAACACCTTTTATTAATTTATCTTCCATTTTTTCTGGCTATGGAGTACAGGAGAGAAGCAAGGAGTAAAGAGTCTAATTTTAAGTGCGCTCTTTTTATACCAACTTGAAATGCTATACATTTTTCCACTGCTACATGTTTTCTTGCTGGTTTTGTAGTTTTACCAAGCCATTCACTTATTTATTAAATTTCTTTCATATACTGTTACATTGAATAACCTTCATAAAATGAGCAGACAGTTGATTTTTCAGTGAACGGTAACTTCTATACTAGAAAATTCTGTCATATAGATAAAGAAATGAAAAATTAATTTTCCGTTTTAAAATTTTCATTTAAAGATTTTCATTAAAAAAGAAGATCAATGAAAGTATTAGTGATGTAAGTCCTACAAGTAGTTTTAATTTTGAAATACTGTTGCTGTAGGTGTTTCAACTTGATTTCTTTCTTTTTTGAAAGATAGAACTAAAGATGCTTACTTTTCTAGAGAGATTTTAAAATAAATACGGTGGAGGAAGGTGTTTGAAACTTGTAAGCATCTGTCATTTTATCAAGATGAAAAATACCCAAATCTTTAATAGGCTGTTTTATATTTGTTTTCTTTTAAAGAAGGGTCTTTTAAAAATAGATTTGAAATAATGGTGACATATGATGAAGCCTAAACTTAAACTAATGTTGTCATGGATGGAAGTACATTTGTTCCCAAAGTTTAGTGAACAGTAAAATCTGTAAAAAGGTAGAAATTAATGTTAAGAACCTGAAACAAAATTTTACCAATATGACAAACACTGCTTTGGTACGAGTCTACCCTGCAGGAAAAATAGAGTGTTTTTTACATTTTAGTTTCTTTAGCTCATTCGGGTCAATGAGTAGTTCAGTCAAAATTGAAAAAATGTTTTGAGTCGAAAAAGCTACAAAAGTTGTTTTCCTTTTCCAATATCTGCGGGGTAGGGGGGCAGTAAGAGTTGTGAGAGAATTGACGTCTGTGAGAAACAAGTCAGTTAATGGGGGGAAAAAAAGTTTCTTCTGTTTGGCAGGTTGCTTTAAATATAAAATATCCTAGCCGCAGACAGCAGTTTTAATTAATTCAGAATAATATTTTGAATTGTAATTGAAATCTGTTTTTCATTCAAAATAAAATAGTAAATATGATAAGGAGGGGTAGATTCCCCTTTGATCAGCAAAAAAGAAGCGTCAGCTGAATAATTTTTTACTTAAAGAAAAATAATGGGAACGTATAAATGTGAAGACCTAGATACAGGTTATGTACTTAAAAAGTGCAGAGATTTTACTTCAGTGAAGTATGCCCATCCTAGAGGAAAGCACCAGAAAGACTTAATATACTTGTTAGAGTTCAAACGTGTTTCCTAAAGTGAAATAAAAGACATAAACTGTACATGGCAAGAGCAAGGAGATTCTGTTTGCATTGAGGAAAGCCTTCAAAGTTTAGATGCAGAATTTACCATGTTCTCAAGCAAGTTTACCTTGTCAAAAAAGAAAAAAGGAGCTGAATGACAAATCTGTCTACCTACTTTTAAATCTTACCTGAAAATTTATTTTCTGCAGGTAGATAGGAATTTTTCTGCTTTTATTATCCTGTTGCATTTTAAGGCTCTTTGAAAGACAGTCTATTCATTGAAATGTTCTGTAGTAAATTTACTGCAACTGTTCTGATTGACATTAACCACTTCACTGTAAAGACAAATATTTTTTTAAGATCTGGGAAGAAACTCTGTGAGCTTCCTTTGTGTTTTCTCTTTGAAATGGTGTGTCTCTTAGAGAAGCAAAGTTCGGTGGACGGGTACACGAACACGTGGCAGGTGGAAATACTCAAGTAATGAAGAAAGTGAGGACTCGGAGAGTGAAAAAAACTCTAATGGTGAGGAGGAAGAGGAAGAAGAAGAGGAAGAAGAAGCTGCACCTGCTGATGACGATGAGCCGTGCAAGAAGTGTGGCCTTCCCAATCACCCTGAGCTGGTAGGCTTCTGGGGAGAGCTGCTCTTGGCTGTTGTGTCAGATTTGGTGGTGTCTGAAGGCACATCATCCTTTGGGGTGGCTGTATGTAGGAGAAGGCTCTGGGGTTTAGGTGGTAAAGTCATGACAATAGGTGAGTTTACCTTTAATAAGGGGAGAAGGAAGTTGTTTCTTCTGTTTACCACCTCTGAAATGTGTTCTTTTATGAGGCTATGACAACTTAGCCCACTGAGGATTAATCTGGGTGAGGCTTTGAGATTGTGCCTGCAATCTCAATGAATACAGAAGATAAAAAGTTAAAAAAAAACCCAGCAGTGTAATGTATTCTTTCCAGAGTCTTGTGACACGGGCACAGCTACATAATCATCCTCATTGGCCGTAGCTGCCCGTCACCTGAGGACTGAGTACAGCAAAATCCCATACAGAAGGAGCACAGTGGGGCTTTTGCTGTTTCTTATGTTTATGGTTCTTGTTCATTGGTGGTAGATTATCATAATGAATTCCTCTGTTCATCTGGGACATCATAATGTGCAGTCCTGCTATGAGTCTACAAAATAAGCATACTCTCAGGTGTGTGACAGATAGCTTAGCATGGATGAGACAAAATTTGACCTTTAGGATGTTAGAGATAAATATTCCAGTAGATAATTGCACAGCTTATGCCAGATTTGTTCCCGAGCTTTAATGGAAAGGGGTATCTCTGGTTTCACCCAGCTAAGTACGAACTCCAGTAGTTGCCTAGTTCTGTATACCCCTGAGAGTCTGCAAGGCTCTGGCTCGGCTGTCTGAGACATAAAATCATCCGGATTGAGGAAACGGTCAGGTTTCTTTCATGTGGACACGAGTGCACAGGGGAAACGGTTCACACCGCATTTTGTCCAGATGGAGTTTTCCACTTTAGTCTGTGATCTGGAAATCATTACCAGATTCCACATTATGGCCACACAGTCTACGTAATCCAGTAGTACTAAGTGCCTGAGAACACATAATAAGAGGAAACCTGGTGTTAAAATGGAAAACTGCGATACATAAACTTCCCCATAAAAACCACCCGTGGTCCCAGAAATGCCTAGCGATAAGTGAGGCAGGGTTTGGTTGTTTTGTTTTTTTTTTATTGGCACAGTGAAGTATTTGTAAAGCACTTCTGTGTTGGCTGGGGAAATAGTTCTGGAGCTTGCTACATGTTGTGAATGCCAAGATACCCATGCTTCGCTTTGTTTCCACAGATTTTGTTGTGTGACTCTTGTGACAGTGGGTACCACACAGCCTGCCTTCGCCCTCCGTTGATGATAATCCCGGATGGAGAGTGGTTCTGCCCACCTTGCCAGCATGTATGGTTCCTGTTGGACTTTTCAGCTTTGCTTGCGTTCGTGGAGATTTGCTGGGAGTTTAAGTAGTTCTTTCTATCTTTTTTTCTGTTAAAAAATAGACTGTGATGAATGGTAGGGGTGCTGATCTTCCCCCTTGTCCATTCGTATAAATAGTTTTGTGAGGTGGTTTTCCTTTCCGTTTCTTTGTTGTGCTAGTGATGAATGACTGTATGTGCTGACGTGTCAGTGGGAATCTCCAGCCACGCTGGTCTTCTCTCCTCTTTAGTTAAATTACATCAAGACTAACATGGTATTAGAAATACAATGCCTTAATTTTTCCCAAAAGAAATATCATGTTATTATCCTGGAGGGGGAAGCGGTAAGCAGCGAGGGATGGTCAGTGGCCAAAGCAAGCACTGTTTCTGAAGTGCTGTTCCTCCTTCAGAGACGTTTGCTCAGAAGGTAGTTAGAGAAAGCTGCTGTTTCTAATGAGTTTCACAGTGTAGTTTGCTGGAAAGCCAGAGTTGTCCTTGTCAAGTAACAGAGAAATACGAACACTTTTTTGAAGGTTAAAAGCAGCTTCTGCCAAAAAAAAACCCAAAAGTGCATGTGTCCAGTTTCATTTAATGTACATGTGAAATAGCAAGATTTTGCAGGGATGCTACTTGGGAGGATAAGCTAGAGAGTGTGTGATGCTGTTATTGTTAAATTAATGGGGAACCATTTATGCACATTTTCAGAATAATCTGCCTGATCCCAATCTGCTTCCTTGCTTTTAGAAAAATTCTTTGCCCGTAGGGCTATTGCCCTGCAAAAAGCTGGCCTCACTGGACATGACATGACATGGCTGTATTGGACCTTGATTTTTAATTGTCTTCTGAGGAGCATTTCGAAGTAGTGATGATCCTGAATATGTAGGAGTGTTTTCTTTTACACAGTTTGGGCTTGCAGCTTGTGGTTGGAGCATCTCCTTACTCTTTTGCTATTCAGTAATTTTTAACATGAAAAATGACAAGTTTGTAAAAGCATGAAGATCATCCTTGGAAATGGTACAATGAGGGCATTAACATGGAATAAGGCACAATTTTTCCATAAAAAGTCATTTTTACATGTAGCTCCTTGAATATTAAGTGGTGTTTCAAGGTACAGAACATTTGGTAAGAAAATGATCCTGCAGCGTATCTCTCCTTTTTACTGCGGTGTCCGCAGACTCACATGTTCTCCAGAACTTAACATAAGGAACAAAGAGGTATCACGGGGGGTGTACACGCTCAGCGCTCAGCTTTGTGTATGTATATTGTAGATGTCTGTGTAATCTCAGGTTTCCCTGAGGCAAAGCTGTAAATACCAACAAAAATGTGGTACTAATTTAAAAGTATGTTTATTCTCAACATCTTTACTACTTGCTTCAGGCACATTGTTTCCTACAGTAAATGCCAGTTACAGGGAGGACGCGTCTCTGTAGCAGTTCATGGTGAAGCGCATGTGTTTTAGGAGGGCAGTCTTTGTTGTAAAGCCTTGTTGTATATAGCAAGGCACTTGCCCTTCTTCCAGACGAATACAGAAACAGCAAATGAAATGTCTGAACATTAGTTTAACATGAAAATGGTTGTGAAAGAAACTAATATTGTGTTTCCTTCCCTTAGAAATTACTCTGTGAGAAATTAGAAGAACAGTTACAAGACCTGGATGTTGTCTTAAAAAAGAAGGAGCGCGCAGAACGCAGGTATTATTGTTTGGTTGTGTTCACAGCAAGCTGCTGTGCAGAGGGGTAGTAGTAACTGAGCAAGTGTTGAAGTAACTGAGGACGAGGAGGAAAGTAGCCACGAGACTGAGTTACTTTAACACAAGTAAGACCAGTTTTGACTTCCCACTGATTATTGGTGGGGCAGTGCTGGGAGAGCTTGCAAGAAGGGAGAAAAAGTCCAATAATTGGAAAAGAGAGCAAATACATCTAAATTAGACTTTGGTTAAGGTTTCCTGAAGACAAATTTGGCATTCCTATACCACTAGTTAAATTGTTTTCAGGGCTGGTTCAACTGTGTGTGTTAGTAATACTGTCAGCGTGTGTAGAGTTCCTGCTGCAAGCAAGCTGAAGTCCTGACTTCGGTTACAAAGGGCATCCAGATTAATGTGGCTTTTGAGTCTTGTTGCTTTAGATTCTGTTAAACTTTGCTGATTTACAAGATTACGCAGTTGCTGTAGCGCAGTGGGTCAGCTAAATTACAACTATCAATGGAAGTTTGTGTCCACTCCTGCCATTACCAAAGGCAAAATGCAGACCAATTTACTGCGTTTATGAATGATGTCCTTAATATTTGGAACATCTTATGTGTGGTTTTCAGGCCTGAAAATGAGGGACGTGTAACACAGTATGTATGATTTGTGCCTTTTAGGAAATATATTGGGAACTTTGCATAATTTAATAACATCTGTATGCATTATTAAACAAAACTTTGCATGAATTTTATCACAGGAGGCAGATCTTGCCAGAAGGCGAGACCCTTTTAAAGAAAGTAATCGAGCAGTCTTGTATTTGTAGGAGGTACTGTAATATCACATGGGATGTAGTGATTCGGTGCTGGGAAGCACGGGGCACAATCCATGTCTGTCGTCAGCTCCCTTCAAACCTCCTTTTACTGCTGTTGCAGCATCAACAGTGACAGTGACAGATCAGGTGCCAACTGTTCCTAACATCGCTACTTCTGCTCAGAGTGGATCTAGATCACGCTGTGGTAAAATTACCCGTGGCTTGCCAATTCTAGTGAATTTGTAGCATTGGGAACGAAACCATCAGCTATTTTTATGAGTGAGCTCAGCTTACACACAGCTTCCATCAGTGCGGGAGTATGGGACACAGAGGAGCTGAGTCTGCTGCTTGGCTTTGTAGTGGGAAGACTCATTGCTAGTGAATAACATTTTTGGACCTACTTTGCTAAATATTCTGCTGGCAGTCGTCATGTGGAATGCAAGCTTTTTCCAGTCTGTCTTGCTTTCTTGAAATCACTGGTGTTGCATAAAAATATGATTTTTTAACAGTTGCAGGAGAGCATACCATTGGTATCATAGCAGTTTTCAGTGTCTGAAACAGATGCTTAACAACTGGTTTGCAATCTGATCCTCATACCAAATGAACCTAATGTTTTATATCATCTGTCATAAGGTTGATTATTTTTTTTTACTGTTTTTTTAAAAGTCTCTTAAAGAGAAATGAGCTTGGGTTTGTAAAAGATTTCACAATACAGTAGTTGAAGTCTTTCAACTTAATGGTGGTATGTTTTAGCAAATTGTAAGTTAAAAAGGCTGAAGAATTACAATGCTAAAAGAAATGATAGTCCTTATTACAGCTTGGTGTGTAAGTTAAAGCAAGTTGGTTGTTCAGGGCATAGAAATATTTTAAAGCAATATTTCTGTAAACTCACATTACATGTTGCCTTTTTGGCAGAGAGAAAAAATCCAACTGTCTTATCATGGGCACACACACTTTATAGATTCTTTGAACCAGTGTTACTCTCATTCTTTTTGAACTAGTGATACTGTCGTTCTCTGAATTATTCTCTAGCTCTCAGGAATCTGACTGAAATTGATTCAGCTGCTCAGCTATATTCTTAGCACATCCCTAAAGCGTAGTATTACAGATATTTTTTTAATGAAAACTTTAGGTCTGACGTTGACTTATGAATCCATAGATCAAAGGATCAAAGTCATACCTTTGTAATTTCTGTCTCCATTCATCAATTCAAGGTGCTACTGCAACACCTTGGCATTTCTTACGTACACAGTAACTTCTATAATCATGTCCTACCATCAGCTAGAGGGAGTGGACATTAAAGCTTTTATGAATGACCATTGTAGTTCAAGTTAGAGACTTTCAGACTTCTTATAGAAAATCCCTCTAGGGACTACCTCTCGGTTTCTCCCAGGCCAAATCAAGTGGAGTGCTTTATTTCATGCTTCTTTTCATGCACACTTTCATGATTTACCTGTAGCAACTTTTGCAGCTGCTTACAGGAGAGAATACTTTGTGGCTTTGTCTAGGAAGGGTTTACAACCAGTCAGTGCTTATCTGCATCTGCTGTTCGAGACCTCTTGGTTCACGTGTTTAAAGTGTTGGTCATCTGTGTGCTACGTACTAATCAGGAATGTGTTTGGTACTTCGTGTTGCATTTCAAGACCTTTACCTCAGCAGGACTAGCTTGTTTCATTTGCTCCTTTCTTAAGCAGTGTGTACTCAAGCCAGGGAGAAGAAAAGCAGATCTTGAAAGCCTCACTGATGTTTAAAAACAGCTGATTTTTTCTTCTCTTTTGATGTTTTGCATTACAAGAAATGAGAAGCGAAGGAAACTATTGGAGACACTTGCTGAATACTGAAGTGCTCACATTTCTGGTTTCTGTCTCGTTTTAGCAGTTGTATTCCATGCTATTTTAATTCATTTTCAAGAGCACAGTGATTTTTGCACGGTGTATGACAAAATTCTTCCTCATTCAGCCAGTCTCATAGTGCTCAGATGAGTGAATATTTCTTTTAATTTATCATTTTGGAGAACTGACATTAGGAGACAAAACCAATTACTTTTATACACAGCCAGAAATTTCAATTTAGATATTACAATACTGAGTTTTCAAAGTTCATGGTCTTTTGGGCTGTAAAACAACATAAAATCCAATTTTACTCTTTGTCAGTATTACTTTAGGAACTGGGATCCTTCATGTTATTTATGAAAAGACTATTATGCTAGATTTTTCCAGTAAAGAGTTCTCCAGGAGGGTTATTTGGATAAAAGTGTATAGTGCAGGAGGCTAGTCAGAAGACTTTCAAAATTTACTTAGATTCTTTAGAAATTAATGAAAGTATTGGGAAGCAGATTTTTACACATAATGCCTCTATTTGCAAAAAATAATGCATATATGAAGTGCACGTATGTAAAATGAATGTGCACCTCAGGCATTTTTTTTACAGGTCTAGATGACTTGTGTACGTGACGCATCCTGTTGAGACCCAAGTGTAATGTGATATGTGCTCGTACAGCCACTCACGGTGACTTCACAAGTCTGATTCTGGTTGACTGAGACTCTTTAGCTCAGAAACTCAGAAAAGGTTAGCATTGATTCTCGCACGATTTCATTTCAACTGCAGTGATGTTTCACAGGGTCCTGCTAGCTGGAGGTCTGCTGGCAAATGTCTAGTTCATACCCTGCCCCCCACCCCACAGGCTTGTTTTTCAGCGTGTATGGTCTAAAATACTGTTATTCAAAATAACTTTTAAATCTGTAGAGAAGTGGCTTGCTTTTCAAAGTCCTTGCAGAGCTCAATAAATGCCACCAACTTTCTTTGCTATCTTCAGCTGTTTAAATTATCTCTTGTTTTCCTAGAAAAAGGCTAGTAGGGACCTATGGTGATGGCAGTTTGGTTACCCACCACAGTCTGTTTTAGTACCTGGCTATCCTTCCTGACAGATGGCTTTTTTGAAAGCTCAGTTCAGTACCCTGAAGATCAGGACCCAGTGCTGTCTGCGAGGTGCGAGGATATCCAAGACACCTCTAGCTGGGAGTGAGGGGCATGAGACCTGTTGGGAGATTCATGTCCTTCAGGAGACACGAGGAGAGGCCAGGAGCCAGAGCTGTGCCCAGGGCAATTCAGATGATACAAGATGCTAGTGTTGAGGCAAGCTAAGTCTAAACTGAATTTTACTTACTTTGGTTTAATCCTGTAGTGTGATGTTGACAAGGACAGCCTACTTCTCCTTAAAAGAGCCCTTCGTGTATTTGAGTACTGTTCTCTCTCCCATCTTCAGTCTGGTGTTCTCTAGACCAATCTATCCTATTTTTGCAACGTTCCTCAACAGGGCATACCTGCTGCCCTCGGATAGCTCTTACTGACTAGCTCTGAACCCTTCAGCTGGATCACATCTTTCTGGAAGTGTGTGCGGTGCCCAGGTGGCACCAGGTACTGCAGCGAGGTGTGAACAGGCAGACTGCTGCGGCAGGCTTCCTTCAGCTGTCCTGCAGGCTGTTCACACACCCTGCTGTTGTTACAGGTGTTTCCGCAGCAGCTGACTGTGATCTTTGTTCAGGCTGTTCTCTGGCAAGGAATTGCCACATAGGAAGTTACTTGTTCCCTGGTGTTTCTAAAGTTGATCCTGCCCCGGTCTAAAGCCTCTCACTTGTCAGTTTTGGATCACATCCTGTCTTTACATAATTTTTCCAGTGTGAGTTTGAATTGCCACTTCATCTTTTCAGTTCCTCCGAGGTTGGTGGTAGCCATAGATCTGACAAAATCATCTTGATCACAACATTATTATTTTTAAGTGTGTTTTTAATTGCTTTTTACATCCCAATTCAATCATTTCTGTGGTGCCTGCAATTTTCAAGTACTGTTGTTTGTCAGAACTGTTTGGAAATCTCTTATATTATGCATGCAGGAAAATGTAATCATAGGAGATTTAGCACATAATTCCAACTAAAATAACTTTTCAGTTGGAGCATCCTCTTGGGATGCTTCTGCCTAGCGATAGTGAGAGCTTCAAACGATACTAATTACAGCATTATTTTAGAGATGTGCGGCCTTTCTGTAAGCTTATTTTCATTTTTTCTCTCCTAAAGAAAAGAGCGGTTGGTGTATGTGGGTATCAGTATTGAGAACATCATTCCACCTCAGGTAAGTTACTGTGGCTGCATTGTATTATTGTTTTATTTTCCAAACTTCTCAGGGAAGAAGTTTCTCAGTGTCGTGTTAGAACTGCTAGTAGCACCTTGGAAAGAAAAAGCAGTCTATAGGCAGGCCAGAAATATTTCTAGATGCTTCATTTTAGACGGAATTTAGCAAAGAAACCGAGGGAGCTTTGGCGTGTTTATTGGAGCCAGCTGGTGCCACACGGAGCCCCCTGTCTGTGAGGGGTCACGGAATCACCTCCCTGCCCGTTACAGTTGGGGTTTGAGTAGAGTGCTCTACCGATCTGTGGTTTATAAAGGTGGGATTCGGTTTGTTTAACTCTGCTGTCTGGTATGGTTATCTAGGTCTGGGCTAATTGTCATAGCTTTTCTTTGGAACTGATGGAAACAAATGTTTCTGGCTTACGATTCAGAGGGAATAAGCAGTATCGATTAGAAGCATAACATTTGCCTCAGACAGATGTATATTGAAGTCACATCTGGTTAAAAACTGTAAACATGTAGTGCTTTATTAACAGATGCTTTTACATGGTTTCCCTTTACAGAAGAGGAAAAGTGTTTTTATTCATGTGGAGAACAGCCTCTTCTCGCTTCTTAAATACATTTTAAAGTGATTCTCTTGAAGTCTTAGCCAGATGCCTTTGACCGAAATGATACCATCTCTATTCCTTGCATGAGAGTTTAAAATGAAACGTTTGTTTGTTTTAAACACAGTCTTTCCACTCTAACTGATTGTAATAAAGCCAACTTTCTCCCCCTGTCTCTGGATAACAGAAAAATAACAGATTTTACAAACTTGCAGGAGAATCGATGGCTGGCAGCAAATATTCAAAAATTTCATCGGGGGGGGCAGATTTTTTTTATTATTATTATTATTAATAACTTGGAAACAATACCGTAAAATTAACCTTCATGACACTTTATTGAAATTGCACCATGTAAAGGTGTTCCTGTGCTCAGTATGTGGAGATGCTAGCAACAATTTGTTCAGCTGCTGCATTTACTAATCCCGAGGGTATCACCTGAGGCATTGTTGTCCTATAAACACAATGATACAATAGCCTGAACCCTTAAACTCCGTATTTGTGAAATTACGTAGCCAGTAGAGGCGATATGTGCAAGTGTTCATGTGAATTCTGCTGTAACAAGTCACTATATTAGAAGTCAAAATGTATTGTCTTGGGTATACAGACTTTCTAGATCATAGGAAAATACATATCCTCTCAGTTCAGTCATGATGAGTGTGGAGGGAGCTCTTTGACATTTCTGCCTTATGTCAACAGGAGCCAGAAATACCTGAAGGCCAGGAAGAAAAGAAGAAAGATTCCAAAAAGCCAAAATCAAAGCTGCTTGAAAGGAGGTCTACCAGAACCCGAAAATGCATAAGCTACAGGTCAGCAGCTTGTTTAAGTAGCTTGTAAGACGCAAAAAGTCATGCTGTCGTTTTCTTTCGCAAGCACCCACCAGTTCTTCTGTGTGCTTTTACATTTAAAAGAGAGGCCCATAAAGTGTCTTCGTTCTTTCCTCTGAATACTGGTTATGCTTAGTGGTCGTAAAAACACAGGAGGTAGTATAGTGAAGGGAGGATGCATTTAAAAAAAAAAGTAAATGGTACTTTTTTCAGGAATACTGGAGAAGGTTTTGGTGTTCCTGCAGTTTCTGGAGTAAGTTAAAGCAGGTGAATCATACCTGTCCTTTCTCTTGAAAGGAAGGCATATGCTTGTGTCTAAAGGCCTTAAATTCCTCCCTCCCTCTACTCCCCCCCGCCCCTTATGGCTTCTTTACCTGAAAGGGGCATGAAACTTCAAATGCAATTATAAGACTGTATATCTAAAAATGGTCTAACTCTTGAGAAAAACTGTGATAAAAATGCAATTGGTAAATGAAAATTCCATGATCTTTAGACCATGCATTCTGAAAGTAGAATAGGTCACTTAAATTTCCAAAATTCAGCACGATCTTAATTTTATCTTTTGTTCTCAGTGTATTACAAAGGTGTTTTATAAACTGTTTTCTA
Organism: Falco naumanni; assembly: GCF_017639655.2. Classification (NCBI taxonomy): domain Eukaryota; kingdom Metazoa; phylum Chordata; class Aves; order Falconiformes; family Falconidae; genus Falco; species Falco naumanni. Next base: position 5,354,548 of record NC_054055.1, on the reverse strand, counting down.
AATAATACCTTGAGATGCTCCATATTCTCTTCAGTCCACCAGGCAAGTAGGTTGTCTTTTGGGATAAGAGAGGAATGTGGTTGCCTGAGAGTTGGTGGGTTTTTTGTCCTAGCTGCATTAGGAATAATAATAAAAAAAAAAAAGTACTACCTTTCCTGTACTTGCTTTGTGTAGACCATTATCATAAAAAAATAAAAGCATTACAACTTTCAAAACCTTCCAACAATAACCATGATAAAACTCGCAGTCGGTCTGCTTTTGCTGTTGAGGAGAGGCGTGGCGTTTGTGTACACTGAGTTTTCCAGCCTGTTCAGAAAACTGTCTGACCTTGCTTAGCTGTTGATTTTCAGTAACTTTTTAAATTAACAGCAGAAGCCACACTAATGAAAATGCTGTTGCTGCCTTGGGAAATTAAGTATTTCTGTAAGGAAAGTGATGCCACAGGCAAGATTATATAGATTTGCTATTATGTTCGTGACAGGTCAGGCAGCATCTGACGAGGAGAGAAAAAAAACCCCTTGCCTGTGGGGTATCTGGCACAACTTCAGCAGGACACATGTTGTGCAAAGACAATAATTTTTATTGGAAATAATGTTTCCTATAGTGTTGTTCTGGAAAAATCAATCTCCTGATACAGAACAATAAGAGTCTTTCTTACGGTCTCCATCAGACACGTAACTTTGAGCTGGTGAAAATATTACACGTGTCAGTGTGTCATTTCAAATGTATCTGTCCGCAGTGAAGTCCTGCTAGTGTCACTGAGAATCCTGTATGCTTTTCGTCAGCGGGGGAAAATAAATGCTAAATGTCTTATTCTGCTTACAGGCAAATCTGTATTGTGTAGCATTCTGGCTCTCCAAAGATATGTAATCCCTTGGTATCACTCGAGTCATCTGTTGAGCCCCCTTGTGAGCAGGTTAGCAAAAAATCTGCATTATGAATAAAGCAGCAGCAGAAGAAATTATGTTCCATTACACCTAATGGACAAGCAGCTGTCAGGTCGTGTTTGAGCTCTGGTTATTTGTTAGCAGTGATTTGAAAGCGTTAAGTGATTTCTCACACTTGGAAGAGGGTTTCTTTTGAGCAGCGTGGAGGGAAAATAGTGTTTGAGTAACGTGGAACTAATCTTATTGATGGAGTAATTTCAGAGTTACTTCCTTGCTGTGTAAAGCTGCCTTGAACGTGACATCCAGTTGTTTTTAGGAAATAGAAAGAGACCAGAAATCCTTCACCATATTTTTAAAGGAAAGTGTTTTATACTTACTATTGGAGTAGAGAGTAATATCAGATTTATTCTTTTCTTGTTCTGCTGAAGGTTACAATGGAGGACCAAGACAAATACAATTCTGATCTTTCTTTTGTGAATGAGGAACTGAATCTTTAATGAAAGTATTGTCCAATTATTAGTTGTTTGTATCTTTAAAAAATACCCCCCAAAAAAATTAATTTTTAAAAAAGAAGGAAAAAACCTTACATCTAAATAAAATGTCTTTCTTATATTAGTTACTAAAACTTGTACTTTTGCATCTTTTATGTCTCAAGACATCTACTTGGTGATACAGGTAACAATCTGTTTGTACGGGATTTGAATTCATAACTGAAGAAACAAACTGAAGTCACCTCTGTGAAAGGGCTGAATCCTTTTCCCTCCGTTTGCTGTTCCCTTTAGATGAGTTACTCATCATGCAGAGATTTATGCAGTTTTATAAAAGCTGCTGCAGAACAAACATACTCAAATATTTTGCTCTTGTTTGTCCTATTTAATTATGTAACATTATATTATGGCTGTGTACAGTATGTTTTATCAGCTCAGCTTAGGATGTTGCCTATCTAAAAAAGTATAATTACTGTCAGCTTTAGGAGGAGAAAGAAGCAGTCTGAAATAACTTTTCAAGGAAAATGTAGACAGGATGAATAATTTCACTTTAATTTTAATAGGTGCTTTTCAGAAAGTCTGTTTTGCAGATTGGTAGTGCGTATGTCATCTAATAAAAGGTGGGGGGGAAAAATGACTAATACTTTGTGTGGAAAATGCCACTGATAGCAACTTAAAGAACTTCCAAATTATACAGCGTTAAACTCAATGGTATGTCATGTAAAACGAAAGTGGCTTTGTGCTTGCATAAATCAAGAGTAAGACAGCCAGGCAATAGTAAATAATCTGCTAGCACATAGAAATGAGAAACACACCTTTAGAAAATGGTTATTTTATCATCCAGCCAGCCCGTTGTCTGTACAGTATGATTTCTTAGAGTGGTTTTAGATTTTGAGGTTATGTTTTTATAATATAATTTAATAAGGGTTCACTTTAAAGTGGTAAATGAAAGCTGTTACTTTTAGGTTTGATGAATTTGATGAGGCAATTGATGAGGCAATTGAAGATGATATCAAGGAGGCTGATGGAGGAGGTATGTTTCTGATGGTTTTTTTTTTTTTTCATTGCAATGGTGATAAGATCGAGACCAAATTTATTTTGATATGAGAAGCTGCAAATATAATACTCTTGCTTAAGCTTTGTAGTTTACAGTTTTTACTGCGGTCCTTTTTTGAATCAAACCAAGTAATTTCCCTTGGGAATGGCCATCCCAGGCTGCCAAAAGATGCCAAAAAGTATTTGGTGGTCTTAGTAAAATTAGGTTTGTACATGTTTTGATATGTGAATACAATGAATAAGTATGACAAGAAAAACCGTAAAATAACTTTGCAAAGTTTTGGATTTGAGATTGGAGTGACTGCTAGCACTGTTGACCTTTGTCCCCTGTAAAAATTGGGCTTATAAATTGGTCCGCAGTTGGACACCCTAAAGACTGGGTCTACAAAATAGTCTTAAAAATATGGATGTGGATCTGTAAGCACTTCTCAGTTGAACATGAACAAAGTGAAATTATGTTCTTTATTGTCTGTTAAGGCAACACAGGGGATTGAAAGAGAGATCTTCAGCAGTATCCTCAGAGAGAGAGATGGATTTGTGCCGATTTGTGCTGGTCTTAGTAGTAATGTAGGTTGGGGCTGAGTATCAGAATGCTGACACTTATCTGCTGTCTTCTGTGTGCACCTCAGTATTTCCAAATGACCACACAGCTCTGACTGCGTGTCAGAAACAACGCTCCAGACAGAGTCTTGCATGACAAAACAATATTCTGCTTTACAGAAAATAAACTGAAGCTAGAGGCATGGAAGAAAGATATGTACCAAGTTAAACAAAAAAATAAACTTGCGGGTTTTTCCCCTTTTCTATCACTGAATCTAGGCATTGGCAGAGGCAAAGACATGTCTAATATCACAGGTCACCGTGGAAAAGACATTTCCACAATCTTAGAGGAAGAAAGGAAAGAAAACAAGCGACCACAACGGGCTGCTGCAGCACGACGCAAGAAACGACGGCGACTAAATGACTTGGATAGTGACAGTAATCTGGATGAAGAAGAGAGCGAGGACGAATTCAAGATCAGTGATGGGTAGGTCCGCAATTTAACTTCCACCACAAGTCACAGATGGCCACAGGCTTCTTTGACTGTGCGCTGCCCCTGAAACTATCATTAGGAGCATTGCGCCCAGTGCTGGAACAGCACTGCACAGTGCCAGCAGAAGTCCTCCTGGCCTAGGGGAACGCCATTGTACTGGAAAAAAATGCACTCTGGATCCATGCGCTGAAATCATCCAGTCTGTATTTTAAGTAAAACATGTTCTGCAAATGTTACTGGTATGTTTGAGGCCTTGTTGTGGGGTTCTGTCTACAGTTGTCTTAGTGAAGGAGCCCGACAGCCTCCATTCTCTGACTGTTGTGACTTGCTGGCAGAAATCCTTCACAAAGATGTAGCTAAAATGACGCTGGTTTGTTCCTTTTGAAAAGATGTCCAGTTTATGGGATTTTTATTGGGCTTGATTGCATTTAGAAATTGGAAGAGTAAGATGTCCCCATTTACAGCATACAGAAATTGACATGCAAGTTCTGAAATCAATTCTTCATTCCTGCTCTCTAGGAGGCGCAGCCAAAGAAATGGTTTATACTGTAGAAAACAAATACATGTCTTGTGAAGCTTTAAACGCTAAATGAGTATGGCTCTGCCTAACTGAAACTCTCTTTCCATGGAATTCCTCATTGTTCAGTCTGGGGAATTCCTAACATCAACAAATTTAATAATTTTTAGACATCCCTTACTCCTCAAGGAAGAAACATAATTGAGCATGAGGTCCAGGCATGTAAAGCCCTACACCAGTCAGCTTTACATCAGCATGTAAAGCCTTACACCAGTCACTGAGTCAATTTACTAAGTGTATGGATAGGCTATACAACACAGATGCAAATTTTGAGCTTTGTTTTTCACCTGTGACCATGCTGAGGACATTTCAGCGACACCCTGAATAGTTGAGCTAAATGTGCTGGAAATTGCCAATCATTGAATGCAGTGTGCAAAAATCTCACAGAATTAATAGTGCATTGATCTGTTAAAGGGTGCTCATGCATTTTCAATTCCATCCTCTACTGAATGCCTTCTGGATCTTACACTGGAATTTATGTTTGGCTGGTGGCCAAACGCAAGTGTCATGGTTTAACCCCGGCTGGCAACCCAGCCCCACGCAGGCACTTGCTCTCTCCCCCTCACCCAGAGGGATGGGGAGGAGGATCAGAAAGGAATGTAAAACTCAAGGGTTGAGATAAGAACAATTTAATTGGTAAAGCAAAACCCGCGCACGCAAGCAAAGCAAAGCAAGGGACTCATTCACCGCTTCCCCTGGGCAGGCAGGTGTCCGGCCATCCCCAGGGCAGCCGGGCTCCGTCACACGTAACGGGGACTCGGGAAGACAAATGCCATAATGCCAGATGTCCCCCAATTCCTTCTTCTTCCCCCGGTTTATATACGCAGCATGACGTCATATGGTATGGAATATCCCTTTGGCTGGTTTGGGTCACCTCTCCTGGCCGTGTCCCCTCCCAGTTTGCCGTGTCCCTCCAGCCCTCTGGCTGGCAGGGCCCAAGGAACTGAAAAGCCCTTGATTTAGTATAAACATCACCCAGTAACAACTAAAACCATCAGTGTGCTGTCAGCATTGTTCTCACATCAGAGCCCAAACACGGCACTGTACTAGCCACTAAGAAGAGAATTAACTCTATCCCAGCTGAAACCAGGACAGCAAGTGACTGTTACCTTCAGTGCTGAAGTTGTTACAAAAACATTGGCTCACTTTTGAAATGATGGGAGCGTTACAAGCTGATAAGTTTGTGAGATGCATGTTTTGCACGAGAGCAATAGTTTTGTGTGAAGACACGATATTCTAATTCTCAGAAATTGCGTAGGACAGTGCTTGGTTTGTGAAGGGGAGGTTGTCTCCTCTCAAGCATGGTGGATGTTTCTCCCCTCCCCCACCTCAGGTGACGCTCACCCATAGTTACTGTTACGCAGGTGTTACATTGCAGTGTGCTACATGAACAGTAGAATCTGTCCTGTGTAAATGTCACCTGCGGTCTCACTTTGACAGTGTTTGTGTTCACCTGCTGTTCTAATCTGCAGTGTAATGTCATGCCGTAAGTAAAGCTACATCCCAAGTATACAGCTGAAACCTAACGTCGGTGATGGCAGCTTGCTCTCTCTCTGGGTCTTTGCTCCACATTGTTACTATAAGATCTGTATGCTGTTTGTGTAAGACCGTATTTACTTTGCATGTATCGCTTGTAAAATACCAGTACTGTTTTGATCCTTTGTTTCTGATATCTCTCTCTTGGAACAGATCTCAGGATGAGTTTGTTATATCAGAAGAAAATCTAGATGAAAGTGAAGATGACCCACCATCAAATGAAGACAGTGATTCAGAGTTCTGTGCCCGCATATCCAGGCGACACCTCTCCAGGCCGATGAGGCAAAGCAGGCGGTTACGAAGGAAAACAGTCAAGAAAAAATATTCTGAAGATGATGAAGATGAAGATTCTGAGGACAATTCGAGCAGAGAATCTGGTGAGTGTAGGAAGCCTTAGATGTATTAAGTACACTGTACTGGAGAGAGGAAGAGAAGTCTCAAGTTTCCTGTCACAACTGACACTAACCTGTTTGCTTGCTTTGGTCAGGTCAGATGTCATCTTTGCTGTAAAGCCGTTTGCTACTTGTTCTGTTGTGAATATTCTGCAGGAAACTGGTGTTGAGTTCTAGGTCCTTGGTGTTTTAAGTAGCTATGTATTTAAAGGAATGATTATGCTGTGATTCAAAAGGCCACCTTTGTGGATAGTTTCACCTACTCCATACCTGCCTGTTTGGCACATGACTGCAGGGAAAGAGAAAGGATGGAGGCAAAACCTAACTTCTTTGCAGCTACTTGAAGACCTTCCAAATACCTTTTGAAAAAGCTTCTGAAGGAAGCGTTTTCCCTCGCTTTGTGTGGAAGAAAATTCCTTCAGTTGTATGGCATTCTGTGTTCTCTGGCAGGCTAGAAAGCAAGCAATAACACCTTGAATCTCTCTTTCTACGATTATCCTTTTTGATCTTTAGTAACTGAAGACTCTCGCATCACAGGAGAACCTAACAATTCACTTTATTCTACTTGTCCTTCAACTAAGTGGTTTTCTTTTTGCAGTTTGAGGCATGAGAATGGAACCTAAGGGCAATACTTAAACCTTTTAGTGATTATCATCTTTCTCTGAAGACTCTCTGTTTCTGCTTCATTTGAGGCCCAGTCCTAAAAAGTGCCAGAAATATAACCACTTATTTTTGTGTGAATTTAAGGTACTAAGTACAGTGGAGCATTAACTTACTGCAGCGTGTTACCTTGCCAGTGCTTTGTCTGTCTCTCTAGAATATAGACAATGAACTTGTTGGAGTAAGTTGCTTTGAAGTACTGGTTTCCAAAAGAAGGGTGCATGCACGGCCAGCTGAAGACAGCTATATGCACTTAAAATAGTTGCTGTCTCCCTGTCCCAAGTGCATCTTTGTGCTGATCGTAAGCTGTTTTCAGTGTAGGTACCAGCAGAAGTTAAAAGAGATTGCTCACCTGTCCTATAATGCACAGGAGCAACTGTTTGTTTCCTGATGGACACACATCTGAGATAAAACCAGTTGATTCCAGTATCATTCCATATATATCTAAAAGTACAGTCTTGACTGCGTGTTCCTGTGTTTTACCCCCATTATTGTCCCTCAGGATCCTGCTTTAAGCCTCTTTTGAGCTAAGGAAGTGAGGTACTCTGTGAGTGGCTGTGGGTTTGGTCTCCAGAGGTGGAGTTCCTCTCTGAAGGTGGTGGTTCTTGCTGACTTGCTGTGATTCTCTAATATTTCAGGAAGTAAAGAGGATGCCACTTTGATCTGTGACTCATGGCAATCACTAACTTAGGAACAGTATGTGACGTATAGAAATGTATCTTGGGATAATTGTTCTGGCACAGCTCAGTGAAAAAGCAGCTAAAGTTGATTCGACACTGGTTTTAGCTGATGTTAATAAACATAATTTTTAAAGACACTAGCTGCAGTACACTGGTGCAGGAAGAACTGTGAATGATGGTAAGTTTCTTCTGTACAGTTTGTGTTTTAAGCAAACACAATCAAGTGAGACTGTTGTTGTTAATTCAAATTCAGTAACTCTTATCTTACCTGGAGTTTCATCTTGTCAGGTTTTTTTCATCTACCTATTCCTAAAAGTGTTTGAGAACAGTACAGTTTATCTAAATTTGTAAAACACTTTCCACTGTCAGTGGTAATGTGCATCATCAACTCCAATTCAGTAAGGTTGTTCCAGCTGTCGTCAGGAATTGTAGAGGAGGTATCTGTGGCACCAGTGGAGATGAGGGAACAAAAACAGTGGAAGGAAGTCGCCTTCTGGAGGAGTTTGAGGGAGACAGGAAAAGGGTTTGTGAAAAGATTTTAAATTCAAGTAACTCTATGCTGGCAATGAATGGGGGAACTGATGCATGAGCCTGGAATGGGTCAGGGTAATGAGGCATATGATGATGGTTGAGACTCTCCTGTGCTGGCAGAGCGCATGATTTTGTAGGTGCCGCTCTAAAGCTGATCTAAATTGTGCCAGCTAGCTTTAATGGAATAATGAGCGTGACTCTTCTCTTCTGTACAGAGAGTGGTGATTACACAGATTACAGTGATGATGATTACCTGGAAACTAGGAGGAGAAGATCAAGACGGAATCAGAAGAGACAAGTTAATTATAAGGAAGATTCAGAAAGTGATGGCTCACAGAAAAGCGTCCGCTATGGGAAGGAGTTAAGAAGAGTTCATAAACGCAGGCTCTCCACTTCAGATAGTGAAGGTAAAATAAATAGTCCACTGTTTGGAGGAGCTGGTATATGTCAGTATTAGCATGAAGGGAAAACTGTATGTAATTCAGAGATTTCGGAGAATCTTCTTTCTTGAGTTCCTTGATTTTTCTGAGCAACTGTTTCCTTTTGAAACAGTCCACTAGTACTTCATGATGCACTGGTACAGTCACTTCGTTGTCCCTAATCCTGACATCCAGGTCTGAATTTACTGTGTGCGCCCCGGAGTACTGGAATTCCAAAGTGGGCACCAATGTAACTGTTTCACCACTTTTCTGTTAAGAGGTCACAGAGCTGCTTCCCGTGAGCCTTTAAAGATTCTCTTTTGTAAAAGGGAAGGAGTGTTGCATCTGGTGCCCTGATTGTATTTGTGGTGGTTAAGACTCATTGGGTCTCCTGTTTGAAGGAGCTGTGATAAGCGCAGAGGAAGCCTGCCCTCAGTAACGTCAGTCACACCATGAGCGTCTGGTGTGCGTTTGGATGTAAAATTAGTTTTTATGAAAGTTTTTACCCACTGACTTCAGGTGCTTTGCATTCTGGGTGCCCAGCTTATGAGCCCTTAGGTCCAGCTTTCAGGGACACGGAGTGGTATGGGTGGCAATGGATGCCAGGCTTCCTCAGAAAATCAGCCACGCTTGACAGGCCGAGTGCCTCTGGTTTGTAGGTAAGTTTTGGGAGTGCTGGCCTGAGTTTACGGAGTGTTAGAGGATCCTCTTAGATGAAGGGAAACACTTAATGCAACCGATAGTATCTCAAAAACTTGATCTTATACTTGAAGACAGTCTGCTCTCAGGAGTACGAGTTATAGGCCCTCTGCTAAGAATCTGCTTTGTGGTGGCTGAGTTTTCTCTGCCTGCACTTGTAACTTTAAACAGTGCCTGGCTGACAGTGTCTTTCCTCCAGGAAATCCCCTTTCCTCAGGTATTTCTTGGTACTGGCTTTTTGCGTATTCAAATCAGCGCCATTTAGCACCATTCCAGTACTCTCCCGCTGTTCCCACAGTGTGTTATAAAATATGTAATGGCGTTACTGGAAACGTAATTACGTTGAAAGTACAGGAACTCTGACAGTCTCTATCAACGAGAACCTACACTAAATGATAACCTTTAAAATGACAAATCAACATGCGTTTCTCATGGAAATCACAAGGAGGCAGCAAGTGGTGTTTGCCATTTGATTTTTCAGTCTCCGTCTTTTCTCACCTGAGCCACCAAAGGTCGGTGTAAAGGCTGTCATTGTGTAGGCAATATTCCAGTTTGCCAAAAAAAAAAGTGTCCCATTAAAGCGCAGCGGGCTTCAGGTGACAGTTCAGCGGTGTTCATATGCTTTGGAGAAAGTTGTATGTAATTTTGGGGTGGCAGAGGGCATACTAAAGGGGGGGTGTGTGGGGTGTGTGTGTGCGCGTGTGTGTGTATATATATTTTTATGATAGTGCAGTTGTTATTTGGGCTCTGAGTGTCTGGAAGGGTGTGTGTGCTGTGAGGTTAGAGATACAGTTCTGCGTTATTCCCAGAACGCAGTTACCGCCTTTAGGGGGAAACACACCTGCCTCCAAAGCCTCTGGCACTCCTCAGATTGGAAACAGAATATCAACAAATGGTTGGTCTTTGCTGCTTTGAGCAGTTTATTTAAAAGTAAACAGAAAGCAAGCGTTTTGACATGGTTGGGGAACCTGGGGAAGGAGACAGAAAGGTGTGCGGTGAGAGAGAGAGAGGTGGCTCTTTTAATGAGTGTGAAAGATGAAAAACAAAAAAGTGTAATTGTTTTAGTTGCGTTCAGCTTTCCTAATGGCTTTAAGTCTGCTGCTTATTTCCAGAGAGCTACACATCTAAGAACTCTGAAGATGATGAATCCACAAAGGAGTCCAAGCGATTGATTCAAAAACGTCGGCGAAGTACAGATGACTACTCCGAGGAAGGAGAGGATGAGGAAGACGAAGGGAGGCCTGTCCGCAAACGGCTGAATCGAATTGAAACAGACGATGAAGATAACTGCGAAAATGCTAATGACGACGCAGAAAACCCCGCTCCTGCAAATAAGCTGCCAGCACCGCAGGCTCCTCAAGACAACACCAAGAAGCACTGCTACCGGATAGAAAGCGATGACGAAGATGACTTTGATAACGTAGGGAAAGTAGAGAGCCCTTTGGACTACAGCCTGGTGGACTTGCCTTCCACCAACGGACAGAGCCCAGGTAAAACCATTGAGAACTTGATTGGCAAGCCAAGCGAGAAGACCCAGGCCCCCAAGGACAGCACAGCCAGCGCCAGCCTGGCGCCCAATGGGACAGGGAGTGGGCAGGAAGCAGTAGGGCCGGAGGAAGACGAAGACGAACTTTTGAGAGTGACTGACCTTGTTGATTACGTCTGTAACAGTGAACAGTTATAAGACTTCCATTTTTGTGCTAATTTATTCCACGGTAGCTCATACCAGCGGGCCAGTTATTAAAAGCTGTTTTATTTTTCCTAGAAAATTCTCCACTACAGTATCACTTTTTAGAAGCAAGAATTTCACCAGTCCTGCAGTCTTTCTGTGAAGTGACCAGTTTTGAACTTTGAAGATTAATTGCTGTAAATTCCCTCTCTTACCCCCCCCTTCTCCTTCCAAGTCCATGGTCCTGGGTAATTTCACTCACAAAAACCTTATAACAACAAGAGATTTGTATATTTTTGACTTTATATTTCCTGAGTGCATACAAATTTGTGGAAATGGGTGGCCTAAGAAAGCATTCCAAATCAGTCAGGGCCCAAACCGGAACTGGGGTGGGTTTGGCTCAAGGGGTGGGGTGGGGGGATGCAGAAGCACTTGTGCTTTAGCTTTTTCATATGAGATATATATTATATTTAAATGTTCACAACTTAGATTACAACTTAACAGACAGTTAAAAAAAGATTAATGTCTGTACTGTCGCATTTTGTGAGTTGTAGGTTAACATACCATAGCTCATTTTAGTAATCACCTTCATGGAAGCAGTTTGATTTTAATACTGGAGGCAAACAGAATTATTAGAGGCCAAGAAGGTACCATAAACAAGAACTCTACTATCCATTATGACTTGCAGACTTTCCTAATAAACATCCTTTAAAGTGTTTGTACAGTAAAGTGTACTGTAATGAAGTTTTTGACAGTCGAAACACACTAGCCATGAGTTATATTCATAGTTCATCAGATGGTCTTCGATGCACAGTGTCTAGTGGGAGGACATACGTAGTCTGTAAGCTGGATGGCATCTTGACGTGCTGCAAACTTTTACAGACAAAAGAACCCTGCGGTAGCTGCCCGGCCACTTGAATCGCACCATCTGTCGGAGTATTCTGAAAGAAATATGTGTGTACAAACAGCATTGACCACAGAATGACAGTGCATCAGAGGATTGAGGGATTTTCAAATAAACCGTGACTGGTCCATTCATGTCCTTAATATCTACTTCAAATTGAAGTAAACAAATGGAACAGTTTTCCTTTTGGAGGTTTTCTGTTTGGGGTTTGTGTGTGTTTTTGTTTTGATTTTACTTATCTGCCTGGATGTATTAGCAGGTTTTGAATGTAGTGTTGGCCTTTGGCCATTAGAATTTTCTTAAAATACATTTTAATAATTTTCATGTGACCAACTGATTTCAAGAAGGCAGTATTTCTGAGAGAAAACGCTTGACTCCAAGACATCTCATCAACTTTTGAGTGAACATGAAGCGATATGTGCTTTTATTCAAGGGAGAAAAAAAAAAAAAAAAGACAAAAAGACAACAAAAGAAAGAAAAACTATTCACCAATGTGGGGCACATAAAGAGCAGAGCTGAAATTTGTTTTGGGTAGCATTCAGTTTTCTCTTTATTCTGAATTAAGATGCAGGCTGTAGCATTTGTACATGTTGTAGCACACAGACAGCTCAAACAGATCTGCCAAATACTGAAATCCAAAAAGGTCACATCTATTAATCCTTTTGCTCTGAGATTTGGATTTTTGACTGGTGTTTATGTCCATTGCCGGCAATGGATGCACCAAAACTGCTGCTGCCACTGAGGAGTGAGTTCTCCTTTCCTGCCCCACCTGATTCCCTTCTATTATATTGTATTTACTAGTCAGTCATTAAGCACTTCTGTTTTCTTGTAATAAAACTGGCATTAGGCCTTTACTAAATACCTCTTTAGAAAACCTAGATTCAGAAATTACCTACCTTCTGGCCTTGAAAAATCTTGGTTTTGTTTCCCCACCTCTTTCTCTGCGAGTTCTATCAGAACCACTCCATGACTCGTACTCATTTGGATTCTAGCAGTGCACATACCCCGCTATAAAACTAGAATCAGCAGAGATCCAAAAAGCTGGAACTCGCTCATTATCTGCTGTGCTAAGCAAGCTTGTGATTTTAAAAAATGAGAAATGACTCTCTCTAAATGAGAACTTAATTCCATTAAAGATTAAATATTTTTCCACCTTACTGATGTTAACTATTAACAGTTTTCATGAGCAGATTATAACAGGGTAATGAAAAGCCACAGAAGTTTAGAATGAGTTCTTAAAAGCATATGTAGCATTTTAAGCTACTCTAGTGTTTTTCTTTGCTTAGGTGATGCATAAATGTAGAGCTTCTACATTTCTAATATACTTGTGTTTTAAAACAAGCAAGAACATACGGCTTCCACTTTTCAATGTTAATAGTTGCTGAGCATTTTTAATACTTGCAGTGTAAACTGTTGATTAACGTGCAGCGATGCTGTGCAGCTGATCGTTTCTTGTTTGTTTTGGCAGTGCCATAATCTTTTTTGATACGTGATGGAGCCTTTTAGTATCTGATCAGTGCTGTAGCAAACATTCTTGCTTGTAGAATCAACCCCAAATGTTAAGTACTTGGTGGGCAGGTAATTGTGAATGTAGGAAAATACAAGAGAGTTACAATAGCGAATATACCAACCAGGAAAAAACTGAGTACTGAGTTAGGGAGTGATGTAAAAGCAGGAAAGACCAGGAAGCAGAACTGGAGCGCTGATGCTTACATCAGGAGCTTCAAATTTTAAAAATGCAGAATGACAAGTTATTACCAAGTTTTACTTTGTATTGGTCGCTTTTCAAAAACAACTTTTCTAAGAAGTTACCTTTGGTGCCTGAGACAGCTTCCTCCCCCCAGGATCCGCAGTTCCCCTTAGACCAGCGGGAATGTCGTGCAAGTAAAAACAGCAAAACAGTGCCCTAGAAATTCTTAACATTTTTCAAACTCCTATTTCTCTCGTTTCTAAGGTTTCCTGCTCGGTGGAAAATGTACAGGCTCCTAGTTGAAAAGATGATGTTTTCTGACATGAGGCCAGCTGATGGCCGTGCAGGGTTCATGCTGTTACAGTAGGCGATTCCAGAGTGGAAGTGTCTTCCTGGTGTCCTGACAATGTTGTGCTTTTCTGTACTCGTCGTGAAGTTAAATGTCTTTGAATAGTGATCTTCAGGTGTGGCTTTGGAGTAACAGAAAGCTCAAACCATATGAGAAAACGAGTGAAAACTGATCAGGGATTTATTTTTTTTACATAATGGATGTAAAAGTACAAGAACAAGCAGCTATTGGCTGAACATACAAAGCATTTATTCAACAAACTCTTGTTTATTCCACCCAGATTGTCACTAAAAGCTTTGTCTTTTTTAACTGCAAACTCTTCAGACTATGTGCAGTTTAAGTAGCATTGGTGAGGGGAAGAACCTATAAATCGAGCGAAGGAATGGACTTTTTTTGTGTCACCAAGATAAAGGATGGCTCGTTGCTTTCTTGCATGCAGCTTGTGTGACTGTAAGCGACACAAAGTGCACAGTAGGTCTGCTCTGTAATTAATGCAGTGTGTTAATCTGACTGGAAGTGTGGTGGAATTAAGAACGCATTTTCACCACAGTTGCTGTCGTCTAAACCTGAGCATATTCTTGATTTAAAAATGGAAAATGACATCACCGAACTACCAAAAACCCCCTTTGTGTTGAAATCTTGTAGGAAGAACTGTGCTGAACAATCAAGTCTTTGATAGTCTGATTTTGTACATGTTGAATTACATTATAAAATTACCGCATCTTCCTGATTTTTTTTTTAAATGAAAGGATTGCTCTGTTCTAACAGCACTTGAGAGAAACAGATGCTTTTTTCCAAATTGCTTATTTATGAAGTGTGTCACCTTCAAGATTTCTTTGCATTAAAGCATCTTGGTTACTCTTCATACAGTGGGAGCTATATAGCTTAGTTGGACTGGTTTTCTGTTCGCTTCTGTTTTCTAATTGCTGTGTCTGAACTCTTGGCGAGAGACCTTACTCAAAGAACCTCAAGGGGAAAAACTGTATGTTCACACAAGAAAAATTGTATGGTAGTGGTAAACTTGTTCTGATTTGTCTTCACATCTATCATTTGAACTACTTCGGTATCCAGATGCTGCAACTGTTTAATAATTTTCGTAGTTCATTGTCAGGGTGTCCATTTTATACCTCTGTTATCAGGTGCTGGTAACTTGGTTTTCCGTGCTTTTCAATAGGAAGGCCTGGTCTAAACTTTCATATAATTGTTTCAAACTACATATTTTCACAAACTTCTTTTATGAAAAGTAAATTAATTTTTATGGCACCTGCTTTTTTAATTCAGTTTGTACACAGTAATTTAAATAAATTATGGCAGTAACGCGAGCCCCCAGAACTGGTCTGATAAAGAGCTTTGTATCATCTAGTGCAAAATGACAATATATAGGCCTTGAAAACTGGTTTTGGTACATGTGCAGTGACTACTATTCACAGGCTTGTAATATGGATATAATGTGCAGCACGCACCCTAGATATGTATTTACATTTGACATATGCTTCCAATTCACTGGGTATATAAAATCCTTAAATATATATAAATATATATAGATAGCTAGATGAAAAAGATCAAATATCTTCAAACAAAACAGTAACTTTCTGAAAAAAATTGTTTTCAGTATGGTGGAGGAAACTCCAGCAATTCACATGAAGGAGCACAATTCTGCAGTTCCTTATGCGTTTAAAGTTTCTATAGAAGCATTTAGGATATTGTGTGAAGTAAGGATTTGAGGATCAAGCCCATGTTTCCTGGTAGTCTTTTCTTCCTCCCCTTCCCCAACAGTTGGGGTAGGGACTATGTCTCACTTAAAATCTTGGAAGTCAGAAAATAAAAAATCCAGCAGAAATGGTCCTTATTTTTTTCCAGTATGTACTGATGTAAGAAAAATTAAATGATGAATTTTTGGTGCTTTACAGTTGAGTACCCAATCTGAGACCTAGCGGAGAGCTCTGGCTTCAGAAATATTTATCAATTGAAAATTATTTCTGAAGCTGGATGCCCAGCAGTTGGGGTATCAAAGATTACTACTAGTCACTTCTGAAAACACACATCACTTACCAAGCTCTTATTTTAGATTAGGTGTAACTAAGATAGTTCCAAACAGCAAAAACGTGCTTGGGAATTGATTGTCCCAACACTTCAGAGTAATTTAACTTATTTTGTATATTGCAAAAGATGTATATTGCTTAGTATGACACTTAAAAAAAATTGTGTACAGCTTCTGGGGGAAAAAATAGAACACTCTAAAGTAGATAAGAAGTTTTTATAATTGAATCTGTGGTGTAAAGGCTCCAGATTTAACTGCAATTAAAAGGAAGTCCTACAACTTGGGATTTTGACTATCATTTTGTAAATGCTGGCACCCCACACCTGAGCTGAGGAGCAGGAGGGGACAACAGAGCAGTTAGAGGGGACACGTGCTTAATGAAGGCACGTGTCTGTGAATATATCTGCTATTGCTACATATAACCCCAAAGGTTACTAACGAGGACTGAGCAATAGAGTTGCTCTATTCGTTCAGTTGGTTTACTTTGTGCACTTTGCAGCACTTTGTGTATAGTCAGTCTCACTGGTTCCCCAGGTGCAGACAAGAGTCGCTTCCTCCTGCTGTTTGAATGCTCGTTCAAATAACAGCAGGAGGCGGGGAATGGATGGAGGGAAGTGGAACGGAAAAATGTGTATGCAAACCCATGCCATTTGCAAGACGGGTCTTGAACAGGCCTAAAAACTACTTCTGACTCACCCTTTAAAGACTGTATTTCCAATGGAAGGTCTCAGTTTAGGAGAATCATCCTGATACCCTCCTTTTCTCATCCTGACCTTCACAGTAACGGGAAAATCTACCTGAGGTCTCCTTCCTTGAGGGAATCTGTAATGTTCCATCAGCGCAATGTGGATGTGGAGAAAATTAGGATCAGTCCATAGAGTATTATGACAATGATTGCTTCTGGGGAC
The DNA here is from genome assembly GCF_017639655.2 of Falco naumanni. NCBI lineage: Eukaryota > Metazoa > Chordata > Aves > Falconiformes > Falconidae > Falco > Falco naumanni. Next base: position 5,338,029 of record NC_054055.1, on the reverse strand, counting down.
GTCATCAGAGTCCGCACAGTTTGCTTTGTTGTTTGTTCCTCTTGCTGTGTCCCACACAACTAAACTTAGATTAGTCTGTCAGAATTTGACTTAAATGATTCTATGGGGATAAAATCCTTCTACTAAAACATACGATAGGCCTAGTTACCAGTGCACCATTTGTTAGTTAGAGCAGTTAAAAGTCCTTAATAGATACTAATCTGCTACTCAAGTTAGTGGTAGAAAAGGAGATCAAATCATAAAGCTATACGCCTTGTTTAGCTTTCCATTTCATACTCGTTATATGGACTCTAAAATCTTGTACAGTATCTTACTCCTTCCTATGCTATATTCATTAAAATGGTACTCCTCTCCCTAACTCATATTAAAATGATTTGTTGTTAATGCCAGTGCAGTTGCTATTTCCTACCTGTGTTTCACAGCCCTCCTGCAGCAGCTTGGAGATGGTGTGTGAACGATTCAAAAGCGTAACATCACCGTTCTCAGTATGCACGACAGTTCTTACATAGGCACAGATCGTGTTCATTAGACAAACATCGGGCATATCCAGTGTCCCAGGTAACACAGAACAGGTTACTTGCTAGCAGAAAGGTTACCCTCCGATATTTTCTGAGAATTAGATCAAACCTGCCAGATAGGTCTCTTAAAATTTAATATACGCTTACATGAAATACAGTTTTGTTTTACTCCTGTGTGCTGTTCACGTTTGCAAAGAAACCTTGAATTCCTTAAAAATGGTCTTATTCACAGTGGGCCGCATTTTGTTTTCTCTAAAGAGTTAACACGGTAAAGTTCTACAAGCTGAGCTCTTCACGTAGACTTTAACCCTTGTGTTTCTTCAGTCCAAACCTTGGTTTTTCAGTCTCTCTTCAACCATGACTTGCTACAGTATCAAAGGGAAAGGACTGAGGGGGGGGACACTGTGTTGTGAGAGAGGGGGAGATACGTTGAAAAAACTGGAAGCGTTATTCTTGTTGCACATAAATTGGGTGGTGCTTTCACTGTCTTCCCCCCCCCCCCCCCCCCCCCCCCGCCCCCAACCGGTAATACCATGTGCATGTAAAACTTGATGCATTAAAACTTTTTTAAATGAAAGTCATGGTGGCCTCAGTGCTCAAAGGGTTAACTGCAGTTTATCAACAGCTAATGTTTTTAGATTTGCAGTACACAACTGTTTAAATACTGTATTCCTTGTAAATGAAGTAAAAAAAAAAAATGTTAAGGCTGGTGCCAATATTTTTGTTAATGAATTGTTCAGCGTTGTCTCTCACTACAGTCTGGTCAGAACTCTTTGTGTATAAGCTGGGCCTGAAGCCATTTTATAGCTTGTAGGCCTAATTGTGTAACTTTTCTTTCATAATGTTTTTGTTATAATATCTACTGTCATTTCTTTCATATAAATATGACATGTAAATTGTCATAATAAAAAAAATTGAAATAATTTGATGTACAAAGTATAATGTGTATTGAAGAAACAAGTGCTTTTCAATTGTCATCACATGTGCACATACTTTTCTTATTTTGCTTTTAAAATAAGCACCGAGTAGTGGCTGCTGTGTATCGTTCCAGCTCATGATGGTGCCACTGCTTGCCGTGGGAATGGGTAACTCCTGTTTCGTGTCGATTTTGTTGTGGCTTTGACCAGCTGTAGCCGATACTGGGGAAGACCTGATGGATTCATTTTTGCAGTCGTGATTATTTTCTATGTGTGTTCCATCTTCTACGCAACCTTTACATCTAATTTCATAGTGATGTTGCTGTCACTTGACAGAAACTAGTAGCTTGAACAAGGTTCACTGCTTGCCTTATGCTGCAACATCCATTTCACTTGCTGTTGGAGTTGTGGAATTGCTGAATTAGTGGTGAATTCTTACAGCTAGGGAGAAAATCCACCTGGTTGTTACCAGTATTTGTTTACAAGGGTCATACCTGCAGCCAGAACTGTACCCAGCTAGGCTGTTCCAGCACACATCCGTCAGGTTTCTGCGTGGTGCTAATGAGAAAGGAGCTAGGTTTGTTTATTTAGACTGAGATGTGTAAAACCACCAAGTGGAAGTCTGCAGAGAAGCACTGAAGATGTGGATGTGCTGACATGTGGCTATGGCAGCAGCTATCGATGATGTTTTAGGACTTTAACAGGAAAAAGTCAGGGAGAGAGAAGTGAATCTAAGGGTGGCTTCTCTCTGTGTGAATTGCTGAAGCCTGTCAGTCTTGGTTTTCTTTGTGTTTTACTCAAGCTAGCACATGTTCCTGTAGTGATGAGAACCTGCTGTGAAATCCATCCTCTTACTCCAAATGCAATGCCAACATTTTACATTTGCATCTTTGATGGATTCTGGGTGTTTTATGTAGGAACTGGCCACCTTACAGCAGGCAGTGCTGTGTAGTCTGTGGAGAGAAACAAGCTCCCTTGGGTGCTACCCTCTGTCCTAACGTGACTCTTCACCCTGTGAAGGTACCTGCTGCTCTCCCTTGCCTCTAAACACAGCCCTGCTTGACTACGTCACCCTTGGACATACAGTGTTCAGGCAGCGGTGTGGGGGTGGATCCTAACTCGCTTTTTAAAGCTCTTAGAGCTGATGAAAAAAGCTTTCAAATCATGCCATTCTGTTTCATTCGTAAATTTACAAGAAATGTCTGCCTACCCAAACTTCAGCTAGATGCAACACTTGGTACTGGGATATAAAATAACTGGATCTTGTAAACAAGGAAGATATGGATTTCTCCTTCTCCCCAACGCCTCAGCCTCAAAACCAGGGGGTTGGACTAAATCTGGGGTCCTCAAACTTTTTAAACAGGGGGCCGGCGTGTGGATTAAGTGGCAGGCAGTCATCTGCGGCTGCTTGGTTTCCCTCCCCCCCCCCCCCCCAACCCCCGGTGAGGGGGGGTGGGGGGGTTCTGTAAATACCGGGCGCTGGATTGAGGACCCTGGGGGGCTGTATCCGGCCCGCGGGACGTAGTTTGAGGACCCCTAGACTAAATGATCTCCAGACGACCCTTCCAACCCTGACCATTTTGTGATTCTTCAAAACCCAACTTCCCAGCCTGGGCTTAAACAAACTTTTTTCCCTGTCTTCTTTTGGAAGAGTGGTATGTGTGAGAAGAAAGACTTGCATTTGTGTGCAGGAGGAGAAACGAACTCTGTATTGCTCCACTGCAGTGGCTTAATTCAACTTCAATCACTCAGAAATTTTAATTTAAAACGATCTAAAGGATTTGCCATATGTTTCCAATTAACTACAGAGGTGGAGCGGGCTCTCTGTGGCTGATATGGACAGCCATGTCTGATAACAGGAGGGACATAAGCAGGAATGTTGATTGACAGCTGCTAAGTGGGGTGAATGGGTATTTCCAGTATTTGCAGCTCTTCCCACCAGCAGCTGCAGCCTGGTCTGTATTCATGGAAGAATCATAATTTTTCATCATTTTTTCATTTTCCAGAAGAACACTTTTCTTGGCACGGCAAACTTGAAGATGGTCGAGAAACTTCCTTTTCCTCATCTCCTATTGCCTCTGTCACTTTTTCAAGCTATTCCAGCAGTGTTTAAATATCACTTCATTGTGGAACTTGCTTTGATTTCAGCCAATGTAATTATTTGTATGAATAATAATTTGCATAATTGGAATCCAAAATTGGTAGGTGTGGTTGATGAGCATTCCATAGCATTTTAGAAAGCTCATCCTAGAAGAACCATGTTAGTTCCTTGTTCCCCCTTTTTTCCTTACAATTTCTACTTCCAGAGTGTGCTGCTTTGGTTCTTTGCTATCCAAGACTAGCAAGGAAGTCCAGAGAAGGGAAAGATGGACACTTATTCTGTCAATGATCAGTTTGTGTTTCTGAGAACCTGGGTTTGCACACAGGTTGGTAAATGACTCCTTAGAAGTGAATTCAGACTGATGAAAGGGAAGATTAAAAAACTTGACAGCAAGGTAACCACTACATGGGCTCTTGGTGACTAGGATGCTATGGCAGGAACGTTTAACAACCTGAAAACTCAGGGAGATATTTAGAGTGATGCTGCCTTGCTGATGGGGTTATCAGGAGCATCCCCTGACAGAGATGTATTTCACTGGTGTGAACTGAATGCTACCATTTATTTAATCACCCTGTTCTGGTGTAATCATTGTTTCTCACTGCAGTAGCATGTGTTGTAAGAGAAACTTGCTGCTGGAATGGTGTAAATCCAGGGGAAGAACCAGGGCCAGTGCTTGTGAGGGAACAGCAGCCTGCCCATTGCTGCAATCCACCATCCCAAGACCAGCCCCGGCTCCCTGACGGCAGCTCCCCAGGTCCATGTGGTAGCACCATCAGGCCCACGATCCCAAGTTCATCACCGCTGAGGGAAATCAACTGGATATCTCTTCAGCAATTCAGGTACTTGAGACTTTCTTTTTCTTCTCTGTGTGTCTCTATCAGGCATTAGGTGCTGGCCATCCACCTCAAATTCCCTTTCCATCACCTTGTACCGTCACCAAAAAGCTGCTGTGTTAGTTTTTTCCCTTTGTCACCTGTCCAACAGAGATTTACAGGCCCAAATACATATGCTGCTCATCAGCTGTCATCGGGCGTAATGTCAGTGACCACCTCAGCGCTCCCCTCTGCTTCTCTTTTGCAGGTAACGAAAATTTACTCAAAACCTGCCAGAGACAGATGCTCCTGCCACACAGACCGCATGGCTCTGGAGATGCACCATGACTCGCCCTCGGGAACATGGCCATTTTAGGGGGGAAATACCGTCCCCCCCCCCGCGGGTCGATGACGAAGGGGAGATTCCTTCAGGGAGAACGCCAGCGCTCGGCGGTGCCCCCCGGTGCCGCACCGCCCGTTCCCCTCCGCGCTGCGGCTCCTCAGGCGCGGCAGGGGGGCGGGAGCGGCCGCCCCCAGGGCGGGAACTGCTCCAACATGGCGGCGGCGCCCGCCCGCACCATCGAGACGTGCCTAGATAAACCCGGGCAGCACGAGGAGTTCCGCTTCCGGCAGGTGTTGGGGTGGTTCCGCTTCCGGCGGCCGCGGAGGAGATGGTGGAGGAGGGAGGCGGCGGTGGCGCCATGAGTTTCCTCAAGCGGTTCCCGCCGCCGGCCGAGGGCGTTCGCCACCAGCAGCCTGACACGGAGGCTGTGCTGGCGGGGCGCACCCTGGGCACCGGCACACTCTACATCGCCGAGAGGTGAGGGCGGCGGGGCCGCAGCGTGTGTGGGGACGGGGGGGGGGGGGGCGGCGGTTATGGCTCTCGGGACCCACGTTAGGCCTCGGGGTGCGGGGGCTGCCCTGAGGGCGATGGGCGCAGGACAGCCCTGGGTGGGTTGTCCTGAGGGGGCTGGCTTGTGGAGAGCCTTCCCTGGGGGCTGGTGGGGACCAGGCCGGGAGGCCGCGTGTGCGTGGGCCTCTGCCCCGAGGGGTCCTTTCCTCTAGGGGGAGCGTGGGGCTTCCCCCGAGGGGCTGTCTCCCCTGAGGTGACGTGGGGTGTGTGTGTGGGGGGGGTCTCCCCTGAGGTGACGTGCGGGGGGTGTGTGTCGGGGGGGTCTCCCCTGAGGTGACGTGCGGGGGGTGTGTGTCGGGGGGGTCTCCCCTGAGGTGACGTGCGGGGGGTGTGTGTCGGGGGGGTCTCCCCTGAGGTGACGTGCGGGGGGTGTGTGTCGGGGGGGTCTCCCCTGAGGTGACGTGGGGGGTGTGTGTGTGTGTGGGGGGGGTCTCCCCTGAGGTGACGTGGGGTGTGTGTGTGTGGGGGGGGTCTCCCCTGAGGTGACGTGGGGTGTGTGTGTGTGTGGGGGTGTCTCCCCTGAGGTGATGTGGGGTGTGTGTGTGTGTGGGGGTGTCTCCCCTGAGGTGACATGGGGTGTGTGTGTGTGTGGGGGGGGTCTCCCCTGAGGTGACGTGGGGGGGGGTCTCCCCTGAGGTGACGTGGGGTGTGTGTGTGTGTGTGGGTGTGGGTGTCTCCCCTGAGGTGACGTGGGGGGTGTGTGTGTGGGGGGGTCTCCCCTGAGGTGACGTGGGGGGGGTCTCCCCTGAGGTGACGTGGTGTGTGTGTGTGGGGGGCTGTGTGTGTGGGGGGGGTCTCCCCTGGGGTGACGAGGGGTGGGGTGGGATCTCCCCTGAGGTGACAGGGGTGTGGTGTGTGTGGGGGGGGTCTCCCCTGAGGTGACGGGGTTGGGGGTGTGTGTGTGGGTGGTGTGTGTGGGTGTCTCCCCTGAGGTGACTAGAGGGGGTAGAGGGGGCCTCCCTAGAGGGGACCTGCCCAAAGGGGGATGTGGGAGACTCAGATACGAGGGGTCATCATGTGGGGGAGGTCCTCAAAGAGAGCTCTGAGGGGGTCCTCACTATTTGTGCTCCAAGTGGCATTTTAAACAGTGCAAGAGGGAACAGTGCAACAAGAGAGCCTGGCTGGCTGCTGTGTTACAGCACGTCATCTCTCTTCTGTTGTCAGGGGAGTGGACGGGGCTGTTGGTTTTTCTGCTGTTTTTAACTGCTGTGGTTCTGTGAAGTCTCTTGTGACGCATTAATCACGTGGATGCTGGAGGCATAAATCAGTTTGGGTATTCTGGAAGATGTTATCTAAGCTCTTAAGTTTCTTTTAAATTCTCCCTGCTGTACACTTCAAGGCGACAGCTTGTTGATCAAGGCAATGTGATTTTCTTTAACTGTGGAAAATGTACTCTAAATACAATATATTTCTGCAGCAGGAGAGTGTTGTTGGAACAACGCCATGGTCTAAAATGTGCACTGAGGAGTGTATTGTCTTTTAAAACCTTCAGACTATGAAGTGTTTATAAAGTGGGTAAAATTTGAGGGGCTCTTGTCTCACCTGAACTTGTTAGCGATGTTGCATTCCTCTTGGAGAGGAATTTCTCTGGAATTTCAATTAGTTTTGTGTAGTTGTTTGGTTGCAGGTACAAGGGCTCCTGTTTGTGCAGTATCTGCTCTCAACACATGTGATGTTGCATTTCCTTGCAAGTAGCTTTCAATAGATGTTTGTGTGAGGTGCATTCAAGTCTGCCAGCTTCCTCCCAACACGTTTTGAGCATATCACGGAGCTTTTACCAGAGTCACTTGCTGGTATGAATAGAAAATGCAAGCATTTGCAGGAGTGCCATGTTGTGGGAGAACTGGGCATCCGCAAGGACAATGTGCCTTTGGAGCTGTGTACTGACTCGATGTCAACAGCTGTATGCATCGAGAACCAGCTGGTCGAGGCTAGGAAAGAAATTCCTCACTCCCACTTCACTAGCTCTTGCTCTCAGCCTGATTTCCCGAGGCGAGGAGTCTTCTGTGACCTCTTTGTTGATTTTGTCCCTCCACAAATACTTGTAAATGCTGAGTTTTGCACGTGGTGGTGGTCTCACTTTCTGCCCCTCAGTATTTCTGTGCACTGTGTGACCTCAGTGATCGCAGACACCCAAAAGTAGCTTGAGATTGATTTTTCAGCTGGTAGAAAGACATTGATCGTTCTGATGCAAAGGAGGTAGCAGCCCACTGTCGACAACCTGTGCTGTCTCTTGCTGTGGTTAGGGATGAGAGTGAAAATGGGGGGAAGCAGACATTCTGGCACTCATATTGTGAGGTGGGGGGAAACCATAACCTGGCTTTGATAACTCTGCTGATCACAGAATGGTGGTTTTTCTACATACAGACTATACCCACATCAGTTCTGTACTCCTCCAGAAATTGACAGCAACTTTCCTTTCAGTGTTCTCTTTATCTTGAAAAAACACAGAACACTTATTAGTTTGATTTACAAATCACAGTCTGGAACCTCTGTCATTGTCTTTGGGGTGATAGATATCTACAGGGAAGAGAAAATTAAATGGGAGGAAAGGAGATTCAGGGTTTAGTTTAAATGTGATAAAGCTGAAATGTGTTTAGGGTGCTCAGCTTCGTGTTCTGTAAGAGAAGGTATCTTTTACCTCAGCCATCAGTTAATGCCGTTGCAAGGTCCTCTTAGGGCAGGCCCAGGACAGTGTGTTACCTGAGAGTGGGATACTTGCCTTGTCCAGAATTGCTCACTTTTGGGGGGTTGGTCTGCTTTTCTCCAGGTGCCTTAGATTCTCCTGTTAGTTTCTAATTTGTCTCTTTTGATTTTTTTTCTTCCTGCCTGTCCTCCAACCCCTGCTTCCTGTTAGTCGCCTGTCTTGGCTGGAAAACTCCGGAGTTGGGTTCTCCTTGGATTATCCCACTATAAGTTTACATGCAGTCTCCAGGGACGTGAACGCTTACCCATGGGAGCACTTGTACGTCGTGGTGAATGCCAAATTCGAAGGTATGCCCAGTGTCGCTTAATGTTCCCACGCAGTCCTGAGTGGCACGATTTCTTCAAAAGGAGTAAATTTTGGTTTAAAAAATGATAAGCTTTGTTTAAGTAGTAGCTTGTGTTTTCTTTTTTGTTTCTCTGAAGGGTGGTTATTTTAGAAGTACAGCTTTGCCCTTGTTTAGAGTCACTTCTGTACTGTTCTGCTCTCAGCGTGTGAGTGCAGACAGCTAGAACCACTGAGAATGTTCTCTGCTCTCTTACGCTCATTTTAAACAATGCAGTTCCTCCATAGTCTCCCTATGATTCCAGCTTAGGTATCATTTTTGCTTTATTGAATTTATGTCAGTGTTGCTGCCCTCTCCAGACTTTATGAATACCTGTTGTTTTACATTCTCCTGGAAGCTTTCATTCATTTTCTCCCACCGCTTGCTTAAAAAAATAGAAAAGACAGTAACTCATGTTATCAGGCTTAATATGGATCTTTGTGGATTACCACAAAACCACACTTTTGACCTTTTGACCATTCTTGCTCTGTCCCAGAGAAAACAAGCTTTCTCTTTCATTGTTTGTATGAAGATTTTCTTTATTCCTGATACATAGATTGTTTTCTTCTGGCAGACCTGTTAATATTTTAAGTGTGCCATAAACTGCCTCTCAGTTGAAGAGTAGTGAGTGTTAAATCTTGAGCAGGTTTCCTTTCCCCTTTGTACCTACTAGTCATCGTAATTAAAGGTTAAAATCTGGCATTTAATTTTTCTTTAACTAGTCTATATACTGAAAGTACTGATAAGACCCTGAGATGGCAGAGGCGTTTTTAAGCTATTAATACTCTTCATTATTTCCTTCTGTCATGTTACTAATGTTCTCTGACAGTCTTACCACTACAAATGATGAGGACCTGTATGCACACCTCTTGATTCTTCCTCATTGTCCTCTAACTTTATTTTGAAGTAAATTGAGCTTAGTATGAAGAAATATATTTTTTCCAGCTTTTACTTTATTCTGATAATGGTGTTTGAAAATATGTATGTCCTGTGATAGCCTATTAAGGATTTATAGATAAGAACTGATTTTTGTGTTTTTTGTTAATATATGAACTCTAGCTCCAGTAAGTCTTCTACAGCAAGTAGATTTGTTTAGTTTTCAAGTCTGTCCTTGGCCTGCAGTTTTAACTGCAGAGTAGCGTTAAACCCAAACCTCTACTTGTTTGGCTGCAGGAGTCTTCATTCTTAGCTGGGCAGGATACATTTTGTTCTTCCTCTGAAAGTTTTTTGTTGTGGGCCCTGTGTGCCTGTGCCTTATCCTCACCCCTTTTTAGAAAAAGGCAGTCAGAGGTTGACTTCATTGAAAACAAAGAGCTGGACTCAGCAGTAACAAGCTGTGCCTGCGGGTGTCGGTTGAAAAATGATTGGGTAGCTTCCTTGGACACTTCATTTCTTGGGGCAACTGGCTGGCAGCTTTTTGGCTTCCTCATAGTCTTAGTAGTGCCAGTTTTGTATGTGGTAAAAGCCACTCTCGGTAGAACAGCCTTAACTGTATTCCTCTTTTTCTGTAGAAAATAATTATGTGCTGTTGAAGCTGTCAGTGCAGTGTCCCTAGCCACAAAGCAATGAACTGTAGCAATCTTCTTTGTGGTTTTTAAAACATCACATTGTTGCTTTCTTATTCATGTATGTAATCCACAGAAGTCAGGAAGCAGGGTTGTGCCCATGGTTGTCATCGGCTCTGGGTGCATTTTCTACTTCTGATATCTTGTTGGCTGGCTGGGAGTGGCAGAAATCGAGTAGAGACCTTCTGTGTAGAGATCTTTCATAAACGTCAGGGTCGTTCGTGAGAGGCTGTGCTGGAAGCCAGCTGATTTCATGACAGTAGAGTTAAGGATCCATAAAATTAATGAGATGTAAAAGAATACATACGTAGCATTGTGCAAGTAAATGACAATGATGGTGGATTGTGGGGTTTTTGAGCACAGTTGTTTTTATTACAAATCAGGGAATTTTCCTGGAGTATGTGAATACATCATGTGATCGTTACAGAAATCTGAAGCCCTAGAATTAGGAATAGAGAAGTTTTCGTGTCTATTGCAGGTGTTGTCGAGGTGCTATGAGAGGACCTTGTACATCTGTAATGTGGATGTGAGCAGGTTTGTTTGTGCCACACTCAGGTTGTGTCCAGGTTTCTGATTTGATTGTGTGTGTTCCTGAAAGAATAAGCAAGTGTGACTTTTTTTGGACAAAATAAACATGTTTCTCTTAAATCTTTCAATTTCCTAAAGAAGAGGAGACAAAAGCGGCTCCTATGGCTGAAGGGGAGGAGGAAGAGGAGGAAGACAGTGATGACGATGTTGAACCAATTGCAGAATTCAGATTTGTACCTAGCGACAAATCATCCTGTAAGTGAAGAGGGAAATTGTGTTTTGAAGTCCTGGCTATATGTGGAAGACATGGGGGTATAGAGATGTAAATAACATGATCCATTAGTGTCCTTCTCTAGTTACTTGATTTCTTTGTACTGAAAAGAACAAATCAAATTGTTTCATCTTGCATGAAGGTGGAATAGTTTTAGCAGCTGCTTCTCAAGGAAAATTCCAATGCTTTAAAATAGGGACTTTTAAGTATATGTGCATGACACAGATAATCTTATCTGTATACATTTGTAGAGAACTTGTATGGGAAATATTTTTAAAATTCAAATTCAGTGATGTTTGAGTCTGCAACAATTTCATTAGGAACATGCTAATATCCAGAACCTACTGCTGGAAAGCAGTTGTTCCCTGCCTGGTGTGGAGCTTACAGTTGGATCTAAGTTTTTAAAATCTTATGTATTAGATGCTGCAAGGAATCCTGTGGTGGGTAACCCCAGATGGAATTCTCCAGAGATAATAAGCCTTTGTCATCAGTGAAATAATATAAAAGTGCTGCTAAGAGGATAAAGCACCAGGCTGGATCTAGGAAACCCAACTTGTTTCTTGCGTGGCTGCTGGCTTGTTGGATGATGTTTTCAAATAGTTCAGTGGTGGCTCTGGTAGAGGAATATTCTCAATCTCCTTGATTGCTCGGCCAGGATTTCTTGCCAGTTGGTATTGGAGAAACAAGGGAGGTTTGTGTTTCATTTGTGTTCCTACAGTGGAAGCCATGTTTTCAGCGATGTGTGAGTGCCAAGCTCTGCACCCAGACCCAGATGATGAAGATTCAGACAATGATTATGAAGGGGAGGAGTACGATGTTGAGGCCCATGGTTCGTAACAGTTGTTCTTTGGAAATACCTGCCAGCACTTGGATACCTGGTATCTGTCATAAGAATGGTTTGGTCTGTTTACAGTTTCCTTGTTTATTGCTCATCTTACCGAAACATTCTTTTTGCCACAGGCACAGTATAAAAACTCAGAAATCTGCAGAAAAATGTGCAGTTTAGCTGTCACACATCACTGCAATTCAGTGAAAAACATTGTTCTCATTCTTAAAAGCCCCAAGACACAAGTGTCAGCCTTTGCTGTTCCCAGTGGATGTAGCCACACAAGTTCAGTGCCCGCGCAGTGCTGTGGGCGGTTCACATCGCTGTGTGTGTTCTGTGTATGATGTAAGCAGCCTTCTAATGTCAGTCAGTTAGCTGGGCAAGTATGCTCAGATTGGTGTGTTATTCCCCAGCCCCTGCTTGATGCAGGCTCCAAAACTGAGGTCTGATAAACATAAACTTGTTTTTGCAGAGCTAGGACAAGGTGACATCCCGACCTTTTACACTTACGAAGAAGGGTTGTCGCATTTAACTGCAGAAGGTCAGGCCACTCTGGAGAGGTTGGAAGGCATGTTAGCCCAGTCGGTTAGCAGTCAGTACAACATGGCTGGAGTGAGAACAGAAGACTCAATAAGGGAGTTTGAAGGTAAGAAATGGTTTTGTTTTACTAAAGAATATATGAAAGCAGTGGTTCTCCAGTCTGGCTAGTCTATAAACACCAGGAATGAGCAAGCATCATACTGCGGGTGATACCTTACAGTACTGTGTGCATTTTGCCTGCCGTGGATTGAGGCCTGCTGTGTTAAAAAGTGAGGACCACTGCACTGAGTATTCTTGATTCTTCTTGGTATGATTTCCTGGAAAAGTAGTAGGGTGAAGTTGATTTAGGACTTTTTTTTTTTTTAAAAAGGTTAAATTTGTTCAGTCTGCACTGGGATTAAGAAGTAATTTCCGCTCCACAATAACAGTCCTTTGGGACTCTTGTAAATCCCTTAAACTGTAAGTTAGTAATTCTCTTTACAGAGTTCAGTGTGAATTTAGAATCTTTGAAATACACTGGAACAGATTTAAAAAGAACCCTCTGCTTTTTAGAAGGAAACCGTGTCTTTATCCTACTGATCGTACAAACATTTTATTTAAGGTTTCTTCTTGTTGGGGAAAAAAACATTCTCTCATATTTTGCCTTTTCTGCGTGCTGTTTTCACTGGATCAGTATATTACCTGGGAAAAGAACAGGGAAGTAGTTTAGTAATATTGCTGCTTTATTTTAAGTTGCCATGTTTTAGTACGGCCTGACATTTTTGAAGGATGAGAAATGATGCAGCTGTTGTAGAATTCTAGCAATCAGCTTTTCTAGAATAATCAACAGGACCATAACTAATTTGTTCCGGTCCACATGGATGATTTTTTTTAATCTGTTTTGTCAGTTGTTTACAGGTTTTCTTTGTTCCATGACTTTGAATAAATTCATATAATATAAAGAGAACCTTGTGTTTTAGCAGTGCCCTTCGTTTGAAAATTGTCAGGTTTCTGAACCCAAAAATTTTGAGAATTACAATAAAGTGAACAGCAGGGATGTCACATGTCTCAAAGCAATCTTCATCAGTTTTGGCTTCTTAGTTTTATTTGCTAAGGTGCTTCTTGGTTTGCTACAATTGTTAATATCCCCGGGGCTGCTCAGTTACAGAATCCTGTTATTTTTTGACATTGTAGCATAGGGCAATTGTTTCTTCTTTTCCAAACTTGATGATTGCCGAGAGCCATTTCAGAACAGGATCCAGCCTCTTTCTGTTAGCGCATAATTAAAGCTATCAAAAGGAATCATGCCATTTGTCACACCAAATCTTCATTTAAAAAATGAAATAGTTTAAATCCGATATTTAAGTCTTTTAATAAGATAGGGTGAGATGAGGTTGTAGGAAGTGGTGACGTCTTTAAGTGACTGACAGAGAGAGCTGGAACAAAACCGCAAAGTTGTGAGCACATCAGTGTTTCCCTAGGCCGCTTTCACAAGTTCAGCAAAGGAGTTTTCTGTTCTGGCCATCTGTTGTCAACAGAGGGCGCTCGCTGTCTTTCGTGTGATCAAGTCATCCTCTTGCGAGCCCGAGGTTTTATGTAGCATTGGCTGTTTGGTTTTTTTTTTCAGATGGGATGGAGGTGGACATAGCACCAGTAGTTGCGGGGCAGTTTGAAGATGCAGAAGTCGATCACTGAGGAGGACATATGCTGCTGTAAGTTCATCTGTCTTCCAACACCAGTCCTTTTTAGTCCTGCAGAGCCTTTCATCTCTGTAATAGGTGTAATGCACAGGATCCCAGATCTCCTACAGGAAATATCTTGTGGTATCAGGATGATGGTGAATTAGAGAAGGAAAAAGTAACTGTAGTTATCACAAATGTGGAAAGATGTTTGATGATCTGCCCAAAATTGGCTATGGGTGTAAACTATCATGCTGCGTAGGTAACCTGCATGGCCATGCCTGTCTGGAGGACAGCTCAGCCCTTTAGTAGATTTAAGAATTGTCTGATCTCAAAGGCTCTTAGATGCTGGTATGCGGATGCTGGAGCCATTGCTGGGAAGTTACTGTCCTTAGTATCTGTTATTTCACCCTCAGCATGCAGGATTTCCCAGGCCTTTCAAGGGGACAGAACACTTCACAGCGCTGCAAGTCCATCTCTTCCCTCACTGTAAGCGGAGCAGGAACAGTTCCCGGTAAAGTTATGGAGCAAGAATGGGACTGTTGTCAGAAGTGCACAGCTTAGCGACAAAACCCTGCTAAGGCGGTTGGGCCAGTGTGCCCTCTTGCCTACCATCACCTGTACAGCTTTTCTCTCGTTAATGGCATTACAAGATGTGCCAGCGTTTCCTTGCTGGTGCTGGGTGGGAGAGGAAGAGCAGTTTATTCTGGGACTGTGTTTGTGCACGGTGGGATTGCGATTCCGCCCCTGCTTCAGCAGTGCTTGCTAGTGCAGAGTTTGCACATGCTGCTCAAGCGGTGGTGCGTCGTCCCAGTTCTTCTGCCTCTCTCAGAAATGAGACCGCCAGCTCTCTCCTTAAAGTAAGCACAGAGCTATCGCACTTGGAATGCTGGAGAAAACCATTGTGGGCCAGACAGCCAAAACCTCAGGGGGGTAAAAGGGCCACAAATAGGAAGATGACACGCTGAAAAATACCGGTGGAAATGAGTCAGAAGTAGTTGGTTAGGGATTACAGCGTCACTGAGAAAGAGGCTGCAATCCCTGAGAAAGGCTAGTGCAGGGTTGCGATGCGCATGTACTTCCCTCCTTTGTTGCTTGTTTGACTTTGTTGCAGTTAATGCTCCCGTGGGTTCGGAGTGTCTTTGAATAGCCCTGTGTTCGCTTACTGATCTCAACCACTGCCACTGATCCTGAATTAGTATTTATTGTTTGGTGTAAGAGGTCAAAATTCCCTTCAGTCGCACTTCCTACCCTGGGAAAGACTGTAGTACAGAGAGGAGTTCTCCCTAAAAACATCAAGATACTGGTTGCCCTGTTACCTTCTTTGATAAAGGACACTTTAAAATTAAGGAAAACTCTTCAGCTGTAGATGAAGTGCTTCTTAGTGAATGGAAAGCTTGGCTCTGACTTGATCTCCAAGATGATGTAGGTCCGTGGTTTATAAAAAAAAAAAATAATTGTGCTGTTGAAAATTCAGATCTGAATACTTGTCCTGGTTTAAACTTGAGCAGGATTAAGGAGAGTTAGTGGCCAGCAGCAGATCTCTAAGGAACCTAGAAGTGCTGGTCGAGGTGGTGTTGACTGATCTAGCAAAGCGCAAAATCTACCCTGTACGAATTAGTTTTGGTCAGTGGAATTCTTCCAGCTGCTTACTCTTGTGCCTTCCACGGCATGGCAGGTGGCTGTGGGAGGTTGATGCTGTGAGAGGTGACTGGATGGGGAGCCCTTCAGTCTTCCTGCTGGTGCTGATCGGAGCTGAGGAGCTGATCCCTGTCAGGGCAGATAGTGTGATCCACACTGCGAAGTGCTGCAGTGATGTCGCTCCAGGTAGCAGTTTGGGAGCTGTGGGTGTGATGGGCCTTGTTAAAGTAACCACCAGCCGGAGTGCGTTGATGTAATTTAAGTAAGTTCAAAAAATTTAGGCTGGATGGAAGCAGTAAACAACTGAAGGTGCACATTGAGTCTGTGCTAATCACCCTGCTAACAAGTTTGAGCAGGAGGGCAGCTTGGTTTTACCCTCTGAAAACCAGGGTCAGAGAGGGAGCATCCTGTGGTCTCAGTGCTCTGCAGAGCAGCTCGGCCCGTTTCACCTTCTGAACTGCAAAAACAATCTACAAGAACATCTTGCTGGTGATCCTTTAGAGAGCAACGCGCTGCCCTGCCTCTAAAGCGATGCCCTTGTGGGACGATTGTGTTGCATGTTGCTGCTCGTTACCCAGATGAGATGTGACAGTTGCCTGCTGAAGCTCCTGGAAGAGTTGCTGACAGTTGATGTGGGACGTTTCCACTTGTCTTGTAATAAATGGTGTTTTGTCTGTCATATCACGAGGTTGGAGCAATTGTTCTGAAGCAAGTGGTGTGTCTGTGTGTGACAGTGCAGCGGGGTCTTCCAGGGCACAGGCGTACAGCTGCGGACTGTAAGCGCATGCTGTCCTTAGCTGACCCAAGTGTAGAGCTGCTGGCAAAGGTGCTCAGCCCTCTGAAAGTCAGTGGGTTTGCAGTAAAGCGTTGTCCTCAGTGACTGTGAACAACGGGCGGCTACTGTTTTATAAAGATTAATAACCTTTTATTTTAATGCCAATTATGTAAACTTGGTGTCTTGTATCTTTCAGATTCCTCTTGTGGCACTTCCAGAATAAGCTGTAAAACTGAAGGCATTGCAGTGACTATCGGGAGTTAACCTTTCTTTTAATGACCTAAGCTTAGACATCTAGGTCTGTAAATGCTTTTGTAGATTTTGAAACAGGACATTTGTGACCACTGTGGGGTTGTTTTAAAAAAAAAAAAAACAAACAAAAAAACAACCAACCAACCCAATAAAACCTCTTGCATCTAACACTTGAATGGGGCTAATCGGGGTCGTTTCAAAGAAGTCTTTGTGGGAATTCTAGGACTTTGGAAATAAAGCTGTAAGTAGAACAGAATTTTAGATTGTCCTAGAATTTTCCATATTTTTGTACCTGTTCACTGAGTCGGTAGAGTAGAGTGGAAATAGAAATGTTACAAAGTTCGACTAAAATGAGTTAGGGTTGGCAAAGGATTAAAAGCAAAGCTGCATTTAATGCCCCTCAAGTAATGGCTTTATCACTTCAGTGCTATCCCTTTCATTTCTCTGAGAGCAGAGTTTGGGTGGTAGAAGAGGTGGAATAAAAGTCTGTAAAGTCCTGAAGAAAGAGAGCTGTTTTGTGTCTTTGTATTAAATGTTAACAACATTGTTAAATAAACTAAGAAATTTTTTTGTATCTCACACCAACCCTGTGTCGCAGTTCTCAGTCCTTTACTTTAGCAGGCAGCCAGCAATTCTGAGCTGATGTCCCTTGAGTTTTAGCACTCACTTCTGTAACAACAACAAAACTCTGGTGAAGCCATTTTCATCATTTACTTAGATGTGAGAGTAAAAGGGCAGACCACTTGCAGAGTCCACCTGTAAGACAGAATTAGTCTGACACATCCCAGACTTAGGAACCCAGCTTTAGATTGCCGGGAGCTTAGTCCTGCTGGAGCTTTTACAGTTTCATATCTGCATGGTGGTGTTTTTGCCATGGGGCAATTTTTTTTTTTTTTTCTATATGATGAAGTTTCTTTACCTGTGCTCTTGGAGTCATATTGAGTGATCCTGCCCTGCTTAGCATGCTGGGATATGGTTTGGTTTCAAGGTATGTGAAAATTATAACCACTTTTAAATATTCTTTAAGAATGCCAGTCAAATTAGGGATGGTTTAATAGTGTTGTCAGCTATTGACATTGCTGAATAAATCAGGCATTCAGCATGTTACGTAACAAAGCAGTCTACTAGAATGTCTTTACTAGCCCCTTTTTATATATATGTATATATTTATGTAAATGTATGCATGGTTTTGTTAGGGATACGGAATAACAAAGCAGGGTACAGAGTGGTGCTTTAATTTCTGCACTGGGATTTGGAGAATCACTATTCATTGTTAAAACAGGCTGGGGGTTGGGTTTTTGCTGGTTTTTTTCAGTGTAAATCTTAAGTTGTTGGGAGTGTGGTCTTTGTTGTTTTTCGTAGACTCCGTTACAAACCCTGGCAGCTGGGCACAGTTAACCCACGGGCCGCTGGACTGTATGCAGCGCCTCTCAGTATTCTCGTGCTCTGAGCAGCAGGAAGCTCCAGAGGGAGAATTTGTTTTGTACTTATGAAGAGCTCCAGCAGATATTTTATGATGCTTCCAGGCAAATCAGTAGAGCAAAATTGATTTTGGTGAGATAGAAACAAACCCAGATGAGCCTTGAAGGTAGTGTTGAGGAGTGTTTTGTTTGGATCAACAAGTTTTAATAAAACTCTGTATTCAAGCTATGTGTAAGTGTTCTGGGGAACAGTTAGACTTCATAAGTAGTATTCATTACTTTGAATGTAAAATACTAATTTTTGTCTGTACTACTCAAAATAGTTAAGCTCTTCAGTTCCTGAGTTAATTTTATTTTTCATTCTTTCTGCTACTTTTTGTTTTTTTGCTTTTGTTTTGCCTTAATTTAGTCAATTTAAGGCTTGTTTATTTATTAGTGATTTTACTTTTACATTCTACTTCCAGTGGCTATGAACAGCAACTACTTGTTGATCACCCAGATTTGTACCAGTCTTTTTTAACCTATATGTCAGGCTAAAACTATGTAGACACACAGAAGTCAGATCTGACCTCTGCTTTACGGACTTTGCTTTTGCAGGCTGTTGGAAATGATGTTCAAGTAGGGCCTCTAACCTGACAAACCTTGGCTGCCTGTAGGTTTATATCTCTGCTTTCTGTTTTCCCTGGCCGCCTGTTTTTATTCCCTTTGAGGTTTATTTGTGAGACTTTTACCCTGTGGGCCTCATGGGCTCAAAGGAGACATGCAAATCAGTTCATTATGTAAGGCTCAATTCCTTAAGAAATGAGGCTAAAATCTGGACTTGAGTACGCTAGTAAAGGCGAAGTCCCAGGGAGGGGGAAAAAAGAAAGGTATGGATCACTTCAAAAATAGGTAAAAGGGATAAAAAGCAGGAAAGCAGGAAAGTGGCAGGTAGAAGCCTCCCAAAGCATGTTTTAGAAGCAGTACATGGTATAAAAATATGTATTTTTCAGAGGTCTCTTGCATCAGGTTTCTATTCTAGCAGCCCTCTGTGGCAGACTTATAACTAAGCAGGTGAATGTAAAACCAGCTAAAGGTTTGTGACTTACCAGGCTCACAGTGTGGTGGCGCGTAGTCCTTGCTGTGAAGAATTTTACCAAAGATACGATTCTTTAGTAGGCCTACTCACACTGCTATCAAAGAGCTGCTGAACGATAACCTAGCGGTTCTAGTTCTCATGAGTGTATTAGCAAGCTCCTTTTTTTTTTTTGTTCTTTTTTAATTTTAATGACCAAATACAGGGTCATGGATAAGACACTCTTGTATGAAAAGCACAAACAGTTTATTTCATTTTGGAATATAAGGTACCTTGCAAAATTAAAAGGTTTTATTGGAACAGAAAATTACCTGTAAATATTTACTTTCCAAACTTCTGCAAAAAAGATAGCTGACAACAGTAGCTGTTCTAGACTTGGTTCATGATTTTACTGTAGCCCCCCCCGCCCCGGTCTGATTCTCTCCCTTTCTCTTAAAAAATGGTCTGCACAGTGACTTGGGTAATGAGTCAAGGGGCCAGCTACTGAGATTGCTAGAAATTGTTAGAAATTGTAGAACTTGTTAACCATCTCTCCTTTTAAACCCATAGCCAAAAAGTGAAAAACTGAATTTAGTCTTAAATTTGAAAAATATATTTTGGCATATATAAAAATCAGGGTGCATCCAGAAGAATAAACCTCATACTAGAAACAGAACTTCAGAGGGTAGTACCTATTGGTGGTGTTCTCAGCTGAGGCTATAAAGGGCATGTTTGTGTATGTAGCTTTCCTGTGGTTTTAGCTCTTTTATTTATTCTCCTATATTGCATATTCATTTATTTCAAGAAAAATATCTGATAAGAGTTACATAAAATCAAGGACAAACAAAGTTTCACATGATTCTTCCTTATTTACTGTGTCTATTTTACTATATGAAGAGGCAGCAGTTATCTCAGATAAAGCAGTTGGTGGTTTGCTTTTTTTCCTAAAATGCCTTTTTATGTGTGTCTGCAGAATTTTATGGTACTTTACTACTGCTCCTTCCAACCAGGATAAACATTCAACAGACTAGTGGGACAGGATGGGGCAAAGCCTTCCCGCAAGGAAGTGAGATGTTACTTACTTGGACTTGGGTATTGTTAAAACAACGCTGCTCCTACAGACTTTTAACTTTGGTGTAGGCTACATCTAGAATAGAGCTGTGGAGGCTTTTCTAGGAGTACTGTAGCCTCTCTTCCTTTTAGAGGCATGTATATTGCAAGTAGGAATATGATGAGGTCAATGTAAGAATGAAATCTTCAGCTCCTTTTTTGCAGGTGCCTTCTATGGGGAAAAAAACCCAATAAAATCAAACCTTGAAAGGACTGGGTATTTCTCTAAAATTAGTTTTGCATGCTGTTGTAATAAAGGTCAGCAAGTGGCACTTATGGCTAAAGTGACAAAGTTTTGGTGTTTTAAGTCCTTCACATTCATATGGCTTAACTGAAACTGTTGGCAGATATTTTCAAAATCCCAATGTGCTAATACAAAATAAGTATTTGAATACAAAGTTGTAAGTCAAATATTTCAAACATGAAATCTGAAAATACAACTGAAAGATGGCATGAAAGTCCATTTCAACAGTTTTCTGAAAGCTTCATGTCTGCAGGTGTTGAAAGTATTTTCTAATGCAGTCCTGATAGATTTCAGAATTCGGTATCTCAGGATATCCGAGGAAGGATTTCATCCCATATAAAAGCCACAAGTATTGTACCTGAAAAGAGAAATTCCAGAAAGGACCTTTATTTGTTTGTGAGAAGGACACGGTACTGGTACAGAAAATAAACATTATGTTCAAGTATTTGAGTGTTTTTAGACAATGCAATACAGCAGGGATTGTCTCTAGACCCTCTTGATAGAAAATTCTCATTTTTCTGCAATCTACTTCTTGCAAACAATGTTTTTTTCACAAAGAAAGCTTCAACAGACCATGCAAGTGATACTTAGGAGTTAATGCTTTTCTTTGTATATTTAATGTTTTAATTCTGATCTGTACAAGCCAAGCCAACAGTGGAGCAGTTTGATCAGGTGAATCCAACGCGTGCACCTTCCTGTGGCTGTGTCAGGCCTGTCTTTGTAAATGACATGTAAATGACTGAACCAGCAGCTAAACCTCCATTCCTCAGCCAACAGCCTAGCAGTCTGTTTTGATAGCCACACCTATTTTAGCCATTGCAAGTAGGTATAGGATAGTGGGGTTTGTGTTTTGGCGTTTTTTTGGATAATTCTAGTACAGGGTTTATTCCAAAGCTGAAAAATAGTAAAGTTAGAGACTATGTTCTTCATGAGAACTGTAAGAATATCTCAAGTTGGAATGGGCCCATCAGAATCATTGAGTCTAAAGACGGGCACCTAAATACAGTTTAAGACCTTTTCCCCACCCCCCACCCCTTTCCTGGAAAAAATCAGTATATTGTTTCAGAAATGAAGAGTGTTCTGGTTGACAGCATTCCTCACGCATAGCTTGTATTTTATGAAGCTTCCTAGATCACAGAAACGCTTATTCGAAGGGATTCTCTCTAGTCTCCCATGCAGTGCAGGACTATTGCCCACCCTCCATAGGTCACCACGCGTGGCTTTGTCTAGCGCAGTCCAAAACCTCTGCAGACTGATTGTAGCACTTCTCCAGTAACTTGTTTCAATGTTGCTGCAGCCCTTCTCTGAAGGTTTCCCTGGGGTTGCACCTATGAACATCCCTGGCCACAGCGTGTGGCCTTGCTGTTACGTTGTCTGCCAATAAAAACAGTTACTCTGTCATCCTTGTAACTACTTCTCAAGTAATGCTTGAATGCTCTTAAAATACCCCTTTCACCTCATTTCACATCAGCCTAGAGGATCGGTTCTGTCAACCTCCCCTCACAGATCAGGTACTCCAGGCCCTTCACCATCTTAGTAGTCCTCCGCTGACTGGATCCTCTGTTTTCTCCACATTGCTCTTGAACTGGGGGACTCCAGACCAGACATGTTCCAGATGCCACCTCACAAGCACTGAGTAGAGGGAGACACTAATGTCCCATGATGTGCTGACACCAATGTGCTGAGTTGTGTGGCTTGTTTTACTTGCAGAGAGAACAAACTATTGTGAACAAACTTATATCCAGGACACTGTTAAACATGCTGAGGAATATCAACTCCAGTACTGACACCAGCACACTCTGCATGTTATTGGCCATCAGCCAGATGCCAACCCGTCAATTACTACCTTCTGAGGTCAGCGGTTTGGCCAATTTTTATTCCATCTAACAATCTTTTTGCGTGACCCCTAGTTCTTTGACTTTGAACCAAGAATGCTGTGGGAGATGGTGTCAAAAGCCTTACTAAAGTGAAGGTATACTATGTATGCTGCTCCCCACTCATTCCACAGACGTTTGTTTTATTGTGGAAGACAATCAAGCTGGCCAAGTGTGGCTTGCCCTGGCTAAATCTGTGCTGACTGATTACCGTTGTTTTTACATTGTTGGAAATGGATTCCAAGGCTAGATACTTCACCATCTTCCCAGTGACTGAGGTGCAACAAACCATCTTGTTGTTACCTGGCTTCTCTTCCTCCTCCTTAAGAGCAGGCGTAGTATTAGCACATTTCCAGTTGTCAGGATCTCCTCCAGCTGCTGTAACTTCTCATAAATGATGGACAATGACTGCATCAGCCAACTCTACCTGCATTTTTAGATGACTCCCAGTAGAACCAATGGATTGGCATTCATTGAGCTTCTCTATGTTGGTCCTACCCTGTGGCTCCCTTGCTATTTATTGCCTTCCTTCTGAAACCTTCCACAGAGGTTTGGGAGCAAATTTTTCTTGGGAAGACTGAGGGGAAAAAAAGACATGGAGTATCCCAACCCTTTCCATGTCATCCATCACTAGGTTGTCTCTCCCACCTGCCCGTAGACCTGCATTTTCTGTGGACTTTTTTTCTTTTTTGTGATTAGCGTATTTGTAACTCTGTATGTCCCTAGTCTTAGTTCCAGTTGAGTCTCGGTTCCAGCTTAGCTTTGACCTTCCTGATTCTGTTCCTACATGTCTGTGCAAAGCTTTTACACTCCTCCCTTGCTGCCTGTCCCTCTTTTGCCTTCTTAAGTACTCGCCTTTGTTCATAGGGAAGCTTCTTGTCTAGTCAGCAGGGAAAGGCTTTGTGTCAAAATTCCCAGTCTAACTACATGACAGCTTGTTCCTGCACATCAAAACATTACTGAGCTCTCAATAAGCTTTATTGAAAGATCACTTTTCCATGGGATACTTCTCCCATTTGTGCCAGCTTCTGAGGGAATTACTACTGACCTAGCAGTTTCCTAAATAAGCAAGTCCAAAGTCTGAACAGCTCTGCTATTTGCCTTCCTAGTCTTCCTCTGGACCCTGAACTCTTGTGAGAGCTACAACCCAAGTGCCCACATTCACTGCCCATATTTCCATGCTTGTAAGCAGGTCAAGTACAGGATTACCACCCGCTGGCTGTCCAGTATTTGAATTAGACTTGATTAGTGACAGTTTTCTAGGAACTTCTTGGATTCCGTTCACTCGCTATAAGAGTTTTGCTCTTGCCAGATGATGTCTGCATAGTTGAAAACCCCTAGGAGAACCAGGGTCAGGGGGTAGGAGACTTTATAGTGTTAGAAACCTAGCCAGATGCGCTAAGCTGGTACTTGTCCAGAAAAGAGCTTCTCATGTTATCACCCTCATGTCCACTGTCTTGTCACTAGCTCTTCCATTCATAGCTGCCATCTCCTTAGCACTCAAAGAGAAGCATTAGCTTGGTCCCCATCATTACTAATAGTATAATCATGCTTGGACAACTAAACCAAATTCCTTTGGCAGTAAAACAGAAGCAATCTTCGTTCCACCAGTATTTACTGCTTCTGTGTTCACAGTGCAGGATTTAGGCCTGCCTATGCTAAAAGTTTTAGACATTTGCTGACACCTACATTTACTACAGAAGTTAGCTGGTTTAATGATACTGGAGAATCACCTTCACCAAAATGTCAGTGAAGCCATTTGGAAAAATAAATCCTTAACTGCAGTTCCAAGATTATATCCATGGAAGACCATAAGCCACCAGTAGATCTGTTTATCCTGAAAGAAAACTTTCACTTCTTCCTCCTCTTGTGAAGGTGATAATCGATTTTCCTCTTGTTCTTAAGTGTCCTTTCTAAGAAAATTGTTTCAATGTTGACATAAAACAACAGCTATCAGGGTATCCATTGTGTACTGAATGGTCTAAGTCTCCTTGTCCTCATGGGTATTTGCTGTGGCCATAAATGAGATCGTATTGCACTTTGCACAGGCAATTTGAAGTTTCATGGTATGCTAGTCCACAGTTCTGCATATGGTAGTTATTATAGCAAATCACAAAAAACCCTCATAGACTCCTAAAATAATTCCCCAAAATAAGAACAAAGTAATTTAACAATCTGAGATGCTAATGCTGGGAAAAGTGAGACATCAGATTAGCATATCACTACCACTGCCAGTTTCTAGGAAGTCTGAAACAGTATTTGTGCTGACACATGGATTCTGAAAGTAAGTTTTACAACTAAATTTAAAATAGTGCTTTCTTCATCATTTGGTTCAATTTTGAAGGAAAAAATTCTATTCCAATTATTTTCTTATTCTCAAAAAATTTTTTTTCATGTTAAAATAAATAAAGAAAATTTTCATGTTAAATAAAAAAGAAAAATTTCATGTTAGATTTGTAGATCTACACTCCTGTATTCATCAATTCAGTTTTCAAATATAATTATCTCCTCTATAATTGCACCTCAGACACATTATATTTGTTTACAACTCTTGGTTTATAAGACAAGGGCTATATGTATCCATGAAGCGCCCTTGTTTTGTAATGAGATATTTATACTACCAGTGGACTGCTTGGCCCCTCGGGGGATCTGAGGTCTGTAATAAAGTGTTTTGTTACAGTAGTGACACTGCATAAGAAGTGAAATGTCCCGAGTATTTGTACCTGTACAACTACTTGGTCTGGAGTTCCTTTCCCTCATAAATTAAGAAGCAGCATTCAATACATTCTGTATGTATTTTCTACATGTTAATGAAGGATAAACTGCTGATTATGAATTTTCATAGAAATGTAACATTACTCCTTCATCACATTCTAAATTCCTCAACTCATAGTTCCATTTGAGTTAACATCTGCTGATTTTCCTAGTCAAAATCACCCGAAGGCTTTCTGCAAAGCAGTTCTGCAGGATGCGTCTTGCTAAGTAGAACATGGTGTTTCAGAATGCCTCCTGTTTCTTTAGATCACTTGCCAAAATATTAAATCCCAAGTACTTAACTTAGAACTTGGAAAATCTCAAAATGGTTGTCAAGTTGAAATCAGTTAATATACCAGAAAGCTAAACCTGAATTCTGAGAAATACCATGTATTCTGTTAGGACCCAGCTGATGCTCATCAGCTTTGCCCAAGACATTTCTTGAGCTACTGACTGGAACAGTGCATAGGCTTTTATCAAGCTTATTCTATTGTTCAGCCATCCTGTTTGGATATCTAATGTAACAAAATTGCATTAATCTGAATTTTAGTTAAACTAAAAACTTTGTCTTCATTTTTGACTGACTGAGAGTCAATGCAAACAGAACATGCACCCAACATGAACTCAAACAAGAAAAAGTTATTTGTTATAACTGGAGCTCTTTGAGATGTTTCCTGTGTATGTTTTACATACTGTTGTACCTTTATCACTGTTGTACCTTCTAATAGGATTAACAGTCAGGAGAGAATCTGGGATTAGCAGACTGCTTCTTTATATACCCTCTAAGCAGAAAGCTCGAGATTGGTAGGGACTAACTGTAAACTATCAACGGCATTAAGTATTACATGGAGCATTTTCAACTGCACACAACTAGAGGTTAAAATAAATAGCTTCCAAATTAAAACCATAATCTGAGTTAGAAAAAAAATCCAGTTATTAATATTCCTTATTCTTAAACTAAGAACAGATTGTACCAACAGTGACGGGGGGGAAATATAAATGGAAACTGCCTAGTTTAGACACTATGGAGATAAAAAAGTTTTTGATATTTTAAAAGTAATGATTGAGAAAGCCTATTTTAAGCACTTGTTCTAATACCTGTGGGTTGTTTTTTTTTAATTATTCATCCCCATGTTCTTGTATACTGTCACAAAGCCAGACAGAAACTGCAAGCTAACAAGTACGTTTCTCTTTCTGAGGTTAATCAGGCTAATATTTACTTTCAGGTAGCCTCTCCTCCTTTTTAATGTTCTGCTAGGATCTACAAGTGGGCCTTTGGTCAGTGAGAGATTTTGCAGCATACCTCAAACAGGCTGGATTTTAATACCAAGGCATAAAGCCCCCAAAAATAAGCAGCTTCAAAAGGATCATGCTCCAGAGTAAACAGCTGCTGGTTTATAACCAACTAGTTAACCCTAACCTAAACACTAACCTTTTTCCATTTAGAACTGTGTTGTTGCAGTTTTTTGGTAAGCACATTTTCTTGCTCAGAGTGTATCCCAAACGCACCTAGACTTTGAATGTGACATCTAAACTAAACAATTATATAACTGAATATGGTTGTTTCTAAAAAGCTACTTGATCAAACCAGTAGATACTATTTTGTGAATAAAACTGGTGTTTAAAACTCAGGATTAGATGCTTCATTCACAAAGTGTTACAGGTGCTCTACATAGAGCATTAAACAAATTTAAAAATACACAGCCTACGTTTGCAAAATGAAACCATGATTCTGAATTACTTCTACACACGTTATAATTGACTATTTTCTGGATTTTATTTAAAGTAGAAAACGGGCAGGCTATCTAATAAAGAATACCTATTTCCTGATTTTTGAACCATGTACTAAGTAATACTTTTATGTATTTGAGAAAACGTTAACTTACCTAAGGATGGTGCTATCCAATATACTAGTGAGTAACTCAAAAATTTGTCGTAGAAACAATGTGCATGTAATGAAAAAGCCAGTGCTGGGTTAAATATTGCTCCTGTGAGATTTCCACCTGCAAAAAAATGTAAAAAAATATGAAATTAAACCATATTTCTTATTATTTATTTTAAATTAATATTGAAATGCACATACACGATACTACAAGCAACACATACCCTGCAATAAAATAAATTAGCAGAAACCATTTGAACAGGTAAACTCTTCTGAAGTTATTTACCCAATGATATGATTAACAGTTTGACAGTTTTCTAAAATGCTTTAATAAAATATCTGAAGTGTAAGGTATCTGAAGGAGGCTGTAACTTCCTTTATCTCTTTCTAGCAAATATTCTTTGAAGAGATGGTTTTGGCTAGTGTTGAATGTTTCCATTGATAAAACTATAAGCTGTTTTATGAATAGTCTGTATCGGGCTTTGAGAAGAGACAGAAATGACACACAAGTTAGTAAACACATACTGAGCTTTCATTACATCCCCATGTCACATGTAACAAACACGTATGCAAGATAATGGAAAAACCTGTGAAGCATTGTTCTTGCTAAGCTAAATTCTATACTTTCTTATTAGAACAATAATACTATTATATCTATTTATAGAACATAGAGATTTATCATATGGTAATAACTGTGGGGAAAGACTTCACAATCATTCTGTATGTTGTCTGTAGAAAAATAAAAGCAAACACCACTTGACTCTCTTGAAAAAGGGAAGCTTAAAGAAGCCAAGCATCTTTCCTCACCTCTGACTTCAGATGTAAACAAAGTTGCCTAAACATTCTCTAAATAACTAGATCCAATCACATTACACTGTGGGGACTAAACTGTAATTACGCTACAGATGAACCTGGAGGTGTTTTTAATTCTGATGTTTGTTGTTCTTCCCATTGCAATCCTGCAGAAAAAGCATTACTCATAGCAAAATTACCTGTATTTCTGTGCTATTAGTTACTAACCACCCCATATCCGTTTTAGCTATTAATCTATTCCCATAAAATATTACATAGTTGTATCTAGTTTCTTAAAGCTTATTGTTGATTTTTCCCAAATAAACTAGTATGAGCTTCGAACTTACCCTTTGTACAAATACCATGCTGCTGCAGACCCTCATTTGTTAGGAGCATGCAGTCATTTACTGTAAGTTTTAGTAAGGTCTTTGCCATTCTCTTCTTCTGTATTTCTCTTTTTGTATTCTCCTTATTATTTCTTTTACTGTTATTACAGTTTGGGAAGGTTTTAATGTCTGTGGAGCTACTCAGTTTACTCTGGTTTCACACTTGTTCTCAAGAGTGACTCAGATTTACTGTGCAGTTTGTTATTCTGGACACTGACACATTAACAGCTCCATGGTTGCCAGGAAGGCCATCTACAATAATTTACTTTGCTTTAATCTGTTTATGAAGTCACTGCTTCTGCTTTTATACCTACCTAGACACATTTAAGAGTACAATTTCACTCTAAGGATGCAGTTGCTCTTTCTGAACATTAAACATTAGACAGTTTTAACTGCTGTATTTCTTCAATATTCATTACTAGCAACTACTGGAATATCAACGACAGGCCAGGGCCACTAGAATAATCTTATTTGAAAATATTGTTAAAACATCTCAGTCTGTGTACTAGAAAAGATAAATGGTTTTATGGCAAAATAAGTGTAACATCTTTGCTGTTGTACACATAAAAATTAAAAATGTGAAGTGATGTGTGCTCCACATAATGTGTGAGAAAGTAATTTTAACTTTTGAAATTACTAAAGGCAAAACCAAAATTAGGAAGAAACCCACAATTAAAAATACATATGTCATTTTTACCTTGATATGCTAGGCTCAGAAAAATTAATCAATTTCATACAATTCTGACTTCATTGTAATACTTCCTGTAAATGAAAAAGCCCTCAAAAGATGTATTTCCCCCCACCCCCAGTTAAATGTTTTCCCAGAGGAAACATCCAAAAATATTCTTAAAATATTCTTTACCAACATGTGTATGGTCTGCACCCTTAACTTCTGAATTGTTCTCTTAATATGCAAAGACATAATGGTTTTTTCCTTCTGTTTAGTATAAGGAACACTATGAATTCTGTATTGCAGCTTTTGCGTACAGTCTGTACTACTATAAAAATTTGGTCTGTGTAAGGATAAATATAAAAAAAATATTTTTAACTATGAAAAAGTCAAAGAAAAACTAAAGGATAAGTGTGTAATTTTAAAAATACTGTATAATCTAATGTTATTTGTCAAAGTAAGTTGCATGGCACACCTAAGTACTCTTTATGGGGTGCACACAACAGTGACCTATCGACATTTATCTTTTCCAACAACTTTGCTTAGTCAACCATGTAAGTACAATTCAATGTTTTTGAGCCCTGTATGTGTACCAATACATTTAGACAGGTGTAAGCCATAGGGACATGGCTATCCTTCAAAATTGTCCCAAACCAAATTGGAGTAAGAGATATTCTTTACAGTCCCTTTTCGGACAGCAGTCATTCCTCTTACAGGATACAGCTTTCAAACTTGTAATAGAACCTAATTCACTGAATGAAATATGATGTACTATGTATGAGATGTATTTTCTAATGTTTCTGATTGTATCTGTAATAAACATGGGTCCTGAAGTCAGACTTGATTTGTTTTTTAAAATCAGAGTGTAAAAAGAAATCATTAGCATGAATTTTATTTTGTAATGCGCCTTTCTGAGTTCCCTGCTAGAACACTGTATCTATCCAATTGAAGTTTAAAAATCAGTATTTGTAAATTATTCTAAAGTATTTGATATTTTTGTCGGAAAAAGGAAGAATGTTAATGCTAGTTTAGGCAAACTGGTACTTTGCCTAAATTTGTGCTGGTTGCCTAGCCCTTTGGTGCTGGGTGAACAAGAAGGATCCGTTCCTCTTACAGAAGCACTCAAGTTCTTTATGAACAGTCCATGAAGAGGTGCGGAAGGTTTCCTGAGAGTGATCCAGCCCGGCTAAGCTAAGCATCTATCTTCAAAGCCTGTATGTAGACAAGAACTTGACCACTATCTGTAACATCTAATTTGGAAGCTGCTCTTCCTACTGCGTCTACAAAGCGCTGTTTCTCAGACTGGAAGTAGAACAGATGTGGCTGGGGCTATGCCATGAGACCCACAGGATATACTGTGGGTTGTATATATGCACCAGACACAGGTCATGGCCACCTACCAGACCACTCGCTGTTGTTTCAGCACGTGTCAGGAGGCTGTGGGAAGGGGGTCCCAAGCAGCCCTCAAAATGGAGGCGGCAGGAGAATGGAGGATATCCTGGGGAATGTTGGTGTGCAGATGCAGGCAAAGGGAAAGAGGCGGCAAGAAAGGTCTGAGAACCTCTGTGGTATCCTACATGTACCTACCTAGCCTTCCACTGAAAAAGAGATCTGTTAAGTGCAAGCATGTGACTTGATCACAGAAAGAAAGAAGTAGCAGCAGCCTGCTCCCACACTCTTTGTGTACTAGCTCAGTGATAGGAGTCTTGGGGTTTGTGCTTTCTTCTACTTCATGAGGCTTCAGTCCACACCTTAGGAGTGCACAGTAAGCACCAGACTCGTGACTGCTGCAGGAGGAGCGTGGCACTTTCCACCTTTTCTTTTGAAAATGAATGTACAGCAAAGAGTGCAAACCTTAGGAAGCCTGGAGCAGAACGAACAAGAAAGAATTAGATTTTCCCCTATACTACTTAGGTTCAGAATCTGCTTTCTTGAATGCATATGTATTTTTATAGTAGACTCGATTCTGGATTAAAAGAAATGAGAAGAAAAATGTCCAGGTAGCACAGGGTATCACATGATACAGACAGACTGTACATGTGGAAGAGGCCTGGGCACAGCAGGTCTGATGTTTCCCAGAAGTACTCACAGATCGGTTGTACCGGATAGTCATAACAAGTCCAAGTTTACGACAAGGAAGGAGACTTGGTACACAACCCCCTCTCCTGCTAGAAAAAGATATGAGGCCAGCCTGGCCAACAACAATGGGCATGAATTCTTTGTATGAACTAGTGAAGAGAATGTGACACGTATTATTTTATATGACTACTTGCTAAGCAGGAAAAGAATGTTAAGAATCAGGAATCCAGGCTTGTAGAAGAGGGAGGATAATCTTTGGCTACACTTCTACTGAGCAATTCAGAAATATATTTAATGTGCTAAAATGCACTGACACCTTGCCTCTGCCTTCAAAAATTAATTTTAGAAAGTAGTTCACATTGCTAAGTTAATTCTCAAAACTCTCCATGGACTTTAAATCTTACAGAGTCTTAATTAGCTAATTTCAGCTAAACATAATGAGTAAAGTATTTTTTAATAAATACATCTGAAAATTTGACTGTACTGTATTCTACTATATGTTATTATGTTAGAAAGTATAATACAGTTAAACTTTTTGGACAAAACATCAATGACATCCCAGATGTTTGCAGATAAGAGGGTGATCTCCCTCTCCCATAAATGGATTTGATAATTTCCTAGATGACTTGCTGTGTGGTGGGTGCTGTAGCACAAGCAGGGAGTTCTGTAACCATCTCTCTCTCACGTCCCTGAACCCCAAACTACAGAAATCTCCTTCCCAGTACAACCTACTGCAGGGCAGGGCAGTCCTCAAGTGACATAACCACTCTGGCACTTCAACTGGGGACAACAGGGAGCATCAGCAGCCAGCAGAAGTTCAGACTGACTCCCTTCACCTCTTCCCTCCCACTGATCCAGAGAGGCTACGCAGGTGACAGCATCCCAGCTCTGGGAAGCATGAGGTGACAATCAGGCAGAAGCAAGGTCATGGACACACAGGGCATTACAGAAATGTAAGACTCTTGTAAATGCCATGATACAACCAGCACCTAGGTGTTTTTCTTTTTTCAAATTTGGTTTGATGAGGTATTATTTTACCGTTTCTGCATGCATGCTAAAAATAACCATTCCTGCTTCTGATTTAACACAGTTAAATAAACTGCATTGATATGAATTATGCATTATTTAAATGAAGAACTTCCATATTACTGGTCTGGACCCTGCCCTTGCACAGTCAGCATTTTTTTTTTCTGATGCACAGTGGTGCTTTCTCACAATGCCACTTAAAGATCAGACAGCACATTGTATGAAATTTCTCACGCTATATAAACTCAGATTATGAAACCATCCTTCACTGAGATATTTTAACGGTGTTCTGTGATGCTCCTAACCATATTTATTTGTAGATCTGACATAATTTAAAATTTGTAACTCATTTCATTCTTAACCCCACAGCTGCCTGGAAGCTAACCAGGCAAACTTGACATGAACTCTGCATACCTAGGGCCAAAGACTTTTCTTGATGTATTTTTTGTAATCTAAGAAAAATAATTTTGTAACAACACTTTTAAGAAAATAAAAAAGCCTGTTACAACTTTCTTGCAGGAACAGAGAGGGTAAATAGAAAACAGACTAACCTGCATACACGAGCATGGTGATGAGAAGCGCAATCAAATGGACTTTGTATTTGGGATTAACACTTTCCACTCGCAGGATGGTCAGCTGGAAAACGACAGAAAAGAGCAGTTCTATGCAGAACGCCTGCGTCTCTGTAGTCTGCATGGGGTTGCTGCAGCCCTGTGAGAGTGCCTCAAAATGTGGCTCTGCCATCCCCAGGCTCCAGATAAAGTTCATAAACACTCTGGCAAGCACTGCAGCCACGAACTGAGCGGCAATCTTGAGTCCACCCATCTTGACCGATGTCCCACCGCCCCACATCGGCTGCAAGGTACCGCAGGGATTGCATGTGCTGCCGGTCAGAGTCAGGCCGTGCAGGACGGTGAAGCCGTAGGTGAAAGTGAGGGCGGCATGCGGCTTCGGCTCCACATTGCCGAGCAGGCAGAGTTCGTTAGTGCAGGCGCACACCTGGAAGGTGCTAAACATCTCCAAAAGGAAAGTGCAGAGGCGCGGGTGGGCGCGCAGCCGGCGGCGGGTTAGCCTCCTGCACAGCCCCACCGTTACCGTGATGCCGGCCATCAGCAGCAGCGAGGTCCCGGCCCCACCGGCGGCCATGGCGGGAGTTTCAGAGGCCGAAGGACTTGGAGGAGGAGTTCACCCCGGTCCAGCCCCAACACCTACGGGGAAAAAGAAAGCGGGAGAGGGAGGGAAAACGACCACTCCTTCCCATCGAGGTAGGAGCCAGCTTCTGTGGGCACCTGCTCGCAGGCGGAGAGCTCGGACGCTCCCTCCGCCTCTCGGGGAGCAAAGGGCAGGAGAGCCCGGCCTGGCCGGGCTGAGGGCGGGGATCCCTCTCCCCTCCTGCCCCGCCGGGGAAGGGGTGAGGAGAGGGACGGCCTCCCCCTGCGGTGGAAAAGAGGCAGGGGGCGGGGAGAGGGGGGGAAGGGGGCTCTGCTTTCCCTCAGCCCCGCCGCGGCGGGCCGGACGCGCCTCCCGTCTCCCCTCAGCCTGAGAGAAGAGGGGAGAGCTCCCCGCTCCCGCCCACAGGGGTCAGCAGGCGAGCGGGATCCCCGGCCGGTCCGGCCGGTGGCGAGGCCCCTCTGCGGGCAGCCGAAGGCAGTGACAGGCAGAGCCCCGTCCCCGCGGCGGGCTGGGGCGGGGCGGGGCGGCGCTGCTCCCCCCCCCTCCCCCGCCGGGCGCTGGGCGGCCGCCGGCAGCGCGCGGGAGGCTGCGGGACCGCGCATGCGCGCCCGGCTCCCCGGCGGGAGGCGGGAACGGGGGGGGCGCGAGGCGCTGCGGCCCTCGGCGCTGAGGTGAGGGGAGGCGAGGCGAGGCGAGGCGAGGCGGGCTGGGGCAAACCCGGGCGGTGCTGGCGGCTGCCGCTGCCTCAGCCTGGCCGGAGGCTTGTGGAGCCGTTTCCCTTGTTCTTGGGAACCCCGTTTGCGCAAGGTGTGGGTTAATTCAGTCTCATGCTCCCACTCAGTCGCTGAGGGAAAGGCGTTTGACGGAGTGCCAGGAGTGGGCAGGTGGTGATTCTTGGGCTTCTCTAGCGTAAGGAATGCTAAAAATAGGTGTTAGCGTCATGCTGCTGAAGGTGGTAACATTGGCTTTCATAGCAGGCCACAAATGGCCTTGGGATGGTCCTAAAAAATAGGCATGGCCTCCTTTAGGATAGGTTTTTGCACCTAGTAGCTAAGAAGGGTGAGCCCTGCATGAGGTAATCACTGTAAATGTTTCCTGTCCTAGTAGGTGGGGGCTGAGCTTTTCTCCAGTGTCTACCTGCAGTGCTATTTTGCAATTTTGTGTTCGGAACAGATTGCACCTCTTGCCACGAGTGTTTTCCTTGTGGGGAGAGACAAATAAAATGCATGGACTCTTGAGCACACAAATGATTGTGTATGCATCCTTTGAGGTAACGCCTTAGTTTTCACCCTGTGGAAAGAATAAATGCGTTTTGTGGTGCTTTTTCCTGCATTTCGTCCTCTCCTTCGCTGACTGGTGCTGCATTTTTTAGGAGTGCCAAAATCCTGGTTTTATGAACTGTAAAACTGAAGCGCTGCTGGCAGCAGTTACCACTGTGCTGCAGTTAAATGCACCTGCAAGAAGGGACAAATGCGGAGGGTTTCTAGGATCCAGTATTTTTGCCACAAGGTGGCATCAAAGATGAAGCTTCATCAAACCTCGCAGGAATGACTTTTGCCTGATCAAGGACTGTACAGTGCATTTCTTGCAAGGAGGCAATACATATATTGCTTCCAAGCAACAAAAGCAAACCCTTACTTTTAGTTGAAGGTCAGCCTACCATAAAAATCAAACGTAGAGAACACAGAATCATTTCTCTAGGATGGAGCAATGCGACAAGCTCTTCTTCATACCAGATGTCTCAATGGTCCTGTTTTTCTGGAAAGGAGGAAGTTTGGGGTTAGGAGTATTTGGAAGGCTCAGCTTCCAAGAGGATAATAGGGATATTTTTAACAGGAGGGGAAAGAAACCCAGCAGTTGAACAGCAATAATGTAAAGAGAAGAAAGGAGAAAATGGCAAAGCAGTTAATATTTGGATTTTATTGTTTGTGCAAGATCAGATATCGAGAAATGCAAGTGAAGAGAGGCAGGAGACATGAGTCCCGAAGCACCTTCGTGAAAACCCTGAACTGAAGCAATTCTTTTCTCAGCAATGATGTTCTGTAACTGTAATATGGAAGAAAAAAACCAGTTATATCCTTTGCATATTTAAGATTTTGGATGAAATTAAGGAATGTTCTGTTAGAAGTAAAGATCAAAATCAGAAAGCTGGCTTTTAATGCATGTCTATACAGGCTCCTCTTGGTTGTTTTTTTTTCCCCTCTGACCACAGCTTTCCGCACTCTGTTTTGAATTCACTGGTGACAATGTACACAATTATGGATGTGGTCAGCACTCACTTGGAGAAATTATCTTCCATGTTTCTTTCTTACAAGTGGTATTGTAGTTAGTTTTTGTTATACTTGTGTTAAAGTGATATCTGGAGACTGGAGCCTGTTGGTCCAGGAGCTCTCTGGCACATACTGAAAGTGGATGTCAGTTCTGAAGAGCTTATTTTACAGAGATAGAAAGCAGAAAATTCCTGATGAGACTTTTATGTTTTATTTGGGAATAATCTGGGAATTTAGTATTGTGTTACTTCCTTCACTTACACAGCTATGCGTGTTGTTCCTATTCTTGCAGGTTGCCAGAGAACATAAAAATTATTGCCAGTCTGTTTCTGAGCCTCAGGCAGTTACTTGTGCTTACGATCAGTCATGAATGTGTCATTTCAAAGCAGACTAATAAGGTGAATGTGTCAATTAACACCATGGTCTCAAGGCTGATTACTGAAGTGTAGTCTAGAATTGATTGCATTTCTTTTTGTTTGAAGTATAGTTGGTGCCAATGACATGAATAAGGGGTCAAACAAGCCATAATGTGTACAACCAGCTCCAAGTATTTTTACTTTCCATACAGCTGTTTTTTTGACCACCAGAGGGTAGCGTCATTCCAGACAATGGCTTTTGGTGTGCTCCTACAGCAGCTTTATTTTGTGTTTTGCCACGGATAGGTGAGAATACAGATCTTTCACATACCAGTGCAAGCGTTTAATTTTGTAATTTCTAAAAACGAATGTTCAAACCTGGAATGTCTTTCAAAATTAATTTTACAACATATAGCTTTTTGAAACTGAATAAGTTGGGTGCATCAGTTTCTTCTTCCTTGTGACATTGCTGGCTCTGTGTCTCATTCCAGCTTGTCCTGGTGTCTGTTCTGTCTTCTTCATGTGCCAGATTCTCTCATGCTCCTGCTTGCTCTGTACCAGGGGATCTGTAGTTCCCCTTTTCTCTGATACTCCCCACTTCATTTTTGCCTTGTTTCAGAGTTCCTCCGCATACTTTTCTCCCGTTTTCCCTTCCATGCATATTAGTGCTTGCATTTTCTTTCCTATTTGTGTGTATTCCTACTTCCCTTCTGTGCCCAAGCCCTCATATTTCTTGCCTTTTCCACAGCAGTTATGCAGTTAATGGTTCTTAGCTCTCTGTATGGTTTCAGCGTCCTTCCTTCCTAAAATTCCCTGGTTTACTTCCTTTTCCTATGGGAGGCTGAGTCATTTGAAGGGTATCAATGTGCCAAGAAATCTTGGATGGGTTTTGCAAGGGTGAAATTGGGCATTATCATGCTGGAAGATGCTGGCAAACACTTCCAACCACTTTAATGTTAATGAACAATTGCAGAGGAACTGAGTCTGTAGTTCAGCTAATGTATCAGAGAATTCATGTGCCTCTTTTTTCTCTGTTGTGGTTTAGTTGGTTTTCTCCCAAATCAGTAGCTTTCCACTGACATTTAAAACTTCACTGGAAATCAATTAGATACAGAAACTAAAAGTAGTCATAGTGCCTCTAAAGAGGAAAAAACTTGTTGAGCGCAGGCCCTGGCAAGCTCAAGCACAGCTTTTCTTAGCAAGTGGCTGTGGAGGTTTAGGACGTTACCCCTTTCCGGCTGCTTGTCACAGCAGCTGAAGAATGGTGCCAGACTTTGCACCAGAAGGCACTTGGGAGCTCCGCTGTACCTATACTGCTATGTAGGCAGTAATCCTGGCACACGGGCATAGGAAAGAGCCAGGGATTATGACATTAGGGGAATTGCTCAGTACATGAGTAGGAACTTTTAGACAGTATATGCAAGAGTGCGTGATATTAGGGCAAGAGATGCCCCTTCGTCTGTGGGCTATTGCTGTAAGGACCTGGCGAGGGTAGTAGCACAGATCAAAGTGCAAAAAAGGTACAGGCTCTTTAAAGCTCTGCTGATATCAGCAAATTAAACCACATCAGGGATGTTCCTGAGCACTGCAGCTCCGTTGTTTCTACTGATTCTTATTAATCCATCCATGGTTTTAGCCTGGGCCAATGAGCAGTTTCCCCAAATACTGCAGGACACGGTTTAGGAGATACATCCTTCTATACCCAATAGGTGGATTGGTGCTTTCATTGACTTTTTGAGGCTTTGATAGAATGGATGTTGGATGTCCTGTGCCAGTTGGCCTCCGGGGCAGAGTCTGCTCCCAGACTTGTTTAATTTACTAATGTGGTTGTAATCCCAGTGACTAGACCCAGCCACTGGCCCGAAAATTTGGATTTGCAAACCCTGTTGGGTTTAGGCAGCAGCAACTGAAGGGGGGTTACCCCCATCTGTTCCCCCACTCTGCTACCAAAGGTTACTGCCTTATACAGAAGGACCAGAAGGTTTATTTGATCTTCAGTCATGACTGGCCACCTGGCACAGTAAATAAGTTATACCGCTGATTCTTATTTTCTGATCATGTTGTTAGCTTTGATGGGAAACACTTTTTTCCTAAAAATCTAACAAGCAATGTTATTTTATGAGGTGAGTCATGGAGAAAGGAAGTCTCTAAACCACCTGATGGTCATAATCTCTGACACAACAAGATATACACAAATTATTATAAATAAAATCACTATTCTATAATAATAGACACAGCTTTCAGTGTTACACAAAACCAGATATTTTGCTGTAGAAACCTACTTGTTACTACTGCAGTAGGGTATGTAGACTTAGAGAAAAATTTTAATAGATCTGGAGCAAAAATAGATTAAATAAATGATCATTTGAAGACAGGTCCTGTTGGCAAAAGACCCTTGCATTAACTGATGCTTGATTTTTTCTTATGAGTGCTATATTATTTCTCATTTCCCCCTGAGACCAAGATCCTGAATTCAAGTGATTCTGTCTGTCAGTTTTAAAACCAGAAGGATCTAACTTTCCTGGTTTTGAAGACAAACTTGTAGGCATAATCCAAAAGGCTATAAGCTAAAACAAACAATAAGCTAAAGACAGAGAAAAAGCTTCACATTTTTTAAAGGTTTTTGGGTTTTAAGCCCATTTCTGGTGTTTGGTGGTTTTTTTTTGTTCCCCTTTGGGTTATGAAATACAAGATCATGCTTAGCTTTGCCTTTCGTTAGCTGCCACAGCCCCATTTATGTTAGTAAAGTGACACTTGCTAACAAAAATTGCACAGTGTGCAGCCCTTCATCTTTTGTTCACATTGTGTTACTTTCCATCTGTTTGAAGCTTGTTCCAGAATTAAACTGCTTGCCTTAAAATATGGTCCTATATTGAACAGGGAGTGAATGTGAAGTGAATATTTGAATATTAAGTGAATGTTTATTGTCTCAATATATCTGTTGCACCCAACTTCCAAAATATTTTTCCAAATTCCAGGTCTGCAAAAATGAGCCAGGCCTTTAGGGTAGTATGTCTCCTCACTGGTGACACACCTCCTAAAGCAGTATGCCTGTCCTAACTCATCATCTCCTGCGATCACTACTTTGCACCTTGCTATATATGCATTTAAAGGTAGGTAGCGTGCCTACTCACACAGCCTCAAAAGTCTAATTATAGTGGTATTTCTTCAGGTATTACAGTACTCTGCATATCCCCTTTTCTATTTCCTCTGAAGTAGCTTGCTACTCCTGCAAGGGTGCCATCAGTTTGAAATAATATTTTAATATTAAAAGATAAGTTATACCTGTTAGAAATGTAAAGATGTCCTGAAGGAGATAAGTGCACAATTATTTTAGTTGCTTATAAACACCTTAATTATGTAAGGTAACTTACAACCATATTTCTAAGAATTGTACATGCTGAAAAATCAGAAGGCCCCGAGGTGAAGTGACTAGTTTTTGAGTGTATTTACAACTGTCTCAGAAACAACAAACTGAATTCCCTGCTTCTGTTTATTATGCATAGTGCCATATATCAACAAAAATTATTATTGCTCTCTTATCTTTTTACCTGTGGGTGTTTCTGAGAAAAATAATTGCATAAGAGCAAAGCCCAATATTCAGTGGAACTTGTATAAGAGAGACATTACTGAATTCCAGTTGCTGTTGCTGGTAATTAGCTTTCTCTGACTCTATAAAGTGCTACAGAAGAAAACCAACAAATAAATTGCCACTGTGATTTAGAGTGGCTCAAATTAGTGTTTTTGTACAAATCTGGTTTTAAGGCTAGAAAGAAGGTTAAGAGGGACTGTATTGTCTCATGTAGCGCTAAAATATATTTAAATATGTATTTGTGTTTTGCTGGGCTGAGTTGGAGATTTGGAGTCTAGCAGTCTGTCAGCATGCTGTCTGACTTTTAGCAAAACAAAGTCTGAAAACTTTTCAACCTGGTTCATGCTCATTTTTGACTTTGTTCTTCATGGATCTGGGTTGTGAGTAGCAGTACTATGTGAGCAGGAGGGCTGCTAGCAGTGTTTCCTTTTGCACTTGCTACCAAAGCAGTATTTTGGCCCAGGAAAAACAGTTCTTGAATTCAAGTTTAATTGTAGGTAAACTGCATATTTGGGTATAAATTATCTCACTAATGTCACTGCCAAGTGCCCTTCTGAACCTGCTATCAGACATCACATTCTCTTGACAAGTATGAAAGCATTTATCAAAAAATGTACGTTAGCAAGTGTGCCAAAAACTTCTTTGTGGGAAAGAAGTGGGTTCTTTTGTTCTCCCTCTCTCATTTGTTAGTGATAATGACTCATGTGTTGCTTATAGCCTCAAAAATACAATAGCAGTAGTTCAGAAAACAAATGGGAGCTCTGCTTCTCTTTATGAACAGGTGATGAAAGATTTTAAGGGAAGAAAGGAGGCAGCCCGTCTTAGAAAGGTTTGAATTGGACAGTTGCAGCAGCAAGCTTGACCAAAGGTGAGTGAAAAAACAGATAGAAAGTGAACAATCAGAACTTTTAGTTGGCTCTGATAATGTCTGCTTCTGGTGCCAAAGGCACATGACTGTGGAAAAGGCACATGACTGTGGAAAAGGAACAAGACTGTGGAAAAGGAATGTGACTGATTTATGCCTGGTTTTATATTTACATGTTTACTTTGAGCTGTATCAGGCCTGTGTCATTTTTGTTTCTTTCTGAGAGAACATTTTGTAAGCTCGTCCTTGCTGGAGTCCCTGTTGATAAGGTGCATTTGTTCATTGTCTGCTTCTGACGCCAGAAGCTGAAGCAAAGGAAAACTTCAGCATTAGACAGGAAGATCAATTTGAGTGAGTGGCTCCCTGTGGCAGAAGTTTATGTTAGGGAAGTTGTTGCTTCTAGCGCTAGGAGACATCTCATGCCTGTTTATCATTGTATTCACATAATTGCTTTGAAAGTTTAATAAGATTAAAGCTTTAATAACATGACTGTGTTTCTTTCATTTCACTCAAGCAGATAAAGTGCGTTTTCTATGGGGGGTTACCAAATCTTTTGGGGTTTTATATTTTATATTTTAATATATAAATTTTTTTTCAGTGTAAGAAGAGGTGTTGAGTGGACTACTTCTATACAGTAGTCATAATTCAATTGTGAGAGATGAGGTAATGTGGTAGCAAAGCATGCATGTTAGTCAAGAGAGGTGCAGTCTAATCTTTTTGCATAATTATCTGTGGTGTTTTGATTTGATTCCTGCTCTGTTTGTCTGCATCCTTCTACTTGTCAATTTACAATGTAAACACTTGAGTGTATGGATCATCACTGCAGTGTGGCATGCAGTCAGATCTCAGATGGGATCTCTAGCCCTAATGTAATACAAAGAACTAGTAATAACAATGATCTTGGAATATTACCTGAACATTAAAAGCACATTGCACAGCAGTTACAAGATGCAGTAAAAACATTACTCATTTTACTGGGTAGTAAATCAACAGATAGTTAAATGCCTTGCCTGAGATGACAGGAAGGCTGTGGATTATGTGGAGCAGCATCTAGGCTTTTTGACCCGGAGTTTGTACCATGATCACAAGATCAAAGTATGGACGAACACCCCCCCACCCCAAGACACTCCTTCCAGACACTTCAAGTTATTGGTAAACCTGAGAACGGTGATATCAGAAAGCACAGCACAAGTCATGTATGGCGAGCATGCAGTCTGCACTCAGGTGACTGGCTATGATTTTGTTAATTGTACCTTAGCTGCTCCTTGGGTATTCTTGGCCTAAAAAGTGAGTGATGGCATTGCTATTTGCTGTGGATGCGCTGGGCCCAAGCTGAATCATCTGGAGCTTTGAAAGTTTTTGTGAGGTTGAGGTGAGGGCACTGAGTATCAAGAAATTTTCTTTCCTCAGTAGTATGTTAGGCATCATCCTTCAAGACAGTAACAGGAAACTTGAAGGGGAACATTGAGACACCAGATCTTTGAAACAACTTCTTTGTCAAGCCTGCCACTTCTCAATTATTCTGTTTCTACCTTTGTATGAGTTGTAGCCTGTTGAGAGGTGCCATGTAAAAGTCTCTGAAGCCTGAACTTCCATGTCACCTTTAAACAAAATTGGTCTGGGGTCAGATTCAGCCAGCACCTAACTACAGACAATTGCTAATTTTCTGTAATGCCACTAGTTTCCCAGAATTGAAGCTTTTGTTATAAACACCCATTTTCTCCCACCTTCTCCAATTTCTAGCCCTCAGGATTTCGGAGAAAAATTCAGTATGTGGCTGAAATGAGTTTTCAGAAACCTTGGGGAAAATAGTTCTGAGAAACACGAACAGATGCCTTTCTTCTCAGTGGGTAACATTTCTGAACCTAACAAATGAGACCAGTTCATTTTAGCTAGAATATCATTGAGGAATTGGCCTAAAGTGCCATCACAATTTCCCAGGCTGCCTAGTGGCCAAGTAACTGAACAATGACAGTTTTAAAGTTGATAGAAAATCTTTGATGTAAAAAGCAACAGCAGCAATAACAACTATGCTGCTTAGATAAACACGTTTTTTATTAGATCTATGTGGTTATAAGCTTGTCAAGGGTTTATAGCAAAGCCAGAGAGCAGTAATACAATACAAACAAAACATGTGAAAACAATAAATGAACAATATTTTCAGTGCTAATTTTCAGGCAAGACAGAATCTGCTCATTAAATTTACTGATGACATAAAATTGGAAAACGATGTCAAAACAAAGAACTGGAACATCATATAGGAAGCACTGCATAAGCTTGAGGATTGGAGTAATAGAAATCAGGTGACGTTTGATAGTGCAAGCCACAAAGTCATGTACTGGCGACTAAGGCAAAAAATGTTGATAGGAAAGAGGAGCTTTGCAGAAAGAGTACACAGTGAAACATCTG
This sequence comes from Falco naumanni, assembly GCF_017639655.2. Classification (NCBI taxonomy): domain Eukaryota; kingdom Metazoa; phylum Chordata; class Aves; order Falconiformes; family Falconidae; genus Falco; species Falco naumanni. Next base: position 5,295,726 of record NC_054055.1, on the reverse strand, counting down.
AATGCAGCTACAGGACCGGTAGTAAGATGTGTCCAGATGAAGGTATATGAAAGCTTAAAATGTCTCTGGTTGCTGTTTCAAGATGCGTGGAGCAAGCCAATGCTCCGCAGAGAGATGACCGGTTTATTGTAAAAGACAATGTTGACACAAGAACAAACGGAAAGACGTAAGCGTAACATGCAAAGTAGAAGATTTCTAAGCAAAAAACTAACCACACATTTTAAGCTTTGATTCCCATGCTTCTAGTAGCAGAGAACACAAATTTATGAGTCAAAGCTTTGTTTCCAATCATGTTATCAGTTATGTTCCTACAATCACAGCTAAAAAATGTGCACGCTCATTTACTGTCAGTAGTATTTTTCCCTGCTAAAATGTAACAACCTCCAAGAAACCTGGGAAGCAGCCTTAAAGAAAAGCCAAAGTTACCAATTGTATCTGAGTTCACTAGGCTGTGCCAGAGCAAAACTGACCCTGCATAATTTGTCTAAACAATAAATATAAACAGGAAGAGTGGATTTGAATGAAGCTGAGGATCACAAGATCTCAGAAATGCCATGACTCCTAGTCTGCTCTTGGCAGAATCTTCAACCCAACCCCTGAAAAGTAAAATCAGACCCAGCCAGGATATGAGAAAACTGACTTGCACGTTAGATCAGAATTGAAACTGAGGGTCAGCAAAGGGAGAGAGATGTACATCTTCATTCATATGTAAACATACCTTAGAAAGACAGAGCCTGTGCTTTTTTTGATGAGCTAGGGCTTATAAGAAATCATGGTTATGTAGGATTCTGCATCAGTGTTTGCAGAAGTGCTCACTCCCGACCAAGTCCACAGTCTCAAACTGGTAAACCACCAATAACAAGGATAATAAATGCTTAAGATTCCAAGACACAGACTTAAAATGAACCAAAGGACTAGACTTGGTAATACTACACGGAAAATGAATCCTGCTGCTTCTGGTGAAGAGAGAGAGTGGAGAAAAAAATTAAAATAAGGTAACCTTTTGTACGCTAAAGGATGCAATGCATTCAAAACATATTTAAAACATATTCAAAACATAATAATTAGCAGCATGGATCCCCTTGGGTGAGGTATTCAGCAAGCGCATGTGAAAACCTAATTCCCTTGCTTAGTGTTTACGATCTGCAATGAATCTAATGAACTGATGTCAAGAGTCAGTACACTGTAACTTCACAGATTTCTTCAGAAATGTGACTAATGACTTACCAGGGTAATCACAGCTCATCTGAAGACCATGAAAAAGCATAATTAGTAATAAAAATAATTATTTTCCTGTAACCAGTTGTAATGGGGTCTTGGTTTGAGGCTACCTATTTAGTTTTAACTAACATTTTTCAGCCCAGGGTCTGTCTTGGGCTGACTCATCCCAACTTCCCCCTGAAAATTCAGCCAGAGCTGTTCAGTCATTTCCCAGTATGAAAAGAGACTAGGTTGTTTTTCATTTTAAAAACATTTTAGAAGCTCAAACGCCTTTGTCTTTTCTCAGTTTGGCAAGAGGGTGGACTATGTGTCAGGACTGTGCCTCTTGTGCCTGTGAAAATTGACCTAAATTTGGCCAAGTCAGAAACCTTTGAAAACGAATCTCACTTCTCATGTTCCAGGGAGATGTGCTGAACTTCAACAGTAAAATAAAACAGTGGGTGGGAGAATGACAGAGACTGGATGAGAAGATGGTGGGAGAGAGGGGACATGAACAGGAAACTAGGACTGGCCTTATGGAGGTGTTGGATTGGCTGTGGGGGAGTAGAGACAGATTTACCTAAACAGTCTGGTGTGTGGGGGGACAAATATATTGGACAAACGAAACAGAACTGACAGGATGTATGGGAAGTGACAAACTGAGACTGAGCAAGAGCTGTTCCCTAGAGGACTGGAGAGATTACTGCTCCCCCTTCTAGGGTATTGCAAAAATAAGAAAGAAATGCTGAGGTTCTATTATGATGAAAATCATAGAAAACTATAGAATAAACTAACAATTTCTGTCTCCAGTTCTGGTCAGCTCACAGTGAATCGGAACATGCCTGAAATAACAAGGAAAAAAGGAATTGAGCTGCTGTTGCTTTACAAGGTGGATTACTGCCACATCCCTGAGATATTTAAGTTATAGTTTTGCACGTTCTTTGTGGTAAGATCTGTATTTCAAAAGGAGATTCAGTTTACTTAAAACTCAGGCTACCTAAATTTGGTTCATAAAGACAAATGACACCAATCTCCCCTTGAGTGAGTGTTGTTCTTTTTGTGAACCAAATGAGGAAGCAGGCATCTGTGGAAACCCAGCACCAACTCAGATAATTAAAATCCTTTGTAAGGTGTGTATATGCAAAGGGCATTAATTAAGGTGGTGCAGCTGATGTTCGCTCTGGCATTTCTCAGCCTTCAAATGCTTAGATTTGCAAATTTCATTAGTGTTCTTTTAGCATCCTTTTTGTGTCTTTAATTAATGTTGTGTATGGTTTGTATAGAGGTAAAGCCTGGAAGATCTAGGCAAGTATTCTAAGGCTTTGCAGTCACAAGACCAAATAGCTGTCAGAAGTCCAGATTTTTCAGTTACTACTGACTTGGACTACATTTGAAAAAACCTGAGATGGATGAAATTTGTTTTGGGAACACAACTAGTGGTATGTAGTCCCTGACTTGCCTATTTAGACTGTGCTTTTCAGAATGGGAGACATCTTATCTTTGTACAATTTCTACTATCCTTTGTTATGACCTTAGGATTCTAAATTATGTGGTGATAAAGATGATTAGTAATAGTTTGTAATATAAAACCTTTTAAAATCCTTTAGCCTCACTGGTGCATGTTTGAACTCCCCAGCTGGACGTTGCAGGCTGAGTACTGTTAACAGACAATAGGACTGTCATTTTGTTTCGTTGTAAATGCTTGTGGTTCTGAAGACATCCATTCTTCTTCCCACAGAGCTCAGAGTGATTTGGGCATGCAGTAGTGGCTGTGAAAATTTCTGGCTTCTATGCATTTCTTATAGTATTAGATAAGCTCCCTGGTTTTGTAGCACATGAAACAGCTAGAATTGTCTTCCCTGGAAGTGCTTGAGTTGACATCACTCATCTCTTCAGGCAGGCCGACAGTCAAGGACATTCTGGCTGTCTGGTTCTCCATCCTGCAGTCCCCTCTGACTGAGCTGGCAGAAGAGGGCTTTCTCAGGTCAGGAAGCTTGTCTGGGGAGCTCGCTCCCTGTGGATGCCAGCCGTTGTTCTGCTCCAGCTGCCTTTAGGTCTCCGGATGCAGCTCTTCGAAGTCAGTACATTTTTTGGCAGCTCTGTCTCTCCCTTCCTCTTTAAACTTGTTTGGTATGTTTAGTACAGGAAGGCTGTGTTGTCCACTTAAGTTTCTGCCGTATCCTAGAAGCCTGGCTAAAAGATTTCGTTAAAAGAAAGAAAACAGTGGGCTAATTTTTTCATGATCTGATTGCACAGAAGTCTGTAGAGTTACACCTGGAATGACTCTGGTCTAATTCATGCATGTGGTAAACCTGTGATTGACAGGAGAATTTGGCTGGGTTTGGAGGCATGTGGATGAACTGCAGGATCAAAACTTTCCATTCCAATTGAAATAACAAAGAGAAGTCATCTCACACGCTCAGGCAAACTTAGGTCTCATCAGCTGCCTTCTTTTGATCTGCAGTAAGTACCAGTGATCACACTTTAAATTATTACTTCATTATATAAGGGAGAAGTGCTAGTAAAGATATTCCTAATGATGTCCCCCCTCACCACGGAAGGTGACACCACAGTGGACAAAAATAGTGGGCCTCGCTCACAAAACTGTTCTTTTGCAATCAAAGTGTAAATAACACTTTGACATTGTGCCCTCACTGCTATGGAATGCTTTCTTTGGGACTGCCTTGCAAGCAAAAAGACAAATTACTTAAAGAAAATCCCAAATCTCTGGGGAGTAGAGGTCTTGAGTGTGCTAGTTTTCCCTTGACCATCCTGCAGAGCAACCAGCAAACTGCAGCTTAGCCAGTAAGCTTCTCAGACCCGCTAATCTGGCCTTGATGGAAGAAGAGGCTTTACCACAAATCTGGAGAATTTAGAGGCAAGTGGCAATCAGGCAAAAAGTAAAAGGAGTTAACCAAACCAGATAGTATCCAAAAAAGGGTATATGTTTGTTTTGTAAAATGATAGATTTTTGACAAGAAAAATGGGAACTTTTGGGACTTCGGTGAAGTAGTTGGTATGTTGCCACAAAGAAAACTAAGTAAAACAGATGAAAGTGAGAATTATGGCAAGAATGGTGATATAAACAGGTGAGTTCAAAGTTCTCTACTTATTTGGTTTTTTTCATGATTGTGTCCTGTGAATCCATTAAACTGGTTGTGCCACATTATCTGCATAAAACTAACAGGTCGCCAAGGAAGGACTCGTGGAAAATGTGCAGGTAAACAGCAAAAGGGTGAATCACATCCTGGGCTTGCCCAGCTCGGTTCAGGTTGACAACTGGAAGATGAAGTCACTGCATGTGTGTAGGTTGGGCACGTTTTTTTGAGGTCTATGTGATCTGGATATGCTAAATTGTCTATGATTGGATGAAGTGACTCAGTGCTTGACATGGTTTGCTGGTCAGTCCAGGGCAAGTGCAAATTCCACTCTCTATATTGTGCCTGTAACTCTACCAAAGGCCAATTTTCTATTAGTATAGGAAGTAGACTAAGACTTAATTGCAGAGTGGACCTAAAAGGGAAAGCTGTCTGTCAGTCTTGGTTTTATCTATTTGATTTTTCTACCAGGATCCAGATGTGCTTGAAAAAAATGCTCTGGGAAGGACGCAGAAAATCTGAGTTCCTTGTTTGGATTGTGTGGGCTCACTCTCAGCCTTTGGAATGGGTGAAGAATGGGACAGGTAGGCTGGGATAGGCAGAAGGGAAAGGGTCAGGCTGGAAAAAGAAGTAAGTTTTGGGAGCAGTCCAACACCGTTTGTCAGACAAAACAGTGGAGTCTTTCATTTGACAGTGACTGGCCAGACAGGAGACTTGTTCTGTAGTCGGAATCTGCTAGAAGCATTCCTCCCACCACATAAAGCAGTAATTTCAGCTACATTTCTGCTCACTCTGAACACCTGCGAGCAACCATGCTGTTAAATAAACAAAACCTGGAAGGCTAAAGGTGGGGGTAATACTTTGGAAATGGAGAACTTCCTATACAGTTTTGGAGGATTGAGATTGCTTGCTGAGCTAATTTCTTTTTAAGGAACTCCAGTTTATGCATTTACATTTATTTTCCCTTATGAAGCGGGCCTTATAACCTGCTGCAGTTTTTGTGATCTTCTTAGTCATCACATTATCTTACAAGGTTTCAGGAAGAAAACAAGGAAAAGATATAGCCACTGGCAATCTCTGACCTGAATTTGTTTAATAATAGCATCCTGTTTACCTCTTTTTCATGTTTCCCCACCAATATTCTGTTCTGCATTTACTTACTATGCATGAGGACTGTCTGCTGAAGGAAACTTAGCTCCTTTAGTATGAAGGAATCACATGCAGTTCCTACATAATCTAGCAAAAGCTGAAGCAGACTTAGGAGTGCTGTGTATATAGCACCATATACTCTGAAGGTGATTTTTTTTTTAGTAGCTCTAATTTATGTAGGTACCTATGGTGTAGAACAAAATAGAGATTAAAAAAAGAGGTGTTGTTCTTGGTAGCCTATTCCCTGTCATAACACGAGTACCATGAGGGATACTGAACAGAGGAAAATCAGGCCCACTTAGCTTACGAAGTTTTTTTCTTGGGTATATTTACAATGCCTGTTTGTTACAGAGATGAGTCATGTATTTACAACGTTGGTTGGTTTTCCTCCATTGCTACACAAGGATGCGCTGCTCCCACAAAACAACTCCTGCTCTCTTCAATACCAGTGGGCAGTTGGGAGTTGTGTGTGTCATGCTGGAGCTGTGGGTTCAGGTTTGGAAAACTATTATAGAATCATTTAGGCTGGAAATTATTACTTAGAATTAGTGTTATGGTGGCGCCTACAAGCTAAATTGTGGCCTTGCCATTGGGGGTGCTGATAAAAATATTGTATAGAAACCTTGGTCTGTATAATACATGTGGTCTAGGTATGATTTTCATGTATGTACATTCAACAGAATTTTAATGTCTGTGTGGCCTAGGCTGGCTGCATGTTTTGTCTGCTTAGTTTTTAAATCTGAAATGCATCAGCCAGGAATTGTAGCATCCCTTGTAACTGCAGCATGTACACAGGGTAAGAGCAGAAAGGTTGATGCCCATCTTTTTCTGTTCATAAGCAGAAACAAAAACAATGAAAAATGAAGATGATTAGTAAAATAACTATCATTTCCAGCATACCAACTGCTTCCTTGTGGTTGAGTGGTATGAAGGCATCATCCCTAGCCTAAATTTTATTATGGTGGGAAGGAAGCTGCAGTGTTACTCTTACAGATTTTGTTAAGTTCTTCCTGTCAAAAGACAGCATGGGAGAAAACATCACAGTGTTTGAGGGAGTTCTAGCCTGATGAATAGTAAGTGGTGATATCTGGCAGACCATCTTCCTCCATTGCTCCAGATACGCCATTATGTCCTGCCCAAGGGCATTCAGCAAAGGTGGAGATGCTGCAGCTCCTAGAGAGCAATTGCTTTGATCCACTTGAATGAGAAAATGCGAGTACAGCCCACAGAGATTCTCTTTCTGTGACTTATGTAATTTGTTTATTCCAGTGGTGTTCTCTGACAGGAATATCTAAAGATCAAAATATTAAATTCTCAGCATTGTCCTGTTGGAGTTTAGGTGTGTAGGTTTGCAAGCATGGTCCTTCAAAATCACCAAAGCGATTTCTTTCTGGCTGGCAAAATTTCTTGCACTCTTAATTTTGTTTCTGCGCATTGGGCTGGATGCTGTCTTGGCAAGCAGTTCAGCTCCTCTAAGGAGGGTTGCTCCTTAACCCTACCCAGGATCCTCAGGGTAGGCATTCCTTTGTCTGCATCCACTGAGGGTTGTGGTCTGGAAGCTGTGCTCCAAGCACACCTGCCTCAAGGGGCTAGTGCTGAACTGAACACACACCACAGCACACACACTCACATCAGGGAACAAGTAAATAACTGAGGATGCGGCAGCATTGTTGTTAAGTAGCCAAGAGAGCTTGGACCAAGGCTAGATCTCCTTTCCCCTGGGGTGTGCTCTAACCCTTAGGCTCCTTCTTTTTGGCCTCATAATTCCTAAATTGCTTGTTGCAGTGTGACAGAAATCCAGTAGAAGTTTGTGGTTTTTTGGTTTGGTTTTTTTTTTTTTTGTCCTTATTTCCTTGGGCACTTTCATGCTTATTCGCAATTCTGCTTTCATCTTAACTTTAGGCATTGATGGATACACTCTGGTGAGTATTACTGTGGCAGTTTAAGACATGGCTGCTTGTTCTGCCCCTCTGGTGTGTGCTATGGCTACACATCAGAGCTGTCAGAACGAACGTGTACTAAGGCTTCTACCTGATGACAAAGCCAAGCTAGTAGGTAGTTGATAACGATGCATCTGAGTTAAGACGCTGGATTTTGGAGAGAAGCAGGCAAAATGTAGGCACACATTTCCTTCCGCTGACTTTGCTAGAGGGATGGGAGCTCCAGCCTGAGGTGACAGCTAACAGCTGCAGAATGGAAACAACTTAAACTGATGCAGCTGTTGCTAAGTGACTGAGCCAAATTTAGCATTTTAATTTAGCAAATTTAACAAATTAATCCAGCATACAGGTGTTAATAAATTAATTTATTACCTTAACTATAAATATGTTCCTTTTTTCCTCTTTACATGTGAGACTGCCTGGCAATAATGGGAGAAAATTAATTTGAATCCCTAATATTGTCTGGTTTCACCATTCTTTCCTAGCTGACTCTGTGGTATGATTTCTATCTCGCCATCTGATTCCTTAATTGCAGTTCACAATGAAGAAAACCATATAATACTTGAATTGCAAGCTAGTGTCTGTTAGAAGTAAATGAAATAATTATTTGGAAAACCAATCAGGAAGTATTCACATCTTCCTTGGTGACATGCCTACTTTAGTTGTATAGCTTGCTTCCTTCTAGATTGCAAACATCAGCGTTAAGATTAGCCTAGCATTGTGAAAGCGCTTACTTGGCATTTCATCATCAGAGTGAGTACTGCTGGATTTTGTGATACTGCTTCTCTGCCAATGTCAAACGGATTTCGGCATAGCAACCCTCACATGCTCATGCTGAAACCTGGTCGGTCCTGAAACAGCATGTTAAAACAAGAGCTTACAGTTGGATGCACTTTGCTTTGGGGATCGGCTGAGAATTCAGAGACTGATACAGATACCTTGCAACTGGATACCCATGAGAATGAAAGAGCTGAACTCAAAGAGATTAAGCAGCTCTTTGTACATTCTCCCCTGTGAAGTGTAAAGAGCTGAAAGCTTCGTTGTTTTGTAACCACTTAAAAATTAAAGGGGAAAAACAATTACTTCAGCATGGTCATCTTGAATATGATTTTATTAAATGTGCTCTTCCCAGAAATCTAGCCATCCGGCAAAAAATAAGAAATCTTCCATACACAGATTTCACAACAGAGCTTTGCACATCATGGAACTTAAATGTTCCCAACCCCAGTTCCCCGTGAGCAAGTAGCTTTCCTACACTGTTTCAAACACAGTCCGCATAGATTACCTGTTGGCTCGCTTTCTGCACTGTTCTTTGACAATTATTTACCTTATGCCTCTAGGCCCTTTTTCTCTGTACAGCCATTTACCTCTTCCTGTCTGGGTGGGATAAAGGCCACCGTCAACAGAGAATAAGTTTCACTATGATGTTTTTCTGCAAGGCTGCTGTCTGCTAACACAAAGCCTTTGGACAGAGGCTGCTGATCTGATGCAAACGGCAAATATAAATGTTTCTTCCCTATCGTTCGCCTGCCTGCTGAAGATTATTTCTCTATATGACTGCACTGAATCAGGTCTGTTCCACAAGGTTTGCATTTGCTGCAATTGGAAGCATTCAGGGGCGGTTTAAAGGACTGATCTAGTCTAAGAACAGAATTGAGAGACAGGAACGTCTCTGAATTCAAGAAGCGTATTTGCAGTAGTTTTGCTGCATGGCCTGAGGTTACGGGTTGAGCTCTTACCTCATTTTCCCCATTTGCAATACTGCTCATAGGATGGTTTAGTAATTAATTTATGTTGATGAAGTTAATTATTTGGTAAGAATTGAATAATTTGGGAAGAATCTCTATGTATCCCAGAAAATGTGGCGAAAAGGAAAACAAAATACCCAGCCCTAAACCTGTAATTAACAAACCCAGACAAGATGGTAAGATTCAGGATAGAAACCTCATCAGAGATATTACTGCCAGTTACAGCCAGTGCAATTGACGTTCCTGTGATTCCAGGGGCAGCTTAACGGGAATGTAAAGTTAGAGGATGGCACGTTCCCAAAACCTCAGTTTTATCCTGGCAGTTTTGGAAGATCTATGTAGTATGCTAAGGCAGCTGGTGAAGGGCTCAGGAGGCTGCATGTTATTTTGCAGTTCCTGCAGGTATATATAAGGAAGCAATCGGAAAGGATTATGCAATAGAATTAATTTATTAAGATTTCCTGTGTCCTGCAGAACAATCCGTGACTCATCAGCGATTTGGACAGTACTGAGATGTACATCATATCAAAGGAATTCTGCAGGGCCAGCTCTCTTGGCAGGCTCGAAGTGATCTATATCTCCAGTGTAACTTTGGTTTTAGTGTGACCAACCAGTATAATTAAATTACCAGTGTCACTCTATTGGATTAACTATAAAAGCTGCTCTTTACCTGGCAAAATGGGTGCTCCATCTCTCCAGCTTTTTGATGAGGTAATAATTCGAATTACCTTGCTGTTTTCATGGCACTTTGTGTCCTCCAGGTCAGTACAGATTATGTTGTTGAAGACCTTTACTTTGCACTTTAATAGAAATTAACTGCTCTGATGTTTGAAGCTGCCATGAAATATCTCAAATTCAGTGTTGTTTTTCCAAAACATTTTAAGTCAAGTACTCTGTAATCTTTGTGTTATGATCCACTTAGTCCATCTTGGACACAATGCAAATATGTGGAAGTGAAGGATGGTGGTTGCGTATTTTCACGGTTTGCTTGTGAAGCATCTGAAACACCCAGAGACTCCATGTCTGTCAGTGCTCTGCAGTTTTGGATTGCTATTCATGTAACCCAGTGAGGCAGAAGAGCAGAGATAGGGGAAAGAACGGGGGAAGATTTCTCTCTGCAGTTCATTCTCCAGGGTTTTGTTGAGTCCAGTTTTAAACAGCTCAAGCTTCTGAAGTGATTCAAGCTATGACATTTTGGCAGGGTGTGAAACAAAATCTGGCAGAGGTGCTATTACTGAAGGGCTGTTTTTGTTCTCTCTGAAATGTGTGGCCAATCTCTCGCTGGCTTCAGTCAGGGCAGGATTGGGTCCTCAGAGTCGTTCAGTTTGAATAAGCTCAGCAAAACCAGCAAAATAATCTAATTTTCTTGTACAGTTATGCTGTTAACAGTCTCTTTTGGGCTTACCCTCCTCTGTTTACCATGTCCGCCAGTGCAGCCAGAACTTTGTGTAAAGAAATGAACTGCTTTTGTTAAGTTTTGAGTAATAAATAGCCCTGGATTACTAGTCCCTGTCTGGCATCTCATTCAGACAGTCTCTTGCATTACCTAGTTGTTGGGGTTTTTTAAACCCTTATACTGGAAGTGGATGTTCTCTAGAGGCATACTTAAAAAATCAATAAAGAGAGGAAAAGCTAATTGATTTTAAAATTATTTTTATTAGTATTTTCTTTATAAGATAGCCCATTAAACCTGGGCAGTCCCTAATGAAAGGTAAGTTTACTGCAGTCTGTTTTACCACACTGTCAGAGTTGTCTCCCTTGTTGCCTTGATGTTGTAGCTTTCTTTTTTATTTCTCCCCACTTATAGGTAAAAGGATATTGTAAAAAAATAACATAGTTCAGGATAATATGGATTAATTTCACTTTCAGAAGTGTTATTCTGGATTTCTTACTGGTTCAGCAGGAGTTGTTGAGCTCAAGTTGCATGTCAATCCATTTCTACTGTGTTCTTCCATATGCGCACAGACAAGGATTTATCTCATCATAGGTCTATACTAAAATAGACAGAATAAAATAAATAGAAAAGTGATTCTGAGTGTGTGTTATAAAACCATTCCAACTCTAAGCTGAATCCTGGAAGGGAAACCTGCCACAGAGTTATCTGTTGGAAGCATTGTGCTGGGCAGCGCATTTATATTTTGGGCAACATTGAGTTATTTTTTTCTGAATTCTTTGTATTGAGGGGAGAAAATTAGAGTCATGGTTCTGGAACAGTTCAGAGTACCTGTTCGTACCTGAGGCGAGGACGGTCACCCAAACAGTACTGAGGAGGCTGTGCCACACAACGGCACAGGCCAGGACCACTTGCTTGTACTGGCGGCTGGGCCAGAGCCAGCAACCATAGCTTGTTCCGTGATTGCTGCAGGGATTTTTCCAGTCTTGAGATATGCTCACATGTGCTTGAGATGTTGGCCTTTACCATGCTACTTTCCACACTGCCTGCACTGTCAGCAAGTTCCTTCATGCTCCAAAGGCCCAAGTGAATAGGCACTATTTACACCCCTCCCTTTCCCCCCCACCTCAGTGGTGCCCCTCTAGCTCTCCCTGCCTCATTCTTCATCTGCGGTGCTGCCGTAAAATACTGCCTGTATTTTACAAAGCAGAGTTGCTGTCATGATTTCCAGTCAAGATGGAATGCTGATCACTAAAGCAGCATCTAGACTGTCGGTGTATCCTTGCCTTAGGCTGGCTAGCGGGATCAGGAAGGGATGGGACTTTAGAAAATGAGGTGAAAGATTAAGTAAGACTGGGTGGATGGAGGGAAGGGGAAATGGGAGGAAGCAGGACTAGGTGTTTCAAGAAACAGCTGGGGGAAAATAGGGGTAGGGCTGGAGAGGGACTTTTTGACATGCAGGCAGAGCTGACGCAGGGAAGTATAGCAATGACTGTAGTTGGGAGACTGAAAAAGGAAATTCTGACTCTAGTTTCATGCCCACTTTTGGAGCACATCGCTACTGGTTTTAATATCTGAAAGCAGGCTTTACTGTTATGGCACTCATCTCCACAGAGTCTTGCACAATGCAGGGTTAAAATGCAAACGGTCAGATCCTGGTGTGAATTAGCATAGCTCCAGTGGCTGACCCAGTGTGTTTGCTGCTTATGGTATGGCATCTGAATATGCTCTTTAGCTAAGATTACCAGCAGCTAGTCACATTTTTCAAGAAACAAAACTCTTCAGATCATTGAGAAAACATGCAAAATCTAAGTTAAATCAGGATCCATGACAGCTCCACAGAAACTTAACAACACAGGGTAAAATTCCCTCCATCTTTTTAAGCCTGAATTAGCAGCATGCATCAAAACTGGGATATGTGTACTTAGATTCAGCTGTTAGCTAATGAATCAAAGACTGACCTCATTGTTAAGCCATTACCCATCTGTATTTTATGACTTCCAGAGATATACAAGGCTTCCAGGATGAAATAGTCACTTGTGGCTTCTCTAGTATTCACCCTGACTTGCTGACTGCTCACCAAAGCACTGAGCGCTCTTAGCTGTCTGCAGTTTCCTGGCTAAAGGAGATCTGGAATGTAAAAGTGTATTCATCACCAGAGGTTTTGCCAGATTCCAGGACTTCAATGAAGCAGTAAGAGACGATTTGAAATTGGAATGGCATGAAGATTCCTCCGGGTTTTCAATCAACTATAGGGTAACAACAAACAAGAAAGTAACCCTTAAGGAGAACCTAAATGATTTAGGATTTAAGCATCAAAAAGCCATACCAGGTTGTAATTACTGTCATGCCTGTACCAGACAGATTCCGAGTCTTTACTGTGAGCCTCTTGACACAGAAATGGAGGACCAAGTGGCAAGCAGCAACATGTCCAGTATGACACTCTAACCACTTATCTGGAATGAAATGACTAGGTATAGCCAAATACTGAGAAACGGTAGTGCATAAGCTGTATTTTCGACTTCAGTTGATAAAACTGCAGACAGTGCTAAGGTCAAACAAGTGTAATTCAGAGCCAACTTTGCTAAAATGGTGGCCCTGGTTCTTACCCTTGTGTATGAACTCATTCTAGGCAGCGAAATCTTAGCAAACCTTTCTCCAGGATGGTAGGAAATGCATGTCTATGTTAAATGTGCACCAGATGTAATGTGCTACTTGCATATGGATTGGAACTGATTCTAGCTTCCTTTGTGATGGGCATTACACACCATCTAACATCAGGATATGTAAGATAGGAACCAGGTGCTGCTGTACACCAGCCAGATGTTCTGGCCCTCTTGCTATTTTGTTACATTGCTTTCCTGGCACTAGAACACCCTAGAACTTACTGAGGAAATGAAAGATTGTTGGTGACGTGCTTTTATGTGTTTGTTTAGAGAAAACATTTACTCTTATGCATCACAGATTTGTGTCCAGAAACACATTCCCCACTGCTTTAGTTTGTTGTGTTACCTGGATGAGATAGAATGCAAAGGAGATAGTTCTGATTTGGAAGTGTTTTATGTACATTTTGCAGAGCGGTACAAGCTTATATGATATGTAGGGCAAGGATGAATCATCATCTTTGTCGCTTCACACCACGGTAACAAAATTATTTTGCTGGATTGACTTCTGATTTACTGGGTGAGAAACCTCCAGGCAGTAGTATGCTGACCCACCATCACCTTCAGTTTTGCTTGCCAGTGCTTGCTGTTTCTACATCTTTGCAGAGAGATCTTTGGCTGAGGATCTTTGTAATTGTGTATTGGGTGACTATAGGACTCCTTTTTTTCTTTTTGTCTTTTTCCAGTCCTTGCCTGACTCCTAAGACTTAGAGACTTGTAATTAGTTTTCCAGTCATTCATCAACTCTGGTTTCTTCCTTGAAGGCTGAGGCCAATTTGTCCCTAATTGCTCGAGCAGATTAAAGGAGTGGACGGATCATTGCAGGTGACTAAGCTGGTACGTCATAACAAGTTACTGTCCCTCAGCTGAGATTTAGCTTCTGTGATTTCACATGCTCTTGTGTTTCCCCTGCATTGTGTCAGCCAAGATATCTGGGGATTTGATTTGGCTGAAAAGCACCCAGGATATCTTAGGTGGACCAGTTCCTTGATCCCTTCCATTACATGGCTGCACAAATAGCTGTGCTGGCACAGCATGGGGAGTAGCTCAGGAGCAGAGAAGTGCAGCAGGGTAGGAACTATTGATACTGGTACTGCTGACAAAGAAGAAATCGTCAGGCTATGCCCTACGGCAGCTGGACTGCTCATTCTGCTGTACGTCTGAAGGGGAGGAAAATGCAGTTCTTACATGATTGCTGTAAAATCAACTGTTCAATGGAGTTGGTCTTTGAGGCTGGGACCTGGTGCCAGGCTTCTTCCCATAGAACACAGCAGACCCTTTTTAGGTGTAAGAAATCCCCTTTTCCCCCCATACTGGAAAGGGGGCATCTGATTTATTCTGTGTAAGAGGCAAGATGGATACTTTCCCTGACACACACCCCTCCCCCCTGAGCACTTTCTCTGGTCCGAGTGCCTAGAATGCAAATAAAATGATCTACTTTTCACTCATTCCTCTCTCAAGTATCAAATTCTGGTTTGCAGCGGTAGCTCTATATCCTGTTCTGATGTTGTTCATGGACATCCCAAATGCATCTTCCTCCTTTTGTTTGGGAACTCCCCCTGAAATATCCGGCAATAGTTTCAGACAAAAGAGTCTTGAAATTTGGATAAATTAAAAAAAACCTGTAAGTATCATAATCTCGGGACATCTCTTCAGGATATCTTTTTAGGATTCCGCATTACTGTGGAGGAGGATAATAACGAAATGTAAGAATGTTTTGGTGAGATCCCTTGGCAATGAATATACAAAGATTCAATTGAAACAATTTCTGAACTGAGTTAACCTGTGTGAAGGTAATCTTTTGTCAGCTTCAAGTGGCTTTAAAACCACCTATAATTAAAGTTCTGGTTATTTCATGCTGTTTGAGTACCTTTATAAAGATAGAAATACAGCTATAGCAGGGGCTGTTAGAGCAATACACTGGCTGTATGTGGACCAGGCCTTATGCAGCCATTCTCCAAGCAGCTGAATTATTGTATTTGTTAGAATATCTTGTCAGTTAAGGCATGTTTATGAGTATTTTGGACTGATCTCTTGCTTGGCTTCAAGATTTATTTTTTAAATAATCAGGGTGCACCCATGTTTCTGAAAAGGCTTTGTGATTTTGAGTGCGGTACGAAAGGAAGATACTCTTCAGGTCTCAGTTCAGGGCTGAAGGCTAACTGCTCAGTTTGAACTCCAGCTTTGATGGTGCCCTCTTTGCAGATATGGCCATCTGCAAAGATTTTTCTCCTCTGTTGTCATCCCCGCCGTCCCCCCAGGAATTGCATAAGCATGGCTCCCACGTAACTGCAGAATTCTTGATACAGGCTGATCATGGCCATCTTTGAAGTGAAGCAGCTGCTATACTGCCCTGTACTGAAATAAGCACCTTTATGTAGCAACCCGAGGACAGACTATGGACAGACCATGCTCTGCATGCGTTCATGCAGCCTGTCTGTGTGCGTGGTTTTGAATCCCATTTTAAATGTGTCCAACAGAGGGAAGTAAGCGTGCAAAAGAATTCTAAGTGTGCAACTCCACATCAGGTTGAGCTGATCAATCAGCTCTGCTGCAGTCCCGCTCTCCCTACCAGTCCCAGACTCACACTCTGACTTCCCCCATTTGTTTATTTTTGCCAGGTTAATTTTCTGCTGGTTTAGCTCCCGAACAAACTTATCATGGGAACTGATAAATGTTGGTAGGAGGGAGAAGGGAGAGACTGTGGCAGCGCTGTCGTAATCTGTCATATACGGGCATGTTGTCTTGCTTTAAGACGAACGTCTGGGATGACGACCTGGTGTCTCCCTTTTGTCTGCATCTACCTGCTTCACTTAACGTTTCACTTTTGTGCCTCCAGACAGCATGTTCCAAGAACCTCACCATGCCCACGCTCTCTTCTTGAGAGCGGCGCAGCTGTACATCTGTGCAATCAAATCCCTCTTCTCCTCCCTCAGCAGAGCATGAGCGCCGAGCCGAAAACTCCTGCTAACTAGGGTGAGAAGCTTCCAGCAAGCTTGGGGTCACAGGGCGAGCAAACCCCCGTACCCCTGCAATATAAGGTCGAGATGTCTTGGCTTGCGCAACCCCGCGGCAGGGCAGAGCGCGTCTGCTTCTTGCCTTTTTTGGGTCCGCACGCAGAGTGCATGGCAGAACGGGGCCGGCTCCGTAGCACGGCGTGAGACGAATCACGGCAATAAAAGTCATCTCAGCGCCGCACGCCGCGGGTGTCGTTGCCGGTGATCCGCTCTCCGCCTTGTAGCTGCCTCGATGGCGTGAGAACGGCTCCCAGGTCCCCGCCGCTAACCCCCAGCCCAGCCCGGGTGCCGGCAGCACGGCGAGGCTGGAGCGCAGCCCGCGGTCCCCCCGGGCAGCGCAGGGGCGCAGCGAGCGCCGGGGTCTCGACCTGCCACACCGGCAACCTCCCCCCCCCCCTCCCCCAAGTTTTCACCCTGGGCCACCTGGCTGCGCTGCCGCCCCCCCCGCCGCAGGAAGCGGGAAGCCCCGGGCCCGGCTGCCCACCGACGGTGAGGGGGCGGCGGGGCGGGCCCCCCGCAGCCAATGGCCGCGGCAAGGCGGGGAGGGCGCCGGGGGCGGGCCGGGCCGCCGGGAGGGGCGGGGGCGGGCGGGGAGAGCCGGGCAGCACCTTGCGGCGGGCGGAAGGTGAGTCCCGCTGGGCTGGGCTGGGGAGGGGGGTTCCTCACTTCTGCTGGACCCCCAAAGTTTGTAAAAGGGTTGAGTGGCGGGTTTATTCCAACGCATTCCACCTCCCGCCCCCCCCCCCCCTTTTTTTTTTTAATTATTTTCTTTTAGGAAGGGGGTACCGAGCCTGCCTCCCCCCTCCTGCCTCCCCGGCTCATTCATTTAACAAAGGGAGTTGCCTTCAGCCCCCGGGCTTTGCGAAGCCGGGGGCCGTTTGGGGCCGCATGCTCGGGGTGTTGGGGCAGAGGTTGGGGTGGGAGTAGGGGCTCAGCCCAGAGTTTCTGCTCAGCACCGCGGCCTGGCTTGGGCTTGGGGTGGGGGCCGTGTGCTTTGGGTAGACACAAAGCGCTGAGGAGCCGGACCCTTGCTGGGCGATAGGGTGATGCAGCCCCCGGCTTTGTGTGGCTGGTGCGCGGGGATGGAGAGGTGGGAGCGTGTCTTTTAATACCACACCCCCCCCCCCCCCCCCCGCCCGCCCGCCCGCCTGTGTGTGCCTATGAAACGGTGGCTTTTTGCTATTAAAGTACTCAAAAGCAAAGCTGAACTTAGGCTGGTGGGATAATTCAGATTGGAAGGGACCTCAGGAGGTCTCTAGTCGAGCCTTCTGCTCAAAGCAGGGGCTTCTCCCTGGGGAGGGGTGGCAGTGAAGGGACATCGTGAGCAGGGTGGCACCTCTGGGTGCTCCTGAATGCCCCTGGGAGCCCGAAGGAGAGGCAGCACCAGCAGGACGAGCCCTCAGGGGCTTTAGTGCTTCTCTCTTCCACTGTGCGTGGAAATGCCCCGATGCACAGCTCTCCCATGCCTGCAATCCCTGTTCTTGCTGCTTTTGTTATGCAGAGGGCTTAAAATTCATGATTATTGGGAATAGCCGGCTCCGTGTGTGTGTGTGTGTGTGTGTGTGTGTGTGTGTGTGTGTGTCATGGTGTATCTGCTCCTGCTGAGCACTACTTGATCCTTAGTCCAACATTCCCTCCAGGAGTTTTCTTTAGGAACAAGATTTATAAATAGATGTCAAAACCTGGCTCTTCGGTGGGGACCTGTTACCAGCTGTAAGGCATGTACTTTATGCAGTGATGAGGGATTATGTATCTAGCTGTGTGTGTAAGAACAACTGGAAGAGCTGTTCAGTTAGCCAAGCTTTTCAAAGTGAAAGCGGGTATTGTAGCTGGGTGAAATGGCCGTGTCGGGCACAGGCGGAAGAGTGTTTGTTCTCTTTGCTTGCAAATTACTCTTTGTACAGTGGCTCATGGATGCCTTTTGCTGAACTACCTCCCTCTTCTCCGAGCCTGGAGTTTCCTGGTGTTGCACACATTACCTGAGAAAGCAGGGAGCATCTTCCTGTCTGCTGCTCTGACATCTCTTGGTGTGGGTGTGTTAATCTTGCTTGCAACTTTTTAGGATAAGGCTGGAAAAACTCCTCCTTGTGGAACTGTGTGTGTGTGTGTGTCTGCTGGATGCTTAGAAATTGCTTTTCCCTGTGCGTTTTCCCGTGGATAAGCCAGAGAAGTGAAGCTCGTCTCTGCACAGAGAACAGAAGGTACAGTAGAAATTTATCTGCGTCTAAATACTGAATCTGTTTAACTATGGACTGCCCCTGTCTTGTGCCATGGGGGAGAATTTGTTCTTAGCTGTACTGTGTAACAAAGCCGGAGTTGAAGACGGGCGACTAATAAGCTGGGTTGGTATTTCGCCTTTCTGAGCCCTGTGGGGAGCAGCTTCTTTAAATGGGATAATGTAACTACCGTTCTTGGACTCGGAAATTAAAGCCAAAAATAAAATTTGAGAGGAAAATGCTCTTGGACCATGGCAGTGGGAATGCTTTGACTGATTTAGGGGAATATTATGTGCTCTGGATGTTGCTCAGAAAAAAAAGAGTAGGCAAATGTAAGGCTTTTGGTCCATGCTTTTCCATGCATCACAGGGATATTGGGAGAAACATGTGACAAGTCCAGCATAACTACCAGAAGTGAAAATATATTACTTATTTACTGTGTTTCTGTCTGCCTTGCTTGTGCTGGATTAAAAACTGATGCTAGCTCTTTTTGCCTGAGAGGCCAAAGAACTGTTTGATTACTGCTGCTTCTTGTGTATCCTTTTCCAGGTCTGTGCAGACCTTTTCTCAGCTTTGACTATAAGTGCATGAATTTCACCTAGTTTGCTAACTAGTGTTTTGTTTTTAAATATGAGTGAGCTGCAGTGTGGCTTCTTTCCTTCTTTCTCCCTTTTGTGCCCCTGTCTCACTTCCTTGATCTGGGAAGTTTTCTAATTTCAAAAGCTAGTTGCTACAGTCCAGTTCCCTTATATCCTTAAGAGAGTACAGAACCACCTAAAGCTCAAACAGACTTTTCCCAGTAGCAAAATACAGAAATGACCTGGAGCTCCACCCTCAAAGTGATCGGAGTTTACAGTTCATCCTGTCAACAGCAGATAACAGAAGCAAATTGACTTTGTAAAGGATCTGACCATCTTCCTGAGGAGGTATAAGAAACAGACTGAAACCAGGCAACTAAAAACTAAAGCCATGTTTGCTTAAAGCCTGGTCGATGTTAGCCGTTTTACAGGTAGAAGAATGTATCTTATTGGCTTTTTACCTCTATGGGAGGGCAAAAGAATATTGTGTGTCAGAACTGTGTTGTGTGAAAGAGCCTTTTTCTGCACCTCGCAGGGAGCTAAACTAATTTTCTTAGCCTGATGTCTTGGCCTGTTATGGGAATTGGGGAGAATGTAAGCGTGTTCTGCTTGATACTGAGGGCTTGTTCTTAAGGCGAAAATAACTTGTCTAGTGTGTCACTCTCTGTATGCGCTTGCACAGCTCTCACCTGGGAGGAACTGCTTTGCACCCCTGTTCCCAGAGATGGGAATGGCAGGGTCCGTTCCCTTTGGCGGCAGCAGGACTGGGACTGTCAGCAGATGCTCGCTTATGTGGCACGTAAGTCACTGCGATCAGTTCTTCACTCCTAAGCAGAAGGCATGTGATGCTTTTTAGGAATGAACAGCTTAAAAATGCCTGATGCTGCTTATGCTAACCAGGTCTTTACTTAAGCTTAAGTCCAAGCTTGAAATTCCTGAGCTTGGGTGCGGCTGTGCACTGCAGGTGTGGATGTGTTGGCTGTGGGGGGTACCGCTCAGCGCTGCCACTGGTGATGACTGCTCCTGGCTTTGTGCAGGACAGCAAGCTTCCTTTTGTCCTGTCCTTCCTCGAGCACATCCCCAGAGCCATAGATGGGAGTCTTTGGCTCTTCCCATGCTCTGTCTCCTTTTCAGCATGGGGCTGAACATGGAGTGCGTGTCACAGTTCTGGGGTCTTTCGTGGGATTCACTTGATCAAAACATGGATGCTCAGAGCTGAAAACACGGATGCTCAGAGCTGAACATGTTCCCCCCAGGCTCCCGATATGATCAGTAGAGAAGAAAAGATGCTTTTAGGATGTGGTACATATCATTCTCCAGTAGATGTTTTAAAATGGGTCACAGAGCTGCACTCTAAAAATGCTGATTGCTCTCTGTAGTCACCCTGGTCTCCTCTGTCTCCCTTGCTTTGTGTTGTACATGGCAGCAGGGAACTGAGAGGACTTACCCCTTACTCCTCTCACTGTGGGGATGCAGGCAGGCAGCACTGCTTACATATCCACTGGCAGAACCACTGTAGTAGCATAACTTTCACCAGTTCCCTTCATTTCATCACTTGTTTGTTGGGGTGGGAGAAGGGGAAACAAAAAAGCCATCTAATTAAGTGCATTTCCAGGGGAATTTGCAGAAAATTGGAGGTATTCAGTTCTGGTTTCTGTACTAATATACTTCTGGTGAATTGTCTAGAATAGCTGTTCAAACTGGCCATCCAAGGGTGTTCCGGTTTCTAGTCGTATAGTGATGATGGCCTTGCTCTATCTCTTGCGTCTAGTCTGAGATGCAGGTTAAACAATAACTTTCCTTCTATGGTTTCTTTCCTTCTTGAGGTCTATGCTCTTTGGACCTGCTATATAACTGGTTTATCTCACTCTTAAGCTGATAGAACGACTTCAAGGCAGTTATATTTCCTGCTTCCTGTCTAGAATCAGTGAAGTGGTGGCAAATCAGACATCTTTTTATCATCTTAGGTTTAAAAAAAGGAGGAGAAAAAGATGTTAATGGTATAGAAGAAAGGTCCTAATTTGGGAAAATTGGGCCAAATCAGAAGACTGCAGAAGTAGTAATCAAATGTGCTTTCTGAAAAGAAGTGATTGCTCCTACAGTAACCCTTTGGGATCCCAGTTATCATGCGAGAGGCAATGCATGTAATGTATTGTGACTGCCTTGAAGTACATGACATCTAGCTGCAAACATCTCCTTGGTCTAGGTGGGCTTCTAGCTGTGGGGACTACAAGAAAGTGGTAAGTACGTGCTGCGTGCAAGTGTGGCGTAAAGCCTTGTTTCATGCCTTTTTTCCCCCCCTCTTCTATTTCCATAAATTCACTCCATACCTGTAATCTAAATGGAAAATGGGGGAGGAAAATAATTACTATTTATATTGTGTGTGGTTTTGGGACGGGGGATGTTGTCCAAGTTTACCTTAAAGCTTTGACTACTGCTTTTACGAGCTTGATGCATGTAGTTACAGTGTGTCTGTCCATGGTTTACAGCTGATGGCATTTGATGACTTTACAGATGGCAGCAGAGAAAGGGAAAATCAAATACGAACAATTAGGGGACAGTTTAATAGACTGGCTTGCCAAGGTGCCACAGCACCACTTTGGGACTTTGAGTTACTGCTGCTAAGCATCTGTAAGGCTTTGAACTATCAATATTCTTAATGACTCTTAAGTGGCACACAAATATTTTAGATGATGCCTCTCTTACAAGACAAAGCCCATTTCTCAGGGCTTATGTTCTATTTATGAAATAGGAGTCAGAGTGAGAAATATTTTTATTTGAACTGGTGGCTTGCTTCATGTGTTTTTTCTCCTCATTTACATATAGAAAGCTTAGTGTAATGTGAAATACCTTATCACTGCACCCTACATATTCCCAAATGCATGTTCTCTGCTGATGTTAAAATATGAGTCGCTTGGCCACTTAACCCGAACTCTGCCGAAAGAGAAGTGATTCCTTTTGTCAAACTCGGATTTAATTTCCCCAGCTATCTGTAAGCGAGCATTATGCAGTTTCCCTGACAAGTTCAACTTAAAGGCTTTGTGCCAGGATGAATCTACCATTTGCCTTTAGTAGAATTTCAAGAATGCCTTATTTCAGCCATGCTTTGCAGAAGCTGGAAGTCACAGCTGACTGTAGAACTTGTGTGCCTCCGTAGTTCAGAGTCGTTTGGGATGAAGGAAGAGCTGATTTCCTTCAGCAGCAGAAGGGAGGGATATTCCAAATGCCTTTCCCGATCCTCCCTATGCTGTTGCATTCATTTCAGCTCTAGGCTCTGTGCTAACCTCTGGGTAAGGTGCAGTGTGTGTCTGAGGCCATCACTGAGCTCTGTAACCCCAGTGTGTGTTGGGGTGTGTGTGTGTGTGGCGGGAATGAAGCCAGGCTCATAACGTATCCTTTGCTTTTCTAGTTCATTAAACTGCTCACCTGTCTGAACTTTGGGGTTCCATCCTAATACAAGATAGACTTAACAGTCAGGTAACAGCTGCAAAGACCAGGGAGTGCATAGCACAGAAAGGAATTAGCAGCAAATGGACACATCAGGATTTGAAATGTAATATTGATTAGTTCATTAAAATTAATAAGACACTCAATTATAAAACTCCCATCACATTTTGCAGTTCTTATGGAAATAGAACAATTTACGTGTCCTTATCCTTTCAGGAATACCTTACTCAAGACAAATTTTTATGTCATTTTCCTTTGCAAGTCACAGAACCTGTTAACTCTTAGTGGAGGCCATGTTTGACTGTTTTGTTTAGTGAAATGTTGTTTTTAATAGATTGGAAATTGTGGTCACAGTATTACGTAATAAAAAGTTGCTTTAATTGAGACTGATCCAAATTAGTGTATAACTGGACCAATGTCACTGTAGTTAGGGTCAAAAAATCAAAAGGCAGATATTCACATACTGGCTAATTTTTAGCAAATTGGACCAATCTGTTTCAAAACAAGCCACGTAGAGGGGAAACCCTATGATTCAAACTCAGGAACTCAAGGAACAAATTTGTGAAAGGGAACATTGGTTCATAAAAAGGAAAAGTGTCATGTTTTTCCTAATTCTTGAGAAATATGTATATGGCCTCCATAAGACCGAAATGTGATTTTTCAGGCTACAGATTTAATTGCTTTGCGGAACCTTAAATGATTTAAAGCTGGGTTCCAAAGTCAATCTCTATGCTTTACTAAGTATTGTAATTTGTTAAATAATACCTTTAATAAAGGATATGCTTGAGAGAGTTTGAGCTATTTGACTCATGGTACTTCTTGCTGAAATGAGAAATTCCTCTAGGAATACTCAATTTCCATGCAAGAGAGAGGCTGGAGGAAGATCAAGATGTAGAACAAAGATCCTGGAATGATTGTTAAGTGGATGGCACTTCTCATGGATGTGGTCACTGCTAATTCTTTTTTCCACAGAAGTTTGATTGAATTTTCTTGCCACACTGCCCAGGAGAGCTGAGTCTCCCGTTTAACCACAAAACCTTAACCGCAAGCTTATAGTTCTCATCCCTGTTATGCCCTGCCGTTGTGCTCATCTTCAGTCACACGTTAGAGTAAGATGTGAGTCCGATTCAGTGTTACTTCTCTGGCATTGCCGTTGTGGCAGACTACAGGTGATAATGGAAAAGCTTTGAGAGTCGAACTCAAAGGAGTTGCCTAGAAATGAAAGGTGGTAATGCTGCCTAGCTGTTCATCAAAACCATCCGCTTTCTGATAATCAAAGTAAATGGTAACGTTCTTTGGTAAAATGTATGCATGCTGTGGGTGTGTGTTAAGGTGTTTGATGCTTTCTGTTAAGCTCCAGGATTCTGGAGATGTGAAAGCTATGCAAAAATCTGTGTCATATAAAAGAGACTTCTCCCACTCCTATCTGTAGAGAGAAATGACAGAATGTGATCCAAGTGTGCCTTGAAGACTTAAATAATGAGATTTAACTACACAGAGGCTTTGGTTTGAGCCTCCAATTCCTAATTTTTTTGGGGAAAGTAATGGTATCTACTGCATCTTAACAGTAAGTTATTAACATTATAATGAAATTGTCCAGAATCATGGAAATCTGTACTGAGTACCTTACAGAAAGCCAGAGAAGTTGTGAGGGGAGGAAGGAGCAGGAACTGTAGCACCAGTTACAAGTGTTGCATCATAGTTATGTTGAGCTAATAAAAAAAGGAATCTGTATTAATTTCTGGCTCATCAAATTTCTTGTTGTTGCATCAGCCTATATGTCTTGGTAATAAGGTGTCTGGTAAAAATTGCAATCTCTTACTTCTGTGTCTCTTATAAATTTTTCTACACAATTCTGACTCCCTTGGTATCAGAGAGGATGAATAAGAAGGCTGTACCAAATGCACAGAAAGCAGCAGGAGTCTTATCCACTGCTAGGCCACTGCCAAAAGAGTCTGAAAGAGTGGGCCTAGAACTACTTTTCCGTGCTTGCTTTAATCCCTTATTTTCCTAAACCAGATTTTGAGGAGTGTGAACAAAATTAACCTGACAGTTTATCTTGACAAAGCTGTAACTTCCAGCGCCAAACCACTGGCTCTTTTTCCACATCTGGGGCCCCTGACAATCATGCGAAACTTCACTTGTGGTGTCTATGTGGGAACTAAATTTGGTATTTTTCTTGTTTGTTTAGTTTCTTTTCTCTCCCTCTGGTCCTTCTTTACGTCTCTTAAAGCCTGGTTTGTTTGTTTTCCTTTTGCCTTTCTACAGAAATGTTGTTCATCTCCCACATATCTTGACTTGCCCTGGCCACCCCTAAGACTGATGAAAAACAGAATCCTCATACACCTGTGATCCTGAAGATGCCAGGCAAATACAGATGAACCGTGGGGATGTAAAACAATTTGTCCTCCACCTCAGTAAGAAGCAGCCTCTTTGGGGCTTGGGAGGAGGATGAAGTTTGGCTAGGGGCAGAATCCTTAGCCTCGTTACGTTCCTCTCTCAAGCAGGTAGTTTTGCTGATGAGATATCTGGAAATACTTAAATACACAGACTTCATTTAGAAAAGCCGAGGAGGTGAGGGTAGGGCTGGGAATGGCAAAAGCCGGACTTCCAGCCAGAAGAAAAAGCAAGAAACTCAAGATTCCTTCAGGGCTTTCCTGAAAGCCAGAAAGTAGAACACAACCAGTATATCTTTCTGTGTAGGCTGTCTTAAAATGGAGGCAGACGGTTACAGGCGGTGTTTGAATTCTAGGTTCAATAAAGGCACATCCTTCAGTTAGGCAAGGCAAAACAGTGTCATTTGTTAGAATTCAAACCCAGTGTCTAAATGCCTCGATGACTTGTCATCAACTGACTCACTGCGCTGTCATAGTAGAACTTCTGACTTTCACATGAAAGTTATACTTGCTGAAACAGCGTCCTGCCAGCTCGTGTTAACAGCCCCCCCTCCCAAACTTGTCTCCAGTTCAGTCACAGTGAGGGGACAGGGCAGGAGAAGGTGGCAAGAGCCGGTTAAATGATCAGAAGTCTCATTACCTCTTCCTTGTAGACTTCTAATTGCCCCCTTTTTCATTTTTCTGTGTGTCTCTGAAACAAGTCCTTGAGTTGCAAAAGAAAACCTTCAGAAGCGATGAGCTGGCCGTAATTGTAAGAATTAAGTCATTTACTTGGTCCATCCAAAAGTGTCTTTTCTTGTGTGCAGTGTTGTCTTTTAAAGTTATTGGCTACTTTAAAAAAATGCCAATGTTGAAATGATCTCAGCTTGTTCCCTTTACCTCCTGCAGCTTAATAGGTGATCATCAGGATCATGGGGTTTGTTTTGTTATTTTTGTCTTTTCTTTAATTCATATAATCAATTTCATTTTAGATGCCCTTTGCTTTTTTTAAGAGCCAATCCTTTCTAATACTAGGTACATCCTGCAGGAGCCCTTCCTGCCTTCTGATCCAATACTTACTCATCCTGGGACCTAGTCCAAATGCCACCAACAGTGCTTGTGTGGGCTTTTTTTGTTTATTTCAAAAACGTTTTGTCAGATGCTGACATGCAGCAGCACTAAATGCATAAGTGTGTAGTTCAGGAAGTAACTGTGCTGGAGATTTAAAGGATCTCACCTGAGCAGCAAGTGGCTTTCTACTCTTAACATCGTACCTGTTTCTGTCATCAAGCTTTACATTTAGTATTACAGGGGATGCCGTGCATATCTGATGATGTTCGCTTGCTCTTTGAGTCCCACCCAGTTATTTTGGCTCAGTAGCGAGGAGCAGTGACTTCAACAAGGTGATCTCATTTGACATGTGGTATAGTTGTGTTTGTTTTTGAAGACTTGAGATTCTGGTCCATCTGCGCTTCCTGTAGCTATAGGTAAGTCATCTGAAATCCAGTAGGATGAACATGTGTGATCTCTGCAGTCTGTCTTCCTCCTTTCCCAGGAATTCACGCACCTTCCTTCTGCAGTGGAGCTCTTGTTAGCGTCGTTTTTCTTTTCACTGGGATGTGAATGGGGTGAGCAGTGAAAAGCTTCCGTAAAAAGCATAACCTGTGCTAGTTTCGGCATAGAGACTGTTTGACCTCTCCACAAGATCCTAAATTCCTAATGAACTAACTATAAATTTGGAAGGAAGGAGTCTGTGGTTGACTGCATTCTTCTTGCCTAACAGATGAGAAGCTTGTGTCTTCCTTTTTTTCCAGAAACGAGCCCCTCCCCCATCACAAAACTATAAAGCAAGGATGTGGCTGTTGGCAGCTGTTTTCCTTTTGATGTGGTCAACTCAAAATTAATATTAGAAGTGTAATTCTGAACTTGCATTTTCTTGGAGACCAAATGCGTGATGAAAGGACAGGAGAGTTCTCTCTCCACCTGCTGGGAGCGTGCTCTTTGCTTGAGTTTTTTTGGAGGCTGTGATCGGGGGATGAAGCTCGACACAGCTGAGCTTCTCATGGCACGCAGCCATCCACAGGCAAGGGTGCTTTTCCCTTTCAGCACTTGGCTGTGAGCTGACCTGGCAGAAAACTTAACAGAGCTATATGAGTGAATGTAGCTGTGGGGTAGTATTAGAGATCCCGGAGCTGTCTGTAGGTTGAAACCTGGATGTAAGGACTGTAAGACATATGGCTAGATCTGGTGGCTTCTCAGAATTAGCTCACAAGCAAGTGCCTTCTAACTCCTGAAAGATGACTCTTTTATTACAGTATCTGCTGTATACTTTTAATTTTGGTTATTTTGTTCTTACCAACTTCTCCCCGTGCTCTGTGAGCCTCTAGCACCTGCCTGGTAAGGTTCTGCTGGACCTGCTTATGCTTCGTATCTGAAAGTTCTTGGTACCAAATGGATTTTGACTCCTCTCTAACTGGCTCTCTGTGTTTTAATAAATGTATTTTGGAGAAAGCCTGACAGAAAATCACAATGTGTTTCTCCCCACTCCTGTGGTCGTGGTGGTGTTCTGGATCCTCTGATTCCATGTGGAAGCATGAAGCCTGTGATCCCTGTTCATGCTGTGTAGGGACTTCCATGCTTTGCCTAGTGAGTTTTTTGTTAGTGTAGCAGAGCACTTTTGGGATTCTCACATCACCTACCTCCATAATGTCTTGTGTTGTAGAGATATATATATATATATACGTATACACATATGTTCCTTCAGTCTTGAAAAGAGGAGTCAGAATTGGAAGGTTGTTTTCCCCAGCAGGTTATAAGCTGGGCCCAAACTTCTTGCTGGTGCCCAGCTGGCACTATAGTTCAATCCAAGACAGAATTAAGTTGCTAGTGCCAGTCACACAAACATTATTAAATAATCCTGCTCTTTTGCTGTTCTACTTCCATTTTGCAGTCCTTCAGGTCATAGTCAAAGTGCTATAGCACAGGAATCCTGTCTTGTACCAATGCTTGGTGGCTTATTCAAGGAGATGCTGAGATTCCTTGCAACCTTCTGCCTAAATGGTGCCCGTAAAGGCTCACAACATAAAACACAACTATGCTGGTGAAGTAATACACTGTCTTCTGTCCTGCAGGTGTAAAGGGCAAACACAGAAGCAGCAGGTACAGGAAGGAACAGGAAAACACATTTCTGCTATAGCATAATGTTGCTTTATCTCAGAATGCCCTGAAATACATACAATATGGCAATATTTGTGCCTCAGAATTCATAGCCAAGATGGAAAACCAGATGACAAATTTTCATGCTGTCAGGATCTGTGCAGCAGGTATTCGGTAAGATCTGCTGGGCATGAAGGAACAAAAATACCCCTTATGCGTTGTTGTTTTCCCTGTCTTCCCCACCCCCCCCCCCTTTGTTTTTTTCCTTCTTTCCCTCCCCCCCTCCCCTGACCTCGGGACATAACTCTCTTAGCAGCCTATGGGTTTCAGTGGGAACGTCCAGGCACTGTCTTAGCACTTAGAGAGCCTAACCTTGAGAACAAAAGTAGAGTGTTTAATGTGGTTACATACTAAAAGATGTGGGTAGGCATCTAGTGGGAATCCAGAAAGCGCGTGGGTGCTTGATTCCCTCGGAAACTGTTGGGATTTGGCACCTAAGCTGGTAAAGTATTTTTAAAAACTCTCAAGTATCTTTTGGAGAATTGGGTCTGATGTTGCTAATCAGTGAGGGGTGGGGGTATTTTTTTTTTTTTTTTCTGAAGTAATTGCTGCCTTTGATCCTTGTTACTTTCTAGCAGATAAACAGGAGGAAATTGAAGGAAAGCAACAGAAATGACTTTGGGGCTGGAGGGACTGACGCAAGAGGAAGATAAAAGAGCTATATACTTGTGTAGTTTTTCTAAAATGAGGAGGAGTGCAGGACTGTTTATGGGCTTCTGAAGGGCATAAATGCCAAGGAATGGAGGGTGTGGAAGAAGGAAACTTTCAGTCTTCACTCTGCAAGTGCCTGTGCAGGCAGGTAACTTCACACACAGCCTCACTGAAAGGAGCGTTTTCATTGAACTTGTGTTACTGGGATGTGCTGGTGAGGAACAGACAGGCAGCAAGGAAGGTGCCAGCTTTTAGTACTTCAGCCAGGATAAAACGTTTAAATCTGCAGTTGTTTGCACCTTGAATTGCCTGGCATCGATGTCATCACATTGCACAAAAGTTACTTTCCATTTGTGCCAGCCATCTCTATCAGGAGGAGCCTAGACAGAAACCCCGCCTCAGGCCCTGGTAGCTCGGGTCCCAAACTTGCATTGTTGGTGCTCAGATCTCCATCCTGTATCACAGCGGAGCTGGCTGCCACGGTGACACAGTTTAATCCCACTGATCTCTTTATGGTATCTGAAACTGCAAGCAGGAAGGAAAGGCAGGGTGGCAGCCCAGCCCGGGCACAGGTTGCTATGGGGGAGAGCGGGCACAGTGAGTAGGTGAAACAGTCTGTCTTGGGGCTGCTCTTCTGAGATGTTAGGGCTTTGCTTTTTATATCCATTAGGACATAGATATTAGATAAATTAGAATATAATCCATTAGGATTAGAGTATCGTGGGGAGTGCTTGGTGGACACCTTGGGACGTGTTAAAAAGGTTACTTTGTGTCGATAAAGCCATAGCAGAGAATAGCAACTGCTGAAGGTACGGGGGACATTCCCACACCAAGTGCACCTTTTTGTGGCCAATAAATCAGAGAAACAAATTTGAGATAAATGCAAAAGGAAGAATTCAGATCGAATAGATAAGTTAGATTTTATTAAGTCACCAGGGCTAGATGGCGTTCAACCAAGAGTCCTGACAGACTTGAATGTGAAACTGCCGAACTGCTGGCCAAGCTGTATAATTTATCACCACAGACAGTTGCTGTGCCAGAGGACTGGGGAGCTGCTAGTGTAACTCCCATCTATAAAAAGGGGTCTGGAGGGGATCCTGGGAACAGCACACCAGAGAGTCGTGCTACCAGGAATGGAAGGGTCTGTAATAAGGATCTCTGAATACACGGATAAATGTTAATTGTTGGGAGTTAATGCGGCTTCTGAAAACGAAAATCCTGCTGCTGCCCTACCCCATGAAGTTTTGCGGGGTGTCAGTAAGAAAGGCTTAAAGTGAATGCAATATATTTGGATTTTCAGACAGTCTCTGTCAAGATCTTAAGCTCTTACAAGTTTGGAGGAAAGGTTATTTTATAGTTTGAAAGCCGCATGAATAATAGGAAGTAAAAAATTTGGGATAATTTCACTTTTCAGGACGGGGAGGGAAACACCACTGCAGCAGCAACCAAAAAGCCACCATCCTCATCAGGAAAGGGATGAGCGATACCATTTCCTTTCAGTGTAAATGACTGTTGCACCCATATATTGTATGTGATGTGCAGTTCTGGTCTCCACATCTCCAAAAGGACACAGTGGTATTGCAGCTGCAAGGGTCAAAGAGATGGGCTGCCTTCCAAGGAGGAGCTAAAATGGCTGGGACTCTTCCTTTTGAGAAGGAGGGGAGCAACGTGGATGAGGTTTAAATGATTAAGTCAGCAGGTAAAGCTGAGTATGAAACATCCGTCAGCTCCCACGCTATCACAGCCAGGGAACTTTTGATACAACAAGATGAGCTTTGATTTTAAAATAGCTGAAAGTGCATGCTAGTGTAGCGGAGAAGAATTGGTGCTTGTGGCCTCAGAATAGGTGGAATTTGGTGACAACAGGCTTTGCGGTACTCGCCTGTGCAGAGCAAAGCCTACATGCATTGCCTTTGCAAGAGAGTCTGCATGACCCTTCCTTTCCCCAGGGCTCTCTTCCACAGCTTTTCATAGGAAGTGATTATCCAGGTGGCTGGCAAGTGTTAGACACTCCCTTGCGTGCATGCTGAGATTTTTTTTTTTAATTATAAGTGACTTATCCCTCATAGGAGTGATTTTTTTTTTTTTTTTAATGCTGCCTTCAGCAGGGTGTGCATGTGAACTTTATTTTAATTAAGGGTGAGGAATCTGTTTTACATAACTATATCCCAGATTCTCATGAGAGAGTGAAAACAGCCCTGAGGGACTGCTGAAGAGGCCAGTGAAATCGGTTGCCTCACTGATGGGAGGCCTGATTCTGATCTCTCTTCAGCTCTCTCTACCTGTGGGACTTGCTCTGGGCTGGCTGACAGCCAGAGGGGTTGAATCAATGCAAAGGGACAGACTTCTCACAGCTTTATTTTGGGCCACTAACTTGTGGTTCTGGGCAGATACAGGGGTGGCAGCTGCAGCTCTGCCCGAGGTTCTTGTCCCTGTAGTGGGAATAATCAAACAGGATGTGAATCTGCTTCCAAGCCCTTTCAGCCACGGCTTGGTGCTGGTTCAGACAACTTCTGCCACTATGCCTGGTGCCAGGGTATTAATTGCAACACCCCATTCGCCCACCTCTTTGGAACAGGGGCGCATGTTGCAATCAAAGTCTGGTCCCCCCCAGTTGAGTTGCTTCAGATTTAGTAGTAATGCTAGTGGGATTGGGTCAAGGTGATTCTCTGAATCTTTGAGAATGAAAACAAATTGCACCGGAAGTCACAAACAAACCTTTTAGAGCTGGTTGTGTATTCCTTGTTTTTGTTTTTTACATGCTGTCAACTAAAATTTTATTTGAGTTGTAAAGCCTGGAAGGGACAGGGAGCAGATGAGTAAAATGTTTCTGTGCCGTTAAGGTGGGAAAATCCAGGGCATGTGCATGGTCTTCTGTTTGTTTAGTGTTTTTCTCTTAAGAAAAAAGAAGGAATAAAGGTGTTAAAACTCTATTGTTGCAGTACTGGCAGCAGGGTATATAAATAAAAGAGAATCTCTTTCACTGTGCACAAAGAGAAATATGAAAACCAAACCACAAACTCTGTAAAGATGCTAATTATTTTTTTGAGTAAACCCTGGCAGGTTGTTAGCATCTGGTACTTGTTTACAGTGGTTGAAGTGAGCATCCCTTTCAGCAAGTCTTACGTACTGGTGGTAGTTTTACTACCCTGTTATCAAAGTCTCAGTGTAGTGTTGAAGAAATTAAATTGTTGATAGACTGCACAGTTGTGACCTTGTGGTGTCCTGCTGAACCTGGTGGTGGCCAGCAATTTCTGAAGTAAAAACCCTGGAGAGTTTTCGGCATGTCTGTTTGTTTTATCCAGTGATACAAAGGGCAGATACCTTTCCTTTTTACTGTGTTAAGCCAGGCTCAAACACCAATGTCACTGAGTGATGTCCATGTTGCTTTTGTTATACCTCTGTTCTTTGCCCTGAGAGCTGTCTCTAGAGAATATCTAGATATTTGGGTTCTCTTGTCAAAATAAGTTGTCTTACGTGAATCGGAGGAAACTTTTGATGCTCAACTCTTTAACGTTTTATTGAAGTGGCAGTTCTTGCCGTCAGTCTGAAAAGTATTTAGACTTAAAACTGATGGGAAATAACCAGTGATGCTGGGGCTTTGCAGTTGTACGGAGCTGATGGGCATCAGCCATCAGTCTCCTATGAGAGGAGGAAACAGTTTGGAGGACCAGATCAGCAGAGATGGGGCAAAGACAAACTGCCTGGAATAGATGTTCTTCAGGTGTTCAGTGGAGTGATGGAAATGAGTGCACTTTCACTTTAGACAGAGAGGAGTCTGACGGTCATGTCACAACTTGGGTGTGCCTTGCTGTGGGGTGAGTGCATAGGTTGGGGCATGTGCTTCTAGGGGAGGTCAGCAGAGATTCAGTCGGGTGTCAGATGGGGGAAGCGGGGAACAAGGGCCATGTCAGTCATGTTGAGGCTAAGAGAGTTGGGCTTGTTCAGCCTGCAGGAGAGAAGGCTCCAAGGAGACCTTAGAGCAGCTCCAGTGCCTAAAGGGGCCGATAAGGACGCTGGAGAGGGGCTTTTTACAAGGGCAGGTAGTGATAGCACAAGGAGGAGTGGCTTGAAGCTGAGAGAGGGGAGATTTAGGTTGGGCGTGAGGAAGAAACCCTTCCCCGTGAGGGCGGCGAGGCGCTGGCCCAGGCTGCCCAGAGCAGCTGTGGGTGCCCCATCCCTGGCAGGGCTCAAGGCCAGGCTGGACGGGGCTGGGAGCAGCCTGGGCTGGGGGGAGGGGGCCCTGCTTGGGGCAGGGGGGTGGGACTGGATGATCTTTAAAGTCCCTTCCAACCCCAACCATTCTATGACTCTATGTAAATCTGAGAGGGTGTGCTGAGGGCTTTAAGCATTCAGGGTGCAGAGAGTATAGAGAAATTTCTGATGACGAAATGGTTTTCCAGAGAGAGGGTCCTGAAATGAAAATTCCATCCCTGGTATAGGTGGTCAGAACAAGAACAGCATAAACTGTGCCAGGACCAGTGA
Source organism: Falco naumanni (assembly GCF_017639655.2). Classification (NCBI taxonomy): domain Eukaryota; kingdom Metazoa; phylum Chordata; class Aves; order Falconiformes; family Falconidae; genus Falco; species Falco naumanni. Next base: position 5,262,550 of record NC_054055.1, on the reverse strand, counting down.
TCAAAATCTCTGCTTCATGCCACTCGCGCCCTGCAGCAAGCAGGGTGAAGTGTTGTAATCGCTTGATAGTTTGAACCAGGAACAAACCTGTGAGGTTTATTCAGGAGGAAAGGAAAAAGAGAGTGAGCAGTGCCAATGTTCCTGATGGGGGGAGGCTGCACAGGAGATGGGCAAGGATGGCAAGCACTGCCAGCTCCTGCTCCACTCTCTCTGCGCTGTTTCCATTCTGAGTGTGGTACCAGAGCCAGCAGTTTCCCTGGCAGCCTGCCACAGCTGGCAGATCGCTGCTCTCTGCCTTGCTCTGGAGTCGCTTGCAGAAGTCACAGGGGGTTGGAGGGTGGCAGCAGAAAACTCGGAACCAGAGCAGGACAGGACAGAAGTCTGGAAACCCACATGGCGTTTCTCCTCTGCTGTAAACGTGTGAACTTTCTCAGCTCACTTAGTGTCCTCGGTTTATACATGGGTAGTGGAGCTATTGGGCACGTTCAGGTATTCTGTGTTACCCAGAAGAAGCTGTTCTTCACCCACATCAGTAACATTTTGTCACCAAGTAGTGTTTTCTGGAGGAGTGATTTTCTGTGCATTGCTTAAAATTTAGAAGAAGATCCTGAAATTTTATGAGCCCCTAGTGTAAGCAGAAAAAGTTGGCCGAGGGGTTGGGGGAGTATTACCCTTTCCTGCAGAAACCATTGCTCATTTTCCCTTTGAAAACAGTTTCAGGGTATTTTTTTTATTCCAAGCCTTTGTTAATTCATTGTGCAGAGAAACAGCAGATAGCTGGTTCTTTTAGAAAGCTGCACAGATTAGAAGACACTTGAATACATAAGCCACAAGCAAAGACGTAAGAACATCCAAAGGAATAATAAATGTGAAGTGTGATGCTTTCTGGACTGCTGCACAGCTGTGAAATAATGGGTGAAGTGAGCTTTTTGCCCTCACAGATCGCATAGATCTGCTAAACCTCAGTACTTGTGAGTTTGACTTCTGTTTTTTTTGGCTTCAGATACAGCCAGTGTCTGGAGTTGAGGCACTCCAATACTCTGCTTAGTGTCCCCAAAAGACCTGCTAACTTAGCTAAGCTTTTGGGCTTGAAAGAGATGAGCTGCATAGCTTGAATTGTAACTGGGTGCCTCTAGTTCTGGGAGGCTGTAATGACTGCGACCTTTTGAAACCTTGTTCAAACTGTTTTTGTTGCACTCAGACAGGAATGTTATGTGCTTTGTTCCATCTCCTAAAAGGCAGACCTTTTTGGCCACTTGCAGCTTTTCTACATTGATATATATGGGTCAGGGGAGGAAGCAGGCATAGTCTGTTAGATGTTTTCAAGCTGCTGAAAAAGTCCTTCTGAATGCATGAAGGAGGTTTTAAGATCCCAGCTGAACTTTTGCAAATAACTTCTGTCTTGATTAGGAACAGAAATAAGCCCCCAAACTTGAATTGCTTCCAACTTATGTGGACATGAGTGAGTGGACTGACGCTTGTCTGAGACAGACCTGTGTGGGAAAGGGTTCCATATTTAATTCTGAACTCTTCCTTTCCCTGGAAGGAAGCATCCAACGTCTCAGTTACCATTACTGGAATGTCACTGTTTTTCAAACGAAGTGAAACATACATTCAGTAGTTGAAATTAAGGTGAAGGTTTGCCCTGCCTCTTGAAATTATGGGAAGAGCTTTTCTTGATGCCTGTATGCCTTTAGGTACGTGTCTTCACAGAATCACAGGCCACTTGAAGTTAGAAGGGATCTGCAGTGGTCATCTCGTCCAACACCCTTTGCTGAAGCAGGGTCACCCAGAGCCATTTGCCCAGGACTGCGTCCAGGTGGCTTTTGAATATCTCCAAGGAAGGAGACTCCACAACCTCTCTGGGTAATCTCTGCCAGGGTTTGGTCACCCTCACAGTAAAAAAGTGTTTCCTGATGTTCAGAGGGACCTTTCTGTGTTTCCGTTTGTGCCCCTGGCACTGGGCTCCACTGACAAGGGCCTGGCTCTGTTGGTTTTGCACCTTCCCTGCAGGTATTGATGTACATTGATGAGGTTCCCCCAAGCCTTCTCTCCTCTAGGCTGAACGGTCCCAGCTCTGTCAACTTTTCATCATAGGGAAGATGCTCCAGTCCCCTCAGCATCTTTGTGGCCCTTTGCTGGACCCTCTCCAGCCTGCCCATGTCTCTGTTGTCCCGTGCTGGGCTCCCTTGTACACAGCCCTCCAGGTGTGGCCTCACCAGTGCTGAGCAGAGTGGAAGGATCACCTCCCTTGATCTGTCACCAGGACTTTCTGCAATGCAGCACAGGATGCCATTTGCTGCAAGGACCCATTGCTGGCTCCTGTCCAGCTTGGTGTCCACCAGCACCCCTAGGTCCATTTCTGCCAAGCTGCTTTCCAGCTGTGTAACCCCCAGCATATTCAGGAGCCTGGAGGTGTACCTCCCTGGATGAAGCACTTTTCATTTCTCCTTCCTGAACTTCATGAGGTTCCTGTAGGCCCACCTGTAGTTCCCTGGGTCCTCGCTGAAGATTAGGAGTGATGCTTTCCTGCAGTCTGTGGGCACTTCTCCCAGTCCCCATGATTGATAAAAAATTATCTAGCTGGCCTCACAAAAAGACATCTGTCAGCTCCCTCAGCACTCATGGGTGCATCCCATCGGGGCCCGTGGACTTAATTCTGAGTCCCCCTTTGTAGATGTGAACAGAAGCTTCTAGAGGAGGAGTAAGGCCTTGAGAACTGAGCCAGTTCCTCAGCTCTCCCTTCTTCCCTTTTCTTCCTCCATCTATTGCCTGCTGACCTCAGCACTCAATTACTCCAAAAGACTCTACACTTGCATGACAAGGCTCCTGTGTGTTAGGCTTTAGATTTAAAGCCTATAGGTAATGTGGCTTTACAGGCAGGACACCTCTTTGGAAAGGTTCTCCTGCTGTGTGGAGCTTCTCCTGAGGCGTGGTGTTGCACGTAACACAGGTGCGTGTAGCCTGTGCAATGTGTTTGCGGTTACACTTGGCTGAGTCTGCTGCGGGGACCGACTGCACGACTTCAGCTCAGGCTGCCTTAACTCATGCTGTTTGCTTTGGAAATTACAGTTTCAATTGCTGCTGATAACCCAACTGATTGTTACGTTATACATTTAGTGCTCTTTTTTTAGTCTTTTCCTTAATTACTTCTGTAAATAATTTTAGAACACTTAGCATTAATTTTGGAGAAGCTGGCATATCAAAGACTGTAAGGCTAGCAGCAGGTGCTGTAAGTAATCACTCTTCTAAATTAAGCAACACTTACCAAGGCAGTAGGTTAGTTTCTGGGTAAACAGCCTGCATACAGATTCTTAGAATCAGCTGGATCGTGACCCAGCAAATGACTCAAGACTTTGTGTAGCTTTAATCACATGAATTGTCCCACCAAGCCTTTCATTTTTAGAGGGAACTGGGGCTGTGCTCGAGCTTCTGTTGAAATAGCGCTATCATGTTGGAATCTCTGTCACCTGGGTCTCGGCTTGTCTCTGGGGCTCAGTCTGCACTGCTATCAGAGGTGTATTTGGAGCACGGGCAGATGTGTTGAGCTGCCTGGAGCCCAGGGTACATACCTGAGTGGCTAATGTTTATGCCGAAGTCTGGGCTACCGTGGATTTCTGTAACTAGCACAAGAGCAAGCAAGGTCGTGTTGGAGAGCTTTGTGCTGTTTCCTTCTCCACCTTTGTGTGTGTGAGTGGATTTCTGCAAAAATATTTCCTCTGATATCTCTTAGTAGAATTCTCTTGGGACCTGGAAGCGGTAACGGTTGTCCTGCAGGACAGATTATGCTCAAGCGATGCTGTCATTAGCCCGTCGCTTTGGATCGTCACAGCTCCAGCCAACAGTGCTTTTGCTCGAGGCCGGGGGGTCACCTCCAGAAGTGTGGCTTGCTCTTCAGAAACTGCTCCAAGCCCATGAGGCTCCAGGGGGTCAGTGGTGTTCGTGACTTGATAATTAAATGATTTTCATCGACTCTGCAGGGCTCTAAGGAAATTGATAGAAATCTTTGTTTCCGTCACTACACAGAGCGTGACTTTGGAGCACTTTGTCTCGCTTGTGGAGTAGGAAGGTGTGGTTCATTCAGACTCAAGCTCTCTTTAAAATACATCTTCCTCCTTGAAGATCATGCTAAAAGGTAAGAGGAAGGGGGGAATTTCTACTTTCAGGGAATCCCGTGCAAAGTAGAATAGAGCAATAATAGAGCCCTTCTCTCCTTTCTTGAATCCCTGGAAGAACTTAAGAGAGTTGGAGGAAAAAACCCATAGATTTTTGGTGCTTCCATGTGACTGTAGACTGGGACCCATCCCTCCTTTGAGTTATGGTTGGTGCCTCCTGTGTCTGTGGATGCTAGTTATCAAGCTGGTGTTTGGAATCATACACCTGCTAAATAGATCTGAAGCCACTTTTCACACTCCTTAACTTGATTTTTTTGCTACGGTCAGTCATCTTCAGACAAAGAGGCTGTTGGGCTTGAAGCTCGGTGCTGGGGTACAGCCCTCTCAAGTTCAAAAATATAATAATGCAGAATGACAGGTTTTGGAAGGTTGAGCTCAGTTCTTGTGAACAGTGTTACAGAATGACATGGCTTTTGTAACTGGTTTAGGGGTCTGTAATCTCTTTAAATAAATCTTTTATCTTCTCACTTTCTGGATTAAAAGTTTGTGGATTTGTTCGCTCTGAAATCCTGGAGGCACAGTTCACATGGTAGTACAGTCCAACCAACTCAGTATTCTACTAAAGCAGATTCTTGCTCTGTAAGCAAAAATATTGTTTTCAGTCTTTGTTCTAGAGGTGGCTGCTTTGATTTAAATGAACACCTTGAACAAACCATGAGTAGGGGTTGATCCCCCAGTCACATCTATCAAGTAGCGGCAGATTCTAACCCTATGTTCAGGAAGCTTTGTCTGGTGGAGAAGGTGCTGTCGTCCAGCCTGGAGAGCCTTATGGAGTTCCCAGCTCTGTAATGGGAACAGGGTGGACAAACGACTTGGATTTTGGATAGCTCAGCCTTACTCTGATACCTGAAATCTCATGTGGTGCTGTGAGCAAAAAGTCCTCTTTAAGTGATGTTCCAGTTCCGTGGTAACTGGGACCAAAACAAGAAATAGTGAAGAGGAAATCGTACTTGCTACCTACCAGTGACTCCCCACTCTTTACAGATCTGACGGTGGATGCCTTGTGGGTTTAAAAGATGGTCCAAATGCATGTTAGTGCACGCAGATAATTTGTGTTCTCTGAGGTGCTGCGAGATGCCTGCAAGACTCGGAAACAGTCTTGCACTGGACAAGAGCTGGGTGGACAGCGATTTGGTGATGGGAGCACAGAATTGTGCTAATCTTGCGCATGTTTTCTGGGCAGCCTTTTCAGAAGGGGTCAGAATTTGACCTCTTAAATACTGTGACGTTAGAAGCAGGGAAACCTTGTTTCCCAGATGATTTGGCTCTGTGTGGGCTGCAAGAATTGAAAGCATCAAGTATCATCAAAAAGCATCAAAAATGCAGCGATCAGATATTCAGCGAATGTCTTGCAGGCTGGCTTTCTGAAGGGACTCCTGGAAGAAAAAGCAGAGGACCAAACATCCTCTGCTCCAAATTTGTGGATTTTAGGAGGGAATAGGTCATTCAAGAATACTACTTTGCATCTCTCACTGACTCTCTCTCTCTGACTGCCTTAAACTCAGTCTATCCAAATCTTTTTTCCAGGCTGGACAAAGAATCTGTAGTGCTTTCTCTTATCAAATGTAGAAGGAAAAGGAATCCTATCCCTTACCAAAGATATGGACATTGCGTTAGAGGACTTGAACATACTGATAACAAAATATTAGTTCACCAGTCTGTCCTCTGAAATAAAACGTGTCGAAAAAATTGCTGTAACATTAGACTGAAACTTGGCAATTACGTTTGTGTGGCAATTTGATTCATTCTCCTAAAATACCCCTGGACAATATCCAACTGTAGTTGTGCCCTGATCCCAGGACCACGCTGCAGATGTCCTGAATGCTCAGATGGAAGCAGCAAGCTCTGGCAGCGTGTTCCGTGTGGTTGTTAGAAAGCTTTGAAATCTGGTTTGCTCTCAGAGGGCATTCCATTTGGGAAAGAGGAACTGATGGCATCCCAGTTTTAACTCTGGAAGAGGAGGAGAAAATAAAAAGCCTCAGAGCTTTTGTCTAGCCTGTGGAGCTGGGTGTCTTGTTCTGGCTTGCCAGCCTGCCTTCTCATTCAGGGCTCTCTGAGTGGTCGGTAACCACATTCCCTCTGCGAAAATCAAACCGCTGTCGATGTGGCCTGTGAACCCTGGTCTCCCATGACCATCGTCAGTCACAGTTGTCTCCTCTCTTTGTCCTTTCACAGTCATCATTTGAAAAACTTTCCACTGCTTTTGCCTTAAAAACAACTTTTGAAGTTAAGGGTCCCTTTTGTTTTATTGCCTATAAAGCACGCATGTTAATTACGGGACAATTGCTGTGTTAGCTGAGGTACTGCAGTCTTTCTGGGGGACTAAACGCTGCTCCAAGCAGGAACAGTTCAGCTTCTCTCACTCAAACTCCCAGGGCCAGGGGTGAGGAATTCCCTAGGGTTTCTGCTCCGTGGTGACAGTGGTATCTTGTGTGGCTGCTGTTTATTATGCTGTAAGTAATAGTTTAATGGACTTGCACGCAATAAATTGCTGTTTCATGTTGGTGTGTGGTTTTCAGTAGTATGTCAGAGAATTACTTATGCCTTTTAATTTGCATCATTCAAGAAGGTAATATTTTAAGTATGTGATTGTGATATCAAGAGTTTATGAAGTGGAGGGCAGGCAGGCTTTTGCTTGCTCCAAAGATTTCCTGTCTAGAAAACATAAGTCATAAACATGACAACTATGGGATTTTTTTGGCTGCTTTTTTTCTCCCCCCCCCCCTTCATTGAGTCAGGCTTCTTGCCTTCTCCTGCGTTTAGATTGTCTTAAGAAAATGACCAGTTTCATGGTAAAACGCAAGCATACCAACTAATCCGTGGAAGTCTTCTTGTAATTTCTTTTAAATTGGAACCTGTCTGGTCTCTTCATCAGCCTGTGTGCTTAGTTTGACTCTTGCTCCAAAATGAGTCGTGTTTCAATCCCTGAAAGGCCTGCTTTCCATTGGCTACCTTTGAAACTTTTTTCTTTTCTTTAGGGTTTTTTTCTGTTGGTTGTCAGGGAGCTGCTGCGATTGCTACAGAGGCTGCACCGAATCCTTATGTATTGTGTCCCGGTTGCTGCCTTGATTTTTTTATTTTTTTCACAGGGATCTGATCTGACTTACACCATAGGTGTTGATCCTGTCATGTGCAAGCCCCTGCTGTGTCTAGGGATCCAAATAAAGGATCCGTGTAAGAACTGGATGCTGCAAACCCTGTGCTGTTGTCAGTGAAACTGGTGACTTCAGTTTGGGCAGGCGCCAGGTCCCCTGTTCAGAGCAGCAATACTGTACGAAGCCCTGGGCTTGTGGAATATGTGACCTGGCTGTTGGTTGGCTCCCTGCAGGATGGTCTGATTAGGTTGAACCTCAGGGGAAATGTTCAACTTAATTAAGGAAATAGTGACCAGATCAGAGTGTGGAACAGGGATGAGAAAGACCATCAACCAGTAGCAGACTCATTTCTTGAGCATCCCTGCCATTAGATCTGGGCGCAAAGGCACCGTGTGGACAGCAATTGGCTCTCAGACCTTGATGTGTCCTGGCTGTAAACCCATCCACCTTGCCCCAGGTCATGCTGGGGATGTCAGTAGTTATTGTAGGGCTGTTCTAGAGGTATCTGTGGGAGAAGATGGCAATTAGGGAGGTGGTGCTGGAAAGACATTCTAGAAAAGCATCTATCTGTTGTTGATGTTACTTACCTAATCACAAAAAACAGCAGCGAACCAAAGCTGGGGGATTATGCACAAGTTAAGCGACATCCTGGATGCACCTGCTTTGTAGTTTTTTTGCTTTTAAAAGTATGGTTAGTTGGGCATTGAGTAGCTTTTGGAGATGTGTTTTTAGCCACTGCTTTTAAAATCAGCATGCTAAAACCCCTGTGGAATTGTGAGAGTTATATGCATATGCAAACAGGTATTGGTTGAATTCAATAATTATAAAATATACCCTTGGAAACCTCATCTCAGATGTTGTCAGCAGGTCCTTCACATTTTGCCAATTTTCCAAAGCTGTCAGGTAGTGCTGTGTGGGAAGTGTTACGGGGCATTATGGGATAAATCCTGAAATCCTAATTCAGGCCAAACTCCCACTGTTTTCAGTGGGTGGCTTGCTGGCATTAAGGCCAAGTACCTCTTAGCTATCACAGGTGACCTTTCTATCATTTTTAAAGTCAAGGAGACTGAAAATTGATGCCTGTATCTTATAGCACAGATCAAACTGCAGGATTGCAGCCCTTAAAATTTATACATGTGCTTTGTGAACATGAAGTTAGTTAAATAAAAACATTTCCAGTAACTGTTCTTTAGATTCTCAGTAATGCTGGTGACGTGCCAGAGACCTGGAAACAGAAATGAGCTGGTGATTTAAAGCAGCATATAAAGATGACTCCCATCGTGTAGGGGAAATGCCAATGTTCTGAAAACTGTTTTTCATAAATGGAGAAAATACAACTGCTTTTATTTTAAAATGAAAACTTTAAATTCTGTCAAAATATCAGCACAAATTTATTAGATTTATTTGTTCAGATAATTGATTTTTTTTTAAAAAAATGTTTCTATGAAATGCCTGTAACTGTCAGAATATTGCTTTCCAGTAAGAGATACTGAATTGCATATATTTTAGATGTTAATAATTTGGAAGTAGGTACCTGAAGTTCCTGACTGTCACCATACAGTTGAGATCATATGTTGTTCTGGCCTCTTCTGGCTGTGCAAGAAAGAGGAAAGTGTTTGTGTTGGCAACATTCAACAAACCAAAACAATATCCCAACAGTAAAAAAAAAGAAAAAGGCCCAAAAACTTTAAAAAAAATGTTGCTGTGTAAACCTTGTCTGGCAGAAAGTCTTCCCAGCTGAAGTTAAGAGCTCCTTTCCTTCACCTCCATGGAGCACCATCATTAAAGTCTGCCTGAACCTGTCTTGGTGTCAGCCTTGAACTAAGGACTTGCTCAGCTGCGGCTGAGGCTCCGAAGCCCACGCTTTTTCTTCCTTCCCTGCTTCCTCTAAGGTGGTCTCTGCCTATCTGCACTTAAAGTTAGGGAGAGCTCTTCTGTCCCATCATCTGGGCTCCAAGGGGAAGGAAGGGTTTTGTCATCCCTCCTTGCCCCCCTTTACCCTCCCATCAGGGATTGCATACACAATTCTCTTTTTCTTTCTTTCTTTTTTTTTTTTTAAACTGGGGATGTGTTTCTTATGAACTGAAGTTGCAGAAACACCTGAAAGGGATTTTTTTTCATGATGCCTGCGCTGTAACACGTGAATTGCCTTTCCTTGAAAGAGGTAATTGACTGATTGCAGGAGGGCAAAGCAAACAAGAAGTACTCGCGCTTTCCCTGGCTCTTGTGTCTCCAAGATCATAAATGAGGTTTCTGTGAGAAGCAGAACAAGAGCTTGCATCTCTCAAGTATCAGGACTGTACTGCATATGTTAAAGCTCAAAATAAGGGTGTTCACTGAATCCCAGCTCTTCCACTGTTTTTTGGGTTTTGTTTTGCTAAAGGTTGTCACTTATCACCTCTTGTAATTTTTCTTCATCACTGAACTGGGGCCATGGAGGCTGTTTGACTAAAACCACTTGCTTCAGATAAGTTGTTTGAGTGATGTTGCATATCTCTTTCCTTTAAAGCCTCCCTGCCACTCTGTGCGGCTTGTAATTGTGAAACTGGTGAGGTTGGCAGGAGCCTCAGTGGGTAGTTTAGTCCAGCTCCCCACTTACAGTGGTGGCAGCATGTTCAGAGGCACGCCCAGTGGGGTTTTGAGCACCCCCAAGGATGGAAACTCCATGATTTTTCTGGGCAACCTGTTCTGTATGTTTGGTTCTATCCCAGGAAAAAAGTTCTTGTTTCTGTTTTTTTGTTTTGTGTTTTGTTGTCGTGTCCATCCCCCCAAATTCTTATGTTTAAGTGGAATTTCCTGTATTTCAGTTTGTGCCCGTTGCCTCTTGTCCTGTTGCTGGATACCACCAAGAGGAGCCTGCTTCCATCTTCTTTACATCTCCATCAGGTATTTATGCATATTGACAAGATCCCCCTGAGCTTTTCCTTCTGCAGGCTGAACAGTCCCAACTATCAGCCTCTCCTCATATGTCGGATGCTGCAGTCCATTAATCATCTTCGTGGACCTTTGCTGGATTCTCTCCAGTCTGTCCATGTCTCTCTTGTACTGGGGAGGCAAGCACTTGACCCAGCTCTCCAGATGTGTCTCACTAGCTCCGAGCAGAGGGAAGGATCACCTCCCTTCACTGCTGGCAGTGTCTTTCCTAATGCGGTCCAGATGCTGCCGACTTCCTCTGTGGCAAAGGCACTGTGGAGGCTCATGGTCAGTTTGATGTCCACCAGGACTCCCAGGTCTTTCTCTGCACAGCTGTTTCTCTGCCTCTTGGCTCCCATCTGTGCTGATGCCTGGGATTATTCCTCCCGAGCATCAGGGCTTTGCATTTTCCTTTATTGAACTTCACAAGGTTGGTGTTGGCCTGTTTCTCCAGCCTGTCCAATATCCCTCCGAGTGGCAGCACACCCATCTGGTCTGTTAGCCACCCCTCCCAATACTGCATCATTGTCAAGCTTCCTGAAAGTGGACTCTGTGCTATCACCCATAATCTTACCTTTACGGGGAATCCAGAGCCCTTCGTGAAGTGTTTCAACAGTTCTGGAAAGTACGTTGCTGTTCGCTGGGAAAAATCAGACAGAGACGAGGTAGCTTTCCTAGCAGTAAAAGAACATTTAATACTGTGCCTTCTAGTGAAGGAATTCATCATTATTACTTAAGACTTTAATTCCTTGGCTCTTTGATACTTCCTGCAATGCCAGCTCATGCCCTGTGCTAACACCATAGCAACCTTCTATAAGTGTCACTATATGATGTTGCTTGTTGGCCAAAAGCTGGACAAGGAATGCTTTCTAGGGTAGGATATCCACGGTGTCGGTAGGAAAAGTGCAGCAGAATGAGAAAAAAATCCTTTTGTTATTCAATAGTATTGCAGAGTGACGGTGGGTTGGGGTTTTTTCCTCCCCTAAACTGTGCCCCAGAGGAAATATGGGCATCAACTGAAATTTTCTCAATGCTTTATCTATATCCCCCTCCCCCAAAACCTCTACACCCTAGGCACACTCTAAACCTCTGGGCTAACAGATGGTGTTGAGAGGGGGAGGGAGGGGGAACAATTTGCATCTAAATAGCTGAAATAAAAAAGGGTCATGTCCCACAGACCAGCCCCACTCACCTGCTGTTTAAATCCCCCTGAGAACCAGGCAAACGCGCTTAGTTTTTTAACGTCTGTGTCAGCTGTACTTACTCTCTGAAGCATTCTGCCCTAGAAAAGCTGCAAACCCACGTATCTTGCTGGCTGGGTTGTGTTCTGGCCCCAAACCCATGAACTCTTAAGGATTTGCTTCTTTGAATGTGGTTGACAGCTGTGTCACTTTTGTTCAGCCCTCCCATCAGAGTGACTGCTGCTGTTGGCTATTGTAATTAGTGCAAGCGCTAATGGTATAGAAAAGGTCCAAACCAAATATTACCTCTTCCATCAGCTTTATACTCACATGGCTGCATGGGTCTTCGGAGGTGCTTCTTGCTGTATGGTCCTGTGGCCTCACGCCACAATATTCTGCGCTGGGTTTGTGTGTGTAGGTGAGATGAGGTTTGGCCCTAGTGACCACCAAGCTGCAGCGCGGCGGTGGTCCTGATCCTGATCCTGCAGGTGTGCGGCGGTGGTCCTGATCCTGCAGGCTTGAGGCATGGTTCGCTGTTGGGTGGTGGTGCTTAGTCCTGCCTGCAGGCAAATCTAAGTTGCTTTGGCTTTCTGACTCTGTACTGTAGATATTTGCCAGGTTAAACTAAGACCTTGCTGCTCTGTGATGATTTTCTTCTGGAGTGTAAAGATCTAAAAGCTGTTACAACTGTTGGTTCTTTTGGGGGTGGGGAGAGGAAGAGAAACATTTACCCACCATCTCTACAGATTTACGGAGGCTGCCCTGGCTCTACGCCCTGTCCTAGCAGCAAGGAGTGAGCTTTTGTCTCTTCAGACAGACTTTCTCAAAGTGTTACGCTGTGGAAAGCCTGTAATGAAGAAAACCTTCCCACTTCATCATCATCACGTGGGCTATTGACACACTGAAACCATCCTACCTGATTTCCCAGTGGTATTTGAGGGATGCAGGCAGTGGAGGAGGCAAGAGAGCTTCACAGCTGAAGTTTAGTCTTACTACTAAATTCCAGGATGAGTGAAACCTTTTTCTACCCACCAGCTCCTTGGGCTTCTACGCTCAAATGCTAAAAACAAAGAATGTGAAGATAGTCCAAGTGGTTTAGGAACTTTATTAGTTTTGTCTGTTGGCACCTTTTCCACCTCCCAATGAGCCAGAGGCATTTGGAGTTCAAGTTTTGCAGACTTGAGGGCTCAGTAGGATAAGGAGTGGTGAAGGAGAGGGCTGGGGACCCACCGCTGCCTTCTGTGTGTTGACCTGGTAGAGTAAAACTTCTGCAGAGGGGGATTTTTATTTCTGGAGTTGGAAGATCTTGAATCTCTTTTTTTCTCCAGCACAAGTCTGAAGGGAAATTGTGAGGTTAACCTTTCTGAGCTGCCCGGCCCTCTCTCCCACAAGTGTCTTGGAAGAGGAAATGGACTCAAGAAGCGGCATTGTTTACTTTTCTTGTTTAATTCCTAAGCATATGCCAATATAGTGAGTGGTAGTGGCTGAGTAACCTGTGTGCGTGAGGTCCACATGGAATTGGGCAACAACCCTGTTTATATGCCTCTGGGGAGTTGGTTTATTTATTTTTTAAATTAATATGAATTCCGGTTAGTAGAAACAAGATCTGGTGTGTGCATATGTACAGAAGTAACTAGGCAAGGCGTAATACCAAACAATACAAATTCAGAGCTGTCTATTGTGCTTTATAACTTTTTACAGCTCTTTTTTTTATATTTTTTTTAAAGTACTTCACTTGGGGATAATTATTATAGACTCCTAGGATGGTTGGGGTTGGAAGGGACCTTGCAGATCATCTGGTTCCAGTCCCCCTGCCCTGGGCAGGGCCCCCTCCCCCCAGCCCAGGCTGCTCCCAGCCCCGTCCAGCCTGGCCTTGAGCCCTGCCAGGGATGGGGCACCCACAGCTGCTCTGGGCAGCCTGGGCCAGCGCCTCGCCGCCCTCACGGGGAAGGGTTTCTTCCCAACATCTCATCTAAATCTCCCCCCTTTCAGTTTAAAGCCATTCCCCCTTGTCCTATCACTGCATGCCCTTGTAAAAAGCCCCTCTCCAGCGTCCTTGTTGGACCCTTCAGATAGGGGAAGGCTGCTCTAATGTCTCCCCAGACCCTTCTCTTCTCCAGGCTCAACAACCCCAACTCTCCCAGCCTGTCTCCATGCCAGTTGTTGTCTTCATATTTGTGCTTGGGACTGCCCCAGCCCAGGTGCAGGACCTTGCACTTGGCCTCGTTGAACTCCAAGAGGTTCACACAGGCCCACCTCTCCAACCTGTCAGTGTCCCCCTGGGCCATCCCTTCCCTCCAGCCTGCCGACCCCACCGCACAGCTCGGGGTCATCGGAAACTCACGGAGGGGGCACCAGATCCCAGCATCCATGTTGCCGACAAAGATGTTAAAACAGCACCAGTCCCAGCACTGAGCCCTGGGGAATGCCACTTGTCACTGGTCTCCACCGGTATTTTAGAAATGATTTTATAAACGGTCATATGGTGCATACGTGCTGTCTGGGAGTAAGCAAGATGAGTTACTTGGGTGGTGCAAATGATATGCACACACGTGTGTATATGTGTGTACATACACATGTACATATGTACGTGCTCTCTACTGTAGTGCACGCTCTGCCTCTGCCCTGTTCCTTCTGCCCCCTCCCCGTGGGCCCCAGTGGGGTGCTATGTGCAGGTAACTGGTGCTGGCAGCTGTGCTGGCTTGTGCTGCTGCTGTCTCCTATGGATAAAATGCTTGTTATGCAGCAGGGCCCCACCGAGCGTGTGAGAGCAAATCCAGAAATGAAAGATGTTTTTTGATTTTTTTTTTTTTTAAATAAAAAAGATGTAAATTGCACCTCTTCTACAGCTGCACATGTTACTTTTCGACAAGGGAGGCAAAGGGTGGAAATACGAGGAAATAAGAGGTGCCCTTTGACATGACATTTGCAGGTAGTGGGGCAAAGAATGGGGAAACTGTGTTTATTGGCCTCAGGTGTACACTGCTTTTATTTTATTGGTTTTCTTTTAGTTTTTGTTGTTTGTTGTTTTTTTTATTTTTTTTTTAAACTGGCTTAGCAAGTGGCTGATTGGCATTGGGCAATTTTATTTCTCTGTCTTTCTGAGCTCTCCAACTGGGAGAGGAACTTGTGTATAGAAGGAACCATTCCAGTAGTCTACAGTGTTTTTTCAATCACTTTCTGTGTGTGGAACTGAAAGATTAAAAAAAAGATGTGCAGGATTGGAACCGTGCCTAAAGCAATCCTCAGGGATAACAGGATTATTTTGACTGATTTTTTTAATTAAAATAGAATGCTAAATAGATTGTTTTGAGTATACATTCAGCTCTGGATTGTTGTTATTGGCCTAATTGCCTCCCAAATTAGAGATACCAATATTCAAATTCACTCTATCCCTCAGAGGACACTGACATTAAGTGTGAGTGTGAAATGCTATGTAAATGATATACAGGCAGGCAAGACAGAAAATGGTCTTTAAAGACGTTAGCCTAAACTTCGGTTTTCTCTTTACCTGCTGTGTCTTGACAGACAGGATGATGAATTTATATTTTTCCGTATTTATTTATTTATTTATCTGTCCTGACAGGTCTTTCAAATGCTTAGAAATGTAGTCTGAGAAAAATGCCAGTAATCTCAGCCTTTGAGGAAGCAGCAGTTAACGAATCTCCAAGGAAATATCCAGAACACAGATGTTCCATGGGGGAGAGCAGGTTAGGAGCCAGCAGAGAGGGGCTGGAGACAGTACATCATCTTGAGTCTTAGACAGAAGCTGTCTGCGGATTTTGAAATGACAGACTTGTGGGCTGATCTGCTCGGGGCTGCTTTTTGAGAGCCCATTTCAAAAAGTAATGATTTGGCATCTGACCACTTCTTTTTGAGATGTCTGGGTTCAGCTTTGTCAGAAACAAAGCATTAGGTATTTCCAGATTTTTAATTGTATTAAGGGTTGAAACCCTTAGGGGAAGTTTCACTTATGGGGATGTATATTCACACCATGATAGAAGAATATATTTTAGTTTAAAGAATATATATTAGGCTCAAATTCAACTTCCGTTTTTAAAGCTAAAAGGGACCAAGCATAATGGCAGGCCACAAATTTGAATGTCTGTTTTAGATTTTAATAGAGCAACAGAGAATGATAAAACTTGGACGCTTTTGTTGAAGAGGACTACTTAAGCTCCTCAGATAAAACTAGATAGATACTGAAGAGTATTCACAGAAAAACAAGTTATTTTGAGCCCAAAGTAACTTTCCTTAAAAATAAAAGCAGCCAAATGTGCATACCTCAGGTGGCTGTGAATCAGCACCTGCAAATACCAGCGGTATGAGAATAACTAGGAATGGAGGGAAACTCAGCTCGAAGGATGCGGCTGGAAAGAAAGAGTGGAGGAAGCAACCTCATACTTGCAAAGGAGACAGTTCACTTAAGCCACCAGGTCATGGTCTGTTTTGGAATGATTTGCAGGATGCCCTTTCTTGCAGCCAGTGTGTTTCACTTCACCACGTCGCTCTGTGAGGAGTGTAAGAACAGGCAAGGGGGAGTTAGTGTGGGTTGTGCTGCAGTGGGTGTACAAATGTGAGCCTCAGTAAAGATGGAGGCAGCACTTACGTGAGGCAGGTCGTAAATGCCATGAAGTGGCTGGGGCAATATTGGTTTGGGAAGTGCAGCCCCGTGCATTCCTCCTGGGGAGGCTCAGAGACCAACGCTGAAATTTCTTGTGGGCTGTGAAACAGCTGTTTCCAAAACTGACTGCCCTGTTTGTATCAGATTTATAGCGAACAGAGCTGTTACTGCGAAGGCGAGAGGTGGAATTCTAGTGTGCTAGCTGCAGAATGTAAAATAACTCCTTTTATACTCTCTTGCCTTTGATTTACAACAGGAGAGAGAGGGCTTGTGGACAGGTAACCTGGGGTGGATGCTGAAATGAGAATTGGCTTGACAGCCTGAACACTGAGGAAGCTTTGGGGTTATGGGTAGCTAGCAGGAACCTCTACAAGAGCGTGCTGGCAGTGAATGTCCTTGAATCTTAATTATTGGAATTAAAGTATGATCAGAAAACTGTGCATCTTGATCTGCTGCATGCTGTGCTCTCCCAGGGAGGCTAATTCACATGCTGATGACCCACAGCTACTTCCTGCTAAGGACCTTCAGCAAGGTGACTTCCAGCAGTGGGAGGGAATTCTGTGCTGAACAAAAATACCTTGACTCAGACAGCTTCCTAGAATGCCAGTTTTTGGTTGTCTTCATTTTGGAAATCTGGTGAGTTTTGGCTAGCGCTTAGAAAAGGTACAACAGAGCTGCTTGGCTGCTCAGTACTGACCATAGCATTTTTAGCATTTTAAGTGCAGAGGGAGTATGCAACCAACCTGACAAAGCATTTGAGATGAATAAAACATGCATCCTGGCAATCCATCCATCAGTGAAATCTGAATTCTGCTGAATTTGCAGTTCATATTGTTGCTAATTTTATGATGTAGATGCTTGTCCACAGGGAATTGGATTGAAAGAGGCAAATCACTTGCTGCAGATGCTGACAGGGCTGTGCACAGGAGCTCCACCAGCCTCTGCTGGATCGGGTTTTGTTGCTGCATCCAATGGTGCTGCTTCATGAGGAAGAATGAGTTTTGAATAGGTAGCAATGAAGATCCGTGTGTCTTCTTAAAGCCATTTAGGTAATCGTAGCAAGAATGCAGGCTAAGAAGATCCATGCCCCAGAAAGGCTTGCACAAAGATATTGAGGAAAACCTTGCCTACTATTTCTGCTCCTGTTATTAACTTCTACTTGTAATTACACAGTGCTTTAAAATGGGCCTGCTACAGTAGTAAGTGATGTTCTTATGTTTCCTTTTATTCAGGGGAGTAAAAATAGTTCGCTTGGTTCATGGGCTTTATTTAACTGAGCACTAATGCAGAGTTGTGTCGCAATATATTGCAGAAACAGCAGTTCCTTTGTACCAGTCCTATAGAGCTTTCTTCTCTCAACTGGCAAGATTGGGATCTGAATAAATGATGCGATAAAAGGCCTGATGGTACCTCCTAAAAACTAACTGCTGCTCGTTAAATTAAATGATGATGATGATTCTTAATGGACTCGTGAATGCTCTGCAGCCCATTTGGGTACAAGTAAGGAAGTCTAGGAACACCAGACCCTGGCCACAGTATACTTACTGCACTTACTTCTGTACGTACTGGGATTATAAAGTAGGTACAAAAGGTGTTTTGCTAGATAGCATGTAATTATAAACACAGAGCTGATGCTCTACAACAAGGAGGGCTCCTCTGTGAAAGCTCAGTTAGGTGGAAACCCAAAGCCACCATAGGCTTTTTCACTTTTCCTTTTAAATGAACTGCTTTTGGAGCATCACATGTATCATAATTGAAGAAGTAATCATTGTAAACTTGAAGCAGATTTATGTGCAGCTCTCAAATTGTCTTTACTGATGCTAAATTAGCTCTTTCAGTTCTGGGTATTTGACTGTGCTCTCCTTGCCTCTTAAAACAGTTTGTCTACAAAAAGCTCCTGTTTGATGCAGAGCTTATTTTGTCTTGGGAGAATTTTTCTTTCTTCCTCTTTACCCAACTTTGAAGAAGAACCAAAACTCTAACAAAGCAATGTGAAACCGAAGCAATTTTTGCGATTTCCTTTAATTGAAAACTTCTGCCATTATGAAAATCCTGGCTAGCAATTAAGGGAATGTGACAGCTCTGCCAGTCGTTACATAAATACTACAGAGCACAGGGCTTCCTACTGTCATTAGCTGCAGGGAACACAATGGAGCTATACACAGGAGCGAGCCCTACTCTCATAATAAATGTTTGCATTTCCAATTAGCGTTGAACTGTTGTGGCATTTCCCCCTCAGTCTAATTGAGGCTCTTGGATGGCTTCACCCGTGAATGATGCTTGCGTTGTCTCCTTGCTTTTTAGTTTCTCAGTGAGAAAAGAGATGAACTCCCAACTCCTAAGACCAGCGGTTTCCTCTTCGCACATCTCTGTCTCGGTGTCTCTTCTCCTTAGAAAAACTCACCTTTTACAGATTAATGCAAACTTTCTGCTCTTTACATACTGTGGCTTTTTGCTAACCGCTGCATTATCAGGTCCTCTGTGTGTGGGATGTTGTTGGCTTGACCTGACAATTTTCTAGTTTTCTGACGTATTTCTTACTCCCCCACCCCCATTGCTAAATGTCAGATGGTAGATCTGCATTTAACAAGGTGTGGTTTTTGTAAATACCTACGTGTATTTAAAACATGAATACGTTGTACTAGGAATTAATCCACATTAGGGGATAGCAGGGCTTAGTCTGAGCCCAGTGCTCTATGTTCATCTTCTGGATAGGAAACTTTTGGATGGAAAAATGATTAATGATTCAGCTGCTTTCAGTTACCACTGCTGCTAATGTGCAGTTTGGACTTAGAGCCAAGTAACTTCGGTGGTGAGTAGCTGGGGTGTGTTTAACTGCGTGTGTTAATATATTTTTTTTATGCTACATCTAGTCATTTCCTCCGGAACACAGATTTCCTCCAGGAAACGTGCTTATATGGGCTTTGGGTATGCTTTAACATAAGAGGCCTTTATTTTTCCCACCCTGCTAAGCAAGCTCCAACTCTAGTCGCTACTTTGACTTGTGTGGTTGCAGCTCTCTGCCTTCCTGCAAGGAAAAGTGGAACTGAAGCCAAGGCTGCTCTGTACTGCGCTGGAAAAGGGAGCCTGTCCTGACATCTGCAACGGGGAACTTACGTGTTAAGGCATGTAGCTGGGGGAGGGGAGATGGTACTTCTGGAGATGAAGAAACAAGGAGGATGATTTGTGGACTGAGAGCTTTTTAAAATGATACTCTTGGTTCCTTCTGTCTCAGCTCAGATTTTCTTCTTTTTTTAAACACGGGAGCAATTTATTTCTCTCAGGCGGTTTAAAAACTGTTGGAATGGGGTAAGTGCTCAAAATGAGCAGGCTGCTGCCCAGGGAGAGGAACAGCCAGAGCTAGTCTCTGCAGCTCTCAAAGCATGAGCTACCCACCCAGAACACAAGGTGAGTTCATCCTGCGCCCCAGGTACTTGTGCATAGCTGGCATTGATGGTGACATGGTTATTTGGCAGTTACTGGTGAAACAAGCAAAGCTAAGGCGAAACATGGCAATGTAACTGGCATCGCCCCTCTGCAGTTTTGGATTCGAGCCTAAGCTGGTGGAAAGGGCTTGACCTGCCTGGGTGCTACTGAAACCCTCTCTGTGTCTGGGTTACTGGCAGAGCAGTCGTGCATGGGGCCACACCGTGGAAGCTGGCGAAACCTGGGCCTTGATTATTTAAATTAAAAAAAAAAAAATCCAGAAAGAAGCTTAACTGGAGTGAAAGGAGAACTCTGCGCTGTTGCTAGGAATCAAGCGGTTATAATTAGTCTCTTCTTCTTTAGAAGCATATCTGTGCAGTATGATGGGTTAGTGTGTATATCTGCCCAGGAAGAGATTTTACAGCTCTCCTGCCCAGAAGCAGCGCCCACTGTGCTGGTGTCCCTGTCTTCCTGCAAACTATGGGCTTGGGAACCCCACCCAGCAGTTTAGCTCAAACAGGTAGGGTCATATTAAAGGCTTTTTTTTTTTTTTTTTTTTTAAAAGGACCCTCGAGTCTCCGTGACTTGGAATTTTAAAAGCCACCAGTCTGCCAGCATTCTGTTGGGTTGTAACTGGTCAGTCATCCTGGATGTCTAGCACTATGAAATAAGGCTGGCAGTGGGGCAAGAGGGCAACCAGGAGGTGGCTGCCTGCCATGAGTGTCTCTGTTCCCCCTCCTCACACCCACCCACTCTGGCTGTAGCAGTGGGTACGTTCGCTTATAAACTTATTTTTAGTGATTATTGTTTTATTTCATTTAGCGGTTTCATCTGTGTCTCTAGGTCTTGGCAGCACCTGCAGGGGTCTAACAGGTAAATTCTAAAGGTAGATGAACAAACATTGCTGTTTCATGTATTACATGAAAACCTGGGTGCTTTTTTTTAATTCACATGTAAATGTGGGGTCTGGGCAGATGCACTGATAGCCCTTGACTTTTTTTTTGTTGTTGTTTAATTGGCACACTTGCTCAGCACTCAGATGTGGGCTAACTGGCTGGGGAGACAGCTAGATGCTACAGTTTCTGTTTTGTTTTGTTTTTTTAATCACCTCTAAATGTGACAATCAGTCTGTCCTCCCTCAGGGTGTGTGTATTGTTGCTGCCCTTTTCCATGACAGCATGTGTCCCAGATCCCATCTGCTGTCGGGAGGAGGAAAAGGACACCTCTTGCCTTTTTTTCAGGTGGAACACGTTTCCTTCAGTGTGAGACTGTGTTTGAGACTTAGTCCCACATAAAGTAATAAAGAAAAAATGAAGGGGTGTCTTTTCATCCTTTGTCAAAACCTAGCTGGTAAAGTCTGCTGTTAATTTTCTGCTGGGATTTGGATGAAAGCGTGACACACGGGGCGGGAATCTGCTGCTTGCAATGTGTTTGAGCAGAGCAGGGGACGCCTGTGCTCCTGCCTGCTGAGGTGGTACAAGGGGGAAGAAGGAGATTTTAACCGTGTGTTTGCACAGGCAATCTCTAGCCACGGGGTGGAAGGGTGCAGGGATACTGGTGTGGAGGTAAAACCGCTGTTCTAATTGGGATCGCCTCAATTAAAAGTCAGGACTCCTGCCTTTTTTTGTGGGCAAGACACACTTTCCTCACCCTGGCAACAACAGAAAAATAGCATCTTGGAAAAACGTGAGATTCCCTTCTGGTAGTAGGCAGAGAGGGATAAACAGTTGCTGAGCATCTCTCTCCCCCCTTTTCTTGTTTAATATACTTTATTCATCTGTAAGTTGTAGTGAGTAACTTACAGCTACTGTCTTGCCAGACTGCATGAATTATAGATGGCTCTTTTATGAGTTTTCGTGTTGACTCCAGCAATTAGTATGCATTGGACATAGTTATCTTTATGGCATCTACTGTAGCGTAGGTTTCAGCTCCTCTGACTTTTTAATTGCTTTCTGTTTTAGCAATCAGTCATCTGCCTGTCTTGCTAAGGAATGCAAAGAAAACACAACTAGCTTGATAGAAACTTAAGAGTTCAGCATGGAGCAGCAGCTTTGAAATGATGTGGTTTAGCAGAAGGAAAAATTACATAAATAGAGTATCTTTGTTCTCTTTCTCTTTCTTCCGCCCCCCCCACCCCCCACCCCCCCGCCTTTGGTGTGTGCGTTACAGTAGTGCTGGAAGGCTCTGCACATGTTGAGGTCCCGCTCTGCTAGATAAACGGCTCAGGAACCTGCACCTGTATTACAGGAAAACAGATCAGCAGACCTGCATGGATCTTTGAACTCTCAGACGCAGCTGTTGGCACCTGTGGGTGCCGCCTCCTGCTCGGTGCCTCCGCTTGCTCTGTCTTGAGCTGCCAAGTGGTTTCCTGAGCCTCTCGTCCCCTTGTGTGTGGTTGTCTGCCACTCCTTCCTGGCTGCAGAAGTGTTCCAGAGGTGTGAAAGGAGCGTTTGTCAGGTCTGCTGGTGAGGCCGGGGTAATCTAATTTAGCTAATGGCTTTCAAAAATTGATGGGGAGAGGGGCAGGGAGCATTTGAAGGCCACTGTAATTTGACGTATGGCAGTTGCAGGTTACGGTACCTAATAAAACTTTTCATAAGTCCTGTGTGCTGAGACCACTCAAACTTTCAGTTCAGGACTCCCAAATGGCTGCAGAAATAATAGTCCTACATCATGGCTATGCCTTCCTAGTGGTGTCTGTGGGGTTTGGTTTGAGTGCTGCTATTTTAATATATGGTAGTGGAGAATAATCGTGTCTGCAGCTAAAATGCATTCCCTCCTCTGACTCCAGCTGAAAAGTTCACGTGCTGTTTCATTGCTTCCGCAGCTCACTTAATCATGCCGTGGAAACGTAAGATGACTTTCTCCAAGCAGAGTTGTGCTGGTGTGAAGGGAGTAACTCGCTCCGGTGACGCTTTGCATTCCTGTTGGGATGGATCACGCCGAGTGACTCAACCTCCGTGGCGGAGCACTGATGTTCCGCTGGCTGGGGAAGCACTTGCCTGGTGCTTTGAATTTGAGCAGAGCCCTGCACAAGAGGGGTGGTTTAAAGCCTGCTTACATGTGAATCGGCAGGAGATTATTTTAGGAAGAGGAGAATTTGTACAGTCAGCTAGGCTATGGTGAGGGAGGCGGCCACCCCCGTAAACTCTTGCTATGGCTCCGTGTTCCAGGCTCTCAGCTCTGCTGTAAAGCCCTGGAGAGGTGGCCGTAATTCTGCCAGAACGGGGTTTCATCCACATACTTTGAAGACAACACAAGTTTAAAGTATAATGATGCTGAGTTTGGGGATAGACTGTGTCACTGTATCACAGTGGAAGGTCTCATGTAAACAGATTTTTGGCGTTCCCTTTAAATATGTAGTGGGAAAAGGTATTTGGGAACCTTGTAGGATAGTGCTGCTATTACAGGGGATAACTTCTGTAGAATCAGTCTCTTAATTTTGTGGCTTGAAGGATTTCTCTCACTCCCATCTCCAAACATTAAGTAGCTCTTGTAACTCCAAACGTAAGACTTTGATGAGGAGAAAGATCTGCGAGCTCGAGCAATGAAGAAGAAAGGGGAGGGTGAACTAGAGGCTTTGCCCACGTGACAGTTGCAGTTATCAAATAGTTGTAAAACAATATTGTTTGTTTGTTAAACCATGTAAGTTCTCAGCAGTTACTTGCTCATTCAGGGAATAATGTTAAGATAAACAAGAGCTTGTACTGCCAGTGTTTCTAGCCCTGTGGTAAAACTGTATTGTGTGCTCTCCTTTCCGACTGAGGGATTTTGAAAAACCCTCTGATATTGAAGATGTGAGCAGATGTCCCTGAGGTTTTGCACTGGTGGAACTGAAAGTGAGGATGCTTGACATCCAGGGGTTTGTCTTATATTTTCATGCTGCCTTGGTTTTTGTTTGTTTCTTTCTTATGTTATTCTTTCCCCAACACTAGGCCAGTCTCTGCCTGTAATCTGGGTGGTGGCGGTGGGTGTCTTCTCACTTCTTTTTCTCCAGCCTGCATTGCTGCTCTCTTCTCTTCCTTGTACTGCCCTTCGGTCTGATGTTGCATCCATTCCCCAATACAGGAAACTTGACTCTGTTCCCTGCTTAGCCCTGTGCCTCTGACAGCAGGTAGCAAGGACCGATTCTCACCTACTCGCATCTCTGCTCGGTGGGAGAGGGACCCAGCAGTGAGGCAGTCTCCCCTGCCATCTCAGCCATGCCTGTGGCCCCAG
This sequence comes from Falco naumanni, assembly GCF_017639655.2. Lineage (NCBI taxonomy): Eukaryota > Metazoa > Chordata > Aves > Falconiformes > Falconidae > Falco > Falco naumanni. Next base: position 5,238,918 of record NC_054055.1, on the reverse strand, counting down.
GGAGACTGGCTGGTGGGGGAATCTTTGGGTGCACCTTTATTCAGACCCCTGGGGGGGTGTGGGTAAACCAGGGTGTTAGAGCTGCAAATGTGGTGCCTGCTCCTGGGGTGGGCTGTTTGGCAGGTGCAGAGCTGCGAACATTCGTTTTCCTTCTGTTTCCTTATTTGCGGCATATTCCTAGCACCCTCCCAGCAATTTGTGTTCTTGTGGTTAAATAAGCATCAGTGCAAAGAATGCAGCTCTTACGTGGCACTTCGGCTTATGTTTCACATGTTTTAGTGGTGCCAGTTCAGCACCAACCGCTGCCACTGCGATGTGCAAAGCCTGTCAGTAAGGCCTCCATATCTTCGTGTCGCACAAAGTTATGTGCGCAGCAGTGGCTGCCAAGTTTACCGGTTGGGTTTTAGTTTGGGCTTTTGTTTTCCCCTCTGCTTAAACAAGAAGAGTAGTTGTTTGCACCGTTTCACGGCTGGCACTTCTGCTGTTGCTGAGTTCTGCTCCGTTTTGTGCTGGAGAATGGCATGAGGCTAAAGCATGAGCGATGGGCGATGCACGGGGCATGTGCCAAAACACGCCCAGATAAACGCACAGCAAATTTCCCCCTACCCCTCCTGAATGCCCAGGCTGTCCCACCGTTAAAATCAATACTCCACGTGCAAGTCTGTCATTTAAAGTTCCAGTGCATAGTTGTGTTGGGAGGAAGCGGGGCTGGGCTCAAACCTCTTCCGAAGCTCCCTGTGTGTGAAGGCTTGTCCAAAGCCTTACGGGCTGTGCAGTGTTGACAGCCCTCCCGGTGCAGAGCAAGTGTGAAGAAACTGGGAACCAAACAAGTGGACAAGAAGGTGGAGCTGCAGACCAGCGACAGCTTTGTGAGTGACAGCTGGGGAACCGCTGCTTTCAGCAAAGCCTTAACACATCGCTGCTGAGTGCCTTCTGCAGGCGTCCTTTGCCTGCCTTAGCTCCCTGCAGCTTTAAGAGCAGCGTGCCCTGGGTCTGCATCTTGCCAGTTAGGCTGGGCATCAGTAGTTTGGCCAAAGAAGACTTTAAAGGCTGGCTGGGTGGTGTGTGGTCATAGGACTGTGGTATGGTTGTGGGATCTCTTTGGGGTATGACCCAGTGCGGTTCCTCTAAGTCCATCCTGTGGAAAAGTAACTCCCTGGAAGCTAGCAGTGACCTTGGCTTTGTAACTGGACTTCTCACTTGCGGTTTGCTCTCCACTTTTGACTTTCTGCTACCCAGTAATGAGCAAAGCATCTTCCCTTACTGTTTGTGAAATCTGTAAAGCTGTTGCACTGCGTTTCCCACACGAACAGAAACTGTTCCTGCTTTGGTCTTTGTTCTGCAGTTAACTCCCAACTTTCTTTTGAGAACATAATGCAAACAAATTCCAGTTTCCAGAAGGATCTCACTGCAGCCAGGCTGTGTCTGGAGTAATGCTGATCTCATTTGGGTGGAACAAACGAGTTGTTGCAGAAATAATCTATTACCCTGTTCCAAAGCTTCCGTCTTCAAATCCGCGCAGCAGGGATTATTTACTTAAGGATTTGTGTGTGTGTTTGGGATCTAGTTTTGTTTGACCCTTCCAACAGAACAAAATGCAGCCAGCTTCCCGGCGGTTTGAACTGCGCCTGAAGCGTGCCGCTATTGCAGAAAGGCCAGGGCGGCTCGGGATCAGCGAGGGTCATGGCACTGCATCCGAGGTGACGTGGTGCGGCTCTGTGGCTTCCTGCCTGTTGCTGCCTCCCAACCAGTTCAGCAGCCTTTTAGCAAAGGAGCCTGAGCGGCTCCGTCGGAACTCATGGAGTGCAAACTTCAGCCTCTCCATGTCGTGCTGTGTTGGAGACCAATATGAACCTCTTGATGTAGTTTTTGGTGGAACTAGTATGGTTCTGAGAGGCTTTATGAGCTTGGCAACTTGTTGGCTCCTCTCGGGCATCCCTGCTCTTCGCTACCTTGTATTAACCATCTGGCTCCCTGCCCTGCGCTTACTATCCATGGTTTGCTTGAGAATTGGCTGTATCTTGAAAGAAGCTTTTCCTAATGATCAATAACTGAAATGCTTGATCATAGTCACGTTAACAGAAAAAATTTGGAACTTGAGTAGAATTTGTTGTGCTGACACCGAGTCTGTGTAGATCTGAGGCTACAGGCTGGTCTGCAAATACCTGCTGGTGATTCATTTGGCAGTGTGAAATTCCAGTTTACAAAAAATAAACCAACAAGCCTTCTCATTTCTTTTCTTTTTCCTATTCTTAGTAACGGCCTCCCCAGCTGAAGATGTCTAACAATGGAGTTGAAACGGAAGACAAACCTCCCGCACCTCCAATGAGAAATACCAGCACTATGATTGGATCGGGAAGCAAAGATGCTGGGACTTTAAACCACGGCTCAAAACCTTTGCCTCCCAACCCAGAAGAAAAGAAAAGGAAGGACCGATTTTACCGATCTATTTTACCAGGAGATAAAAGTGCGGTATTTTGCCTCCTCTTATAAAACTTCTGTCTGAATGTTGCTCCGAATGACCTTAATTGAGCACCTGATGCTTAGTTGTGGTTTAGGTTTTAGAAAATGTTGTGTGTTTGTTTCCTGTACAACTGTCTTGGTCATTTTGGGGTACATAAGGTGCTGGCTGTAGGTCTGTTTTTTTTCTAATGAATATTCCTGCCACATTTAATCCACCCTGCGTACTCTGTTTCATGCCTTCCCCCCAACCCCCTTAAATCGTGATAACAGTGCCCCTGAAGACTGGGACTAGCTGTGCCACTTCCCAGACTGACTTGTCCTTAATGATCTTGAAAATCAGATTTTTTTGTACCAATTACAAGCTGGCCAATTAAAGTTGGCATTGGCAATTGCTTTGTGGAGAGCAGAGGGAGGTCTTGTTTGATTTGTTGCTTTAAACAGCAAATAATTTGAGTTAAGCATGACTAACAGGCCATCTCCTGCTAAGCCTGTCATATGTTACTGCGTGGTCATTTAGTCTGTTTTAGTGTTTGGGTCAGGCATTGTCTACTTGCCATGAAGAATAATCCGTTACTGCAAATTTTTGCACATTTCGTGTGAACTGATGGAATTTTCTGATGTTACAGGGATTGTAACAGATGGAAATGGAGATAGGAACTGTGAACTTTACATGAAATGCTAATTTTTAAGATCCAGGATATTTAAAAATCCTCTCTCTTGTGAACCTTTTGAAGTGATAAAAGAAGAAAACCACCTCCATCCCCTAATATATGCTGGTTTCTTTTTATATCTGACCTATTTTTTGGAGTTCCTCTTTCTAATACATCAGCTTTTTTGTAGAATCTGCATTGCAATGGTATTTGGACACTGGGTAACTAAATCAAGCCCTTGGTATCTTCAGCTTCCTGGGCTTCAGGAAGGAGGCTGCCTCCTTAATTGTTAGTGAAAAGATTAATGGGAGTGATGGTTTTTCGTAGCTAAATAAGCAAAATGTAGGTTTATTTTCTACAAAATACGGCAGCATTCATTATTATTTTTATTATTATTGTTGTTATTATTATCTAATACCTTTAGCAACTTGGATTTGTTTTACGAATGTAGATTTTTGAATCTGCAATCCAGAAAGCCATGAACTCAATGTTAAGAGTTTGCCAGATCCTGCTTAGAACTTGTCATTATGAGTATTAATCCTAAAAAGCTGCAGGAATTTTTTTGTTGGCTTACTTAGGGGAGTGGGGTTTTTAAATCTCTAGGCTCAACAGTTGCAGAGAACAAAGAAATCACCTGAAATTTATAGGCAAGTGAAATACAACCTGAAATGCTAGTTTGAACTAAAACTTTGATTTTAAAGGAGAGCTGCAAAAGTGAACGGTTTGGGTGAAATCAGCAGACAGACTGCCACTGATCTGAAGATGCCTGTGTTCGCTGAAGATTGGCCAATGTGACAGATGCTTCGAGACATGAGAGATTTTTGTTTAGCCAAGCCCAGCAGAGCCTTCTGTTGCAATACACCTGCCCAAACAAGAATGGTTGCTTCTGTCCTCTAATTCCTGTCAAGAAAAAATACCTATAACACTGTCACCTTCACTTCAGATTGGTTGATTTTCCTCTCAGGAAAGCTTCTAATCCATCATGACAACTGAATTCCTAGTGCCTCCTGCTGCTTAAGCATTAATGAAATTCCCAGGTGTTCAGATACCTCTCTTTGGGTTGTGCCTGAGATAATTCGAGTGTTCTTAGTTTGACTGGACTAAGAGGCGAGTTGGTTTCCATTTAGTTAGAGGAATACAATTCTGGGCAAATCCAAGACCTCTGGATCTTCACCCAGGGAAGCCAATGATTTGCATTTAACCTCTGCTGGGGTTGTAAAGAGCCTGTGAAGATCTGAAATGCTTGGTGGTTAATTTTGCCAGAAAATATGGACGTGGGCTTTTATGCTGTAGCCTGAGAGCTGTTGAAGTCAATGCTGTCGACCCCTTTAGAGAAGCGGTAGCTGTTTAGGCAAGGAACAGTACTGGGGCAGGCACTTTATGAAGGATGGGTGGGAAAGATGGTGAAGGGATTGTGCTTGATGCAAAGGTGCAGCTCAAACACGTGGGGTCCTGCTGTGGAGCAGGCAACAGACTTGTTGAGAGCTTGTGGGTCCAGATCAGAGGAGAGGCCAACAAGGCGAGGGGGCTATCTTGAGAGCATCTTTTAGAGGTTGCTGGGTCAAGAAGGGCAGTTCTATCTGAAGGTGCTTTGGAAAGTCTTTTGCATTGTGCTACCCCTCTACATGAACAGAACTGTGGTGTAAAGGATGCATAGGGTTTAAATCCTGGGCCTCATAGGTGTTTGCATGCTTCCATTGAGCTATGACCCCTTGCCAGGCTGCTTTGGAGGTGTCGTGCTCTGCCTGCAAAATTTAGGGTGTAATTTATAGTCCTGATTCCTCTGTCCCAGCCTAAACTCCCAAAACTGACAGTTTATTTTAAATAATAAAATAAACTAATAATAAACTAAACACTAGGTGGGTTCTATCCCAAGTGGATGCAGAGCTTCGTGACTTGGTGCTTTCAACAGGAGCTGTGAACATCTGAAGTTTCTTGGGCTCAGGGCTCATCAGTGTCCCAGCTGAGAGTGTGAATTTGGCATGAACGTGGCACGTTTAGCAAATCTGAGCTTTGCTGAGCTCACTCGCAGCTGCCTCCCGGAGGGTTTTACCTACAAGGTGACAGTTTGCAGCGCCTGGGAGCCCTTTTTGTGGTGACAGGAGGAGCACTTTACTTAACATTACCAGTGGAGGAGACCTTTCTCATCTCCCTATGCTTCGGGACGGGCTCACAGGCTTACTTCATGGTGAAACATTGTGCTTCATAGTTGCAGCCCAAGTTGCCAGAGCATCATAAGGAAACTTTAGGGGGGTGGCTCTTCCAGCAGCGTCAAGCATATGACATTTTGAATGAGAAGGTGGTTAAGGTGTTTGTTGGAATAAGGCCTGCCTACCACCAAGGGCTTTCTTAAACAGAGTTACGATTTATGTTTTATTTATTTTTTTAATTTAAGATTCTTGAAGGCTTTTTGCCTCATTGCAAGGATAAGATAAGCACTGTAGAGGGGGATTAGGTGTTTAGCAGGACTGGGAGTGCCCATCTCTTTAATTCTTTTTATCTTATACCTGCTACAAATATCTGCTACAAAATGCAGTTATGTTATTAATGGTTTAATATGTTTAGGCTTTTAGATCTGTGAGAGTTTGGATCAAAACTTTCTGAAGTTCGTTGTCCCCTGAGACTGCTGAAGGAAAATCTCAGAGTTCCTGTGCCAGCTTCATGTGGTTCACATGGTGGTGAATTCAGGCTGGGTGCTCTAAAACCCTGAGTGTGGCAGGCAGGCAGATGTAAAAAAGGGCACAGAGCAACTATGGTCCCACCTGCTGTAACGTTACTGCTAAGGCAAAGTGATTTTAGCTTGACTTTGTGGTAGCTGTCCCAAAGAGTTGTTGAGAGGCAGGGAAAATGCAAGGGGTTGAGATGCTGCAGGAGATGGTCGCAGGAAACTAAGGTGGTTGGGAGAACATTAACTGCTTCAGGGGGATGAAAACAAAATAAAGCCGTAAATGCAGAAGAATCACTCCCTGATTTTATATTGCAGTGTAGCCATACTGGAACTCTCTGTGTCGAACGTGAGCAGAGAGCTGGAGTGTTGATGTGACAGAGGCTGTTAAGTTATTTAATCAGTCCCCCCAGAACTGTTCTGTTCCTCTGTGTAGGTGGGGCTAGTTCAGGCCATCATCTGCCTCTTTGGATAAGTTAGCAGTCAGCACTCATCTCCGTTTGCTGTTGAGTGGACACTGCAACAGCTGGCGGCACAGAATTTTGTTGGGGTTTGCAGCAGGAAGCTCAGGCTGGCTGAATGCAGAAATAAAATTAAAAAAACCCAACAACCTAAGTGCATATTGACCTCTGGGTAGCAGCTTAATACCCTTAAGCTTTTTTAGGGATACGTTCAAATCTATTGTGGCAGTTGTCCTGGAGCATGTGTGGGTGTGCAGCACTCCTGCACCGTGGTGCTTGTACAGGTGCCCTGTTCCTCACCTGAGTGATGGGCTTCTGGGCTGAGCTGGGGAATGGACTGAGCCTCTAGAATATGGTGCCTCTGACGGCTGGCTCTGCATCTCTCTTCCTCTTGCCTTCCATCCACCGCTAGTGCGTGCAGCTTTTTCTGTATACCTGCTGGATGCAGCTGCTTGTTCCCTTTCTGGCAGGCTTCCATACTGCAGATGCTTACCATCTGCTAACCAGCAGCTGCTTCTATCTCCTTCTAGCCCCCCCTGGCCCTGGTGATGGCTCCTCCAGCATGGAACCTTTCTCTCCTTCTCCTTGGCAACTCTGTCATTCTTCTGCGATTCAGCTTCCCCCATCCGTTTTGTTTGAAAAAGGGATCGAAAACAATCTGTTCCATCTTCACGTCCCAAATCTGATCCTTTTCTTCCTCCAAAATGACTCTTGTGCAGCAGTAACTCTGTAATGACACAGAGGACGGTGCCAGAGCTGGCACTGAAGGGAACAGGATTTGGTCCTTTGGGGCAAGCCCTGACCATCTCTGCACAACTAACCACTATCTTAAATAACTGCAATATTGAGCATTAGCCTCACGGGTTTCTGAAGTACCTGGGGTTTGGTATTCATGTTGCCAAAAACACACTGGAGAATGTCAGCCACGAAACAAATTCTGTTTGGCTTGAGATAAAAAAGTTAGCAGGTGGAAAACATAAGTGGTTTAGTCACCTTCTCCTGGCTCTGCTTATTTTATAACTGCAAGCAGCAGCAAATCTGAGTAGAATGTGCTTTGTTCTTAAACTGATCCTGATTTCTTGAGTACAGTAAATATTAAAAGGAAGGTGGAGTCCTTAATCATCATAAATATGGATGAATTTAATCCAAGGCATAATAATAATCTTGTTTGAAGACCTGACTTTAAAATGTGCAGGGTGCATCTGCTTTGCTTTATTTCCTTTCCTGTTTCTTCATGACTTCTGCTCCTCACCTGCCGGATTCTGCCCTCTTGCTCCGCGTCTTCAAAGCTTCTTATTAAAACCACATTTAGTTCATTTTGTGAGTAGTAAAATATAAATGATTTTGCTCATATAAGCTTTTGTAGCAGAAGCACACATGTTAAACTTGGTTTTCTTCATAAACTCTGTTTTGCAGAAGCAGCGTGAAGGAAGCAATTTATAAGCTGTGCTTGTAGTTAATTTTGTCCCTGTCAATATGAGAAGCAAGTGTATATTTAACAGCACATATTTTTTTTTTTTTTAAAAGTTGATTAAAACAATGAATAAAAAAATGTGTTCAAAATTGCATGGCTTCCACTTACTGCCACTGTAGTGCTTTTGACTCAGACCTTCATAAGTTCGAGTGAATATTTTAGGTAAGTAGCTCTTGTACTGTTGAGTCTAGCCCTACCAGTTGATATTTGAGGTACCCAAAATATCAGTTTCCTTGTCTTATCCTTGTCCTGCATTACAGGACTTTTATTTCTGTTGTCCACTTGCTGTGGCTTCTCTTAAGTAACAAATTTTTTAAATTTGCAGTTTGTCTGCCTTAGATCGAAATCCTGTGACTAGCAAAAGGGGCAGGCGGTTGGGTAGGTGAACTTGAACTTATTGGGGAGATTTTATTTCTTGATGGATTTATGGATTTTGTTGTTGTTGTCTCTTCCAGCCAATAAAAAGAAAGAGAAAGAGCGGCCGGAGATCTCCCTCCCTTCAGACTTTGAACACACGATTCATGTGGGGTTTGATGCAGTCACGGGAGAATTCACAGTAAGTGAATCTGGAGGAAGAGAGAACTCTGTGGTTTGGCTTATTGCTGGGAGGAGCCAAGACCCATTAATCTTTTATATAGTAATGCTGGAAAGGCTATTACCATCATCTATTTTGCTCTCTTTTGAAGCACATCTGCAGAGGTTACCCACTCATTCCTGCTGAAAGACTGTCAAACTTGGCACATCCTGGGAGCTGGGCTGCCAGCAAACTTTTCCTTTCCCGTTTTTTCGGTGGTGTGGACACCAAAACATGGTTTATCTCTCCACCCTTCCCCTCCCCTCCTCTCCTGGAGCTGGATTAGGTTTACAGCGTGTCTGTGTCCACCAAGAGTTCCCCTTTAGGGCAGACACAGCTGTGCATAACTACTTATGACAGAATATGTATGTGCTGTCTTGAGGCTAAATGTCAATTAAAAAAAAAAGCATAAAAGCATCTGGCATGCAAAGTACTATGAAGACAAGGGTTTTAATTAATCATATTATTATTCTTGATTGTGAGATAGTATTTCATAGCAGCAGCAGTTGTTTGTGAGCAAGCTGTTTTGACCTGTCTTTAATACGCTGCTTTTCAGGGGCTTTGCTCCCCTAACCTGAATCATGTGTACAGTTGTGTTTTGCATTTCAGCCTCTAGACTTGCCCGGGTTAGCCTAGATGTACCAGTGGGGCACTACCTCAGCGCTGTATCCAGCCCTCCTTTTGGACAAGGAGAGTAACTTTATTGATAAAGGATCCAAGTCACTTGCCACTTCATCTACACAGACTGTTATTCTTGCTGGCGATGAAAGGCACGAGTCTGGTTGTACTCCAGGTGTATTTATTTTCTGGCTGAAATGATTGTCCCTGTAACGGAATTCTGAGCTTCATACGTGAAGTTAACACCTCTGCTTTCCCAGCTGTGGTTACAACAGGCACCAAACCACTATTACCAAAGAACTCTAGGACTGCAACAAGACTCAAATGATGTTGCGTGTCTGTTGTGCTAGTTGCTATACACTGTGTGCTACTTCTGTGGTCTTTCTTGGATATATAAATGTACGTGTATCTATGGATGAAGGTTGGTTTTTTTTTTTTCTTGCTTGAGGCTATTCCCGAGCTGCAGCATTTGGGTCTGCTCCTGTCTGGTTTTTGCCTTTTGGTTTTCCAGGGACCTGGGACTCACCCAGAGCCCCATGAGCAGAGTGGCATTTGCATGTCCACGTAAGGAACAAGTGACTTGTAACACAGGCAGTGGCTGGGAAGGTAGTGACCCACCGTCTCTTCCTTTCCACTCCTCTCCTCTCCTGTCCTCTTTTCTCCCCATTTCCCTCACGGCACAGCATAACTCCAGGAACTGTGACAGGACTGCAGCTGTGGCTGTGTGTGCTATGAGCTACGGCAGGCTAGCTGTGGGCTAACGAGGTATGTGTCCCCACAGGGAATGCCAGAGCAATGGGCGCGTTTGCTGCAGACTTCCAACATCACCAAGTCGGAGCAGAAGAAGAATCCCCAGGCAGTGCTGGATGTGTTGGAATTTTACAACTCCAAGAAGATCTCCAACAGCCAGAAGTACATGAGTTTCACAGGTACGTGGTGATTGTGTCATGCAGCTGCTTTGTCCAGCTTTCCATTATCACTGCATGTGGGGATTCTTTCGTTTAATGATTAAGTAGATCTGTCTTTTCAAGCAAGATGTGAATGAATTTCTCTGGCTGCTCAAGCACCCCTCTTCCTGTGAAATGTTCATCCTGATGCCCAGCATAGCTGCAAAAGAGGTCAATCAATTAGCTGAATCCCCAAAACACATTGGTTTTCTGAAACTTACAGTCAGCACCTGGAAGGCAGATCCCAGAGTGTTGGTGTTGCGATCCCAGTGATGAAAACCCTAAAGAAAACAGGCAGCTAAATTTTGCACTAGTTTCAGTTTCCAGCATGGCTGTGGATGTTGCTTCGTGCATGCTCGGGGTGAGGGTCTTTCTGTTCCCACGTGCCATGATTGAGGAATATGTCTCAGTTGTTAATGCCTGATAACTGCTGGCTGGATTCCTCTAAAAATCAGAGCTGCTGAGGTTTTGTGCCTTCTTGGTATGGATTACCTGCTCACTGGATGATTCCTGCAACCATTGCTCACCACTCCTTTTCCCTTTCAACTGTAACTCCTTCCCTTTCTAAATATTAACCCCTGCTTTGGCTCTTTTAAGAGGACAGAGCCATGTCACCAAAACTGGGATTAATTAGGAAGGCTCCAGGCAGGAATAAAAGCACAAATCTTCCCCATATGTGCCTGGAGAGTCCAACAAAACCCCACGGGTTGGCTTGTGGGGTCCTCTGTTGCTATTTCAGGAAGTTTAGGTGGCTGAGACTGGAACATCTTGCAGGTCTTGGGCTAGCTACAGTGCCTCTGTTGGTATTTAACCCACTGAAAATATTTTGTATATATGGATGGAGGACAGTCTTCATTCAGGTGTTGCTCTCGGAGATTCCACCCTCCTGCAGCAGGGATTTGGGCCGGCTGCATTTATCTGCACAATTTTTTTTACCCTCTATTCCCGTATCTGCTGGGTGTCAGCTTGTTCTGGGAAGCTGATGGTAATGCCTAGGTTTAGGAGCAGCCCTTTTTCCTGCCCCTTCCGAAGGGATCTTGTCCCTTTCTCCTCTCCCCACTGCTGCTGCGTTTACAATTCATAATGGCATTACTTTCTGTCTTTTACAGATAAATCGACAGAGGATTACAATTCATCAAATACGTTGGTAAGCCTTATATTCACGTTCTGCCTCGAGCTTGGGGATTTAAAATCTTGCGTGTGAACTTTTCGTTTGTGTAGTGTTTTAAAATTGGAACATTATATATTTGTATAGTGCATACGTGTTTATAAAAACAGGCATGCTCCTTTCACTTTATTTGCAACTGTAGGAGAATTACATAGGCAGAAGTAGCTTTTGTTAGCTAATAGAAATTAGTGAATTAATGAATAAAATAATTTGGTGGTTTGGTTTTTTTCATAGAAGTCGATCTGTTACTGAACTTAGAATTTGATAATCACTCTGCTCTCAGGTTTTATGTCTCTGTAAACATCTGTAATATAAAAGAAGTTTAATTACTAACCTTCAAGGTCTGATCGTCCCAAACTAATGTTGATTATTGTTGATTAACCAAACTAATCACAAGCAGAAAAAGAAATAAAAGGTTGTCCTCCTCTCTGCTTGACCTTTACTCTGTCCTTACCAGGGCAGGCATTACTCCCGTTTTGCTCTTTTAGGAGAGACAGTATGTTTCTGTATATGTGTGTGAAATGGAAGAAACAAAACTTTCAATTTAAGATGATTCATAAACCCCCACAATTCCTTCATCTCTTGTTTTCTTACTGCTGTGCCATTATTTAGAGTTGGCTTGTTCTGCTTCCCTCCAGAGGCAGCATATCCAGATCTGACTGCTTCAGACTCTCTCCGAAAAGGAGAACGTTTCTGCCGTTGTTCATTATTACATGTCATAGTACATCAGTCCTCAGGAGTTTAGAATATCTGAGGCTGTTAGATTTTAAAGTAAAAACTGAAAAAACCAGTACTTACTAGTCTACTGAGAGAGCCTGATGTTTTTGAAAGACACTGGGTAACCTTTAATTTTGGGGAAATTCAGGGAATTCCCAGTACACAGGTGTTTTTTCTTGTTGCTTTTAAGAGGCTAAGCTTTTGCATTATGTCACGTGCACTTTAGCAACTGTATATCAGGGTGCTGGTGACTTCAAGTATTTTAGGTTCAGTGAAATACTGTGTTGCTTTGCCCCTCTAGAAGAAAAAACTTCATTTTAATTTTTTTCCCCCCCCGCCACTCTTGGTGAACTGATGATGCACAAGCAGAACTGTTCTGTCAGGTTGAGGAAGTTTATTTTGAAATGTTTATAACATAAAGGATGCCATGAATTTCAAATCCAGTTTCAAATTTAAAAGGTTAAAAGTGACTTCGATTTCTAACCACGGTATTGCAAAAATATCCAGATACTTTTAACAAATAATAAAAAAATCCTTGTTCCTATTTTCCATAAAATTTTCTCTCTGTAAGCAATTTTGAAAGGATTTGAAAAGACATTTCCGGATTTTACTGCCAGAATCTCTCATTACTTAGTTCTCAGTCACAGTACCAAAGCTGATGTTAACTTGACCTCCCAGCTTTTAGAGAAAATGTTGTTTTGATCCAAAATAAAACATTTAAAGACTGAAATTTCCAGTCTGCATGATCGGGGTTTGAAGCAAGCAGCAAAACGAAGAGGGAACATAAATAGGGACAGATATTTCCAAACACAGATGGTGGCCCTGGAATTGCTGCGTCTGCCGTGTGGGTGTTGGGAAGGCAGCGAGAGCGCCCAGGTAGGTCCGTAGGAAGAGGATTGCCATCACACGGGCAGATGACAAGCACTGTCTGAACGGTTGCATCAGGCAGCGCTGGACTGCACCTCCATTTCCCACCAAGGCTCAGGATCTTTGGGGTTTGAATTTTTCAGATATTGTTACTCGCTTGCCTGTTCTGATTGCTGTTTGTCTGCACGCACTTCAGTGCAGCCACTTTTAAGAGCTCAATCCAATGTTTGTGATTTTGTTCACAACAAGCAACTGAGTTTTTATTTTTGCTCTTTCTGTAACCACGTGCAGAATGTGAAGGCTGTCTCGGAGACCCCTGCAGTGCCCTCAGTGTCTGAAGATGAAGATGATGAAGATGATGCAGCCCCACCCCCAGTGATAGCTCCACGACCTGAACACACAAAATCTGTGAGCAGAAATACTTCTTTCAGCCCCTGCTGCTGCAGTCACACTCAGGTCTTGACAGTGACCCCTCATGCACGCTTCAGGGCATGGTGCTGAGCCCTTCTGGGGAGCAAGAGGGAGGAGGTGGGAGCCATTCCTTCTGGCAGAGCAGCTCTGTGTTATTGCCTGCCTGTTTGGGGTGGGGGGACCAGAGAGCCTTTGCTTGGTGACATTAATTGTTAACAAAGTAGCTGTAGAAACACATCCCTGACAGCAGTAATAACAAGATGAATAGAAGTGTTTAAGTCTTCACCTGACTTGCATCTTTTTCTCAACAAAATTAGATATACACCCGCTCTGTGATAGATCCTATTCCTCCTCCTACCAGAGATGTGGCCACCTCTCCTATTTCTTCTCCTTCGGAAAACAGCACAACAGCGTCTGACATGCTGGTCAGGAACACGGAGAAACAAAAGAAAAAGCCAAAAATGTCAGATGAAGAGATCTTGGAAAAATTAAGTATGTCCCTACTTTTTTTTCTTTAATTAAATTCCTGGTCCTGCTGTGTTGATTTCCCAAGATCTTAATAAGCTGAAATGTTTTGACATTCCCATTTTGAGTTCCCTTACTGAAGACATTGCCTTGTGACTGTGTGCCAAAATTGGGGGCAGACGTGAAGGAGGAGAGAGCATAAATGTAAGCCGAGCACCTGCGATGCCAAGTGAAATCCCTAAGGAGTTACAGCTCCTCAGTCTTTGCAAAACAAGCCCTGAACAAGTAACATCATCTTAACTATTTAGTCTGAGATTGTTCTGCATCGTGATATTATGTAGCTCAGGCTCGTGGATGATTATATTACAATGTTAGACATAAACTGTCTTAAAGATGGAGAGAAAATGAATGCATCCCCAGATTCACTTTCCACATCCACGGTGTAAAGTGAATTGGTTATTTTAAAGTGCCTTAACGTTGTGGGTACCCAAATTAGTGGTTGTTTCTGAGAAAAATTTTTTGTGTCTCTCTGTTGTGTCCTAGTGTCTTTAACAGTCCCTACCTTCAGTTCAAGCGCTCCTCTGCTGCCTGGTATTTTTGGGTTGTGCTGTGGCATATCCAACAGCTGACCCAGCTGTTCTGTGCAATTGGTTGTTTTTTGATTGATCCTCAGCCTGGGCCAGTTTTTATTAGGGTAGAGCCTTTCTAATTCTTTGAAGTACTAATCCTGTATTAATTACATACATGCCTTGCTTGTCAGTTGATGTAAATTGTGTTAGCACCGCTGCGGTCAGGCTGGTCTTGGCTGGGGGGATAACCCTAAAGGTCAGTATTTTAGGAAGCCAAGGCTAGTAGCAAGATGAGAGAAAATTTAATCTGAGGGTGTAGCTTTAAAAAAAAAAAAAAAAAAAAGCACCAGAGTACCTCATTCCTCTACATAAAGCCTAAATTGAATTGATGCCATGTTCACTGTAACCGCTATTGGAAAACTCATACCCATTGTTTCAAAGCAACGACTTCACCCACTTAATTAGCGAGACCTTTGTACCATTAAGGATTCAAGCCATTTTTGTGACCCAGTAGGGCAAGCAGGGACTCTGGCAGGAAAGAAGTGCTATTCTAATACAAATACGCTCCTGTAATGAAGAGAAACGCAAGAGGTACTCTTAGGAGAGCTGGGAGGCAGATATGCCTTCTGATACCTTGCTTGCTCCAGCAAGTGGTATTCAGTGCTGAGCTGATTCTTTGGCATTGTGGGGTTTCATGACAAATATATGGGGGGTGGGGGGTAGGTTTGAACTTCAGTGCCTGCTGTTAGGAGTCAGCTTTTAGATGTGGGCTAGTCAGAAACATGCAGTGAAGTTTTAATCCTGTTGTAAACTGATGAGTTGTGCAAAGGCATGCAACTTTTTCATGTTTTGGTTTGACATGTGAATAAAATGACTAAAATCTTAAAGCGTTACATGTATTTGCACATACTGAAGTTGTGCAAAGCTTAAAAGGAAGCTGGTAAATCTTCACCTCCTAGCGTTAACACAGCATTGGCGCAGACATTAATGAATCCTTGCCTGACTTTTTGGAAGGTAGGAAACATCGCTCCATTTTACAGATGAGAGCATTAAACAGGGCAAGACTGGCAACTGCCTCTGTCGCTGCAGCACTCGCTCCTGTCACTGCCTTGGGAAGCACTTGGCTGTCTTGCAGTCTGAACTTGTAGCCTGTGCTAGGCTTTGAGGGAAGGTTTACGAACATTTGTCCAGAAATACTTGTCCTCAGGGCAGACAGCGTTGCTTCCGTAATTGCATGGTGGGTTTTATGTAGTCAGATTTCTCTTCCCACCCTCCTCTCCAAACATGGGCCGTATTCCCTTCCTTTACCTCTGTCTCCTCTAAACCCTGTGGGTTTGGCTGCTCTCCAGCGGTGTCTGAAAATAGGCTGCTCCTACCCTGCTCGCTACTGGATTTCTTGGCCTAATGACCACGAGCAGTTTCTTTGCCAAGATGCATCTGTTTTGGCTCAGCCCTAGACCCCTGTGAAAGCAGCACCATGTCTTGGCAGCTCGAGTGACTTGCAAACACCAGCTGGGATGCAGCTCTGCATCCCTCGGTCCTGTTGGCCACCCTGGTGCTGTCAGAGGGGAGACTCGCTCCCAGCTGAGCTCCAGGAATTGTTGGCTCTGATTTCTTCAGCCTACAAAGGGTGTCATTCCTGCCTGTTGTAAGGGGTGTTAGGAGTTAGCAGTTAATGTTTGAGGGAGCGTTGAGCTTCAGTGATGCTTTTGCAGTTTACCCTTGGCAACTCGCTGTGCTGTTTGCAGGTCTCGAGCGCATCCATGCAGCCTGCCCGCCGCCTGCTGTTGCGCTGAGAGCTCCCTCCCCTCCTACAGAAAACATTGTGTTCCTCGTGGGTACCAAATCCGCCTTGAGCCGGAGCAGCCCCTCACTGCCCTGTGCTTCAGAACACCAGGCAAAGTGTTTTTTCCCTCTGAGGGATGCAGTAATGTGCTTTCTTCTGGCTGAACAGCCACGTTAGGGGAGAAGGAGCTGAGATTGCCTCGGGTTGCTCTCCAAAACCACAGCAATGCTGCAGTCGCCTGGGAACTGCCGCTAAAACTGACTTCTGCATTCCTAGAAGAGCAGCTCAGCATTACCCCGGCCAGGGGAGGTTTGACTCTGAAGTGTCTCTCCAGCTTCCCTCCTCAGTCTTGCAACCCAGTCATCGGGTCAGTAATAGGTCGTGCCAGGACGGATATGTCGCGAATACTTTCTTCTGCCAGAAATTGTTGTGGTATAAGGAAATCTTTGGCTAGATTTGCAACAGGCTGATGGCTCTAAGGTGAATGAGGTCCTGGCCTCCAAATTCAGAGGGCATTGCAGTGTAGAGACATCTTGTATCACCCAGCGGGTTGAAGCTGAGGGGTGACTTTTAAGTTGCAGGTTTCCAGCAAATAGTTGTATTTACCTGCGTGAGGGCCATATGTCCCCATCTTCTTCCTAGCCGTGTGCAGTCGCTGGCTGCTAGCAAAGATTAAACAAGTTTAATGTCTGTGTTCCACCATTTCTGAAGGGAAATACCTGGGAGAGGGGAATGCCACAGCTGGTATGTGTGTAAATAACTGAGGACATCCCTGGATGGCTGACGCAGCGGTTCGCAAGGCTCGGCAGAGCCTGCTGCAGCCACGGGGCTGCTCCTAAAGTACAGTTGGTTCTTACAGCTGTACAAAAAAAAAGTACTTATAACATCCTCTTGGGTATTTTTTTTTTCTTTTGTAGGAAGTATTGTGAGTGTGGGCGATCCAAAAAAGAAGTACACGTGTTTTGAGAAGATTGGACAAGGGTTAGTATACGAGTCTCCTCCATCCTATAACTTTCCTTAGGCTAAGAAGGAAATGCTGAAACCAGGCTAAGTTAGCTTGCTGGAAAAGCTGTCGGTGATGCTTTGGATGTTTTTTTGTTTTCTTTTGGTGGGGTTTTTTGCTTTTTTTAAATTTATTTTTATTTTATTGTTGTTTTGGTGGGTTTCACCTGCCCAGCTCTTCTCCCTTTCCTGGCAAAGCCCTGAGTCACAGGGACTGGAGGGTTTTTTTTGTGCAATTCTGTGTTAATATATGAAAATATGTCATTAGATGATCAGGTTGCTAAATATAGCAGCAAGCAGGGAAGGAACTGCTCGTTTTCAGTGTGCAAGACAATTTTCAAATTGCAGATTTGCTTTGTGAATCAGCTCTCCTCGATGTGGTGGTGTACGCCTCTTGGCAGGGTAGGGGGAAGCAGGGGCTGTGGGAAAGGCTGTAGGGGGGCAGATCAGTGCAGATCACTGAGATCTGCTGTCAGCTTCGTGTGCTGAGGCTCAGGCTCCCGTTTCCCTCACTACAAATGCCACATTTGTTTACTTCAGCTGATCCTATCTGCTCTGTAACGATGCTGTGCAGCATGCAAGCCAGGTCAGTGCAGTCATGCCAGTTTAAATGGGATCAGCTCACGGTCCTACAAGCTGTGCTACATTGCTGGTTTAGCAGGAGGAGTTTGGATGACCACAGTGTCCCTTATTAGGGGCTTTGTTCCCTATAAATTCTGTGGCTTTTGCTCCAACAGCAATCTTGGCTCAGCAATATTTCAGACAGTATTTACCACTGGAATTATTGCATGAAAAGGAATGGGACTGAGAGCACTTCAGAGAGACAGGTGGGAAGGGGCATGTGTTAAGCTCTCAGTCTGCTATAAGGCACTAATAAATGTCGAGTTTTGTTGATTTTTGTTGGTTTTTTGTTTTTATTTAGAGCCTCAGGTACAGTTTACACAGCGATGGATGTAGCTACAGGACAGGAGGTAAGTGCTGCCAGAATACTACAGCAGTGGATTTTGGATTGTGTCCCTAAAAGTTCAGGTTGATGCTGCAAAATAAAGACTGTCTTTCAGGGGTTCATGAAATCTTATTTTAAATGAGGTATTTATTTACTTGCTAATGAGGCGTGGTTGAGTGGTCTGAGCAGAGAACTGGATAAGATGATTTCGGAGGTTTTGATTCCTGAATAATTTCTTGTGTGTAAAGAATCTTTCTGTGACCACAAAGGCTAGAAGCAAATGTTCAGACTGGATGGTTCCTCAGCAGAAGTGTACTTCTTCATCCCCAAGACTCCTGCCTGTCCCCACTTAAACTCTTTTGTATGCCCTCTGCTCCTTTGCTTCCTACACTTGTACTAGTTGACTTGCATAGAAATAATTCCTCTCCCACTCTTTGCCCACTTGCTTTCCGCCCTTGAATTGAGAGACAAGGAATGTCTATCTGCCTGTGTGCAACCCCTCTCAGCCCCGAATACTGAGAGGTGCCCTGCGTATTGCCGGCGTGCATGATGAACTAGTAGTGACGGATATGCAGCATCTGTGGAAACCATCATTGCTAGGTGGAGGATTTTTAAAGAGGAGAGTGTATGCATTATTCCAAACATATTTATGGAAGTCTGCAGCAATGCATGACGCGTATCTGCTTAGCATTTGTACAATGTCAGGGTTATCCACCAGGAAATGTCATAATTGTGCTTTTTGCTGAAACTCCTTCACCCCCTTTTCCATTCTGGAAGAATTAATACAGTTTAATTGCAGCCTCTGAGGGAGAGGCATCGCATTTGTTTTGAAGCAATGAGAAATTTTTTAGGAGGAGGAATTCCTTTCTCAGTTTTCTGCTTGCTTTATGGACCACTTCAGGGACTCCCCTGTGAATATTTGAACACTTTATTACAACAGACTTTTAAATCATTCCCATTACACTAGTGTGATCAGGCCTTGGTTTTTTAAATTTGCACTTGGGGTTGCTGTAACCTAGGCATGCTGTTGGCATGTTCCTTTCTGTGAACCGTGCTGCTACCAATCCTTGCACCTCAGGAGCTCGGTGAACGGCAACACAGTTTGGAAGCACTGGAGGGAAACTCCTTTATTTTGCACTATAACCCCTTGGGCAGCTCCCAGGGTTAGGAAGCTTTTCACTGATGATGGCTCCAGTATAACCGCAGCTGTTTATTTTGTATCCTAATGCATGGGACAGTCTTAGATAGGGAAAATGCCCCTGTATTTGCGTGGACCTACCTCTGAACAGGAGTGAGGAGGTACAGGAGCCTCTTTGGAGCTCGTTCAGTAATGGCCTGGGATTTTTTTCTCTGCATCAGATGCCTTCCCTCTCCATCTTTCTTTCTCCTCTCTGGTCTAGCGCAAAGAGCAGCACGGCATTTGCGTTTTTGTCTTCTTTAAGTGCTGTTTGGCAGCCCTCGTGAATACTGTGGGAAAACAGCATAGTGTCTGTCTGTTGTTGCCTTCTCATGTGTTGGGATTTTTCTATCGTCTCCCCTGCTATACTACCAAAATGCTAATTGTATCTGTCTATATTGGCACTCTGTGGCTTGTTTCTTTTAATCCTTGCTTTTGTGAGCTGGAGTTACTGGCTCCGATCCATTTGCCTAGGCCTCTTTCTCTGCAAGGAGCAGTTTTGTAAAGATATAATTACTTTTCATTCCCTTTGCCTAAATATTGTACCAAATAAGAGTTGAGCTGTAGCATCTATGGAAGTGTTTCTGCCTCCTGCTGTGCTGAGTAGTCTTACCAATCTGAAGGCTTCTCTGAGGGCCAGGTGGTCTCACAAAGTACCGGTAAGAGTTAAAAACATGTTGTACCCTCCTGCTTTCTGTATATATACATGCTGAGCAGGTATCCCGAAGCAGACGGAAAGCTACTAAGCCAAAGGGCTACAACTGGCAAATCCATCCCTGTTGCCCTTAACAGGGCATATCCCTTATGTCTGGGGATAAAGCTGAATCCAATGCACTTGTTTTCAGCTTTTTATCTAAAAATTGTTGCTTCTTTCCCCCAGGGCTTGCTGTGACAGAAAGAAACAGAATTACCACCTTGAAGTACTAAGCTTAGGCTGCGTTATTTATCCCCTCCATGCATGGTGAACCTGCTGTAGATTTCTAGAAGCAGAAATTTGCAGGGGAGCAGCAAAAAAACACTAAAGAACTTCCAGAAACATCCAATCCAAAACAAAATGAACAAGATTCCTTTAAGAAATAAAATGTTTTTGACATATTTGTCCATACTACTTGTTACCAAGAAGCTGTAGATGGAGACTGCTATCCAACTGTGACGTAAAGGTCCAGTATGAAAATAGTAACTCCCCTCGTACTTTTGGGCATTAAGTATCTTCCAATATGTGTTGAAATGGACTGGCTGCAGGAACTCACAGAGTTAGTAAATGGCTGAGCAACCTGTGCTGAAAAAGTGTTTTCCCACTTCACACGAATGTGGGACTAAACTAATCTACATGGTACTGGCTGCTTTCTGGGGGACTGTTGCAATAATAATTTACTTGGTCTTTCTTCACTGCAGGTTGCAATCAAACAGATGAATTTGCAGCAGCAGCCCAAAAAAGAACTGATTATTAATGAAATCCTTGTGATGAGGGAAAACAAAAACCCCAACATCGTCAACTACTTGGACAGGTATGTCGTGATTTGAAGAGTTCATGAAGGGACTCTGGAAAACACTTCCTTGTCACTGTCTTAAGAGATCCTCTTTCAGCTTAACGCAGGTATAGGACAACCTTGGGTTGCTTAATGCAGTGTTGGGGGGTGGGTGGCTTGGTGGTCTCCCTCCACATCCAAGGAGAAACAAGTGTCTGAATTGGCATTAATGGGGTACATAGGCTCTCTTTAGAGATGTTGGCAGCCAAGGCATTAGTAGCAGTGTGCTGACGGGACTCTGTTTTTCAGCGCTCTCCTTTGCCAAATTTGACACAATGAACAGTTTCCTTCCTGCCACTAGAGGAGACACAGAAGTAATTTGAACTGTGTTATTTGTGTTTCCTTTTCTCTTCCTCATTGTTCAGCTTCTGCTGAGCCATGCTGACATTCTGCTTGCGGAGGAGCATTCTGCCAGAGTGCGATGGTAATCTCGTCCCTGTGACCATCTACTGAGGGTTTTTGCACAGTAGCAGAACAGCGACAAGGGTGAATGACATGCAACACGTAACCAAACGAGGCTGCTTACTTGTGGGTGTGAATAAGGGAGGAAAGGACACCTAGTACATAACTCTTCGGAAGACAGAGGGCACAGGGTTATTCCTTGCTCGGAGCTGGGCTTTGTGGGCTCATACATGTGCCGTGGCACTTCTGCTCAGCCTTGGGTATGTTACACCCATATGGGACAGCTGCTCCTTGAATCCCTGCTTTTCCTTACTGCAGGAGCAGCGCCTAACAACTTACCTTCGTACAGACCTGCTCTGCTTGTTCTTGAGCTGATGTCCCTTGGAGTATGACAATAACAGAGCAAACGCAAGCAGCACAGTGGCTGCTGTGCTGCATGTAAACTATTTTTTAAATAAACATATGTAGCCGTGAAAATTCTGGTCAGTATAGCACAAGGCAGTAAAATGTCCCAAGTGTGCAAACAAACATGGCTGTGAGAGCTCTTCCCTGCAGGGTGTTAATGCTTGTACATAAGGGTGATGGTAGCAGTGCCACCATCATCAGCTGTTTGGAGGCTGACTGCTTTGGAAAGAGCAACTGGTAAAATGTGCTTCTTTGGGGGAAGGGAGCTGCCTTTGGAAGTGCAAGACATTCTTGCATCTCCCCTATGTGAGTTCCAGGAGACAGTCACAAGCTGTCAACGTTGAAATCTGGGGCATACTGAAAGCCCAACAGGCAAAAAGCATTGCATGGTGGCTTGAATTCACCATCGACATAACATGGGTGCCTTGTGTCAAGCCCGTGTCATTCACCTTACGTTAAAGATACAGCTAGTTTCAGTTGAGCTGCAGCAGGATTTTCAGTCTGCTGCGCTGAACGTTAGAATCTAGTCCTGATGAGCTAAAAGTTTGGCTTATTGTAGGGTAAAGAGTGCCTAGATAGGGTGAGCTGCAGGCTTGAATCTTGGCAGCAATTTTTTTTCTTTTTTTTTTTTTTTTGTTGTTGTTGTTGTTGGGTTTTTTTGAAGATGCAATGGAGGGATGTGACCTAGAATCTCTTTTGGAAATCTGAGAGACTATCTGCACACTTGTTTGCTCTGTGTGTATACCAAAATCTTATCAGCTGTTTCTTTAACAGGTTTCTTTAAAGGCTTTTAATGTCTTGTCCATAAAAAAAGTACTTCTCCTATACTGCAGCATCAGCTGTGATGCTGAATTTATTTTGTATTTTGTCCTACGCGTAGCTGTAAAGAGCTGCTTTGTTGAAGGGACAGCAACTCTGCTCCTGAAACTTTGTGGAAGGGAGTGTGTGCACAGGGGAGTGATGCTGGGCAGGCAAAGAGCGGAAGGATATTACCTGTGTGAAATGAAACAAGTGGTAAAGAAGATCTAAAACTTGTGTCTGGGCTGAAACTGTTTATTTCTCCTGGCTGGTTAGAGGCTTTGTTTCAGTAAAACTTCGAGAGACGTTTTTCTCATTAGAGGAGCATCCCTGAGTACATGCGGTTGCCTTTCTAGCCAGTACATCCCATCTGCAGGGTAGCTGCCCGCGTCTTGCTGTCTCGGTCAAACTTCCCGCAACCAAAGTTGCTGCTTTTGTCCTCCACTTTCTCTTACTAATCTTTTTCAGAGGGATTAGCTTTTGTTTGAGTGCTGCAAATGGACGGAGCGGCAACTAGGATGAACATGGGGGTTCTTGTGTCGATTATGCCACTTCAGTGGTATATATTGATATATCAATAAAACAACACTGCAGGATGCTGTTGCTGGGGAGCTGTGTCCCTCCTGCCTGGCATCATGTGCCTCTTCACTTCCTCAGTGCTGCATAAATCTGATACTTGTTTGCCACTTGCTGGCTTCTGCCTACTGCCGTCACAGAAGGAGCTACGAGGAAGGATGCGCCTGCTGCTGTGGGACCTGGTTTCTTTTTTGTGGTTCTGTTTTCAACAGTGTTTCCCCTTCTGGGTCCTTGATGTGAGCTGCAAGGTAGTCATCGGTATAAACCAGCTGTCTTGCTTCTCTTTGCCTCAGCTCCTGCTCTTGTGCAAGGGTTTCCTTGCTTTATCCTCTCTTACCTGCATGGCCTACTTGCTTGTGGTTAAGACAGCTTTTCTGCTGCAGTGTAAGCGGCCAGCATTGCACAAAGATGTGCTGTGACATTTGAGATAGTGACGTGGCCTAATTCAGCTGTACTTAGGAGCTGAATTTAGTATCCTGTGCAGAGAAGCAGCCACTTGCACTGAATTACCTTCTGGAGGTGCCAGTTTCTTTCTGCTGCGTTAAAGAGCCCTGTTTCCAAACTCAGCCATCTAAACAGAGGCGTCGGATGCCCAGTGTCAGGCAAAGCAAACTCCTGCCCTTTGAATTCTTTCTTTCTGAAGAACTCTCCTTAACCTAATAAAACCCACAAATCCTCACTTGAAGTGGTAGCCACTGCTACCCTCACCCAACCCCAAACTCAGCTAGGGCTGCAAGGTCAGTCAATAAAGCTGAAGATGTGTGACAGTCGTGCTACAAGAAAACACGGATTTCTTTCCAGGCTAACTTTGTGTCTGCACATTGGAGTCATGTTACTGGTGCAGAAATCTGTAACGAATGATCTTGCACTTCTGGGCAAAACCAAAGTTTATGAAGTTTATCAATAAGAAAGGACTATGACTGACAGGTGTGTGTTTGTGATAGGAAGGGCTTGGTGGACACCTTCCTAAGGTATCTAAGTGGGAGCTGAGGAACACCTTACAGGAGCAGACATTACCTGCTCTTGCAGGTGAATGAAGAGAAGAAGCTGTGGATCAGTTTCTTCTTCCTCAAAGACTTCCATCAGCTTGTTTTTACTGCCAGCCTTGTTTTGGAAGGTGGCTGTAGGTGACAAGGTGCAACACCGTACTATGCCTGACATCATATGGAAAGCAGCACGTAGGCGTATGGACTTCCTGGTGGTATCTCCAGAACTGCTGAGAACATGGTTTTGAGTCACACCTCCAGTAGGCAGCTCAGTGACTAAAATAGACATCTGCTGCAGCAAGAGAGCGAAAAGATCCCTGAGACGGTACCACCCTGTCTTCTGAAATGACATTTGTCTGGTGGCAGTTGGCGGGGAGCCACTGTTAATTCTACCTCCCTGCGTGTTATGTCAAATCTATCAATTATTGAGGTGTCTGGGGCTTGGCACATGCCTTTGGCTGCTCGTGGCACAGCTTTGGTTCACAGTGTGGTTCTTGGCTCTCTCCATCCCTTTTGGCTGTGGAGAGATACCAGCTTGCTCCCAGCATGTGCCACCTGAGATTGTTGTGCCGGAGCAGTGGAGCCCATTCTGCCCCCATCCTTAGAGTCAAGTGGATGTGGGTGGCAGAGGGTGCTGCCGGCAATGAAGGGAAGTGGCGTGATGTCCACGGTGACTGGTTTCTTGAGAGGGCTCTGGTAAAATCTGGAGAGAGCCTGGGAGAAGTGATGAAGAAGTAGCAACAGCTTTGGGGCAAAAAGGAAGGGTGTTGGATGGAGCAGCTTTCAGAGCCCGTTATTAGAAGGCAGATGATCCACAGAGTTGACTCTGAAAGCAGTTCTGCTGCTCCTCCCTCTCTCCAAGGGGCTGCTGTGCAGGTGATACTGCTTTTGCTGGGGTCTGTGATGCCAGGGGGAAGGACCGCCTGTGCATCCCCTTCTGTTCCATAGTGGAGCTGGAGACCTGTCGGCTCTGGGAGCGTAGCCCTGCGCCTTTGGGCTCTGTGTCCTGAAGGAAACTCCCCACTCTTATCTCCTTGTGTGGTCTTCAGTGTCACCAAACCGAGATACCATCTTTGTCTCTGCTGTTAAAAGCTCTCCATAACCAACGCTTCTGTCATACAGGTGGAGCCCAGACGATTCTCACTTTTGGGGAGGTTTTTTATCAGCTGGGTGTTGTTGGTGTGCCCTGTAGGGGCCAAAGCCCACCCCATGCCTGCTCCTGTGATGTCTCACACATCTCTGTCTGCTTTCCATGCCAAGTTGGGCTTAATAACTTCTTTCTCCTTCACTGTTGCTTTCTAGCTAATTGTTCCCCAGAACCTGCCCTGCTTTCTGCCTTTGGCCGCTAGCAAATTCATGATTTTTCAGTAGGATCTGTGTTTCAGAGCAAAGCAAACACCTGCTTGATGAACTCTAATGCCAGCAGAAGCTTTTCATTAGATCCTCTGCCCTGTCTCTTGACTCGTTTGTCCACTCACTTTATAAATGGGAGGATATGCTGAGAAGGTGGGTTTTCAAGTTTACAAGCTGATGATTCCTTCCTTTGGGATTGTGTCATCCTGATGTGTCTGTCATGGAAGATTGTGTTGATGTTTTTCCAGGTGGGCCCAAAAAGGCAGAAGTGGTGGGTGGTTTGGGTTTGTTGTTTTGTTTTTTTTTTTTTTTTTTTCAAATGAGTTAATGCTGTAGTCTTCATCCCAGGTCTCCTACTTTGACATGAGTACACACACTCCTAGCTGAGAATAATGTCCCAAATGGCTGAGAGAACTCACCCTCACCTCAGCTGTCTCCTTCCCATCTTCCTATGGGTCTTACCAGACAAGATGTGCCCTTTTGGGCTTTCCTGTTTTTATTCTAAGTCTTTAGAATTACCACTGCATCCAGCATGATAATCACATTTTGCCCTTTTGAATAGTTCCGAATTTGCCAGACAAAATCTCACGCTAATTTGGTAGCGTTAAACAGATTGAGGTGAGCTTCAAATGCATGATGCTTAAAAAAAAAATAATAATAATAAAAAAAAATAGTGTTCCTAGTTGTTCACAGGCAGCCATCCATTGTGTCACCGACACTTGCCCCTGGCCTCAGGCAAAGTAGGCACTTGCTTGGGACAACAGGACACCAGTAGTAACAAAGCAGCCCCCAGCCGCCTCTTCTGATGCCAGAGCCCTCAAAAGCCACGCTGTGTGCCAGATGTCAGGGCTGCACGCTTGTACCCCATCCCTGACTAGTTGATCTTCCCCTTCTCTCCCAGCGGCAGCAGTTGTAAGGTGGGGTCTCCATCTTAGTCTGGGCCCTTTCCATGGCAGAAAAATTCAGCCTTGCTTTTACGGCCAGGAAACTTCTACCCTGCTCTCCCGTTACCTCTCTCCTTGACTTTCGGCACTCACCCTTCTCCGCTCATTCAGGTTGTGATCAGATCCTCCTATGTGCAGAAAGCAGCACAAGTACCTGGTGCCCCAGTGCTGTTAAGTACACTACTCAAGCCTCATGGTTTCAGCTTTAAAAGACAGCTTTAAACCCCCGTGGATTTTGGCTGGGTAAACAGTGTGATGCTCATATTTGCCGCTTTTAAAATCTGATTGTGGCTCTTCAGTTACCTTGTAGGAGAAGAGCTCTGGGTGGTCATGGAGTACTTGGCAGGAGGCTCCCTAACAGATGTTGTGACAGAGACCTGCATGGACGAAGGACAAATTGCAGCTGTGTGCCGAGAGGTAAAGCTCTGCTGGTGCTCGGGGGGAGCTGTGATTGGGAAGGTTGGGAAGGGGACATGGGGTTTCCATGACCCGTCACTGGTTCCACAGGAATAGCTGTGTCCAGCTTCTGTAATGCAGCAGTCATTCAGAGGATGAATGTCCTCTGGGAGGTTGCAGTGTACAGTCCTGATGCAAGCCTAATATATTTTGTCCTAGAGGGAGGACCAGGGTGCAAATTGGGGTCAGAATCCCCTCGGTTATGCCTATCCTCCAGGTCTTTTGGGACCTCCTAGGACCCGCAGATCCCAGCGGGCCATCTCTGTAGCCCTGCACATACTGAATATATGAAAGACTCTAAGGCACTAACCCCTTGCTGCTCAAAATGCAAGCTGTTAAAAGTCCGTTGGTTGGCTAATTGTAACTGGTGAATAATTTCATGCACAGTAAGAATATCTCCCATCTTTTTTTTTTTTTTTCAGTGTCTTCAAGCTCTGGAATTCCTCCATTCAAACCAAGTTATTCACAGAGACATCAAGAGTGACAACATCCTGCTGGGAATGGATGGTTCTGTCAAACTAAGTATGCAAGGAACATTGCTGGTGATGACTTGAGTTATCAGCCCGGGCCTGTTATCTGCTCTGGACCAGGCCTGGATTGATATGGGTGTTTTGAGATGCTTGATGCTGTGGCTGTGAAGAGGCCGTAGAAATGCTCCTGTAGTTATTTTTGTGGCATTGGTTTTAATGGAGATTGGCAAGCATGAATCCTTGTGAACTGGTGCCAGACTCAAATTGAGGTTTGGGGTTCTTTTAGCTTTGGGCCATCTGTTTTTTTGGACTAAAATAACAGTATTTTAATGCTACTCCAGTCTAGAAAGCTGGGTTTGAAGGTGTAGGGCCAGAAGTCTTCATTTGTGAGCAGTCTCTTCAGTCTGGAAAATACTGCAGGTACTCGTGAGGCAGGGAAAGCGGAGGGAGAATTGAAAACTATGTAACTAGAAAACACATAATCTTACAAAGCCAGCCCAGGCTGGACTCTAAATGTTGTTTCCTCCTTGTGTTATCACCAGTAATGAAGACCCTGAGACTGTTCTGCTGCTCTGGTGCTAAGGTAGCTGTTGTGCTGCTTGTTGCCCATGCCGAGATAAGTCTGGAAACCAGTGAACGATTATCTTCCATCTATAGCTTTAACGGAATTGTGCTCCCTTTCTCTTCCTCTCAGTTCTGCTGGCTAGCACCCAACAGGCATAAATAAATCTATTTTTGTCAGCAGTGACAGCAGATATGACTCAAAATTCACACAGTGCAGATATGCTGAGTAAGAAGGTGGGGGTTTGTTGCACATGATTGCTTTTTAGGCTAACGCTGTACTTTGGTACGGTCAGATCTCTGGAGTGTTAGTGCTGTATAGCTGATTGGGGCCAAAGTGCTCTGTTCTTATCAAATAACTTCTCTGAGCACAGTATGCAGGTTCCGGACTGCAGTTTAAAGTTAGAGAAGTCCCTGTGGGTATGATGCAGTAACCTTCTGGACCTGAGCTGCTTATGGGCTCTGCTGGAAACTTGATCTGTTTATGAACCATATGTCCCTTTCCTAGTTGTTGCCCTTGATGAAAACTCAGCTAGGGATCAGTTTAATTTTCATCATTGTGCCTGAAATTAGATCCGTGGTGCCATCGGGGGTCAGGATGGGCAGTGCATCTCGCTGTGTTGATTCTGCTGGGCTCACAGGAACAGAGTTAGTTTTCTTTTGGTATGTCAAATGCAAATAAGACACAGGACCCAGCGTTCTTTGTATGAAGTCTCTCCATCTTTTTGTCTACTGAAAGAAAATAGTCAGTATAAAAGTAGGTACTGTAGATTTATTCTGACTGCAGTTTGCTTTATAAAGGAGACCCTGTTTGAGCGATGATGTATTTCCTGGGGAAGTAGCATCTCTGGGACTGAAAATATCACCAGACAATACAGTATGTGGGTTGAGGGGTGCATCTAGATCAGACTATGCATTAATTTCTGTTTTCACATGCCCAGGAGGAATAGTCTTTAGACCATCCATTACACAGTGTATTACACCTGCATAATGCTGCAAATGCAGTCAAGTGTCTCAGCATCCATATACGGTTATTTACTGATCCCCATCATCCACATAGACAAGGCGGCAACTCTGTCGTCCTCATGGCCTCAGTGAGTCAAATTTAGAAACTTGCCTGTCAACACTGTTGTCTTCTGTGCTAGCCACAAAACCACTCCTTTCACAGCTGCAGCAGCAATGCACCAGGTGGTGCAGCAGGGTAACGTATACTACAGCTCTGGCATCAGTAAACACTGGTTTTGGAGAAACTTGCTGATTTCTGTGTCTGTTTCTCCCCCCCTGCTCCTCTTTACTTTTCCAGCTGACTTTGGCTTCTGTGCTCAGATCACTCCTGAGCAGAGCAAACGCAGCACCATGGTGGGGACCCCATACTGGATGGCACCTGAAGTGGTGACGCGGAAAGCGTACGGGCCCAAAGTGGATATCTGGTCGCTGGGGATAATGGCCATCGAGATGATCGAAGGAGAGCCCCCCTACCTCAACGAGAACCCCCTGAGAGTAAGCAACTCTCTTTTGCCCTCAGATCTTCGCTAAGCATGCTGGTGAAACTGGGCTCTCAAGGAGGCAGGTGAATCCTCCAGTGTGGTTTCACCACCTACAGCCCTGTATCCCATTAGATGTCATAGTGAGAAGACTGAGATAGTTTTAGTTGAAAGCCATAGTTTGCTCTGGGTAGCAGAGACGTGGATTCTTCCCGTGCAGACCCTCTGGTCAGCTCTGATGAGGTAGATCTTGCACACTCAGGATTTCCCACTTCTTGGAGGTGCTGATAGAGGCAGAGTACCTGATGGCACCAAAGCAGCTGACACTTTGAATCCTTGGGCCCTATGAGTGGGGAAGGGTTCTCTTTACATTCAAAATATGACGTTACTGTTCTATAAAATGGAGCTTTTTGCTGCTGGCGGGTTGTTCCTGCTTGCATGCTCAAATAAAGCTACAAGCTTAATAAGCCTTTAGACGGGGCTTAAGCCTCCTGATGTCCTTGTTCAGTTTCTAATGGAAGGGGAGGTGCTGTCAGTTTGTAGGGAGGTAACTGCTCTTCATATAAGCCAGGTTTATGGCTTCTCCTGCAGCTGCACAGGATGAGGGGATCTAGAAAAATTCTGTTTAACTCTTGTCTCCATCTCTTGCACTGGAAGTGATTTTTGGGAGAGAAGAGCAGCAGCAAAGAAGAGTGAAAGGAAAGAAACTGGGTGTCCAGATAAAATGAGGATGGCTAAGTAACAGTGCTTTGGCCTCATTTAACTCCACTTGTGCCAATTCCCAGGCTATTGTACTGCTCCCATGGGATGTGCTGAGTGATTTGCTCAAAGGGCTTGTATATTAACAAGTCTCTGACAGATTTCTGTTTCCTTTTGAAAATCCATCCAGGATGTTTCTTGCATGAAATCCTGAAGTGGATGAATTCTGAATTCCTTGATTCTCCGAGAGGGTGTGTTTGTGAATGCTTAATCCGCCAAGTGGTAGCACATCTGCTTGTTTCTGCAAGATGTTAAAATGCTTGAGGGTCTGCTGGACTCCTTTTGTAAGGAGCCAACTGTGTCTTGTATTCACTTCTTAGGCCTTGTGCACTCAAAGTACCAAGAGAAAAATTATCTCCTATTTATTCAGGGGTACCTTCCCGTGAGGATATAGTCATTGCATAGTCTAGCACTGGTAGAGTCATGCCAGTTAACTTCCCTATGTAAACATGGTCTGGAATGTTGTTTTTGTCCTCCTAGTCCCTTGAGAGGGCTGCAGGATCCAAACCCAGGTTACGAGGGCAAAACAATAAAGGATTGGATCCCGTCCACCTAAAACCAGAGCTAGCAGCTATTCTGTTTGCTGAAACTTAAGCATTGATTAGCCACCCTGATAAGGTGGGGGTTTTTCCTCCCCATTGAACTGTGGGAAGGGAGAGGAGAAATGGGTGTCTGCAATCCAGAGACGGAATCTAACCTCCTTAACCTCCCATTCCTTTGGTGCTTGTTTTTGCTTTAGGCTCTGTATCTCATTGCTACTAATGGGACTCCAGAACTGCAGAATCCAGAAAAGCTTTCATCCATATTCCGAGACTTCTTAAATCGCTGTCTTGAAATGGACGTGGAAAAGAGAGGTTCTGCGAAAGAGCTGCTACAGGTAGGTGATGGGGAACAGGGCTGAATCGATGTAATCGTGCAATCCGGAGCGAAACCAGGCTTACGGCATCATCTTGTTTGGGGTTTTAAAATACTGCATCAGCTGAAGGCAGAAGCACAGCTAAGGTAACCTGCCAGAAAACAAAACAAAAAACAACCCCAAAACCTAAACCTATTAATAAAGTGTTAACAGACTACTCCTTTTTTGTGCTGTACTTCCTATTAGCAGCAGCTGTGCACTGTTCCTCAAATCATAGCTGTGCCCCAGGCCTGCCAAATGCTGAGCCCTTTAATTTCTGTGGCTTAATTCCAGCTCATCACACAGCTGGCCGTAACATCTGCATGTGTTGTCATGGGCTTGCCGTGCTTGTTCCAATTTGGACAGCAGGAGGACTTCTAGCTATCTAGCTCTGGGTGTCTCCCTTCTGGTGGAGGGATCACAAAACTCTTCGGAATATGCATGCCTTGCATTAACCGGAGCAGGGCCCCCTCCCCCCAGCCCAGGCTGCTCCCAGCCCCGTCCAGCCTGGCCTTGAGCCCTGCCAGGGATGGGGCACCCACAGCTGCTCTGGGCAGCCTGGGCCAGTGCCTCATCACACTATCATTAGTTATTTCACTGAAAACCTGGTGTTGTAGTCTGAACTGCTGGTGAAAGAGGAGGGCCAGTCTGCCAGGCTTTTTACCAACACGGATGAGAGTGGTTTGTGTGTTCCTTCTGTCAGATTTGCCATGGGAGTGCAAAATGTACCTCTTTGTAAAATAAATCTGTGATTGGGGTGCTCAGACCTCAACTGTGAGACAGTACCCATTTTTGTTTTCCTTTCTTTCCACTAGTTAGTCTATGGGTTCAGTTTTGGATGCCTTCAGACGCTGCCTTCTGAGACTGTAATGCAGCATGAATCACTGGCAGAGTGGCAGTAGTTGAAAGATCACTTTTTTCCTGGACTTTCCAGCCCCAAAATATCAGAGCAGTAATGTTCTGTTCCTTGGAGCAGGAGAACATTTTGACTGTGACGTTTCTGCCTGGTTTTAACTACCTTGTAGCCCCTGATTTTTTTTCTTTTCTTTTTTTAATGTCTCTTTCCATCTCTGAAACTTGTTGCCTTGGGTGATCGATTCTTTCTGACGCTCAGAAGTCCAGTGGGATATAGTTGCTTTTTGTTTTCAGAACAGCTTGTGGACTTGCCCTACATGCCTTCGCTCTCAGGAGACCTGTATTGATAATCAATATTGTTTTACTTAACGGAGCACCTTGTACAGGCGACTGACTGAGTGGTTCTGTGTTGCAATCTCTGTGCTGCTCTCCTAAATTCCAGCTGCTTTACAAATTTCTAGTATCCCTAGAAGGCCAAGGTAATGCTTTCACCAGACCTGTGATTACAGGGAAGAGAGAATGACAGGCGATGCCTGCAGGAAGCCCTCTGCCTTGTGTTTGAACCGCACAGGTTGTTTTTAGTACACCTTCCTTCCACACAGAATTTCACCATAGGTTTTGCAAGACTTTATGATTCCGCAGAGGAATTCTCTGAGTTTTGCTTGGTCTTGAACATGTACAAAACTGGAGAATTTAGCATGTGTTGGATGCAAATCTGTTCATCGCTTCGGGTGAACCCTGAAAGTTTGTGGTGGTAACAGACCTTTTGTTTTCACCTGTTCAGAGATTAGAGTGGGTCGTTGGACTTCGTATGGGTCTAGGTGCCAGCATTTTGAATAGCTGCCAGACTTTTGGGTCATGTTCTGAAAAATCTAACCCTTTTTCTTTTTTCTTTTTCCTAGCACCAGTTCCTGAAAATTGCAAAGCCTCTGTCTAGCCTCACTCCTCTGATCATTGCAGCTAAAGAGGCAGCCAAGAACAACCATTAAAGTGGTGGAGTCAACACAGTCATCGTGTCAAGACTTTTAGATGTTCATTTCAGAGACTGAATTACCTGCCCCTGTCCCCATCTGCTCCTTCTTCACAGGGCTGTTTGCTAAACTCTGATCTGCCCTGAAGGGTGGCAGAGGTGTTGTTCACTGAATGTGGAAGGGCATGCAACAGGGACACTGCTGATCTTGCGTAGTGAACTGTCTTTCCATCCTTGTCATGGGGGTGAGAGGGGACGAGTATTTTGTATGGTTCAGAAGATCTGCCTGAGAACATCTGAACCTGACCCACACGTAGCAGAGCCAGTTTGTTTTCATATTTCTTACTGTGTTGATTTTTAAAAATAATATGGAGCCTTAGACCATGTTTATCTTAATAAATTAAATCTTTTGCTGGCTGGACTTCTCCTGCTTCTGCCAAGCTGCTATTACACCACTGAGGCTGCTCTGTGCTTTGGATGTCTTGAGCAGGAAAGGAAGCAGGCAGCAGAAATGTGAACAACTGTAACAACTGAAAGGGGAATGGGGGCATGGACACACATCCTTCCTACAGCCCTGCTGGGTGCTTCGAGGGAACGTGGAGAAAGCCTCCATGTGCTTCCTGCAGCCATTGAAGAACTTAATTCATGGATGATCTTTTTTGCCAAATTGTGTGAATTGGGGCCCCCCCACCCCTTTAGTTTCAACTCGACTAGTTAAATCTCAAACATTTCTGATGTTCTAGAAGGTAAATAACAAGAAAAATTGACTGACAGAGCTTGTGAGGGTTATTTTATCAGCGCTGTGGGGCATCTTGGAGACCCTTGCCCTGTATGATAAAGCAAACAGAGCAAAATTACTATTATAAAGATAAGATTTGCCTGCAAAGTGATGTTGAAAACTCTGTTTCTTAGAGCAAGTCTAATGGAAAACAAACTGATCATGGATGCTGCTTTCTTCTTGGAGACGTGGGGACATTAATTTTTTTTTTTTTAAATGGTAGTGGTTTCTTTATGCTACTGATTCCTTTGGTTGCTAATAGTCTGTAAAACAACAGGAAACCTGGAACTACTAGAGGGATTGGTTGTAAACACTGGGCTTATGTTCAACTGTATACTGATTTTTAATAAAATGCTGCGTTTCTTAACTTGGGGCTGAGGGAGGATTGGAGAATTCACTGTCACCAATCAAGTCTGTCCGATGGGATTATTGCCCATATCATCACCGGGTGCTTGAATGTGTTGGATGAAGTGATATAACTCTTACCCCATCTTCTCTAGTCCTTTGGGACAGCAAGTGGTTCTCAAGGGAGTAGCTTTACATGTAGAGAAAATCGATAAATGATCTGTATTGTAGCTGAGGGAGCTGCTTTCTCTGTACTGCTTTGGTCATTTATGGGGCAAGTTTAAACCCATTCTGGAATAACCTCTCATCTCTCGCCAAAGCGCTTGTGTTGCGCAGAAACTCATTCCTGCTTCTTGCTGAGACCTGCTGCTGGCTCAGCCCTTTTCTTCCTCCACCTGGGTTGTAATTCAAATATATTTTTCCTATTTGCTCCACAATACGTGACGGCTCTTACAGTAGTTTTGCTGGGTGTAGATAGAGTTTGTGAGGTCTTTTGCTTCTGTGGTGCCTTCTCCCATCCTTTGTGCTCCAAGGGGGGTCACTGTTCGACACAAAGCTGAAGTCCATTGCCAAAATCTGCAGCCTCTTTCCCTTTGTGTATGTATATTTCATCTGCAATATTCAAGAGTTCCCCCTTGCAAAGATTGTACCCAAGGGCGAATTCCTTGGGCAAAGCAGTAAAGCTGCCAGCCTGGAGAGGGATACGATCTGTTTATGAGCTCCTCTGCTTGGAGTTTAGGTGGAGATCTCAAAATGGGAGGCCACTACACTTGAATAATTCCTTTAATAAGGGTTTTGTATTTCCTTGAAGACTCAAGGTGGCCTACATGGGAAGAAAGGAATTAGGGGCTAGATCTCACTTGATCTAAAATCTCATATGGCTCTGGTCTTACAGGATTTAGTAACCTACTTTTTTTGACAGCAAAGGATCACATCTGATCCACAAATGCATTTAATGTCTCCAACTTTAACTCCCTTCCCCATTCCAGCCTCTGCATCCCACTGAGATGAGGACCTTAACGCAGATGCACCTTATCTGCAGGCACATGCATGAGCTTATTTTTCTGCAGCAAGATTTCTACGAAGTTTCCCCAGAGAAGGTGGAAAGGGTTATTGGTGTGTGTTTAAGTAGCTCTTCTGCATTCTCTGTTGTGTAACGGGAAGGAATTGGCACAAATGACTTTATCCCTCCTCTGATGGTAGTGATGTGCTTCTGTCTCATTGACTTCCATGTTGAATTGTTCCTGCCTGGTTTCTCTTAGCTGCTTGAGAGAAGGTTTGCTAAAAGCCTTTCGTCCTCCACCGGGAAGCTGCAAGACTGTGTGTCATCTTGCTCCAGGCTTTTTTTTTTCTTTTCCCCAC
Organism: Falco naumanni; assembly: GCF_017639655.2. NCBI lineage: Eukaryota > Metazoa > Chordata > Aves > Falconiformes > Falconidae > Falco > Falco naumanni. Next base: position 5,204,030 of record NC_054055.1, on the reverse strand, counting down.
CCGTGATGGGTGGTGGGAAGAGGAGGCAGCTGCTACAGTGTGCTTGGACCTAGTTTCAAGTTACCAGGCATGCCACATTTCTATGCTCTCAAAAAATCCTAAAAAATCTTGTAACTACTGTAAGCTTAGGAGAACGGGATCATTTTGTTAGGGTTTTTTTCCTGAAATACGTCTTTTCCTCCACTTTCTGACTGTGCATTGCCCGGCATCAGCACCTGTGTTAGCTTTCACATAGCCTTTTACAGCATCTTCTTGTCTGCAGAGGGCTCTTAAATAGTGACTCTCTGACTTAAAAATTAACCTCTGGAGCTTATTTTTTCTGAGAATGTCTTGACTCTGCTGTGATTTGAAAGCGACTCCAACTAGAGAACTTCTTCAGTGGCTTTGCTTTTTTCTTTTTTTCTTTTTTTTTTTGTTACACACTCTATGAACTGATTTGCCCCAGTTGAAACCATTTTTAATCCTAGCCCTTAATTATTTATTTGCCTGTTAATATTAAAGTCTCTCTTCTATATTAGAACATAAAATGCTCCATTTTTTTAGTATCCTTTCAGAAAACTGGCTTCTTTTTTGAGGGCTCTTAAGCCATTTTATACTAGAAATGTTGCGACATGCTACAGCTTACAAAGGGCTCGGTGGAGCATGAGGCTAAAACATCTTTTCCAAAACACAGAAGATTGTCTTATTTAAGAAGTATTGGTAGCTTTGATAAGATGCTTCCTATATTTCAGGATTGGGTGTTGATTTGTGTTACTTCAGCTGTAGGGATTTTTTGAACAAACAAACAATTCAGCAGGGCCAAGAGTTTGTGTGTGGGAGCACGGCAAGCCCGTGTACCTTGAAGAAGGCAGGTTGTGATGCTGAGTGTGAAGACCATGGGCAGGGATGGAGGGGATGATAGAACTTGCTAGTTTAGTTGCAACAGCAATCTCACACCTTTAGCCATCCCTAAAACGTCTTGATTGAATGGATGTGTTTTTAAAGGGTAAATCTGGCTGACAAGTCGTTACTCTGGGCAGGCATTATGCTCCTACCAAACTGTGTTCCCCTTTTAAACAAAAGGGGTGCATGCTTTTCTCCAGCAAGGAGGCTTCTTGAGAAAGGTTTCCATGGAGACACTTACTTGACTTGAACGATCTGGTATGGGCTTGAGAAGAGGCTTGGGGGGTAAACACCACATCCACACAAAAAGCCACTATTTTGCAAAGCAAGCGGGATTGCTGCAGTGTTTCGTTTCCAACTTGATGCCCCTTTTCAGGGGCCTGGTTTTGAAAAAGTGGCAAAAAAACGTTGCTTGGTCAGGAATGTGAGGTGTGTAAAAGGCTGTTGCTTCTTAGCCGAGATCTCTGTTAGTATCCTAATCCATCTGTCTCTCAAAATGTGGCAGGCTGGTGTAAGTAGGGCACATTTGCAGCAAAGAGCTGTGCAAGAATGGACTGCAATGGTCTGTAAGCAGGTAACTGCTTCCTTAAGGCCTCCCATCCCTGGCTGACGGTCAGAGTGGTCCAGATCGAAGTCCTTGTTTGAACCTCATTCCTAATTAAGAGCTTGCATAATCCATTTGTACAGTGGATGGCATCATCTTCAATGTTAAAATTGTAAAAGGTGACGTCTGATTCCCCATTCGTCTCGCCACCGTAAAATAACGAGATTTTTTAATGGCTTCTTAACCGTAATGGAGAGCCTGTAGATGTATTTTGGGGTCGTAAGCCCAACTGGATCAAACATATGGCTTTTAAGATCTCATCATTTGATGATGACAGCTCACAATGTTGAAGGTGGGATCTTGGAGAAGCAGCTGACAACTTCGACAGAGAATAGCCAACAGTAACGAAACTGTAATACAGGTGGAAGCTGGACAGAAACTCGCTGCCGAAGTGGACACCTGCAGAGAAGTGGTGTGAAATGCTACAGAAGAAGATGGTGTTGGTCCAAGGGGTGCTGGGGTAGGATGAAGCAAAGGCTAAAATCTCAGTGACACAATCGCTGAGGAAATTCAGGGAGTGCCACAGCGGCCTGCTGCATCTCAAGGCTGCTGTCTCTGAAGGAGGAGAGCAGAAAGGAGCCTGGGAGAGGAAAAGGTGCTGGAAGTGGAGACTGGAGCAGCAATATGGCTTTGAGTCACAGCCCGTGCCAAGAGCGCTGGAGCTAACCCAGGAGGTTTGCAAAAATGACAAAATTCAGCTGAAAAGGGAAAGTAGGAGCTAGAACGGACGAGATGGCCTTGATGTGCCAAGGAACTGAAGAGAGAGGCAAGTCTTCAGGGGTACGTGGAACAGCAGAAGCAAATCTCATGCAGGCTTCTGTGGATGACAGGCGGCTCATTCCCTCTCGCCTGGCCGCATCAGTACAGTGTCTGTTCACGCTCAGCACTGCTTTGGGATCGTGTCAGCAGCTGCCGGGCTTTGCTCTCGTGTTCATAAAGAAGACTTTTTTTTCTCCGCGCCTACTGATTCCTGACTGCAGCCTTCACCTGTTGGCAGACGTCTTTGTGTTGCGTCCCACCTGGAAATACGGGGGACGTTGCCATTTTCAAATCAGCTAGATAATGCATTTCTCTTCATACTGTCTTGGTGTAACTCTCCTGTAGTGCCCGGTTTGTTTAATGTGTGAGGTCAGTTCAGCCCTTTTAAAAATAAAATTGAAACCTTACGTAAAACCGGAATTAATTACTTGGTTCTCCTTCGCTTGCTGTGAAGTCTCTTGCAGTGACCCTCACAGTGACAGTACAGATGAGTGGGGACGCTTAAAGGAGGGGTTGTGTTTCTCTGACCTATTTTAGATTTTAGATTAATCAGATCTTATTTGATTGAGCAAAGCGACTACACTAAAAGCTGTTGCAGCAAGTGTGTTTTTTATGACTTATTTTAACTTGTTTGGGCATAGTTAATGGCCTGATAAACATTAGTCTGGAAGCAGAATCTAGATCACAGGTTGAGGAGGAAGCGGCTGGTAAGGGACATCGTTGCCTGCTGGGTGCTCGGTTTCCCCCCAGGTAGAGCTTGGTGCCCGAGGCTCCTGGTACAGAGGAGGAAATCAGGGGAGGGTTTGGGATAGATACCTACAACCACCTTCCCCAGCATCACTTTTTCTTGCATGGTCGGTAGGATGAGGCTGACAAGAGCAGGAGTTTATCATCCTACATACTGGTTCACACAAATGCTTTGTAGCAGGAGGGTGCAGGAACATCACTTGTTTTGGGAGGACACCTGTGCCACCCCCCCTCCCTTCTGCAGTTCATCTCCTGTTTGTAAAACGTCCGACCTGGGTGTTTTACTCTGAAGTCTGAGAAACCCAACCCAGTGCTGAGAGGGCTTTCTGAGGTCAGCCTCCGGGTGAGGAGCAGTGAGGAGCTTTGCCAAGCTCTCGCAAGTTCAGCTGGGTGGTCGGCCAGATTGTAGAGAGGATGCTGGAAGAAAAGGGAACACCTTGAACGGGGGACTTAACCAACTTGAATAAGGCAATTGATGTTACTTCATAAAATCCTCTCTGCCCAGAACAGATGCTCTAGCTGAAGACTACTTTCCAACAGCTCTTTTTCAGGAAAGCCAGAGGAGAGACCCATCTCTCTTGTTTTTTTGCAAAGATGAGGAGCCCCATCACTCGTGCAAGAGGAACATCACAGCCCAGCTGGCTGGGATTGCAGTGATGTGGTAGCATCCCACATGGGGTGTCCTTGTCGCATTAGAGAAAGGAAATGTAACTGAGCCACCACCACCTGCTCCTCCTCCTCTGAAGCCTCACAAAGGAGGGTACCAGGAAAACTTATGCTCCTGGTAACATACCCCCAAGAGTGCATGTACAAATGCTGCTGGGTTGATGTTTGATGGCTGTACCTCTTCCCCTGTGGAGGATGCACAGTCTGTTTCTAACTAGCTACCATTTTCCATGGTTTCTGGGGAGAACTTTCTGTCTTGGAGGCCTCTTCCCTTGAGATTAATTTGGTTGAACTGTCCAGCAGCTTCTGGGGGTGGGAGATGTTGGACAATGAATGATTTCAAGGCTTTAAGAAATGGTTGGCATTGATTTCAGTGAAGTGCAACCCATCTGAAGGCTCTTCAGAGCCCTAGGGAGCTTTCCTCAAAGGTAATTTATAACCAAATTTAAAAATAAATTATTATTGGAGAGTTTTTTGATGGCTGAATCAGTTTTGGAGTCTGATAAATAATTCTGAAGATTTCAGCCTTTAACCAAACATCTCTATGAAACAGGTCTCAATGCATCTCCACTTGGGAAGCTCCTAACAAGGCTGGCCCAGGCCAGGTCACCCTTTCAAACCTTGGTGCCTGTCCATTGCAGGTGCCTTTCTGAGGTCCAAACTGGCAGAACGGGATGTTCAGCAGTGCTTTCCTCAGCTGCTCCTGTGTCTGCAAGCAGATTTGTGGTGGCACCTTTTAAATAGAGAAAAGGAAGGACCCACTCAGCTGCGTGTGGGAAGGCAGACCCATGGCACAGGAGATGAGCTTCTGCAGTGGTTCTGGTCAAGGTGTCCTGGTTTCTCTATTCCCAATGCCTCAGTTTCTTCCATCTGCGTGGGAGGGAAGCCCCAGTGTGATGATCTCAGAGGGGCATCCTGAGGCTACAGGTGCAGTTACTGCTTTTTCTGTGGCACCTCCCCCAGGTCTATAAAATTTTACTTTCTTCATCCCTGAATTTAGTGCCCTGTCCTCTTAGCTCCTGCTTCACAGAGAGAGGTGATACCTTGCATTAGACCAGCTGATCTACAGGGAGGGAGCTGGGGACAACAGACAGGGAGAACCTCTGGGGAACACGCAGCTTCAGGTCTGAGGCAGGCACGGCAAGCTGGCAGCTAAATCCTGATGGGAGCAGTTGCTCGCTGTGTAACTGCAAGATATTGCTTTATTTGGGAGCAAAATGGGGGAATTAGTGGTAGGAGAAGCAAGACGCTGGTAGGTACGACAGAAAAGAGGTGTTCCGTGTCACGCGCTGCGGGGCAAACGGCAACACCCCGTGCAGATGGTGCTTTTACTGGGTCCCTCACTTTCAGAAGCACCCAGAAGACTTCCAAGTTTCGGTTCCCAAGCTCATCTTTTTGGAGGATCTGCAGCCTGAACACTGCGAGCAGGAAGCTCGCTGGGCTTTCCTGGGCGATGCTTCCCCATTCCTGGGGCTGTAATGCCCTCTCCCGGCAGCTGCACGGGAGAGTCGTTCCCTTTTGTTGCTCAGTTTCCAAGAGCAACAAAAAAAACCCACCCTTTTTATGTTTCTTTCGGAGGATGCAGGTGAGGGCAGCCGGCACGCACCAGCAGGGATAAGGAGATGGTCACGACACGGGATCTGGTGTCCCGCTGTGCCCGTTCCCCTGCCATCACCCATCTCCAGCTCTGCCCCCCTCTCATTTTTAAGTTACTATCTGCACTTGGGTGTTGTGGCAAACGTTGTCCCTCCAACGGTCACGCGTGAGCCATCGAGGACAGGCCCTCTGCTCCCATTACGACACAGGTCCCTGATGCTGGGTCCTCTGTGCACACCGACAGGGTGGGTGTTGGCAGGCACCACCGTGCTTCTCCTGGGTCTGGTGGGGCCTTCTGGCGGGCCAGGTCTGCGCTGACGTACTGGTTAAGCCTGGGAAGAGGCATCTCACCGCTGTGCCATGATGGCTGGCAGGGTTGAGGGAAGCTGGGAGGAACTGCTGAGCTGGGGCTTGTCCCCTCAGAACACAGCCATGGGTGAAGTGAACCAGGACCTGTCCCTCACCCCACACCTTGTGCCCCAAACCCACTGACTGCATAAATCTGGGGCTAGCAGCTCCTCTGGCAGTCAAGGTCACAGCCCTCCTGGCCACGTAATGGTGTCCAGGACTCACATGTGCCCGGATCAAGCTCTGAGGGGCAGTGGGCAGGTAACAGCCCTCTGGTTTCTCACTGGTGAAGGGCTGGAATACTCAGAGGCTTCTCCTGGGGGGCTGGACTGGCACCAGAGGGCAGTGAGCTGGGGGGCAAACTGCTCCCCCAGCCCCACTCCTTTCCATTCCCCAAGCTCACGGCTGCCTGGATGGTGATCCCTGCAGTGGGAAGCATCCACCCATTTCTTCTATTCCCCACTTGTCCTAAATATGCCAGGCTGTAACCCCACCCCTCAACCAAGGTCTCTGTGTTTTGTAGACACTCCAGAACACTCCAGCTTTGGAAAACTCAGACCCAAACCAGGAACACTGTCAGCTGTCCCACCTCCTTTACCATCATGAAGAAGCTGGCAGGTAGGTCCCAGCCTGGGGAGGACCAAGGTGAGGCCAGTGGCAATGCTGGGGCAGTGAGAGATGGAGGTGTCCCCACACCAGGCACCATCCAGCTCGGTTTTCCCCTTGCACCAGAGAGGGTGGGCTGGGTGCTCCCAGGCAGGTGCAAGAGCTTTAGCAATGCCACCACCTGCGTCAGGGTGCTGGGGAAGGGATGTCTCATCAATGGTGGCTCCCTCTGGCCAGTGTGGCTCTGCTTGCCTGGGCCACCCACTCATGCGAAGGGTGAAAAGCACCTGGTGAAGTCTCTGGGCTCATCCTGGTGATGATAAGTGTCACCCAAGAGGCTCCATGGTGACAAAGCTGCAGCACGAGCATCATGGCCCAGGCTGGGAGACGTGGGGCACAGAATGGGTTTAAGAGCCTGAGTGGTGGGAAACACCTTTCTGACCCAAAATGGAGCATCAGCTTGGAGTCCCCACAAAACTTGTTGGGGGTCAGGAGCATCACACGCTGTGCAGTTCCCTGAAGGGTGGCCCATGTGGCTTATAACCCTGGGGTAGCTGGGGACCTCCCCACTGTGACATCCCCACTGAGGAGCAGCAGGGTGTCCCTACCACCCTGGGGGGAGGGACCATCAGGGAAGGGGCTAAAGTGGTCCTCCAGATTCACCCACCAGAGCGGGTAAGGCAGGAGGAGGCAGCACAGCACAGAGCAGCTGCCCATGCACTCACAAAACAAAACCGTGAACATGCTTCGCTCCTGACATCCCTCATGGTGCCCCCATACCATTTGCCATATTATGGTGCTTGGGTGCAGAAACATTTGGCCAAGGGATGGTTTCTTGGACCCTCTTCTTCACCACTGGTCCTTGCATCTGCTTTTCCCCTCTAAGACTTCTGTGGCCCTTGGGGGTAACTCGAGTTGCATCCTCCCGGGTACACTGCAACTCCCTGATTTCTGCCAAGAACAAACCAATTCTGTTTCATGAAGGACAGCCATAAAACATGGGAGAAGAAGAGCAAGGACCACCTCTCCGCCTCTTTGTACAGCGCTGTATCGGCCGGTCCATGGTGCTAGCAGCAGCCAGCCCTGCCGTGGGAGCGCCGGCAGCGGAGCTGCTGCCGAAACAGCTGTGAGAGGCAGAGAGTTTACGGCTGCCGGCTGCTTTGCAGGGTGATGTGAAAGGTCCCGTGGCTGCCCTCCGTCCACACAACGCGGCTTACATTTGGCCTGGGGGGCACAAATCCATCTGATCCTCCCTTGCTGCCCGCCTGAGGGATGCAGCTCACTCAGAAACGATGCTCAGAGCCCCACTCTGAGCACCAGGACTCAGGAGAGGAAATTGCCTGGCGATTTTGCCTGCCTGAGTTGATTATTTTGAGTTTAAATTCTGACGCTTGGATTAAGTTTTGCACCTGGTAGGCTGCACACTCCAGAAGAAACTGGAGTCTTTGGCACAACACGATGGGCTTTATTCAACGACCGCTATTTACAGCCGCTGCTGTCACTTGGGAAGGGACAGCAGCATTCCTTGGGAGCACGCGGGCTTAAAAATAAGTCTGATCAATCCAAGCAGCCTCAGAAACAATGATGAAGGAGATATCCCACGGTGCAAGAGCAGGGTCAGGCCCTGGCTTCCCTGGAGGCTTGCCAGCATCCTGCAAAAGCTGCTGCTCCCCATTTGCACGGTGCCTCTGCTTTACCCTGAGTTTTGCCACACCAGCGCTTCGTGGCAGAGGGGGCTGATGGATTCCCTGGCTGTTGACGTTTCAGAGCTGTGTGTCAGAGGGTTCAGGCTGGGAGATGGGGAAAGAGACCCCTGCTGCAGCGTCATCCCCCGGGGCTCAGAGAGAAGCTGGCTGTCAGCATCTTTATACTTTGACATGCTGCACATTGCAGCTCTGGAGGCATCTCGGCTCTCTTACGAAGGGGCTTGGAGCTGCCCGAGCCCCCTTTCTCCCCCCAGCCTACCTTCTGTGCCTCCACTGACTGACACTTCTGCTTTACTGTGGGATACTCGCCCATGGCTGTGGGGTCTGTGTCAGCACGCTGCCATCCCCCGGGAGAAGTCTGGATCACTTCAGGTCACCTCCTCCTTCTCCAGCCCCGCAACTCCCTTATCATTCCTGGAAACGCCAACGCCGTAAATGGTGCCGTTTCTGTAATTAATCTTGTGGGGACGTTGTTACCTGCATGAGTCACCTGCTCTCAAGGCTCTGCAGCAGCTCGTTGTGCAACCGTGCGGCAGGTGGGACGGTGTGCGAGCACAGCCTGGGCAGGGGGACACGCACCGGCCCCTCCCTGCTGCCAAGGCAGGGCTTTGCAAGGAGGCAAATGTCCCAGCCTGGGGAGTACTTAGTGTGGGAGGATGTGACCATATGTATTCCCCCCCAAAATACTCCATGTTGTGTCCGGCATCTGGGCAGGGGGACCATCCCCGCTCCCTGTTTGTGCCATTTCCCCCCTGGCTTTCTTCTCCTGACACAAACAGAGGCGAAACTCAGCAGGGTTCAAGGTTGACCTGCCCCACTGATATCCTCGGGGGAGGGGCTGTAGGGCACCGGTTCCCTGTAGGCGTTTTCTTTACGGGCTCACAACCCCCCGACTGGGCTCTCCAGTGGCAGGGCTCCAGCAGATCCTCCCCTGCCCGCTGCCAGCCGCGCTGGGGCACCGGCGAGGGTCTGGCCGTTGAGATAAGCGGGTGAACTCTGAGCTGAAGATACTGAACCCAGAGCAACCTCTGCTCGGCTGGTGAGTCCTCTGCCAGGTGTTTGCAGAGCAAACTGCAGCGCTGAAGGCTTTGTGTCTCTGTACCCAGAAGGTGGCAAAACCACGGCATTATTTTCGGGCAGAGAACAGGGATATTTGGGATTTTCTTTGCTTGTTAAGAGGTGGGGCTATGGTTGTGGTTTAAATGACCTTTTTTTTTAATTTTTCAGGGCTCTTCCCTCCACTGCAGGGAGCTTTTTAGTGCTGAGGATGTTCCTCAACCCTGTGCCCTTATCCCCCACGTACTCCTTGGAGTTCATCCATGCCATGAGGATACAGCGGCTGGAAGCAAGGCAGCTCGGACAAGGATGACAGGGAAGCCCTTCGGAAGGTATTTTGGGGAGTGCAGACCTTGCTGCTGGCTTCAAAGACATAGCAAAGCTCTCAGGCTCTCTGGGCTCTCCGCTGCTCCTCAGACCTGCCAGGCCACCCCCATGCCATGCCGCCCCTGGGCACGGGCCTTCAGGACCTTAGCGTGGCTCCGTGATGAAGCTGGGCTCAGCACAACCGCAAATATATAAGGAGAAAAATCCAGTGGATTAACCCGGGAGATTATACCTGCAAGGTACCTGGAAAAGCTGCTATTGCATCTTCCTACATCTCATCAGTGCCATCAGCATTCTTAATCTCACCCTGTCCTGCTCTATTTATCAGGTTCCCAGGAACCAGACCATAAAACAGATAATATTTCTAGACGCTCACACACAATCCCAAGCCTCTTCAGGCCAGCCAGCTAAGCTGAGATGGGAGACAGTCAGTAATAAAACCGGCTGTTTCTACCTTCATACCTTGCGGGTCCCACAGTTATATAATATTCCAATTCCAAAGGGAGATGATGCTATTTTAGGACCTAGTGCTAAGTAAGGATTAGCAATACTGCTTTTAAAGTGGAACTTTTATATGCCTGTTGCTCATCATTAGTTTTCAGAGTGAACCAGGCTGTCGTCTCTATAGCTCACCTGCTGATTCAAAGTTTCTCTTTCTAATGTCAGCTGCCCCAAAAAGCTGCGGGGCCATCGTGTCTGCCCTCATCTTCCCCTCTCTGTCTGCCAGGGCGGTTTGCTGATTTTGCTTTTGAGGGACCCTCTGATCCATCTTTTCATCCAACGAGAAAAATCCCAGTGGGAGAGACCACAGGGCCAAAACGCCCGCAGCAGTGGCGTTTCAGAGAGTGCTTGGGGGCTGTAGGGGGGTTGCTCTTGCCTCTCACGCAGCAAAGAGGTTTTTAGGAGCAGGAGGAGTGGTGTGAGGCTGTCAGCTCCCTAACCCGAGAAACTTTACGGTGGGATTTTTGCCTCTCTGAGAGTCCAGGGTGCACTGGAGATTACAAAATACAACCACACAAACTGCTTTTGTTGTACTGACCTGCTCCCTCTCCCTCGCCAAAAGAAGTTATGTCTCTAATAGGATTTAGATATTAAAGCACAAAACTGTGTGAAAAATAAGTAAAATAAGCAGGGTTTGCATCTAGGGTTGCTCAGAAATCTGGTGCAGTGGATTCACGCCTGGGGCTTACAGCTGTGAGAAGCATTTTCACAGAGGGTGTTCCGGAGTTTTAATTCTGAGGGTTGGTGATGACACGTTTTGCCCAAATCTCCTTTGGGATATTTCCTCAGACCCCTTCCTTTGCACACCTAATTCTGCTAAGGCAGGATTTGCATGCCAGCCTCTCCTGCTCTAGGTGTGAGATGAGTGAATCAGGGCCAGGTTTGCCCGCAAGTCCCTGGCACCTCCTGGAGCCACGCAGTGAGCAGCTGCCCGCATCCCATCATCAGATTTTAGTTTTTCCAGCCTTGGGGACTGAATTTATTAAGCCTCCCGTGGCCCCTCCTACCGTGGGAGGGACGGCTTCAGCAGCCTCTCTAATACTGGGTGTCACACAGCGGTGCCACCATTCGGGCCCCGGAGTGTCACAAGCAAAGGACACAGCAACCCAAGTGCGGCAGAAAGGAAAAATAACCCCTCCATGAGCGTCCCGGCGAGGTAATTATCTCCTCTCTCCGAACCCTTAAAGATGCTCCTGCCCTGTGAAATGCGCCTCTTCTTGCTCTTTCCTGCCTGCCCTAAAAGTTAGCACTGTGGTGGGGGGTTTCTTTGACTTTTCCCTTTTTACTTTGGACTTTTGAGTGTGTTGGTTGGGGATGCGACAGCGGGAGTTTGACCCGGCTCCTGCCTGGATTGCAGTGGGAAACAAAGCCTGAAGTGCTGGAGAATAGGGAGAGCCGGTAACAAAAGGGGAGCCAAGGGGGTGATTTGTGAGTGGTGGGTGGTCCTGGCGGTTTGCTGGGGAGGAGAAGGCGCTTGGCAGTCTGGCTTCACTCTCGGGGTCCGCACCAGATGAGTTGGCTTTGACCTGTTGAGGGGAGAAACGGGAGCTGGGATGAGATGTGAGTGGTGGGTGGCTGGTGGGGCTGCTGTAGCTGGGGCAGTGGCGGGAGGGAAACAGTGGCCAAGCATTTGCAGTTCTTGGGATAAAGGGCTGTTTCCATAGTAAAAGGGAGAAAGGAGCCTCTCTCTTTCTTCCTCTGAGCTTGCCTAGCATGTGAACGGGGAGGCTGACTCAGGAACAAATAACCCGTGAAAGGCTAACATCTGGGAACAGCTGTAAATAATCAGGACCAGGTTGGAAAGGCTGGAACAAACCCTCTGGTCCATCAATTGCCCTGCCGCTGCACGTCACCCTGGGAGTTTTGATGGATAACTGTTTGGAGCACAGCTCAGTTTGCAGCCGAAAGCAGGATCTGGCCCTGCCGTTATCTGAATTGTTCCACATGATTTGAAGGCATATCCATAATTAGCAGTGAAAAGGGGGAATTTTCACTTCTAGGAAAGTGTGAATTTTAATTCAGGGTTGGGTGCTCAGCTGATATGAACCTGGGGACTGGCACCAGGCCAGTTTTGGGGTTGGGTAGTGCAAACTTTCATTAGCTGGAGGTCCAGCCCGTGGTGTACATCACCTCCTTTTCACTTTTATGCTTGCTTTGGGAATCCCGACCTCACAGTATAACATCTCTCAGGACTTATTCTCCAGCATGTAATACCAGGTGGAAAGGCAAGAGAGAAAAAAATAATTTCCTACAGCTGCTCAAAGCTTTTAAACTACATTTAACAACAACAACAACAAAAAACCCCAAACTAACAACAGCAACAATAACCATAATGCACCATGGGACAAGCTGGATTTTAATTAAAGAAATGTTCTGGATGTGGGAGCCAAAGCTGTCACTTCCTTTCCAATTTTGCTATTGAAACGTTTAAAAAGTGTGCAAGATTTCCAGGGCAATTTTTTGGAAATCTTTGCAGAGAAACACAAAGCTGGGTTTCACAACCAGTCCTGTGACATTTTTATGCCATGATGCTGGACCGAGGAGGTGACTGATCTTTGGAGCTTTATGTGTCTTTTCTGGTGATGAAAATGCCATTCTTGAAATTTGGTGGCGGTAGGTTGCTGTGAGAGTACCTGCAGCTTACAAAGTGCCTCTGTGCAAGTTGTTACCATACACTTGTACTTAGTGTGATGAAGTATCAGCCAAAATACAAGAAAAAGCATTTCGCCCCCACTTCCCGAGTTTGTGGCCCTTTGAGAACGTGCTCTTCATTTCCTTGCTGTGTGAGACCCCAGAAGCCCTCCTTCAGCAAACATTTCTCAGTGCATGCAAATGGCTTCTGAAATTACCGCCCACCAGCTGAGACACGTGTGCTCCTTCCTCCTTGCAGTGTGGAACAGATCCTGCCCCGTGGCAAAGTCCCAGCTCGGTGGCTTTGCACGGGGGACAGGCTGGAGGGAGCTCTGCAGCAATAGCCTGGCTTGAGACCGAACCTAACTCCACGTCTCCTGGGATATTTTGAACGAGGAGATCTGTACCTTGTCCTGGAGTGACCACCTGTGGTTTGGCTTGTAGAACTGCCCCAGAGACCTCTGTGGTGTACCATAAATGAGGGTCTTGAGCTACCTTTTAGAAGAGCAGATAGGATAAGCAGTTGGGAAGATCCTTTGGGCTCCAGATTATACTGGGGGGAAAGAAAGGGAGCCAGCATGGCTAGAGCAGCTTGGAGACGTGACCTGTGATGTACCCTGGACCATGCTTTCATGGCAGGATGAGCCCTGAGGGCAGTACAAGCTTTGCTCCACATCTGCTCCAGCTACGGACACCTTGCGCAAAAGCTGAGCAGCCTGCCTGCAGATGCTCATCTCTTCAGCATCTTGTCCTCACCCTGTTCTTCATGTGCTGGACACTGCTCTCCCAGCAGCATTCAAGGAGGACCCATGGCTTTTTGGTGGCTGAGGGGCTGGCATTTTATAAGATCCCAGTAAACAGAGGGTGACCTTGGGCCATGTTCCCTGTGGCTCTCCCCACCAGCAGGACATTGGCATCTGCTGCGTTTCTTGTCCTCTCCAGGAAAAAGGAAGGAAGAAGAAACAGCGATACTTTAGAGGGTTGGACAGATTGAATGTGCTCATGTCCTGGTCTCATACCGGTCCTACTGTTTTGTTATTGTTTGCCTTGCTAGTCTTTGTGGTGGTCTCAGGGAAGATGCTGTGTTAAGCATGATGAGGACCTGCTTTCAGGGTCAGCATGGACTCTCCATGGTCCTGCCCCAGGTCCTTTCTGGTGGTTGGGCAGTTGTAGTCCATGTAAATGTACATGATGCTGTAGCAAGAAAGAGATGAGGAACCCTGTCCTGGGACTCATCCTCTGTAGATCTGGTGCCAAGGGAAGGCTCTTGGGGCCACCACAGCATGCCAACACTTTTCTTTAGTCAACACTCACATGGAAAGCTGGCAAGGGCAAGAAGTTAACTGTGATGGTGGTGCTCTGTGTGACAGCAGCAGGCAGGGAGGTAAGGCAGGGCTGAGTGGGGGAATCTGTACACGTGTGAATGAAGTTCTGGCAGCTGCCTATGGGGACAGTTCTGATGTCAATGCCACTGTTGGGTGCAAGAAGAAAGGAGATCATATCTGCAAACAGGGCAGAGCATGGGAGCAGCTCGAAGCATCACTGTACGCCTGCACACTCAGGCTGGACTCTCATTGCTTATGTAGAAATGGTTTGGAGTCAGTCCCTTCCTTGCTCTCCCACTTCATTTCTTCTGCTCTCCAACACAACTGTGGGCAATTCCTTGTTTCTCCAGCCTCCATCTGTTCTAAACAGGCTGGCAGCCCCTGGGAGGTTTTCAATCCCTAAGACTTTTGTACAGCACTGAGCCTCTGTGACAATTACGGGTCTGGTCCTCTCTGCTCCCACCACCCTGCCTACCACCACCGATTCAGTCCGGTCCTTTCGGCAGCTGCTCTTAATCACTGAACTTATTTGGGAAGGTCTCCAGAAATGGAGAAATAAAAGACACTTTAGAAAAGGCAGGAGAGGGGAAACTGGCAAGAGCAATTCCTTTTTAAAAGACTGCTTATTTCTTCAGATGTACTTGCTACTGATTAACCTTTGCTCCATGATTGCTTTAATTGATTCATGCCTTAAAGCAGACAGAAAGGTTCTGTGGGGTCATGGTGGCTCTCTCCTAAGTGCTCTCTCTCTCTCCCTGCAAAGCCTTTAATAATTTTTTGTTGAGTAAAAGCCAGTTCTTGCAAGAAACACAGGTGAATGACACCAAACCTTTTACCTTCTCCATCCCCCAGATTATCCATCCCCAATCTTAGTGCTTTACCACTGTGACCTCTTCATTCCCTCCCTGCTGCCAGCTGGCAACCTGCTACCAAGCTGAGCCTCTCCCATATTCCTCTGCAATTCACAGTGAATGCTGTTTTGGTGGATGATTTTTTTGGCCCTTCTGTGAAAATGAGGCACTACAGGGTTGGGAACTACAGCTCTCCATAAGCCTGTTGTTGTCTTCCATGTGGTCCTACCCATGGGACCTTCTGTGGTCCCCATGACTTCTGCATGGAGAACTTCTGTGGCTGCTTTTTGTACAGCAGCAGGGATAAACCCACAGCCAAGGGGGAGACAACCGCTTGGAAGTGGTGGCCTTGGCCTCTCCATGCTGCTGGCTGGATGACGAGAAGTGGCCCTGACTACCTGTGTCCCTATGGCGAGGGGGGTGAGATGCAAGTGGCAGAAACCCTTGTTTGGAAACAGGTGTACGGTGGGCTAGAAGGAAGCAAACCATGATCTATAGATGAGAAGGGCTTTCAACAAAGATCCAGAAAATATTGTCATCTGGAAGTGCCACCATGGCTGGTGTCAGGAGAGCCTATATGGGACATCAGAGGCTCACTGCTGGCTCCTGGCACTGAGCTGGTGCATGTTTGCTGCTGCCAGCTGTAACCACAGAGCCCTCATGCCTCAGCTCAGGCACAGATGTCCAGGGCTGGCTCCCAGCACCAGAGGAGCTAAACTGAGCTGGGCAAAACTGAGCAGGGCAAGGTCCATCATGTGCTTGGTGGTGCCTGGCTCTCCCTGATGCTGGGAAACACTTTCTTCATACCATTAGCTGATGTCTGCCTGGTCTGAGCTTTTCTATGGGGGGGTCTTCCAAGTATCCATGGGCTTGGGTGCCCATACCAAGGCAGCTGGCGAAGCCCAAGGTACAGAGGTGTCTCGACGGTGAGATGGAAGGGTCACAGGGTCGAACTGGGCTCTCTGGGTTTGAGTGATGTAATCCCCTTTGTCTTGGGCTGGTTTGTGCCCTGGTACTTTGGACATGTGTGGGACAGTTCATCTGGCTTATTTAGACACCTGCCCTTGGATGAAGGGTCCATTTCTCTTCTCTGGCTGTACCAGGAGCTCAGGGTGACCACTCAAACATGGAGGAGATGAGTCCAACCCACCTCAAGCTCTGCAACTAAATACGTTGCTCCCTTCTTCCAAACTGCTGGGATGTGAGTGCTGCCAGGCACTGGTCCAACAGAGATGACTGTACTGGGTGTCCTGAGCTCTGAGGAGGTCCCACAAGGGTCCTCCCATGGCTTGTCTATACTGATCTTTCTGCCTTGTTAAGCAGATTCCATGGCTTGCACCAGCAGATGGACAGAAATCAAATGAGCTGTACAGTCATCATCTGCTGCTCCTGCCACGCTGTTGGCACAACCGAAGTTGGGAAACTGAGGCTGTGGGTGATGGCCCCGCTGCATCCGCAGGTTGGTGTTAGGTCAGGGGGTCTGAGCATGGATCTTGTGTGTCGACTATCCTTTTGCTCTGAAGTGGGTTCAAAAGCTCTGTGAGATGGCTTATGCAGAAATGTGGCAGTGTTTAATTAGCTAGAAAGGATTTTCCTCTGGGAACAGCAGAACCACATTCTTAAAAGGCAAAATTGGGCCAGCCCTGATGCATTTGGATACTGCAGATAACTAAACAGAGAAACCTTCGGCTGGTGGCATGGAAAATGTCCTTTCCTCTCTTTTCCTCCCCTCCTTGCAGGGGTATTTTGCTCCAAAGCTTAACTTTTAACACTGGCAGCTTGGGGGAGGGCCAGTGCTGGGGGCTTCGGCATGATGGCCATCCAGGGCCCCTGTCCTTTGTCCCAGCTGAATAGCACTCTGCAGAGCTGCTGGGCGCCGGTATGCGATCTGCAAACCTCTTTTCTTTCCCTTTCTTGGCTGACGGACAAAGTCTTCCCTTGGAGATGATGCTTGCGGCGGTGAGCTGCCCTTGGTGGGGCTGTGGGGCCAGAGAGGGTCCCCCACACTGCGTCCCAATCTCCTTGTCTCCCCTTAACAGCAGGGCACAAAGAGCCACTTAGGCATTCACGGGAGAAGAGAGGGACCCAAGCCAGGGCATGCTGAATTGCACAAAGTAGGATTTATCTTCAAAGAAATATTTCCCCCCTTTCCGAGATCCTTTTTTTTTTTTTTTTTTTTTCTTTTGCAAGGGATTTATTCCTCCTCCTCCTCCCCCCCAGGCAGGCTTTGAGCCGTGGAAGCACTTTTTGCCTCCCCACGGTGGCTTTTCAATGGAGGGAGAGCAACTTCTTAGAAAGCCGCGGGCCACCCAGGGGCAAAGCCCAGAGCTGTGCCCCACGCGCTGCACGGGGCTGGGCTGAGCACGCCTGCGCACATCGCCGCTGCTGATGTTGCATTGCCACTAGCCTGGTGAAGACAAAACTCTTCCCTTCTCCTTTTGTCCCTACTGATGTGTGGGGAGCAGTGTTTCATCCCCAGCTGGTCATGTTGAGCCTTTATTTTCAGGCTTGACCTGGAGGTATGAGCTCGCTGATGTCCCTGATACCCTTTTTGGGTCAGTAAAATGACACCTCGACATGGACACCTTGCTGCTGCTGGCTGGAACCAACACCTGGCTGGGCGGTGGAAGGTCTCCGTTTGGCCACAGCTGGAAGGTCGCTGCTCCTGATCCCTTTTGGGGCTAATTTCTGCCTCTGTCCACCTGTACTACCCAGGGAAAGAACGCCAGCTTCCCCAAAGGGCTGGCTATCCTTACGGTGGGGGAACCCAAGACTAAGCTAAGGGGAGCCATAACTGAAGCTTATGGGTTATATATCAGCTATATGAAGGGGCTCAGGGTCAAAAACAAAGGGAAGGCTCTGCTAATGGGTCTGGCACCAAAAGGGCCAAACCTACCTGTGTGCTGTGCCCGTTTCTGTGATGCTGGGAAAGCGCCTGTGCGCCCAAGAACACTTGGATCAGAGCTTTCTCACACCTAGAGCCATGTGAATACACCCAAGGCAAGCAATTCTTGAAAAACACATAACCTGAACCATTTCATATAGGTGAATATCTACTTTTCGAGAGGGAAAATCTCCTGTAGCACTGTGAGACCCTTTAAAAAACATGATGAATTCCCCTTGCCTGGTTTTTTTAATGAGATTTCTGACGTGCCAGAGTTTTTCAGGACCTTCCATGGCCAAACTGGACCCTATCCATGTTTTTGTGCAGAGGGGAATATGGAAAACAGACATGAAAGTACAGAAATCTGCTGTGTTTGGGTCAGCATTTGATGTCGGAGTGTGGGATTGCTTTGCTATCCTCAGCCAGAGTCTCCTCTCCTCCATTACCATCAATAAAGCTGGCGGCAGTCATTTCTGTGGAGGACTAGAAGAGCACCTTGGGCTGGACATGGGTCACCCCTTCCTCTCCTTGGGACTGGAGCATCCCTTCCCTCATAGCACCAAGGGCTGGCAGGCCTCCTGCCCACTCATCTCTTGGACCCTCCATGATGCAGCAGCTGCAGCTTTAGTCCTCGAGACCACGGAGACACCAGGCTGGCAGGGCCTGACGGCCACCAAGCCTGCTGGGCTGGTGGCTGTAGGTGGCCACTTTTTCTCGAGTGATGCAGTGGAAGTTTCTAGAAGGATGTGTGGGACTGTTGGGACTTTCCAGAAGGAAGAGGGGGGGGTGCCACATTCCACAAGGACGGTTAGGGTGGGCAAGACCTTCCAGAAGAAAAGCTGAGTGGGCTGGGGGGAACCTCTTTAGAAAGTAGGTAGTGTGAACCTCTCTACAAAGAAGCAATCAGTCAAAAATAATTTAAACCCAGACCACACTGAACAGATGTTCTGGGAATAATGTCCCATTCCCTGACAACGGAAAGCTTCCCTCGCTGAAACCATCCCCATCTGTGCTAGACACATGCTTTTGCTTCTTGGAATAGAGGGATGCTGGTGGTGTGCAAACCTCTGCAGAACAGAAACCACACAGCCCTTTCAGGAGGTTTGAGTAATAATAATGGATGGGAATATGCCTGAGTCCAGCCAAAGACATGGCAAAGTCTTTCTCTACCCCTTCCCCCCCCCCCCTTTTTTTTTGTTTGTTTTGTTTTTGTTAAGCTACTATTCATCAGCTTTATTCAAAACACTCAATTTGCTCCTAGCAGGCGAGAGGGGAACTCTATTGTAGCACCGTGGGACCCTTTTAAAAACATGGTGATTTCCGCTTGCCTGTTTCCACGTGAAGCTGAAAGCATTTGTATAAAATCCACTGTAAATGCTCTGAGGCTTGGCCAATAATTTCCTGGGCACACATTTGTTAATGCAGTCCGCAAATCGCTTTGAAGATGAAGAAAACCAGCTGTAATTTCTAATGATGATGATTATGATTAAGCAAGGTTTCTGCAAATGGTTGTGGATGAGTCAGCCCTGGGGATGGGACAGTGAGGACAAACATGCTCCCAACGTGAGAGACTATTGAGAGAGATACCTTGAAGGAGTAGCGAGACACCAAACAGTTCTTGGGGAGGGCTGGGGGAGAGGAAAAAGTGATCTGTGTAAAAATGTGGTTCAACTTTGGAGATTTATTTCCTGTGATGGTCACTCTGGAACAAAGCCAGGGATTAAGGTGTCTTTTCTACCCTAAATTCTCATGGTCACTGTCTGGTTTCATTTTAAGGTGAATAGATCCCACCTTGGATTGAGGCTTGCTTCAACATGCAGGGGTTTGTGTAGAAATCTGGGGCCAGCAGCTGTAGAGGAATGCAGCTGGGTTAATTAGCATTGATAACATACAGCTGTGGGCTGGCTTCAGGGGCGGTGGGTTGGCTGATGTAGATAAGGTGCAGGTGTGGCTGGTGCTGTTAAGTGGTTGGGAGCCAATGAAGAGAGAGCAGCTGAGGGAGAAGGTGAGAGAGAGAGAGAGGGAGAGGGAGGAAGAAAGAGAGCACGAGAGAATGAGAGAGAGGAAGAGAACACATGCCCTGGATGAGGTGAGGAGAAGGCAGCAGAGGGACTGGCATGAAGAGTATGGTGGTACGAGATGGTGAAAGACCTTGTTGCAGCGTGATAGTTTGGAGAGTGTTGCGACAAGCAGCAGCGTTACCGAACCCATATGACTCATCCCCAGCCACAGAGTTTCCTCAAGGGCTTGTCAAATTGACCCCACAACATCAACTGGCTGCCTCAGAAAATCTTGCCTTACAGCATTTGCATGTGATTATAGATGACGGACTGACGGTTGAGAAGGCCACATCATCCACTTCCAGCACAGCTCCTGTGGGATGTCTGACCTTCAGACCATAGCACAGAGTCCTCTGTGTTGGGGATAAGTCCCTGTGCAACCCTAACGGGTACAGGATTTTGACTTTATTGGTAGGTTAATTTGTTTGAAATGACCTTGATTATTTGTGCCTGTTCAAAGTGTGGTGGTGTATTACCAAACACAGGGCATTAACTTGGGTGGACACCTCCCCATAGCTTTTTAAACCACATCCTGGAGGTGTACTACGGTGAATGAAATGGAGAAATATTGTTTCTGCAGTTGCAGGAACAGTTATACCTTGTTAACCCCTTCTACTGCCACATTTGCTTGTTGTTCCCTCTATCCCTTGTTGTTAAGCTCTATCGTTTCTTTGTCCTAACAGCCGTGTTCTTCCACCTTAAACCCAACAGCTAATCGGTTCGTCAGATGTGCTTTGCACGTGTTTGTCCCAGTCTGCACACTCCCTGTTCCCACACAGAAGTAAGGTATAATTAAGGCTTATAAAGAAACTGTTGGAAGTCTTAGCGATAAATTATAATTATCATCTGCCAGGGAAAGAAAAAGATACAGAGTGTATTCCCTATCATAGGGAGATTATGACTAGCTTTATTTTATTTGATCCTTTTTCCTTTCCTGTGTTAAACCTCATTAATTCCCTGAAAAGAAACTGAAGGCAGGCGATGATGAAATAAAAGGCGGCCTAGGCTGTGATCCAGAGCCCTGGGTAGACTCTGGTAGGGTAGAGATGCAAGTTTAAGGGATGCTCTTTGCTGAGCTTTTCTGGCTAGTTCCAAGATCTGTGTGCTGCTTGTGGTGATGGTGATCAGCCAGCAGCTTGCCAGGAGGTTGATTTCACTCCTTTGCATCTGCTGGTGCAATGCTGTGGAAGACTCCCATGTGGAAGGGCAGGAAACGATGCCCAAGAGAGTGGTGGGATGGCACCAGAAATCTCCACGCAAGGGAGCTGATGGGGCTGGTGAGGTTCAGATCAGGCTCAGAACACCTCTTCCCCCTAGCATGGGGTTCCCTTTCTCTCCAAATCCCTTGGAAATGGTGGTATAGGCAAGGTGGGCATCACTCCTATCTGCTCCCTTCCTAAGTCATCAAGGTGCTCAGGGCAAGCTGGCCATGCTCAGGTGCTGAGAAATGACCATCTTCATGTCCCTCACATAGGTCCTGGTACCTATGTAATTTTTTTTTTTCCAACTCTCTTCTTGCAGTGGACTGGGAAGTGTGTTTGTAACATCTGGAAAGATGCCTGCACCCCCCTGCCCACATGTTGCAGATACTGTATGGGAGAAAACTGGGTAGATGTATGGGAAAGGAAAGAAATATTTAAAAGGAGCCAGGAAAAAGCTATAGGACAATGAAAAATTGGGCTGCTGTACCTGTTTACCCCTTGAAAGATGAATGCCGCAGCCCTATAGCACCAAAAAAGGGCTTTTTCTCTTCGCTTGTGCACTGGCCTCTCAAGCAAGCTCCCTTTGCAGTACCTTCTGCATTCAGGCTGTGTGGCTGAATACGTTTCCTGCTTTTCCACTCCTGCTCCATCCCCCTGCGCTATATCTCATGATTTTCCTCACTCTCTGTCTAGCAGTGGGAAATGAGCAGCCCTGTCCAACCGCCTGCCACTATGGGGACTTTTATCTGCGAGCAAACAAAGTCTCTGTTTGCATGGGAAAGACCTGAGGTGTCTCGGGTTTATGGAGCTGAAAAACGTATGTTACTGCTTTCACAGCTCGCTTGCTAAGGAGTGCTAAACTTTGCTCTCCTGCTGATGCATGTTTTCCCACTTGCTCTTTGCTCCTGCAGCTTTTGCAATGAATAGATTCGAGTTTGCTGTTTCCCTCCGCGATCCATTCACCTTTGCCTGGTGGAGATGGGCAGGGATTGCAGACAACCTCTAAATTTTAGGAGCGCTGTGCTTCAAATCTGAAGGCAAGTACTGTAAGGCCTCTTGCTACGTCCTGGCAATGACTGAACTGCTCCAAACCCTGATGCAGACCTCCTGCCTCCAGGCCTCTGCATCTACCGTATGCTGTGATGCTGTTGCTTGGTCCAGATGCTGGGATATTATCTTTGCTAGGATCAAGTGCTTTCAAATTTAAATATTTCAACGTTTGATGTGGTCTGAGGCATTTCAGATTCAGTCAGACCTTGGGAGAGGTGTTATGGCTTCTGAATGCTCTGGCTGGTAATTTGTGAGCAAGGATGAAACCATGGGATGGAGGGTCATGGAGAACCTGAGAGGTGAGTGAGCTGTAAGGAGGGAGCTTGCATTAAATTAAACACAATTATCTAAACACAGGGAGGGGCACCTGGAGGCAGGCACCTGGGAGAAGATGTGGAGGTAAAAGGGAAGGAGTGATGCCTGTGTGGAAGGACACAGGCAAAGAGAAGAAAGGAGTGCCTGGAGATCTGTATACATTTTGAGCTGAGAAGGACCTTTTTGGCTGCCCTTCTATTTGCCTTTGTCTTCCTTATCCTCACGTGGCACTTGTCACCTCTAAGGGGAGTTTCTTCTGGACTTCTGGAGTCACCACTGAAGTGTTTGCTGATACTAGCAACAGTGCAGTGTAAATGCAGCACAGATACTTTCATCTTGCAGAGCTGCAGAGGGAGATGAGCTCCTCTTAGGAGCCACTGCCTTCAGACTGAAGTGGCCCAAATCTTTGGTGAGTTGTCCCTGGTCTTCCTGATCCCTGTCAACTCTTGCCTTTGCATCAACACACAAGCATTGCCTTTTGTCTAGTGCCTCAAGCATCTGTGCTTCGTTCCTCAGCAGAGACCCAGCAGTCCCCTACAGCTGTGGGGCAGAGTGGCTCAAAGTCTCCCACCTGCTAGGTGAGCCCTGTATGCCCAGAGGGAGCAGGAGCAGCCTTGGGTCAAGTCATGATCTGGGACTTGGCAGGGTGGCTTCTGCTTTGGATGAGAGCTTGCTGATCCCAGCAGACGTGGTATAATGTGTTTGTTGGGTTCCCTGTTTTCTAGTCTCTGTCGACTTCTGGTCGTATTTTTGGAAGGGTCTGGCAGGTGACTGCAAGATCTTTTGTGCATAGCCATTTTATCTTTTAGGTAGAGGAGGACTTCAGCTACAGTAGCTTTCATTCCCTAGTCACCTTATGTCAGAGAAAAAGCAGATGCTGGTAAAGGATGGAAGAGAATGAAGAGTTCCTTCTTATACAGCTCCATCTTTATGGATTTAAAACAAACAAACAAAAGTCATTTTTCTAGGCACATAATTGATGAACTCAGATGCCTAAACTTAAGCTTCATAAGTGCTATTTCCCAAGGTTTGGCAAGGACTGGGTGCCACCATGACCTTAGGACATTGTTTGGGGTCAGCTCTTGGACAAGGTGTCCCCTTTGAGCGCTGAGGACTCTGAGGTCTGAGCCCGTGATGAATGCCTAGCCCTGGACTGGCATCCCAAAGAAAAGGAAAGGGGTGGCACCATGTTCATAGTGGCTTCCTTCTGCTGTTTGTGCTGTTCCTACTGTATTGTCCCCTGTATGTTCAAACACTGCATTGCATCAAGAGCTCCAGCCGTACCTTCTCCTGCTGGTGGCAACAGCCGTCAAAGCCCTAAGCTTATGAAATCCTCTCAAAGTAACAAGACTGTAACTTCAATGTAGCATAACTGGGGTAGCTAAGAGCAATTGGCCTGTAACGACCATCTACCTCCTCAGTAGTCCAGATAGTCTTGTGCAGCCCAACGTATCTCCATTTACTTGAGTGTAGATATGTCAGAAAGTATCTGTGCTTAACCAGATGAGATGTGAGTCCAGGCTTATTGCCTCTGTGGGGTGCTTTGGCCCTTTTCAGGCTGCAGAGGAGCAGCTGGGTGAGGTAGCTCTGTCCTTTGGGGCATAGGAGAGGAGAGAAAAGGTCTCTGGGAAGAAAAGGGGCAGGGCAGGGGAAGAGAAATGGATGGATGGGGCACCGGCAGAAGCCAGAACCCAAAGCAGGGGACAGGTTATGGTCTTTGACGCTGAGAGGTCTAACTGCCATAGTAGTACTGCTAAACATCTTGGACAACAGGGTCATTGGGGATTCAGCAGATGCCAGACACAAAGGTTTTTTGCTCTTGTTTCACCAGCCTGAAGTTTTTGGGAGGCCCACGTGGAGGTGGTAGTGGAAAGGAGGCTGTGTTCTTCTCTTCCTCCTTCCCCAGCCTCCTCTGAGATGAAGGGTGCCTTCCCCAACAACCCCTGGGCTTGGAGAGGTGACTTGTGTGGAAAGACCAAGGCAGAAGTTAACAAAATTCTTTATTATAATGATGTTAGAAGTGCTTTGATGTATAAAGCTGAAAACACCTTTCCCTTGCCGCTGGGGGTGAGCCCAGGGTGAATTATTTCAGCCTTCAGAAGGCTGAGGCCAGACCATGTTTGACACATGAGAGAAACTGGATGCTGCAAGGATCCAGTGGCCTGTGCTATGGGTGAACAGGTCTACCCTGGGGAAACTGCGGGCTGTTCACCAAGTCCTGTTACAGCCACTGTGTGCCAAAACCCATGGGAAACGTAAGGAAAACCCCAATTAACAGGTGGCTGTGGACTCCATACAAGGATACTCTGAGGAGAGGAAAACATGAACTACATGGAAAGACGGGGAAATCTGGGATTGTTCAGGCTAGAGAAGGCTTAAGGAGAGACATCCAAATGTGAACACATGAAGTATGTAACAGAGGAAAAGTTTAAGCTGTTCTCTATACCCACCATGAACAGGGTGTGAAGTAATGTGCTTAAACTGTACCACAGAAGACCAGACACTGGGACACGGGGACACACACGCACGCATATCCCTACACACCAACTTTTAATAGTAAAGCTAGTTAGGTAGCTTGTCCTGGGAGCTGGTGGGATCTCCATCACTGGCAATTTTCATGAGGGGTAGACTAAGACCTAGACTTAACACCTGACATGCTGCTGGATCCAGCCAGATGGAGTGGACAGTGTTTCGAGGTCTCAGTAATCTCTGTTCTGTCAGATCCTGTGTGCTCATAAGCACATACTGATGTGTGAGCCTCGTGCCTACACCAGGACTGCGAGTAACAAACCCCATGGCCCACTGCCAGCGAAACTAATGGGTTTGGTCCGGTGTCCGGAATTCCTGTTGCTGAAGGAGAAGGGCTGGGCAAAAACAGGTGCTGTGGTTTGGTGAGAGGGGAACTCGTGGTTTAAGGAACCTTATAGGAGGTAACAAATACTGTGACCCCGTGGCACATGACACCCTTCTGGTGAGAGCTCTGAAGGGTCAAATATATTCAAAAGACGTGGCTGGAGTAACTTGGTAATTGCTGGGTTTATGCCAGGCATACTTTAGGCCAGCTAATGAAGACAGCCAGATCAGCTGCGGCCAGCATTGCTCACCGGTGGCATAATGCCCACATCCCCCCATCCGTGCTCTGGGTAATTTAAGAGCAGGATCACCATCTTGCCACATGAGATCGGCATCAATTTTTTACTATGGGGTGACCTGCTGGTGCCAAGATCAGATACTGCTGAGCTTCTGGGAGGGCTTGACCCCACCGTATCTAAGAGTGTGTGACTGCCCTGGATGGGCAGACATGTCTGTCTCAGGAGTGCATGGCACGCTTGGGCACTGCTTAATTAGTAGTGGTCAAAACTCCTTTTGTTTCACTTCCATCCGGTCTCCTTGCACTCCAGCTTCCAATAGGCTGGGACATTTGGAAAGGGTACAGGGGATGCATAATTTCATTTTTAACTTGTGTCTTATGTCTCCATTTTATTTTTGCTTTCTGCAAACTGATCCGTTTTTTGGAAGTGTCAGTTTGCAAGGATTTATCCACTGATTTCTGCAAAGACATGCTGGGCTCTGAGTTATTTGCAAACAATTTATGTGTGCATTTCATCCATCTGTATAGTGCAGCAAATTGTTCATTCTTGTTCTTAAATGACTGTTATTACATCAGATAAATCAGTGAAATTGGGAGTCCTAAGCTACAAATTTGCAGCAGACATGCCTGGATTTGAACATGTTTGGTATGGACTCAAGGATACGATGGCACTTTTTAATGCAACAGAAAAATATCTCTGGCTGTCTCTGTACTTTAAAGAGGTGCTGGGCAATGATGTTTCTCTGTATACCCACACAATAATGTTTTTTCTGAAATCTTTCCTTGCAGTATGGACAGTGCCCTGCTGGGTGAAGGGCTTTTTGCTGGCACAAGCCCCTGTGCTATTTGCTTCACTGTTAACTACATCGGTTGCAATTTACCACCAAGTTCTTTGTCTAAAATCTTGATTATGAAGACATCTCCTATGTGTGCATCTCTACAGCTACTCTTTCTACCCTTGAAAAACTCTGCCAAATAAAGCTATTTCAATCAGGAAATAATTTTTATTTAAGACATCAGTCTGTACAGTGCTACAGTTTTGCCAGGATTAAGAGAGCTGTGTACCTGGAAGGTTTTAGTCCCTTTCCTGCATGAGCTGGTTAAACTGATAGCAGGTTACAGACAGGTCACGGTGATGTTGAATTAATTTCCATGGCTAAGCCTAGGCTCAGGTTCATTGGCATAATTCGAGAATCTGCATGGAGTGCTTAAGTTAGTGATTTCATTTCCCAGAGCTCTCCGTATAGTCAGAAGGAGGCAGAGGTTCCTTCAGAGGTGATTCAGAACACCTATGTTACAACCAGGAGCACCACTGACTGCTGAGGGGACATGCAATGACAATGCTTTTGTTAGACATCTCACTTAGGTATATAAAATCAGGTGGGGTGTCCTCAGCACTCCTTCCTGCTGGTCTCAGCATCCTCTTGAGAAAGCTTCCTCTCTCTTTCCTGATATGACAATCTTACCTGAAAGAAAAGGAGGGTTTACTGCCTCCCCATAAAACTTGTGGTCTTTTTTCAGAAGGAAGATGAGATAAAGCCACTGAGATGGAGGCTAGTTCCACCAGCCTCAAGAGGCTCAAGTTTGGGAAGCTGAAGGTGGTACGTCGGCGCTTACTACAGAGGTATGAGCATCAGCCCTTCATCTCCTGCCTGGCTGGTTTCTACAGCTGCCGGTGGAAGCGGTACCAGCGCAGAAGGACCGAGCCTGGGAAATGCTGCTGCAAGACGGTAAGTCAGCTCAAAACCAGCACAGACATTGATTTCTCTGTAGGGACAGGTCAGCCCAAGCTGACAAGTGGTTGATGTTGTGGGTCAAGGGCATCCCTGCCCAACATCATTTGGAACCCACTGAGCTCTGCTGGGTTCTTAGATTTTGCTCAAAGTGCTTGATGTATTGCTGTGTTTCTGCAGCAAGCTTAGTTTGTCTGTGCCGCCATGCAGCTGACAAATATGTGGTGGCAGGAGAAAAACCTTACGCCAAACCCTTCTGGCCAGGGAAACAGCTCAAAGCCATGGGATCAAATTGGAGAAGTAAAATTTGGGATGGATGTGCAGTAAGAATTGCAAAGAGGGCTGGTGCATAGTGCGATTCCCTCTCATGTGAGGTGGTTAAAACCTATATGTGAACTCATGAGACCTGTTTTCCCTGAAAATAACTACTGCAGAGTACGCTTTTGAGGACATTCCCCTGGTCACAGGGGGTAGGGAGGGAAGTCTTCTCCATATCTACTTGAGGAAGTCCAACACCAGGCCATGTGTTTTAGGGACAACCTAAAAGGATCTGCCATTTGCTCTGACTGCTTTGGGATAGGCAAAGCTCTGACCACTTGTCCTTCCTCTCCCTCTGCAGCGGGAATGCGTGTTTTTCCCATTGCTTGTTGGAGCTTTCTGCTTTTCTCTGGTCTTTCTGTACATGTGGGGTGAAGCAAAAAATGACTACAATAACTTTGACTGGTAAGTACCATCTTTTCCTCCTCTCCCACTCCTTGAGCAGGTCACTAGGCTGGCTGGGAAGAGATGAACACCCTCCCCAGCATCTGTGCTGCAGCAGGACCCTTGAGCCATAAGCCAAAGATTTGGCTCTTTAAACTCTTGGTTACAGCATCCCAATTGACCGTCCACTGAGTCCAAAGGTGATGAGGCTATGTCCTTTGCTGGGCTACAATTTTTAGGTGTAAGTGTGTATTTGGGAGAAAGGAGAGAATCATCATCACAAAAATTGTGAGTGAAGGGTACTAAATAGCTCTTTCCTTTCCTTCTCTGAGTCTTTTTTTCCACCCCTGCTCCCTCTGAAGAAATGTCGTGGCTGGCATCAGAGGCATTGCACCAGCTATCTCACTGCAAGACAAGTGCATGTTCCCAGGCTCAAAAGTAAGAAATAACCAGCAGGGATTTATGTGGATCCTTTCTTTCTGCAGTACTCAGGCAACAGTTATGCAAATCTGGCCCCTAAAATTAAACAGCTCAAATGTTATGGGGAGGAAAGATGTCATAATCTTACTCATTCCTATTGAGCCTTCAGGTAAAAAGCAAAGCTTCCCTCTCTCTCCCCTTGGGCGATCCCTCTGCAGCTTCTCCAGCTTTCTGGTGTTTTCTGCTTCAAAACCTGACTCAAATCTCCTTTTTGCTGCGGTGCCTGACACGACCACAGGCAGGCAAGGTGGGCTGTGGGCCTGTCATGGCATCTTAGTGTTTCCTCAGGCTGCCTTGTCTGCAGCAAAGTGCTGTGCCTTAGAGTCAGGCTGGGAGCTCTCTGGAGCCAGCCCATCGGTTTGGTCCTGTGCTTTACCACCCCAGCACACTGGGGTGTTAGTCTGGAGGTTAATGCAAGCATGGATTTGGGGAATGAGGCTCTTAACTGCTTTTGCGTGTCACAGGGTAGATTTCCTCCCTCCCTCTTTGTTTTATTGCTCTGAAAACGTCAAAACTTCAAGGAACAAGGCTGTGGTTCGCCTCTAGTCTATGTGCTAAACACAAACACTGTTAAACCATTTTATTGCTTTTTAGGTATAACTATGGGAACCTGGGCTTCTGGTTCCTCTGGTCTCTTGTTCTCCTGATCGTGGCTGTAATCTTGTTCATGTACATCACGCTGTTATTGGTAAGTAACGCTCCTTGTAAGCCAACCAGGATTCGAAGTCCTGAAAAATAAACATAGGAGTGGCTTTAATGAGTCAGACCAAAGCTCAGCCTAGCCCCACATACGATCCTTACACATTGGATACCTGGGGAAGATGGGGAACACGATGAGTGTTGGTGACTTTCTCCCCACGCCCACCTGCAGATCACCAATTTCAGCTTGGGGGTCTCTGAGCCAGGTGTAGTTTCTGTGATTTCTCTCGATGCTTTCCCTTTGATGAATGTGTCCAGTCTCTCCTTGAAGCCAAGGAAAGCCAAGCCATCAGTGGCTGGATATAGGTTTAGGAGAAGCTAGAGCTGTTGCTTTGGCAGCAGGGAAGTATGGGACACTATGGTAGCAGTGGTGGTATGCCATCAAAGCTGAATAGTTCCTCTAATCCTGAATAAAAGGCTCATCAGGAGAAGGGTAAAATTATCACTGAAGCTGCCTTGAATCACTCTGCTTTGCTGGAGGGTTTCTCTCCAGGTAGAGACTAGAGATGTGGTCACAAAATGCTGTTGAAGTTTATGCCCAAAGAGGCAACATTCCTGAAATCTTCACTTTTCCAAATCCATGATCTGCTGTCTGCTTTGGTTACTGGAAACACACCAAAAGCAAGCATTTCCTAAAGTTTCTACCTACTCATCCTTTTCCTCTGTCCTTTCCCTCATAGGGACACCCCCCATCACCACCACCACCCACTCCCCAAATAAAGACAGCTCTGCACTTCTTGTTTCCACCTTCTGCATCCAGAGCTATAGGCTAAGAAATCACTTTAACTCCAGGGACTGAAATCTATGTTCAGTCTCATGCCTGCTTCATCTTCCGTTCTGAAATGCCAGGTGCTGAGGGTGAGGTTATGGCTTTGACTCACCCCTGTGACCAAGACAACCAGCTTTTATCATCAATTCCTGCTGTTCTTACCCATTCCCTGGCATGTCATCATATAGTCAATCTGTGAATTGCTCATGGCAGGGAATCTCTTTTTTGCTTTGTTCATGCAGTGTGTAACACAGTATGTTTCTGAGGTCCTTTGTCCCTGCTGAAGTACAAATAAATAGTGATTTACCCTTGTGCTAGCAATAAAAAGCCCAAGTGATAAATAAGGCAGCTGCTTGGCTATGCCCACAGTGATCAACAGCATCATAAAATCTGTGGACTAACTGAGCTCTGAATAGGACAAGTAATATTTAATTGCAAAGGTTTTGTGACACCCTGGTGACTCCAGGGCTTGACATCTATTTTTCAGCAAAGCCTACTGGGCAATCCATGGAGAAGTGTGGGTGGTTTGGTGATTACAGTGCTACTCTGGGCAACTCAGAGCTTTACCAGAGGTGCCCAAGGGAGATGGATCCCTTTGAGATCATACCTCAGCAGGCTGTGGATCTGGAGTGAACCTCAGGATCAGACTAAGCCATCACAGCACATGCTGGAAATGAGCTTTACAGGATTTCCTGGGTTTGAGGAGCCTGAAGACCCCTGGGGCTGGTGGGTCATGCTCTCTCTGGATCCAAGCATCAGCCAGTGTCCAAGCAGTGGGCTTTCTTAGAGGAGTTGCATGTCTTTGGCAGTGTGAACACGATGACTGGAAGCTATCAGGGTGGGTGATGGACAAAGTAAGGCTAGAAAGGAAGATGGTGAATATGAGGCAAAATTGGTGTCCTACAGGGTTCAGTTCATTCTTGATACAACTCTTCATTGTATAAACACATCCTCATCTTCCTCCTCTCAGCAGCTCAGTTCTTTCTAACAAGGCTGATGGCATTTGCCTTCCTCAGGAGGGTGAACACAGGCAAACCTGAAAGAATACAAGTAGTTTGGATGCTATCAGACAAGTCCTACAAAAGAAACACTTCAGAGGTTCCTCTGCTCTGGGGACAGCCCCTGCAGTGAGGGTCCATTTGCTCCTTGCTTTCATGAAGCTGTTAGGTCACCCACCCAAAGCTGTTGGGTATGTCTAAGGGCACTTGCCCTGCTTGATTGCATCATTGTGTCACTGTGTCTTGTCTGGCAAGACTGCTGCACGCATATTTGTTGAGCAGTGGGCACTGGGAGGCATAAGGCCCCACATCATCAGAGCTGTCACCTCAATAGGATTAGGTCTTGAAGGAAAGGGGGGCAAGGAAAATTATCACCACCACCACTCATGCTCCCACTATCTCAAAACACATGGGGTCACATAACAGTCACAAGCCTGCATGCAGGGTCTTGCGGTGATAACTGTGGATCAGCAATGCTCATCCCAGAAGAGCTTCTTTCAGAGGACTCTGCCAGGAATCACCTTGCCATCGCTGTTTGCAGAGCTCCACTGCCACAGCATCTGGCCTTTCACTGTAGCCTTCGATGAACCACCCAGCAAAACACTAGGAGCCTCACAGGCTAGTAAGTGCAACTCAGCCCTTCCACATCTAGATAAATTTATCAGTGTGGGTACTCTATGATAGCTGGATCACTCTAATACATTTCAGAAAACTGATGTCCAAATAGGTTGCCCCACGATGAATCACATCCCATGTTCTGGTTGAACAGTGCTGGATGAAGACTGTCCCCTTACCTGTTACAGGAAGGACTGGAGACGTTCACCCAGGCAGTGTTTCCTTGTGACATTTTCCACCAGCAGCCCATCACATCAGAAAACTGAGCACCCTAATGCCCTTGTTGGAGCAGAAAGATTTTATAACAACCAGGGGCTGGGCTGGTTTGGCTTTTTTTTGTGAGCACCATACCCTCTTCCTTAATGATGGCACCCAACTGGAGCCCGCAAGCCTGCTTCCATGACCTTATTGTGAACCACTGAAGCAAACGCTCTTCTGCCCACAGGCCACCAGCAGCTGAACAAAATGCTGCATAAAAAAGCACTTGCTGTCTGTACAAAGACGCTCTGCATCCGCATGCGTCATTGTAATTTCTTCAGACAATCAGTTTCAATTAATTCAATTGTTATCACTCCCCAAGACAATTTTCTCACCCCCATTAGAGCTAAAAGGTTAAGCCGAGGGGTCTAATTGCAGGACCATTCATGCTCAGTGGAGAAGAAAAAAAACTTTTCTTGTTCAGTCTTTCAGACACTAACAGATAATATTTTCCTCTCTGCAGTTTAACCATGTTCGTGCTGAGGGTTTTGGGGAGGTGACTCATGACTGTACGAAGTGAAGAGGTTCAGATATGTTGTGGCCTCTCCATTCGCATATTAAGAGAGAGCTCAAAATAGTACGTTGGCACTGAAGTCCAAAAAGTGATGCCTCCATCCCTGAGAGACTAGGGTACCAGACAAGTTCTGAATTGCTGCATTTTTAACAGAAAGTGAATGTAAGGAGCTGAAATTTTGCTGTTGTGAACACCTAAGTGAGCAGATACTTCAGGTGAGCTGAGCATCTAAGTGCCTGCCTCCATGTCCTTGTGGTGGTAGGTTCAGGGCTTGCCTAAGCCTCACCAGCAGCATTGAGATAGGTACCAGGTCACTCCTGTGCTAAAGTAGAGTGAGGTTAAGCATGAATTGTCCATCCTTCTGCAGCCTAACCTTGTGGTCAGTGCACCCACCCAGGAAGAGGGAGACAGAGATGCAACCCTCCTTGCAGCGAATCCATCTCTTGGTATGCCTTAAGCATCCCTTAATTACCACTTTGCAGGCAGATGGTGGAGAGGAGACACTTCTGCACCTCACACTAAAGAAGGCAAGAATGCAAGTGTTGGAGGCTGGAAGAGGGTCTGACAAGAGGGTTCTAGCCTCAGCAGTACTAGTCAGAAACGTGCTGCTCACCCAAGCCCACATGTCTGGGTGCTTGTGTCAGACAATCCCAGGAAACGTGTGGAAGCAGTCTGGAGGAGACGAACCTGCTGGTATTGGTTGTCCTAGGTGCAACCGCATGGGACATTGCTAAAGGCAACTGCTCTGTGTGGAAGAGCATGTTGGACAGGTCCTGAGGCAGCTTTTGAGGAGCAGGACGAAGCGAGGTGATTGTGGCTTAAGGTGTTAAGCTTCAGGTGTGCACATCACATCAGGTCCATCAAGATGTGTTCTCCTACAGTGACCAGTACTGCAATTTCAGGTGTTCCTTCTTCACCCTCTGAGGATGAAACCGGGGAATTATTCTTCTTGTAAACTGATGAGATGTTGTTTCCATCCATAAAAATGGGTTCACCCTCCAATGGCATTCCTAGATGTGATGCAACATTCATATAAAAGTTGTATTGCAGTAGCAGGGAAAAGTCCAGTTGAGCATGGTCTGTGAGATAAGTGTTTGGTTGTACCTTAGCCAAGGACCAGGTCTTTGTATAGCATTGC
Source organism: Falco naumanni (assembly GCF_017639655.2). NCBI lineage: Eukaryota > Metazoa > Chordata > Aves > Falconiformes > Falconidae > Falco > Falco naumanni. The sequence goes on along the minus strand of NC_054055.1, from coordinate 5,170,917 downwards.
TGGCAGAAAAGGGACAAAGTGCCGTTTTTCTTCCTTTTTCTGAAGTAGCTTATTTAAATGGGCCTGGCTTAAGATCTTTAGCAGTAATTCAGTTCTCTCTGAGCTGCTCTTTGAACACAGTTACTCATCATGTCCTGGCTGCAGGATTTGATTAAAGGAGGCTAACATGTCAAGAAGCATTTAAAAGCTGATCTATATTCTCTGCTGAGCTTATAACTTGCTTCTAATTAGCATGATCCTGTAAAGAGAGTGTGTTTTTAGCTGGATGGGAAACAGATTACATTGCCCTGGAGTTCTGTTTCAGGAAAGAAGAGCCCCTTCCCCTAAATCTATATGTCCTGTTTTAGTACAATCCCACTGTGCTACAGTCTTTAGGGACCTGTATCATAAATGATCCTTTTCAGTGGAACACTGATGTCTACTAACAGAAACTTTTCTCTAAACTCTGGTATCTGGTGATACTGGTCCCCAGATTATTCCTTACACTGCTTGGGAAGCTTGCCCCAGGCACTTGGATTCCTGAGCATAGACTTGTGTGTTTTCACAGCAGCGAGATACTTCTCCTGCTGAGATTCATCACCAGGTTCACTGGTGGTTTGGGTCTGGGACAACTTCAAAAAACCACTCCATCGGAGTCATGGGCTGGCTGTCCTCACCCTTTGCTTCCTGGTGTTCAAGGCTTTTCAGGTTGTCCCCTGCCCTGGCTGGGGTTTGAGCCATGTCTCACAGGACGACCACCACCACCACCCCCGGCACCAAGGGCTCCAACTTGCTGTCAGGAGGGAAGGAATGTGCCAGCCATCAAAAATGAGAGTCTTGTCATCTCCAAGGCACTTTTCCCTGTTCTGAGATGTGTCTGCCTCTTGCGTTTCCTGCGAGTGCTCTGGAAGTGTTCTCCTTTGTTGCCTGCTCCGTATTTTTGTGGTGCTTTGGAGGCTTTTTTTTAATTCCCTGACCTCTCTCCCATGGTTGATATGCCTCTAATTCCAACAATTGCACAGAAAATAAGCAAGGTTAGTGCTGTGCTGGTTCACACCATAGCAGTTGAACGTGGCCACCGTTCCTCTTTCAGACTTTGTACTCACAAAGAAAAATCACTGAAAGTGTGTACCCCAAAGAGCCTCATTATCTGTTACCCATGAAAGGGCTTTGATCCTGCAGGGCAGCCTTGATACGTGGTTGGCCATTTCAGAAGCATTTTTACTATAGCAATAGACACTTCTCTTCATACACCTGTCTTGCTAACAGCCTTGACATTGTGCAGGAAGACCTAGTGTAAAGTGACTTCCCAATGCAAAAATAATTCCAGGAGTACCTCATTGAACACACTTCATCATCTTCTACCAGGATGCAAACAATGTCTTCTTGATTTCCAGGTCCTAGCAATGTGTTTGCTTGCAGAAGGCCAGCAGCTGTACCTACACTGGAGTCACAAGGTGGGATGAGCCAGGGCTTTCTTGGTAACTCTAACACATGCTTTAAATTAATTGAGTCGGTGGTGTTTTCCTGCATGAAAAACATCTTAGATTTATGAGAGAGGAGGAGGAGATGGAAGAGGTTAATCTTAGGAGGCTTTAGATGCCTATAAGAGCGATATTTCCACCTGAGCTGATCGCCTAAACTCCCTTTGCAGTCAGTGGAGGTAAATGAATCCTCTGAGGATGCAGTTCATCCAGCTGCTCATAGACATCTACATTAAAATGAGATGAATCACAGTTCAAAAAAAGCATGTTTTTCCCCCACTGACTCTAAAAGAAGCCTGCAGTGATTCATTCAGGTGAAGTCTATATTTGACAGGCCTACATGCGGTAACATGAAGACAAAAGAAAAATTTTCGTGAGAAGCACTGCATAATTTTCTGTAGCAGACTCCAGCAGCAGCGAAAAAATTGGCTGCAATCTCTGCAGAAGAGAAAGTGGCTTTCCCAAGGAACCCTGATGCCTTATGCCTTTTGGTCTTTGGGTAGTTTGGGAAATGCCATGTGGAGTTTTGAAGGTGCAGAAACAAATCTTTGGAGAACTGTTGCTGCAAAATGATGCATTAGTATCACCTTCCTTAAGAAATTCTTGAGGCTATATGAGGCATTTTAAAAATGAGCCTCTAGCCATGCAGTTTAGAATGTAATGTGATTGTGAATCTCACAGTAGGAGGGAATAGCTGAACATGCAGATACTTGATCCTGTGTTTCTTCATTTAAATAATAAAAACACAGACACCCTTACTATTGGAAACTGACTTACAGAAGAACCAGAAAGATGTAGAACAATTTATACATAAAAAACCCAACAATAATTGAGACTGCATCCTTGCGTGGAACGGATTAGGAATGGATTATTAAGGTGTTGATCTGTAGGATCCCCCTGAAGAATGGTTAAGGTCTTGGTCCAATTTCTACTTGCTCTTAGTTCTCAGCAGATAGATGATGTACAAAGAAGAGCCTGCCGTCACCACTGTGCTGGTACCAAACTGAGCAAGAAGCCAAAGAATAGACTGAGCTACCTCCTCACTTTTTTGGTTAAAATCATGTCTTAATTATGGGAGTGTTTGCTGAAGCCTGTTGCAAAGCAGCTCATAACATAAGGAAGCTGTGCTGCTGTCCCTTTTGTGTGGAATTCATCACTTCTGAATTTAGCCACCTGCAGGTTAGAGATCTAACGTAAACTGATTGTCTGTGCTCCAGCTACATCAACACAGAGAGAGAGAGGCGTCTTCCCTCATAAAGCAAATGGGAATGGATCGCCTCTGGAAATCCCTCTCTTTCTCCAATGATTCTAGAGGGAGCCCTGAAGGCTGATTAGTTGGGTACCCAACTCTTAGGATCAGTCTTGCTATACAGAAAAGCCAGTCGATAGCACTGTTGGCCGGGTTTGAGTCCCTTTGGATCTCTCAGTCTCTGAACTGGCAATCTCGTGCATCCTAAACTTACCGAGTCCAAGCTGCTTACATAAACCTGTGGGTCAAATGGATGGCACAGCCTGTGCAGGGATGCTGATGCTGATTTATGTCTTTGTCTCCCCAGATTGGGACTTTTCTTGTCCTGGGCTTCTCTATCACAGCCCTCTTTATATTATCAGTACTCTGGGGAGATCAATGGAAAACTGTGCGCCTGTCGTTCCAGGTAAGAGGGGCTGGGAGGTCTGTTTGAAAGAACAACTTGTTCATAGAAGTATTTTGTGGTAATTGGTAGAAAATATTCCATATCGTGGGTGTTTTTCACATGGGTTTTCCTGGCAGGGTACATGGTTTTGGGTAAAGTTTTATTATGACTTAACATGTCCTGTTGGGAGAAAGGAAACCCAGACTTGAGGCTGAATTTCAAGCTCTCTGATCTACAACACGTCTCAGTTTGGGAAGTCACATCCTTTTCTTTTTTTTTTTTTTTTCTTTTTGGCAAAAAGTAGGTCTGCTGTTAATTTGCAGGTGCCCAGGGCAGGTAAATCAGACCTCTTTGACGGGTAGGATTGCTGGAGCAAGAATTTTCTCTATAATCAGATCCTGCCAGTCCAGCAGCTTTAGCATTAGCACAACTTAAGTCTTCTGTGACTCAGGAGAGTCCTCTTCTGAGGGCAGGACAGCACTGCGTTTTTGGGGAGCAGGTGGGGAACGCTGGATTCAGGTGGGACAACAATGCAAGAGGTCAGCGTGCATAGTCTGTTGCTCTCCTCAACTCTCACCAAGATCTGAAGATGGAGGCAAGGGCTGCCCAGTGCTGTTTAGTGTCTGAGCATTCATGTCCCCACATGTATTGGGAAGGAAGAAGGATGTAGCCTTTGAGTACACAGCTGCCTTGCAGATGTCATTTGGGCCTATCACCTCTCCCCGCTGTGGGGCTTGCTGCTTGTGAGTGTTGGGAGAGCAATCAGAGATGTGGTGTTTGTGGGGTGTGGTTAATTGCATGTTCCTGCTCTACAGAGACTGGTAACTGTTGGGCTACGTGCTGGCAAATGTAATGAGAACCCATCAGCTTCTCCTTCCCCTTACAGACTCCAGAGGAGGTGGATGAGGAGGAGACACAAGGGTCTTTGGGTTCCCCACAGCCACAGGTGGTGTTTATTTCAGGTGTTCATGCCCTTTGGGATGTTTTGCATGGCCTCCTGCTGCTGTTCCCAAAGGACATGAATCTCTTGTAGATCCTGTGTCATGTCCATTAGCCCTGCATGATGTCTCAGGGCTGTCTCAGATATCCTGGACATCTCAGTTGGCACCCCTGTTTACACAACTGAATCCTGCTTCTGATCGAAGGATGTTGGTATCAGGTGTCCAGGGCAGACAGTATCACATGCAATAACATCTCTCAATGACTGCTGCTTTCTTTAACCTTTCCAGCTTAGAGGATCAGCATGGATTAAGCAATAGGAAAGGCTTCTATCTGGATAGCTTTTTTTCCTAGCACATACCTTGCTAACTCTCGGTTCTGGCTGGAGCAGAAATCTGACGAGCATGAGAAAATGGACTGGTTTCTTCGGCAGATTTGCCTAGTTTTATGAAAAGTGTGTCATACCAACATCCATTCAGCATCTCCACAAGTGACAAACTGTTTCTGCTTGGTTTCCAGCTCTGCTCATGCATTCCTGTTAAGCACAGAAGCGATTCTTAGCTTCTGATATCCTTGTTTAATTTTTAAGGTGAAAAAATCAAGTCCAGTTACTGTATCTGTGCAGCAATAGGTATTATCTAATATATCTGCTTCTCCTATACCACAGTATATGTTCCATACAGGTGTAAATATCACATTTTATCACTCAGCTTTGTTGACACCAAGTTAGTGATTTAGCTGCAGTGTGACATGGAGATGACTATTACCTAGATGGGATTGGATTGGGTTAGACTGGATTAAACTGGCCACTCCCCAGAAGATGCTCCCAGATTATGGCACAGAGTAATGGCAATTGTGCCCTCATGGACGTGGACAGCTGTGTAGGGCAGTAAGGAGCACTCCTCAGCCTGGGTAGGTGGCCTGGCTGGGGGACATATCTCTCCCCCGACTCCAGAGTTGTTTGGTGGATCCAACACAGGTGTGGGAGAGAGGTCAAGCTGCTGGTATCTGCAGCCAGAGCCCATCCAGGTGGAAGCTGCAGCTGTGCTGAGGCTTGATTCCATCTGTCTCCACACATCATCCTTTGACTAAAATTCTTTTCTTTCCTTGCCAGATCACAGCTCCCTATCTCCACATAGGGGCAATAACTATCATGGTCCTCCTGTCCTGGCCGGTGGCTCTTCATGCCATCAGAGCAGATAAGAAAGGTACAGTAGCTCTGCTTCCTGCTCCCTATATGACAAAAGGCGTGTATCAGTGTGGGAAAAGAGGCATGCAGGAGCCCTTTCTTCCACACCTGCACTCCAGCTGGAAGAAACTTTTAATGTCTGTGTATCCAAGGGAAGTAAGTGGGACTGTGGCTTGGACTGTGCACTGTCCTGTGGCTGTGCAGGTGTGTTGCTGGCTTGCTTGCTCCCTTGCACAGTTTTGCCTTATATCAGGGCAGTGACCAGCCTTGAGACAGAGGAGATCAGCAGAAGCACCCATGTTCTGAGTCATGCGTGGAAATTTGTTCAGCCCTCTGTGGGAGAAAGCAGCCAGCGGCAGCTCTCCTGGCTGATGTTTGTTTGTTATACTCAGCTTTTCTGTCTCAGAAGGGATCTCCAGTCCAGTCAATCCACTTCAGGCTGGTGCATCTCAGGAGAAGCCAGCTGAGATAGGGGAAAGAGCTTTTTGATCACTTCCCAGTGTTATCTCATGGGAAGTTTCCATCCATCTCTGAGAAGTATGACCAGGTAGTGTAAGGACAAGACCAGGGGCTAGGAACAGCCGCAGAAGAGCCTGGCTCTGGGGCTGGCTGTTTTTCTCTGATCTAGTCTCTCCATATAGTCAAGATTATCTACTGATTGTTAAATACATAAGGTATGAAATGTTAAGAAGAAAAAAGAAAAGAAAAAAGAGAAAAAAAAAGGGGGGGATTTGTAGAGGAATGAAGGCAGGTTAATTAACATTGATAATATACAGCTGTGGGCTGGCTTCGCTGATGTGGATAAGGTGCAGCTGTGGCTGGCTCCGTTAAGTAGTTAAATATCACTGAGGATAGTGGAAGAGGGGGTTGCATGGAGGAGCAGCAGTGTGGTTTGATCTCTGGAGGAAGGTGAAACAGCATGGACAGTAGAATCTGACTGATGGTAAAAGCTTTGTTGCAGCCTACTAGTTTGTTTGTGATCCAACGATCTACATGACACCTGTCTGCAGATCTTGATTGGTAATAAAAATCACAGACAGAATGGGCTGGTGAAAGCGTTTTTTTTCTTGCCCAAGGTTCTTCTTATTGAACTGCAACTGAGGAGGTTGGGAGGGAATAGGCTGGGATAGATGTTACCGTCCACCATGCCTGATGGACCCTCTGATCAATAAGTCAGCTTGGTGTAAGCCCAGGTTACTTCAGAGACACTGGGACAATGTGCAGGGGGGTGGTGGTCCTATTCAGGAAAGAGATGTTGGTACATAGGTGCTTGTTTCTCAGAGGAACTGTTTTGTTCCCCGAAGCAAAGGCTTACTGGGGCTCTTGGGCAGTGTGTCAACAGACTCCAGAGAAGACCATAGGTAATCAGTTGGCATGTTTCTGAGATGGAATGCCCATGCAGTCAGTCTGCAGGGTTCTGTAGGTCACACGTGGAAGGTTGCTGACGACAATCTGAATGAACCAGGGAAATATTCACCTTAAAGGGATGTAACATAGTTGAAGAAGGTTCCTCCTCTTCACTGTGAATGAAACTTCAAAATGTTACTTGTTTCTACATGAGTAAGAAAAAAATTAGCATCCTTCTGTTGAGGATTGCTTTTCTACAGGTGGGGGATATTTCATTGCACCACTTCTAAAGAAAAAGAAATTAAGGCCATGTCTTGCTATTAAGAGATAGTGAGATGTCATTAAAGCACAAAACCTGCAGTTCTGACTTAGTCTATGTCCTTGATTTGACCAGCTTGTTTTCCTGGGTTGCATTGTTTGGAGAGAAAGTGAAAATTAGGGGAGGAAAGGATGGAAAAAGGGATGGGACAAAGCCCAACAGCTGCTTCGCTGGAGGGCTGTATTAAAAGTCAAGCCGCAAGGCAAACCCGTACATTACTTCATGGATTAACTCTAGCCTTCCTCCTTCAAATTCTTTCAGTTGTTCAGGTGATAATTGTTGGTCCATACCTGGCTATCCTTCTCTTTCTTTTCTTGATACCTCTGGGGATGTACTCTCCTTGCATCAGAGAGATGGGGACACTTGGACCAAAGCCAGCCCTCATTGGACACCGTGGAGCACCAATGGTAGGTCTGGAGAAGTTATTTTACATCATGTCTTCAACCTGTGTCTCGCTACCTTCATCATCATCTGTGTTTTTCCATGAAATCTGTGAAGGGTAGAAGGGGAGACATTTCTGTTTGGAACTGCATGCCAAAGGCATCACTGCATGGATTTGCTAGCCAGGATAACACTGTTCCTGAGGGACAGGATAGATTTGGTGGCTAAAGTAGAAGAAAACAAACAGCAGACTTTAACAAGATAGTGATGTTCCCTTAATAAAAGACAGAGGCTTTACAAAGAGACAGAAAGTACTTACAGAGTCCCCCAGAGTGTGTTTGAAAATTACCTGCTCATGCATCCTTTTTTTTCCAGTTGGCACCAGAAAACACTGAGATGTCCTTTCAGAAGACAATTGAACATGGTGGGGATGGTCTTGAAACAGACGTCACCATTAGGTAAGGGGAAAACATCGCATCTCACAGAATATATACTGCTTCTTCCAACAGCTGCCTTTGGAGACACGCAACTCCAGGCAATTAGTTTTTACTGATGGCTTGGACAGGGTCCCACAGGTGACACGTGATGATGGGGGCTGTAGGGCATGGTTGTTCTCAGGCAAGTCAGTAAGTTATTGATTTAACAATCATTATTTCTACAGGGTATTTCAAATGCTTTGCAGTCTATAAAGACAAGTTCCTACCCTAGCCTGACCTCTAGGCCACAGTGAGGGCTGTAGGTTGGCCTGCAAACCAACAGAAAATTGTGTTCAGACTTCCGACAGCATTGTCCTAATTATTACATCTTTAATTGCCTTTGTTTGGAGCATCCGTTGCCATGAATTGCTAACAGGATGCTCTGCAGGATGAGTGGTTTCTGGGTGCTGAGTGAGAAAAATACAAATGCTTAGATCGTCTACTAATGTAGACCTTCCCATAACGGAAAATTTTGCCTTTCCATCCATTTAGCCTTCAGTCCTCTGAAACCCATAGAAACACTTTGATGTCAGCAAAAAGATTTCAACCATAAGCTACTATCCATTTTTGGGGCAGTGGCTGGCAGGCATAAATGCGACCATCTCTATGTTGCCCCTGGGGAAACTGAGGCGCAGATAGGCATGACTTCTCCAAGGTCACCCAACAGTATTTAATCTGGAAATAACCTTTTGTCTTCAGCCTCAGCCTTCCTCCCTGTCCCAGCATCTCCACTGAGGGAGGCTGTACTGCTGCATTCACACATTGTCTTCTGACCTGGTGTGGGTCTGCTCATGCCATGAATGAACTTGCACCTCAGGTGACCCGAACTCTTGCTCTCCAACAGCTATGATGGAGTTCCTTTCCTCATGCATGACAGCACCTTGAGGAGGACAACTAACATCAAGGAGGTCTACCCCAATGACACTGCTCAAAATGCCGCACTGTTCTCCTGGGATACCCTGGAGGAGTTAAATGCTGGAACGTGGTTTCTTAAGGTAAGCACCAGGAAGGACTGTCATCAACTGAATGTAGAAAAGACATCAGCTGGCTACTACTTAATAGCAGGAATATTAGGAGAGGAACTACTGTTCATTGGGAGTTGAGCCAAACTCAGAGAATTCAATAGAAAACCTTCAGTTTGGGTCTCCTTGCTTTGTCCTGTTGGCCTTTAGGTTTAGGAGACCTATAGCAGTTGGCTGGTGGCTGTTCTTGTGGCTTCTTATCATGGCAGCAGCAGAACACGTGGGCTGGGGGAAGAAGACAAGACCTACTTGTGCACGGTGCTGTGTATAACAGTCATAGTTAACGTGGTGGGACAGAGAAGCACAGCAGAGCTAGCTGTGAACTGTGCAGTCGAGGTCCCAGAAGCAATGTCATCACAGCCTGGCTTAATTTCCCCTGTTTCTCAGGTAGAAGAGCTAAGCAAAATACAATATCCTCACCTGACAAAGGCTGATGTCAAACTTTTTCCCTCTTAGAGGTACAATTTTTTGCATGCAGCTGACTCCCAGAGGCGACTGCCTGATTGATTTCCTTTTCTGTATTTGTTTATTTCCAGGACAAACCATTTTCATGCATGAGCTCACTGTCAAGGGCAGATCAAAACCAGGCAATGAATCAGTCAATTTACAAGCTAAGTAATTTCTTGCGCCTCGCAGACAGTCAGAATAAACTTGTGATATTTGATCTCTACCGTCCTCCAGAGAAACATCCTTACAGGAATTCATGGATCAACAGAACCCTGGAAGTCATCCTCAATGAGTCGGGGATTAGACCCCATCTGGTAGGGTGGCCTCACTCCTCCACATCTCTTTTTCTTGCTCTCTGAATTGGGACTTTGGGGTCATACGCTGCATGATTTCCCCTGCAAAAGGTCCATCGCTTTGCATTTCATTTGTTTTAAGAGGCATCGTTTAGAGGATATCCCTACTATTGGTTCCTCAGCAGGTACAAAATAGCGTAGCCCTACAGCAGCACAGGGAAATAAGCCAGTGTATATACCAACTGATGCCATTGTCCCCAAACAGCATCCTTTCATCGTAATAAATGGAAGCCTACTCCCTGTCACCCATGCTCATTTTATATATTGCATAGAAACTCCTGGCTTAAATTAAAACACAGGGATCTGGGAGCCTTCATTGCCTTCCTCCTTCCCCTGGCAATGGATTAATGCTAAACTCTTGAGGATCAGGTTATGCATCCATCAATATCTGGGCAGTTACTCTGGTCTGTGCTGAAGATCTCTTTTCCCATGCTGGGAGAGTGGGAGAACAGAATATTTTCTGTTGACTTTCCCATAAACCAAAGCTGTCTTTTCATTCATGTCAAACATTGCATCTTTTGTTGGGCTGTGTGAAATGTAGTCGCTGATTTCAAGTTGATAAGCTAGGAGCCGTGAATACTTATTTCTTGATGAAAGTGACTTGCAAGTTTTAACCCTGCATCCAAATGTTCTTTGATCATGGAGAGAAACATGTCATTTGACAGGCTGGGTTAATCCCCTCAAGACATTATCTTTACAGGGTTTGTGTGAAGGGCAGGGCGTATTAGTACGTCTGTTGTGAATTGACTGGGTGGTCTTGTTGCCCACAGGTCCTATGGCTGGAGAATGACATGAGGTCCTTTGTTCAGTCTGTCGCTCCTGGCTTTCAGCAGACAGTGGGCAGTAAGGCCCCGGTTGAAGACCTATTGATGGACAATATTGTCAAACTCAATCTGGCCTACACGGAAATGTCCAGCGAAGATATCCGGTAGGTTGCAGTTTCAGCCCCAAATACCGTCAGTAGACTGCATCTGGGCTGTGTTTGCCTCATGCATGTGGCAATGTCTCCCTCCAGTGACTAGCTCCAGGATCTATAGCATTTTGAGAAGAGCTTCTTTAGATCAAGTGACCATCCCTGTCGTGTTTTGGGAGTGAAGGACTGTAGCTCACTCCTACTGTTGACATTGTGTGTGATCAAGAGGTGGCATATGTAATTACACACCCCCTGTGCCCAAGTCCCTATTTACTTGACCAGGATCTGAGGATCTCCTGGGTAGAATAACACAACTGTCTCCTGATTTCATGTCCTTTCATTCAGGCCACCTTCAGCCCATCAACTCCGAATCACGGAGAATGGACAACTGTTTAACCTCCCATAGCTCTTCCACCACGTCAGTGTGAGTGCATAATGCTGCAGTGAGAGACCATCACCCTCTTGTAGCTGGTGTTTTGGAGACTTCATTTCTTGTGTCTGTTACTACCAGTACTCTGTTGCTTCTGACACACTGACAATATCATCTCTTCAATGGAAAGCTCCACGTTCTTTCATGAATTTCCAAAATGGCTGTCTTATATGAAGAGAAGAAGAAAAAAAAAGAAAAAAACAATCTGCTCAGCTCTCCTTTTTAAAACAGTTTTATTTCCCCAATGCACAAAAATATTTAAATCCAATTTAAAAAAAAAGAAAAGAAAAAGTTTAATCATTTGGATAAGAGTAATGTTAGTGTTTTCTCAATGACAATTTTCACAGGATGTAAAATACTAGGTAGATCCATTTGGGTAAACCCTGGATAGATCCTAGGTAGATTTACAAATGGTGATATTAATGATATATATTGCTTTATCGTTATACAGAGTATGATCTTACTTCATATTGTTCCAATAGCCTGTAAGAACTTGAAAAATGATGAGTTGATGCAGCAAGCATGACAAACATTAGTAGCCAGCTTCGAGGTGGTTTCGAACACCCAACTGAGAGATTACAGAATCACAGAATTGTTTAGGTTGGAAAAGACCTTTCAGATCATCAAGTCCAACCCTTAACCCAGCACTGCCAAGTCCACCACTAAACCATATCCCTAAGCACCAAGTCTACACGTTTTTTAAATTATCTCCAGCGATGGTGACTCTACCGCTTCCCTGGGCAGCCTGTTCCAATGCTTGACCCACTTTTTGGGGAAGAAATGTTTCCCAATCTCCAATCTAAACCTCCCCTGGAGCAACTTGAGGCCATTTCCTCTTGTCCTGTTGCTTGTTACTTGGGAGGAGAGACTGACCCACTACTAACCTCGCTACAACCTCCTTTACAAACACATCATTACACTGATTCATATGGCAGAAGGGTAAGAAAATGTTGACCTTTTGGACATTTTACCTGCATTTACTTCTAGCAGATCAGCTATTCTGTATTGACCAGTTGTGAATGGTTAAGTATAGGCTGGTTGGCTTTCCTTTCTCCTCTTACCTAGGTCCTAAAGCAAGCCTTTCCTACAGATCATTGCTGTCTCTCCTTGATTTAGCCCAAAGGAAGTACTAGCCTCCTTGCTTAACGAAGGCTATTGCCTTTTGGTCTTTTAAAGGAAATATGCTGAGGCAAACATCACCACCAACCTCTATGTGGTCAACGAGCCATGGCTTTTCTCCCTGGCGTGGTGTTCTGGGGCACACTCTGTGACCACCAATGCTGTCCACATGCTGAAGAATCTCAGCCAGCCACTCTTCCTCATGGTAAGTGAAAATCGTTCCTGTCCCAGGGGTAGGAAGTAGAGTTGGGATGTTCATGGTTACTTTTGGAGACCATGGGTCGGTTCATGGATAAAGGACACTTTGCATGAAAAGGACTTGAGTTGAAACCTGGCTTCTCTGGAACCTCTGAGCCACTACAGATAGCGCCAAAACCTTCTTCTTTTTTCTCCTGGCTCAGGTAGAAGCAACCTGCTTGTTAGGATTTGCAACCTAGGCCTTGAGATGACTGAAAAAAAAGTCATATTGAGACTTTTGAAGGGAGAAAGGAACGGACTTTGAGGGCACAAGCTGATGCATGAGGATTTCCACTTCTAAAATTTTTAAGCATCTTATTCATGTCAGAAGGTCCTCATTTCCCAGGGCTTCCCATTGCCTTTCTCAAACTTGGTCTTGTTCCACAAGCCTGAGGGAAACAACCATAGAAATAACCCTTCCTTGCCGGGAGGAATTTTTTCACATAATTTGTGTATTCCCTGTTCTGCCTTGGACAACCTACAGGTCTAAGAAGCACCTGAGGCACTGGTCCCACCAGAGTTCCTGCAAGCCTAAAGGGGTTACTATGTAGAATCACTGGCTTCAGATGCTTGAAGTAGGTTTTATGATGCTCCCATTCAGACAACTGCAGTGTTTCAGTCCATTTTGAGGATGAGTGGAGACTATGCCATCTAAGGGTGAATCTTCAGATGCTCTTAGACTTAAAGTAGGAGCCACTCCAGACCCTCTGTGGTGTTCACTAAAGGACAGTTTTGCCAGAGAAAATAAGATGCCACCAGTTAATATTAATGATGGAGGGAATGAGAGACCTACAGGGCCTGACCGTACAGACAAGAGGTCCCTGTTATATTCACCATGAAGTGGTACAGTCTTCTTGATCACACAACAGACCTGTTTTTATGAAGGACGATGATTTGGCACCAGCAGCTACTGGTGAGTGGCCACTTTGAAATGCCACCAAGTGCTTTAAACACCTGAGGGATGTTACAGCACATGCAAACCAGGCAGCTGAATGGCTATATTTGAGCAGCAAGAAAGAGCAACTCTTTTGCATATCTTGGGGTCCTTGGTGGTGGACACATCCTCTTGTTCTCTTCCAGACTCCGCAGCAGTACAACATCATGTGGATCCTGACAGATCTGACCTCTGTGCTCCTCATCTCACTTATCTTTGCTCTGCACTGGTAACTACCAAGTTGTTAATGGCCATCCTAACCTCATGTTTTATGCCAGGTGAAGGGAAGGAGGGATGCTTTCAGGTGGTGTAAAGGATTAAAACTGCTCTTGAGAACATTGTTTTGCTTCGGGAACCGGAGGAAAACCCTCAAAGTCTCCAAAAACATCTCTGCTTCTCCTGCTTGCTCTCATTTTCTCTTTCCATTTTGGCAGCTCAGGCATCACCTGCCCTCAGAAATTCAGTGGAGACCTGGTGGATTTACAGTAGCAACATAAGCCAGTTATCAAAGCTGGGCTAAGAAAGGAACTGATTTTTTAATTATTACTATTTAGACACTGTTGCATTGGACTGACTTAGAAGGAAAGCTCTCAATGTTAATATTTGAACAACTTGTGTCTCTCTGTCTGCATACACCAGAGCACCTGAGGAAATCCATCCTCCCAGATGAAAATGTTCGAGTGTGTCGCAGATGCCATATTTTGTTTCCTTTCATGCTGTCACAGACATTGCCACTGTTTAATAAGTGGGAAATGTGGGAAATTCATGGGACAGGCTCACTTCAGCAGGTCAAGTGGCTGCTGGATGCTCTGCTCTGTCAGGGTGGAAAGAGGAACTTGCCTCTGCTTTTATCCCAGTGGTTCTCAAGGAAAGCAGGAGGTGCTGGGCTCAGCTCTTCAGCTGGCCAGATGTGGATGGGTGGAAGGACCAGCCCAGCCAGCCCAGGGGTGTCTTCTGCAGCAGTGCTGCAAGTGACAGCAAGGGGAAAGTTTGGGAAGCTGCTGGGTGAGCAGTCTGGATTGCTTGTAACCATGACTTGCCTTGGCATAGGAAAGGGTGGCAGCTCTAACTTTGCTCTGGGATTGTGGAGAAATGAATTAGTGGCAGTATAGCCAGGTGACAAACTAGCAGATGTGCAAGCATGTTTGCTGAGTATCCAGGCTTTTCTCTTCCCAAGGCAAAGCGGCTCCTTCCCTTCCTTCCCCTCTCACCCTGCCCTGCTCTCCTCGGGTCCTGCTTTGGCGGCTTTCGCTTTGCTTTCAAGGCTGCAGGTTGCAGGATGATTTGCAATCACCCCCGCAATACATCACAACCACCATCAGACCTTCCCATGCCTGTGTGCTCCAGGCTTGTGTTCGTGTTGTGTGCGCATTTCCCAGGACCCTTCAGATACTCCTGACCCAGCCAAATAACCCCCTCTTCTGCTGAGAGTGATGGGCCAGCAGCGGTGCCCGAGTGCCCTGTGTGGTCTTGTTTGAGTGCACCAAAATCACAATTTTAAAATCCTTGGCTGCTTAGGAACCAGCAGCTGCAAACATTTCTGAGGCTTTTGAACTCTTAAATATTTCTTAGAAAGCAGGGCTTAGTGATGATGTTTGCTTTCAAAATGCTGTTGCACACATGAGGTGTAGATGCTTAGACATCAGCCATGCACTGGATTCCCTTCTCGGTAAGGACCTGAGCAAATCCCAAAATAAAATGCCATTCCTGCCATGAAAAAGTAGAAAAACGTGTCCAGGGCACTAGGGATCTGAGAGGGGAACCACAGCAAGCAGTGACCTGACCAGTGCTTTGCCGCTTGCAGGTGGCGAGAGCGGAGTTTCTCCTGCTGTGCTCCTGATGGTGGCCCGATGCTGGAGAGCGGCACCTACAACAAGTTCAGGACAGGTGAGCAGGGCAAGGAGAGCCGGGAGCGGCATCCTGCTCAGAGCTGTGTCCTCAGAGACACTGGGCTCCTGATGGATGGGTTGGTGACGGGTACCCATGCTGTGGTGAAAACTGGCTGTGTCTTGGGTTGTCTCAATCTCAGGTGAAAATGACAGTTATTTTTTCCCCTCTGTTCACCACTGGTGAGGCCAGGTCTAGGCATTGGGTCCAGTTCAGGCTCCCCAGTATCAGCAGGTACAAAATGGGAGCGAGCTCAGTGGGACCACTAAGCTGGAGGACGTGGCATTTGAGATCTGGGTTTGCACAGTGGAAGCGAATGTCAAGGGGCATCATCACTGTCTGCAATGATCTAATGGGAGGGTGTAAGGAAGATGGAGCCAGATGTTTCTTGGATGTGCAATGACAACAATATAAGCTGCAACCTTGGAAATTTTTACTAGATGTAAAGAGAAAAAATGAGGATGGTCAGATACTGGAATACGGGCCCAGACAGGTGGGGAATATCCACCCTCAAAGATGTTCAAAGCCCTAAACAGACCAATCTAATTGGCCCTGCTTCAAGCAGAGGTTGGGGCAGAGACTTCCAGATGTCCCCTCCCATATGCATTACTCTGTGATGCTGTGAAAAGGGAGCCCAGAGGCTCTGAGCACTTGGGTCTGCAAGGCAGGATGGGATGGGCTGAGGACCCTCCCATGCACCAGGTTTCTGCACCCATGGAGCTATCATCCAGATAAATTGGCTCAACCTGGTCTGCACACATTTTCAGCCAGGTTCTGTTTGCTCATCGCAGCTGGCAGAACAACTGCAGAAGTTGCAGCAGCTCACTATGTGTCCCCTTTTCTAGAGCTCAGCGACATGCCTGCCATCATGGCCTGACATAGGCAAGGAGGGGACCTGCCATCTTGATGAGGACTGGAGAGCAGACCCTCCCCTGCTGCCCCTTCCTGCAATGCAAACACCAGCCTGCCAAAGGGGCTAGCTGGGGTGTGTGTGTGTGTGGTGTCGGGGCTCAGATCCACCTGGTGAAGAGGAGCCATTTCGCTTCATGACCCTGCTGGAGATGAGCACTGAGGTTCCTCTCCTACAGTTTTTCTTGCAACCCCATGGCTGGCAGGGATCCCTGGGGTGTAGGGGAGCACAGATGGGGTTGCAGCCATGAAGAAGCTGCGCACCACGGTAAGATGCAACAGCCACATGGGAGCCACCATTTACCTCTGAGACCACCGGCATCCCACAGGGCAATCATCCTGCAATCCCTGTGAGCGAGCAGTCTGTTTCCACAGCTGTGTTTTACACACGCTGCAAACATCTGAACATTCTCCAGTTGCCCTCATTTTCAACTGCCCATGTTTCTACTGTTAACCAGCCTTTTTCTGTACATGCTCCCTTCTCACAAGTGTCCTCCATCCCCAAGAGCACGCTTGCCCCACCACGATGGTCAGCTGCTACCGGCTGGGTCATTAGGGTCCGTACCTTTCTATAACACAGGCAGTGGTGGGTTAGGTTTTCCTTTCCCCCACTCTTGCCCTGCCATAGTCCCTAACAAGACAGTCTCTTCACTGTGGCTGTAAGCGAGGGCATATCTTCCCATGGATGATGAAGGACTTTTTGGTACCTTGGCTATGTAGATAACTGGGACTATGACCAGGAGCACACCACTTTTCTTCAGAAGGACTGAGCTGCATGTGATTTGGTCCCCCCAAGGGTCCTGTTTGCTTTTCCCTTGGGCAAGTCTGTATACTTGTGCTGCATCCTGGGATTTGTTCTGATTTTCATTTCTCCCACAGTGGCTACTGGCACACAGCGGGGAAGGGGGTCTATGCCCTGATCTGCAGGGGAGATGTGAGCATCTCCTAGGTTTAAGCCATAAATTTCTACTTGGACAGATAAGAAGACCACATTTTTTTGTAAATTGGAAGTGCTGTTTTAAATACATTTTAGCTCTCCTATCCTATTTTGTTCTTATTTCAGCAAGCTGGGAAAGGGGAAGAAAACTGTAGTCTTTACCTGAATCATGCTATAGACATTTTCTCATACATGAGCACCATGTAGCTCAGTGTTTTTGCTAAATAAAGCTATCACAGGGAAACATTAAGTTTCAGGTAAGTGGGCTGAGAAGCACTCAAACCTTTCCAAGTTGCAGTTTTGGAGTATTTTGGAGGCTAGAAATGCAAAAAGGCAGCATCCTCCTTTGGAAAAGGTCTCAAGGGCTGGTGGATTGGTATAGAGCAGCTCCAGATTTATGAAGCACGGGGAAAGGGTGCTACGGATGGTGTTAAACCACCTCCTCGTGCCCCACAGCCATAGCTCATTCTTATCTTTTTGTGGGTACCACCCATGTGGAGGTATGTGAGCAGCAAAAATCAGAGGTGGGTGGTGCGTGGGTTGAGTGGTGGTGTACACCATGGGGTCCTCAGCCTGTTCCCTGGTGTCCAGTTGAGAGATTTGGCTGTGGTCCCCCAGCCACAGCTTTTAGTATGTATTAGGAAAAGCCACCTGAACGTGCCTTTGTCCATGTATCTGGCTGCTGTTTGGCCATTACACAGTGGTATCTCCCCACACTCACCTTCCTCATCCTCAGCAGCCTTGTTCAGGCAGAGCCTGGCCAATTAGACCTGTGGTCTCTTGTGATGTCTTACACCATGTCACATCTCAGCTCCTATTTTTGTTGCTTCACAGCTAGCAGGGTCTGGCCATGCTGTTCACCACGTGCCTGGTAGTCTGACTCCTTCACACAAACATTTCACCCAGTGCTTCCTACATCCAGTGATTCAGCTCAAAACTGGACTTTGTGGAAGAACCAGACCTTGTCTGAGAGGACAAGCAATGGACACTCCATGCACTCCAGTGTTTTTTTTACCCCCCAAAAAAGGATTTCACTTAATTTCCAGTCTGAGAACACTGATAATTTCATAGAATCATAGAATAGTTTGGGTTGGAAGAGACCTTAAAGATCATCTAGTTCCAACTCTCCCTGCAATGGGCAGGGACACCTTCCACCAGACCACGCTGTTTAATTTGCTCCCCACTGCTGGATTCTCTCATTAGGAGTCCCACTCTGCAAGGATAAATTTTGTCCCCAGTGAGGACCTGGGAGCCCTGAGCTCAACCTTCCTGTGGAGACACCACCACAACCGCGCAGCACAGAACAGCCTCCCACAAGCCACTTGATGCTTTTTAATAGGGTATTTTGCTTGGACATATGTTTTTCATGTTACATCACTTGCTGTGAATACAAAGAGGCCAGCAGACACTAATACATAAGACACAAAGGCACACACACACAAAGTCCCAGCACCCCTCAAAATAGGGTGTCAGCATGGGAGGCTGACAGAGCTGTGAGTGGAGGGATGAGGGTGGTGGCAGGGGAAAGCTGGCCCAGGACAGCCCTGGAAAACATTGCTGAGTGTGCTGTGGGAGGCAGGGATGGCTGGAGACTCACAAAAAGCAGTGGTGGCGGGGGTGGAGTGATGGGTATGTCTATGGACAGCTGGAATCCCTGGAACAGCTGGATCATGGCATCTGGGGAGGGGAGAGAAGCATCAGAGATGGATGGTGAGAAGGCAGCTTGGCTCCCAATGTAGCCTTGGCTGGTGTAACCATGCTCCCATCACCAGAGTGCCTTGGGTAGGGGAATGGTGGGGGAAGGAGATCTCCTAGCAGCCCTGTCTGGCTGGTGGATGACTCCGTGCAGCATCTCATTCACTTTGGTGGAGCAATCGAGGTCCAAAGTCACTGCTGCCTCCTGGTCCGATGTCGCGATCCTTGAGGTCCAGTGGGCAGTCCTGCCAACTCTGCCTGGTGTTGGAGGACTGAGCCCAGATGAGCTTAACAGAACAACACACAACACCCTACAATATGGACTTTTATGAAAGCAACCAAGCTCAGCCCAGTGTGCGGGACCAAAAGAGGTGTCCCACATTTAATGAGATCCATTCAGTGTCAGCGATGCCAGCATCAGATCTTGGTGGACAATTATCACCCCTCCTGGTGCTCCACACCCAGGCACATGCTCCTTTGAAGCCTGGATTTTGGAAAGGCACCCAAGGCTCCTGCCCCTGCATCTCCCCCAAACACAATATGGCTTCAGCCTCCTCTCTGCTGGCAAGTCCTATCTCCGCTCCAAAGCAGGCTGATGGGACAACCAGCCAGCAGATCAGTACAACCAGCCAATGATGGAGAAAAGCCTACCAAAATTAAGGGTCTGCCCTTGCTGTGAGTGGTTCAGGTCCAGCTGGGACTCATGAAGAGCCATTTTAGACAGCAACACACACAAAAGCACGATAAAATCATTAGCTGTTTGCAAACCAGATGGACAAGTCCATGTTTAAATTATAGCTCAACACAGGCTTGACCTCAGTCTTCCAAGCATGGGGACTTCAAAACTCCAACATCCGTATTGAAGCTTGCAGTAAAGATCCTCCCAGGGTTAATTTGTCTGGGCACAGGGGGAAAAAGGAGATAATTCTTCTTACAAGCGTCACTTCCAGCTGAGCCTGTAAATTGAGAAAGATGTGTCCTACTCATCGTCTGGCAATCATGGCTCTGGGGGAATCCCTGGGTGAGGGACTGTCCTGTAGGTTGCCCTCAGCCCTGAGTCAGCATCCAGATACCGGCACGAAATGCAGGATATATTTTTTTTTCCTTTTTAATATTTTAAAAAATAAATAGAAGAAGAAACAAAACTTTCAAATTTGTTCTTTAAATATTTCCAGCATTGCACAGACAGCATTTAGTACTCTAGCCTGTTCGGTCAGTAGTTTGTTTATTCTGATTCCTAGTTAAAATGTTCTCCTCCCAGACTGCTTTTTCTTTCTGTACTTCTTAAGAACACAACATATTCTTTTGTAATGTCAAGAAACAAGCCCTGTGGTGTTCATTTACAGCTTGGGTCAGGGCTCTGCTAATCCCCTTCAAATCTGAAATGCCCATAGCCTCACCAAAAAGCTGTTAGCATCCTGACAGCTCTCTCTTACTTAAGAAAAACAAACCAAACCAAACCAAACCAAGCCACACACACACACACACACACACACACAAATCCTCTTCCAAGAGCCTTTGCGATGCCAGCCATTGGGATCAGGCAAACCTCCTGCTGGAGTGTCTTTGCTCAGTCACTGTCTGAGAGCAGTGGTGTCCCCTGGAAATCTTTGAGGTGTAAGATGGAGTTGGGTTGCAGGGTGAGGAAGGAGAACGGGAGGTCAGAGATAGTCATCTTCGCTGGAAGGGGAGGTGGGATTTGAGCCCTCAAGGTCAGAGTCCAGTGAACTCCCTGATGGTGTTCGGCTCATCTTCCACATCTGGGAGGCAAAGGTTCTTCCCCAGCTGCATGGGTATCCAACAGGCTTCAGCTGGTGAATTAGCCCCATGGCCACCTGCCAGTGGCTTCTTGCAGTTCACTTGCTACCCTTTGCACTCCTCTGTTTGCTCATGGCTGTTAGCATCTGGCTGATGTACGAGGTCAAAAGATCATCCATCTTGTAACCCTGAAGAGGGGAGAGAAGATGTTACTTGCCTTTAGAGCACAATATACAGTCTCTGGCTCATGGCTCTTGAACACACTGGCTGCCAGTTTTTGACTTTCTAGTTTTCAGGTACATTTTGACCTTTTCCACCATTCTCCTTGGATGAGACACCACCACCACAAGGAACACAGTCTAAACATTATTTGCAGTGTTGAAAAGGAGGAACTCACCTTCCCAGGATGCTGTTGAGGCTAAGGACTTAGGGAGTTTTGGATGGGACCTGAGTTTTCAAATGGCCAACAAAATGCTCAGTGCCTCAGATAAATAACAATTAATCCAGTAAGAATTTTTATCCTTCGTGTTTTGGCTTTAAAATAGTCTAGGAGAAGACTTGTTGCTGTGACTGTTACTAGGGACAAGCTGGGCAAAGGATGTTGGTAAATCGGCTTAAGAGTACCCCCTGAGACATCAGATTTAATGTGCATTTTGGTCCAGTGGCCATGCTCCTGAGCTGGCAACAGCCCAAGAACCTCAGGCTTGCAAGTTGTATGGTGGACCAACATTTAGCAGAGCCATGGGAAGTCCAGAAGAAAAAAACCCAACACATTGGGGGCTCTTCTAAGAGACCACTTTCAGGCCAGAGAATCCCTGAGACACAAGCTGCTGGAAGCATGCAATTTTGCCTGCCAAAGTCAGGATTTGGTCTCACTGTGCCCTGTAATCTTTAACAGTCCTTACCAGGGAGGTCTCACAGAGAAGCTTGCTTCCTCTCACCAGGTTACCAATGGTTATATGGAAGTACGTGTTGCCACTGCTCCAGTTGGAGATCTTGGTGAAGGGGTGAGTGATGAGAATATCCTGGTGAGAAACACAAGACTGACACTTAACATGTGAGAGCCTCAACTTTAACGATGGGCTGTGGGGACCTTTGCTGCAGCCTTTAATAGTCAGACCAGTTGTTCTCGGGGTACCCAGCCCCCTGAGCTGGGAGACAGGGACAGGGACAGAGTGAAGCCCCCGTAATCCATGGAGAAATGGCCAGTGACCTGCTACACCACTGAGACATGCACAAGTCCATGGGGCTGGGTGGGATCCACCCGAGGGCACTGAGGGAGCTGCTGGCAGTGCTCACCGAGCCGCTCTCCATCATTTACCAGCAGTCCTGGAGGACTGGGCAGGTCCCACTTGACGTGACGTCAGCCAGTGTGATGTCCATCTACAGGCAGGGCTGGAAGGAGGGTCCGGGGAGCTACAGGCCTGTCAGCCTGACCTCGGTGCCGGGGAAGGTGATGGAGCAGATCATCCTGAGCGTCATCACAGGGCATGTGCAGGACACCCAGGGGATCAGGCCCAGCCGGCGTGGGGTTATGAAAGGCAGGTCCTGCTTGGCTAACTTGGTCTCCTCGGACAACCAATGACCCCTTTAGTGGGTGAGGGAAGGGCTGTGGATGGTGCCTACCTGGACCTTAGCAAAGCCCTTGACACCGTTTCCCAGAGCATCTCCTGGAGGAACTGGTGCCCAGGGCTGGGACAGGTGTGCTCTGCGCTGGGTAACAAGCTGGCTGGGTGGCCGGGCCCAGAGCGTGGTGGGGAATGGAGTTAAATCCAGTTGGCTCTGGCTGAGAGCCCAGATCATGTCCTTGCTCACTTCCCATGAAAGCACAACAAGAATGTCTACTGTGATAAGACTATACCATGGTCTCATGGAAACAGCAGTGAGATGCAAGGCTCTGGATCCTCCAGTGCTTGTGGAGGACTGCCGTACTAGAATGACCATGTGGTAGGTAGAAGTAACTAGTAGGAGCTCATTTACTCTAGATCCTGCCCTAATGTTTGTAAAAGGATTAAGGAAGGAGTGTGTGTATCCTCCAGTTACAGGACCCTAACAGTTGATGTTCCCAATCCAGCTCCTGTTCAAAAAGGCTGGGCTGGCTCTGTGCAACAGTAAATTTCTGCCTCCAGAAACTTTTCTGGCTATCCAGCCTTTCTAAGTGGGCTTATTGAGAACTCCTGAAGTTCTGAACAACATGCTTTTTGGGATGAGCTTTGTGAGGGGTTGCAGAATGGGCTCAGGAGCATCTGGTGAAGACCTGTTTTGCTTACCTTGGTTTTTGGATCAATGAGGCTGACTCCATGTTTGTTGATGGCAATTAGAAGGATTTCTGGATAATTTGGCTCTGTAGTTTGCTGTTGGAAATACGATGAACTGGTTAGGGGACAAGTCATGCAAAATCAGACCCCTTCCTATTTCCTCTCTCACTGCCTTCTCCTGCCAGCATTTAGTGGCCCACTAACTGCTATCCAGTTTATCCTTTAAGGATAAACGTAGAGCTCATTAAGATATCAGCAACAGTCAGGGCTGTCTAGTTAAGTATAGATCTTCTAAATGCACGATAACCAGTGGGTGAGTTGCTCACAGCGTTAAGTCCCTTGCTCCCTTTGGTGGCCTCCCAAAAGTGAAACTATCTTGCCACTGGCAAGGAAAAGCTGGGACAGGCTGGCAAACCCCAGATGTCTTCTCTCCCCTTCCAGTATGTTTGGTGTTCTGCTTATCCTCGTGCCTGCCACTGTGGACTTCCAGGCCAAGACTACACTGCTCTGTCTCCTGATCTTTGCATTCAGTTTTCTTCCTGCTGGTAAACCCTTCTCCCAGCCCTGTTCCATGAGGACTTCTAGTTTGTTCAGTTGAAGAGATAGAGCACAGTGGATAAGGGCTCAGCGCTTGGCCCTGCCACAGGAGTTTTTTTTGCTACCAAGTCACTTTTGATGGATAAATCACAGGATATATTCATATCCCTCATGTCATCTAAGATGGACATAACTGAAAATGGGGTGCCCAAGTTCAAGGAACTGATGAGTAATTTCAGCAACTTGTTTCCAGCCCAGGCTCACTATGTGGTCATTGAGAAAAGAGTTGCAATAAGGTGTCCAGAGTACTTGGACAGATTTTGTGACTCCTGGCCTCTACTGTCTTTGATGGGAGTCTGGTGCCATGGTGAGTGGTCTGGATTTGGTTCATGGTGGGTGCAGGCATGTCACTTGGAAACCCACATTCTTCCTTGTCTTGAAAAAAATGGCTCTTAGCTCTTCAGCAGCACAGCTGTGAGTACAGACCCAATGACAGATGTGCTGAAGCTCTACAACGCCTCTGTAATGAGTGTATAGGCCCTTCACTGATGGGGACTCTCACGTTCTTCATCAAGGTTGTTCCAGTCTGGTCCGGACACTGGGACAACCCTGCATACCTGTAACCCCTCTGTGATACGGGGCTTCTGACCCTAACTAAAAGCTGCCAGAGACCCCCAAGCAGGGCAGGTACCTTCACTTCAAAGAATGCTGATCCAAATGTAGGCCACTTGAAGATAATCTTTAGGAAGGCAAGCTTGGCTTCTTCTCTTGTTTTGCCTGCATGCTTGTTGTAGTATGCCACGATGGACTGCAACAGAGAACACAACAGAGCTGGAGGGTTTGCACTGCCTAGCACCACAGATATTTGCAGGGAAGGAGCATCAGTCCCACAAAGATGGTTGGTTCTAGTCTCTACTCCAATGAACACTTCACAAAAGTGCTGGCCGGTCACTGGAGCAGGGCCTGGAACCAAAGCAGGTCCTTCCTTTTTAGATGAACTGTTCTGGTGGCTATATTAAAGGGATTATAAATTATGAACCTCCAAATTAGGCAGCAGAGGGGATTGGGAGACTTACAACCCAGAGAAGCTGATAGCTCGCTGGTTAGGCACGTGGCTGAGTTCAAGTCCCAGGAAACAGAAAGGACTTAAAAGACTGTTTCTTGGCAGTGAGACATTTCTTGGCATATTATTTTAAGGCTCTAGACCTGTCTGTACCTGTGCCACTGCTCTCCCTGTGTAAAGCAGGGAGAATTGCTCCTCTGCTCAGTAGTTTGCTTTAAACAAAAGACCTTTACATGAGGCCATCTCCCAGCACGTGTCCCTATGGCATTGCATCCACAGCTACAGCCACAGCCACATGCAGCACAAAGAAAACCCACTGCAAGGCATGCATGTATGAATGTGCATGTACAATTCCTCCTCTTGATGTTGGGGAGGCTGTAGCTCTGCTAAGGCTCAAGAGGGACCGTGGGTCACATTCTGGCAGTCCCACTTGAATGTTGAACGTCAGACAAGTCACCCGAGAGACTAGGCTTCCCCCAGCCAGGCCTGGCATACGAGTCAAGCTGCTGTTTTACCCTTTTCCAGTCATCTGGAGAGATCTGACGGATGAGGTCCTGAGGCACAAGCTCCTTCAGGAGCTTGGGTATGCTGGGGAAGTAGGACTTGTCATCCTCAAACTTCACCCGGTAGATGAGAGCTGCCAGCTGCAGGACCTCTTCCCGTGTGCACTTGTGGTAGCCGCGCAGGTACTTTGGTAACTCCTGCATGGAGGAAAGAACAATTCAGAGGTAGAGGGGATGACCACAGACCTTCACTCTCAGATGTTAAACGGAGTTTGTGGAGGTATCCAGCCCCTGGTGAAGAGGCTGTGCCCTGGGAACACCCATAGCAATTGTGTTGAGTGTGGTGCAGCGGCAGATGCTCAGCTGAGACCACACTAGATGTTTAAAGATCCTCTCTGATCTAAAACAGTCTCCTGTTATGTGGAACAGGGAGGTCCCTATGTCAGGTGTGTGAACCTACAGTCTTGTTCACCCTCTGTCATCACAGGAAATCCACTCCTAGTAATGGCCACTTGGAACTGAATGGGTATTCTGCTTGTTTTGCAGCTTTAAAAATCTATTCCCTCATTACCAAAAGTGTCTGATTACCAAAATGTGCCAAGTGACTAACTCAAGCATTAAGGGATACAGTCATATCGGGATAACCCCTTTACCCAGGCAAGAATACAGGGAGTGTATCGGTGTGTGTGAGAGAGCTTTGGGATATGAAGGTGTCTCTTCCGTACCAGAAGAAACAAGAACAGAAGTGTAACTTCTTATCTGCCTACTGGGACCATCACAGCTCATCTCCGTGAATGGAGGTGGCTAAACACCCTCAGGATGCTTCTGAATTCAGTCTCCATGCTGAGGCTGCCAGCAGGACATACTCTGACCCATTTCTTGCTGCCCACCCAAGAGCAGTTGGCCCAAATCCCAGCTGATCTGGCTACCCTAAAGTGCGTGAAGGCTGCTCCTTGCCATGCAACTCAACAGCACTCTTTGTAGTGCTCTATTTAAGGCAAGAGTTCTTCTTACTTAATGCAAGACTTCACGCTTCTGCAGATAGTCAAAGTCTTGGTAACCCATTCCTAACTCCTCCCAAGTCTCCGCTGCTATTGCAGGCTCTTGGAGTACCTGGTAATAGTGGAAGATTGAGTCTGCCATCGAGTCCTTTCCAGGCATTGTGTTGGTCCACAGCTTTTTCATGAAGAACACTTGGTAGGTGAGGGAAGGCACTATACCTGTGTGAGGGAAGCAGGGAGCAGGCATGTAAGAGCAATGCTGTGGGTACCAGCTGGCAATCAGTGTCCCTGCAAGCCAGCAGTGCCCGTGTGCCGTCACAGTCTGCTGGGACAGGGGTGTTCATGAGGCCAAATGGGCTCTGACCTTGCAGAGAAAACCACATCTTTCCCTTGCAAAGCTGCAATAAAATGGAAAGAGTGTTTGGATCCCTTTGTGTGACGGTACTTCAATGGTAGCGCTCATGCCTAGTGAGGACAGAGGAACCGCACCCTGCAGGCACCTGTGCCTTGCAGCCACTGACACATTCAGCAGAGCTGCAGCCAGCTCCACTGCGGATGTGGCGGCAAGGTAAGATGAATCCCACCACCAAAACCTTCCCGCAGGCAAGCCTTGCAGAGCTGCCCATCAGCAGGTGCTCCTTGTAGGGGCCAGGTCTAGGACTGGAGCAAAAGTCTTGCTGCTCCTGGACAGATCATGTCCTGGGTGATGTCCCCAGGGCTGGTACAGACAGCACACCCACAATAGTGCGGCCCAACAGCCGTGACAGACTATGTGGTCAATCTTGTTTGAAAGGGCTGGAGGGCTCTAGGAGGGCTCTGCGACCCACAATGGAAAAAAGTCACTGTTACCATCTTTTGCTGGTCTTGCTTTCTTTATCCAGTCTGTCAGGTGTCTCACAAAGTCAAAGAAGAAATCTCCCTCAGGCACGCTGATGACCTGGGGGACACAGCACATGGTTACAAAGGCTGAGCAAGTGGCAAGAGGCTGGCCTGTGCCACATCTCCTGTAGTTGTTCCTCGCTGCTTTGCCCCGGTTACACTGATGTGTAAGAAACTGCTGATGTGAGAAAGCCACTGCCAGCACCTTGCTGCAGGCTCTGCCTCCAGTTTCACCCATTACTCCTTACTGCAGCTTCCTGCTCCACCGGAGCAATTAATTTCCCTTCATGATGACTATCTTCATAGGTTTCTTCCAGTTGCCTGAGGCAGCTCTAAGCTGCACGTTTTTCTTACTTAGTCCTTTCTTGTAAACCCAACTCGGCAACAGGGTAGGACAGCCTTGCCTGTCTGTGTTTTAAGCACCCTTTGAGGGTACAGATAGCTCTGACTCCACCAATGTGTATCCACCAGCAGGTGGGTCACCCCGAGTGCCTGAGGGCTACCCCAGTCTTTGGGTGGGTCACCTACCTTGTCGGAGATTTTGACAAAGAGGCTGAAGCCTTCAGAGCACTTTAGGAGGAGTCTGTTGGAGATGTTCTGGCAGAAGTCCTTGGCTTTCGTGCTGGACTCCACCTCAAACGCCTGCAAAGAAAGGAAGATCCTCACCACTGCTACCTCGAGGTGAATTTCCACTTTATGCTGTCTTTGAGGAACTGAAGGCTCAGAAGCACAAAGGAATTTAGGTGCCCACCACCAGTGAAATCAGTGACATTGTGGATTATGGCTCTAGGCATGGGAAGGGACGTTTGTGGAAGCTCAGCCATGCTACTGCTGTACCACTGTGTTTCGTGATGCTCTACCTACATCCTGCACTGGTTTATCCAGGGCTCCTCAGGCAACTCAAGAAATTTTTCTGATCTAACAGTCAGATCTCAGAGCTGTTAGTTAGGGAGGTAGAGAAAGAGCATGAGATACCTCCAGGTTGATTTGTCCCAATTGTCTCTTCACTGATGATGATGATGATGAGGTCAGATGCCTGGCTTAGACCAAATGCTTGACGTACATCACCTTGGTTTTGCTCTGCCTACTTACAGAGATCCAGTTCGTAGCAGTTTAAGGAATTTAAGCTTCTGACCACCATATGCAGGACTATGTTAGCCTGAACCACCAAACCACCAGGACCCATATTCCTCAACCCATGAGAGACTGGCCTGGTGCTCAGTGCTGCTGGTGTTCAGCAGCTCTTCAGTGCAGATGCATGCTGTACTGGAATGATGCTACTCTGCCAGTCTGCATGGGTGACTGCCATGGCCAAAAAGATCACAGCAAACCCATCCAAGTGCAGCAGTACCCACTGCCTCCTTCTCCTACCTCTCATGCATATGCATGTGTGTAAAGCAGTATCATGCTTATTGCTGGTCAGATAGAAAAAAATACTCAAAGCAATGAGAAATCCCAGCAGTTTTCTCAACTCTCTATTACAACTTTCCATTACAGAGAAGAAGGGCATGCACAGCTGCTGGAGAGGAGTCATCCTTTTGCTTCCACGGTCGTGCACCGCTTTACATATAAACCCACTTGGCAATACAGGCATTTAGTTGTGCCCAAGGGCATGAGGTGAGAGAGAGATGTGAGCCTCGCAGGAAGACTAATCAGTAGCATGAGACAGCAGTATCTGCAACGACATGCACGTCCGCTCTGGCATCAATATAACTAGCTGCCTTATTAGCGTGTAAGATGCTTAATGAGCGGTTCCTGAGTGCAGGTATGATTTCTGTGTCATCTCAGGTCAGAAGATATAATTTCAGCTACCTGCTTGCCAGTGCTGCCATAGTCTGCCCTGTCCCCAGGGAGCCCCATCACGGTACCCTGCTGGGTATGGCTGGGTGGGCA
Source organism: Falco naumanni (assembly GCF_017639655.2). Taxonomy (NCBI): domain Eukaryota; kingdom Metazoa; phylum Chordata; class Aves; order Falconiformes; family Falconidae; genus Falco; species Falco naumanni. The sequence goes on along the minus strand of NC_054055.1, from coordinate 5,142,394 downwards.
ATATCAGATGTTTAGGCTCCACATAACTGATGTCCACGGCTTGTGAACTACTGTGAGCAAATGGAGATAACACGACTTGGTTTCCTTCTTTCTGCAGTTTTACTATAAAGCCTCCAGTGAATACTAGCACAGCACCCATGTCCTGAAAACTGTGAATTGTGGTAAATCAACCTCCTGAGCTTGAGCTGGCCAGGGTAGATAAGGATGAGTTTTCCTTACACTGCTCTGATCCAGAGTCTTCTGGAAAGGCTGATTTTTTCCAAATCAGAACCAGTATTAGCCTCTTCTGAGATTTTAATAAGAAAACTGACAGCCATCCTAACAGAAAAGAAGAATTTCCTTCTCCCTATTTACCTCATCGGTGTCATCAGGGAAGTAAACCTTGTGGAAAATTTGGGTGGTTTTGTGTTGAATGGCTTCCACTTCTACCAGATGGGGTGGGTACTTCCTAGATCCATTCCTGCAAAACAGGAGGTGGCAAGTGCCACAGCATCAAAGCAAGAATAATTTGTTTAAATCTTCCATTTTAATACAAGCCCTTTTTTGAGTAACTTCAGCTAATAGGTATAATATATAATATTTGTTTCCCCTCCTAAAAAGAAGGAAGAAAAATTGTAGTGGGGAATGTGCATTTGCTTAGGTTGAAGGTGACTTAAGTGGTCCTGGACAAAGTCAACTTAATTAATCTCCATTCTCCCCCCCTACCCAGTTTATCAGCAATATCCTCCATCTAATGTCCCTTTCATTCAGCTTGTTCAAACAGAGAGAGAGGCTGTGAGCTTCCACTGTCCTCCCAGCCACCAAAATATCTCCCACTCCTATTTTCTCACATGTATTTGGATGCTCTGGCACATTCAGGACTAGAAAGTCTTTTGGTGCTGTACCTCAGGGCTTTCTGGAGTCTCTGGATGCAGTCTGCTGCCAAGGGGTGATGCTTCCGGGACTGCAGGAACCTCTGGACATGGGGCAGGAGTATGTTACTTGGAGGGAAAAGGCCTGTACACAACCACAACAGCTCCCAGCCTTTCTCTTCACTGTATCTACACAAGGAGAGACCCAGGAGGAAAACAATCACTCACAGCACGGACACTTCAGATCTGCTTTGCCTGACACAAGCTAGTGCATTTGGCCCAAGGGGAATGAGCAACTCTTACTTGATGTGGTTGTCCGTGAGCTGCTTGAGAGTCTGGCAGTAGATTTCATCTTTCAGGGGTTCGGCTTTCAAGGCACCTTCAAATATTTGGTCTGTCAGCTCATTAACTGAGCGGGTCCTTTTTGATGGATAGTCACCCATATACTTCAGCACTGGTGGGAGGTAGGAGTTAAGGACTGGCTAATTGGGATGTCTGGGGAAGCCCTTCTGTTGATGATGTGGTTAAAGACATCCTACACATGACTACAGAAGTGGCTGCAATTTGGTGGAGGGGGCAGAGTGTATGGAAAAGGCTTTAAATTTCTTTAGGAAATGTCCAGCAAGCTCTCCCCCTTATCGTGCATCATCTCAGGTTGAAAGAATTGGTTTGGGGTCTGGATATGTAGACCTAAGAAAGCCATGCTTGATCATGTATTACCTGACCACTAAGCAGTGTGGGCCAGTGGGACTCAGTCATTTGTTCCCTGGCCCTCATTTATTAAGTAGACAACCCTTCTCAACGATGCCTGAGTACAGATTCAGGAGGAGACCTATCTCCAAGCCTCTGAGGTGGTCCCAAATCCCTTAAAAGGGACCACAAATCTTTCCTTGGGCTTTGCCTGGGGCCCTAAAGAGCCTTCTCAGCTCTTTGCCTGTCAGACCTGTTGCCCAAGGGCTCCCCCAGGCATTGGAAGGATATCAATGAAGGCCATGCAGGCTTCTTGGGACAGCTCCTCACTGCCCAGGATCTTCTTCAGCAACGGCTGTTTGATGGGTTCACGTGTGTAACACCACAGCTTGTCCTTTCCACGGCTCTTGGTGATCATGACCCGGCTGAGGGTGTGCTTGGGAGGTGGCCTGGTGGCCAAGGCAAAGCAAGAAGTTACAGGGTTAAAAGGGACAGCTTGCATCCAGTGTTGCACCTGGGAAGGTTGCTCACAGCACTTTCCTAATAAGCTTTTACAACAAATAGGACTTCACAGTTTAGGAAGTATCCAGCACCAGTTCTGCCCAAAGATAACCATTTTTACTTTCCTAGACCTTAGAAAAGTCCCTTAGGGACCCTGCCCAAGTACTGACACCAAAACCACCTTCCCTACCCAAAAAGCTTCTAACCACAAGAGAAAGGGTGGTGGCAATGGATGGTCAGGGCAGCATCACTGAAGGAATATTGCCTTGCAGAACAAGGCTACCAGGGTGAAGACATACCAGAGGATCTGGGCTGCCTGTTTGGACCGCCAGCCTATCTGAACAGGGGTGGGAGTTTTGGGATCAGTCTGGTCAGCTGCATTTAGCAGTGGTGCACACTGAAATCTTTGGAGTTGAGATGAAAGTAGCTGCACTGAATTCAACTGCTGCCTATACGGTCTGAAGCTGTGCATGGGATCACAGGAAAGGAATATGAGACCACTAAGCACAGCCTCCTACATATACTAAATTTCACACTGTTACACCTGTGCTGAGCCAATCTGAAGAAATCCTTCATAAAATTTTGCCTGTGGAAAACCTGCAGTTCAAATGCCATGACCTAAACTGGAGGCTGCAGCTGTATGAAGACACACAAGGGGATATTCAGAGTCTTTTCCAGTATCCCAAAATTTCCTGATTCCCAAGCTACCTGGAGATGGATTCCTATTCCTGTAATTTTTGAGGATGTTTTAAAAAAAATCACCTAAAATAATCATAGGAAAATTCCTCCAAAGTGTATGGCTTTACTCTCTCTTCACTGTCTGAAATTGCTAGCTGAGAGGTTCTGATAACATCTTGTCGTTGGTCAGGAGTCATCGTGACCAGTGCCTGTGGAATGAAAAGGGCTCTGTTACCCGGTGTATTCATATATACATCTGACGTATTCAGAGGGAGGAAGCAGATACAAAATGAAAAGAGCAGTGAGTGAAGAAGAACCCATTAATTCCAGTTAATAGTAAGAACTGTGCAACTGTCATTTTTTGTTTCTCTGTGCCATTCTCAGTCACTAGTGCAAGGAATAACAAATGTTTCCATAGTGTGGATCAGTTTCTAATGAAGATAATGTGCTCTGGATCCTACAGCTCTGTACATGAATGTAGTGGTTTCCTCCAACCTCAAATACACTTTCAAGTAATCAGGCCAATTGGAGGGACTTAGCACGATTCGTGGATATTCCAGGTCACAAGCTTGTGGCATTCAAAGTGACAAGAACAGAAGAAAGGCTGAGATCACTTCTGCCTTGGACAAGCTGTCATATCTCTCAGCCACTTTGGTTTCCATCTTATCATCAGGGAGTGTCTGGCCAGACCTAAGTTCTTCAGGAAAGCTTTGACCTCCCTGGGCTCTGTATGAAGTTGCACATTCTGTAAGACAGCTTACCACGATCTCCAGCGGAGGCATGGTGACTGTAGGCAAGACATAGACAGAATCAGTTGGGAAATCTCCTCTCTGCTTGGTCCGTTCATTGAACCCATTAGCCCACCCTGAGTTCATCACATGCTCTCCTGTGTCCTGGTCCAGAACTATGAGGTCTCCTTTGAGGAAACTAAGGAACCCAGATTCATCTCCTACTGCAAAACAAAAAAAAACATTAATTCAATACTTTTTTTTTTTTCCAAATCCCTTGGGAGTAGTTAATCTATCTATAAGTTTACCACTGGACTGGGCCATTTACTTACCAGGGTTTGGGTTGTCTTGAAGAGTGACAACATACTTGGATCTTTTCCTTAGTCCTTCAAGGAAGGTCACCACCAGGTCCCGGATATCCTCTGCGTTGTTGGAGGTGAAAGTGTATTCATCACCTTTAATGGTGGCCAAGGTGAAACTCTGCCCTTGAAGCTTTCCCCCTCTAGGATGTATTTTTATAGGAGACATAAACAAGAAACACAATGGCATCAAGAGGCAAAGCCTGGAAAAGACTGGTTCATGGTGAAATTATCAGCAATGTCTGTTCCTCCTTACCTACTGCTTGACACAGCCGTGATCTCTGGGAAAGAGAGCTCTAAGAGAACCTGCTCCTGTTCATCCACAAAGTACACCCCTGTCCAGTTGACAGCTACAATCACATCATTTTTAGGCAGGCTTGGCCCTGGATTGTACACAAGACATGCCATCGGTTTATGAAGGGTCTTAGCATATAAAAAATGTGTGCATTTCAAAGGTGGATGCAATGATCAACAACCTCGGTGTAATTTTTAGGAAGAGAAATGGTGGCAGACTCCTAGCTTGAGCCATCGCTAATCAGGATGCACCAAAAAACAATGCATCCAAAAATCCACCAGCTAGGTGGTCCATTAAGTCTTCTTGTTTATGGAATCGCTGTCTCTCCTTCCTTTTACTTTGGAGCATCCTGTGCTCTGGGGTTGTGCTCTACTGACTCACCTGAGAATTTGAAGGCTTCATAAAAACGAGAAAACAGCAAAGGCCACTTGAAACGTGCAAAATCCACTACCTCTTCCTTGACTTTTTTGGGGTCTGTCCTCTTCTGAGTGTAAATTCCCTAGAGACAAAGCAAACCACAACCAACATGAAGCACAAACCCATTTATATCCAGGAAAAGAGCAAACAAAACCAATTCTTGTCACCTAAAAATCTTGGAACTAATATTAATTGAGGACTCAGTGTGGTTAAGGGCCAAACAAAATGCTCCAGGAACAAGTGATAGTTTGGAAAAAGTCCTGGTCTTTGGTTCCCACTTCAGGGAATAATTTGACTTTGAGAAGACTGGACAAACATCTAGAGTGAGCAGTCTGGGTGGGATTCATCTCAGCTAACTTTGGGTTTCCCTAAGGTAGGTGTCTACTCTTTGGCTTGACTGTCCTTTAGCTGGAAAACGACACTCAACAGCCCTCAAGCACAATCATCTAGCTTTACTTAGGACATCCTCAGATACCTGACACTTCTGTATGTAGCTGACAGGCTGATGGATGACCTGCAAGATGCAACTGAATTGCATCCCTGGGTCTCCATTGACGGTAATAGGTGGTGAGACTCCTAACACACATGGAGATGCTTAAATTTTAGGGCGTCTTAATCTGAAGCTGGCTCCCACTGTTAAATGAGTGCCAATTCTCATGCCTGGATGACCCACCCTCATGACTGGTCATGGTTATGGATAGTGAATTAAGGAAGGGTGTCATTGTGTAGGGGTGTCACAAATGTTCTAATGGAAGTCATGGAGGTTTTATACAATGCCTGGCAAATAAGGTTCTGACATTGCCTGGAGACACGAACCACTGCTGTAATACAACCAATAACACTACAATCCTGTGAAAAAGGAACAAGACCCCAGAGATGGCATTTTGCTTCTCACAGTGAATCTCTGCAGGTTGTCTTCTTCTGTCAGATCTTGCCTCAAAACCAGCGGTAAAGCTGTACAGCTAGTACAAAACCTGCCCTTTCTCTTTGATTTAGCTAAGAGCTGAGCTATGATGTCTGACATACGTTGAAAAGGTACACAAAGCTACTGAAGCAAGCCTTGGTCCTTGCCAGGTCATCTATTGCCCCCACCTTTTTATGTGCAGCTATAATGAGCTGAGCCCATTTTTCCACTGTTTTCGAAGCTGTGATCTCTCTGTCCGGGATGTAGGATGGAATCAGATTTAGCAGCCTTTCCAGTACCATCTCTGACCCGTAGTCCACGTAGTACTGCTGAGAAGCCAGTTCTGCCAGATCTTCTTCCTATGGGAGCCAAACAAGCCAAGTTAATGCTGTTACCAGCCCATCACCTCAACCTCTATGCTCCATCACTCAAGGATCTCCATGGAGACTGGATGTGCTGCTGCTTCAGAATGGTGTGGGGATGCTTGCTTTCAGCAGAACTTCACCAGTGCTTTTTGCACATCTGAAGTTCAGGAGATTGGCCCCTAAAAGCTATGATTAAGCCTTAACATGTTCGGAGACGAGCACCATGCAACTCTTTACTGTGTGTGAACATGTTTGTGCCATCTTTCCTGCAATTCAGTCTGGTTCTCATGCCTGCAGTCAGCAGTGGGTGATTTTACTATGGTAGACAGAGTTTAATGATTGAAAACTGCATGTAGCCATCATTTCTTGTACTTGAGAAGCCCAGCAACTGAAGTACCCATCCATAAAGCAGAACTGTAAAATGTCCTTCGGTGCAGCTACATTCCAAGTGCTTTGGGGTGAAATAATAGAGCTACTGAGATGGTAATAGCACAAGAAGCCCAGGAGCAAGAGAAGGGGAGGGAGAAAGAGCAGAAATTCTGATAGGATAAAAGAGCTGCAGTTCATGCAATATAGATGGGAAAAGACAATTTAGTTCCCAAGCTGACTGGACTCTGTTGGACAACAGGAGAATGATTAGGTGTTGCGGAAGAGACAGGTCTTCAATTTGTCACCTGGATGATTTTAAACACAAGCAAAAAAGACAGTGTCAGAGAGTTTGATGTTTCTTGAGATGCTTGTTTCAATGACACTGGAATAATTCTGTTAGCTCCCAGAGACTCTAGAGGCACAGGTTTATGTTGCGAGTGTCCCTTCAGCATATGGCAGCAACACCGCGTTGGTATTGCATGGCAGAGGTCTGGGTATCCTGAAAAGCATCTCTCGCACCTAAGGCTTAGCAGGCTTCACCAAACAGGATCCTGCTGTGTACTCCTGATCTGGTGATCTGGTTACAGGCTATCGGCAGCCCTCCAAACTGAGGCTGATGGTCATTCACACTCCCATCCAAAATTCACCAGGAGGAGTGCCCATGCAGCATATAGGAGCAACTGGTCTGTCTGCAGCCAAGAGGATCTGATTCCTGTAGCTACTGTTTCCCAAGAGAATGCCATAATCCCCAAGATAGCAGGTGTTCAGGGATGAAGATTTCTCATCCCCTTCGGTGAAACCTATTTCACCGCGTCGAGGATACATGCTGGACCAGACCAGTAGCTGCTGAGGTCACATACCTTGTCACACCGGTACTCCCCAAACTTCACCCCTCGCACGATCTGTTGGTAAATGAGATTGGTGGCCACATTGTCCTCATTTGGGTTGTGCCAAGGAGTGAAGATCTCCTTCCTGAAGAAGAGCCGCCATGGCGCATTGCGCTCCTGCGCTCCCTGCTCTTTGGCATACTGCTCGCATTGAGACACAGCATCCATCACATGGTCATTGCCACTCCCCAGAGAGGAGACCTAGGCAGGGTAGAGGGAAATGTGGCGTTCACCCAACTAAACACTGATCTTTCTAGGTAGAGATATATATCTCTGAGTCACTCATTCAGACTTCCTTTATAATCAAAATAAATCAAAGTATCTATCTCTATTAGCCAGCTGAGATTTAACAGGTCTACAGCATAGCTGGGTAAACCATTTTGTTTTGAGCCTCAGTTACCCATCAGGAATGAAAGGAGAGCATCAATGTGAATTAGCAAAGCAAATGGTCCCATTATAAAGTATTAGTTTTTAATACTGTGCTTTGAAACTTCCTGTTTCAAAGTTGCAGACATGAATCCAACCAATCTAAGCATCAGACAAACCCAAAATAAAAAGCCTGTCCTATTACAGAAGACTTGTCACCTCTGTCTTCTCACTGTGGTCTGGCGTGAAGCCCTAAAGCACATCTCCTCAGAGTGAATATCCCTGAATAAATGTCTCCTCAAAAAAAGCCAAGAAGGCTGAGTACAAACCATTTTCTTATCTACCCACAGGCAGAGGCAGTCACATCTGGAGGTGAGAAATACTTCATCCTCTTACATAGCAGCTGTAGGAACCATTCTGTTTCATTGGCTTGCAGCTGTTGTCTCACCTGGTGAAGTTTTACTTCAGGTCTGTTTTCCCTACTCATTTACACTCACCTTCATTTTTATGGAACTTCTGAAAAAGGTATGGTTTTAGGTTAAATAAATAGAGATAAATGCCAATGCAGGTATGGCAGTTTGGATTTTAGCTCATTTTGGAAGCTTAATTTCAACCACTAGCTTTCCAATTAAATGCAGATTCTCCCTTGCATAAAAATCCAGGGTGTTTTACTGGAAATTCACCTCAGAGTAGCTCAACTAAGAGTAAGAGCATAGCATCACAGAATAATGTAGGTGGAAAGGCATTTATGGAGGTTTCTGGTCCAGCCCACAGGGCAGAACAGGTCCACCTTTGAGTAGTTTTCTCCATGCCTTCTCCTGTTAAAATCTGAATATCTCCAAGGAATGAGATTTCATAGTGTCTCTATGACCCTGCTCCAGCATTTGACTGCTCTTATTGTGAAAATCAGGCTGGCCCTTGCACTGTAGAGATGTTCCTTCTGCCCTGTGGAAGATTTGTGACACGCCCCCCCCCCCCCCCACCCCCCCCCCCCCCCGTTCTTTCATAGAGCTAGTCAGGAACATAAGATATACCTTGTCAAAAAGTGCAATGTAAAGCGAGAAGCCAAATCGGTCCTTCAGGCTGATTTTGTCAGCCAAAGAATTACAGAGCTCTTTAGCAGTTGTTGCAGAGTCGGTCAATAGCGTTTTTGTTGTCCCATCCATAAATGTGACAGGCAGCATGATGGGTTTCTTGGACTTGGTTGCCTAGTGGATTAAAATCAAACTTTATAAAGGCATGTGTATTTCAGTCCCATCAAGACTATTTACCTACGTACTCTTCCACCCAACTGTGGTAACTGTTTTCTAAATCCCGATCCCACTGGCTTGCTGCTTTTCAATACCACCATTGCATACTTCTCAACAGGGTAACGTGCTGTCAGCCACTGGAAGCGCTTGGAAGTCCCAGATTTTTTATTTAATACATTCAGTCATCAAAGCTCCTAATCCAGTAAATACAAGCATACCTGGGAATGCTCCTGGCATTGGAGCACAGCTGTCTATGCTAGTAGAGCAGCACAGAAAATGAGTAATTACTGCACAAACTGTGCCAGTTCCAGCTGTGGCTATCCCTGAACAAGTCCCAGGGACCATTCTCAGCAGGCAGTTTGCCTGCAGTCACCTGCACCTGGAAGAGTTTCCTAGCATACAGGGGGCTTGCCCTGTGCCAGCTGGTCTTGGTGCCCAAGAGCACTCTAGAGCACATACAATTTACAAGTATTGATGTAGCCAAAGAGATTGATCTTCAGGATACTCTGGAGCAAATCCAGGATGCACAGGGAATGTGGTATCTCAGAAATACCTGAAAATTCTTGAAAGAAATGGGCTTTTTTATCGCTCATTGCTATCCTGCCAGAGAGATGTAGCTGCTGTGATCGTGAAAAGCATAAACCCTGAGCCCCAGCTACCTGAGGAGTGGATTCAGGGGCTCGTACCTGCAGCTCCAGCCAGCTGGGTGGCTGCGTCCTTGTCCCATTGACAAACGTCCGCCTCAGCCTCTCTTCGCAGTAGGGAGCATAACCGGGGGGGGCCTCCATTGATAAAGTTCCTTAAATACTGTTGGCAGCAGGGAAGACATTGGTTAGACCATCAGCTCCAGAAGGCCAAACATTTGCAAAGGTTAAAAGCAACATTTTTATTGAAGAAAAGCCCTCTGGGACCAACAGCAGTGATACTGCCAAGGATCAGGATGTTCCTACATCACATTGCTGGAAGCTGAGAGAGAGTAGGACAGTCTGCACCCTTGCCTTGTTCTTATACATTGCACTTCTGGCGTCGGTGGAGACAAGATGCCAGCCTTGACAGACCTTTGATCAAAGCCAGTGAGGCAGCTTTTCTGTTCCTGCTATTGCTGCCAGTGATTTCTATCTCTGTATTTCAAAGATGTATTATAAAATGTTATTGAGCTGGCTAAAAACATGGGGGTGCATGAAAAAAAGACGTGTAAGTAATGATCCATGGCAATTGTAAGGAAGTGTCACTCAGAACGCTTAGATGCCAGTAAAAAAGATCTTTCACAATTACATTAAACAGATGTTTCTTTAGTCAGATTTAAAATTGCATTTTAGAAGACCCTAAATCAGAATTCAAAGTGCTTCACCATATGTTAAATGTGCAACCACATTACTGTAGAGAAAATGAAATCCAATGACTTCCACAATATCAAAGATAATAAACTTAAAAATAGTACATAAATATCTTGGCCAAAAAGGTAGCTAAGACTAATAGTTATGTAAAACTTATTTTTTTTGAAAAAAATAAAGATAGAGAGTTCTCTGAATGATACTACATAGCTGTTCCTTCAGTAACACAGATTGCTCTATAACACTGTCAGCCCATAAATAAAATGGGTAGAGAGAAAGATATCTCTGTCAATCATAACTTGCAGAGATACTCTGAAGTAAGTAGGTAATACAGCCAAGTTATATGGATGGGAGCTGTTGCAAATGATTGCAAGCAGCTGATGCTGTGTAGAAGTGCAGTTTTAATTTTGCTGTTAATAACAAACCATGTAATTATATATTTTTTGTATTTCCCCTTCCTTGTGGTTGAACCTTTCCATGGAAGTCCGTTATTAACTGAAAGAAAGGTACAAAGAACTAATGTGTCTTGACCCATGCTTAGCATATGATGCAATAAAGGTGTCTAATGTGATTCAAAGCATGACTTTCATATCTGGGAGCAGGAAAACATATCAAAGACTGCCTCATTTTCAGCTAAATCCTTCTCAAAATGTTCAGTTCTAACTGACACTTTAAATCATCAGGTCATAGAATCTCAGAATGGTTGGGGTTGGAAGGGCATTTCAAGACCATCTAGTTCCAGACCCCCTGCCAGGGGCAGGGCCCCCTCCCCCCAGCCCAGGCTGCTCCCAGCCCCGTCCAGCCTGGCCTTGAGCCCTGCCAGGGATGGGGCACCCACAGCTGCTCTGGGCAGCCTGGGCCAGCGCCTCACTGCCCTCACGGGGAAGGGTTTCTTCCTCATGTCCAACCTAAATCTCCCCTCTTTCAGTTTAAAGGTGTTCCCCCTTGTGCTATCACTACCAGCCCTTGTAGAAAGCCCCTCCCCAGCTTCCTTGTTGGCCCCTTTAGGCACTGGAAGGCTGCTATATGGTCTCCCTGGAACCTTCTCTTCTCCAGGCTGAACAAACCCAACTCAGCCTGTCTCCATAGGAAAGCTGCTCTAGCCCCTCTGATCATCACCATGGCCCTTCTCTGGACTCATTGCAACAGGTCCATGTCCTTCTTAAGTTGGGGACCCCAGAGCTGGACACAGCACTGCAGGGGGGTCTCATCAGAGCGGAGCAGAGGGGCAGAATCACCTCTCGGCCTGTTGGCCACGCTGCTTTTGATGCAGCCCAGGACATCGCTGGCTTTCTGGGCTGCAAGCACATGTTCCTGAGTCATGCTGAGCTTCTTGTTAACCAGCACTCTCAAGGCCCTCTCCTCAGCACCGCTCTCAATCCATTCTCCACCCAGCCTGTGTTTGTGCTTGGGATTGCTCCGACCCATGTACAGGACCCTGCACTTGGCCTCGTTGAACTCAATGAGGTTTGCATGGGCCCACCTCTCCAGCCTGTCAAGGTCCCCCTGGATGGCATCCCATCTCTCTAGCCTGCAGACCCCACCGCACAGCTTGGGGTCATCAGCAAACTTGCTGAGTGTGCATCCATGCCACTGACAAAGATGTTGAACACATGCCGACCCCTGAAGAATGCCACTCATCACTGGTCTCCACCTGGACATTGAGTCTTACTCTTGTAAGTTTGTGGAAAAACTTCCAGGCACAACAGTCTCATGAAAGTCCTCATTTTGCGCCCCACCCCCACCCCCCCACCCCCCCCCACCCCCCAATATTGCCGTTATTAAAGGTAGAGTCTAGAGGTTTCAGGAGAAAAGTAACCAGAAGTCTGATGCAACACTCACTGCATGGAAGAGTACAGGAAAGTAATACTAAGAGATACTTACCCTTACATACTCTTTTCTTTCTGTTAAAATGGTGGATAATTACTGCTAAATGAGAAGTTAGGGCATCAGTTGAAAAAGATGTGAGGTTAACAAAATATTATCTAGCTAACTGGCTGATGGCCAATGCATGGCTATCATACATTCAATGGTAGCTATTGCATGGTTAAAGCAGTAGTTAGTGAAATACTAAATCAGTTTGTGGATGGCTCATGAAAACACGGTACTAACAGATTGAGTCTGAGAATAAGGTCTGGCACTGACATGGAGTTTGTCTCCCAGCCAAGAACAGACTGGACTAGGTGGTATCAGTTAATGTAGCTTCAAAACAGAAGAGTTCACTGATTTTCAACAAATATTCCTCTGCTTTTCACAAAACAAAAAAATTAGTCTGGATGGGAACATATGTGGCTTGGGGGTGTTTCATCAGGAGAAAGCTTTATCTTAAAATACAACATTTAAGCTGGAAGGTGTCAGTGATGTCCCCATGGGTAACTACAGTGGCTTCAGAGGAGCTCCAAGACATTGCCCAGGTCACTGCCTGCATGTTTTTTGTAAGACTGCGGCCGTGATAGGTAACCACAGTGTGGGCTGCTGCAAGTGTTGTTTGCACTGATACTTGAGAAGCTTCAGTCACCACAGGCTGCCTATCATCTCCAATAGCTCAAGGTGCAGAAGGGTGATGAATAAGGACAGTATTAGTACAAACCCTCTCCAGAGCTGTTGGGAATATTGCCACATATTTCAGCATTGACCATAACTTTGGGCAGAGGTACATGTGAAACACTGGCACAGGCTGCCCAGAGAGGCGGTAGATGCCCCATCCCTGGAAACATTCAAGGTCAGGCTGGATGGGGCTCTGAGCAACCTTATCTAGTTGAAGATGTCCCTGCCTGTGGCAGGGGAGTTGGACTAGATGACCTATAAAGGGCCGTTCCAACCCAAACCATTCTTTGATTCTACAGTTCTATGATTGCCTGAGTCTCCAGAGCTACCCATAAATTATTGCTGAGAAGTGCTTCACTCACCTAAAATAATCTTCCGCTATTAAAGATTTAAACCTACACAATCTCCTGTGGCATACTTTCTCAGATCTCATTTCCAGACATAATTTAATTTTCTGCCACTTTGCCAGTGATTTATCTGCTTAATTAGATTTCATATTGTCAAGGTCTGGCAATGAAGGAGGGATTTCTATTCTTGGCTTCAGGACTGAGGAGTACCTGATCTGATATCTATGGAAATTAATGGAACATCTTTATCTCCAGCAAGCTTTGGAGCAGGTCCAGCCTCCAACTTTCAAAGATCTGAGAGGGACAAAGGAGGTCTTTTTTCACGGCAAAGCAAAGACACAGTGCTGAGCCCTTTGCCCTGAGCTCACTAAAGTCTTAGGCATGGGATTAACATAAGCAGTGTAGTGGGTGTAAGTAAAAACTTGAGGTGTGTAACTCGTTTGGAAGGCAGACTGTTCAAACCTAGGCAACAAAACAAAACCCAGAAAAAAAAAAAAAAAAGAAAAGCCTTAAAACCAACCTGATTTAGCATCTCCTACTGACTTCAGTCCTGCTGACCCACAGTGCTTCTGAAGCCATACTACATGTCATCTCTTATGTGGCTGTTTAGAGCTGGATGTTTTCAGTATGACACACAGTGGGGCTAGTTGTAGCATGCAGAGAGCAACTATGCAAACATACTTCCAGGTAAATTAAACCCTTCCCTTTCTATGCATTTTTTTATATTAAGTTATATTTATAATTAGCTGTGTAGTACTATTCCTTGCCAATTTTGTTAGAGTACATGCCTGAGGTCATACTGCCAGTCAGTAGATGCTTGAATGAATGCATAGACTTTAGCATGCAAAAAATAGGGGAGAAATGTGGGCTATTCGGGGTGTACAAATTCCACTTGCAGCCCCCCACAATCAACCTTCCTGCCAGAAGTCACTTAATCACATATCTGCAGTGCAGGAGGCATCATCTGAGCTGGTTGTCTACATTCCCTCTGAAGTCACAGAAAAGAACGAGTCACTTCTCAGGAGTGACTCATCAGATCCGCTTTAGACTTTGAACCTGGGATCATGCACACTTTCCTTAGGAACTGTCATTTTCATTCCTGGCGAAGACATAGACCAGGACATCCTCTACTGTGAAACCCAACAGAAAAGCTGGTCCAATGGATGGAAAAGAAAATTCATTGGCCGATAATTCATGAGACAAATATCACCTACAACTTACCTTCACAAACTTCTCAGAAGGAGCAAAACATCCCACACAGAGGGACATCAGGATCCAACCCCTGGCGTGGCTGCTTTTGGATGGGTTCTGGGTCAGTTGCTTGCAGATTTGACAATAGATTTCGTCCCTGCAATAGGAATGAAGAAAGCATTAAGAGTTAATGAGGTGATGGTTTTCCACAGGAACAGAAAGAGACAGACCCTGTCTGCCTGTGATTGATAGCTAAAATTTCATTTTAGCATTGCAAGGATAATAAATTAACTGCCCTGATGATGGTCACCCTGATTGTTGCAGTGTCTATAAAATGCCACCCACCACCAGTCCTGCAATGTCCACCGAGCATTCCCTGTGCTGCAGCTGAGATTCCCCACAGCTAACTGGCACTGCTTGGAGAGAGTGAAATAAAAGGGAGTCTCAGGGTTCAAGGAAGCTCAGTGTCACTGGATGAAGGAGTCTACTCTGCCTTCTTACAAAGATTTCCCAGTAATGCCAAAAGAGCCTCCTAAACTAACTGTGATAAGAAGGCCATCAGCTAGGAATCTTCATTCGCTGGCTGTCCCTCTTGAGACACCTGAATTTTGCTTTGTGGAAGTGTTGGGAACTATCACCTCCAGTGGAGGTCAAGGTTTGCCCAGCTCTTATCCAAACAGGCACGTACATTGACAGGTATCTCAATTTAGAATGTAGTGTCCATGTTTGATATTTAACCTTTAAGCTTAAGCTCTTTAAGCTTTAACTTTTAACCTTAGTTCTCCACATGCAAAAGAAGGGATAACAGTACTTCCTCACCTACATGGGAGGCAACAAAAATGTTAGCCAACCTGTTACGCTGACAAACACCATGGGAAAGCCCATGGGACACTACCAGGTCTGCCTTCAGAGAAGATTTTGTGCTTAAAAGTAACACTAAGAGTTTCATGCTGAACTGGGAGGATAAAATGAAAATGAGAGAAGCTGGTTATCAGATGAGGATGCTCGCCGTGTTCCAGGACTAGACAGGTAAGTGTGAGTGAAAAGTGTGAGACTACATAAAAAAGGACACATTGTATACGTTATGACACACACACACACAAATAAGCTAAACTAAAGATGTTCCAGTAGCCTTAATTTGGCACTTTCCAATTTTTGAATGTTTAATTTAGCAATTGAAATGATTTTGAGTTTTTTATTAGTGTACCATTAAAAGCAATCACACAAACAAAAGAGACCTAATGGTTAAATGGGAAAAAAAAGGGTAGTGAACAAGAATGAGTATTAAAAAACACCCAGTCCAGTAGCTGCTATCACTTTCAGAAGCATTTGATTCCTTCTGTGTGGTCTTTCCACCCAGCCTGATACAGATCATGAACAAGATCCAGCCCAGCCCGTATTATACAACACAACCAGAAAAATGATAGAAGAACTTCTTGAAGCCACACAGAGTAGCAAAATCATTTGAATAGCTCAAGAAAAGCTCAAGGAAGAAGGAATGAAAAGAATGGCATGTTCATGCCTTTGTCTTGATTTCTAACCTTAAGGCTGGCCTGAGGATGCCATTACCAATAATGAAATGGAGCTTCTCCAGGTTGGAGGTGGGTCGGTCTTCGAGCATGCTATTTCCCTGGAGCGTAGACTCACCATCGTGAAGTCTTTTTGTCACCTGCCAACCAGACATATTGCTCCCTTTCAGTACAGCCAGTTACTATGCCCCCCCCCCCCCCCCCCCCCCCAATCCCAAACGTGTGGTGCTCCCCCAGAAGGACTCCTCCACCAGCCAGGAGGGGTCTTAGAAGTTCTTCAGTCTAGTACTTGAACAGCAACGGGAGGGTTTGACTTTGTTGGCTTTAATCACATATGGATGAAGCTGAAAATGGTCCTGTCTAGTCACACTCCCACCTGCTTGGTCTTTGCCCAGGGTTTCTACAATGGCAGCCTTGCATCCCAGCTCTGAGGTGGTCCAGCAGCTGGGAGAGGGCCACCAAGGATCTTTGGAATAACTCCATCTTATTGACAAGGAGAACTTGTCCCTTTAACTCAGTAATATTAAAAAAAATCATTAAAATACTGACAGAATGAACCCACTCCCCATGCTAATGAGGCAGCTGAAAGCACATAAGCATGGTGCTGTTTGTGGAAACAGGGATGGCGTTCGGGCACCTACCAGCTCTCTGCCTCAGCTAGTCAACCCAGTCTCCATGTGGAGACACTGGAGAAAGATGGGCATTTCTAGAGCGTGTTCAGAGCCACCATAGGGTAAGCTGGGTTGGGTCCTATTTCTTCCCACTGACCCTAAAGGGAAGGAGGGTGACTCTGTCAGAGAACAATCTTCATGCTCTCAAGCAGCTATAGCCAGGCAAGATGGTACCTACTCTGGAAGCAGACATGGCAGTGTGTAAAAGAAGACTGAATGCATGTCTTTGCATTGCTTTCATCCTCCCCACCCAAGATATTTATTACTCCTCACTCTTTTGAGATGGGATTTTTGAAAGGTCTCAGCTTGGGCTAACTGCTCCTGGGGGAGTTTTACGCCTGGCACTGGAGAGGAGCAGAGGGTGGATGGGTGAGCACATTTGGAGACCCCACCTCTGCTACCTACGCCACGGTGGAGGGAAGGAAGCTAAAAGCAGGGATAACATTCAGACCATTACAAAGTGGTGAGAGGTATCAGCAGCTGGATGGAGGGCTGTGAAAGAGGGGAGGGAAGGTGCTGGATGGATGGAGAACAGGAGCCGAGGGGAGGCCGGCGCGAGGTGCAGAATGACTCAAGGAGACACGGGAAGCCAACCTTTCCCCTTAAACACTCCTTAAATCTTTCAGGCAGAGAGACAGGTAGCGCCAAACCCAGAGGAGGGCTTGTTCTATGTTGTCTAGGGAAAAGCAGAAGAGAGTCAGAGAGGGCTGCAGACAATCCAACGGCACTTGTGCTGCCAGGCGGCCAAGCGTCTCCTCTCACCTCCTCCGTCAGTTTGGATTTCTTCTTGAGTGTTAAGGAGACCAGTTTGTGCCGCACACTGTTCTTCTTGTGCCCATCAATGTGAGTACTCTGCAAAGCAAGAGGTGTGGACATAATGTGGTGAGACACAGAGCCCTGCTGAGTACGCGCTCTCCCTGCCTCCCCTGGGCTTCTGCAAAAGACCATTAATCCTGGGCGGAGAGGGAGATATTTCAGAGGATGGGGGGAACCAGAAGTGTGGAGCCATATTCCCGTGCCCCTTGATAACCCAGGTCTGGCTCTGAATTTTGTAGATGCTCTTTAATCAACGAGCCTCCCTCAGATCAACGTTACATACTGGGGACATCTGAAACAAGTTATGTTGGCTACATGGCTGACTCCTACTTAGCCTGGGTCCACCCAGTTCTGCTGTATGACATTCAGGCTTGTTCCTACAGTGCAAATGAGATGAGCAAGATCACTCTGTGAGATGAGCCATTTGCATAGCAGGTATGCGAGCTGCAAGTCACCTAGCCTGGGATTCATGGGCAGGTAGTTACTCCTTGCAGTTTCATCACCGGTAGCCAGCTCTGTGCTCTATCAGATTTCCCAGAAGAATAAATTTGATGTGGGACAGACCCAGGCACTGGCTACATATCATCCAGTTACTGTTGGCTTACTACTTCTACATCAAATTTACATTGGCCGTGGAATTAAAATGGCATGGATAATAACTTTTTGACCCCCTCCCCCTTTTAAACAGCTTCGAAAAAACTATAATTTTACACCAGATCAACACTTCGAGAGATCAAACCAAACCAGCTGTGATGGTTTATATCCATTATAAAGCCAAGTTGGTACTGTAAACCTGGATTTGCATATCATCACACTCAGGGTCAGATCAGACCTCTCTGCACTGTTGTGCATTCTGCAAAGCAGATGTAAACACAGAGGAAAATGAGAGCTTAAATTTTCCTTCTTTTCTGTACTACCTGATGTCTCAACTGGACAAAACATGCCTCTTTGTAATAAACAAGCAAGAAACTACGGGTAGAAGGAATGAAAAGTGATTCTTGCTGTGTGTTTTTACAGAATTACAATCTACATGAGGCTACTCTCCACAGGTAATTCACTGAAAGTGCTGGATGATATCACCGTCTCTAAAACCTAGATTTGTTAAATTACTTCTGCAAATGCCACAGGGGCTTGTCCAAACGTTATTACTGAAAATTTCTTGTAAACGCAACAGTGTCATTTAGAAAATGCCGATACCAGGTGGCATCTTGTCCTATTGAATAAAGCACTTGCCAAAGATGAAAGCGTATCAGTGTTATGGATGGTAGTTTATCCAGAGCAATGTCTTATCTGGAAGAGTCCTAAGATGAAGTCCTCTAGTGACATCCCAGAATGCACTGAGGATGCAATACAGATTTATTTTTTTCTTGATTTCCACAGCTTAATCTCCCAGTAATTCTTTACTTCCTGCTCCAGGATTAAGGGCACATTTTTAATTTAGTCTCTTCTGACCCAGGGAAGATCAAGAAGAAATCCCCAAACAAGAGACCAATGACACAGGACACTGCATTCCCCCCCTGCATTTCTGCCCTATAGGGTGCAGGGAGAGCTCAAAGCCCCATGAGAGATACCGTGGGAGGCATCCCCCCTACCATACTGCTGGGGAACATTCAGTTACTCCTGTGAAGAAGAAGGGACAGGATCAATACCTGACACATGGGAAATTTGCCCTTTGTAGCCTAACTGCAAATAAAATAGACAAACTGATTGCCTGCAGCAAACCCCACAAGTTGTTCCTTTCTAACACATTTCAACATCCAACTCCTAACAACGGCGTCTCTTTTTCAACTGCAGCAGTTACCTCTCCTTCTCCCTGCAGAGCTTGAAGTTCTTTCTTATAGGTCTTCTTCCCAAGAGTCTCGTAGATTTTTGTCATCACTGGTATCTTCTCACCACCATCACTCATGGCTGTGTGGTATTTCGGCTCAGGGAAGTCTCCCATGAAACGGAGGATGGTGATCCATACAGCAAGTGCTGCCTATTTGAATGGAAAGTTACACCTCATTAGCTCACACCAGGGTAGTGAAGGGGGGTGGTCAAGTCATGCTGAATCCATCAGGATCACCACTGTGGTCTCTCTGTACATCTACAGGAGGTGAAACACTTCCCTGAATCACACACAACATTTTTGCCTGCAGCAGTCATGCATCTGAGCAAGCCGGGCAGGCTGGTGGCTGGGACCACAAGTTCAGGCTCTGCGTTCATGCCATCATGACTGTGTTTATGCACGCTGCGAGAGGCTTCTTCTTGGCTAGGAGGTGCAAGCCTTAAGGAGGAGCAGCAACTGGCAACCCCTAACCCAGAGCAGAGGGGAAGGAGAACCACAGAGAAGGAAGCTCACGGCCAATGTAATGTCCATTATAGTCATGTAAGTTCAACACAGTTCTGCTCTTGTACTGCTGGCTATAGCACAACTGTTTTTTCTCTGCTAGTTCTGCCCTGGCGTGTATGACAAGGTAAGAAGCAACTTTTCTAGCTGCTGAGTAGCAACTTTACAAGGAGCACTTGCTCAACAATTTTCATCGTCCATGCCTTGAGCCCAGAGAACTTCATTAATTGTCTTAACACAAACATCAAGGCACAGAGATGGACTCACCCCTCTAATGCTTGTTGTCTTGTCAGTGCTCAAAGCACGCTGGTGGGACCAGTGTCTACTGGCACGTGCAGCAGATGGGGGCTGTACTCCCCACCGAACCAGTGTATTCCAAAGGGAAACTGTTGGTGCCCTTTGGCTGAAGGGTTGCCCAGGCTTGCCCCAACCCACCCTGCCCTGCTCGAGGTTTTTCATCCCCTGCCTCACCAACTGGTCTCCTTCATCTTCATGGTACAAGAGAGGCTGCTTGAGAGGCCGGCGGATATAGGTGTGTGTTGTTGTGCCCTGGAAATACGTGGCAGCAAACTTGGCAAATTTGTACTCAGAGAGATCTTCCTCTTCTTCCTCAGGGAGAGGCAATGCTGCATCCAGGTCCTCTTCCTCCAGCTCTTTCTGGGCTCGCTCAAGATCCTGGTGGGGAAGGACATGTCAGGCACTCAGCATGGCTTTGGATACTGAACTACCCTTTCCCTTCGGGCCTGACTCTTCTGTCTGACTTCCATCCCCAAAGGTAAAGCCAGCTGGAGGGAAAACTATGAAATACAACTCTGGAGCCCATGCAAAGCACAAGTCCTGAAGGACATGCCTGTGCCCAGGAGTGTCCCCATAGCAGTCGGAGAAGCAAAAAGCATGGCCACGTTCCTAGCATGGGGAAAGGGTGTCCAAGAGCTAAATGTTGTGAGCCTGTGATGAACCATGAAGGAAAATATCTCAAAGGTCACAGGTCCTCAGTGATCTTATAGTGATACTGCTCTGCATTCCATAGCCCCAGAGAAAGCCTGCAGACTGCTTTCCTGTCCCCAGCCACAGCCCAGCAACCCTCTGGGGCCGCACAGAAGAGCTTGGTCTTGAAGGAAGCCTTCAGAGACCCGCTTTTGTATTGCTGTACTCTCCTCTGATTCATTAACGTATTGCTAAAGCCTTTCATGTGAAAGACAGGCTCATGCATGTCTCCAGTACCTCAAAGCCATTGGGTGCCTGTCCTTCCTGGCCAGGCAGGGAGGATGTAGTCCCCAGGAATCCAAACATTTTGTCCACCATGTCTGAGTCATTCACTGGCTCATTGCGAGCTTTCTCCATTTTTTCTAACAGCTCTTTCTTCCGACGTGCCTCCTCCTTCTCCTTTACTTCTCTCTCTGCATCTTCCCGTGCCAGCTGGGCCAGACGTACCTGCAAGAGGACAAGTACAGTGACTGAACTGCTCCCTTTAAAGAGCTGGTGCTAAATTTTACAGGGCCTGGCTTTAGAAAGGCAGACTGCCTCGTGCTTGGGGTACTACCAGCATCATGACTTGGAGAAAATCAGTGACATGTCCATGCTTCAGTTCCCTAGCTGCAGAAGGACAAAGCAATAGCATTTTCTCATTCCTTAGTACCTGTTTAAGGGGTTTGTCTATGCACAGAGACTTTCACTGACCTTATTTTTTTCTTTTCTACAGCAACCTTGTATGTGTACACACACGTAGAGTGTCCCAGTTCCCCCTTCAGCCTTTATACAATAGCAAAAGCAAGTGAATAATAACCATAATCTCTGGCATTCCTGTGCAGCAGATCAGAAATTCTGGAGCAGCTTCAAACTAGTTAGAGCACAGAGTAGTGAATTAAATACAAACCGCTCAAGCAGAGCAGAAATCCCTTAGATATTTTTGGCATTCCCTCTCAAAGAAGCAAAATCAGAGCAGGAAAACAGAGATGGAACCCCAGAAAGACATCAGTCCTTGCGTACTTGGTGCTTCTTTTCTGCTTCCTCTTTGGCTTTCTTGGCACTCATCTCCTTTCGGAGTCGTTCCTCCTCTGCCAGCCGAAGTTTCTCTGCTTCCAGGCGTCGATGGTACTGGGGGAGTAAACACAAGAGCCCTTCTGTTTAGGCATCCAATTCTTTGTGAAATTCTTTTTTGCTCTTTAAAAACCGATCCCAAGAGCATGTGATGCAGAAGTATGTTTACTTCCCCTCTCCCCACCTCCATTTCCCGTGACCAATCTCTCCTCCGTGGTACTTACTTCCCCTCGAAGGCGCTTATACAGCCTGCGGGCGATCATGCCCCGGGCATATGCCTGGACGGTGAGCACAGCCCAGAGGCGGTGGCGGAAAGCCCTACGGACCAGGTAGCCCCGGCATCGTGCCTGAAACTCGATGATCCGCCGGCGAGCCATATGGTACTGCTTGTGGAGCTTGCGGGATCGGTAGAGGGCCTGCAGTCTCAGGAAGCCGATCCGCATCTGCAAGAAGGAGCAGGATGAAACCACCCCACCACCCAGGAGCTCACCCAGCATAAGCAGATTTCCATGCTAATCTTCTTGCATGGCTGTAAATAACAGCCGCTGAAATCAGCCCCCGCCAGGACAAGCCTTCGGGAGGGAGGTTCTCCAAGAGGGTGGAGAAATGAACCCCTTCATCTGCGGCACTGATTCAGAGACCAGGAAAGACAAAGGCAGTTTCTTCCCCACTGAGTCCTATAGAGTTTCTGACGTTGAGAGGCCTCAGGAGGCCTGGCTGGTCAACTCAAAGTAGCCACAAACTATGAGGGTTGCTCCCATGGAAGTCCACCATCTGCAGACCTCCTGCCTGACAACCAAGCTGCTGTTTCATGGCAAAAGGCAGCATCCTGACCCACCTGGGAGTGGCTATTCGTATCAAGTTTCAGGCTTGGAGAATGATATTGAGATACTTTAGACCCCAATGCATTTTCTGAATGACCTGCTGTTGGGTCAGAGCCAGCTGGGACAGGAAGAGAAGAAAGCCGTGGGCTGGGTTGGTGAGAAACCAAATTACGGTCCCACCTGCAGATGGAGTCTGTTTTTCAGGGGAAGCTGCTTTTAAGTTTTCAGTCACCTGGAGACTAGGGGAAGACTTTTAGAACCCCAAGTGACCAGTTGGTGCAATGGACATCTAACTCATGGGGAAAAGGACAACTAGAAGGTGGTCAGGTACTCTCTTCCATGAGAAGGCAAAGCAGCAAAAGCAAACCTCCATGCATTGCTCCAACCAACAAAAGCCAGCCCAACCCCCTCCTACACTCAGTGGGGTATTTTGATCCAGAAAACTCTTTAATGACCCAGCTGAAAGAGGTAGGAAGGCAGAGGTGTGAGGATGCACCCCTGTACTTACAGCACCATAGTTCTTCCTGCAGTTATGTCCACGCCAGTATCTCTGAATCATGAGGACTGAATTTCTCACTTTCAGGAAATTGGACCTGCAAAGGCATTTCAATCACTTGCCTCTGTGGTTTGGCCACAAGTTATCATCATCTTCTGGGCCTCATTCTTTGGAGATTTGAAAGTGATCAGCCAGATAGAGTAAACACTGAATTGTAGGCCTGGAAAAGTCTCCTCCCCCAGCTCTCCTTGCTTTCATAAAACGATCTGTAGGGGCTCTCTCTGACAGGTCTCTGCAGGCAGATTCTGCCAGGCGATGGGAATGGGCAGAGCAGAAGATGCTGGGAATGGTCCCCTCCTTCCCCCCACCTGGAACCCTCCTCTCGCATCTAAAATCTCTTCCCAGTGTGCTCTCCCCACTTCGATTCTAACACCTGGATTTAATCTCACCCAAATGATCAAGAGCAAACTTCGGCCACACCACCCTGCTGCTCCCATTCTTCTTAGCCTGGCTTGATTCTACCTGTAGACACCTTGGAGACAATTTTTTAGTAAGGGCTTGAGGGTCTTGCTAGGATTACTGTGGGAAAGATTGCTGAGTTATTTAGCATCTGCCCTTTCTGCAAAACCTAAGGTACAACCTGAGTCGCAGCCATGGCTTGGAGAGTCAAAAAGCACAAAGCCCCAAGAACTGTCCCTTCTCTGTGGGTGAAGCTGGCCCTTGGTTGTGGCTCCCCCTCTTCTTCCACAACGGCGCTATGAGCTCTCCAAGGCTACCTACCCTCCTCCCAGGTCTGGCAACTGAGTTGCAAAGAGGAGAGTCCTGAACCCCTTTGGCCTTTGGGACAGCAACATTAGTCACAGTGGATGACCCTGTGGTCCCATTGCAGTCTTGTGGGGGTCCTCATACTGGAGGCTCAGCTGAGCCTTCAGCAGGCTCAGAGTCCTACTGCTGCACTGTCATAGCAAACATCAGCCCCCCTGAAGACCACACTGAACAAGGACAGAAGATTCTATTCCATCCGTGTTTGAAGCAGATAACACAGTTTTCCTTATTTCCTCTACTGTTTTCTCACAATACTTGATGCTCCTGAGTGCCAACACACCAGGGCTCGCCCCTCCCCAGATGCAGACAGGGCAGGTGGGCACCCAGGGAGTGATGCATCCCCTAGGGGCTGCTTGCTGGGTGACGCATCCCACGTAGCCCACTTCTCATTTGGCAGTGGGGCTCACACCTACCTGTCTTTAAACCCACGGACCACCTTCTGGATAAGGATGACTTTGTCTGTGATGGCCTTGTCTCTCTCAATCTCCAGCAGCATGTCGTGGTGGTCCTGTGGGAGGAAGTGACACAGCACTCATGCCTCAAGCTTTCCATCTGCCTGATGTGGCAGGAGAGGTGGCACAAGGCCCATCCCCAGAGGAAATGTCCAAAAAAACCCTCTTGGGACATTTTACATCCCAAGTATCACCCCACCTACTCGCTGGGGAAATCCTAACAAACCCTAGTGATCTGCTGCCTTCATCCCCAAATGAACCAGAGCATCCAAAAGCTGTGTATGCAGTACTTTATAGTTTGGAAACAACTAAATTGCGTTGCTTTGCCATGCAGAGCTCCCTGACAGTGCTGTCAGCCATGGGAGCAGTTCCCAGGAGCATGGGACACATTTGGGAACAAACTTCAGGCTGCCTGAGTACCATCACTCCCTCTAGCCAAGGCTGCAATGCCTCCATACCCTAAGAGCAAAACAGCTCCTTGAAACACTGACTTTCCTTGAGCATGCACCAGTCCAAGCTTTCTGCTGACTCCTCTCACCCTGTTTGTAACTCAGCTTTCTTTCCCGGCTGCGGCATACTGAGCCCTGCCGTGCTGGGTGCCGCAGGGGCAGCTCCATGCGTTTCCTGCTTTGCTCGACCTCACGCAGCCCTCGGGGCCTCCCAGTTTCTCCATTTCCTGCCCTGACAGCTGCGAGATTGTGATAACAGGCTCTAGAAAGAGCCACTAGTGGGAATAGCATCTAGGGAAGAGATGGGGGTGTTCATGCTGGTGATGGGGTTGAGGGTAAATTTCAATATAAGCAGTCAGGGTTTACCACTGAGGTTTGCCCTCAAGAGAAGCCTTTGCTTCCAGCCTGGTTCCAGCTCAGCTTCACCTTTCCAGAGAAACACAGGAATGGGTTTTGTAAAGAGCAGTGAGCATGAATGGGGCGGCAGTGCCGGGCTGCTCTGTGTCAGCCAGAATGATGCAGAGAGGGAGGCTGCAGGCACATCTTGGGTGGTGCAAAGATGTGCTGAAAGCAAAGTTAGCCTGGTATGCTCTCAGTTCCTTTCTCTGCAGGGCTCTGCATGAACATTCCTCCTGCTGTTTCTGTGCTTTTTGGGTGAAGATAGGAGATGAGGTTGAGCAGCTCGGTGTCACAGCACTATCCAAACTATCACGCTGCAACAAGGTCTTTCACCATCTCATACCAGCATAGTCTTCATGCCAGTCCCTCTGCTGCCTTCTTCTCACCTCATCCAGGGCATGCGTTCTCTCTTCTCTTGCTTCTTCCCCTCTCACCTTCTCCCTCAGCTGCTCTCTCTTCATTGGCTCCCAACCACTTAACAGAACCAGCCACAGCTGCACCTTATCTACACCAGCCAACCCACCGCCCCTGAGGCCAGCCCACAGCTGTATGTTATCAATGCTAATTAACCCAGCTGCATTCCTCTACAGCTCGGCGCAGGAGGGAAAAGGCCGTGTGCTGTATGTGACTCTTCCTGTGTCCGTATGGGTACATGCATACATCAGTGCTGGCAGTATCAGGGCTTCCTCCTGCCCGCTGTTTCCCAAGCCAGCCCCAAATATCCTGCCTTGGCCCATGTCTTACCCACTGCCACGCCAGCCCAGGAGGGTCTGTCTGTGGGTAAAGGTCAAGTCTTGTGATGCAAAGGGAGTGGTAGGGGGCCCCTTCACAGGCAAGGGTTCCAGATGGCAGGGGGATTTGGAAAACCACCTACCTTCAGGAATATTTTTGTCTTGCCAATCTGCCAGTCACCATCCTTCCCGAGCACTGCTTCAGCAATGCGCTGGCATGTCCCACGCAGGTCGCCCTGGTAGGAGAGGGGATGGGATTCACCAGGACCAGCCTCACCAATCGCTCCTCCCAAGCCCAGTGGGGACCTTTTCTGATCCCAATACCAGCAGTTTTCTGCTAATGAGGTTCCCAGGGCTTTACTGTCACCACATTTAAGGTTGAGTGAGAAGGGCAGGCTGCATATGGCCATGGGTCCCTGCCAGCTCCATAACCATTTTTTCTTCACGTGGAAAGCCCAGAGCACCACTGTAACATCTGGGGATCAAATGTTGCATAACTGCTTTTTCAGAGGAAGCACACCCCATAAATATCTCTGGGGAGCCCAGCAGAGAGCGACCGTTTCCTGTGGAAGAAGATGCTCACCTGCTTGTATGCTGGCTTCACCCCGGGCATGAGCACCCGGTACCGGTCCACGAACTCCACAAATGTGTAGCGGATGGGGTAGCCAGCTCGGCGGATCCGGATGGTCTCCATCATTCCCGAGTACCTCAGCTGACGGACGCACAGCTCCCGGTCAAACAGCTGGGGAGGTTACAGGACACGGCGGTTTGATGGCACATCTTGGCCTGGATTGGCCATAAGAGAGTGGGGACTCTGAAGGTGAGTGGGGCAAGCAAGTCAGGCACCCACCCAAATCCGTCACTTGATGAACCCAAGGCTGTAGGACTGTTGGCTGTCATGGGCCTGATCCGATGAACTGTTCAGTGTGTTTGACTCACTCCATTTCTTTAATTCATTCTTGCAAGACTGGATGTGTCCTACACATTACACTAAGGACTGGGAGGAGAACTGGAGAGTACAATGCAACGGTGAGCATCACCTTGGGAAAATGGGCAGCAATGCTGCATCTGCAAGGGTCAAACCATACAGTCATCCTTGCAATGACCACTCGTGGTTGTTAACTTCTGATCACTGCTCTGAGCTTTGCTGGCATGATCACAGCACTCCTGTACAGGCAAGACGGTACTGTTTTTCAGGCAGAGTAAGCAGAGGACCGTACCAGCAAAGGCTCAGACACTCAGAGGTCTTAGGGTGCTGACATCGGTTGAAGTTAAGGTAGGTGACACCCTGAAGTCACACAAAGGAAAAGTGCAGCCTCAGAAATGCTGAGGCCCTGAGATAAGCCTGTAAGCATCAAACCACCCTGTACCCAGGAGGACATCCGAGGAGCTTCAGATGGGCAGGTCAGAACTGAGGCCAGCTGAGGGTTTTAAGGGGAATGGCAAATCTCAGACCAGCATTCATGGCTGCTCCTGACAAGCAGCAGATGGTTTCAAGGCCAGGCAGCAGACACAGGTAACCCAGTCCTTGCAGATGTTTGCTAATAAACCTGGCTGCTCTCCCTTTGCTTTGGGTGCCTCAGGGAGGAGGATGCGTGGTGCTGCTAGGTGAGCAGATCTGCTGAAGCAAAGGGAGGCTTAGGAAAATCTCTGCCATGCTTTAGTGCATTAGGAAGGATCCTGGAGCCCCTGAGAGCACCCTCTTGCAGCCTGTGTTGTCTGCTGGGAGCATCCAAATAGTGCTCAACCCAAGTCTAAACCAAAGGTGGACATGGTGTGGTGCTGGCACACCACAGAAACTCAGGACAGTAAATCTCAGCCTGGGCCAAAGAATTACTGCCAGGGTGTTATTCATCTGCCGTCCCTTCAGCTGTCTAAAATGTAAGGATCTGTGCATGTACAGATAGGAGCATCTAAAATGTGAGTCACCTCGGCTCTCCCTGCAGTGGGTGAGGAGAGCTAGGTATGTGCCTGTATCTCAGATACCCCTGTATCCCAGGTGCACCTGCTGGGACAGGAGGATATTCCCTATGGATGCACCCATCTCCCCATCCCTGGAGGGAGATTTTTGATTAGCTCACAGCAGCCACTTAACCATGAAAGGGCTGGAGTGAAGTGAGGCAGATCCTGATCCCAGGAGAAGACAACAGATGAGCGAGGAAAAGGCAGAAAGTAGCATCACCCAGATTTGGTCTCAAGCTGTCTCTATCTGAAGTGGGTCTTGAGGATGAGAAAGGTGCAGAGGAAAGAGGTGTGTGTTCCTCTGTCTCCCATTGCCATGAAGCAGAAGGGTGTGTGTACGGTTGTGGGCTTGCAAATAACCCTCCAGTGTTTGTAGGGCTAGTTCATTGCACATATGGGCAACCGTGTGCTCCCGGCATCCAGGCCTGATGAGGCACAGGCTGCTGGAAACAGGTTTGACTTTGCGTGGCTTGTTACCTATTTCATCCCACACTTTTCTCTTGCACTAACCAGAACAACAGAGCAATGCCCGGAAACAGCAGCATGGGATGATGTACAGACCCAGAGAACTCCAGCCAGCATCCTGATGCAAACAATTTCCAACACCCACCCACCCCCACCCCCAAAAGCACATTTAGAAGGAAGCAAAAGTTTTAAAATAACATAAAGTAACAAACAGTCAGGACTTTCCACTGACCTTTCACTTCCCACTATCCCATTTCCTATCACTATCAGTACACTTTCCTTCAAAGCCAGGGACAGAAAATGAACTCTCAGAAAATGTTCTCTTTTGCAGTCACCCTGTACAGCTCTGTGTACCATTAGCTGGCTGTTGGGGTTTTTTTTGTTGTTTGTTTGTTTGTTTTTCTCCTTTGTGTTATTAAACCATGGCCCAAAATAAATTTGGCAAGAATTCACATTTCATATTATATAGCACTGAAGTCTCTAATTCAGTGTTAGCTCATCTACTCATTACTTTAATGGGGAGGTTAATTTCTTTGTCCAATTATTTCAAAATCATAGCTGTTTTTGTGTCTCACTGAAAGTTTTGTAGATAAATGGGTTGGACAGAGACTTCTGGCTTAATGCTTGCAAGAACTGATGAAATACAGACTTCCTACAGACAGAAAATGCCAGACCTAATCCCAGCCATCTGGGTGTAAAAGCAGCTCACAGTCAGGGCACTGGGAATAATTTGTTAACATCAGTTCAGGATATACATCTATTCCTCAACATCACATGTTCTTAAAGAAGGTCTTCTTAAGAAGGTTGATCTCAGCTCAAAAGATGACCTCAGATCAGACATATTGTTAAATATTAACCCAAAATATTCCATTAATATGCTATTAGGCCCTTTTTTATGCTTACAAAAACCAGAATAAAGGCACAGCAAACTGCTCTGAGAGCCTCCAGAACTTTCACCCTGCATCACACCAGGTTCACTGAACAGCAAAAGTAAGTTTCAAACAAACACTGCTTGTATGTAACAGCTCCTAAATTCAGTATTTTATGGGTTTTTTTGCAGTCAGTTGAGCTTTGCTAACAGACACCAACTTTAGATAAAGCTCCAGCTCTGGCTAGGTTAAGTGCCAAGGCACAGGCAAAATGATTCAAAGAAACAAATAGTTGGAATTATTTTTAAATGAAGCTTGTCCTCACCAAGCAGTATCACTATTAATAGTGGTGAGCAGCTAACGGTGATTGCTAACAGCACCAGGGACCAATCCTGCAAGGTGCTGACCGTGGGATTGGGATGTTCAGCACCTGCCTTATTGTTTACTGTTAACTGCAAATCTCAGAGTTCCCTGCATGACCATTTTGTGGTCAAAGGGATTTACAGCTACCTCCTTCCCTTTCATTTGCTTCTTCAAGTTTGTCCCCAGAGTGTTTGTTGCTTTTGAAGCAAGTCCCTAGGCATCACAGCAAAACAATTCCTCTCACCATTCCTCTGTGCTATTTTGCCTCTATTTTTCTCTGCTTTTAGGATTGAGCTTTGGCAATTGTGGGGGGAAAGCAGCTGAAAGGATAAAACAGGGTTGAAACTGAGTGAGAACTAATGGGAGCAAAGATTTTGGAGAAAACTCGTGGGGAGGGGGATAACTTTTAGGAAATGTTGAACCCTGCCATAGGGACTAAACCCAGGGCCCTACAGCTCACCTGGTAGGGTGGCACCTATCCCTATGGAAATTCAGAGACATTTCCAAATAGGAAAAAGGGATGCAGGCTGAATTCCTCCAGGTTGTCCTTGGGAAGAAAAGCAGGGGCAGGAGGTCCCCTCTGTGAAAAAAGTTTTGGGGTGCTATGGGATCGCAAAGCAAGTGCCTGATTTTGCCCACCCTTTGGTGAACCCCTTGCTGGTGGAATAGGCTGTGGGTTGGCTTCCTAAGCACCCAGGATCAATCCTGACTCCACTGATGCCCCAAGGAGTTTTGTCATTAGCTCCAGGGCAGCGTGACCCCGCGGCCAGTCCTGTACAAAAAGCTACCAGGAGAGAAAAGCAGGACTTACCATGGGCTTCTTGTACTCATTGGGCTTGATGCAGCGAACAAAAAAGGGCTGGCACACGCTGAGAGTCCTCATCAACAGCTCCAGGGACCGCTTGAACTGGCTGCTGAGCGTCGGCGAGCGCTTCCTCGTCTCCGCTCCCTGCAAAACCGCAGCGGAGCGGGCTCAGGAAATGAAAGGATAACAGTGCCTTTCCCCTCCGGCCACATCCCCGGGAACCTCCCGCAACAGCCGGGGCTGGAGGAGGGAGCAAGGCCAGAGGCGGTTAAGTGTTGTGGCAGGAGAGGGGCAGGGGCAGAGCTGGACAGCTTGCAATGGCCAGACTCTGACAACCTGCTCCATACACCTCTACCCAGGGAGGAAAAGCGCCATCATTTAATTTCTCCTGCTCAAACCTTCCTGGGTGACTGGCAATCCTATCTGCCCTATGCAAAGCCATGAGGAAGATCTGCCCATGAGGGCAAACAGCCTCTTCTGGACCATCGAAAAACTCTATATTGCAGCTTGGGGCAATGCATCTGCCCAGGGATGCTCCTTGGGAACGGCTTGGGCTTCCCTGTCCCCATGCATTGCAGCATGGCCATGCCAACTCCTCTCTAATGGTTCGTTATGTCAGGCTGAGCCCTTCCTGCTCCCTGGAATGTAGGACCAGAGACCCATGTAGGGTAAAAAGAAAGCCAGGGCACTTCTGCTGCAGAGCGACTCTACAACAGTTCTAGAAACTTCTAGTAAGGTCTATATACCTCAGCCTGTACTACAGAGAAGATTAGAGCTGTTTGGAAAAGAATATTGGCTAGACTAAATGAGGTAGGTATTTAGGGCAAATCAGGATGATTTTGAGTTATTTTGCTTAGTTTAGCTCCCTTGGTTAAGTTAATAATCCAATCTCCATTTTGGGGCAAGTGTTTCTAAAGCAGAACAGAGATGTTTCCCTTAATAGGCCCTTCTCCCTGCCCTGGGAGAACCTTGTTAAACCACCTCCAGGCTAAATGAAGCCCCTAGCCCATTTTATGTGTCAGTCACTATCACCTGAGCTCATCACACATCAGTCACAGCGATGCTGTGTGTCTCGTAGGGTCTGGTGTTCAGGGAGCCTTTGTGGGATAGCAGGTACTGCCGGTGGGTTGGAGGAACACTTAAGCACCAGTATGCAACATTCCCCAAATAAAAAATAGGGCAAGCTGTGGCATGACCTAATGGCTAGGGATTTCCCAAAGGGAAGATTCCAGCAGGATTTTAAAGCATTTTTCCTCCAAACATCCTCTTCTTTACCGGTGGTCAAGCCACTTGTGGAGGCACAAAGTCCCTGTTTGCACTGGTCTTGCTGTTATGTTTCACAAGGTGGTGAGTTTAATTTCCACTTCTCCAAAATCTTTAAGTGTGCTTCATCATACAGCCCTAATAACCTGCCAGATAACATTCCCACCCCCCAAAATGGAGGAATTTCATACAATCACAGATTGTTCAGGTTGGAAGGGACAATGAATGTCATCTAGTCCAACGCCCTCACCATGGGCAGGGAATTTGCACAGCTCAGGCTGGATATGATGTTGAGACAAACCCAGTCAACACAAACACAAAATCATCATGGAATTCCAACAAGAGAAAACCCAGTTCATGCACACACCAGGAAGCAGGGGCAGCTATAGGTGATCTCTGCCAGTACAATCCTCCACTGAAGGGACAAACTGTTAACAAATCTAGAGTAATTAATGGATGCAGCTGCTACCTGCAGAGCACTGTAGAGTCTGGCACTCACATTCTATCACAGATTTGATGAAGAATAGGCTGTTTCAGCAAGAATCCTGGTCTGGATAGCTTTGATTAATGTTTTCTTATTACTTTGCTAATTATGTGCAAGGGGTCACCTCTCTGAAATGTGGAAGGGTAGCCGCAGGGGTTAGAAGCAGCAACAGATGCAGGAGCAGGGCCAGAAGTTGGAAGCAATTGCATGTTAGCTAGGCTTGTCAATTTGGGCTTGTCTGGGAGAGGTCATTTTTCAGCTGTGGTGGTAGGAAGGGTGCAAGACTTTGTACGAGTGTCTACAAGGGAATGCATGAGCGGTTTGCTCCCAGACAGCAGGACCTGCCTCTCTAGGTCACTGATGCCTTGCATTGCTTCCCTGCATGCATCTAGCTCTGGTAAAAAGCAGTGATGGTTTCTCCATCCTTGCACCTGACAGCTTTTTGCTGGGAGGGGTTGGAGGGAAGGGACAGCAGCCAGAAAGCAGCTTGTCTTCCTATCCAAATTGTCAGAGTGGTCTGGGCTCCTCTTCTCAAGACTGCACCATCCCATCCATTCACATGCTTCCTGGCCCTGACACTGGTGCACAGACCCCTCTCAGCGGTGGGCACCAGCCCTATGGGCACTAACTGGGCTCTCAGGCACAAAATGAATACTCATACAAGGGCTTTGCATCGGCTTCCTCCTGCAGGGACAGGGTGACACCACTGAAGTCATCGCGGTTCCTCTCACCTCACCTCAACACCAGTGTGGGGAGAATCACACCTCTTTCCTTATCCCAACAAAACGGCCAAAAAAAGGAGTGGAGCAGCCTGCCAACACAGCCTAGCAAGGCAGCGAAAATAGAGGTTTTACTGCCCAGGAGGAGCATTTTTTAGCTAAAACCAGACCCAGGCTCCATAGCCTGAAGGAGAAAGAGCTGAGTACATTCGGCTTTTCTCCTGGCCAGACATGTCTTAGCTTTCAAACTCTTGAAACTGTAACATCTTTGAGACTCAGCTTATCTCTTCACAGGTGTCCATACAGAGCCTAGCGCAAGGGAGGATGAGACCTGTGTGTCACAGGGAAGGACGAACGGGATCCACAGGTTCTGTAGCCCAGACTGGGGCACTGAATAATCACTCAGTCTGTGCTCAGCATCAAAGGGAAAAAAATGGAAAAGAAAAATAAGAAAAAGGAAGAGAATTACGTGGTTACAGAGAAGCTCCATCTCAGAAGAGAATTCAGAAGGATGGGCAGACCAGCACAACATTCAGACAACCTTCAATGCTACTTCTTTCTGCCAACTCAAGCCAGCCTGAACTTTAGGGGTGCAAACACATTCACGGTTGTTTGCAGTAACATAAAGATAAAAGTCAAGGCAGGATATCACCAGAAGAACACAAGAGTATGTCTCCCCAGCATGGGGTGTCCAAGATGTCCAGTGGCACAGCTGGAGCATCAGGACATTTCCCAGCATCTCTGTGGAGCTGTAAAATCTCTAGGGACCTATTCAGGCTCCTTCCTCTGGTGTCTTGGACATGTTTAGGTACTTACATGTCCACAGCTGAGAAGGCAGTTACCAGCTCAGCCTATCTGCACCCGGCAGGTTCAGTGGATTAAGTTGGACGCAAAGTTATGGTGGGTAGGATGGTCTTCATACAGACCCAGAGCCTGAGCAAGGATGATGACAAAGGTTTTTTTAGTTTTTGACATCCAAACCAAGTAAACAGAAGCAAGGCGAAAGGCAAGTTAAAAGGAGAAATGTCACTGAGACAGAAATGGTAGGAATTACTAATGCTGTCCCTCTGCACCTTCTCCTCCTTTAAGGAGAAGGCTGCATGGTGAACCAGGAACAGTGCTCAGCACTAGGCCTGACAGAGCGATGGCTTTGGTGGAAATGCAGAAAGATTAATTTCTTAAGGTGAGTTAGGGAGAGAGAGAGAAGCATGTACCCCCGGCAGTACTGTGGGGAAAGGTTCTGGTCAAAGGAGGGTCATCTCATCTCTTTAGGACTATAAGGTCACTAAAATGGACCATAGCAACACGACATGATGCTTCTCAGCCTTTTTTCTGAAGTCTGAGAAAAATGATGGTTTTTGTTTGTTATTTTGTTATATGCAATGTCACTTGGATGGCCTCCAGATGACCAGAGAAAGTTGAGGGCCCCTCACAGCAGGTTCTGCAGTGACATATAGTGAAGAGACAGTACATATAGTGAAGAGACAGTCTCTTTCCTAAAGGCTGTGCTGTCTGGAAAGTGCCTTCAGATGCAAAGCTGACATGGGCTACATAACAGTGATGAGTTTGGAACTACACCCCCCTATTTTGAACTACACCCCCATTTTATAAAACTTACTGATGTTGATGTGATGTTGATGTATTTGGAAAACTTTTGGTGGCTTGGCTGTTCCACCCTTGCCTCAGTGCCCGACAAATGCTGTCAACTATTATTAATTAGAAAATGTACAAAACTAGAGGCTATATTATGAGAACAACTATGACAACAACAAAACTCATAGAAATCATCAGCATTATGCCTCCCATTTCTCTGTATCTCCTGTTGTCTTCAGAGAAAAAGACTGGCCTGGGCTTTTCTAAGAGATTTTGCACAACAAGCTTCTCCTGGATTTAATCCCACTATGTGCTAACTCAGGAAGGATTTTTGTGTGTGTGTGCGTGGCATTGCTACCACTCTAGACAGGCCCAATGAAATGCTGCAATCTAAACAGTTTGCAATCATGATATGGAGAGGAAAGGAGTCCAACTCTGGAATGAATGGCTTCGGGTCATTTAGGGTCTGATCCCCCTCATTGGAATTCCAAGTCCAAACATCCGAGACACTGCACAGGTAAGAAGGGTTGAAATTCAGCCCCATGCAAGGATCTGAATTTGGAAAGTCAGATCTATCTCGAACATAACCCTCTGGCTATCAAAAGATTGTCATGGAAATGTGAGCAGAGTTGCAAAGCTAACATAAAAACTTTAGCACACAGTATGCTACCCTATGGCCAAATATCTAGCAAGAAAGGTTTGGGAGGCTATCAGAACCAGTCAGGAGTTGAGATGCAACAGAAAAGACCTAAAAATGTGCCAAGAGCATGTTTTGGTGATCATGGCAAAGTTCAATATTAACTGTGTCTTTGAAGGCTTGGATTTGAACTCTCCTCTGGACAAGAACTAACCCCACCTAGAATGATGGCATTTCCAAGCAATCCAGAAATGCAATCCAGGAGTCTCTCTTCACACACGAGCTGTCAGCTTCCTGCCCCCAAAAGGGCAATACAGGGCCAGATTTGCAGTTGCATGGAGGAATAATGTCCCACTGAACCCAACAGTGGCACCATGATAAACAACCACCAAATCCCACAGATGAACCATGATTCAAATATCAGAAAAAAATCCTCCGAACTTTTGCTCAGGCTGGTTCTGATTTTATCCAAACCAAATTCCTGTCGTTACAAAGCTCTTCTGAGCTGAATTCTAGAAATAAATTACAGTCATACACCTGTATCTATTCAACAAGCTGTAAAAATGCTCTCCATCACATTGGATGCTTGAAATGGATCTTCTATAGATAGTGCAAGAAGAGGAATAAACCAACAAGAGCAAAGCACAATCCTTGCCAAGGAGAATGAATATATAACAGAGGAACTCGTGTATTCAGTTTACCTTTGGTGTGGGTGTGGGCGACTGGCCAAATGTGCTGGATGCATAGCCACAGAGAAACTACGTGAAGCACGGGTGAAAAACAAAAACAAAACAGAGACAGAGAAGAGCAAATAGTGAAAAGAAAGAATAACCGAAATGGGATCCTGACATTGTTAATCTTGGTGGTCCAGATGTTAAAATATTTTACAAACAAATTCATTCTTAGAGTGTTGTCTATCCCCCTCCTGGCTTTTCCCCTTTTTTCCATGTTCACATCCCTGAAGCTGAGGGACACCCCTGAAGCTGCCACTGTCCAGATTTTGCTTCTTGGAACAACTCTTCTACATCTTTTAATGTCACTCATTATCCATTCAGTTTCAGCCATCCCCACTCCTCTCCCTCTCACATCCCTGCTCTCCTGTGACCGGTGCTCTCAATACACAGCAGTTGGGAAGATGCCAGGGGAAAAAACAGATTTTCACCAAAATTCTAAAGAAATCCCTCCCTTCTTCTTGGATTTTAATCCAACAAATCAAATATTTTTCCATAGAATTGATATTTTTGCCAAGGGGAAATCCCCCAAATTTCCTATTTGTTTTTCCCTTCACCAGTTTCCATCCTCCACTTCTCATTCTACCTGTTCCTTGAGCAAGCAGTGCTGTCAGACCACACTAGCTGATTCCTCAGAGTAATGGTGTACAATTCCCACAGAATCCATCATTTCACCTGGCACCACTCAAAGCAATGTTCCAATTCAGCAAACACATGCAAATAGGCCTCCTCCACGATGGGCATGCATAAAACCAGCTTCACATACCCATGTGCTCCAGCAATACCCAGTTCACCACACAGTTTTTGTTGTGCACAAATATTATGTCTTTCAGAGACCAAACAGTTACTACTGCATTCAAATAAACACTCTCGACTAGTTTTCAAACTCCTCTGGTGTGTGGCTTTCTCAAGTTTCTGGCACGTAAGGATCCCATTTGAAAGGCTGAAGGTAAAGCAGATACGGACTTGCTTTTCACTGACTCACAAAATGTTACAAACTCCTCGGTAAGCTCCTGAGGACCAAAGGTTGGAAGCTGTTGAGCAAAACACCTCATTATTTGATTTAGCTCTTAGCAGAGCAGCCACTTCTCTCTTCTTAAGGGAAGATAGATTTGATTGACCTGGCCTGAGTGCCTCTGAAAGGTTTCTCCACGGGTTGTCTCACTGATGCTTGGCGAAGGCGTGCACACTTCCAAGAAGAGCCTTTGTCCCAGCTCTTTGCTACATGCAATCAATTCCTACGACCCAGGCTCATATGCTCCTTCTTTTGGGGAATGTTTTAAGAAAGAGGCTGCAAAGATTATTGAATTTTGATGGAAAGCAATGGCAAAATCATCTCAGCCCCATGTTGGATCCTGCTTGTCTGAGCAGTTTTGTTTACATCGTGCTCAGGGGATTTGTGCGCTCCCAGTTCACACTAACATTGTGTGTACTTAGGGGAGCTGGTGCACAATGTTTGCTCCTCTTGCAGTTCCATGCCAGTCTGGCTACAAATCTCTCATTCAAAAAAGAAAAACAGAGATTGTTAAAGTATCAAAGCACAGGGGCTACTACTCGGGACAGATTCTGAATATTTTTAATGGAACAATAAAAAAATATATGTTTATCTCAAAAAGAACTGCTCTGATGCTTTAAAAGGTCTCAGGTTGCAGACAATGCCCAGGTGAAGATTTCAATTTTGCTATTATATACTTCCATTATCTTTTAAAGATGCTTGGTAAATGTCCCTGTGAAGAAGCCTACATGACTCTGTAAAACTGAGCGCTCCCTCTCATCGATTCCCCAGAGTGCATCTCTGCTTTGCCCAAAGAAGCAAGAAATCGTATCCAAGGTGAACTGCAAAGCTTGCACTGAAAATAAAAAGCAGTGAGGAACAAGCAATAAAAAGCAAAGTAAATGGCAGCACTGATGCTAAGGGAGTTAGCGTCTAGTTCAGCATGAGCATCCACATCTGGGGATAGCTCTGAACCCACCGGGAGTGTGGTGCCAATAAATATTTGTCAATATTTGTCAATCCCTGATAAATGTTATCTTGTTCCTAATTAACATTGATCATTCATTTCAGCAGGAGCAAAACTGAATGGCTAAAGGTTACAAACAAGGCTTGCAAAACTGTCTGCAGCCTATTTAAAGACATTTCTTGGGAATTTAACCATTCCTTTGCCTTAGCAAGCAAAGGAATTGAGCACTTAAAACTGTTTGGCACTCCTGAAAGTCCCTAAGTCCCTTGGACCATCAGTGGCCTTGGCTGGCATTTGGAAATAGGACTCCAGCTTCCAAAAAACTTGGTTGCATTGGAAAATTGTATCCCCACACCCTTGGCAGTCCCATAGCTTTGCCCGGGGAAGGACTGGGGGATTCGGCCATGGTGACCTACCTGTGTAGACTTTCAGGTTCTGCAAGGTTGATAGTTTAAAACAGTTTGTACTTCAATTTTGGGAGTGGGACTGATGACGTTTTAGTGGGGAGATGTAGATGTTCAACTTACTCAAGAAAACATCATATATTTGTGTTTTTAATGGAAATAGTCACTAATCTCAGCATTTAAGCTGATATCCCAGTAATAAATGCTCAGACGGGGTAGGAAGGGTTAAAGCAATAACTGTGCCTTTCTTCAAAGCTTCAGCACACATGATCTTCTCCCACACTGAGCATGGAGTAAGCACATATGCTCCTGGAGGACTGGGATGTGGAAAGGGGAACTTTGAAGTTCAGCTTGTGTAACTGGTGTCCCCTCTCTCTGCTGTCTTTACAGCCAAACAAGACTGTTGGGTGGTCCCTCCCAGTCCTGCTGCTGTGCTTAAGGGCCAGCTGGATTGTCCCTTCGTTCTGCTCTGGTCTACAGGTATTTGGTTTTCACTTCTCGCTCTATTATACACAGATCTGGACTATTCAGCTCAAGGGGCTAGCTCTCTCTTGGATTTCTACAAACACAAACCTTATCGCTCCCACCCTGCACAAGACAGGAGCAATCACAGTGCAAAATAATATTTGACGAGCTGAATGCAGTGAACTGGGGGCGTGAGCATGGGTGTACCCGTGACACTGCATTAATGCTTTCTGATGGCTGGCTCACACTAACAGGTCTGAAACACCCCAAACAGCATCAGAGCAATATGACTCTTACAAATCTTCCACTCCTCCCCAAGAACACCCCTCCTTGTGAATAAAGGTCTTCT
Organism: Falco naumanni; assembly: GCF_017639655.2. NCBI lineage: Eukaryota > Metazoa > Chordata > Aves > Falconiformes > Falconidae > Falco > Falco naumanni. The sequence goes on along the minus strand of NC_054055.1, from coordinate 5,103,684 downwards.
CCCGCCTGCATTACCATTGCCACATCTGCTTGGAAGATCTGCTTGATGAATTTGTTTTTTGAGGAATGCACCAGCTGAATGATGTCTCCATGCAGCGTGTCCCTGTTTTTCTCCAAGAAACCTAGAGAAATAATGGGACAATAGAGAGATGACACAGTGCAACATGGGCAGTATGTGCTCTACAAGCAGCCGCTGGATTGCTGGAATACTGGCTGTTCTTGGGGAGGTAGTGGTAGTGATGAGTGGGCAGAGAAAGGGAGACCAAGAGAAGGAAGAAAGAGGTGCATCTTGAGACTGGATCAAAGATGCATGTCGTGCAAAGCACTGCAATTCTGTCATGGGCACACACAAACAGAAAAGCACCAAACTGCAGCTCATACACACCACTGAAGGGCCAAGTCATTGCATCCAGGAAAGGAGCACAGTCCTGCTCTGCTCCAATGCAGCAGCAGATCACCTTCCCCCGAGCATCCCCTCACAACTGCAGTGCCACTGGAGCTGCCCCATACCTTTTGTTTCGTAATAAACAATTCCAGCAAAGTGGTTGATGCCAAACTGGGTTTCGTAGTTATTCTTTGGAGGAATATAGTTGGTGTTAAGCTTGTGCTGGGAGTTCAGCTTGTGTAACATGGTGGCATCTGTACCCTGTGCAGGAAAAGATCTGATGTTAAACCAGGGTTTGTCCAATTGAAATAATTTTCCAATCAATAGTGCATTTCTTTTTTGTCTTGGGTGACAATGTGTATTTATTTTGTGAAGTGTTGGAAGGTGTATCTCAAGTGCAGAAATTAAAGAAATTGATTAAATATCACTAGTATATTGTGCTATATTCAACATAGTGCTCCAAAGGGAGTATATATAATGTTATTTTCTCTTAAACTTTTTCAAAGGCTATTCTCGAGCCTCTTGCAGGCATGTCCTTCCATCAGAAATGCTAACTTGTTTTAATTTTGGTTGTGATACTCATGGAAGAAAATGTGACAGAGCAATAAAAGCTATGCATAGGCAACCCACTGATGAATGTGTGTTTGGGGCTGATCAGACCTCTCACAGGGTGCCAGCATGCAAGTGCAAAGGGGGTAAAAACCAGAGAGTCACTGGCAGCAGGGCTGAGCCCAAAACACACCTTGGGGAACTTGCTCTCCTCGTCAATGAGGGAGATGATGTTCATGGGCTTGATGGCAATCATGTCCAAGGCATCCTGGTTATCTGTGAACTCAATGTGCTGCCAGTTGATGTTCTCCAGGTTGTACTCCTCCTGCTCTAGTTTGAAGACGTGGCGCACAAAGAATTGCTGCAGGTTTTCATTTGCAAAGTTAATGCAAAGCTGCTCAAAACTGTGGAGGGAAGGTCAAGGAAAGGCCACTTTAGATCCACCATGGTCTATCTTTCTCCATGCTTGAAGCAATACTCTCAGACCACATCAACCACTCAGTAAGGTTGCTGTTGGCTGAGAATTTCCTTATCGGTTCAGATAACCAGTTTCTCTCTCCAAAAACGTTAATAGCCATTATAAGTGTGTAGCTTAAACCAAACAGTTCAGGAAATTTGTCTGCTCCCACATAAAAATGATTAGCTCTGATAATCTCTCATACAGAAAATGACTTGGCCCAGTCCTGTTCACCTCAGGAGAAGTGAAAGGCCTGCAAGACCTTGAGCTTGGGCTGGTGAAGGGACGTTAAGATCTGGTTGTCCTTTTGCAGGCTCCATACCTGTTGACAGTGAAGTTCTCAAAGCCAAAGATGTCAAGGAGGCCGATGGATCTCCTGATACTTTTCAGTTCCTGGGAAGGAGGTCTGTAAATTGCAGCATTGATCTTCTCCACGATCCACACAAAAAGCCGCCCATAAATTCCCTGCAATGTCCCAAAGATGGAGGTCACTGAGACAGGTTAGCAGGTTGCCCTGCTAGTCCACAGCACCACTTCATTCACGATGGCACAGGCTTCCCTAAAGCATGGCCAGCAACTGGACAGTCCCTGAGGACACACTCAGCAACATCTATGCCAGACTCTTGGCATAGTTTAAAGCTTCAGCAGCTGTTATGTAGATCAAAGAAAATGGACCTGAAAGCCTGGATAAAAGACAATTGAAAGCAAAATCCCAGCTTTGGATAGTCCTAAATTTTGGATCTATAGGCTTGCTGTAAAGCCAGACAGTCCTTTTCTTGGTTTCTAAACATCTCTTTCTGCAGATCAGCAGAGTCATATGACACAAGCCAAGGACATCTCGCCTGGGCAAGGTGCTGACTTAAATGTTGTGGCACCAGCTGAACAATCTGCTGATTTAATGAAGCAGCTACTGCTGCTTCAGCAGTTCCAGAACTCCATGTTTTACAGCATTATTAATTTCTTTTGTATAAGTTACAGCAGTGCTACCAGGAGGGGAGCCTGATTCAAACACCCATCACCACTAGAGTAGTCACTGCCTGGATTTGCAAACTAGTTAGGTATCATACCAGCTAGCTTGATCTACCGGTTCCCCACAGGCAGAGCAGGGAGCCCAAGCTGGCCAAAGTATGCCACTGATGCTTGTTTTGCAACCTTACGTGGGGCTGCAAACAGCACAGCAATGATGCAGACCCACCCCATCAACCTCCATCACCCCAAAGCCTCAGGTGATGCTTTAAGTGCTCTGATGGCTGCTGAACTGCTCTGTTCCTGCTACTGTGAAATTCAGCTTTATTTACTGCTGCAGACATGCCCAAATCCTGCAATTCATGGTAATGCTGCTCTGATTTATAGCAGCTGGGGATCTAACCCTGGGGCTCAAGGTGGGATCTTTTCCTGAAGTTGAAGTCACCTCAGAAGGCTGGCCCCTTCCATAGGTCACCTTTGAGTATAGACAGTCTCAAGCCCAGATTTCAAATCCTCTGAAGGCCAGGCTATCTAACCTTCTCCTTCCATCTCAGCTCTGCGTCCATCCCAATGACAACAGAGTTTCAAGGCCATCTGCTTATCTGAGCTCATGTGGGCACCAAGTGAGACACTTCTCCTGGGCACTGGACGCCCTGGGCTCAAAAGTAGCGGATTTCTTCTATTTATCGACAGGAGCAGAAGGGAATGTCCAAAGACTTACCTTTACAAAAGCGTCCCTCACATCCAGCGCTTGTTCCATGCTGAGAGGGGTGGAGACAGTCTCACCCCTGGTGATTATAGTCCGGCTGGTAAGGCAGTTCATCACGTCCTGAGGGTCAACCTGGTAGAGACACCACCAAACACTGCTGCTGACTTTATAAAACACAAGGTGTTCTTAGAATGGCCTGGCCTGAACGTGCATGGCCAGAGGGGAACAGCGCAGCCCTCCATGGCTGGTGGCAACTGACTTTTCTCAGCTATACAGGGCAAATATCTCAAATGATGTCACAGGCATTTTCAGAGAGTAGTTAACACTTTTATACAGTGTTTTACCATGGAAATTGTCCTTGTGACTTAATGTCAGATGCTAATGAGGCATGGGGAGAGCAGATAACAAAGCAAAGTCTGCAAAGCTGTATCCTACCAGCATGAGTGTAGCTTTGCATCCCCTTGACCCCTTTTCATACTTCTGAGATCAAGCCAGGGAAATGTCCACCCCCTAAAGTACACAAAACCAGCCTGCAGACAGCTGTGGATCATACTCTGGGACCAGCGGTGCCTATGGAGATGAGATGGTGTCCCTTGAGAGAGCGCTGTTACCTGCTGGGGAGGCCACTGAAGGATGCTCCAAGCACTGTGTGGATGGTTTGGGTGTGGGCCACCTCACCTTACTTCAGATACACACAGTATAAGTGACATCTCTGTCTCAGCTACTGCAATGAACTCAATGAGAGAAACACTCGTTTTTTAGGGACTGAGCTTTTCGGATGCCTTTTTTAGGATGACTTGCCACCAAAGGTTCTGTTTCTCTCCACTTGTATGAGGGGAAGCTCAGATAGCCAGCTCAGATGGAGACATCCACCTTCATGCAGCCAGTACAGGGCAAAGTATGGCTTACCCAGGTCTCTTCAGCCTCCTAGAGCTGGTGGTGCAAGGAGAGCCTGGCTCGGAGGAAGCTTTGCCACAATACTAGAAATATGAGAACAAGCCAGAAAGGGAACCGCAGCACTGCAGAGCCACTGACCTCCAGCAATGATGCTGCAGTGATTAGCGACGCAGACTGAACAACCTCGCAGGCATCCAGGTTGTCATAGGTCCGAGCTGGGGGAAGAAAGCAGGAGGAAAGCCATCAGCAAGGGATGTGGCTCTGCAGAAGGTGGACGGGGTGAGGGAAAGGGTCCTACTCCACCACCTCGGTGTGATGGCCAGTCAAAATCTACCCATCAGAAGGGAGAGAAAAGCTCATGCAGCACCTGGAGTCCTGCTGCTGGCTGCAAAGGACCTGTACGCTGCTCTGCCAGACACCCTAAATGACTGGTGGGGTAAAAATGTTTCTAGCTTTCTGACTTCCAAAGAGGCTTTGTAAATCACTGTGCCATTTCTGACAGCAGGGAGGTTTACAAAGGCATGTCCAACCACACAGGCACTCGTCAAACACTCCATTAGTCTCTCCTTGCAGAACCTGAGTCTACTGAATGGCCTGTGGCCGTATTCATCCTCCCTACATTCAGAAAAGGTGGATGTCGCTGGGGATACTGGAGTCTGGCAGCCCTGCAGGGTGTGCAGGTAGACTTATTCGCCCTTTCTGACATGCCACAATGAGCACCTGAGTCCCTGGCATGGCACCATGGCAGGTGGTCTGGACACAGCCCTCTGTCCCTGAGCTTGGCTCCCTCTCACCATGCAGAATAAAGAGCAGAGGTGTGCTGGACCCCATCCCCATATCTGGCCCTTTTTACCTTCGTACTGCAGGTTCCCCATGTGCAGGATGGCAGCCAGCAGCTTGGAGATCTCCCAGTTCTCCGTGTCGGTGAACATAAGGACCTTCATTGCAGAGCGGATATTGGCGTACTCCTTGCTATCATCTCTGCCATCGCAGGTTGTGCAGTTACCCTGGGGAGGCAAAGAGGTCACACAGTGCGTGGGCCAAAGCAGAGAGCACCTGGGTATAACTCTAACCTGTGCAGGGCTTGCCCCTACATCAGTAGACATCCTAAATCAGTAGACATTTTTGTTCACAGGATGAATGAGCAAAAGAAGATTTTGAACCTGTGGATCTCGCTCTGCCCTTCAGTGTATACTATGATTTAGTGCTCAGCCCTGTGACCTGCACTTACCCTGCTGTCCCCAACTACCCTGTGCCTGGTGTAGTCAGAAGAGGAGAAAATGCTCCCTGAGATGGGGATAAAGACTGAGAACGAAATGTGCCAGAGGCTTCCACTCATCCAGCTAGAAAGCTGGGTCCCATCTTGCTGCTGACGGGCCAGCCTAAATTACACCTGCTTCTACCAGCTCCTCTGGATTGCCATGCTGGTACGTAGGAAGTGGGGCTGGAGATCACTGGCTCAGTCAGGCATGTGGAGCAGAGACAGCCTGGCACTGTGTGCTGCTGAGAACGCACCACCCAGCCACGCACTCCTCCCTGTCTGTCTCTGCTGCAAGAGCATTGGGTCATATCTAACACCTTGGTTATTTCCAAACAAGTGGTCAGGGCACCAAACACCAAAAGCATCCAAGCCTCTGCCCTGCCCCACAGGAAGAGTGAAAATAACCCAGTCTATACACAGGGGTAGGGGTTTGCACTAAGGCTGTGAAGCTTGTGGTGGTGGGACAAACAAGTCCCACAAGCCCTGTGGCTAAGACTCAGGAAGGTCACAAGCAGCAAAGCAGCTCTTAGCTGCAGAGAAAGCACCGCTCTCTTCTTTCTACCTTGCTGACAAGCTCTCACTGCATCACCCCACTGAACCTCTGCTTCGCTGCGCTCTCACCATCGCAAGGTAGTTGTAGTCCGTGGCTTTCCCAAGACCCAGCTTCTTCTTCTGCTCCATCGTCATGCCTCTCAGCATGCAATAAAACACGTGGTAATTCCTCTCATCCTGGGCCTGCAGTAGAAGAGCACGTGTCAGCTCTGCGAGGACAACAGCACTACAAAGGTCGACCGGGGCACTGCCAGCTCCCACACCTTGCAGGTGCATCACCTTACCTGCCTGCAGACCCGGGACTTCTCTAGCAGGTACTGCTCAATCTTCGCCCCCTCAATGGCTCCCCTTTTGTTGAAGTGGATGTCAATGTACTTCCCGAATCGGCTGGAGTTGTCATTACGGATGGTCTTTGCATTCCCGAAAGCTGCAGGGAGGAATCACAGCAGGTTGGAGAGGACCTGATGCAGAGAGGGTCATGGATCTGGTTTCATGGGCAAAAAAAAACCCTAGAAGAGTGAGGCTGAGGGGGTCAAGAGCAGCCCCAAAGCCTTTCCCTTAAGGCTGGCTGGCTCAATTCCATCTCAGTGTGGGGAAACAGGATATATAGCAGATGGCTGTCCTCGGAAATGCAGAGAGGATCACAGAGAAAGAGCCATGAGGATGGGGTGACCTTATCCAGGAAGAAGGGCTATGACAGCAGGATTTTGGCAGCAGCCGATGAAATACAAGTGGGCTGAGCAAGGCTGGCAGGAGGATGCCGCAGCGTGCAAGGTGACGCTATGCAGGAAATGACAGAGCTGCTGGTGAGTGATTTGGTGACTGAGAGGGAAAGGAAAGAGCTGGTTCTTCAGTGAAATATAGAGGACTAACCCAACCCTCAGCAGAAGACTTCTCCCTGCAAACAGACTGTGCGGACACAGATACCCATGTCTGTCCTCTGTGTGGGTGAGGACTGCTGGCATGAGCACCCTGGCCAACATGCCCTGGAATTTATGCTCCAGGATTGCTGGCAGGTGATGGAGATCTTTAAAATGTATTTGCATTTGCAAATCTCTTCCCTTCAACCCTAGAAGTGATGCAGTGTGTTCAAAACCGCCCTGAGTGCATGCCATGCACCATGATGCTGTGCAATGCCAGTGGTCAGGCAGCCCTGAGGTGCCCTGAGAACCTCGTTGTGTCCTTCATGCCATAACTGAAACCTACTGAGGCCACAAGCTGATTATCGTTATCTGGTTATTCCTTGAACTGCCTTTATTTCTTATTCTACATTCTGTTGCCATTCACTGATCTTGGAAGGAAAAGGTGGGGTTTGCTATCGTGTGTTGCTAGCACAAGGTGTTTGGTCTGTGAAGCTCCGGTCAAATTAATCTCATGTTCTGCTGAACCAGCAAAGAATAGGATTTTTGCAGCTATGGTCAAATAAAACAAAAATCTAGGTAGCTGAATGCAGCATTTACAGGATATGGGTGCTCTGCATACAGTTATAATTCCAGCACTGGAAGAGGTGGGGAAATTTTTCAAAAGAGCTTTGTGTATTTGGTGATCAGCGTTTTTGAAATCACAGACTACACAGAGAATTAGGTAAAATTCAGGTTTCTGTTTTGAAATTTTTTGGGAAAAGTACTGATTTAAGTGGAAAACCCAGTATTTTCAATTTTAAGTAAATAAAACAATTGGGAAAAAAATTCAGGTCAGCTGAAATGCTTCACTTTCAGCAATAGTGGTCAAAAATATTAATGGAAAATTTGAGGCCCCGAATCAATGATTATTAGTCTTGCGAAAAGTAAATTCAGGTGGAAAGAAAATGAATATTCTTTTTAACAAATGTTTATATCATTGTTTCTGATTTTTTTTTTATTTTGTCACTTTTGAAACTCAAAATGCAACAAAAGTAACTTACATTTGCCCATATTTTGGGTTTCCTGAATCTGATGGGTTTTTTTTCCCCAACAAAAAAATGCTTCCATTATCTGAGGGCCTCACCTTCCAAGATGGGATTTGCCTCCAGGACCTGTTGCTCAATCCAGGAGTGCTGACCGCTGATTGCTGCCAGGAACTGCAGAATCAGTTTTGTGCTCTCTGTCTTCCCTGCTCCGGATTCACCGCTGCAAAGACAACAGGAACCGAGGTCAGTGAAAGCCTGCTGCATCCCTGCCCGGGTCCCTCTCTCTGTCTCCAAAAGGACTGCTGTCTCTGTGCCTCTTCTGTGAGCACAGGTAGGGTGAGGCCACTACGGATGGGTTTCCAGCATCCTGAGAACTGGTTGTAGGACAAATGGTAGGGCACACTACCAGACAGCTTCTAGGCGAGATCCAGATTTGTTTTACAGCCCATTTGGCCCAACCTGTTGCTTGGGTTTGGGTCTTTCCAGCAAATACCATCATTCAATCAGCAGTGAGAAGGTCATGAAGAACTTTCAGACAGTGTTTTTCCAGCTATGGACAGCAGACCATGACCCTGTGATCCAGGGGCTAGCTGGTCCCCTGGGGCATCTTCACCACCAAAATGCACCACAAAGCAGACTGTGAAATACTGCCTTTTAAGTGGCAGAAAGACACTTTCACAGGTCCCCTAGGCTTGCCCTACCAATGGGCAGGTAGGAGAGGAGAAGATCGTGGGGCAGGAAGCAAGAGTTACTCCTCAAAGCTTTCTCTCCACTGGAAGATAACTGCCGTTACCTTGTGATGGTATGAGAGGAAGAGCTGGGCAGACATCTTTCGGTGTGAGTCTACAGCCTGATATATGAGGGAGCCAATATAAGTAATTGAAATGGACCTTCCTGGTGTTCAGTAACCAGCCCTGGTTCCATGGCCAAATTGCCTCACTTCTGAGGGCTGGCTGGCCACTGTCACACTGCATCACGCCTGACCCTGACTCTCCTCTGATGCTTCTTTAGTGCTGCAAAGTGATCATTATTGCATGGCATTTTAGTCCCATGTACCTGAAATACTGTGCACGGGATGCTCCCAAGTTATGTTTTTATGCAACAAAACTTAGGGCAGGCAGGCGTCGGAGAAAAGTGGTGTCTTGAAAGCACAAAGACTGTCTGAGGGCTCAGAACTTGACAGGATCATGTTGGAGGACTCAGGGAACCAAATCTGGATCATATCACCCTTTGGGACAGATACAGGAATGAACTATACCCATAACTGTGACCAGGGATTTCTTGGTGCCCAAGGTTGATCAGTCCGGAGCAGAGCCATGCACGGAGACACCAGTTCAGCAATGTGAACAACAGGTCCAGTGATCAAGCTTGTCCCTTGCCCTTCCTTGTGCAGAACATATAGATCTTTGCATCTTTGACGTCTATAGGAGTATTGAGTTTAAGTTTAAAAGGGAAGGTTAAAGATAACATGAGATCTATTGGGTTGTAGGGTAAGTATCAAAGGAGCGATAAAACATCTTTACTAGGAACAGTGACCACAGAGACCACCTCTGCACTGGGAATATGTGGATGGAAGATCTAATAGATCATTCAGATTGCCGAGTCTATTTGATAAGCTGTTCCCTCTCAACCAACGCTGAAGGTGCTCAGCATTCATTTTCAGGATATGGCCCATTTGGAAATTCACAAACTCACCTTATAATACAACACTGGTCCTTGTTGTTGCGCTGCATGTTGAAGTAGCAGTTGTCTGCAATTGCGAAGATGTGTGGTGGCATCTCACCAATCTTTTTGTTGGTGTACAGGCGTATCTGCTCAGGTGAGTAGATGGGTAGGAGCTGGTAGGGGTTTACTGCCACCAGTATTGAGCCAGTGTATGTCTGGAGGAGAAGCACATGAAGGTTTATGGGGACAGTGAGATAGAGCTGAGAGGCTTTGGCAGCTTGGATGGAGTGTGGAGGCCAGAAAAATCAAGGCTTTTCAAAAGCTGGATGAAAGATGATGATCAAGTCAAAGATGCTTGCAGGATGGAGCCTGGAGCAAAACTGGAACAGAGGTCCCAAGCTATCTAAATCAATTCATACTCAGCCCTGCTCATGCACAGCATGAATTCAAGCCTTAATTCATATTTTAGATGCTACTCAGTTAAGATTCAGAGTTTCAAGTCAAGCTTATATTTGCAAATAAGAGCCAACACATATCCACACATACCTATTGCGTTGCACAAATTATGAGAAACTAGAGATGAAAGAAATCTGAAGACTGTTGTCATTTCTCAAAGCAGGGCCAGCTGGATCCAAAGCATTCCTGACAGATGTCTGTCTAACCTGTTTTTATAAATCCACAACAGAGCTGCTAAGCCTCCCTCTGCAATACTTTCTTCTCTACCATCTCTGCCTAACCAAACTTCTCCACGCTGCAGTTCAAACCCTGTCCTGTGCACATGGATATGGCCCACCAAGTCCTGACACACCCCCTCTCAGCTACTTCTGAAATTTTGGAAATTTTGGTCCACCCCATGCTCTTTGTGCCACTCAAATGAGCAGAGCTGCTCTGAGCCTTGGGCCGAAAATCCCTTTGTAGTGCCTTGCTGTTTCATTTCTGCCCTTCCGGGAGCCATTTCTCTCAAACCTCTCACCAAAGAGCTCATGACCTTACTCAGGTGCAGCTCTGATGTTAGAAGGTTTGGCCACATCCCAAGCTCAAGGCAGAGAATGAGGATCTCTGCCGACTTCAGCTAACTTTTGTTAGTGTCTATAGCAAGTGACACGGCTCCACCTCAGGCCACCCAAAGGGCATAAGGTGAAGGCTGCTTTCACTCCATGACTTCAAAGGAGCCAAGTCACCCTCTCTAGGTTAACTTTTGGCAGCTAAAGTTGCAAGATTAATCTCACTTTTCTTTCCTGGTGGGACCAGCTGTGAAACTGTCCCACTGCTGTCTATATAGCCTTTTCAGAAAAGGAAAAAAAAATCATTTAAACATAAAAATAATTAATTGTGTGGCCTAAAAACAACAATTAGCCTTTGCCATGAAGCAGCAAAATGGCATGGGCAAGAATGCTTGCAAACTGAGAAGAAAACCTCTCCGTGCTCTGCTAGCTGCTCCTCTTCTTGTGCATATTACAAACTGGCTGATTTCTAGAACAAGTCTGAGCTGTTTTGTAGAGAGCTTTACAGCAAGTGCTGGAGGCCACAATGCCTGTGAAGGACCTTGAAGGCTGAAGAAGAAAGAAAGTAAGATAAGGTTGGCTGAACGCCTGGAAGAAAAATGGGATATGAAGCAAGGCTGGAGCGGATGCGCGATTGAACATGAAACTGACAGAGATAAGAAAGAAGAGAGAAAAAAAATGCAAGAAGTTCAGTGCGTTGTAGCTTAGTAATTAACCAATTATATGTAGACAAGAAGTGTGTGAATATTATTGATTAACCAATGATATTTTAGTATGTTGCACGTGAACAGCGAACGAGGATATGTAAGCGTGGGCTTTGGACTAATAAAAGGTCTTCTGGTTGGATTCAGGAGTCTGTGTCTTCATCTCCTCACTGTTTCTCGTTTGTGTGGGCAGCAAGAAACCTAACACTGCTGGTGAGAGGAGTGGAAAGGGAGACTTGGAGATGGAATCCCTAGGCTGAGTTTCTCCCACCAGGCCCAGTATTCCTCAATCTTGATGGAAAGGGCTTGAGTAGAGCAAGATCATTTGTTTGCCAGCAGCTACAGAACACTTGCCACCAGCTCAGGCTTCCTGAAAGGCAGCCAGTAGGTGGCAACTGTGTGCTATGGTAGGGATGCTGAAAGCCCTTAAGGACTTCTCACTTTCTAGCTTCATGGCCAACACCAGGGAGCAACTTTCTGCTCGCTCCCCAGTGAGGTTTGACTTTACAGTGATAACTGAGAAAGGACACAATAGCCTTCCCTGTAATAGGGGGTTACGTGCCAGTAAAGGAAAAAAAAAGTTCTTTAAGCTCAAGAAGAAAGTTGTCAGAAATCCAAAGGGTAGAAATTGGCTGTGAAATCATGTAGGCTGGATGTTAGAAGAAGGTGACATTGAAAAAAGGGAGCCGAGAAGTCCCAGAGCAGCCTTCAACAGGGACAGAGCAGGTAAGCTTAGTGCTTAGGAGAAGGAAGGAGCTCAATTTCTGAATGGGTTTGTGTCACCAAGATTCTCAAAGCATCCCCAAACTCCTTCCAGTTCTGAGCAAGATACTTGGAAGACTGTTTTCCTCTTCATACTTACTACCAGGTTGATTTTAGGGACATTTCTGATCTTTCTTGTGCCTTTCTCCAAAAAGGCCAACTCTTTGCAGAGATCTCTGAAATCCCTGCATTTCAGTCACACTGGTCTGCCCTGTCCTGAACGCAGCCAGCCAGACCTTTAAAGCAGTTAACCATTAGTTGCAGGAATGCTTTGTGGATGCTCTCACTGACCCTTCCCTTGTGATCCACAAAATACTTTGTCAGCACAAACTCTTGTACTATTGCCTGGTTTTGTAGGTCATTCCTAGTTGATAAATACCATTTGCCCAATTCTTGCAGCTGACGGAATGCAAAACCTTGTCCGCTTTGCTGATGAGGGGCCAAAGGGCACCTCCAAGGAAATACTGTCTCTGGGGTTTCTATTGACGGGTGAGGGCAAAGCCCTTCTGCCTTGGGGAAATAAAGCTTTCCTGATAGTCAGAGGCTCTGCCGTAGCTGGCCACAGGAACCACATCTCAGAGAAAATTCATTACTGCCTACATGACCTACATTTTAATTAGCCCCAAACAAATCCTTTCTGAGCTTGCTTCCCTTGCTACCCAGAACACCACAGCTGACTTCATCTGGATTTTTATGGGGTTAAAGCTCTACCAAATACTACTGCATTTTGGCAGCCCTTCGGGAGCAGCAGCAGGCATTGGTTTTGTCTCCAGATAAACAGATTTAACCTTACTCACGAGTCCAAACTCCCCACCAGACACTCTTACTATTCAGCATAGTTTCTCTTAGTCCATGCAAGACAAACCATGGGCCACAAACCCTTGTTGAAGTTTTTATTATTTTGCTGCAGAAGTTTCTCTCCTTCAAGTTGAGGTCATTATTGAGAAGTACTTACAGCTTTGACCACATTCACGGGTTGGGGACTTTCCAGCTCTGGGAAGGTGTCACAACTTCACCATGAGGGTCAAGCTCTGTGACAAAGTGGCTGATGCTTTTGGCGCATTTGTGAAGCAGCAACAATGATGGTGCAAAGTAAATGAGAATGCCACAATGGTGAACAGAAACAAGTGATCCAGTGGAAGGCATGACAGCGATTGCAAATGACAGTGCCGAGAGTCATACTTACCCTCCCACCGCAGTTTGTCTTACGAGTAAAATATGAGGGAGGAGAAAAAAGAAAATTATATTTTATTAGAGCAGAATTAAACTCTCCACAAAGCTAAGGAGATGAGGAGACAAGAGGGACTGAAGTCCTATGGAAAAAGTCACCCTTTACTCAGCAGGCTCAGAAATCCTTCCAAGCAGTGAAGGTAAAGTCACACTGAGCTTCACTACCTTTAAGGCAGAGCATATTATACCACAGAAAATAAACCTGTCAGAGACTGGGTGTTCCCTAACCACATGGCATCCATGCGGTACCTCAGGTCTGAAAAACTACCACTAATATTTACCACATTCGACACAAATCTACTCCTCTTAGTGCCACCGCTCTTAAAAAATGAGCTCTAAAGTTGAGTACCTGAGCCTCCAAGAACACACATGTAGACAGAGATGGTTTAGGTGCCACTCCATCAAGCTACGCGCTCTATGTCACTTTGAGAGTGTCATTCTGATTTTGAGATGGCTGTAATGGCTGCATTGTGCCCAGGATCATGGGCTGGCATGCGAAAGCCATTAGTGGTATGGAGAAATTAAGGCACAGTAACCTGGAAGCTTTGTGATGCAAATCCCTTTGTGCAATGTGACCATCGCTTATGCAGTAGCTCTGTAGGACACACAGTACTGTCACCATCAGACCCGAATAACTTGTAGAGAAACCACATGGTTGCTGAGTCACTTCAGCCCAAATCACCACCCACGTTCACCTCCAGGTTAGAAGCTGCGCTTTGCATTAGCCCTTATTAGTATGATGCTGCCAAACAATGCTCTGCCCAGTGCTCGTTTGTGTTCATAATCCCCCTGGAAGCCTGTGAATAGCTTGGTGAGGGAGCTCAGAGGCAGAGCTTTCGTGAAAAAGCTGGGTATATTCACAGGCAATCTGATACTGCACAGGTGAAATCTTACCTGAGGACCTCTGTTCACTTAGTGAGGCAATGAGTGCTTGCCTGATGACATAGAGACCCCAGGAGAGAAACATGGACACCACTGAAAACATATCCAACATGATCCCGACTTTCTCAGAGAGCAAAGGAGAGCTGCAGGAATCTATTTGGTACCACTGTGAGGTGCCCACAAACGGAAGGAAAAGGGGGAATGCTCCATGGATAAGTACATGTTCCCTGAATGATCCAATCAGCTACAAATATTGTGCTATCTGTACTTCTTGGTTGGCATTCAGGTTGCTTGAATTTAGTTATCCGCATGACTACTACTTCTAGCCTTGAAGATGGACATGCTCTAAGCTGGAGGAGGTTGGACTGTCGACCTCCAACCTGAACTTTCCTTCCACAACAAACTCTTCTATGATACCCAAGCTTCAGCCAGCTCTAAAGCAGTCACCTCATCCAACAGGCACCTATGTTTGCCCAGCTGAAAGGCAGTGTTGGCTCTGTTGGTTGTATTTGTATCCCTGGTGACAGCCACGGGTGCTTAGTGCACATGGAGACACCACCTCAAGCATGAATTTGGGTGGCTAACTTTTGCTAGTTTATCCTTATAAATGGCTGTGGCTCCCTGAAGCTCCAGGGAGTAACTCAGTTCATCTAATGTATGAATAGTTTTCAGGTCATGCCTATTTCTCTAAACTGACAGTACAGGGGACATAGCCATCATGCATAAATAATAAGGTGTCTGAATGAGAGAGGAATTTGGGGGTCTCTATTCTCCTCCGAGTTTTGGGGATGTATGGGTGCCTTTTCAGCAGCCAGGTTGCCTTCCTCTAGGATTGAACTCCATCTCTGAAAGAAGAGATGGCTATCTTCCAGGGTTGGGGGCAGGGAGCTGTCAACCATATGAACAGCCTGCGTAACAGAGTGGTGTGGTCACCACTGCCCAGCTCTAATCCAAAACCATCCTATCAAAATGCACTGGACATCAAGCAGAAACCAGCAGACTTCACAGATAAAATCCTGGGTATGGTCTGTTAGCTTCTGCTACCTGGGAAGTCGGACTGCACTGCAATTCCCTCTGCCCTGAAAATCTAGTAGTCTCTAGAGCCTTTTAAAAATTAGATTACCAGGTGGCTTTGAAAAGGCCTTCAAAGGCACAGCAGGCGCTTACCTGAATGCCCGAAAACTGTAGGATTTGAAAGCAATACAAATTTTCCACATTTGCATAGGCTGTTTGAATACATTACCTAGTGGCAAACACACACATGCTCTGCACTTCTACCTAAGAATGTGCACCAGACCACCCAGCATATAGCACACTGATAAAACCAGTGCACAGACTTGGGTGCTGACTCTTGTCCTGCTGGGGAGGTGGCCTTTGCAATGTTATTGCAAAGAAAAAGATGCAGTTCTGGCTGTCTCCCTGTAAAACCCTCAATTTCTGAATGTCTTGTTGGGTTGGCAAGGGGCTGCACGGGGTCCACTGGGCATGACATGACTGAGCTGAGCCGAGGCAGGACACTGCTCCCCCCAGAGATCAGCTGCTGGGACCCCAGTCAACCCAGAGCTACTAAGTCATAAACACAGGTGGGGAAGGTATTTTAGAGCTGTTCTGGGAATTCCTCACTTCGTTGTTCCCATGCATATTTCATGCAGGCACCTCCTCATCCTTCCTCCACTGTTGCACCTCCAGCAATTGTTGCCTTCACTCACTTGGGTTGAATGAGTTAGTGGTTCAGAGGGAGAAGGCAGAAGGGCCACATCCAGCACACAGTTGTCCAAGGCTTTTGCTTTAGGATTACTACAACACACACATGGCTTGGGTTGAACTGGTTATTGTGCGTGCAGAAAGCTCAGGCACGTTCCCAAAACTTCTACAAGGGCTACACAGTGAGGTGACATGGACTTTGCTCATTACCTAACTCATGGGGTCTTTCACTGAGGCATCCATAAACTCTGTAGTGTGTCCTCTATAGTGCAGAAGCTCCCCACCCCTTTGGCCCAGGTGAAGGTAGAAACCCAGATGCTCAGTTCAATCAGGGTTTCCCCTATGTGGGTTCCCCAGAGCTGAGGAGAGAGGAGGGTGAAATGCAGAGCAAGAGGTGGAGGTGGGGAGGACACTCACATAGATGAGGTGCTCCCGATAGCGGATCAGCAGATTCCTGAGGATTCCTGCCTCGTTCAGGTCACCCAGGCGGATCATGTCCTCCACCCCATGGATGGAGGTGGGGTGCATGGGTTTGATGTGGCTGGCATTCTGTGGGGAAATCCAGTGTTCCTGGGGAGAGAGCAAGGGCAGAGAAAGGTAAGTCACATGAAGTACCACTGGGATGAGACAGAAACAGCCCACCCCAGGCAGAAGGACCAGGAGGAAGAAAATACATGGGGAGAGCATTAGCACCATGGGCCACAGCTTCTATTCCTGGTGCATGGCAGCGACTAATTTGAAATATTCATAGCAGAAGGAAAAGATCTTTTGGTTTAGTGGAGCAGCAAAGAGACATGAGACACGAGTCATCCTGGCAGGAGTATCATCCAGGGCAGCGTGGACATCCAGCACGAGGGGAGTTTTTACAAAACAGCAGATTTGTTCTTCCCTTCACACAACTGTGTTTTCACATCACTGGTTAACCCTCTGCCACAGAATACTGTTCAGCAGAGAAAAGATGACTTAGAAAAGGAGAGGGATGCATAGGGTTGGCAACTTTTATTGACAATGTTGCTTAGACTGATCACTTCTAAAGGGTTTCAAAAGCCACTAGAAACTGGATACAAGGACCCTGCTAAACCAAATCTCTTTCTACCATCCTTGAAGGGAATGACGGCAATCATAACTATCTCAGCCTGGGGGGAAAAAAATGATAGAGAACCTGCTCAGGTCATGCTCTGCTTGTGATAGAGGTGTTTCTGTGAAACAGCCAGAAGCAGAGGTGGGAACCTGAAGGGGAACCATTTTTTGGGACACCCTGTAGGAGGTCAGGAAAGACTGGATAACAGTAGCAGGTCAGGGTGGGTTTGCCCAAAGCACTATCTAAATGTATTTTGGAGGCTTCTATTACCATTGTGCTCAAGAAGCTTCTCAACCTTTTACTCCCAGTACAGCCACAAAAGTAGGGACACATTCAAATAGAAACCTATGGCACAGCTGATTCCCAAGGACATAGGAGAAGTCCGTGACAAAGCCTGGTCTAGCCAGGCCGTAGAGCTGAAGAAGGGTCATCACAACCCTTTGTACGTACATTGCCTTCATCATCCACAACCTGGATCTGTCCAGAGTCACACAGTTTAACCACTGCTCCAATGGGGACATCGAATTCCCGTCCGGTTTTCAGGTCCATCCACACATAATCCCCCTGGAACCGAAGAGAGGACAATTACACTCAGGGCTGCAGAAGGTTCAGCATCCCTTGGGATACAAGTTGCTCATATTTTGTATCCAAATCATTGGTATGAATCAAATCAATTACTTTGCAAACCACAAACCATCCCTTTTTCACAGCTGCTCAGGAAACACCCTGCGAGGTGATAGCAGCAGGGCACGCTCCACATAGCAGGCACCCACTGCACCATGTCTTTGTGCCATGAACTTATGAGTGGTTGTTGGCCACACACTGAATCCAGCAGCAAGCAGGTTGCAGAGCAGAAAAGCCCACTCAGGCAGAGGTTTCCATCTGTGCAATGTACAAAGCTAGGAAGTCGATGCTTAGGAGACAATTTTGAGGTCTGGAAAGCCTTGTCTGGAGGCTTGTGGCACATCCTTTCCTTGCAAATAACCACTATAAAATATATATTGCCCTACCTTGGAGACTGGTGAAAAGGAATGACTAAAGAAGGGTTAAGAACATACCAAAGAGGTTGATATATGTACTTCTTCAGGGGGTCTTCCAGCTACAGCAATTTCTAGGTGGGCTTTTTGCATTAAATACAGTTTTTTCTACTGTGAGCATGTCCAGTTGCTTCCTGAAGCTGTGCAAAGTTTTAGCATCCATAACCTCAAAGGAAGAGTTTAGCTACAAATAGCATGAAAAGCTATTTAGTTACAAATAGCATGAAAAGCTATTTAGCTACAAATAGCATGAAAACGTCCTTTTGCATGTTTCAAATGTTTTACCTCTTTCATTTGAGACCTCTGTGGTTTTGTTTTGGAAAGACACAGCAAGCAGTTGACCCCTATCCACTCACTCCATGTTGCTGGTGATCCTATAGACCTCTGTCAGTCCTGCTGGGCAGGGACTATCTGCTCATCAGCTCTGTGGATATTAAATTACCTGAATGCAAAAAGGCTTTTAAAGAAGCTGTTTTCCTCAGTACAAAAGAAAAACCTCAAAGAACCCCAAACTAAACTCCCAAGCAGACCTACACTGTTTGGAACACAGCAGAATTATTTCCTACCCCTATTCTCGACATGAAGAGGTGCTAAAACTGGGAGCCATCTAGTTAAATTTTTGTCAGGTATGTTTGCATCAAGCAAGTAAATGTACTTTTTCATGCAGCTGAGTTTAATGTTGTGAACTTGCAGCCCCACCTAACACCACATTTCTGGGGGCCAGCTCCACTTGTACCTGTTAAGCACAATGCAAATGCATTACTTGCCTTTGGAATTACGGAAAAACTGCTGGGAGAAGGGAAAGTGAAAAATAGGAGGGATCACTTTGCATGTGCTCTGATATAACCCCTCTCCTGAGCATCCACTATTGACCATTTCTGTGGACAAAGTGCTTATAGATTTGGTTTGACCCAATGAGCTGCTGAACAACCTTCAGCTCCACTCCAGGTGGAGGGGCCGGGAGACATCTAGCAATATAAACCACGATGAAACCTCCATCATCCAAGTCATCGCACACCAGGACTGCGAGGGGTATTAACCTGTGAGTGTCGCAGGGATGTAAAGCTACATCCAGAGACTCGCACGTGGAGAAACACTGCACACGAGGAGTCCCCAGCCATTTTTTGGAAGACTCCACCCTTGGCAGCTGCTTGCTAGGTTTCACCCGGGATATTAACAAAGTCATCCTGCTTCCATGGAGCTGCGAATGCAGCCCCTAGTTGGGGTTTTCTTTTCCTCAGAGGGTTGCGCTACAGCACTGTTGCAAGTATCTTTACCCTGCTCATAAAAATATACTATTCAGACCTTTTTCCCATTAACTGCCTTACCTTCACATCTCATAACTCAGTTAAAAAGGAAAAAAAACCCAAAAAACAACCCAGAAACAGCTAATGAATACAGTAAGTCAAGCATAGATACATTATGAATCCAACTATATTAATATTTATTTCTTAGCTCCTTTGATCCCAGACTCTTAAAGCATTTCAGAGTGTTCAGCACTGTTACCTTTGCTGCAAAGCTGAGCAAATTCATGCACAGGGTGGGTAACTTGATCAAGGTGTCAGCAAGAGAAGAGTTCTGCTGAACAGAAAGCCCTTCTGACACCTCAGCAACTGTTAAAAAATTGCTCTCAATCAAGAAAACAAGAAATGTAATGCTAGTTTTTTTTAAAAAAAAATCTCTATTTTTCAACAGCTGTAAAAGCAGCCTGCTTCATATGTTCTATTACCACACAGCTGAGATAAAAAGGCAGCCTGCTCTACCCGAGGTAAATTGATACTGTACTAGCGCTAAGAGGACTCCTGTGCTGTGCCTGCCTAAT
Source organism: Falco naumanni (assembly GCF_017639655.2). Classification (NCBI taxonomy): domain Eukaryota; kingdom Metazoa; phylum Chordata; class Aves; order Falconiformes; family Falconidae; genus Falco; species Falco naumanni. The sequence goes on along the minus strand of NC_054055.1, from coordinate 5,084,130 downwards.
GCACAGAGTGCTCATCCTCTCAAAATGCTCTTTCTAAACACATTAAAGTGCAGTTCTTAATACTGTTGAAAAAAGCAAGTCTTATGGGATGGGCTAAGCTGGTAAGCTCAGAAAGGTCTGGGAGGTTAAAAAATAACATCACTTATTAAGAATGCTGACCTATTTCCTCCCTTGACTTTAATCAATTTGATATAAAAGCCATGGAAGTCAGTCACACTCCTTCCGCTGATACAATCGCCTTTGGATCAGCCCAAAAAGCAGCAGAAATATTGGGGATTTCAGGGAAAATCGGGGTGATTCATGCATTTGACAGCTTGGGCAGACTGGCTTATAAGTTGCATAACCTGCCTCATGCCTAGACTGATGTAGTTTATTTTCTAACATGCACAACAGAGTACTGGAGAAGTGAGAAAACCACCAGCCACTTTGCAGCATCAGCATGGTCCAGCTGTTCCTCCTCAACGCAGCTGCTGGGTGCTAGTGCCCTTCCAAACGCTCTGGGGCAGACCCTCAGGACCTCACAAGCTATAGGCAGTGACAACCACACAGGGGTGCAAAAGGAGGAAACACCACGATGGGTGCGCACACACACACAGATCAACACAAGTCATGAAGAGGATCTTTAGGAGGAGCTTCCAAATGCAAAAAGCAAGAAGGTTGCACCACAGGGGAACCGCAGTGCTGGGGGTTGAGCAAAGACTAGTGAAGAAGGTGGGAGAAGCTCACACGAGCAGTATAAGGATCCCAACAAACAGTGAGACCAATTTCAAATTAGCCTGAAAGCTTCCAGCCATGCTCGGAGTGTGGGACCCCCTATCTTACCGCTAAAATGGTCGTGGGCTTCAGGGCCTGGTTGACGTTGCGGAGTAGTGTCCATTTGCCCTGGTCTCTCTCCTGATCTTCCACCACCTCGGGGCATGGCTGAACGAAAACAACTTTCTTCCTCTTCAACATCTCCAAAACCTTGCAGTAGTATTTGTCTCTCTGTCTGCTTTCTACGTGTATTCCACCATGAATGCCAGAGAGCTGGGGACAGCTTTCTTTAGACCTCCAGCGTGACCATGCCTGCTGCTTGCAGGACACCCTCTCACCTGATTCACAATATGGCTCTTGGTAAAGATCTTCTCCTAGCAGAAAAACTTCCATGCGCCTGCCATGATCCTCCACTGGCCAGCTACCATACTCCCTCCATATGATCAGCACTGCAGGAGTCTCAAAGCCAACTGAACAACTTTGCCTCTCTTCACTGAAATTCTTCCAGTCTCTCCAGTGAGGAGTGATACTGGGTCAGAGACATGAAGGGCACTGCAATGACCCGCTCATGAAAAACGACTGCAGCATTAACAGGAAACCTCTTCATTTCCCCATGACTTCTCCCCATTACCTTCCTTTCTTAGTGAAATAACCCTCTGCCAGCTTGAGGGCTTACAGCACAGAACACACTCGTGTACTTATTAATCCACAAATGCAGTCAGTCCCCATGCAACACATGGCATTTAATTAACCTAATACCTTTACATACCAAATTAACCAAAGCGCAGCGGGAACTCAAAACCAGAGGCCATCTGCATTTTCTTTAAACTGATCGCCTTGAGTAGAACCATAGCAACTGAATTTTAAATAATTGAGTGGAAGGTGTGCAGAGCAGCATGGCCTCTGTGCCTATAGGTGAGAGGAGAGCCTGAGCTGTGGGTGAAAATGTGCTGAACATGAGGACCACGGAGATGATGAGGTTGCACTGACCCTGCACCTGACTGCTCTGCAGACCCGCTCCGGCAACCTCTCCTTCTATGTAGGGAGGACTGTTTTAGTCAGGACTGATCAGGACTGCTGGCCCAACCAGAAGAGCACAAGGCATTTTACAGTCACCCCAGATTTGCTTTTTCTTGTCCTATCTTTGATACACTTAAGATTTCTCATTTTCATCTAAGAAAGGCTTTTCCACTCATTTAGAGAATTTAAGGCCACTCTAGCTGGGCCCCAGTCTCTTTCATAGAAATTTTGATACTAAATGGATGTCATTTACACAGGCCAGAGCAATGCATGACCAGATAATGGTGCAGCTGATGAGCTTTCCATACCATTCTCATTTATCACTATTTTAATGCAAAACTCTACTGGTGCCTTGATTCTACGGGGTTTTGAATCCATCTGTTCATGATGCAGAGAACATATTCTTGGTGGAAAGCTTTCTAGCTGAAAGAAGGCTGGATATGTCCCCTTGATGGGACACAGTCACCAAGGACAGCAGCAGATGATGGGTATATCAAGCTCATACCAAGCTACTTCTGATCATCACTGAACAGCAGTGACAACAGCGAGGCGACCTTTGCCCAAAGGACAGATAATTTGTAGGATTAAGCTATATTATAAAGTAACAATGAGATGTCTAATTCCTGTAGCAGTGCAGGTGAATTAAGGAAGAGGTCAAGTCTCACGGATAAGAAGCCAGGGGAGAGGTTAATGAGATGAATGTCTACCAAAGGAGCAAGCAAATATGTACATGAGGTGCAATAGTAATGTAGGGAGAAGGAGACATAGATGGAACGTCGCAGTCTCATGGGAATGTCTACCTCCAGCATGACCTGAACCCACAGTGCTGTAAATGACTGTGGTTTTGCTCCCCTAGAAAGTACAAGATAGATGTAAAATCAAAGCTAATAATCAATGAGAGGATGCAAGTGGAAGGAAGGACTGAATAAATATATATAAAGTGACCCATAGGATGGGCTCTTTGGATTTCAGCTGGGTCTTAGAGGCTCTTTGCTCATCAGCACGCCTTTCCTCACTGCTGTGCCAGCGTAACTGGAGCAGTGTGGGAGCTGCAGATCCGAGAAAGAGCAGCCGATGTATTTATCTCGCTTTGCACTGGAGCAGATGTTATGATCGTTGCTCAGCTACACTCTGTACCGTATTTCTGAAGCCAGGTATCTCTGTGTGCTGCCAAAGAGTAAGCTAAGGAGCACGGGAGTGGGAATGTCCTAGCTTATCGTTGGAGTGAAGTAGAGATGGGAGCCCAGAGGGCTGAATCCAGTCCCTGCAGTCCTATTACATGAGCGTGCTTATTTTTCCCTTGATGCTGGGGCTGCTGAAGGTCTGTAATTTCACACATTTCCACTGTGTACTTTTTGCATTGCTCCACTGCTAGCAGGAGATTTTGTGAGGACTCTTAGAGAGTCTCACATGTGTTAGGCAGAGGCACTTGGCATTTGCAGTGCTGTCTGAATGTCCCGAGCATGCTGCCTCCTGAAAACGGGAAATCCCATCCCTCCGAAGGGATGACCTGGCTTGGAAACAAGTTGGAAACAAGCCTCCCCTCCGTATGCATCAAGGGACAGAGCAACAGCATTAAGCCTCCTATCAGCATGCTTTTTCTAAGGGAACATGCTATGCCTTATGTGGGAAACAAAGAAACACACTTAGGATAATAAGGGGAGGGACGCGATGGAGGGAAACGAACCTTTAGCTGGCTGGGAGCCCGTCAGCAATGCCATCCGGTTTAGATTACAGCTCCCCGGGGTAACATTAGACCCTCCACTGAAGAGATAGAAGTATGAGCCCAAAGAGCCATGCTGAACCCTGATCTGATGATTCACGATACCTCTGCAGCAGCAGGCACAGCTGAGATCGAGGTCCTGCTGTGACACATTTTGGTCACACGCATAGTAAGGGGCAAATGCTTATCCTAAGGAACTGATGTGACCCAGGCAATAGGTTTATGCTGCTGCGGAGACCTGAGCTCCTGTTAAGTGCTACTGTGGTGGTGGATATCACTGCTGGATCAAAAAGGGAAATGCCACCTGCAGGAAACACCCTCACAGCAGGAGAACCACCTAATTCAAGGAAAGCTTGGGTTTCTTTGCCTCAGCCTGTTTTTCAGACCCAAAGAAAATGCATCAGACACTGCCAAGACTGAGGAAATGTTCTTGAACCAGTTGTTTTTCAGCTGTCACTGAAAAGCTGAGTTATTCTGTGAGATAGGTCAGGTGGGACTCAACCAACCCAGGGCATGTGCCCACCTCTGAGCAAGGCATCAAGATCTTTGCTAGATGATCATTGTAGGTCCTTTCAAACTGAAATAGTCTATTCTGTTATTCTATTCTATCCTATTCTATTCTATTCTATTCTATTCTATTCTATCCTATTCTATTCTATTCTATTCTATTCTATTCTATTCTATTCTATTCTATTCTATTCTATTCTATTCTATCCTATCCTATCCTAACCTATCCTATCCTTATCCTATCCTATCCTATTATATCCTACATTAAAGTGAAAGAAAGAGGCAATTCTATGGTCACCTCTGCATAAAGCAGGCAATTAAAATAGATCGGATGATACTGACCTAAAGGGGGTGTGTGAAGAGGACAGTCTGGAGGTAGAAATCTACTGTCAGGTGTCAAAAGCTAGCTAAGGTGGCTCCTACGCCTAGCATGGCTGCTGGCAGTCCGTAAGGGCTGACGTTCATGTAAATTGCTGAAGGATGTGGAACACCACTGGTTCTCGGAAGCTGTCTGTGGACTCAGGTCAGCAGTGCCCTCCCAATTACTCCCTGCAGCACTGAACTTACTTTTCTAAAAAAGGAAAGATGATACCCTGCAGAATGATGGGCCAGATCTGATCTGTGAGCCATACCACTGACAACTGATGTAAAACAACCTGTTTATGCAGCTTTTTTTTTTTTTTTTTTTTTTTTTTTTTCTGAAACAAGCACAATCACATACCCAGGTCTCCAGAGAGCTAGATCCAAGCTGAATCCTTTACTTCCTTCCTGCTAGTCTCTGAAGCAGAAAATCCTCAGTGCACACAGACACAAGTGCAATGCAAACACAGGCGTTCCCCCAGCTCCAAATTTCAATGTCATTTGGAGAGCAGACTGAAATCTAAATGTATTGGTGTATCGCAGCACATTATTATGCCAGTGCAGACTTTCAGCAGCTACCTGAATCCTTTGGGCAGTATAATGTCTGTGCTCCGCTAAAACCATGTATCACCACCTCTAGATATCACCTGTCTGATTCAGCTCAGCTCTCGATTACATGGGTGTACCCTTCTCAGTTTAATGGAGTTTCTCCTGGATCCACAGCTGAACAGCCCAAGGGACAGTTAGAACTGCTAATTTCTATTCTTTACACTCGCCTTTAGCTGCGCAGTTGCCACCAGCAGCAAGAAAAGGTATGAAAGGAAGAAAAAACTTGAATTTCTACTTGACAACAAACCACAGTGCAAGAAACACATGCTGGCTGTCAGTAACCCTGAGAATTTTTTGTGTTTCATAAATAAATAAGATTCTCTTCCCAATTTATCGTAGCACATCAGGCACCAGCTGTCAGCCAAGGTAACGTGCTACACACAAAGGCTTTCTGAAGCACAGGCAGAGATGCAAGAGGAATCGTTAAATAATTCAATAATCAATGCACTGCTCGCTCATCCTGTAACTTTGATACTGACAGGAGGGAAAAAAATAACCCACAAACGTGGCACTCATCCCAACATTTTCCCTTCTAGTGCTGAAGGATAGTCAAAGACTCCCCTCAAAATGATGGATTTAATCAGGTTTGCAGGGGCACAATCTGGCATGGTGCAATGAGGCTCAGCTCCCAGTGATGTCTGACCTCATCCCTGGCTTTTGGCAAGAAGCTGCTTGTTGACAGTTCGGGATCTCTTGGCTCAGGAGTGCGATATAAACGTGCAGACAAACACGGAGATAGAAGATTTAATCCACTACTCCTATGGCATTACCATTGCGGGCAAAGTGGAGAATCCGGCAATCCATTGACGTTACAAGCAGATTAGGCCCTGGGCATCACCCCCAAATGCCGTGCCAGAGCACTGTGTATCAGGTCTCACACAAAAAGCTGATAGGCACCGCTTGGGATGTGATTGAAAACCCTGCTAAGATGCAGAAGTGGAACAGGAAATGAAGACTGAGCCTTTTAACCCCACGGCTGGCTCCTGTCCTAAATGCAAATGGAAGTATCCAGAAGGCAGATGATAGAGCAATCATAAGATGTACAAATCTGGAAAACTGGAGAGGGGAAAAATAAAACCAGGAGGAATCAGAGGGGGAGCACTTTATAATGGGAGCACGTAATTTAGTACTGTCAGACCAAGACATATTCCTTAAGGTCCTGGGAGCAGAAAGGTTGCACTGGTACCACACTGGGAGCTCTTGGGTCCACTCTGGATCTGCCAACAACAGTCACCCCTGCCCCCTCCCCTCTGCCCCCAGACAACCGAGGGTGCTGCTAAGAGCTCCCTGGTTTGCAATAGGAGCCACGACGGAAACCCCTTGCCCCTAGCCATCCAGAAGCAAAGATTTTGAATGTTCTCCTTTAAATGCATGTTGTTCTGTATGTCAAACTTTAGGAAGATGGGACTAAAGGAAGGCCATCTTCTCTGAGCACCACTGGGGAGGGATGCTGGTTCCAACAGGTCCCTATGGCTGGACAATACAGCTCAGCTGCACGCTCCCACCCCTTTCTTTGATTTGATCCCATGGTAAACTGGCTCAGGAAAATAACCCAGCAGCAACACTTTCACGTGTCTTTGCAAAGTGTTTTGCTGGTTTAGCCCCTGAACTGGCTCATCAGGCACTCAATGAAGAAGCAGGGAGAGCAGCAAGAACACACAGCTGGCAGCACATCCCAGGGAGTGGAGCTGCTGCCTGTGCAGGTATCTGCTGTGGCATCACTGAGTGGCACTGATGGATGCTCTGCCTTGCTCATGGATAAGCTTTATTCCCAGGTGAGGGCAGAGACCTGTTTGATTTGATTAATGAAAGAAGAGTCGCAGCTGATGAGCACGAGAGCTACAGAACTGTGCAACAGATGGAGGTAATCAGATATTTCCACCCAACATTTTTCTGCCTCTGAGGCATAAAGCCCTTTCAAGATTGCAATGATTGGCAAACAGGACACGGTTTGAATTCCAATGTACAGTACTGATGAAGGGAGAAAACAAAAAAAAACAGAAAAAAAAAAAAAAAAAAGGATCATACACAGAAATGCAAATTGCAAGGGATGTTTTTCATCCTGGTTCAGAAAGATTGCTCAAAGAAGCTTAAAAGCAACCACATGAATTCAATTGTTTTATCTGATTTTATTCCTGGGGAAACAAACCAGGATTTTTCCACCATCTGCAATACAAATCTCTTCTACTATTCACATGCAACCTGTCAAATTATCTTTCAGAGTTTCAGCTTCATCTTTTGTGCTCTGGGAAGATCCTTTCTCCTTCACTTCTTTACTTCAGGCGCCTCCTTACCCCCTCCCTGCCTTTTTGCAACCTCACTGGGATCTAGTCTGCAATTAGTAACTGCGTACCAAATTGACATGGGACTACTGTAATCTGCACAGCTATTCCTGCATGAACAGAAATGTAGACACAGCACAAAGAAGTGTTTAGTCCTAGTAAAAATGTATTCTTTCCCCATATAGTAGTAATCTATACTCACGCGGTTTTCCCAGCAGAAACATGCCCATGCTAAGGGTCTACATTAGCCAAAGTGACACTGCTATGTCTAGACAAGCCCTACTACTTAAAATAGCATGTCTCATCTTCGGAAGTATTGAATGAAGCGGGACTAATGCTGCTTTTTCCTCACTACCATGCCAGATCTGAGCAGCACTGCCCCTTTTATACATTGCCTTTGCTTATGCGCTGAGGGTTGTCTTGGTTACTGAGGAGAGTGAGGGGGTCTGGGGGGTAGGTTAGCTTGCAGCTCAGGCAATGGCATCTTGAGGGAGTCGGTGATATGACTGCTGAAGGGAGAAGTGGGCTGCTCCAGAGGTGTGTTTGAAAAGCCAGTACCTCAGAGGGATGGTTGGTGGGAGAAAGCATAATGGAAAACAAAAAAAATCATGCAGGCCATGTCTGCAATGCAATCCAAAACATCTTGATCCTGGTTTTTGTTCCTTAGGTGCCAGTCACAAGGGTACAGAGATGTTGCGATACAAGTAGCATTCATCCAAAAGAAGAAAGGATACTCCCAGATGTTAAAAAATCTTGAGAACATGAAGCACCCAAACTTTTTTTGTCGTCAGGAAACAGAAAACAAAAAGAATCCTACTAGTATTTATTAAAACCCAGCAAAATCATCCATTTCATTGCTTGCTTCATGGGTTTGAAGTCTCCAGGGTTGGCTCCATGCAAAACTGCCCTTGAAATGGAAATCAGGAGCAGGCTGGTAATTGCAGCCACTTGCCCTGATTCTTCAAGCCCCCTCTGCCTATCATGTTTGGAACACCTCCCAAATTGCTGGTGGTGGGTCCCTCCAAGGGAGGAGGTGGACCATCAGCGGACTTGCACTGTGGGCTCCCAGCAGCACAATACCAGCCCCATCTGCTGTAACTCTCTGGAATTACCAAGTGCATCAGGAGGTTTGTTTCTGATGATTTCTCCATGGGTTTTAATTAAACTTTCATGCCAATAGTACCCTAAGCAGAATGAGGACTGACAGTGTGCATTTTTATCCCAAATTTCACACCATCACCGCTGGGCTGTGGAAGATGTGAAATTCCAGAAAGCTCTGGAAGAAGGTAGGCAGTCCAGAGGACAACGAGGTTACTTAAGGGTCTGAAGGAATCAGTCAGCAAGTCCAGCGAGACAAACCCTAACCGAAAGGTTGCAGACATAGAAACAGTGGTGTTTTTAGGCTGGCACAAGATGACAGAGGTAGGGACAATCATCACTGTTCAAATCACAATTGTAGTTGGCAGACCCAGCCAAGACAGTTGCCTGGTTGGGTCAGGACATGTACAGGTGTGTACTGTGTATGCCTTCAAACTGTAAGCTTTGGACAGCTTGACAGCTGATGGTTTATAGCTTGTTGAGCACATATTGAAGAGACTTGGCTTTCAGAAAGAGATCAGAAGCCAGATCCTGAACATCAGTCCTTTTTACACACACAAACTCAGAAACTTCCTTCAAAATCCAAGTCCCACGAAATAATCACCGGCTGTTACAAACAAAGCAAGTGCCACAGCTTGAAAAAGCAAGTTGGACCTATTTCTTACATGAAATTATCAAGGAACAGTGGCTGGTAAGATCGCCAGTGGGATTAGACTTTCATATTGACATCCTGAACTCTAGCAGCTAGAAGAATAAAACCATAAAAGAAATGAGCTCTGCATGATTTTGGCACAGCAAATAATTCCTGTATTCTTGCTAATTATTTGCCTCATGGGTGTTTTATTACACGGACAGTCCATCTTGCATATGCTGCACAGGCAGATGTGGTCTCAAAGGAGTTTTGTCTCACATTTTATCCACTTTACAATGAAAAGGGTTGCATTACAAATTAGTTTTGTTAAATGTTACTCCTGGAACCAAACTTTTGGGTTTGTTGTGGGTTTGCAAGGTACCTAGCCTGGCAGAGATCCTGGTCCAGCAACAGGCAGCTGGTTGGTGCTCATGTGAAAACCTAAACCCTGTAAAGGGGAATGAATTAATTCACGTAAAGAATGCTCATCAATTTTATACTTGTTTTGAGAAACTCAGTAAATGCCATATAGCCTTAGTTTTGAGACTGCAAGAGTACTATCACATAGATATATCAACTATGCTTATGTTTCCATAAAGAATGGGCTGACAGAGTACCAGCATGGAAATATGGTTAATGCTTCCATTGCATTTTGCTGGATGCAAATGTTCTTTAACATCAAGCATCTACTTAATAGAAAAAGGCTGCCTGTCTGTCTCACACCAAATCTAGGAACTTAATGGGGTTAAGGGGCAGTAAAATGCCTTTACAAAGTGATTTGCAGATCATGAAAATGCAGTGTGTGACCTTAAGAGTCATTTGCCAGCCATGGTGCTGGCAATAAAATGCCTGGCTGGGTGGTAGGAGATGCACATAAATTGCTCACATTGCATTCACACTGGCTGCACAAAAGGCTTCTGAATAGTGGTGTGCAAATCACTGGCAAGGCTCTGTCCCCGACAGCTGTTTCCCCCAATCTTAAAGACAAGCAGCACTTGGTTCTTTCTTCTTCAGCCTGTGAAATAAGGCAACCTCATTTTCTCCTGAGTTCTGCTAAAGTGACTCTAGGGAAAGAATGGAGGGCATCTGCTTCTTGGTAAATGTTGCAAGTTGCAGAAGGCAAAGGCAGGGACTGGGAGAATGAAGAACTGGCCACTGTAGGAGATCAGGTTCAAGACCATCAAAGGTACCTGAAGGTGTACAAGTGCACATGGGACCTGATGAGATGCATCTGTGGGTCCTGAGGGAATGGGCAGATAAGGTGGCTAAGCCACTATCCATCAAATTTGACAAGTCGTGGCAGTCTGGTGAAGTTCCCATGGACTGGAAAAGGGGAAACATAACCCCAGTTTTTGAAAATGGGGAAAAGGAAGACATGGGAAACTACAGGCCAGTTAGTCTCACCTCTGTGCCCAGAAAGATCACGGAGCAGATCTTCCTGGAAACTATGCTAAGGCATGTGGAAAATAAAGAGGTTATTGGTGACAGCCAGGGTGGCTTCACTAAAGGCAAATTGTGCCTGACAAATATGGTGGCCTTCTACCGTGGGGTTACAGCATTGGTGGATAGGGGTAAAGTGACTGATGTCATCTACCTGGACTGGTGTAAAATCGTTTTACACTGTCCTGCATGACATCCTTGTCTCTAAACTGGAGAGACATGGATTTGATGGATGAGCCACTTGGTGGATAAGGAGTTGACTGGATGGTCATACTCAGAGAGTTGTGGTCAATGGCTCAATGAACAGGTGGAGACCAGTGATGAGGGGTGTCCCTCAGGCACCCGCATTGGGAACAGTATTGTTCAACATCTTTGCTGGGGACATGGACAGTGGGATCAAGTGCACCCTCAGCAAATTTGTCTACAACACCAAGCTGTGTGATGCAGTTGACATGCTGGAGGGATGGGATGTCATCCAGGGGGACCTTGACAGGCTGGAGAGGTGGGCCCATGCAAACCTCATTGAGTTCAACGAGGCCAAGTGCAGGGTCCTGTACATGGGTCGGAGCAATCCCAAGCACAAACACAGGCTGAGTGGAGAATGGATTGAGAGCAGCCCTAAGGAGAATGCTTTGAGAGTGCTGGTTAACAAGAAGCTCAGCATGACTCAGGAACATGTGCTTGCAGCCCAGAAAGCCATCCATGTCCTGGGCTGCATCCCCAGCAGCGTGGCCAACAGGCCGAGAGGTGATTCTGCCCCTCTGCTCCGCTCTGATGAGACCCCCCTGCAGTGCTGTGTCCAGCTCTGGGGTCCCCAACTTAAGAATGACATGGACCTGTTGCAATGAGTCCAGAGAAGGGCCATGGAGATGGTCAGAGGGGCTAGAGCAGCTTTCCTGTAGAGACAGGGTGAGAGAGTTGGGTTTGTTCAGCCTGGAGAAGAGAAGGTTCCAGGGAGACTGTATAGCAGCCTTCCAGTACCTAAAGGGGGCCTGTAAGAAATATGGAGGGGGATTTTTTTACAAGGGCCTGTAGTGATAGCACAAGGGGGAATGGCTTTCAACTGAAAGAGCGGAGATTTAGATTTAAATTAGATATAAGAAAGAAATTCTTTACCATGAGGGCAGCGAGGCGCTGGCCCAGGCTGCCCAGAGCAGCTGTGGGTGCCCCATCCCTGGCAGGGCTCAAGGCCAGGCTGGACGGGGCTGGGAGCAGGGGGCCCTGCCCCTGGCGGGGTGTTGAAATGAGGTGATCCTTAAGGTCCCTTCCAACCCAAACGATTCTGTGATTCTGTGATCATCTTAGAAGAGTTGGGAGGGACCAACACTATTCAGGGTGTAAGTGGAATTGCCTCAAGCAGGACATGAAAATAGGTGTGCAAGGTTAAGTCACACCAAAGGACCATCTAGTGCTGCGTTCTACCTTCACCAGTTGCCCATGTGGATGCCTAGAACAGAGCGGATAAGTCTGTAGAGATACTTCTTTAAAATACTATTCCAGTCCAAAAATAAGGAGACATCAACCAAAGTCAGTAGGGACTACGTTCAGCAAAAAGCGATATAGGTGGAGAAGTGGAGAAGTAAGGAAGCTGGACAAGTGCTTGGAAGGGAGATGCATTAGGGATTACTAAAAAAAATATAAATCATATCAGGCTTGGGAAATCATGGAGCTGTATGTCTATATGGGAGGGCCAGAAAATTAGCTGAAGGATGGGAAAATATTGTGAGGAAGTTACACTGTATGCTTACTTGTCCCTTGGTGTTCACCAGCAGTCAGTTTGGATACATAATACCAGGCAGGACAGACCTGGGTCTGAACAGATATGGTCATTTTATATGTCTTCCCAACTTCATCACACTGTAAGTCTGGTCAGAATTGTATAATAATTTCTGTTCAGGAACATAAGTCCATATAATTTATAGATGGTGAAGTTTTCACAAAAATTGCCTAATGGAGGATGAAACCCTTGCAAACTTTTGCGATTGACCTTTCCTCAGTGCAAGAAAGCAGCTGCATCCCTCTGCCAGTGCCACTTCCCTTCTGCAGATAGCGGCAAGGGTGATTTGGGAGGGAGAGGAAAGGAGGACCGATCCACCGTACCACCTTCTCGTGTGTGCAGGACTCAGATTCATATAGATGGTCAACAGGGAAAAGGCAATTCCCCTCCATTGACAGTCTAATGTACAACCCCTGCACAGGCTGGTCAGTGCTGCTGACCACGAGAGCAGTATCCGTAAATAGACCCAGGAGTGGCAAAATGGAAATGCAAAAGCATCAGCGTACAAATTCCCAAGCCCCAGTCTTCTCTCATTCATCTCATTTCCACACTGTTGAAAGCCCCAGCAGAGGAATCTGAAGTGCCAGCTGCCTTACCAGCATATCTCAGGCAATTTCACCCACAGTATTGAATTTTCTCTGCTCTTAAAGAGATTTGTATTTTTTTTCAGAACAGTCTCCTTATGTGTATTCTAGCAAACATCTGAATCCTCCTTCTGTTTTGGTTATATTTATAAAACAACTAAAAATAGATTTACTGTTCCAAAATGCTTACAAGAAATCTTTCTTAGAGAATGCCATTTCACCAAAACCTAAAATGCAGGAAAAACATACCAACAAATCTTTTCATGAAAACACTTGAGTTTGGCTAAAGACTGACATGGAGCATATAATTTTGACATCCTCATGGGAATTCTGTCTTCAAGGTAATCTTTCCTTTCTGGTAAAATTATTTTATTTATTGACCAGGCAATGACATCTCAGCAGATATTCTCTGTACTGACGGCTCAACTTTCTCCTGAGAAAGAAAAACCATTTTTCAATTTGTGCTATTGAAAAGGTCTGTTACTGCTTTCCCTCCCCTGGGCCCCGGGAGCTGTGTGCAGCTTCTTGAACCTGATTGCAGAAAGCCAGAGCTAAGGGTTGTTGTTTGATTTGTTTGGGTTTTTTTGTTGGTTGGAATTTTGTGTTTTGCTTTTTTTGTTGTTGTTGTTGTTGTTGTTGTTGTTGTTAGTAAAATAGCTATCAACTCTACACTGTGCCAGCAAATGATGCTGTGGCTTGAAAAAGGAATGAATTTTACACCATAAGGGCCAAATCTGTTGTCACTAGTGTACATCAGGGTCATGCCACAGATGTGCCTGCCACCCCAAATCCATGAAATGTTGAGGGCTTCCTTTCTAATGCCTTCCTGTTGAGTGTTCTCCAGTTTTGGAAGAGGAATTTGGTGAAGAGGAAGGCCACCTCAAGCAGGGAGAGCCCACTGCACAGCTATCTGTACAAGGAGCAGATGAAAAGCACAGTCCCATGCTGCATTAAGGATGTTGCATCACAAACATCTCTTTCAGCAGCCACGTTGGCTTAAATGTCTACCTTTTGCCCAAATCCCTCCAGTCATGACTCCGTATAACCTGTCTGAGAACTGATCTGAGTAAAACCAGCAGCAATAAGTAAGAAATAATAAATTTTCTTCAAGGGTTTTTTAAGTACTTGTAAATCATAGGATTTTTGTGAAATTATGGACATGGTCCAGCCAACAGCTGTATCACACATCTGGGAGGAAGTGGAGGGCAGATAGAAGGGGATAGGTGTGCAGGGGTGGTGATGGGACGGGACAGGAACCCCTTTACTCCGCTCTGATTGCACAGCTGGGATGAAGATGCTTCCTCCTGTTATGCACAGATCAGAGGCACAACGGCTGGAATGAGGACCAAGGGAAATCAACCCTTGTGTCGATCCCCAGCAGCAGGATAAGGAGTGGGGTGGGATGGAGGTGGGTTGGAATTAAAGATTTCTGACCTCACTCCCCAAACCTCACTCCTGAAAAGGGGTTGATAGATGGGCCAGCAGCCCCTACCTCCACCACTTGGTGCACAGCGGTCGTGTGAGGTTCAAGATTTATTACAGGCTTTTTCTTTACAGAAAGCATACACAAACAGTGAGACCTTCGGGTTACAGAATCATAGAATCATTTAGGTTGGAAAGGACCCTTAAGGTCATTGAGTCCCACCGTTAACCCAGCATGGCCAAGTCCACTACTACACCATGTCCCTAAGCACCACATCTACACATCTTTTAACTACCCCCAGGGGTGGTGACTCCACCACTTCCCTGGGCAGCCTGTTCCAATGCCTGACAATCGTTTTGGGGAAGAAGTTTTTCCTAATATTCAACCTAAACCTCCCCTGATACAACTTGAGGTCACGATGAGTTGGAAAGCTTATAAGAAGCAGTTTGAGGGGCTGAATTTCTCTCTTCGTGTTCCAGATGTCAGGTCTCAGCAAGTTAAATGGCATCTTTAAGGGCTCTGACGGACATGGAGGAGTTACCATCAAGCAAGACAAGATGATATGTGAGCTGCTTTGCAAGAGCTGTCCCCGGGGATGTAGATTTTCCCTGGGGAAACCTAAGGTCCCAAGATTAATTCAAGGTAAATGTTGTTACCGAGTCCTTTGAAGTTTCCTATACCCTCAAATGAATGTCCCATTGGCTGGGTGTTTTGCTACTGCCTCTTAAAAAAGTAGAACTAAACTTACCCACATATATGACAGCTCTCACTCCAAGCCTTCTCTCTACCTTGTGATCAAATAGTTACAGTTTCAGTGCATACACTTGAGAGAAGATGGATCCTGGGGGCTTGTCTGAGGTATCAGAAAGCAGGAACAAATGTGTTTCAGACAGGGGCTCTAAGAGGCAGGGTATCTCTACACCAGGGCTGGTATTGCTCACCCTACCTTTATTTGACATCATGCAATTTATATTCCGCAGCCATAGTACTGCAAGAACATCTCCCTAGCCTGCAGTTTCATTTTCTGCACACAGCTACCCTAGCACTTTAATTGTCCCATAAATTTGATGGAAAGGATTTGATGCAGGGAGCTGTTAAAATGCCAAATGTCTTGAGCACTGCAACTAATGAATGGCTCCCAACGATTCATGTTTCAATCTATATGCAAATGTGCCCTTTGGTTGGCTTGTGCTGGACTTTTCATTGCTGCATTACAGCTATCCAGGGAAGCCTCAGACTCATAGATCAGCCAGATATAAGGCATAAATGGGAGAAGACTTAAATTATTCAGTGTTTATGAGAAAGAGAATCCAAACAGTGGACTTACACTTTGCTTTTTATAATAACATGATTACAGATCAGCCCTGAGAAGATCTACAATAACGCTGGGTTTTTTCCCCCCGCCTCTTCCTCCTTGCTAACAAAATATATAGCACAATGAATCACTTAGCAAAGCTGAATGCAAATTATCCAATAACACCCAAAATAGTGTATGTCAGCTCCAGGTAAAACCAGTGCTCACAGACCCCAGCTGGGAAACGTCTGTGCATGGACTGAAAGATTTCAGAATCTGGGCTCTGCTATTTTACTCCCAGCAAGGGAAAGCATCTCCTGGAGCATCAAACTGAGTCTATGTAAACACCAGTGGTCACAAAATCTATTCCTGCTCATTAGTGTACTGCACAAATCCCTTTCACCTGCAGTGCAGTGTGCAGTTCTGCCCTTAGCAAGAAGAAATTAAGCTGGAACAGGTGAAGAAAGGGCTGCCACCGTCATGAGAAGGATGCAGAGCTTGTTTTACAAGGGGGCAAAAAAGGGGTTTTGTAGGATTTTGGTCAGTTCCGAGGCTAGGAAGGAAAGTGATTGCTGTCTATTCAAACACTTGAGAAATGGCAAGAAGGGGAAAGGATAATTTTAGCTAAAAGCCAGTCCAGGCACAAGAACATGAAGCCACAAATACCCTCAAAAAACAGAGTCATGAACATACCAAGGACAGTCTCGTTCATGTAGGGTTTGTTCTGTGGAGTTTAAAGCTGAAGCTGTACTGGGAGTTTTACACTCAAAGAAATGCACAGACTTTGCAGAATGGATGGCTGCAGAGAAACTGTGAGGTTTTGGCATTGTCCCCAAGAGTCACCTCACCAGGAGCACAGCCAGCCAGGAGAGCAGAGCTGAAGTCTTTGACCAAGTCTTGGCTCCTGCAAAGCTTCAGACTAGTTGGAGACACCTTCCTTGCTTTGGTGTTGAGCTAAAAAGAGCTTTACAGCAGAGGCATCCACAGTGCTTGATCCCTCAAGGCCTTAATTTCTGGCTGAGCTGTGGTTTCCTTCATCTGTTTAGCCTGTGTCTCGGCTGTTTCTTTTCACTCCTATGTCTACTTCTCGCCCTATAAGCTCAGGAGCAGGCTGGGGAGGCACTAAGGCTGAGAGAAACCCACAAGAGCAGCAATGCTTCTCATGTGGTCTGGACATGGTCAGGGGACCACAGCAACACAGATACTATCTTATGCCAAGTTTAGTTTAGTGGATGTGCTTTGTGGGATGCTGAACCTGGTCCTACGTGAAAACACTTAAATTTTGTGAGCGCGCTTCATTCCCCAGCAGGTAAGTGGCTTTGATTTCTCTTGGTCTGGCCCAGCAGCAGGAAATTTGCAGCACTGGGAAATCCCGGATTTAAGATCAGGTTGTATGAGGGTTGCCTACATGAGGGAGAAGATGGAGTTGCAAAAACAACCGCTTGGCAAGCAACAAACATTTGTTATTTGCCACCAGGACCGCAGTGGCAAATAATGTGCTCTCTGGAGCTGTGATGTGCCCCTTGCCAGGCTGTGTGGTCATCTGCGGCTGGGGCCACCCCACCCTCCTTGTCTCCATGCCAGTTCTAAAAACATCTCTGCTTTAAACAAAAGACAGAACATGCGGGAACGAGCTGCTGCTGTGCTGCAGAACCAAACGGCTTTGTCAGGCTGCCAAGGCAGGAATTAAGGAAACCCTCCTTTTTCATCTTCCCTTTCTTTGTGCATGGAAATGGACTTGCCATGAGTAATTTGCTAGAAACTAAAGCTGATAAGTTTGGCTCCCTGCAGGCCCCTGCTGGGGAACAATATTGGTTTTTCTTCTGAATTAGTGGGTGGAAGGCAGAGGGCAGGAGCTCTGTGTGTTTTCTCCTCCTTGCTCGGAGCTGTGCACTTGGAGCCCTCTGCGCTCAGCTGCCCAGGGCCAGCCTCTGCGGGAGAGCCTGGTGCAAACTGGTCTCATGGGAAGGTGGAAGGGGTGCAATGCCAAGGGCTCATCTTCAAAGTTCCTGGATTTATAGCTGGGTAAGGACAGGGAAAGTAAGCTGTGAAGGCCAAAAGCTCTGTGCTGATCTATCTCAGACCATCATTCCATCTTTTGTTTGATCACGTTGGAGAAAGTTTTCACAGGAAAAGGGGTGGGAAGGAAGGACCATAAACATGTTGTGTACATTCAAGAATAAAAAAGAAAAGAAAAAAAAAGAAAAAAAAAAAAAGAAAAGACAGAGGGAAGCTCACTGGAAAGTCATAACAATCAGGAACAGCATAGATGTATCTCTAAGATCTCACAGCAAAACTGAAGGAGGCAAAATACATATATTGCTGCTGCTTGCAATTAAGCAACACCATAAACAGCAGCTCTTTGCACCACCGAGAGCAAAGTGGTTCAAGTGTGACTCAGACTGGACCTTTAAATGGGGTAAACTTGTATAAAGTGACCTCAGGAAGAGCCTCTATCTGCTAACAACTGGGTTTTGTTATTTCGTTATGGAGGGATCCTTGCTCACCTCATCTGTGCTGCAGAGGCATGTTTGCAGTAAGCAACGAACCCCACACAAACCCGTTTCCCTGATATTTGTCATGCCCTGCTCAGCCTCCGAAGTCACAGGTAGAGTTAGTCTCAAAACTATCAAGAACAGCAAGAAATGGAAGAGCTTCTTGAAAACTGCAGGTTGTTTTAGGGAGCTAGGGTCTTTTCTTGTTTAATAATAAGAAGCTTTAATCCCAAAGTAGTGTATCAAATATTGTTAATAACTTCTAGGAATTCACTTGGAGATTCTTTATACACTTTTGACAACCTGTCTTTATGAACTAAAAGATGTTTCCCTGGAAAACAACTTAGTATCTTCTCTAAAAAAGCCTATAGGAGACTGAACATGCATGCTGACTATTAAGGCTTCACTGCTAAGGGTTCTTGTAAAACCTGCCTGGAGGTGATGGGCTTTGAACAGTCAGGAGATCCATACACGAGTCACAAATGGCTCCAGGTTTATTCTCCAGCATTCAGCTTTCAGTACAGAAATACCACTATGTTTTTCCTCCCATTGTAACATCCTAGAAATACCCCCTCGTCAGCTAACATAAGGGCAGCGTCACTCCTGCTCTGCTCCAGCTTTACTGCTGTAACACTACAGACACGAGAGATAAAAGCCCAAGAATTCCACCCCATTTCCACACCAGACCAACCACATCCTGAGCTTTTAATAAGGAGCCAGATCCCAGGCTGGAACCTGGGACTGGCTAATTAGTGCCTAGATGCATGGCCTGAAGTGCCTTGGTGATGTTATTGGAGCCATCTACTTGTCCCCTTTGCTGTAAGTTACTTTCATGGTAGCAAGGGTGACAGAAGAGAAGAATGATGTCCCTGTACTGCAGCTCTCCATTCACAGCTGGGTCCATCTAAAAGTCAAGCGCTAAGCCACTCTCACGTAGAGCTCAGGTAGACAAGGGAGAGAGACAGCTTCAGAAAGGAGATCCAACCTACCCCAAGACAGGTGGGAAGGAAATTACTTGAGAAGCACCCTGTATACACAAGACACACCAGGAAGATGGTCTATTTGATTAAAGCTCTGCAAAAGGTGAATTCAGAGTGATACAGAAGACACTGAACTAGTAGCTGAACCACAGAGGGGTAACCCTGAGCAGGGAGACGTTACAGGCAGCCTGGAGTGATACCATCCCAGACAAGAGTTGTTATAGGGCATTTCTTAGAGCCGCAACTGCTAGTCTGAGCTTTCAAATCAGCATATGAATTTGCTTCATTTTAATTCCCACACCCATTTTCTTTGGCATTGCAGACTGCACCAGTCAGGACGGCCGAGCTTCTAACCACCCCTACCAAAATGCAGCCTGGTTTTTGGGAGGCCACAGTCAGGGCAACTCTGTAAAGAGCATTTCAGTTGCTCCATGAGATCTTTGGCATTCCTTCCACCCTCAAAGCTATTCTCAGCTCTTCTTTTCAGTGGTATAAACTGATCCCACGGGAGTTCCTGCATGCAACTTTGAAGGCCCAGTGCTTTCTGCCCAGCTGCAGCCAAAAGCTCATTTACCGAGACAGACACAGAGCTGAATCAAAACTGCTGGGTAGATTTGCTCCATCACCTCAACGCTTGGCTGTGTTGATATATTTGAGTCTCAATCTGTAGCCCCAACCCAGGACACGTGGCAGTACTGTCAGTCCCCCCCAGGTGAGACATTGCAATGAGGCAACCCAGAAGCCAAGAGTGAGAGAGACAAGTTATGCCTAGACACAGGGAAAACACTTCAATTTGAAGCCCTAAATTATTTCAGAATCTACATGAGACCTGACATGCAACTTAATTCTTCAATCCAATTTATTTCTAAATGTGCAAAAGGACTCTATTTTCACACGGCCAAAGCAGCACCACTCCTGGAAACTGAAAAATCAGTTCTCGACTAGAATATTTTTCAAGGCAGGCAGCAAGCTGTTTTGTTCTTGTGCAGCTTCTGGGCCATCCCAGATGAGAAAATAGAAGTGGAACATTCCACGAGGTTAATCTGGACTACACACACAGAGCAATGATTTCCTCTAAGCCAATCAAGGATTAAGGCTAATGAATATCTCTGTATCTTGTAACAGTCGTTTTAGGGAAATAGAATAGGATAAAAATAGACTGACTTGACCTTCCCCCCCGCCCCCCCCCCCCCAAAAAAAAAAAAAAAAAAAAAGGCTTTTATTAGTCCTTGGAGTGATGGGGTAAAATTAGAAATGCTAAAGAGAGGAATGCTTCACTTACCTGTCGTAGAATGACCATGGCTCCTGTATAAACACATCAGCAATCACCAGGAATTGACCTAAACCAAGAGAAATCGGCAATTAATGAAATGACACCCTGACTCATAGACTCCAGCTCAGGGACTGTCCCAACCCTGAAGGGACAGATGCAGCACCTAGGTGTGGAAGAGGGCTAGGAGCTCTTAAACTCTCAATGCTTTCGTAATATTAATTCCAGACAGCGAGAGACAATCCTCTAATACGTCCAGATTAATGCCTGCATTAATGAGACTGAGACTGGAAGTTGCTTATGCAAGTAATAGTTTGTAAACTGAGTCCTAGAAAGTTATCCAAGGATTAACCTAACAAACAGACTGATACTGATTTATTACGTGTGTCATCAGATCCCATGGTATGAACTAAAGCACATGGAGAAGGAGAGCCCTGTCCTTACAGCCCACAAGGCTGGCTGGATTATCATCTTTCTATCAAAACTGCTTTCAGGAGATGAGAGAAAATACCAAGGCCTCCATCACAGCCTGCAAGTGATGCCTGGATTGGACTACCTCCACGCTCTGCTCCTGCCTGTGGTGCAAATTGTGCCTTTTGGGGGTTTTCACGGGAAAGTCCCGTGCTGCTCCTGGGTTTGTGCTTGCTGGTATATGGTGCCACTTCACGGTGCTCCCAGCATTATACAGGTTTGGTGTGTATAAGTGAACATTTCTTTTAAAGAATTGAATTTCTACAGCTTTTTATCTCCAAGTCATCCTTGTTTGTTGTTATATTTATGATGTGGAACATTTTCCAGTATGGTAATAACACTCATGCCTTAAAAAGCAGGCAAAAAGGCATTCTGTTAAACAGCTCCCACAAGAAACTGGGGATGTGAAGGCTGAGGAAGGATGATCTTGCAGGACGTAGGACATTTCCCTTCACAGTGACAAAGTGGTCCAGACTCATCATACAAACCTAAATATTTTGTTTCAGGTTTTAGCCATAATTTTTATTTTTGTGCCTTCCCCACCAAAAGAAGAACATTTCTTGGAGGGATAGGAGGTAATAACATTGTCTTTCCACCCTGCTTCAGCCATCTCTAGGTGAGATGCCCTAAACAGACACAATATGGGACAGACTCAGCCTTGCAAAAAAAAAAAAAAAAAAAAAAAAAAAAAGGAGTGATAACACCCCATGCCAGTGTCCCAACACACTTTGCTCATGGCAAGGAGAGCGATCTCTTTTCCCCACCAGCAGCAACTGCACTTGTCCCATTCAGTGATGTAGGTCTTAATCTTTGGTGTTGATCCTGCAGAATTTTCTGTAGCTTCTCAACTGCAGTGGGAAACATGGATGTTCCCATCCTAGCTAGAAAGTATTAGTTCCTGCAGGGACTGCAAAGGCTCAACAGCATTTCCAGTTATTCCCCTTTTCCTCACCACGCTGCTTGCATCACCTCTACATTTTTAGCGACCACATATCTGAAGGCAGATAGCTACCCCACTGAAAGCTGTAGGAGTTGGCCATCTATGTGCCTTCACTACCTTAATGAAAACATCCAGCTGTTGAACCCATCTACATGATCCCTCTGCATTGCCCAGAAAAGGAGCTGGTGTCCTAAGGGCAGCGAAGACATCATGTTCATTAGGAAATACTCACTAGACAGTATTGGCCACAGACCATATTTAACGAATTAATTTTGCTTTTTCTAGAAGACAGAAGACTGGTGGAAAATCATGCGCCCACTTTAACATCTGAAAGACTGTGAGGCAATTTTCCTAATCCTCAGTTTGAATCTTCTTGTAGCACATTAAATTATTCCTCTTCTCCTTAATTCATATGGCTTGAAAATAACTTTCTAACCCTTCCAAGTAGTAAGCCCTGAGACAGACTTCCTAGGGATGCTGAAGGGTCTCCTCCACTGGGAATAGTCAGTGAAAACTTGGCTTGTCTCGGAGCAGGCACTGGGTGAGGTCTTCCAGAGGTTCTTCTCAGGTCCGTAACACAATGATTGTAGGTACAGCATTGAACACGGGGTTGGGTAGCAGTTTGGGTTCCTTGCTTGAAGGATATCTGCTATGGACAAGGGATCTTATAGTTCCTCACCTCAGTTTCCCTTTCTGAAAAACAGAGATCTCACCCAACAGGGGAGCTCCTAAGCAGTCCAGCCATTATTTGCATGATAATCAGCCAAATGGGCTTGCCCCATTGAGTGTACATATTGCAAAAAAACATATATGGGGGATCTCCTCCCACAGGCTGGGCTAGAGCCACAGGTCTCAGAACTGCTCCTTTAGTCATTTATTCTTCTGCTACTGAAGCAAAGCACTGGCTCATGGTTGCCCTGGCTCCCGGCATAAAAACTATCCTGTATGTGGGCATCTTGCTCAGCACAGCCTGTGGTGATGCTGAATAGGTGTGCCAGGTTTGGAAGAGTATTTACATACTCCCCACACTGCTTTTAAACAGGATTTTGGTACCCAGAGCCTGGGTGTTGGTGTTGGTGTTATTTTCTGAAGGTCTAACCTTCAGCCCAAGTCACCAGTCCCTTCGCGACGCTGTTGCAAGCGAGGCTGTACACCACGGACAGCTGGCTTTCCCCAGGGCTTGCTCAACAGGGAAAACCCCAAAAGGGAAGGGTAGGGGGAGCTGACGACTGCCCTCCTTGTTATTCCCACAGGGATCAGTAAGAAGGATTCGACTTGTCTGAGCACCAGGGAGATAAGCTGCCCACTAATTCATGGGAGCCTTGGTGGGGAAAAAATGGCCATCTGGACCCTCCAACCCTCCCACCTTCATCTCCTACGTGAAGCTCTACAGCTGCCTGTGGTATGGAAAATGAGCTGGGCTAAACAAAATGTACCCTACACCTCCCCAAAATCACTCACACATAAAACAAAAGCACAAAGACACTCCTCTGGAAAATGTGGGGGTTTTGTAAATTTGGTTCGTTTTGCAGCTTTGTGGGCATCCCTAGTTGAGCATTATCTGAACAAAGCATCTGAAGGAGGCAGTGGGTGAGGCTGAAAGGGTTTTAAACACTACTTTTGGATGCAGGGTCATGTGCAACACGAACTATACACATCTCTTGCTTGCAAGCAGTGGTCAACAGAAGCCAAGGAGTGCTTTGGTACAAGGTCTGCACCACAGCAACTTCAGCCATGGCTTTCTTGGATCTGAAGAGATCCCAAATGCAAGAGGAACCTGACAGAGCTTGACTCTGGAGGGTGAAAGGCTGAGAAACCTGGACAAAACCGTTATCATGCAATTGGAAAGAGGGGCGTTGCTACTCTAATCTGTTTAACTGGCATTTCTGCTCCTTGTTGGCACTTTGGGACCGGAGTCCAACCACA
Source organism: Falco naumanni (assembly GCF_017639655.2). NCBI lineage: Eukaryota > Metazoa > Chordata > Aves > Falconiformes > Falconidae > Falco > Falco naumanni. The sequence continues at coordinate 5,060,547 of NC_054055.1, read as the reverse complement.
TGACTGGCCATACTGCCTGGGGGATCACTCCACAGTGCTAATCCTCCAGAGCACATGCTCATTAAGCACTGGTTAAGAGACATTCAGGTATTTAATTCTAAATGTAAATTCTGTTCCTTTCTCCTGAAGTCCACGTGCCACATGATTTTCCTGTCTGCAAATGCAGCAAAGAAATTGAATAATTTATTTATGAGGTGACACATTCAGTGACAGCCAGTCCCCCTCTGCACCCAGTGTGGTATAGAGCCTGTCATTTGGAGAAACCCTGGGCACTTAACAGCGTGAAAAATCAGAAGTTCATTCATCTTATGTCTACTTCATCTGACTGGCAGAAACATAATCTATCACCTTAGCTGAGCAAAAAGATTTAACACACCGATGCTCTCTGCACACTGCTGCTTTGACTCCCTCCCCTCCAGCATCGGATCTGAGAAGGATTAAAGATTTTGCAATGTATTTTACTGTTCATCTAAGAAATGATGAATAAAAAGGTCAGACCTGTACCCTTGGAGACAAGCGCCTTTGTCCTTATCAAAAGCAGGATTCAAATCAGGAAGAAAAACAATGGCTCTTGGATGAGGTTAAACTAACCAGCTCAGCGGACTCTAACCACTGAATGCGCATGACAGCAAGTGGAGAGGAAGAAGGCAATGCCACTACATACCATTCCTTCTGCTTTTTGTCCTGCTGAAAGCTGGCATGCTTGGGAAGCTATGGCAGTTTGTATTTTGCATTCTTCCTAGAGCCCCAAATCAGAACCAGGGCTTTCAGGTCAGAAGATATTAGTCTGAATATGGCACCATCCATCTTCTTGACTAACAGGTGTCTTCCCCGCTAGCATGATCAACAAGCAAGTTTTTAACCGAGACTACCCACTACTTCTCTAGGTAACTAGCTCCAAAAGTCAAATCATCATTAGTGTTTAAAATGAAACAAGTAACTGCTCATCTGCATCTGCCTTCAGCTTCCCAGATGAGGCCAGTCATACCTTACCAACCACAACCGACCCGTCGATGGGCCCACACGGCAGGGCCCAGCCCCGGGGCTGCACCTCCACTTCCCTCATGCTGGGATCTTGTGCACCACTTAGCCTGGAGTGGTGACCAGGACATGGAGCGGAGGGGAGCCAGGATGATAGACCGTGTCTGGGAAACTCTTTTCAAGAGGCACGTGCCCTAGCTTTGCTATCAGACTGAGGCCTCTCCCTGGTATGACCTGTGTCTACTGGCCTGTCAGAGCCTCAGTGCCGGGTATCTGCTCCCTGTGGAGGCACTCACAGCCTACTCCCATCAGTTCTCGCTCTGCTTCTCAATAAACCAAACGCTCAGGCTCTCACAGTAAGAACTTCAGACAACCTGCCATGGTGCCTGAGCCTGTCTTGGGTAAATTTTAGCTATGTGTGATCTCCTGCCATCCAGTGCTGCCTGGGACGTCGCTGTTTCCTTGGCCCATAGACTCCCATTCTCCTTTCCTTTCTGCACAGAAGGTGAGCTCTCCCAGCTGCTCAGGTTTGCCCTCAAAGCCTATGTGAAGGCTGGTTGTCCAGGACTTGCTGAGAGGTGGGTAACTCGAATTAAACCCCCACCTTGGTGGAGGAACCCAGACTTTGAGTCTCGCTAGACGAGTGCTTGAGCTGCTGGAGTGTTGCTTAAAACTTGAGCATCTCCCCCTTTCCCCCCGTCTAAGCTTTGGACTGAAATTTTCATGGTAATGGCCATTCACTTACACCTTCCCTTCCCGTGGCACAAATATCTTCATCCTTGCAAGAAGAAATAATAATTTCTAATTTCCCCAGTGCAAATTACATGGAGAGTAAAACCCAGCCATCGTTTCATCTCTTTCAATGTGGAGAAAAAAATACATCCCCGTTAAAAGCAAAAGTATTGCCCTGAATGCAATGGCAACAGGAATTCATGCAGAGTATTTGCTAATTTTTTTTACACACAGAATGGCACTCCCTGAGTTTCTACAAGTGAGAAAGCAGTATGAGACTCTCGTGATGGAGATGTGAGGACACAGCGAGCATCACCTGGCCAGCACGCTGCCTGCCACAGCACTGAGAAAGTTCCCTTGTTTATGACTTAATTGCTGCCTCCGCATGGATGGATTAGCTTGAGGTCGTGCTAATAGGTGATGTGAGGAATGCAAGGAAGCTGTCTCACCTCAGCAAGGCAGGTCACAACAGCAATAAGCTGCAGAAAACATTAGAATCACCATTTCTCACATGCATCTGTGACAAGGGGCTCTGCATGGCCTGGAACACCACGAGCCCAGCGCATGTTTTCCTGGCAGAACTCTGATCCAAGTTCACTGAAAGTCAAGAAAAGCCTTTCCTACCACCTTTGGATGAGACTTTGAGTGGCCACCAGATTTCCAGTGAACGCTGGTTCAGCAGGCAGAGGAACAGCTGCTTTGAACAAGAGGTGAATTTTGGTGTAAAGAATTACCTCCCCATCAGCTGCAGGTCCAGCTGCCTGGAGAACTGAGGGGAGAAGAGAGATTCAAATGGAGCTGCAAGCTGACACGTGAAGGTGTAGGTGATGGTGGGAAGTAGAGATCTATCGTGAAGCCCTGGATCCTCAGAGTAGCTCCTCATGTCACGGATGAAGTCCAGTCATGGATGCAACACTGTGCAACTAAACGACAGCCTGCAAGGGCTGTTTTAGGGAACGTGCAGATTTTTCTCTAGCTATTCCTGCAGCATTCAGCCTTACAATGATGAGATCCACAGGATTAGGCACTAATGAGATTTGAGGGTGCTCCTGTCGGGCTTCTCCTTCTGGTGGGCGGATGCTGTTCCCAGGGAAGACCTGGTAGTTTGCTGGTTTTGTGTGTGTGTGTGGGTGGGTGTTTTGGTTTGGGACTTCTTTTTTTGTTAGTTGTTTTTCGGTTTTGTTTTGTTTTTCCGCAAAAAAGGGATGGTCCAGTCATCCTGCACATCTGGAATCTCCAACCCAGAAAATTCCAGCTACTCAAAATAAAAACAACTTTTCCTGCACAGAGCAACACAGCCAGCCTGCTGATCAATTAGCCAAATAACTACAGCGAGAAAAGATTGCAGGCACCAAGATTTCTTATTGTAGTGAAAGAGCCCAGGGTGGGAGTAGGCTTAATGCATTAGATACACAGATACTTTGCATTTCTGTACATTAGAGTTTTTTTCATGCAAGTAGCTCAAGGAAGACAGTGCAGTGCTAATGCCCACTGCAGTCTGTCATTCTGCAAGTGCAACTGAAACCTAGGGAAATGATGCTCGTAACTGAAACCACCAATAAATAGCACGTAATCTACTCAATGTGAGTGACAGAGAGGTGTCAGGGCTTGTGCAGTAGATAGATTCCAGCCAAAGGCTTCAGCACACAAAATCAGGGCCTGATTTTCAACAGACCTCAGGTAGCACTGAAGTCTTCTGAAAAATCTGTCTTCTCCCTGAAAACTGAGCACTTAAAGCATGTCCTGAACTTTCCTCGTTGGTCAGGCTGACTACAGATCAGCTGAAAATGTAAACACTGCTGTTTCTTTTGACCCAGCTGAAAAAAACCTCTGGCCAGACCCCCAGTGATATGAAATAATTGAGATACAACTGACTTCAATGCAACCGTACCATTTTCCACAAGCTGAGAGTCAGGGCACCACAAAATTCCAAGGCGGTGACCTGGTCAAAGACTGGGTGTGAAGGGTTTTAAAAGACAGCAGTGAAAGGAATATGATCCTCTGTGCCTTCCTCCGGCAGGAGCTGCAGGCATTAATCACAGCCCGCGATGACAGCTCCAGGCTGTGCCACCCCGTTTGCCTTTGCAAAGCATCACACTGGTCGGTCGGTGAAAGGACCACGAAGACTCAACTCCAGCTAGAGGATTTCAGAGCTTGTTTGGTCCTTTGCATGTCAGTACCAATCCCCGCACAGAGTCACCCAAACTCTTTCATATTTCACATTAGGAAAAGAACGACAATTTCCCAGTGAGGCTGACACTGCACGTGTAGTTGGCTACACTGAGGGTACAAGAGTGCAACACTGAGTTGACACCAGGTATTCACAGGACGTCTTACTATTAAAGAAAATAAAACTAACCCAAAACACTGCAGACGTCAGGGTGTGATTTTAAACAGAGCTCCAGACCAAAGCCAAAGCTCCCACAAAGACAAGAACCCCTTGTGCAATGCACTTACTACCTAGGAACGGTGCAATGCCTGAGCATTTCCTTGGCTCCTCCTGGCCACGTGCACGGATCAGAAGGGAGCTGGGAGCTAATATCTGTCACTGGTGTTTATTCACACGAGTCTGGGGACCACGGAGTAAGGCAGAAGCGTGAAAATTCTAGGACGGGAGTCCATTAGCATACCTCTCTGCTGTGGCTTTCTATGCCACATCAGCACACATTGTGCCCTCTCCTGTGACAATGCTGTCATTTAGGTGACTGTGGCTCTCAATCTTTTTTTGTGTGCTCCAAGTCCCACCTGACGCCCAAAGTGGGACTGAGCTGTCTGTATGCAGACACTGCATTTCATCAAGTCAGCCAAGATCACCTCCATGACTGTGGGGACAAACAGGTGCTTCCAAGGCCTGGTTCACTGCATCTGTTGGAAACGTCAGCATTATTTCTGTTCATAAATTGCAGAGGAGGCCTGAGGTGACTGCTTTCATCTGTATGCCCCCTCCTTTCTCCATGCCTATGCTCCCTGAGCAGCTGGGAATGTGTCAAGACCACTTAGCTGACTCTGTGGGACTGGTTTGGCCCTCAAACCTCTATTTGAAGGGTCCTGGTAGCAGTGCCACAGAGAGAAACACCTCAACTGAATGAGCCCCAGCCAAACAGGTTACATTAAAGCAAGAACCCACGGAGAACTCCTACCTCTGGAAAGTCAAAGAATCAATACACAGCCTCTGTTCATCTGAGAGTAGTCAGGAAACGGGCATCAATTTTTCAGGTGTCCAGGAGGAAGTTCAATAGATTTGCCTTGCATTCAATCCCCCCGAAAAGCCCGGCAGGTAGAGGAGTTAACAAAAGCCCTGACCTTTTCTCCCTCCCTGTGCTTTCACGTAGCCAGAGCAGAACAATGGACCACGGCGGCATCCGATCCCAGCTCGCCGCGGAGCACTCGGCACAGCCTCCTCAGGAGGCCAATTTCCTTTTGTGCATCAGCCTCTACCGGCAATTGAGTATTTTTCAACAGCCACAGTAATTAATCAAATAAAGTATCCTTTTGCAAGAAGGCCAGGTGTAATTTCAGCATAATCCAGACCGAGCAGGCTGAGCTGATCTAGGCAAAATGCTGCACTTGCAGGTTTACCACGTGGTGTTTGCAGTCTGTTTTCATCTCTTCTTTATCCATAGATGAACTGCTGGTGTTGCTAGGACCTGCACATGGGGCCTGGCACCCAACAATAAAAAATTAAAATAAAGCCTATATTTGAAATTGAGGGTGATTTAGCACATGCATGTGCTCTCAAGACTCCTTGGAGTAGGGTTGTCTTCACTGTGCTGGGCTGTCCTGGAAGTCCCCTTGCTGGTCCTGAGCTCACTGGGATGTCCACCCAGCACTGTGCCAAGAACAGAGCTCAGATCCTGCCCACCCATGCTCAGGGAACCCCAACTAGCCTAGGCTGAGCAGACCAACACCAACAAGTGTTGGTGGAGCCACCACAGATGTGGTCCTTCATGGGCTGCTCAACCCCTGCCACTGACAGAGCAAGGTATACACACAGACGGTGGTCGACTCCAGGCTGGTGTGTTTGACAATGTGTGCATGGATTTGGGAGGAGATTCCTGTGCAGTGCATTCTCTTTTGGGCCAGGATCAGGAGGCAACAACCTTCCCAGCCGTCTGGGCTCTGCCGGCCCTGCAGTTGAACAACATCCATTAGCCCTTAGCTGAGACACAGGTTTAATCCTTTGGTTTTGTTGCTCAGGCAGCTGCAAAGACTGCACCTACCATCTGAGAACAACTCCATGAAGGTCCAAAGGAAGGTTTGTACATGTCTATATATACACTTCCTATAGAAAGATAGATATATTCCCTAGGTATGTACTCTGGCCAATCCTACTTTACTGGCTCCAGTTAGGAAAAACTGGGCCATGTTATGAAGGAGATTGTACTGGATCATCTCTTTGGCCCTCCAAGCTTTCTATCTCATCAATCTACAAGACCATAGGCCCTTGCTCCAAGCCAGAGGGCAGGAGAAGGAGCGCTGCACCCACTGCAGTCTGGGTCCAGGGTCTCAAAATGAAATTTTTGGGGTATCAGGTGATTTGTCCTGTAGCACACTGGAGCTTGTTCCTGAAGTGGTTCCAGAGTGATTTAGGTACTTGGGCTCTTTCTAAACACCCTTGAGGTGCTCCCTTTTAACAGTCTCTAGATGATCTGCCACTACCCAGACAACGTATGGCAGAGATAAGATCTGAACACCAGACTAATGGCAGTCCAATAACTTAATTACTAACCCACTGCTGCTTGCTACAGAAAGGTTCATTAAAGAGTGCCTTTACTGCGGCCACTGTTTCAGTACTCAGTCCAGCAAGCTACTATGCTGTTATTCCCTCACTGTCCTGGTTTCAGCTAGGATAGAGTTAATTTTCTTCCTAGCAGCTGGTACAATGCTGTGTTTTGGATTTAGTATGAAAATAAAGTTGATAACACACTGATGCTTTAGTTGTTGCTTGGTAGTGCTTACTCTAAATCAAGGATTTTTCAAGTTTTCCATGCTCTGCTAGCGAGCAGGTACACAACAAGCTGGGAGGGAGCAGAGCCAGGACGGCTGACCCAGACTAGTTAGAGGGATATTCCATACTATATATTGTCATGCTCAGTATATAAACTGGGGAGAGCTGGCTGGGAGGTGCCGATTGCTGCTGGAGACTGGCTGGGCACCAGTCAGTGGCTGGTGAGCAACTGTATTGTGCATCACTTGGGTTGTTGCTTTTGGTTTTGTTTTTGTTTTTTTTTGATGGGGGGTGTGTGTGTGTGTTATTCCTTTGTCCCTCTCTCTCCTTTTTGTTACAATTGTTGCTGTTGTTGTTATTTTAATTTATTTCAAGTATTAATTTATTCTTATCTCAAGCCATGAGTTTCACTTTCTTCCCAATTCTCCTTCCCACGCTGCTGTAGCGGGGGAGTGAGCGAGAGGCTGCATGGCACTTCATAGGCAGTCGGGGTTAAACCACAACACACACACGAACCCCAGCCTATTTATGGAGGAGGAGATGATGCTACCCTCATTTCACACAGAGGGAAACTGAGGCACAGAGGACATGGCTTTCCCCAAGGTCAGGCAGGAGAACCAGGAAGGTGCAATGTGCCTCTTGCAGACACCCAAGGCTGCGCCTATGACTCCAGATCAACATGCCTTTAATAAAGGCAGCTCCCCTGCTCTTTACTGTCCGTAAATTGTTCTAATAAGCAGCTGGTTTACCCTCTACTCTTGCTGGTCCCTAATGGTCTGGCCTGGGCTCTTCGGTCTCTTTCCTTCCAGTGCTATTAGTGCTGGCTGGAGCAGGGCTTCTGCAAGCTGTTAAAATCCTGTGGGGTTTTTTTCTCAGCAGAAACCCCTTTGCTGGGATTTTCAGTGAAATCCTCCCTTGGCCTGCCCTGACACTATCCTCTTATCTCTCGTGGTCCTGGAAAAATTCAGGACGGCCCTTCAGAGAGGCTGGGGTCAGCTTCCAAATGCAGGGACTAGGAGGATTAAGTGGGTTCAAATCAGAAGATACCAGCCCTGTTTTATCCTGCTAAGACTCCTGATGACTCCAGAGGATGTTTGGCTTGAAGAGGGACTGTACAAATTAAGGAGAGAGTTCTGCTCTGCCCTTGCCGGGTGCCTTTGGTGCAGTCACCATTGCATCCCTGAGGGCAGCTGGAGGCAGTGCCAGGGGACATCGGCCCTGTAACAAACTGGTGAGAGGGGGACAGGCACTCCCTGACTCATTGGCTGCACATGCAAAATGTTATTAATTTTTCAGCTGGGGAAGCTGAGTCACAGGGGCTGGCTGCTGCTCTTCACGTTTTGATAGCATATTGAGTCACTGAGAGTTCTTCAGTGCATGGGATGCTCCGTGCTGTCAAGGGCATCATCTGGCTGAGCTGAAGTCATGCTTATAGGTCTTTGCCAAAGCAGAGTTAGAATAAAGGACATATGAAAGGGTGAATTTAGATGAGATATTGGGAAGAAACCCTTCCCCGTGAGGGCGGCGAGGCGCTGGCCCAGGCTGCCCAGAGCAGCTGTGGGTGCCCCATCCCTGGCAGGGCTCAAGGCCAGGCTGGATGGGGCTGGGAGCAGCCTGGGCTGGGGGGAGGGGGCCCTGCCCGGGGAAGGGGGGGTGGAACGAGGTGATCCTTAAGGTGCCTTCCAACCCAAATCATTCTATGATTCTATAATTTGGCAGGTGTTGCACAGACATAAAGTAAAAGTCACTGCAGCCCCAAAGAGCCTGGATGGGCGAAAGAACTGGGGGCTCCAGGAGGTAAAGTGACTTTACTCCATGCCAAGTTCCCACCTGGTGAAGAGCAGGGCCAAAAATAATGACAGAATTCCCTGTGAGCAGCAAAGCTAACAAAAGCCTTCTTTACAACCACAAAACTCCAAATATTTATTGATGGTCAATAGGGTGTAGTCCCCCCAAGAAGCCTTTTCTGCAGGTGGAGCATCCAGAACAGCTTTCACACCCCACCTGGGCTGGCCAGTGTCCAACAGGAGCTGGCAGCATGCTGCGGGGCACTAGATTTCTCCCACATTCGCCTATGTATTTTCATGAAGTGTCTAGGAACTTCATTTCCCTTGCTACAGCTCTGTCAAATTTCAAGGGAACTTGGTCAGCAAGCTACCATGATTAGGTGACACATCTAAAGAGACAGGCAGTGTGACCACACAGCCTCGTTTCCTATGGAAATCAGACTAGATGAGCAAGTTGGCTCTAATCAGGTACTTAACTTATGCCAGTTTTAACAAGCTGCTCCATCCCCACCCTCCTTTGCCGTGTCTTGGGATACCCCTCCCAGAAAAGGGGTGGCTGTTGCTATTTGTGATTCTCTCTCAGCTACACATAAGGAATCGGTGTTTGCTGGAGACAAGTTTCACTCCCTGGGCTGAGTTCAACAACACGGCTGCACCTGAGAAGCTTGACTTCTGTTCCAGCCATTTTCACCTAATACCTTCCCTGACTGCTGAGCTCAGTACTGGGAGGACAGGACCTAGTTTGCAGCTCCAAACAGGAGCGTGCTCTGCACAAAACCCAGTTATAACAGGGCATTGGGGGAGATCCAGAGGGCTCTTTCTAACAGCAATAAGGTTGCCCAAACACCTTTCATCCTCTGTTACCCGCCACCCTAATCTGTGCTGGTACGAGTAACCTGAATGAACAGCAGTCCCGATTTGCCCCATGCTGGCATCCCAAGCTGACATGGCTCTCCAAGCCATTTGGCCAAGATCACCGGGTGCTCTCTTGTCTCCCCCCTGATGCTTTGGGTGCAGGCATGACATTTAGCAGTGAAGAAAGTAACGTCTCAGTGCCTTTCTGGAGTTAACACAGCTGCACTCTCAAAAACTCCCCTCCCTGTGGGACAAGGACCTGCTCCTTTAACCACAAGCACCGGTGGCATCACCAGACAATGTTTCCCCTGTATTGTGCCGGACCGGAGAGAGTTCTTACATGGGAGGGATGATGTCCCTGCAGTATACCTGCTCTGAGAGACCTCCCTGGCCTGACAGCAGATTGGGCTGACCTGCTCATTAATTGTTTATACGTCTCCATGTACCACTTTACTGAATTATGTAAAACATCTAATAGTCCTTGCTAGGGATCCTGATCCTTGGGTGGGCTGTATCTTGGCATCCCAAGTGTTCTAGGATGGTTGGTAGCTCTGAAATCCTGCAGAAATGAAAGGAAAACCTAAAGGACTAGTGGAGAGTTTTATCCAGCCTTTTTTTTTTTTGGTCAAGGATGCTGTAGCCCCACCAGCCTGGCAGGGGGGCATGTTTGGGAGGTATATCGCTAACACTGTTAACAGCTCATGGGGACTTCCAGTAATTCCAGCAATACGATGCTTTCTCATGTCTGTGCCAAAGACTGCTCTGGGCCCGTGCAGCTCTCCAGCCTATAAAAATGCTCCACATAAAGCCAGCTATGCCAGACCTTTTCCTGGGCTTTACTTCCAAGGACAGAACACAGAAGTTTGGGTTATCCTGGCTCTGCTGTTCCCCTGGGATTAAAGGCAGCCGAGAAGCTGAGCAGAGGAGCTGAAGAGCAAAGGGGGATCATCTTGCTGACTTCAACAGCCCTCTGCGTGCAGCTCCTCAATGGGCTTGAGGAATGCTCTGGCACGGAGGTCACAGATGAAATAACCACCACCTTTATTTCTGCAGATTGAAACATTCTGCAGGCTGTAGGAGAGACAAACCCTGGGGAGGGGGAGGGGGGGGGGGGGGAGGGCGGGGGAGCGGTGGTGGTTTCTGGAGTTCATCTCAGCCCAGGGTAAATCTGCTGGCCTTGATGGCACTGATCCAGCCAAGCTGAGGGATGAGAGGAAGCGGGATAGAAATAGCTGGGCTTGTACAATGTGATAGCAACCACCACTGGTGCTGGAAACCCCCCAAAGGCTCAGACGCAGGAGGCAGAAGTTTGACACACTCTGGTTAGGCCTACGGGGCTCCTTCCATCTCACTACAACATACACCTGCCACCCCTCTGTCCTACTGCAGGAGGTTTTCGCGTCCTCCCGACAGCCTCAGCTGGGCAAGGGAGCCCTGTCTCTGATGATGGGAGGTGTTATGCTTTGTGGGTGCTCCCCCCTTCCCTTTCAGCTTCACTGTTTCTGTGAAGCTCCTTGGGCCCACATGAGCTCAGTGGGACCTTTGCCCAGGCTGGGAACTCGGTGCCACCAAGAGGCAAAGCATGTTCTTCTCCCAGCCTCTCCCACTGGCATGGATACAAACCCACACACACCAACACACGCTGGGTATACGGAAAACCATCCTGCTGACTTACAAAGCAAACCTCAGCCCCACAACAGCATGGCTCAGCTCTGGGATTCACAGGGAACCTCCTGCAAATTCCTTTCTGTCTAGCAGCGATCTAGCTGATCACCATCTTTGTGGCAATTCCCTAATGGTCTACAAGAGATCTGACACAGAGCCTGCAAGAAATTCCATTAAGTTCCTCTCCGTACTTGCTGGCATGAAAGTATTTTCAATGAAAAAGGAAGAGGAGAGGCTTTTTGTTCCTCGACCCACATGATACATGGCACTGCTAATGAAGTGATGAGGCTGACACCTTATCTTCTTCATGACAACTAAGAAGTGCAGCAAGGCAAATATCTCAGAAGAATTGTTTCAAGGAGAATCTCAGGGCATGAACAACTCTTGGTGAATGGAAGCATGAGCTCTGCATAAAACAGCCCATGCTAGGTCCAGCTTGTGGGCTCCCCATCTATTCTAGTTTGCTGACAGCGGACAACAGAGGATGCCCAGGGAGCAGTATAAAAGCAAGGTGAAGATTTAGTGGCACTACTCCATAGTACTCCCCCAGACACCATAATTTTCAGCTCAAGAGCTTCTAGAGCCAAAAACCGGTAGCTTTCTTCTTTAATGTATGTATTTTAAAGCTTTTGAGAGGCTTTTCATCAACAAATTTGTCCTAGTCATTTTTTAACCCGTTAATACTTTAAGGATCCCCAGGGTCCTGCAGTAAGGAGTACCACAGATGTCAGGTTGTGTGAACTCCTTTTTGATTTCAGCCTGGTCTCTATAAGCTTTATTTGATTCTCTCTAATTTTTATATTGCAAAGGAAAATCCTCCTTTTTCCTAGACCTGCAAGCATGGTCTTCTAGGATCTAGAACATACCTTCATCCTATCTCTTTTCAGCTTGGAACCTTTGTCTAAACAGTCCTTCCTTGTGCGGAAGCTGTTCCAGACCTCTGGCCATCCTTCCTTTCTCTGAATTCTCCCCAGTTGACCTACATCATTTTGGAGATGGAGGGACCAGGACAGTGCACACTGTTCCAGTTGCAGTTACACCAGGGACTCACAAAGGCACAATGCTGTTTCAATCCTCATTCCCCTTTTGACATCTGTTTAATCTTTTTGTTTGTTTGTTTTGGATTACTCGAAATAAATCAGCAGAGGAATGAAATGTGCTCTCTGGACAATGACAGATGTCCTGGGGAGCACACAAGGACTTGGTCCCAAGAGATGGATCCTGGTCCCAAGTCTAGCACAGCCCAGGCAGGGCTCAGAGCACCTTTTCCCTATGCCTCAGCGTATTGGGCAGGTGAGTCTTGCCCAGCATTTGCAAAGCCATCTCAGGTGGAAGGTATTTCACAGCTGTAACTTGCAAGCACTATGAGACTAAACCATAATATTCCTAAAAGTCTTCACATCTACACAGTGCCATCAACAGCTGCCTTCATTCAGACACTGTGGATACCTGCCATTTTCTGTTTGTCCCCCTCTGCCAACCTTCACGTAGGGCCCATCCTCTCTCCGTCTCTGCTGTGATCCCAGATTTATCTTACCATTTCCAAAGTCAGGAACTGTTGCAGTGGGTGGCTTTGCCTCCTGGGGTGAAGCCCCATCCCAGCACAGCTCCCACCATACAGCCCAGTGTCAGATGGGGAAGAGAGGATAAGACCAAGCTCCACAGAGCCTCAGTTCTCCCAACACTCGGAATAACCTTAGGCATGCCCTTCTGTGAGCCCTCCTTCCTCCACACATCTTAAAGTTGGAGGCCAGGCTGCTTATGCAGCAACAACAGGCAGTGGAAAACTCCACGCAAGGCAGCTCCCAAGTCTATAATCAACCTATAGTGTAAGTTTTAATTCCTTTCATGCATGTAGAAAATGTATTCAGGTCACCTGCGCCCCGGGTTATTACACCAGGTTAAATGCATGAAAGGGGATGGCAGCAGCTGAACCAACATGCTGTGAAAGGAACTTGCTAGGACTGAGGTCCAAGAAGAGCTCGATGTTTTTCTGCCATTGCTCTAAAACTGCCAGTGGGATCAAGAACTCAGTTTTTGGATCCCAGCTGGGCTGAGGTGGGAGTTGGTACCAAGCTGCTCAGGCTGGGCAGATCTGGGGAGGACTCAGCCAATGGTGCCAAAAAATGAAGGGGTCCCCAGAGACTTTTTGCTTTAGATTTTGAACTTTTCTGTATTTATTTGGCACTCAACCTACTTCAGATGACTTATTTTCATTGGATTTCCACACATTGTTCTCTCCTTGTGAAGTGGGAATCATCGAATCATTTAGGTTGGAAATGACCTTTAAAATCATCAAGTCCAGCTGTTAACCCAGGCCAAATCCACCACTGAACAATATCACCAAGCACCACATCTACATGTTTTTTGAACACTTCCAGGGGTGGTGATTCCGTCACCTCCCTGGGCAGCCTGTTCCAGTGCTTGACCACCCTTTCAATGAATAATTTTTTCCTAATATCCAATCTAAACCTCCCCTGGAGCAACTTGAGGCTGTTCCCTCTTGCCCTGTTGCTTGTATCTGCTCTCTCCCAGTATCCAGACTGGAAGAGCTTCTTAGAACAGGGTTTTTGTGAACAGCTCTGGGTGCAGTGGGGTTTGGGGGTGCTACCTGGGGATGGGTGGACAGCCTAAGCATGGGCACTGCCGGGGCAGTCCTGTCCTGAGAAGCTTGCTGGCTCTACCTAGCAGTTTGGCTGGGGGACCAGACAGTCACAAGCACACCATCTCATCCCATATCAGGTTCTCCTTGCACGTTGCCTAGCAGAGGAGCATTTCATGGTGCAAAGCTCCCTTACACGCCGTCTCCACATCCTGCCAGCCCCTTGGTACAGCGACACTTGTCCTACTCTGCTTCAGGAGCAAGAAGACTCTGGCTCTGTCCCAAGAGAACAACAGAAGTCCCTATCATTCCTCTCCCTCAAAAGGGACCAGCAGACCTGATCTGGCAGTGAGTGCAGGCAGCAACTACTACCCGACAGCATGGTGTCAGTGTGGGGAACCAAAAATGTGCCCAGGACCAAGAGTGCCTGAAGCCGCCTGTCCTGTCTGCCCCTTTCTGCTGGGCTTGGAAGCTGTTCTCCGCAGCTCCAGGAAAGGCTTTGAAAAAAAACTATGAGCTGACAATGCCTTCATTAATCACAGCAAAATCCTTTCCATGGCAACCCATGGATTGCGAAGTCACAAGTTAGCAAGCGTAAGACAGAAACACTGTACAGCAGTCCCGGTCTGTGGAAACTTAATAGTGAGTGAGATGAATCAACTGCTCTGAGGAGGGGAAATGAGTTAGAAATAATATTGCCTTAGAAAAGAGGTTCATCCCTGGCCTGGATTCAGATCTCATAAACGTTGGTGTCAGTGGGGAGATACTGTAACTTCATGAAGTTACTCCAGTCTCACTCCAAAAAGCCCAAGAAAAGACTTTGGCCCTACACTGTTTTTTCAGAAGCACAAAGCTTTCAACGAGGTCAGGTAGAAGAGAAAGACAGTAAGACAATTTGTCGCCTGCCCATCACCACGACTTAAACACTACACATGATTTAGAGACATGTATTTGGAAATTGGCAGAGCTCAGAGATCACAAAGCCACAGGTGAAAAAACAATTTTGTCCATCAACCAAGAGGAGGGAAATGCCATCCTGTTTTTTGCCCTTGTCTGTCACTCTTCAGCTGTCCCTGGGGCAGTTTAGACACAGGGTAGGGAAGACACTTGCACAGGGTCGCACAGGCTTTCACAGGGATCCAGGTTTTGACTGAAGTTTTGGCAAAGCTCAGTCCAAAGCTGCAAAACCATCTCATGCCTTCACACCACCTCTGTTGAGACCTTGCGGTCCCTCACCTCATGGGAAGAAAGATAGGACCCATCATATAGTGGAGAAGGAAGAGAGAGGGGTCAGCTTACAACACAAGCCATGTAGTTGACATCTTGATGTAAAGCACAGGATAACCCCATAAGCTTGGTTCTTGGGCATCCTTTTGTTCAGACTATGGAGAGAAGCACTCTCACACCAATGTAACAACTAGAGCTGTGTGAAGACCGCCTCCAGCTCCTGCCAGCTCCTTCTGCAGGGGGGATTTAGCAGTCAGGGACAACCAGGCAATTTTAGACTCACTGGCCTTTCAGACTCTCCCTCTATGTTGCCTACAAGACAGGTCCTCCACTATATACCCCAGTCCTCCCAGAGGCACCAAGAGATGCCTGGTCCACCTTCCTTAGGATAACGTGACTGTAACTACCCTAGGAAAGCCAGGGGGCTGTTCTTTGTTATGGCTGGTGCTCAGCTGGTCCAGCACAGCCCGTCCACATAACATTGCCCTCCCAAACCAGGCAGCAAAATGCAAACTGCTTTATGGGAATTGCCTATCCCATGCTCAGGGACTGTCCTAATAATGTCGACAGCTTGGGAAGGTCCTGAGCACTGCTTACGAGCACCGTTGTGACCCAGGGAACCTGCCACCAAAACACAGCCTGGACACAAGGTGTGCTATGCTGGAACCTGGGGAAAGCCCTGCTGCTCTCTGCCTGAGGGCAGGTCGTGCTTTCACCGCCTGGGTGGTGCGTTCGGAGCTGGGTCAGGGCAGGGAGTGGTCCCGGGACCGATGGGACCGGGAGGGGACACCTGGGGTCTTGTGCCAGCAACGCCAGTGAGTCCGTGCAGCAGGCACATCCCCGTCCCTAAGCACCTGCAAACGTATCCCTGGATGTGAAAGGGCTGTGGAGCGAAGGGGTGGGGGGCTGCACGGCGCAGCGCTGGAGGGGAATGCCCCCCGCCCCCGCTCACTGCTAGGTGACCCAAGCTAAATTAAGCAGCAGCTAGAAATTAGCCAGACACTAATCCGTGCTGCAGGAGCCCAGCTGGCTCGGGGCTGCCGGGCATTTCTGGCAGGTCTGCGGTCGTGTCGCCCCCCGCAGCCAGCCCAGCCCCTTCCCCAGGTTTGATGCGGGTGCCAGAGCCGGCTCGCTGCCGCGCAGCCCCACCGGGGCTACCCCCGCTGCATCCCAGCCCACCGCACCCCCATTGCACCCATCGCACCCCACCCGGAGCATCCCCAGCCCTCAGCCCGGTCCCTCCCGGGTGCCGCCTGCCACCCCCTCCGCCTTACCTTAGCGGGGCATGGCCGGCCGGGGGCCGGGGAAGGGGCGCTGGTGCCCGGCGCGGAGCCGCGCTGCCTCCGGCACCGAGCGAGGGCAGCGCCTGCCCTGCCTGAGCCTCTTAGCGGGGGAGGAGCCGGGATACAGCCGGCCCCCGGTGTGTGTGGGGGGGGTGTGTGAGTGTGAATGTGCGTGTGACACTCCCAGCCCGGCGACACCGCAAGCGCCGCGCTCCCCAAGCGTCCCCACACCCCAAGGGTGCATCCTCCTGTATCCCCCGGGTCTGCCCCAGAACGTGGTACCCATGAAGAGCCCTGCTGTGAGTTACGCTGCGTTTTTCAAGTCCTCGCTGTGCAGAGCCCTGACAGCCTTTTGGGCAAAGGGATGGCTGGAAGGATCCCCCTGCCCCACGCAAAGCCCACTCAGGGCTGCACTGGGCACCGTCCTGAGGCCCCGTGGGATGGGGCCAGCAGCTGACAGGCATTCTGGTTTGAACACAGCAGCCTGAGCTTGTAAACGGGAAAACTGGGACAGAAAAATGCTTGAGGAGCAGGAAACTCAGAGCTGAGGTTTTGCCTAGAAGCTTAACTCTGACCTGGTGACTCCCTGCCCAAATCTGAGCTAGTGTCTTTCCTCCTTCCTGCTGAGGAAGGTGGGGGTGGCTTTTAATTGAGCTGTGTCCCATCACGGGGGTTTCTCACTTAGGTATGAAACACGGCATTCTAGCCAGTAAATGGTGCAAAACATGCTTTTTTATTTGCAGCGTTATCACACAAGGTGTTTCTAAGCTCTGCTTTAGAACGAGGGGGCCTGAACCCCTCCTGGGGACTAGGACACCTGAATATTTTTTTTTTTTTTTTTTTTGGTGATACTGCAGAAGTAAGGAGCAATAAGAGGAAGTTTCTTTCCTCCAAAACCACACTAGGAACTCCGCTCAAAACATGGGAGAAGTCACAGCACAGCCACCCTGTCCCTTGCCCAACCCCGAGGAACTCCCTGCCGCTGCCCAGTCCTCTCAGAGGAACCAGCTGTGAATAGAATCAGTTGACTTTAAGCACAAGAGAGACAAACCATGGCCACCTGGGGCCGTGCCTGGTTTCACTTAAGCCCTACTCACTGTGCCAATGTGGTTTGTGTGGGTACGAGGGCAGATATTGGCTGTGCCTGGGATTTGCTTCAATCTGGACCACAGCCGATGTGCCTGGAAGTGGTCCAGCCTCGGGCAGCCCCTTCTTGTGCCCAGCGTCTCCCATGGGCGTGTGGGAAGGCAGCAAGGGAGACTCTGCCAGGGACACAGGGCCAGACATGCTCCTCTGCCTGCACCACTGGGTTTGGAGGTGGGATTTGAAGAGCACGAGGAGCCTTTGGGCAACGCTCAGTGCAGCATCTCATGGCTGTGGGTCATGGGCTAACCCCTGGTTTAATACCTGGGACATTGGCCAAGGATATGGAAGCACCTGAGCAGCTCTGAGGGTCAGGCAATGAACCCATCCCCTTGCTGAAAGCCCTGCTACCTCTGTAGCCCTTCTTCCTAGTAATCCCTGGTCCTTTTAAGCAGCAGAAGGCTCATATCCACATGGCAGTTGGGGGGAATGTATAGAGGTGTTGGAGTGGGAAGCTGCAAGATGTAGGGAACCCAACACTAAGAAGAAATATTCCAGTGTCATCTTGCAACTATGGTAGGATGTCTGTTCCTCCATGAAGGTGCTCTTGCAGGTCAAAAGAAGACTCTGAAGTGTTGTTTTAGTTTAACATTAGTGAGCAGAAATTCTTGGCAGATGGCAGCGCTGGAGGGATGCAGAGCTGCTGCAGTACCCTTGGGAAGCCTGCGCTGAATCCTGCCTGGAGCTGTGCACCACTCTACTACCTGCTGCCAGTCTCCAAACATGCACATACTCCCCACATCTCCACAGTGATGTGTTGGGATCCCACACTAATTCCAACATCCCTGCCCATGTTGCCAGTCCACATCGGTGTGCACCACCAGCACTGGGACAGGCAGGGCTGCAAAGCAACCCCCACTTTCAAGTCCACTGCCCCAGCACCAGCAAAACCGAGATGTGGGTGATGGTGGGGATGCATGACTTCCACACACACCTACAGGATGATTTGTGGCTTATCCAGGCTTCCATAGCTCTTTTTTTGAAAGTGCACAAAGCGAGACTCAATAAAGCTACCTAGTCCACACCAGAGCTCGCTCTTGTGCTATATCTAGCAACAAGTGTCACAGCCCCGTAGGTGCTCAGCCATGCCTACTGCTCAGGACATCCTCCAGGAGAGTATTAGGATGTTTGTGAGGCTGAGATGTCTGGGAGGCCTTCCCCTGAAAAATGCCCCTTGCAAGCTCTTTCAGTGATAGAGTAGGATGTTCCTTTCTCTGCCTAGCATTTGGTGATATATTTTGTCCCAGGGGACGATCCCAGGAGCAGGGCTTTCTGGATGGGTGTCCTCATCCCACAATAAAAAGGCTTTTTCCAGTTGCCTGCTCCAGGCTCTGGAGGGTGAGCTGCAGAAGGGCACAGCTCCTCCATGCTGCAAAGACCTGAGCACAGGCTAAATGGTGGAGCTGGGGGCTGGAAGCTGAAATGGAAGCAAGACCCCAGTGCCAGCACTTTGGGAAGCTGAGATGGAAGCAAGATCCTAGTGCCAGCACTTCGGCACCATGTGTTACCGCAGCAAGACTGGAGGCTGCCACAGGCAGGGACAGGCTGTTCACTTTTCAAATGCTCCCAGTGTGCAACGTGCAGGTTTGCTCTCCAAGGGAAAGACATCCTAAAATCACATCCTCCTGCTGCTTTGCCCAAAATCCACCCCCACCCCCCCCCCCCCCCTTTTTTTTTTTCCTTTTTAGCAGTCTGCAGAGTTTTTTCCAAGTCAGGTGAGGCTCAAAAAAACCAAGTTCCCTGCATTGTGGTGACTCTGAGGCATAGGATGCAAAGGTTTTATAGTCAGAGGAGGTTACCCCTCCCCTCCGTGGCTTTTCCCAGTGAACATGAGTGCAACCTTGTGTGAAACCTTCATGCAGATTGCCTTGCCTTAGTCTCAAAGTCCGCAGAGAAAAGAATTTGAATGGAGTTTAGTGAATCAAGCAAATGAAAAAGGCTCTGCAGAGCCACCTTGTGCCCATCAAAAGCATTCTGGAAGAACACAGCAAAATAGGTCCGAATAAAATATACACAATTTATTTATAGGAGGTTTACAGCTGTACAACGTTGGCTTTCTGTTTGGACCACTCTCTGAGCTTGTGCAGCATGACACATCAGTGCCTTTGGAGATGAAGACAAGTTGTAGCCTGTTTTAACATGGACATGTCAAAAAGAAATGGATTTCACAGAGTGTAACGGCAGGCTACTCACAACCATTGAAATGATCAACAAAAGAAGTGGAAAATAAATCAAAGACATGTCCTGCACTACTTGGGAGGCTCTGGAAAGTGCTTATCAGACCTGTCCTCCTCTCAGACAAAAAGTCCTGAATATTTCTGTTTACTTCATTCAAAGAGAAAAGGCATCCACATTAGGAATGGCATTTTAATAACTACCCTCCCTCATCTGCTCTACAACCAAGACAAAAAAAAAAAAAAAGCAAGCAACAAAGGTAATTTTTGTTATTCCATTGGAAATGTAAGGGGAAGAAGGCTTCTGCTTTAGATTTTCAAAAGTTTGGGGTAAAAAAAAAGGATAGATATTACTGATGTTAAGCCATTTTGGTCCTGATATAGTGTGATGATTTTTTTTTATTATTATTGAAGAAGCTGTTTAAAAGCTGCCTTTCCTCTCTTTATGGCTTGATTCTCTGTAGGCAGGAAGGATGCTGTCCATGGGTACCAGGGCACCGCTACTCCTCAGCAAGCTCCAACGCCATTCCTTGGGGATCACGGTGCGGTTGGGCACGTGTCAGGGCACTTGAGCTGAAGCTATCAGTAGCCCGATCAGCTGAGAAAACAAGGCAAATGCAGGCAGGCTGGCTACCCCCATCTGCTGATGATGATGCAAAGCTCCTGTGATGTTCCTGTGATGCTCTCCCTTAGCTAAACAGCTCTTTTCCCTGCCAGGTGAGGTATCTTTGGGCATCATGGTCCCTCTCACATACCATGCTGAACATGAGCCTGTGAGATCTTCACCTAAGACCTAAATCATGCCTTCTAACCCCACAATGCTTCTTTCGTTTCTTTTCAGTGATGAGTCCCATGAACAAACCCAGTATAAAGTCAAAATACCTCTGAATCAGTCTGCCCAGATTCAAGGAATTGTCTTTACCTTGGGGTCAAAATGTCACTTTACCAAACCAGGAGTATTTGAAGCACTTCTGCAACATGCAGTGATGGCACCAGGAATCGGAGGGCGCTCAGTGCAAGCCAGGAATAACTGAGACCTGGAAAGAGCATCCTGTGGGCCACTGCTTGCCTCTAAGTCCTGGAAAACAAGACCTAAGAAAATAAGCAATTTGGTCAAAAACCCAATTCATAACCAGGAGGCAAACTCTGAAGCTGAGGAAAGGGGAAAAACAGCCTGCAAAAATCGATTAAGTTAGTTGTACTGTAAATTTCTGGATGCACCAAGAGTTGAGCTGTCTGGTAATGTGGTTCTGGGGAACGTCTTATGACGTTACAGGTTTGGCAGATCTTTAGGGACTTTTACAAAAAAAGATACAGACTTGCAGCACAAACACAGGCATTTAGTAGGACAAGCAGAAACTCTACTTGTTATGGCAACAAAAGGCTTTCCTGTTCACTTGTCCTTGCAGGCAGAGGACTCTGCTCAGGTCAAAATCTACCATGACTAAAAGATTACATCATCATATGTATCCATTTCTACTTGCATGCAGGTGGCGGCAAAATATTTTCTTGTTAGAAAACCTGACAGAGAAAACCCTTAACTTGCACCATTTTTAAAGGCACGTTAATTAAAAAAAAACCCTGAACCTAAACAACAGGAGAAAAAAAATGCCTTGAAACCTGCCCTGATCAGCTGCTGAAAGGCCAGAGGAGGGTTTGTTGTTTGGCTTAGCTGGGATGGTTTCGAAGCAGCCAGATTCTGCCACCCAGTGGAACAAGGAAGATACATCCAGTCTTCATGATGAACAGAAGCAGACCACGGCCCTAAACATGTCCCCGAGGACGTGCTTGGGTTGTGCTTGTGAGACTGGCTCTAGCACTGTGCAACTCATCCTCCAGGCCAGGAGACTGGAAATTAAAGGTGAGAGATGAACACTGGCATGGATCAAAGATTCCCAGCATTTTCAGGCTGCGCTGGGAGCAGTGCTCCTCCAGCACAAGCTAAAATCCCACTATTTTCATAGAGAATTTGGGAATGCGAGGCACTGAGATACGATGCACCGTATGCAGCAGTAAAGATGGAGCCCATTGAGCAAAGCTCCCTATCCCTTGGACCTGATGCTTTGGCTTTCAGAGGATATGGTCTCCTCTTATCTAAACACTGAATGGCCCCAGTAGACAACCCACCCCAGCTACTGGGGTGAGCTCTTGGGATGGGGACAGCATGAAGCCATGGAGAGAGCAGGCACCACGGCAGTTCGAGGCACATGCAGGAGCTGAGTCCAGACCGGTTCAAAAACTTGACCCCAAAGAACAGTTGCCCCACCATAGTTGTTGGCATCTTTGTATTCATGGGGTTGAACAAGACTCAGGAGGAAACAGCTTGTCCCTAAAATGATGGAACCTTTAGTCTTGTTGCCCCTGTGGATTTGGGATTTGGGACTGCCTTGGTGCATTTTCTTTCCAACTGCAATATGCAAACCCATGCCCAGCACCACATTCAAAAGGGCCTGATCTTGTTTTCCACTTCTCCTTTGCTGAGGTGCCTCCACAGATAAGCGATTAAACAGCAGTTTCACAGGAGACGACTCCACACACACTACTCTTAAACCAAGCAGACACATCAAAGATGCATGAAAGCAGCTGGTAGGACCGCGGTGGCCACATGTGTGCATGGTGGCACGTGTGTGCCAGCCTGTGTAAACAAACAGCAGCAGGGCGTTGTGCTCTGGCTGTCAGGACACACAGCGTGCTTGCAGCGATCCCCCAGGGCACACGGCGGCGATGGGGGCTGCAGAGGATGCCAGCAGAAGGATTGTTGCGGTTCCCCAAAAAGGCACCACTTTTTAACATTGAAAACACAAGACTGGCTCCTAAGAATGGAATGCATGCATAGTTCATATAGGCTTTGCAGATGGTAGGTAGGCTATGTGTGTGTATGTGTGCATGTATGTATGTGTGCATGTTTATATACACATCTGTGGCACCAGAAGAAGAGTTCTTGAGTACTTAGACGTTGGTGAGGATGTTGCTGCTGAGCAGCATCACAGCAATGGTCCCAGAGAGATCATTCGATCTTCTGTTCCCCCTGTCCTGGAGGTGCAGTGTGTGCACTGACTGCCGATCGCTGGGGTCCCCCGTGAGCACCACTTGGCCCAAAAACTCGTCACTTATTAAGTTGTGGTTCCAGATCTGGGGAAACAAAACAGACACGAGGGCAGCGCCTTGAGCGATGCAGCCAACCTTCATACACCAGAGGGGAGGGACCTGCTCTGAGCTGGAGCCATGGAGGTTGTTGAGATGTGGGGCTCAGAGACATGTGTGAGGGGCAAAGGATGTGCGTTTACCAGATGTCACCGCTCAGCCGTGGTGGTGAGGGGCTGAGCTGCATGAACTGATGAAGCTCAGCCCTGGGGAACAGATCCACTGTGGACAGTGTGAGGAGAGGGCAGGTGGGGTGGCCAAGCGAGACAGAGTCTCCATCCCTCGGCTTGCTGCTCGCCTGCTGGTTACCTGAACAATGATGGGTTGTCCTGGCTTCTTGCGGTAGAAGAGCCCTTTCACATCAAATTCTGGAGACACTGTGTTCTTCTTCACCGGAGAACGAACTTTTTGCCCTTCGCACTTGATGATCACATAAGGGTCAGCTCCTGGGGAAAGAAAAGGGACTTTTTGCTTTGTTGTAGCTCCTGTAATTCCTCAGAGCCCTTTTCCAGGATGGCATGCAGCACTTTTCCTCCATACCCCACCAGAGGAGATGGATATCTGCCAAAGAGTTCATCACAATCCAGATGATGTTCATGAAGCTCAGTTGTTGGGCTCAGGCCAACTCCTGTTAGGTGACATTGTACCTGGGCAGCAGGTGGTAATGGACTGCTATGAAACGGCCACCTCTTCCTTGACTCCATAACCTACCTAAACACTCCTTTATCACTCCAAATCCTCTGACCTTTGGGATAAATATTTTATGGAAGACACCGCTCTGCTCAACTCTCCTTTCAGGGCTTGCCCTGCTGAAGGCAGGCAGAAATAAAGCCATGGGGAAGAGAAAGAGGTCACAGAGGTCATTTCACGCAAGAAGGCAAGGGCCTTCAGCTGCAAAACTCCACTTGCTTCCACTGCAGCTCATACACTCCCAAGCCAGACTAACCTTGGTTTTACTTCAAGGTGGTAACCAGCTACCTCAGCAGGGACTCTGCTTTTCACCCCTATGCACAAATCATTGGCACATCTTCTTCCTGGATTTAGTGAGACTCCAGTGCTGCAGGGGCTGTCAGACTAATGTTGGGCTAAGAAAAATGCTGGGTGGTCAAGGTGATGAGAGATGGCACAATGCTGAGCCAAAACGAAGTGTTAAGATATGCTAATTTATGAGATCAAAAAACTAGACCATTTGGGCACTGAGGAGGTTTGGTGAGCAACTGATGGATGGAAATGTATTTGAAAGGCTTTTGAAGAGGTGAAGATGGTTCTTAGAATATTTGTTTGGGCAAGAATTCAGGAAGAAGGTCAAAATGTCAAAAAGGATCATCGATGGCAGTGAGAGACACGGGGAAGAAAAAGACTGGGCATCAAGGGGCAATCAGGGGAAATGAGTGGAAAGTGGAGGAGAAAGTGGGAAAGTTACTGCAATATCCCAGCTGGAACAAGGCAGTCATGGGGAACAAGCAAGCCACAACGATGAGAGTAAAGTTACCAAGTTCACAGACTACTAGCTCACAGCTGGATTGTACCTGAGCTTCCAGGAGAGGGAAGGAGTCCCTAATTAGTGAACATTTTCCCCTTACAAAACAAGTGCTCGTTTTGGGAATTTCAGTAAAGAATGAGCAATTGCTATGGAAATGTAACTGCCAGAATGCATTTTCTTACCATGAGCTTTAGTGGCTGTGATGGAAACACAGACCAGGTGGATGAGTTTTCTTGTCCAAGAAAAATGTGGAAATTAGGAGGAACAAACCATTCTCTTCTGAGGGCCAGGGATTTAAGAACCACATCTTTGATTGCCAGACCACCTCCTCGCTAGCTTTCTGTTTGCAAGGACCTGGCTCCCCTGGTGAGACACAGCTGCTGGATTTCACAGCTGTTTTTCCAAACTAGCCTCGTCTTTTGGGATGTCCCGTTAAATCCTCATATTCCATAAGCTGGAGCCAAATTCCTATCTGTAAATCATTATTTCCAAAGTAGTGTGAAAGGCTAAGAGATGCGAGAGATGCCATTACACTAGGAAGCACCAAACATGCAGGCTGCTGGTAGCGGGAACTGAACAACTGGAAAAAAGCCATTCCCAAGGGCCTCTTGCTGAAAAAATGTTTCATGGCTCCAGAAACCACATGTACCCTTGTCTGAAGGAAAGATAAATCTCCTTGTTGCTGTGAAGAGTTCAGAGACCTTTGGCTACAGATTCCCCCTGCATTCCCCATACACTGAATTACTGCGAGTAACCCAAGAAGAAACAACCTACCTCGGGTAAAATTCCCTCCCCAGACATCAGACAGGATAGAAGGACTCCCCTTGTGGCATGTGATAAATAATCAAATCGGGCTAGTCCTAAGGCAGGATCCTGCTCGTTACTTCCAGGGCTCTGGTGATACGCAGCCCTGACGATAATGCTTGGGTGAAAAAAGTAATTAATTAAGTTTTTAATTTCGATTTTTAAAAAAAATTTAAGTTTTCAATTTTATACTTTAAATTTGGCTTGAAAGTGGCTGGCTGAACCTTGCCCCATTCAAAACATGTCCTTGACTCAAGAAACTGGGGAGAAAAGCTAGGACCTGGTCTGCTCTCATGGTGGAAAGGCATTTGCTTCTCTAACTGCAACCTCTAGACCTTTCATCTATACTTCAACGATCTCCCGGTGCAAGTCATCACTAGTCCTGGGTTTCTTGGTCCAGATGCCCCAGGAGGACTGAAGATGGGGCTCTTGCCATGAACTTCTGCATGGCTGTAGGACATGGTGAGGCATGGTGCTGCTGCTGTCTTTCATGCAAGAGAAGTGCTGGATGTCAAAATTGCATGATAGCATGGTAGAACCATGAAAATAAACCTGTAGCGGGCCAAGAAGGCAGAAACACAGTACGCTGTGTGCTGGTGGTGGCTCAAGTCATCTCAGAGGGCTCCTAGGAGCCAAGCATGGAGCAGGACTTACAGGAAATAAAGGGGGAGAGGGTCTTGATCCCCACCATCCCAAAATGAGCTATATTTGCCATACCCTCTACTGATAGATATTAATTTATCCAGCCTCCGGTGATGAACACTACCCCAACACATCAGCCTGTTCCATCGCTTCTCTGTCCTTCCTATTAAAAAGCCTTTAAATACAGTTCCTGACTTTTACAGCTGCTCATACTCCGGAGGAAAGCCTGGATTGCTATAGGACCACTGCTACAGGCTTTAGAGAAGTTTTAGGAGGATCTCCCAAGGATCTTACACAACAGCCTAAATATAACAGCTCCCAGATCATGCCCAGAGCAAGAAGTGAGTTTGATTCTCCATGGAATTTCTCCTCCTCTGGTGTCTGACACTGTATACTGAAATGTACATTGAAAATAATATCTGAGGACATCATAAATCCCAGCAATGTCCCACCTCAAGAAACCACCTCCCCCTTTTCCCACTGAGACAACCACTTCCCAGCTCCTCCGGCACTAGACGAGAGGCAGAGAAAGACCAGTACCTTGGGAGTCCTGATTCTTGAGCCCAGCTGCAGCAAGGACGTGGATCTGGGATACCACTTGCGGGTAACCACACATCCCACTCCAGCAGGTGTGTGGTGGCTCATCCAGTGTCAGCTCTCTGGAAGGAAAAACATGTGGCCTTTGAGAGGTGCCCAGCCTTACCCCGTGGGCAAGTCATGGAGTTTGCTCTAGCAGGATGGCAGAACCATGCAGTGTCCACTGTCAGACTCTGCTCCCCGCTCTGATCTCCTCAGCCTGGGTTTGGGATGTTCCCCCATGTCATGCTTAGAAGCAGAGTGGGAGCTTCCCTGCATGTTTGTGGTGAGACCTGTGAAGGTGCCCTGTTTCTTGGCCACGCTTGAAAGGAAGCCAAACGCCAGCTCCAGGCAAGGCCACGGCCAATTCCGATCAGGAAAATTGCATGTCAGAAGCACAGGGCTGTCTCCAAATAGCCAGCTCCTCCCCACCTCTGCTCTTGTTCCTTACCGGCAATCTGAAGGCACATCTGTGAAAATCCTGAGAAGGAACTCGCCTACATGACCGGGGTCAAAAGTGGTGGGGATGATGACATAGCGTCCCTCCTTCAGGTCTGTCCTCAGGAAGACGCTGCGGGAGTTGATGTAGATGGAGCTGGCCACCTTCTGCTGCAGGGTGTGCATCCGGTAGTTCCTGTTCAGCTCCACCTTGGCAGAGACCAACAGCAGGACGGTCAGCAGGATGGCGCTGACTGACAACATATTGGTATCCGCCACGGGGGTCCAGACTGCAAGGACTGAACCCACAGTGCTGGGAGAACGAGAATTAAGAGAACCAGCAAAATGGTTCCAACTGGGGTGGTTGGAAAACAAGTGCAGACATGGCTCTCCCAACTGCTGGCTCAGGGACTCATTATCTCTTGCATTCCCCCCAAAAAGCAACACATAAGGATCAGCCTAACAAAGTCTCACAAATTTCAACATTTGAAGACAGGCTAATGACAGACTAATCATTGCTTTTAGCAAGGAGAACTTGTCCATGCTGTCACTGTTCATCTCTGAAATCTCTTGTCATATTTAGAGGGGGGCACACTGTGCTGAAGGCACCCCAGAGGCACACAGATAATGCTTAACTGAACAATACAAATAGTCATGCAGTACTGACTTGTCGCTCCACCACTAAGAAATTTATGGGGGTGTTCAGGGCAACATGCAGGAACCATGGTCTACCTTATGGATATCAAAGCCTATGGCCAAGTTCTCTCCTTTGCCCTCTTTGCGACTGGTTCTTTTTGGCTTCTGCTGGATGGAGATCAGCACTTCGTCTTCTGCCTTCTTCACATCAAACATGTACTAGAAGGAAAGGGAGAAAGGTAAGGGAGGACTTGTACTAATACAGGATCATGGAGGCACGGGTCGGGTGGGCACACAGTAGAGTTAACCTCAGCTTCTCCTCACCCGCCTCACTGCAGGGACAGCCTGGCATCAGTAGCAGCACTGAGAACCCATACCCACCTCTCCTGGGAACTGGCATCATCTCGCCAAGCCAGAGACCTTTTTGGCTCATCTTAGAAAAAGACTGGGAAATCCAGTCTTTGAATTGCTTGGCAGAATCCAAGGTGTCTAGATGCAGTCTCATACCAGAGACTTTCACCCCTTGCAGTCTGCCACCGGTCCTCCTACAAGGTACGGAAGGAGGAACTGACGTTTACAGAGACCTAAGATGAAGGCTAATACAAAGCTGGAAGCAGGAAACAACTCTCCCACATCCTTGATGACAACTCCTGCAATGGACCAGACCACTTTTTGTCTGCTTGTTAGATGAAGGACTCACAGAACTTGTCTCATTTTACTGAGAATCCCAGATCAGAGCAGTACAGGACAGAAGAGCTTACTTCAGGACATGAACTTCAGAGCAGGGTCTTTTCTGAAGGCCAGGCTAGAAGAAAAGGCCCTATAGACTACACCTGTCCTGGCAAATTTAACAGTGCCAAGCTCTGGGCAAAGGAACTGGAATTAGATCATTCAGACATCCAAATTGCTGGAAAAAGGTTCCTGACCCAGTTTGACGGGCACCAACTCTCACTGCTACCCTGGGGCACAGTTTGCTGTTTGCTTGTGCCAAGATGCTCCACATCAGGCACTTGGATGCAGTCTCCCTGATAGGAGGGATAAGGGTCATCGAGTTGGCCTGGATGTTGGTCATGCTGTGCCAGGCATCTCAGCCACAGAATGGCTGAGAGCACAGTTAATCTACTGAGGTCTGGTAGCCATTTTGGCCTTCTAGGTCCCTGTAGGAGACTGAAACATTTGGAAACACATGCAAAGGCTCCAGAAGGTACTCTGTTCCATGACTCACTTGGGGGTTCTGCAAAAAGGTGTCCTTGTGGTTGATACAACCTCCACAGCGGTTCTTCAAGGGGTCACTGTTTCTGGTCCATGCCCCATGTAGCACTGCCTCCTCCCAGGTCTTGTGGATGCTCAGGTAGGATGTATTGATGAGACGGCACTTAATGATGTCTGTGAAGTATTTGCAGAAATCTTCAAAGGTCATCCTAAGTGAGGACAGGACAGAGCTCAGTTATGCTGCTTCGTTCCCCTGAACAATACGCTGCAGGGATTTTCTTGATCACCTGTCGGAGACTGAGGGTGGGTAGCCTCTGATGGCTGATGCATAACAGAAGAGATGGAGATACCTTTCTCCACGCATGCAGTAAATACTTGTTTTCTAGTTGAAAAACACAGCTATGTGTTTTGGAGTGGGAGAAGCAGCGTAGTGGCCCTTCCTCCACTCATGGGTACACATGGTATGGAAATGTTATCTGGTGAGGCTGTTAAGTTCGTAACAGTACCCTCATGAAATGACTGGGACCCCAGTGTGATACTGAGCAGCTTGCAATCCTAGGGCTATCCAAAGCTAACACCCACGGGCTCAAGGAGGAGGCTACACTGAAGATCCTAGGGCTTGGAAGGCCATTCGCTCTGGTTAGCTGCATGCATGGAAATGACTAGCATGCTTCATGGAGTGGGAGGACTCTGTGGGCATGGCCTGCGGTGACAACCCTAGGAGGGACTCACCAGAACTCTCCGTCATCTTCCACTGTCATCCCCATCTTCTCTCTCTCACTTTTACTCACTTTCTGCCACTCCTCAGAGCTGTGGGAAGAGTACAGGATCATTACTGCGAGGGCGAGGGGACAGACAAGAATTCAAGAGGCTACTTGACCTCAGCAGGATCTTTCAAGGGCAGAAGCCCTGTATAAAGCTCCAGCCAT
The DNA here is from genome assembly GCF_017639655.2 of Falco naumanni. NCBI lineage: Eukaryota > Metazoa > Chordata > Aves > Falconiformes > Falconidae > Falco > Falco naumanni. The sequence continues at coordinate 5,031,286 of NC_054055.1, read as the reverse complement.
GCAACCAGTCCCCACACTGCTCTGGTTAGCTCACCTTCCAAACAAGGGGGGACTGCAGCATGGCTTGGAGCTTCAACTTCTTTCCTGGCTAATGGAGCTGAATCCAGCTCGGCAAGATTTTGTTTGGCTAGTACAATCACAACCCTATTGGTGAAGACAACAACAGGGACTCTGGCCAAAGGCTCTGGTTACACCAGCCCTTGGTTCTTCATCCCATCCACAGACACCACAGCAGTCACTGGTGACAGAGGTAGGTTCTGTTGGGTGCTATGTTTGCTGGAACAAGACTGGGAGCAGAAAGGTGAGCTACAATCATCCTTCACTAGTGTGAACATGCTGGGCAATTTCACCACAACACCTGCCAGAGCCTTAATGAGAAAGTTTGCCAAGCTCAGCCACCCTCCTGCCGATCTCCAGGGACCCCAGGGCAAGGAATGAATCTACCCCGGTGAAACAGCAGGTTTAGGACGCGGGTTGAAGCAGCATCCCACAGCTGCCCATACAATGCTATCCTATGGGTGTGGACGTAGTCAAATTGTCTCCTGGCTCAAAGCTTGCTCCAACCCAGCATTTCCCACCAAAAAAAAAGGTGCTGCTGCTGCCCATCCTAACTCACGTGTCACTCCAAGGGCCGTTCCACTCCCGCTCGCCCCATGGGTTGCGCATGCGGATCATGTCCAGCTTCTCCGATTTGAAGAAGGACAGCAGGCCGTGGCCCAGGCGGACCTTCCGCACGTCTGTCACTGCGTACGCGTGGCCCTTCACCAGTCCGCAGGCCAGGCGGGCCTCCATGTCAGCTGCTGACGTGGCCTGGGCAGGGGGACACAGACAGCGCTCGTACTGGGGGGATGTGACTGCCTTAGCAGGGACTGGAGAAAAGAGGAACTCAGATTTCCCCGTAGGTTTCTCGGAGCCAAAAAAAAGAACACCAATGCTCAGGGACAGTGTCAATTGCTTTGGCAGATGTATTAGATGCCATTTTAAGTGCTAGATCCTTCCTGGTCTTCATCTATCACATGAGGCCTCCGAGCTCCCATACTGTCGACCAATAAAGCTCATTCTACTGGCTATAATGGGAGGTCTGGCACCCAGTGTTTGTAGAGGTGTCCACATGCAGACACCAAAACACCTTCCTCTGGAAGAGAATTCTCTCCTAACATTTAAATTGTGGTGGGATAAATCCAGGCTCTTGGACAGAACAGTAAGGAATAAAGAGGGCTAGCATCCAGGCTTGACTCCTTTTGCCATCCACAAGAAGTAGGAACCCTTGGACTTAATTTATCTGTTCTAATTTAAAAGTCTCCACCAATGTAAGACAACTTGCATCCTAAAACGCCTACTCCCATGAGAACATGACCGTACAGGTAATATTGCTTACTTTGATGGAGCAGCTGATGAGGCCTCCTCGGTTGTGCACCTTCAAGACACGCTCAAAGAGGAGGTTTCGCTTGGCTTCATCAGCAATGTAGTCCCCTTCGGTCAGGTCGATAGGTTCAGAGACCCCACCAGTAAAGTCTACCAGGGCATCAGCTGTGTTACCTCCATCCAGGGCCTCGTAACAGCCTGATAACCTGGAAGAGGGTGATGGGGATGGCACAGAAACACTGGCTTGACATTTGAAGGGGTCTGGGATAGTTCTTGGGCAGCTCAGAGAATAGAGATTTGTAATAAAACTTCCAGGGGGTGAGGACAGCAAAGTAGGGTGAAAAAATAAGACCCATGCTGCCTACAGCACTCCTGCTGTCATAGGACAAAGTAAAAGGAATGTGAAATCTCTAGGATAGGTGTTACTTAAAGGTGGAGCTGGAGGATATTTTGCTTTGGGGGTGAACTAAGGCTAGAGAAGGGTGGTTTTTTTCCTACAGTTTCTGCCCGTTTGAGATATGTCCTATGCCTCCCCAGGACAGCTGTTGTTTCCACTGGTGCAAGCCAGCTGATGAATGAACAGAGAGGAAAAACAGGGTGCTCAGGTCCCAGTTTGTCCTGTAACTGCCTGGATACCTACTTGGCATAAGCTTTCTCCACCAAGGCACACCAGAACTCGTTCCTGGAGTTGGAGTGGCAGTAGATGAGCTGGTTGTGCAGTGTGGGCAGGCGGTCATCTATGACCACGTCGAGCCACTGACCGAAACGCCAGAACTGGAAGTGGAAGATCCCCACATAGCTCTCGGGTTTCTCGGGGTTCCACTCCTGCTCCTTCCAGTCTGGGATGACCTGCAAGAGAGGAGGCACATGCACCTAGGTTACTCCCTTTTTTGCTGGGTTTGACTCTCATCCTGGAACTAACGCAGACAATATCAAAGACGGGAAGAATATGAGGTGGATGGACTAGCTTACAGCCTGTCAGGGCCAGATTTTGGACCTGGTTCCTCCAATGCAGACTAGATTAACATGTACTGGAATAGTGTAGCCTTCATCACACCTTGGAAGATGGAGCTGAAGCTCCTTGCCCTCTTATAATTCTACCCTGGAGATCTGCTGCCATCTACTGCTGTAGACAGGCTACTGGAGCAGGAGAGTCCTCGGTCCAACCAGAACTGGTTATTTTTATGACCAGATTTTTGTTCACCGTAGTGTCACTAGGGTACCACTAAGAGAGGGCACCTTTTTTGACTTGCTTACTTGATTCTGGTGTGACTTGATTGGCCCAGGAGCAAGCATTGTATTCACCTACCCGGTGGCAATGAACAGGGACCAGACGCTGGGCGCCTCTACTCTGCTGAATAAAAGTGGGAAAAGCAAGATCCCCATTCCCACAAGATCTCCATTCTTTTCTGTAAAGAGTTACCATACTCATCCAAGCAAGCACAGGGAGGTGACTTGCTGAAAGAAGGAAAAGGGCCTGGCGTGAAAGATCCCTAGAGCAGCTGAGGGGCTGAGGGAGTGCCGGTTTGGTGTCACTGCCATCTGCACTGCCAGTGGGACAGGCACAAGCGAAGCGTAGCTGCCAACGTCCATAGTCCTTCATGGCTGCAGGCACCACCAGCTTTGCTTTGGATAGAAAATCCACACAACAGCTGGGAGAGAAACAGGCACAGTCACGTGCAGATGCTACGTCTAGGAGGATCTGCTTTTTATTTAGAACCAGGACATTGGGGCACACAGCAAGAAACTGCCACACCACAGCTTAGCTTTTGTTGAGGGTGAAGGCAACGTGGTATTACTTCATGGCCAGGGTGGGCTGTGAGGCCACGTACAGTTAATGTAGTGGATAGCCGACAAGGACTGACCTATTCAGCTGCAGTAATGTCCCACACCTTTGCTTCTTTACTTACCTGCTCTCAAAGCATCATGACCTAAGCGAGGAAAAACCTGCACGTGCCCATGGGGAAAATTATGTTCCAACTAATCACTGTCCCGTGGAGGCAGCTCTGAGTGGTGGGGTGGGACAGGAAAGGACACAGCTACAATGCATGGAAAGAGGCTCTTCAGGAAGTCCCAGGCCATGGGGAGACCTCCTGCACCATGCTTTGGCCCTTTGTCCAGCTTCTGGAACCTTCAGCTTTCTTTTTCTCTTTTTCTTTTTCTTTTTCTTTGACTGCTGTCATGAAGCCGTAACCCTGCAGAGATGCTTCTCTCTGGAGAGCCCCTGACTTCTTAGCTACTAGCAACAATCCAAGCCCAGGGCTTTTACTGCTCCTACACTGAAATATTAATGATGCTATCAGCCCTGCAAGCTCACTGGCACTCTTGAGTTGTCTGAATCAATAGAAGCAGAGCAGACAGAGCCATGAAAAAGAGCTGCTTTTGGAGTGTTTGGTGTTTTCCATGAGTGCTAACAACGATGCCCCAGACTCCCCGTGGGAGTGCCAGGAAAGGTCAGACAGCCCTCCATCAGAAACCATCGATTCTGTCCTGACTGGAGCTCATCCTAATGAATTGTCATAGAGGACCATTGTGCTAATCAACTTGCTATTAATGTGGGCTTAGAAATGATTACAGCATTGATTAGAGGCAGCTTGTCAGCCAGAGCTGGTAGCGACAGCTTCCAGCTGGCTGGTTCTGAGATGTGTCATTACATTGGTGGCAGGAGATAGTGGTCCCCACCATCCTCCTCCATCCCTTCACTTGGGGACAGCACTGAAAACACCCTCTGCTGCCAAAAGTAGCAAAAGCGGCCAGCCTTCATGGAAAGCAGGATCCAGGAGTAAAGGCTGGTCATTTTTCTGCACGGACCCAAGAGGAAATGAGAAGAGCCTGATCTCCAGAGCCCAATCTGGCCTCAACCTGCCAAAGTGCAAGATGTGAGCTCAAACAGCAGGTTCCTCCCCCCAGCTCCTCCCAGAGCAAAGCATCCCACCCAGGCCAAGGATCCTCCAGCTGCTTCACCCCCTGGCCAGTATGCTTGTGACCACCCTGGCTGTCAGGGAGAGGTGACAGCTCTGGATTCAGTGCCTATTGGGACACCACACTTCAAGGCTACAGCACAACCCCTGCCTATGACCCGACGCTACATGTTATCTAAAAGGATCAACCCGGGGCACATCTACAAACCCCAGCAGCTGCTGGAGCCCAGACTCCTCCAGAAGATCATCATGCGACTGAAGTCTGCGGCTTATACCCACTCCAAGGAAACCTTCCCAGACATCTCCCTCCCTCCTCAGTGGATGCTGGAGCGCATGCCATGGACCACCCATCCCAGGATCCCACTGAGTCCTGGACTCAGCTTGGCCGTGTGGCACTGATGCGGTGGAGCCCACACCTCCTTATTCACCCAGCTGTGCTGCTTTTTTCTTTCCGGTCCCAAAAGCTGGAGCTGTAACAGCTGGAGCTGTCCCCTTTAGTGGGACAAATTTACAGTGAAAGGGCTCAGAGAGAGGTAAATTGGGAGCCCAGAAACACCAGGTTCATTTCCCTAAGCTGGTTTAGGGCTTTTCTCATGTTTTCTAAGAGTGGCTAATTAAGAGGAAAGGCACTTGAGACCCTGGAGAAATGTCCCTGATTAGAAGGAGGAATTGATAGATGCCGATTCCTCCAAGCAGGGGGTCTTCTGCTGGGAACTTGCCAGCTCAGGCAGGGGAGGGAGGGACCCAACTGTGCCAATTTGCTGAACCATGGTACAAACCAGGATGAAATTCCCCTGGGAGGGGACAGAGCAGTGTATCTGAAAGCCTTCATGGGATACTGAAACTATGTAGGGAGAGTTTCAGTGACCCATATAAAGATGCTCATCCTCCCTGCAGACAGAGATCACACTGCCCCATGCACCTCCCACTCCCAGCTCTGATGGAAAGGAGGATCCACCTAAGGATCCACCTGAGGATCATTTCCCTTCCCCTACCCAGCTTCAATCCCCTCCCGAAACCACACAAAACTGCTAAATGCTCCATGAAGCCTTTCACACTAAGAGAAGGTAAATGTTCATTTTACTTTTTATGGGAAATAAAAAGGTAGGTGCTCAAAAGTACCAACAATGAGTTGAAAATTGGTGGGTGCTGCTTTATTGGGTGCAGGATTGGGGCAGCTTCCAAAAAGGGCATGAAGAAGACACGCACAGCCTCAGTCCATAAGGGGAACCCTGTTGACTAGGCTTTTATTTACTGTGTACATCAGTATTTACTGGGTACATCAATACCCAGCGAAGTATCTGCAGCAAGAACTGTACTCCAGCAACCAGCAACACAGCAATGGCACATTGTGAGACCTGGCATGCAAAAACCCCTTTGGATGTTGGCAGTGGCTCCTGTTATCAGGTTTAATGTGGTTTGCAGTCACAAGCTCCGCTCTGGGATGTACAAGGAGGGGCCTCATATGGGAAAATCTGCAAGGACCTTAGAAGTGGGTTTGGTCTACAGTAGGTCTATGCTATGGCCAAGCAGGGATGCATCCACTTTTACCTCTCCTCACAGACTCCAGCATTTCTTGGGGTCTAAGCAAAGACATCAACTTCTCCAGCAATGCCCATGGCATGGCTGTATGATTCAGTGGTTGCTGAGCTTTGGTTGTGGGCAAGACTCAAAGCTCCCACCACCTCTTCAGCCAGTAGCTGATCTTCCTGCTTTCCTTCTCCTCTCTGCCTAGCACAGCTTGTGCATATCGTTTTATACACTATTGTTGGGCTGGGGAGGGCGTCGAGTCTGCAACTCTGGAGGCTTTGAAGAAGAGGTTGGACCCTTTTGGGGATGGTCCGCACAAACCAGCAGGCCACGGGTAGAAGGTCACCTTGTCCTGGCTTTCCTATCACTGCCCTCTCCTTACACAGGTCAGGAAAATCTCAGGCCACACCTTGAGGAGCGCTCACCCACATCTGAGTGCAAGCTTAGCAAAGGACCAATTGTAATAATACCTGGTGCTTTCAAAGGACATTCCTACCTGTGGGTCTCAAGAAGCTTCACCAAAGTACCCTCCACTTTTTTCTGGAGGAAAAGGGAATGTCCAAAGTTAGTTTTTTCACGGTCATGGGACAAGCCAGGCACAAAATACCCTCCTGCTCCTAAACTTGCAAAGGTACCATTTCTCCTCTCTGCTCCGATGGCCACCCAGACACTGCTCCCTGCCTCAGCATTTGTAGAGGGTAGGAGACACCGCTTTCTGGGACAGCAGCAGCAGGTTCCTGCTGTGTGGTTTGCAAAGTGCTCTGCAGCCTCACGGCTCTCTATAGATGCTTCAAAATAGATATATTCATGATTGCTTTAAGGCCACAACAATGCACAAATTGTTTTTGCTGGGGGGGACTCGCTGCTGGCTCAGACCTACAGCCTCCTCTGAGCTGCTGGCTCACTTGCCCGGCTCTGCACACACATGCATGCTTGGTCCAACCCATCTCAGGACCAACCACCTCCAGGCAGCACAAGGTGAGCAACATGCTGGAGTACACCTCCTCACAGTGACCCCCTGCAAGAAAAGGTGGCAGCTGTCAGGAAAAGGGTGGTCCAGCCTCCTTGGACCCGTTTGTCCAGCGGGTTTGCAATCTGCAGAATACAGCATATCCAGATGTACTTCAGCTTCACAGCAAAGTGATCCTCCATGGGACTGGTCTTCAGAGACACCAAGCAGCTACAGTTGCAGCAGCCGTCACTGCAGCCTGCAGGCACTCAGCATCCTTGCAAGGAGCAGCACCCCATCACAAACAAGCCCTCCCTTTTTAATGGCTAGGATGGAAACTGGAAGTCAGGGCGCTCTCCACGTTGTCTCTCCTGTTTCTAGTATGGCAATTTCTTATTTTTCCATCAGGCTTTTGGTATGCAGTTGCCATAGTTGGAAAGGTTAAGGCAGCCTCCTGTTTTCCAGCCAGCAAGACCTGGTGAATCCCTGCTGAATTTACAAGCATGCAGTCCTATATTCTAGGCAAATACAGCATGGCCCTCTCCTCCCCATCGTTCAGAGGACAGCACGTATGGGGAATGTTCCTCAGGGCTAAGGGGCTCCAGAAGTGCTAAGCTGTCCTCCACTTTTTTGCAGTGAACCACACAAACACTGAACTAAGAGAAAGAATAACGAAGACAAAAGCATAGCTGGAGCAAGAAGGGCAGAACAAGAGGGGATCAGGCTTTAAAAATAATGGAGCCCTTCAGCTGAGCTGGTTCAAGGCCGTCGGTGAAAGTGAGGAGAAAATACATCACCTTGCGGATCTGGGCCAGCTCTGCTATCCGTTCCCCAAATTCCTGGGCATCTGCCTCATTGTACTCTACCTCCTTGGCCCCTGGCTTTTTCCAGAAGATGCCCACTGGCTCCAGCAGCTGCCGATTCATAAGGTGGGTGAGATCAGGAGTCCAGTGCTGGGAGGTGCCGGTCACCATGACCTTCCCAGGTCTCTCCAGCTGGATGTCCCAACGGAGGAAGCGCAGATTGTGCTGTCGGATGAAATCCACTCGGTATACATGCTCATTGGAATGCAACAGTTTCTCGCCATCCTGGGGCCTCATGTTTTTTTGCTGCAGGCTCTGGAATCGCAGCCTCATGCAACGGGTAAGCTGGTCATCATGGACGAAGGGCAGCTTGAGCATCCCTGCCTCAGCTGCCATCACCTCGGCTGCTTCTCTGCTACGTCCTCAGCAACGTTTGGCTCTGAAGCAGGACACACAGGGGGAAAAAAGCTGCCAAGCCCCTAGAGCTGGTGCCCCCTCTCCACAGTCCCAGCAGTGCTAGGCAACCTGGGACAGTGACGCAAAACAGCCCCTGAGGCTTCCTCTGGATGCCCTCCAACCTCGTTTGCAGATTAGGAACTGATGGTGCTGCTGTGCACGATAATCTATAGGGAAGGGACGTCTGATGTCAGCATCCCTGGCAACCTCCCTGACAACCATGGCTTGTTATCCTGAAATGAAGGCGCGCAGCCAGGGATGCCACCCAACAGGTCTGGGTAGCAGTGGCTTCCTCTGAGTGTAGGCTTATGGGATAATCCAGGTTGGAAGAAGACTTTGGAGGGGTCTGGTCCAGCCTGCTGCTCAGAGCAGGACTTACTTCAAGGTTAAATCAGGGTGCTCAAGGCTTTGGCCAGCGCATCTTTGAGTATCCCCACAGATGGACGGCCCACAGGCACCCTGGACCCCTGTTCCACTATCTGACTACACTCAATGCTCACAATAAGCTGCAGCTTGTCCTGTGTCTTGTGACTGTGCATCCCCAGCAAGAGCATGGCTCTGTCTTTCCACACGCTCCCATTAAGTAGCTGCAGGCAGCAATAGACTCCCCCTTCATCTTGCCTCCTCCTGGATGCACATGCCACTTCTCTCAGCCTCTCATCATACATCCTGTGCTCCAGACCATCTTGGTGGCCTCCATCAGGCTTGCTTCAGTGCCACTGTCATCTTCTGGAGACCCCAAAACAGTGCCCAGGTGGGGATTAACAAATGCCAGACAGAGGGAAAGAATAATTTCCCTCACCCTGCTGGCTGCACTCCTGTTAGTTTGGCCCCCATCTCTGCCGTGGTGCACGTTTGGCTTACAGTGGGCTTGTCCCTCAGGACCCCATGTCCTGTTCTGAATCGCACAGCTGGCAGGAGTTGGGCTCCACACTGCTCCTGCAGCAGCAGCTGGGCACCAGCAGCTCAGCGTGGGTCTGCCCACCCTCCAACAGACTGGCACAGAGCTGCAGAGGGTGCTGGCAGGTGGGCTTCACCTTACTGTGCCTGGGAGAGGGGAACTCAGGCATAGTCTGTGCCTTAACACTTGTCTCCTTGGGCCAGGTGGCTAAGCACGTTCAAGATGCAAGTAACGCAAACAACCTCTTCTCAGGCACCATAGGGATGCTCTGAGACCACACGAACACCAGCAAGACCATTATTCCCAACCTGGAACCACCCATTCCTCAGCAATTGCTGGGCATGGTTAAATCCAGAGCACCAGCGCTGTGCTGGTGGATTGTCCAGACAGTGGATGGCGTGAAGGGGAACAGTGGTGAATGTGTTTCTCTTTGCAGGGTGCTGGGTGGCTCCATGAGGCTGTGTACCCTGAAGAGAGGTGCCACACCATGTTCCCCTCTGCTGAGCAGCCTCACCAATGGTTAAATCACTGAGGTGGTTTTAGGTGCACCATGGAAAAAGCCTGACTCCTGCAAGTGTGATGTGGTATCTTTGGGATGTACTTACTGGTTTGGACACTTAAGAGATGCAGGGGTTCCAGCACAAAGCTTTAGACATTATGTGGAGTCAAGCTGTTTGGGTTCTCTCCATCCTACCTGTGACTCAGGTTGGCTCCTGCCACAAGACATGTTTGCAGGGTGCTTGAGGAGCTCCAACTGTGTTAAATGAACTCCAGGAAAATTTCTAAAATATTTTTACAAAAGGTTGTGCCAGCACCTGGACTGTGCCACATTTGACTCACAACCTCCCAATATCATCCCTGGAGGCTATCACTTTGACTTCCAGAAGTCCCAAAAAAAGACCATCAGAAGCTGACCATGGCCAGACAAGTCACTGACACCAGGGGCCCAAGGTGGGTCATTTTCCTGGGAATTGTCCTGCAGTCACCGGTCTGCTTCTACTACTAAAGAACCTGAGGACAAAGTCACGAAAGCTAAGAGCTACACAGCCCCATTTGTAGGGACAAGAGAGGTCTGAGGAAACCTGACCCTTCTGGCTGGTCTCTGAGCTCTTGCCTCACTTGTTTATTAGCTTTAAAACACCTTTAGCAACAACTGTTGACCCAACCCTTGGGTTTTAAAAGTTTAAAATGCCTTCAGGTAACCCTAGAGACCTTTTGGAGCTGACCTACATGTGACAACGTCACACAGACCTTGCTTGGGCTGCCTTGTTTCTTTTACCCCCTATATGTGGTGGCAGTAGGAGCAACCACCTTGCACCTGGTGATGAAAGGACTGCAGTGGGGGGTCCAGTCCCCAGGCACATCTGATGTTCCTTCCCTGCCCTGCTGAGGTACAAGATCAGCCTTCAGAGTCTTCTCAGAGAGCAATAACCAACCACAGGTTGTAGAAGACCGATGCAAACTGAACTTTTGGAGGTCACTGCCCTCAGAGCCATCTGCTCATGGCATCCCATCCCTTCCTGCAGTCTGGAAGCAGATGAGGGGGAAAAAGACCAGGCTAGGTGGTGGAGATGCAGGGCTGTCTGAACCACTTGGCTTCAGAGGCCGGCCCCTGTCCCTTGTTTGTTGAGCAATACCAATGCAACCTGTGGGAGCACACATACAGATCCAGACAACCCTTTTGGACAAAGTGCTGCTGGAAATTATTTAAATTCCCCCATTTCAGGGCCTCCATTTCTTTTCATAAGAGCGAGAAACATATGAAGGATCACAGAAAGGGTGTTATAGAGCCTGATCACACCTAAAGCCACGCAGGGTCAGCCAAGACTCAGGAATTTAGAAAACAGTTCTAAATTAAATTCCAGTACCACATTCACACTCAGTGACTCAAACAGAGGCTTAATGGTAAGTAGGGACATGGGGGGAGCCTTGGGGCAAGGTAGAAGAAGGAGCATGAACAAAATCATCTCTTGGGATGCACAGGGATGGGCTGGCTTGCCCTATTCCCTTGAAGGTACTCCCCCTCCCCATACCTGAGAGAGACAATTTTACTGTCTGAAGCGGGAACAAGGGACACTCAGAGCCTAAGTTACATCCTGGTGTAAATCAGGATTACATTTTCCAGCAGCAATGAGATGGGCCAGGACCCCTGTACTGGTATTTCAGTGATACTAACACCACCTGCATCAACGTCTTTCAGCTCCTCCCAGACCCTGAACCAGAGACATTTTTGGTGTCTAATGACAGTTTAAAAACCTGGTGTTTGCTGCCAAGTCTGTCCTCTCAGCTGTTGCTTGCATTAACATATTGCTCAGTCAGGAGCAAAGGTTTGCCCTATGTGTGGAGATGCCTGAGGGCCAGGGAGCAGCAGGTACCTCCAGCAACGTTATCACAATTGTGTGTGCAACCCGACCGAGGGCTCCAAGCTCTTCAGCAAGGACCATGCTCTAATCACAGCACAAGCAGCAGAGCTGCTGTCTCTTTGGACCAAGGGGTTAATCTGTGCACTTGACATCTCCCATTTTGCTTTAAAAGTTCCTGCTGCAGTTTATAGCCATGCTTACTCCTCACTATTCACCATAAGCCCTCAAAGCAACTCGCAAAGTGTGAGCAAAGGTCCCGTCTAATCCACAGGTCTCCAAAAGCAGGGATGAAATATGTCTGACCAAAGCCCTGTAGCAAACACCACAGCAAATTCAACATCACTGGGAGGAAGGCTTGGGGAGGGGGCTGCAGCTTTTGCTTTCGCCACAGAACAAATCTTTCTGAAAGAAAGGGGAGGCAGGTAAAGCAGAGCCTCTGAGAGTTAAGGGCATGGAAAATGAGAAAGTCACAAACACACACAGTCAAATTGCCAAGGGAGGAAAAGCAAAGCTGTTGGCAAACTGAAATAATGAGGTGTCCAAAGGGACACGGCTTCTGTTTGGTTGGCATTTCCCAGGGCAGGGCTGGAAATGAATGGTGAGGAGGGAAGAAAACTCGGCCGCTCACCCTTGGGAGATGTTGGCAGAGAACAAGTTAAACAACCCCTTGCACACACCTGAGAGCCACAACAGTCACCACAGCCACGATGGGAGGCAACCTTACTGCTTATCCAGAAGCCGACAACAGCTATCCTGTTCCCATCTAAAGAAAAACCTTGATTTTAACAGAAAATGGGGATGCTGAAATGAACACAAATTCCTGAGCTCAGTGTTCATGATCCCAAAAACCACACGCAGCAGAGAATGGAAGTACCACAGCACACAGAGTGGATGCAAAGGTGTAGGACTGAGGGACCCCTTTTAGGTCCACTGCAGTAGGAGGCAGTGGGTGAAGCAGGTGATGCTGTCTGCACAAACCAAAGGACTTTGGTGGCTGCCTTTTGCAGTAAAATCTAGGAAAGGGTGCTTGCAACTTGCTGGTCTCTTGTCCTACTATGAAACATGCCTGTACCAGGGTCTGAAGCCCCCCCCTGCCTTGGCTTTCACAGGACTGACTTCTTCTGATGCTGAGGACATGGTGGTGATGGGCACAGACTGTTCAAGGACGTGGTACTAAGCACCTCCTTCCCCCTGTACCTCTGTGGTTGCTCCCTGGGTCTGCAGCCCTTGCTCTGGTGCAGCTCCCTGGTGGCTCGATGGCCCACAACACCATCCCTTTGGACCCCACACTCGAAGGAGCACTATTACAGGTGCAATCCAGCCATGGGACATGTCAGGGATGGACGTTTTGGGGAAGCAGCACCTTGGGAGAGATACTAATACCCTCAAATCACCCTACCTGCCACAGCGCAAGGTGTCTTGTTGCCAAGATGGGCACACACTGAGCAGCCAAAGCGAGGTAACACCATAGGGACTAGGGAAACGGGGCCAAATGCTGCAGCTGAACACCGTGAATTTTGTTCTTCTTGTTGTTTTTTAGGTTATTTTTGGTCACGGAAGGGTCAGATTTTGGATACAGAGGACAGGACGGGACTTGGTTTACTTGGTTAAGGAGAAATTGGCCAAGGGTTTGGCTCGAGTGTAAAGTAACTGCAGCCAGGATGACTAATTCCCCTTGACAGATAGTCCTTTAAGGAAGGTTTTTGCACATGAACAGTTTTTCAGGATCTGAGGCATCCCTGAAGAACCAGTTTTCTAGCTGGACGAACGCAACGTGAAACCAAGATGCTGAAGGCAGGCTTTCCCCTGGCATGGGGAACCACTTACCTTCTGCCACAGAGACTCCCGGGACGCCAGGGAGGAGCAGGCAGCCACAAACCAGCAGTTCCCAACCTGACCCTGGTGTAAGTCATGGGAGCTGATGCCATCCACAAAGAGACGTGGATCATTGCAGATTTCCTGTGGGACAGGAGAAAACCAGACACACTGGGTAAGCAAGGAGACAGGGAAATCAGGAGGAAGCCTTCCTGGCAAAGGAAAATCTCTCTCTCTCTTCCTCAGGCTCCATTTGAGTCCTGCCTGCAGCTTTCTGCTGGCCTCACTCATCACGCCAGTGGAAGGAGGACCCTGTCCTGCCTTCTGCTCTCATTGGGATACAGGCAGCATCACTACCAAAGTGACAGCAGATCCACTCCCTATTCTCTTCCAGCATCAGCACAGCTTTGCTATAACTACCACACATGATAATGGCACGTTTTCATACCATCACAGCCCTAGTGACCCATTCCATCTTCTACGTCCACTCTTTGTTACCTCTCATAAGCCCTTCAGCTTGCTCTGTGACTGCTTTACAAGCTTCTCCCTCTCTTATTTTGCTTTGGATAGCATGAGTGCATCACTCAAACTTACTCTCTCCCATACTGGAACTTGTGGAGCCCTCAAAAAATATAACCCTGCATTTAGATAATGAATTCAGTGCCTAAATCAGGTGGTTCGCGCAGGAAAGCTCAACACAGATGGAGGGCTCAGCCACAGTTGCAAGTCAACTGTCCTCACCCGGGAGGTCTCTCCTTCCAGATCTTAGCATAGCAGAAGGAGAACATTCAGTGAGCTAAAAGCTTTGCAACAGGGCCAGGAAGATCAAATGCTCATTCTGACACCAAAACCAGCATGGTGGATTGTGCATGGATACCATGAGCTGGGAAACCTGGCTAGGAGGCCAGCTAGGAGGTGAGCTCATCCCTCCAACCACTCAGGTGCCCACTACATCACCTTTCCTCTGCCTAGCCCCTGCCAGGCTGCCCTCCCTTCTTCCCACTCCCACTCAGAGCCTGGCCAAGAAAGCATTTAAATAACAGAGGATGCTGAGCAAGCTTCGTGTGAAACACTGCACTTTTTTTTTGACATCTTTTCTCCTGATCAATCCAGTTTGGAAGGACACGTCCAGCTGGAGGCTGGGAGCAGATGGGACAGACAAAGAGCTGAAAGAAACTTTCCTCCTTTGTTATTACATTTAATTTGAAGGGGGGGGGGGGGGGGGAAGCAGATTTTCCTTCTTCCCCCATCAGTTTTTCAGGCTGGTTGCATCCAGAATAACATGCTCCCTGCCGCTTTACACATAAGGACTTGTATTGCCTCTGCCCACCGCCGGGAGGAAAAAGAATCGCTGCTCCATAAGCACCTCCTGCTATTCTCAATGCTATTCTCAACTAACCCAGCCAGCCCTGTACATCTGAAAAATAATCTGAGCTCCAGCCAGACACAAACTGGGCTGGGACCAAACCCAAGGGAGAGGACTGACCCCCTCCTAGCTGCTGGCGTTGCAGGAGGTTGAGATAAGCTGACAGCCACCAAAGGCATGGCGGCGTGCAGACGGGGGTGGGAGAGGAGCAGTGGGGTTTACCTGCTCTCCCATACCACCGAGGAAGCAGCTAGCAGCAGGGGATGGGGCTGTCCTGTCTGTTGGTGTCGGGGATGTCTGCAGGATCAGCTCTTAGTGATCCTGCTCTGGGGGGCAGAGGCACTGTGTTTACCCCATTTAAGGACCACAGCTGCCCCTTCTACCCTTGGGTAAATCTGCAGTGTACAAAAAATAGGAGTCACTTGGTATTATGTAGACAGGGGAGAGCAAGAAAGCACGAAAAACATATCCTGCTCGGCAGAAATTAGCATAGGGTAGAAGGTGTCAGATGCTCAGGGACCTTTCCTAACAGCAGAGCTGCCAGTTAGCTGTGATTTCCCCATCACCAGGAAAAAGTTTGCAAATTAAAACCCCGTGGTTGCTCATTTTAATAGAGAGAAGCCCTGTGTACTCATCAAAAGAGCAGCCTGCCCTGGCACAGATGAAAGGTGCAGCTCCTTAGACCTTACTCTGTTGGACCCACAGCAGCAATGAAGGTGCTGCAGCTGAAAACACTCACGCCAGGGCGGGCTCCTGCTGCCACACACAATGCTCATCTGACTCAGCTTCTCTTCCCACTAATGCAGGTTGGTCCCTAAGGGTATATCCTTCTTGAAGGATTCACTCAGGCAGCTCTTCAGATGCTGCAGTAGGCATTTCCCATCCAGGTGCACACTTGGATGTGGCATTTCAAGGTGCTTTTGGTCCGGCATGGTTGTGGCTGAAAGCATACACTTGCTCTACAACTGAGCAGCCTGTGGACTTTTTAACCTCCTTCCCTCATAGTGTGCAAGACCCCATGGCAGTTTGCAGCTGAATTGGAAGCTTCCTAGGAGCACAAAGGCTGCTAAATGCCACAATCCTCTGCTGTGGCAGGGGGTGACAGCCTCTCCCTTGATCTAGGATCTTGCATGGCCTGGTGCCTGGAGATGCATCAGGCTTTGGAGGAGGAGTGATGCTTTGCATGAGGATCAGCCCCGCACAATATACAAGCCCAGCTGGAAGGAAACACCACGTGAGCTCTGCACAAAACTTGTGCAAATCCCAGAATGCTCAATGAATCTTCCCAGGAGTCCAGCCTGAAGGGCAGAGAGGGGCTGCCATGCTTCCCTGCAGAAAGACCATGCAGCACCCCCAAGTCCTAGGACCGAGCTCAGTCCCAGTGGTGCTAAGCACAGAATCACCAAATCAATGTGGTTAGAAGGAACTTCTGGAAATCACCCAGTCCATCCCACCTACTCAAAGCAAGGTCAGCTAGAGCAGGTTGCCCAGGACTGTGTTCAGTCAGATTTTTAATATCTCCAGTGATGGAGACTCCACAACCTCTCTGGGCAACCTCTGCCAGTGTGTGGACCACTGTCACAGTAAAAAAGAATTTTCTCATGTTTAAATAGAATTTCCTGGTTTTCAATTTATGCTCACTGTCTCTTGTCCTGTCACTGGGCACCACCTAGAAGTCTGGCTCTGTCTTCTTCTTTCCCTGCCATCAGGTATCTATGCACATTGTTAAGATCCTCTTGAGCACTCTCTTCTCCAGACTGAAGAGTCCCAGCTCTCTCAGCCTCTCCTAGTGTCAGATGTTCCAGTCCTTTGATGATCATCTTCATGGCCTTTTGCTGTACTGGCACAGGGGAAGGCAGCATTGCCTCCTTGCTCTAACACTGCAGAGCTGATCCCATCAGGGTAAGACTCACCCATGGGTCAGTCTCCCCAGCAAAACCTCCTGAGGTTTCCCAAATCCCTTAGACTGGTGCTTCCCAATATTAAATTACTTGGATTCTTCAGTTCCCACTGAAGCTGCTGAGCTCCCACTCACATTTTGGCCCTGGTCTAGACTATGTGGCCTTCAAACTGCAGAGATGACATTCCCTAGGTGCCTGTACTGAGGTGGAAGCAAAGGACCAAGGTGCTGCTCCAGCAAGACTGCAATGCCCCCAGGATCGTATGGAGCACAGTGGGGACCCGCTGCAGGATGCAGCGCCTTCAGGGTGCAAAGGACACTCAGAGCCATGCAGCACCATGACCACATGCAGAGGTGGGTGATGAACTAGAAACCAGAGGGAACCAGGTCAAAAAGGGGCAAGAAAATATTTAATTTTGTTTCCCTACCCCTGCATACAGAGCTGAAAGAGACGAAGAGCTTGTTCAGCAGCCAGGCTGAATTACAGGGCCTGGGTTTTGTATGTGCCAGGGGAGGGAAGATGCAGAGATGCTCTGGTCACAGAAGGTCATCCCCTTGGCTTCCTCCCCTTCCTGCCATGCAGCAGACAGAAACCAGGTGAGCAATAACATTTACCCAGATGGACGCTTCTCCAGAAAGCAAATACCAGGTCACACTCTCAGCACCACAAACCCTAGAGAAGAAGGAAGCACACAAACGTGCACACCCACGCACACCCTGGGAGCCTTCTAGCTTCAAGTACCAATCACCACAGAACCAGCTCAAACTGCCCCGTGGCACCCAAGACTTCAGCAAACAGGGAGTCCATCCTGTCCTTCATCTCATCACAGCCAGATCCTGGGTTGTGGCTACTCCTAGTTGGACACAGATGGTAAACAGCAAGGAACAGCAGGAGAAAGCCAAGAGCTATGGCTGCAGGGAAGCTATGGCTTTGATGTGTTGCCCTTAACTCCATCTCAGCCAAGAGAGACATCCATGCCTCTTTACTCCCAAAAAGAACCTGTCTTGCAGGATCCCTAAGATCCTAAGCACCATCAGAGATGATCTGCTCTCCCTAAAAGTGCCTGCTGAAATGGCCACTGAGCTCCAGGCAACAAAATACAACCTAGAGAAAGCCTGCGTGGATGGTCCTACGGAAAGATATCGCCTGATAATACAGGGAGGGCCAAACCAGTGATTCAAAGTTCTGGTGATTCATACACTCCCTCCCACATCCTTCCTCCTGCAAAAATGTGGGACAGAGGGGGAAACCAGAGCCAGGGCTGGGAGAGGATTTTGAATTCTCGGTCAGTGAGAGGCTGATTGCAGAGGTACCAAGTCTGGCTTATGCAGAATGAGCCAGTTTGCTGCCTCTGGCTTTGCGTTTTTGAGGTAGATTAAGGAAAAAAAGACCCGATCAGCACAATTCTCTTGCACTCGCTGGTGTAATACTGCTTCCCACCAAAAAAGCATGCAGGCTTTTCCTCTGCCCTCCCCTTTGGAACTCTTTCCCCCAGCACACAGTTTTCTTCCAAATGTATTTAAACCAGAAAATATCACCCTCAGCTAGTCCAATTCCACACAGAGTAGTAATGAGCAAATCACCCCCTAATTGGCTTTATAATTGGTGACTGTCTTGCCATAAATGTTTCCCAGTGCAGATTTCTGAGCTTTAGATTCACTGGGGATCTGGATTGTGTCAAGCCAGCTGCAGGGAGGGAAAAAGCTAAGGGGGGAAATAATCATGTGAGATACAACATCTGCTGCATGCCAGGACCATTTTTTGCTAACAAGATTTTGCAAGGAGCAGACTAGTTTAATTGGATTGCAGAGTCTGCCTGTTTCAGGATCAATGCTTTCACTCAGACTTACAAAACCAGCAAGATAATCTATTAGTGTGGGTGCGCTTCCCCCCTCCTGGGCAATGGGGAACCACAATGATCCTGCGTCCTAAATGTCACTCACAGAGCCAAGAGAGCAGGAGGCATCCAAGCACAGTAAGCAATGGTGACACAGATGACACAAAGGTCCCTGCACTGCCTTGCTGCAGGTACCTGCACGGGGATGCAATTTTGCAAAAAAAATATTGCACTTGAGTGTCATAAGGAAGGGAAGGGCAACAGCGTGAGTTTAGAACACCAGGGATCCATGTATTCCAATGGATTATTACAGAATCATAGAACGCTTTGGGTTGGAAAGGACCGTCAAGACCAGCCAGTCCCACCCCCCGCCAGGGGCAGGGCCCCCTCCCCCCAGCCCAGGCTGCTCCCAGCCCCGTCCAGCCTGGCCTTGAGCCCTGCCAGGGATGGGGCACCCACAGCTGCTCTGGGCAGCCTGGGCCAGCGCCTCACCACCTTCAGCATAAAAAATTTCTTCCTTATTTCTAGTCTAAGTCTACCCTCTGTTAGTTTAAAACCATTGCACCTTGTCCTATCGCAACAAGCCTGACTGAAAATTACATCCTCAGTGGCTCGGCTTCACCCACAGTGAAGGGCAGGTTTGGCTGGCAATATCTGCACCTATAAAACTGTTCGTGGGGGTTTGTATTGCCTCAGTCAGGCGTCTTTAATGCTAACCCACCCAGAGTATCTCAGTGTATACACATTTGTATCTGTTATCAGCCCCTGTGCCACGCAAAGGGCATTGGACACTCCGCCCAGAGCCAACAGGACTTGCTTGTAAAGGGAGGCATCAAAAAAACACGCCCCCACCAAGCCCATGACTGCTTGTGTACCTCAGCACCACGCCATGCCGTTTGCTTTGGCACCAGAAAGAGCAGGGATGGTGACAAACAAGATCTAAAGGTCAATTTTGCAGCCTTAGACAGGTCCCTCTGCAGTTTTTATCTGCCAGGTATCCAAAGCACAAAGTCACCAAAGAGCTCTCTGTTGAAGTAGAGAGACGCAACACGCTGTGAGAGCACTGCAGGAGCAGGCAGAGAGGGAAAAGGATGGGAAGGAGACTGGAACAAGTGCAGAGACCTCAGAACTGCCATTCCCACCCCTCTGCCCATGCTCTCCAGGGATGCGCTCTTGGAAAGCCTCACCATTACCGAGCCCAGCACTTCTTCGGTCTCTACCCAGGCAAGACTGATGCAGAGGCCACCACAGCCCAGCTTTTAGCATCTCCACACATTCAGACGCAGCCCTCCCCAGACTGCCTCTCCCACAACGAGTTTTTTTGACACGTCTGGTTGCAGAGCCACTAAGAAAAAGTACTCCCTGGATCCTAACAGCCCTGAGATCTGCAGGTTTCAGCACCGAAGCACGAAAGTCTTAAAACACCTCGCTGACAAACTGGGGGATAGGATGCTCAGAGGTGATGTCCCCCAGGTTACCCCACTCAGAGGCAGAGGTGGTCCCTCCTAGTTTCAAATCCCAACACAGTCTGGTCACCGCATGAGCCATTGTTCCTTTATGGAAATGATGTCACCTGGCTCCTCTTCCTGCTGCATCGCCTGAGCCAGCCTGACCCTTACGAGTGCACACAACCACAGGTTCAAGAAGTGAAGGACACTGAGCAAACACAGCAGCTCTCAAAGATGGCTCCACTTGGATCTCCTCCCCTTAAAGCTTGGTACATGTAGGCATGGGCTCTAGAGAACTATACCAGAGAGGTGGAGAAGGAGGAACAAAAATAAGCTCCCATGGTTGTTTTAACTTTAACACTCTCTGGCAGATACACCTCTCTGATTCACCACAGTGCTGCTGGCCACCTTCTCCCAAGTCACCCCACCCTCCATCATATCCCAGTCTTGAGCTCTCCTATGGATCTCCTTTGACTAAACTCCCTTGCGATGGTGCTAAAGACTTGCAGGGATAAGTACAACCCTGGTCTGGCAGCATCATGGGTTTAAAACACACCTGCCCTCCAAAGCCCATCCTCTCATCATGACACACTGCACCCTCAGTTACAGAATCATAGAATCATTTAGGCTGGAAAAGACCTTTAAGATCATCAAGTCCAACCGTTACTGCAGGACTGCCAAGTCCACCACTAAACCATGCCTCTAAGCACCACAGCTACATGTTTTCTGAACACCTCCAGGGATGGTGACTTCACCACCACCCTGGGCAGCCTGTTCCAGTGCTTGACCACCCTTTCAGTGAAGAAATTTTTCCTAATAACCAATCTAAACCTCCCCTGGTGCAACTTGAGGCCGTTTCCTCTTGTCCTATTGCTTACTACCTGGGGGGAGAGACCGACCCCCACCTGCCTACAGCCTCCTTTCAGGTAGTTGTAGGGAGCGATAAGGTCCCCCCTGAGCCTCCTCTTCTCCAGGCTGAACAACCTCAGTGCCCTCAGCTGCTCCCCACCAGACTTGTGCTCCAGACCCTTCACCAGTTGCACCAGCACTTCCAGTTGTGGGGTCTATGCTCAACCAGAGTAACTGCTTTGGCTTGAAACTGTCTGCATTAGGCCCCAAACTTGTACTTGGGGAGGTTCCCGGTCCTGTTGGTACAAATGAGGGACCATGAACCACAAGCATGAGCCACGAGGCTGTCCCACAGCTTGCACCATTTTAGAGCCACCTTGGAGGACATGGTGGTGGGGACATGTTGGTGAGAAGGGAGGAACCTATTCAAGTAAGCCCTGCTGCGAGAAACCACAGTATTTTGGGAGGAATAGTCCAAACCCACCCACTCATCACAGAGCTATTGTGAAATCCTGGAGCAAGCTGACATGACCACGAGCTCAGCTGCACTGTTTCTGCCTCCAAGTGACATAATTCAAGTTTGGCATTCGTGCCTGCTGAATGCTGCCCTTCCTGAATCCGTTTCTGTGTCTCACCGAAAGCCGATTTTCTAAAACAGGTTTAGGAATCCAAACCATGCAGGGCTTTTTTGTTTTGTTTGTCGTTTGGTTATTTTTCTTAAATTATCCTAAGATCCAGGTTATTGATGGGAAAACAAAGAACCTAAAACTGCAAAGGAAAATTACCTCCACCCTCCACTGTGCATATCTCAGATAAAAACCTCCTAACTACTTTTCCACAGGGATACCTCCCACACTGCCTCAAGCCATACTGTCCCAGAGCGAGCAACTACCCTTTGGTTTATGATTGTGTCATATTTATAGCACAGCAGCATCTAGAGGAGACCGAGACCAGGACTTGATCCCACCACAGCCCAAATCAATCCCTGACTATGCAATGACAATGAAGAGGTTATCATGGGTTTAAGCCATTTAAAGAAAATACATCCAGCCCACGCCTATTCTGGTTATTCATACCCTCCGTGTAGTTTTACAAACAGAGAAACCTGCTTTATGAGAAAACCACCCTCTAGAAATGTGGACTCATGAGCTTCTGTTAGCTGGGAGAAGGAAAAAAAAGGGGCATTATTTAGAGAAAATGATTCAATATTCACCCGCCAGGAAAAGGCTGAGCTCCTGCCACTGTTGAGAGAAGGAAGCAGAAATTAACTTGGCAGCAGTGTTGGCTGTAGGCACCCAGCATTAGCTTTCCAGCACCTCCAAGGGGGTGTTCCCCAAAAAGGATGAAGCCTGTATTTAACAATCCATGAGGATCTTCCCAAGAGGCCACGGGATCAAGTCACGAAGCTGCAGGAGTTCACAGAGATGTCGAACTCAAGCAAGCTTCATCCCTCCTCGGTAGCACTGCTTTCCCCTATGGTGCTCTCCCGACCTGTTTGAGTTTCCCACTAAGACAGGCAATACCCAGTATTTCCAGGTGGGACTCTGAAGCCTTCAGCTCATGCTCAGTTTGCTGCCAGTTTACTGAGAGACACAACAACGCAGGTACAGCAGCAGCAGCTCCAAGAAATGGAACGAACAAGCTCTTGCAGCAACAGGTAGCACATGGTCTCCACACAAACTTACTACGTGATTTACACAGGCTATACACAAGCTAAACACATATGGTTAGACTTCAAGCCAGTTTCTCCAGTTTTTAAGCACTTTGTTTACATTTTCCATCATTAATTCTTATGTAACTCTATCAATGGTATTTTTACCAGACCACAGTCAAGCCTTAACCATCCCTGACCACTCTCCATTAAGATGGTTCGTCCACCCTTTTCCTTCTGGAGGGGAACTGGGAGGAATGCATCACTGAGTGGTGGTTTCTTCCCAAAGATGCAGAAATATCAAAGATGTGGGATGCTTTGTTTCATCTCTATGTGAACACACAGGTCTCCCCCTTCAGGTGATAGCTGCCTTGTTGGTCAACACAGCTCCTCTGGCCCCAGCTATCACCTGAAGAGGACAGATGTTTTAGCTCGCCCTTGCTGACTTGATCTCTTCTTGTAAGACCTGAGTGAGACACTACCCACCTCAATGGGTGGAGAAGTGGTGCCAGCTTGCCCCTGCTCCACAGGGAATAGCAGCTGAAGCACTGATTTGCTTTAGGGCACTTGAGAAGCCGGGGGTGAAAAAGTGGGGGTGAAGCCAGAGCATATGGCAAACTCCCTTAACAGCATCAGCCTGGGGTGCTGCTCTTGACTACGCTTTCTGTGCCAAAGGACGGTCTAAAAGGGGCCTATTGGTGGGGTTTCACAGAGATGAGCATCCAGATGAGGATGTGAAGGGGTCAACAGATCACGCAGGTTAGCAGCCTGCTGCGCAGGGTTGGTGCTGGTGAGCTCAACTACCAAGTGCTTGTGCTGTGTGCTGTGCTCCAGGGCACCGCTGACACCCAAAGGCTTTGTCCTTTCTCAAGGATGCTATTCATTCTCCTGCTCTTCTCCAAGTGCCCTAGTTCAGGACTGTCTTGTCCATAGGGGTGGCTGGGGCATAGCAGGGAGCTGAGCACCAGGTCCCTACAACTGCACACGGCAGCGAGGCAGCATGCAGCCAGGAGCACGGGTAGGATGGTCAAGCCAGGCAACACCATCCCAAGGACTTCATCCCCCCATTGCACAGCATTTCAGTGTACACAGGTCTAAATGATGGCACTGGGCTAAGCACCTTCGCATAGGACAAAAATCCCACCGTACCATGCTTCCCCGCACTGCACATTTCAGTCCACCCCATAAACAGGTTTTTAATCTTTGCAGGGCTTTGGGGGAGTAGTTGAACAGTCTCTGTGTTAAATCATATATAACAGAGGAGAAACAGTGCCATTCCACTCACTGTCAAATAATGTTGGGGTTTTATCTTAAAAAGGGACGACTCTGAGAATTTAATGCTCCGAACAAATAGTTCAGACAGCGTCAAGTTGTTTGGCAGCGAGGAAAGGACAAGCCCTTGCCCTGGGGTGTTTACAAAGACAGACGCTAGCTGCATTTATTCAGCCCCCATCAACCCACTGATGCTCCTGGACTGGACAGGAGTCCAGGCTCTGCTGAGCAAGGCAAGAAGGAAAGATGATGGAGGGAGGGTTTGTACCTGTTTCTTTACAGCTGTAGGTAATGCTTTGCCCCAACCACATATGCATTACAGGGTTACCATACATTTAAAGGGAACAGAAATGCAGAAGCAAGCAAGTGGGCACACAAGATCCAAAGGGCGTACGCTGAAGTTAAGCCAAAAAGAAGAAAAAAAAAAGCAAATCCTGAGGCAGGGACTGGTCTTAAAGCAAGTGATCCAAAATCATGGAGGATTTTCCTCTCCTGGAAAAACAAACCTGCATAGTGCTTAGAGGAAGCAGGTCAAGTTCAGTTCAACAGGACTTAACTCAAGGAAGCCATGACCTCTCGTTACGCAGAAATCAGCCGACGCATCGACAGTTTCCTCTAGCTTCACGTTTACCAGACCAAGGAAACGGCTCCTTTTCTGCTCCAACTGCAGGGCCAGCGTGGCTCTGGCTGTCGTCCCCCCACCAACACTTCCTTCTGTTTTTTTCTTTCTTTAGCCACTTCTCGCAGCAGCCGGACTCAGCCCTCGGCTTTACCGCACCTCATGTTTTATTTTCCTTCTGCAAGAAGCAGCACTGCGCCTGATCAAGTCTTTGCAAGGGGCCTTTGAAGGGCTTTGGCAAAAGCCACTTGTTCCAGCAGGACAGAGCCTGCCCTTAACACAGGCAAATCGTCCCAAAATCCCATTCTCTCTGAGGGCTCAAATATTAGAGCTCACCGTCTTGCACGAAGATTAAAAGCCTGGGCTGATCCAGGGTATAACTAGCTCTGTACCTGCCCCGCAGGCTGAAATGTGCCACTTCGGCACCCCAGAGCCAAATCTGGGAGGATTTGCACCATTCCCTCCCACGGAGCTCAGAGGGCAGCAGAATCCCAGGGCTCCTCTCTGCAACACCCTCTGCTATCGCTATGCTCTTTCCCATTACCCACACAATAATTTCTAGACACTGACACGCAGTTGCATAAGGAAGCAGGCAATGAATCTAATCCACTGATTTTACTGTTACTTTTGCATTTAAGGGCATGTCCTTCTGATGCCAAGGACAGAGCTGACTGGCTGGCTAATTTCTTACCAAAGGCTGCAGTAAGCTGTTCTCATGCTGGGAAGCTCATCACCCCCCATCCTCACTGGGGCCAAGGGGGAAGAGGAGTGTGTTTGCCTGGCACCATGGGGCTGTGGCCCTGGCGGGATCCAGCAAGGTCTGCTAGAACACAGCCAAGGTCAGCATCACATGTAATGAGAGGAGACACCTTTTAAAATAAGCATAAATAATACCAAAAATTATCTTCTCCATCCTTGAGGGTAAGGGATGGGGTGAGTCTGTGAATGGCTTAAAAACAAGGTCAGTTCAGAGATTGCATTAAATGGTGACCAAATCCTCTCCTGGCAAGGAGCAACCAGACTGGCAATTAGATCCATGCTTTACTGAAAACAGCAGATAAATTAACAGATCAGCAGCTCATAAATTCCTAAGCTGAGAGAAACAAAGATCTGGAAGGACTCTGACTCCCATGATGGATCGCAGACAGATGACAGACTCTGCTGGGAAAAGATGATTCCTTGGTCCATCCAGCAGCACAGACGAGCCACGGCATCAATGCCAACTGCAGGCATCCTTTGGGCAGGACCAAAACTGAGTGAGACAGGCCAAAAAGCTGCAAAAAGCTGAGCAAAGGCATCCCTGGAGTGCAGGTGCCCAGAGGTTAGTATTTCTGGCAGAAGAAGCTCCGAGTGGGGCACCAGGAGGTTATTGCTCCCACTGACTGTTACCATTCTAATTGCCTCTGTGTGCCTACTCTGAGTGAGCTTTCAGAGCAAAGAAATGCAAGAACTTAACCTCTGTCTGCCCCATTATCTTCACCCTTGTGTTTTTGCCAGCTTCCCAGCCTGTGCTATACACTGGGGAACAGACCTTTTAATGCAGAAACTTGTGGGCAGGCAAGTGCCGGTCCTGCTTTTAGTGAATTAGTTCATTGACTCCTTTCCCCTTCCAGGAAAACCCCACGGGGATTGATTGTATAACCCTCACTCAGCAAGCAAAAGGAGCTAAGTGCTCACTAGCACAAGGAAAAGGGGATCTGAGAGACACTCTCCCATCCTGCAATATCTCCTTATCCTCCAAACACAATAACATTGAATTCAGGAGACAATGGATATAATGGACAAAACCCCTATATGCAAGTCAGGCTAGATATATGTCAGGCCAACAGGGAATTGGCTACTGCAAAATGGTATTTTCTTGGTTTCTAAAACAAGATTTCTCTTGTCTGGCTGGGGGTGGGGGGAAGAAAAAAAAATCAAACAAAAATCCAGGGCTGTGCAAGACGGCACCGGGGAGGGATGCTACAGCAGGGCTGCAAATGCCATGGCCCTGCTGCCCTAGGACCTCCCGGTTCCCACAGGCCTTCCCAAAAGAGCTGCCCCTCTGTCTCCCCCAAAACTACTCTGACTCTCAGACCTTCCCCTCCAAACGACACTGCCTTCACCCAGATATAATACTGCCATTTAGCAAGAATCTACCTTTATGCTGTTTAATCAGTGACAACCTCCCTTGACAATCCCTGCAGAGGTAACTCGGTGCTTGCAAGCGAATACTGGCGAGAGATAAAAATACTGAGAAACAGGGTTGGAAGGCAAAACTCTCCCCCCAAAAACGGGAAGGTGTAGACTACATCCAAGAGAATTTCTCTGGTGGTTGCAACCAGCCGGGCTTGAACTCACAGTGCAGAGGTGCAGCTCAGGTTCAACCATCACCGCACGTCACCTTGAGCCACCCAGTCACTGTGACTGCAGCCTGCTTGGAAGCCCTTGTGCTTCTCATCACATTACCTTTGGTGCAGCTCGGCACTGAGTTGCCACCTGGTGTCCCTCCAAGCACCTGTGGGATCTCTTGTCCCAACCACTCTGCATCTCAGGGAAGACCACGAGGTGCTTCTGCAAGGTCCTGTGACACACTGCTGTGGACGGGGAAATGCCTCTCAGGCCAGGGAAGAAAAAGCCTTCTCCAGGCTCAACCTGTCTCCCTGGGAAGCGGGGAAGGACCAGAGCATGCAGTTTGGGTGGTTCAGCATCACATCTGTGCACAGTGTAAGTCTCCCCCAGACATCACTTGCTTCCCACAGGAGCATAGTGATGCCCAAATTCGTCCTGGCTAGTGACCCATCTCAGTAGCAGGTCATTGCTTGGTGGACTGAACCTGAACTGTGTGGCCCACCTTGCTGCAGAGAGAAAACAAGTCTTGGCTAAAGCCCAGGGTTACTAACGACCCAAATTTAACCCTGTACCAACCCCATGGTGTCACTGGAAGCAGTCTGTACCCAAGAAGAGAGTCTGGAACTGTGATGATTAGAAGAGATAAACATTCCTCACAGAGTAGATTAGCCAATTCCACCCTCAGCCATCACTGGTTTTTCCCCAGGGGATGAGCAGACACAGCTGGGTGCCCCAGATCTCCCCTTATTTCTGCCACCCAGCCTGCACCTCATCCATCCCCTTCCCCTCCCCATTCACCTAGCTCCCAAAAAAGCCCAGACCAGTGCACCCAGTGCACAGAATAAAACTCCTGCCCCCGTACTGCACTACCAGCATTCCTGTCTCAAACTGGGAGGGCAAAACCCAGAGCTTGAGGATCAGGCTAAGACTTTCTCTATGGGAGGTACTACTTGCCTGAATACAGAGACCGCCCTCTCCTTCATACGGTAACAGGCAGAGCGCAAGGGAAAGGAATTTCAAGCAAGGTGCTGGGATTTGGGCTTAGCCCAAAAAGCTAGGTTTAATTTCTAATGCAATAGGCAAGTGCTGCTGCCAGAAAGAGACGCTGATGCTGCCCTAGCATCTCTGCCCTAGCCAGCTCCGAAATCTGCTTTGGCTCAGCAGTGAGCAGCCAGGCTAATTTGTAAGTGGATGCAGTGAAACAACATTCTTCGGGACCCGCTCCCCAGCTTGGGCTGATGCTACGGCTTCCCTCCCTCCGAAACACTCCAGCAATTAGCTTTCTGGCTTCGTCCTGCTGCATCACGGAGACATTCGGAGGCCAGACCAGAGGGCTGGAACAGCTGCTCCCTCTGCAAAGGTCTGGCATCCTGAGCAGGGCTCCAGGCCAGGGGGAAGCAGGGAGGAAGGGAGGGAGGGAGGACACCCCGCTGGAAAGAATAAAGGCCGAGCCCATTCCAGGAAAGGCTGCAGCGCCAGATGCAGGAGGAAGCTGAAGCAAAACAGAGTGACCTGGGAAGGGTTATTCATGAGCTGTTCCAGCAAAGCCCTTCAGCCTCCCCTTTTCCTTCCCGCCCAGAGAAACCTCAAGCAAGAGGGAGCACACTGCAGAGATAATTATTTTTTTTTTCCATAGCAGCCTTAGGCTTAGGCTTTGGGAGCACGTGGAGGAGCAGAAAGGATGAGGACAGGTCCTGGTGGGAAAGGAAGGGATGCACAGGTGAGGGATGGGCTCTTTAGACCTGTACTAGTACCATGTAAAATAGGTGGGAATGAGATCCCGCTCCTGCCAAAGCTCATTCCCAGCACACCAGCGAGTTCACTACAGTTACTTTTCACATGCAAGTGCTTTGTCTGAAAAACGTAGCTCCTACGTATCACTTCTCTCCAGATCTCACTAGATCACATGACAATCTTTCTGAGAAAGCAAACACTTGTTTTTAATAGCTGACAGCTTTTATTTCCACTCTCCACCCACTCTGCTCTCACCGCAAAGTATGGCGAGCTCTTATGTTTTATCACGCGGTTTCAGCTGAAACTCTCTAAAGCAAACCATGGCCACCCTGAGAGATAACAGAGGTGTGTACATGCCATCCCCTCCCTGCAGACAGCATCCATGAGACTGGCAGACTCCATTTCTGGGTCGGGAAGTCCCCAAACCAGCACGTATCAAAAGTCAGGATTATCACTCTATCTGTTTTTTCTAAACAAGAATGAAATATGATTGCCTAAGGGAAGATTTGCTGGTTGTAATAGGAAGAGGATGCTGCAGGGACTCCGTGTGGCTTAGTAACTGTACTGTGCAATTACCACACAGGCAGAGCAGTTGGTTTGAACTTCGTGGACTAAATACTGTATTGAATTGGAGAAGCCGGTGGTGTTTCCCAGCTCTCTTGCGGACAGCAAAATGGTGAGATATATATCAAGATCCCTAACACCCAGGTGCACCGCATTTGCTTTCTTGCAGAAGATGCTGGGACCTTTTTCTGGGCCTTTCCCCTCAGAGAGTTGGTAGGAATTCAGGCAGAATTGGGTCCAGCAACTAAAACGTCACTTTGCATCAGCTGGCTGGAACAAAGCCATTCTCCCTCTGAAATTCAGTCACTTTTACCAAAAGGAACAACTGAAAGAAAGAACCTGGGCAAAGCCTTTAAAGAAGCTTCTGTAAACTTCAGCAGTAACCAGGGCAGATGTGAGCTCAACTTCTTGTTTTATGGTGATTTTGTGGTCAAGGCAGCTAGACAGGTCTGATCAAACGATCAAGGAGTCTGCTATTGCTCTGCACAGACTCCTAATGCCAAAATTGCTAGCAAAGTTCCCTTCCTCTGGTACAGAAGCAGCAATAGAGGGGCCATCTCCATGCCTAGTTAAGCATACAGGACCTTGCTTGCATGTGGGACCCGCTTCCAGCACCTATTCCCGCTGCCAGCCCATGCCAGAAAGAGCCCCAGTTCAACCATCCTCTGCTAATTGCTTTATCTTCAAAGGCTCCTTCCAACCCAAACTATTCTATGATTCTATGAAACTGCAGAGCTGGCTGGTTGCAAAGGGCTTGAATTCACACCGTGCTTCAGCAGGGACGGCCCTGGACTACATGAGGGTGCCACCTTGCAGGTGAAGACCAGAAGGCCCAGAAAGCTTTCTTAGAAAGATCTCATGCTCACCACAGCAAGGCAGCAAGTGGATGATACCTTGCTGGCTGACCTCATGTCTTCCTAAGCAAGTGTGGATGCTACATGCCTGAACATCGAGGGCTGTAAGTGAGCTGAAAGCCAAAGCGGATGGAGAAAAGCTCCGAGACACAGATGCTCAGCAGAGGACAGGCGAACTTTGTCCCTCTACAACTGGATCCAGTCCTCTGTCATTAGACATGGGGCTGAATTAATGTGCATGTCTCTGAATGGAAATCAGCAAGGGGGTGTCAAATACCTCCCTATCTTTTAGTCCCAGAGAAAGTTGTTTAGAAAGTCTCAGGCATCACCTATCTGCTGTATAAATGGGATGTGCAAGGTGTGTTCACCTTGTCCCCCACAACGAGACCACACCATGGTGGGTCTTGTCTTCAGAAGGCAGCTGTGCACAGAACATCCTTCCACTCCAGAAGACAAGGAGAATAAACTAAAACACACACAGAGCTTTGCACAAACCCTGTGTGTCCAGGCAGAGCTGGTGTGGAAAAGCGCAAGGCAGAGCAGAGGGAAGCCAGACCTCCTCCCACCAGGAGCCTGGTAGGATGCTGGGGGGCTCAACCCCTCCTGCCACACAGAAAGAGTCAGTTCAGCTCCATCCCTCCCTTCACACAAAGCCTTTTTGTCCACCCCTCCAGACTGCCCTCACTCAGACAGACGCAGCACTGTCTTGCAAAAGGCCAGCTGATTTTCTGGGCTGCCAGTGTGGCTGAAGATGACAAAGGCAGCTCAGGCGACCCCACCATGCTGAAATGCCGCCAAGCTGCATGCAAAACAGCATGGGCTGGGCAGAGAGGATTGCTTCTACCCACAGGCAAGGAAGGAAACCCAGGTGTGTTAGATGCTGTGATACTGCCTCTCCCCAGCCACAATGATCGTTGCTCCCTGGGACTCCTTGTATTTCATGGCAGTCGGAGAAGCGGGTTCATGGTTAACCCCAAGCAGCTGGCCATACCAGGACACACAAATTCCCCATAGTGCCCCCAGACCCTGACATGCATCATTTGGGCTGGCACTGAGGACAGCAGAAGGGGGACAGGCAGCATTACCCTCAACCTCCCACAACCTGCCTCCATGACACGCTGCTGTATGGAGGACATGCAGAGTGTTTTTTGCAGAGGACATGCAGAGAATGCAGGTTTTGTGCAGGAGAGGAAGGATGGGTTAGACCACTCACCTCCCAAAGACCCCAAAACCACCTCACCTACCCAAAGCTTATCTTCTTTTCACTTCCCAAATGGACCACCAAGAGTATTCAGAGATAAGTTTGCCCTGCTGGACCCACCAGGCTTAACCAGACCAACCTGGCTGCAAACCATCTCTCTGGGTTATGCATGAGGAAACCAAGTCACAGTGAAGCCTCCTTTGCACTTGGTCCTCCCTGGCAGTAGAAAAGCCTGGACCTGGGTGCAGCAGGGCTCCCTGGAATCCCAGAGGCTCACAATACCAAGTCTAGGCAAATAAACCCTGCTGGGGATGGAGAGGAGATGTTGGCTGAGGCTTGGCACCCTTGGTGAAGGATGCACTGTGTATTTTCGGGGATGCCTGAGAGCAGAGATGGTGGAAAGCAGTGTTGAGGGACAAGGGGATGAGTGCACTTACTTTTGGGCGCTTCCACTGGATTCCCTGGATCCTTGACTTGTAGAAGAGCGAGTCATCATTGGCAGGGAAAAGCGGGTCCTCAAAGAGCTGCTTCCGCCGCTGGCATGCCTTCTTCAGGGAGGCGTAGCGCTGGTTCTCATATGGCTTCACTGAGGAAAACATCTTTCCCCACCGGCCCTGGGAGGACAGACAGAGAGGGAGTGAGATGGGGCAGGGTCCGGCCAGGGACATTCAGTCCTCCTTTGCAGCACCCAAGTGGTGAGACCAAGACATCATGACTGGAGATAACCACCCATCCTCTGTCTCCACCCTTCCCCAGATCTGGCTGACCTACATCACTAGACCACACATTTATAGTCCCATGAAGCACCTCTGGCTCACTCCAGGAGGTATCAGTGTGCTTCATCACCAATTTAAACAAGCAGGTAAAATTCTGCATCCAAGTGAGGAGGGACAGATGACCCCCTTAAATCCCAAGTGTACCTTGCTGATCCCCTGGACGATGGACTCCCATTTACCCCTCAAGGTGGCCAAATGCCACCAAAACAGGCACAGTAGGAGATGATAGCTGGTGTCCTGCCTCTTAGTGAATTTGTAACTCATTTGGGAAAAGCACAGCCCTCTGAAGCAAAGGAGGAGAAAACATGCTCTGCAAGATGGGTGTGCAGAGGTTTTATGGGGGCTGAGCCCTACCCAGAGCACCCCCACCGTGCAGCCTTGAATCATGGACATACACTTCATGGTTTCATCAGAGATGCCAGTTTCTCAGTAGACTTTATTATATCTGGTTTTAATTAAAAAAAGGCCTCCTGGCAGAGCACCATGTGCTTCTAGATTAATTATTCTGTCTTGACAAGCGCCTAGCTTCCAGGGCAGAGATGTGAATTTAGCAATCCAGAAGACAGCAGGAAACCGTTGCCCAAATGCCCCCCTGCTCTTCACCACTGCTCCATCACCCCTGCCGTTCAGTCACGTACCAACCCCTTTGTTCAGGTCCTCATCCCTTCACCCTGCAGGCTGCACCTCCTTGTCCCCCACAACAGGCAAAAGGAAAGCGGATGCTTTACCTTGTTCCCCTCTACTAAATCACAGGCCTTCCAAAGCTCCTTCCCTACGGTTTCTCTGTATTTATTTATAACAGCTACGTACAATCCTTCTCTCTCCCCAAAACAGGATGTCCTTTTTAAAATGTTGATCATTAGTGACTCTGGTCTGAAAACATATAGGCTGGTTTCCTAAAGAAATGGGGGTTTGTGTGCCACATAATCCCAACTATGGTCTCCAGCACCATCCATAGTAAAATGATGGGTGACCCATCCAGCAGGCAGATGCATCCAGCAAACTGACCTCTAACTGCTCGCTATGAAACATACAAAAACCATATGCTTATTGTGGTATTATCACAAGTGGTGGGACAAGACAGTTGCAATAAAGGCTAATAGGAAGCACCTAATCTGTAAACATCTAAAATCCAAGGGATTATATGATCACTTATAGTTGAACATCAATTTAGGAACAGTGTCACATCCCTTGTTAATGAACCACTAGGATTAACTGAAGGAAAGTAGGTGTTTGAGTGCTAAATGAATGTCTGTGCTGATCAGAGTAATCCTCCAAGAGCATCACTCACCCAGCCAGTCTCCTCTCATCTGGGAGAGAGGAAAACACTTCACTTCTGCAAAGCAGAAGAGCAAAGGATAAGTTTTAGTTGCCAGTATTTATCACCTGATTAGCAGCACAAGTGTTCATCATTCAGAGCTTAAGTGAATCCAAAATAACCCCCTTGTTGGCTGCTCCACAGGTCCCTGCCGCTGAAGCAGCCTGGGGGGTGCTTTGTGCCAGCCAGCCACCTTTCTCCAAATCGCTTGGTGTGTCCTGGCTCCGTGCCCTGAGATACAGCAACTGCAAAAACTGCACGAAGGGGCAATTAGGCTTCAATTAAACATGGTCTGAACTGCAAAAGAGGCACCACCCTGGGTGGACTGCATAGGGTGGATAGGGGCAACAGGTAGCTGCATCTCCCATGAGGAGACCGTTGGCACTGGATGGCCAACAACCCAGCTACCCCAGTGTCTCTCTACTCCCACGTCCCTGCTGTGGAGGAAGAACATAGGGAGCATTTAGTGATGATCCTCCAGAACTGCTGATCTGAGATTTTAGAGTTTATAATATCTTAGCTTGCAGGTCAAAGACAGGGAGAGCAGCTGTGCCTTCAGCTCTATTTGGAAACCAAGGTTAGGACCTTGCCTGCGTAAGGCCAGTTACAGAAGTTTTAATTCATGCAGCAGCCTTTGCAGGCAGCTCAGCAATGCATTGAAGTGCTGTTGTATACAGGGCTTATAGCAATGCTCACAGGATTTTCTCCTTGGCATCAGGACCAGTTTCCAGATGCCACAAAGAAGCCCAAGTGCATCACCTGCCCTCAGAAAAGCCTTAAAAATAAATGGCCCAATATGAAAATCTAAATAATACACCAGATTTACTCCTTGTAGAACAGCAGACAGCCTCATTGAGCAGTCAGGGAATGCACCCAGTAGCCAAAACATGCACCCACCCTGCTAAAAGCGTCAGGGAAGGAGC
Organism: Falco naumanni; assembly: GCF_017639655.2. Classification (NCBI taxonomy): domain Eukaryota; kingdom Metazoa; phylum Chordata; class Aves; order Falconiformes; family Falconidae; genus Falco; species Falco naumanni. The sequence continues at coordinate 4,997,539 of NC_054055.1, read as the reverse complement.
TAACCTCTGGACCTCCAGCTGAGGAAGAGGGTGAAGGACGGGGAGAAGTCCCCAGGGAGGTCACGGGGACATCTTAACAGTGAATGAGCTCCTTTTGAGTGACAATCAGGCAGGACTTTCACAGTTTCAGCATTCACTGCTACAGAGAGACACATGCAAAGTGGCAGTGCTGGGACAGGATGGTTGCCAGCTGCATGAATACAACAGGCTGAGAGAGAAGGATGCTGCTTTGGACTGAGATGCAGGATGCCGAGTCCAAGCAGAGATGCTTGGACTGTTGCATGAGCTGGGTTGACAGATGGACAAGGACATTTCCACGGGAGGGTGTGCAGACAGAACCAGAGAGATATAGGAAGGGAGCCTGGAAAGGAGAGGAGGGAGGTGTGGTGCCTTTCGAAAAGCCACGCTTGAGTTAAGGCAGGAGTTATGGGTTTGACGCAGGAGATGCTGGACGCTGCTCCACAGTCTGTCCCGTGGCTGAGTGCTGGCACTGGCTGCTCATTCATAAAATTACTGCTCCTCCCCAGGCAGCTCTGCAATGACAGCTTGGAGCTGTATTTTCCAATGACCCTTGCAACTCTGACTTCCACGAGACACCCTGAGCAATGTCCATCTCTATGAGAACAGGACCGCGGTGCTCTCGACCGAGGTGCTCCAGCCTTTCTGCTGCCCAAATTTACCTGGGAGAAAAGGGCCTTGCCCTCCTGTCCCAACCCACAGTGACTGTCACCTAGACAGCCATCTGTCCTCGCTGCGGGGCTGCTCTCACATGAGAGGGCAGAGATGGGTTTGAGCTACAAAGGAAATGTCATGCAGAACAAGAAACGATACTGTTCAGAATAATTTAAAAAAATGAACAAACTTGAAAAATAATTAAAACGAAGGGATAGGGGATATGTTCTTAGGGCAGTATTAAAGTCCATTACTCTAATTTCATGCTGACCAGGCTGAACTTCAGATCTGCCACATTAAAATGCTTAAGGGCTGTCTAATTACTCTTTGCCTTCTTGCACTGAGCTAGGATGCTCCAGGAGCACAAGAACCGGGCGTTTTCATGCCTGGTCCAAACTAACAACCCTACACTTGCACATGAGTGTGTTTGTGTGTGAGCAGGGAGGGGAATCTGCACTCACAGCTCTTAGCAGAGCCAAATTTGTGGAAACAGTGGCCTGAGCCCAACTTCAGTCCAACCCTGAAGGAGTTAAACAGGAAACTATTTTGTTGGAGGACTGAGCCAGACTTATGACTCAGGGGTGTTGCACACTGGCCCTTTTCACCTCCAGCATCATCCAGGCATTCCAGCTCCTGCCAGCTGGTAACGATCAGGGCTCTGAGCACTGCAATGGGGGAGAAGGATTGAAAGCACTTGCATTGGCCAGGACCAGGTACTTGCTGAAAAGCTCTTCCTTCCTCCCCCACAGACTGCTTACTTTCCTTCCCTTCCAGCTCAGAGGCTCCTGTACCACACAGCTAGCTGGCACAGGCTAACCACACTTGCTTTATCTCAAGGCTGCACCCCGTCCAGGAGCAAAGGGCTCCTTGCTTGGAGATTCTGCAGTTGTCTGCCTCTAGGTCAGACAAAACACTTTGTCCTTAGAGGACAGGATCTGCTGGCCCGTGTTCTCCAGCTCTGTTCTCATTAAACACGAGATATGTTTGATATCACATTGTAAAGGCATAGCATCAGCCAAGAAGATGAAGCAGGAACCAGGCATGTGGTTGCCCAGTCTGCAACCAGGTGCAACCTGGTAGGGGCAACCTACAACACTGCAGCCCAATAGCAGGGTGTTCAGAGCAGCCAGGCTCTTCCTAAAAATGTTATTTAATTTTTTTTCCAGTCTCCTTGGGTGTTTCTGTTGACAGACACAGGACAACACTGGGGTTGACCTTCCACCTGCTAACACAAAAGTCCAGCTCAGCAGTGGGAGATGCTGCCGACACAAGGACAGCTTCACATGCCTTTTCTCCAGAAACCAGGGAAGATGCAGTTGAACCGTGAATCACTCTCTACACTGAACACAAGATAAGCGCTCCACACCTTTTAGCCAACATGTCTATGAACAAAAAAGCCCCAAGTCACAGGCTAAAAAGTGACAGTCCCATTGAAAGGCTATCAGGACCGGCAGCACATGGTCCACAGCAGGTCTGAGCTGCATCCCCAAAGCCCTTTCCCACTCCCAGTTGTACATCTACCGTAGTTTTGGCTTGGAGTCGGAGTGCCATGGCCCAGAGCCAGCCGCACCACATAGCATCCTGCATTAGCAATGTCCAGAAGGACTGGGAGGTGAAGCTACACTGACGAAAATTAGAAAAAAAGACATTGTTTCTTCTTAAATTGACTGCGGTTAACCAGGGGAGCTAATTCCTACGAGAATTTATAGGTAGTTCACCTCCAGATGTTTCTGAGCAGAGTTGGGCATCTTTCCAGAGCAGCTGCTTTAGCCAAAATGCAAATTCACGAGCATTTACAGTGGTTACTTGCTGAAACAAAACTGCTGAAGAACAGAAAACAGAATGAGCCTTTCTGTGCTTTATCTCTTCCCTTCATCCGGTGGTATCCCTGTTCTCCTCTAAGAGCTAAAAACTCCACTAGGCTAAAGGTGGAACAACCATTTTTACTCTTAATTATATTTATATCAAGTTCTGACTTTTGTCAGTAATTTACTGCAGCAGAGGTGGGATCAGAATCCGGACACCTGAACACAGCACTGTTTAGCCAGAGGGTTAATCTTGCACGCATGTATATGAGGACCAGCCGCATCCCCTCAGAAACTCGGCATAGTGGATTTAGTCTCAAAAAAATCCTTGATGTGGTTAGAGGCTGTTTGTTCTGGGTAAACTTGCTGTATCGATAAGCTTTCTGCAAAAGTGGCTAAGTACAGCAAATGCTCCCTGATGACATCTCCTCCTCTGTGGAGTGGGAAAAAGCATCATCCTCCATCTGCAGGGATGCTGGTCCCTCCTGCAAAGCACTCAGAGACATAAAGAGGAAGTTACTGTCTAGCAGCTGGCTATTACTGCAAAAAACTCGGGAAAAAAAGTAGTCTTTCATTTAAAATGCATTTGCAGCACTGCCAGGGAAGGAGCCAGGGTCACTCATCCTAGCAGAGAATTAGTGCATGTGACTCCGTATCACCAAGGCAAGCCTGGCTGGCCACATCTGCACAAAATCGGCCACAGAGAGTATGTCGGATTTGGAGGCTGTTTCCAGTAATGCACGGTGATTTTTATCATGCTGCCTTTATTTCCTCTGGTTTTCTCCCTCCAGAACATTGCTCCCTTGTTGCTTAATGGCAAGAAGACAGCGCAGGGAGACAGAGCCAGCAAGAGGGCTTGGGTATGTGCAGCCTTTGTGTATGTTTTTTCCTGGGAAGGCTGGGGTTAATGGGAGTCTGGGGGTCTGGGAATCAAGGAACCAGCTGGGTGTGATGGCCAGGAGTTCCCTTTTGCTTGGATAACTCACACTGGGGACACCTTTGGCATCAGGAGTTCCTCGTTCCTTGCAGGTATGAGTCACCATTTGCAAACAGTCGCTGTTGGAGCTGCAGGAAGAAAGGGCAGCCCTGAACCATAAACACCCTAATAACCCTGTGCTGGTGGCAAGCACTGCCTGGCAAGAGCATTGCACACAAGATGTGTTTGTGGCACCAGCCAGACTGGCCCTTCTGCTCAGCACAGACGTTAAGGTCAGATGGGACCAAGACATATGTTTGAAGGCATCCTGGCACAGGCAGGAGTAACAAGCTCAAAGCAAAGCTGGTGGCAGCATTCCCAATCAGGCTGGGAAAAGCAGGAGGCTGGAGAGACACAGGACTAGCAGGGACAGGGGTGGAAGAACAGCAGAAGGAGATGGCAGAAGGACAGACCTACAAACAGGGGGAAGAGGAAGGCTAGAACGTGTCACCAAGCAGCCAGGATTGGCTGAGGCATGCAGAGGGGAGCTGAAGATATTCACCACTCTGGGTCCAGTTCATCCCAACCCACTCATGCTTTGGTGAAAACGTAAAAGCTCAGTTTTGGGTATCCCCCAGCACAGCCCCAGGTGCTGTTCAAGCCCTGGGCCAGCTTTACCATGGCAAGCACATGTTACAATAGGCTTGTTCTCCAGACCACAGCAGAGTTAAAAACCCTTGTAGATCAGCAGAGGTTGCAGGACAGGCACCGAAAGGTGAATTAAGGGGCTTTGCCTACGCCCAGCCCCTGGAGAAATGCACTGCTCTGCTTTGCTAACCCTTCCGTGGCCCAGCACCCAGACCTTGACCCTGGTTAATAATTGCCAGGAGCAGCACAGAGCACCAGCAACAACAAAGCACTCCTGAGCTCCTCAGCAGCCCTGAGGCTTCCCCAAACAACCCTTCCTGGTGGCAGGAACCTTCTCCAGGGCTCCCCCAGCTTTATATACAGCAGCTCAAACCAGGATGGAGTAGCACAGGGATGTGGGGCTGGACTCACGTAGTAAGGTCTAGGTTCAAACATGGCTTTGCTCACACAGAGCAGGTTTTCAGGCGCTGGAGAAACACAGCCTAGGAAGAGCAGTCACACATGCAGAACTGAGCCACCTCCATCTATGGTCGTCCAGCCACATGGACCTTGCTTGTTCCAAGAGGGCTGTCACCCCACACATGCACTGCTTTGAACACAGACCACCCACCCCATGAGGTTACAGGAGTGCTGAGCCCTTCTCAGCATCCATTTTGATCACCGTTGGTAAAAAAAAAAAAACAAAAAAAAAAAACCAAAAAAAAACAACAACACAAAACAAAACACCAAACCCAAAGGATGCTATCTTTGCAGGAGTGGACTGAACATATATTTCTATTATTTATTCAGGACTTCTAATTGAATGTCTGGACCAGCTTCTTTTAAATCTGGTCACACTGACTCCACTGGAAGCCCTGCACCACGTCAATACACTTGTGCTGTTTTTCTTGCCAGCTGGGCAAAAAAATTATGGTCTAAAGACAGACCTGTACCTTTGTGGTATGGCTAGAGGGAAGGACAGAAGCAGCACAGGGCACCACTTGAGGTAGCCTAGAGAGCCTTCTTCTTGAGCATTATGGGTCACAGAGGTGCTTAACTAAGGGATTTGGGTAACCGGAAAATTCATTCAGAAAACTCATCATTAGCACAGATAAAATGCAGCACGTCTCCACACAAATGCTCTGCCTTCCATAGCTTCTGCAGCCTCTAGGATAATTAAAGCAATTGAACTTCAAAAGATGCAGAGACGCATGCCTGAGGAGCAGAAGAGATAACAGGGCTGCAGCTACTCTGCAAAAGACAGAATCAAGGCAGCTGGATCCTACAAGATCATCCCTCCCAGACAAGCTGTGCTATTTGTCCTTCTGGCTGATCCTAAGCATCCCTGCTGCAGTTTCAGCCCAGACCACGTCATAACACCAACACCTTCCCCAGGGCTACGGGTTTCTTCTCTCTCCCTCACCTTCACCCCTTGGCTGCAGGCAGAGCCCAAAACTGTCCTCTTGGAGGCCTGGAGGTACAACCAAGTCCTTCAGGTGTCCTCCTGAGAGACTCCTGGCCATACCAGAAATGTGTCCCTTGACCTGCTCCACTTCAAACCAAGCAGGATTCAACCATCACCTGCAATTTCAGCCAGCGAGGGCTCCTCGCTCCCCACTGCTTCTGATGATGGGCTCCACACCCCACAGAGGACTGGCTTTGTCCCAACCCTCCAGCTCCTGGACCCAAGTCAGGACTCAAACCTCTGCCAAGACAACATCTCTCAGCTTTGGCTAATAAACAGTTTTAGTATTTCCTCTTTGCATGATCTAGACCTGAATAAAAGCATCGAGGCACTCTGCTCCTTGCCTGCCGCCCGCTTGGGTCCTCTGTTTTCAGTTTTCCCCTTTGAGAGGCTCATAACCCCCTTGCCAGCCCTTTCCTGAGCCCCACGTCCTATAAATCCCATAGCCACAACAGCAAATATCCAGACCACACCTAGGTACTGCCTGACTTCAGAAGAGCATTCTCCTTGTCTGCAAAACCTTCAGGATGTGCCAGCAAGATCAGCCATTTTTTTAATTTACCTCCTTTTCCCTCCCTGCCTTTAATAAGTTTTCCTTTCTGTGACTCCTCCACAGCACTGCGAGTACAAAAGTGGTATTTAAAGGCTTGTGGCAACTCAATTTGTTAAGTGTTTTGAAGAGGGAAGCCTCTCTCAGGTCAACTGGATCACCTCAAATGTGTGGGGTTTATTAGAAATCTTCGTTACTGGAGCCACACAGCTCTTGCAAGCTGAAAGGTCTGAACGTAAGATCCCGATGTCTCCGTTTGAGCTCTCCAAGTTGTGTTTCTGCCTTGGATGCTGTAACAACCCCAACCTCCCAGTCAACTTTTGCCCCCTTATTCCTTTATTTCAGCAGTGCTGCTCTTCTCTAACATAGAGGCAAGAGTTCACCACGCTGCCCTCGGAGCTGAAAGGCTGCAGCCTTTCACCAGGAGGGACTAGATGCCACTTCCCTCGCCCAGGGAGATGGGTACAGGTCACGATGCTGAGCACCGCAGCTTACCTCCATTCAGCCTCATCTCCCTACCAAGCATCTTCCCTGTCAAGTAGCGGGAGGCTGGATGGATACCTCCTGTGAGATACATCTGGTCCATGACCTACAGCTGGATGACCAAAGCCAACCAAACACCACAGCACCACTCCTGCTATGCACCGTGGCTGACACGCCACAGCAGTGCAATATTTGCTAGGGTAGGGACAGATTGTCTCCTGCTGTGGAGACATTGTGCACAGCAGAAATATTCAGGGAGAGACTGATCCATTTCACAAGGTACAGCAGGCTCCAGAACGTGCAAGAGGTCTCCATGCACCATCTCAACATGACCTGGGTAGGGGGTCATGCTCCCCTTTGTTTGCGTTTGCTTCCCAGCACTTCTGTAACAGGATCAGCCATCAGGATGCGCTGCATCCCCATGTCATCCTGCTCCATGTGGTCCAGAGGGCAAGGTAGGACTCTGCACCCATGGGCTCCACATGGTCTTCTGGGTCCCTTCCTGTGGCAACCCAGAAAAAGACCCTGCCCTTTGCTAGCCCTTTCTTAGCATCCTGAGCTGTGCCCTCAGGCAGGCTCCCCAGGGCAAACTAACCCATCGCCAAGCCACAAGCATGAACAGTAAGACCAAAACCCTGCTCCTCATACTGCAACTCCGACCTCGCGTTTGGGGCTAAAATCCAAAATCACCGCTCCTCTGAGAGCATCCACTGCCCTGTGGCATTCACCTTCCCAGGGTTGCCCCTGAGGTACATCTCCCAGAGGCGAGGATTACAGGCAGGAGCATCAGGGGAGACCCTACACAGGCAGGATAAAAAGCAGCTGTCCACCCAGCTCAAAAGATTTCTCCCCGATGAGGTTTTCTGCTCTTTTGAAGCTTTCCTGCTTTGCTGGAGCCCAGCATGGCTGTGCTTACTCCTGCTGCCACGGCTGGCAGCTGGATCCATCACCCCTGCTCTCACCCCAGTGATAGCGTCTGTCACCGCTCTGATGGAAACTGGAAACTCTGCCCGAAGCTGGAGCAGGCACCAGCTTATCTGCAAGGAGGTTGCTCAGGGCATGTTACTACCACACAGTTAACAGCAAGCGGGAGACCATGGGCCGGGCACAGGGCTCTGGGATGGAGGTACAGAGCAAGCATCCTGCTGGAAGTCCTTGCTCCATATCTCTTCAGATACCCTCGTGCTGCAGCAGCCCTGAACTGCAGCAGCAACTCACAGGGTATGTACCAGATGTACCCTGATGTGGGGAAGGGTTTCACTTCCCCTCATGGGACAGGAACTCACTGCAGTCACGGCCACAGCCCCGCATTAGGCACAAATCACTGCTCTCCTGCTCCTGCACGAAGACCTGCCGGGCAGCCGAAGGCAAGACTTGCTGGGCAAGCAGCCAACAGACACCATCCCCATCCAACGCCCACACAGCAGCGGGTGGCCTGGCTCTGCAAGAGCCGAGTTTGCAGCTGCAGCTTGTACCAGTGCAAGACTTCCCTTTGCTGGGCAGAGAAATCACGTCCCTTTATCACCCCGGAGCAAGCCTTACAATACCTACACATGCTCAGACAACTGGTAGGACCAGCTCTGCAAGGCTTTCTGAGCAGCAAGCCTGCAAATACTTTGTAAGCAGCTCTCGCTTACCAGGGTGTGGCTTGCACAAAATAAAACAAAGCAACCCGAAATCCTGTGGGACAAACAGGGGTGCTTCCTTCTCTGTATGGGGTCTGGGGGCAACGGTGGAACAGCTCAGGCTGGGCTGAGAAGGGATGGAGTCAACCAGAGCCACCTGCATCCTGCACCGAGGAGCCAAGGAACCCCAAACAAGTAGAAATGCAATGTCAGCTGGAGTGGAGGGTGCTAACTGCAACAGAGCAATACGTTTTCTCAGCCAGGGAATTCATTGTATGAATTATCTAGAGTTACAACCAAAAAAACCTAGCAACAACAAAAACACAGTGGGGAAAAAGCATCCTGGTTTAAGGGAAGGCCAGGCAGGAGCAGAGCCCTTACCCTTTTCACCCAGTGATCAGAGACCTGCTGTCTGTCATGTTGTAACTCCATAGAGAGTATTACGTGTCCCTTTCCCTGGTGGTAAAAGCATAGCCCTGCCCTGGGCTGCCACAGTCTTGTTTGGTTACTTACAGCCAGATTAGAGGATAAACCTTAAAGGAATAAACCGGGGCTACAGCCTCCCTCATCTGAGGGTCAGCCGCAGCCAGCCAAGGAGACAATCTGCCCGATCAGCTAAGGAGGTCCCTGCAGGGTGGGGAGAAGAAGCTCCCTCCTGTACACCATTTCAGAGCTTCTCACTAAGGTTTCCAGCCTCCCAGCGTGGGGCTGAGTTAAGGTGGCTGGGATGCTTTACAGTCCGCTCTCCCCATAACCTACGTTCATGACTGATTGCAGTCACAGGACTTGAGAGAGCAGAGACAACGCTCAGATGGACGGCACGAGGACTAAGTCTGGTCATTTTTGCGCAAGGACAAACGAAGGGGCAGGGAGTGCTTTTCTGTGCCAGAAGAGTATTTTAAGGTAAAATGCATCAAAGTGTTATTGAATTGGGACATGCCTCCTAGAGCACATGAAAGCTGCCTAAGGGATGCACGAGCAGGCAGGGGGCGAGGAGCTCAGTCCAGCCCCCTCTGAAGGGCTGGATCAGGCCCAAAGGAGCTGGTTCTCTGACCTACATGCTGCAAACCCCGTGGGCTTCCAGCATGGCTTTGCAGTGGTATCATCTGTCACTTCTCCAGCACAGGAGGATCCCCAAAGCATGAAGATCTGCAATACTGGCTGAAAACTAATGTGTAGTGCAGAATGGCAAAAACTGTTAAAACCTCCTGGGTCCCAGAGTGTGGAGCAGAAAGGATTTTTTTTCCCATAGGGGGAGAAAAACTCAATGGCAAGCATCCCTATTCCACCACGACCTCAAGAAGTTACGCCTATACTGAGGCACCAGAACGGGGGTCTCTCCTACAGTCTAAGCCAATTTTAGCAGGAATAACCTATGGATGAAAAGGCTTCATGGTGCAAAGAGGAGAGCTAAGAGCAGGGGAAGGGTTAATGTTGCAGCCAGACAGATGTCCGACTGTTGTGAAAATCAGCCCCCATGAATCCAATGGGTCTGCGGCCATTTTCTGCAGCGCCCAGAGTCTCGCCCTTTCTCCCTGGGTAATCAACTGGAAGTGTGCAGAGCCAGAGTAATCACTGCACCTCATTCCCCATCCGTGACTCTGCCTGCGGGGCCAGGAGATGGAGGAGCACCGCCTGGCCTGAAGCAGGTCAATGCAAGCCCATCGCTGAGCCTTTGTGCTCCACAAGCAGCTCAGAAGAGCAGGCAAAGGCACGAAGACATCAGCAAATAAACGGTACCCAAGCTTGCCAAATGACACCACAGCACGAGCAAAGGACCATGGACGCCTCTCTGGGGGCTGAAACCCTCCTGCAAGTATGGAAGTGGCTTCACTTCTGGACATCTGCAGAGAAAGGAGTTGACACTTCCGAATGCTAGTGAGGAGGAGGGAGAGTGCCTGATCCCCCAGCCTTCAAGGCACAGCTGTATCCTTCTCATTCTCCCTGTATTAACCTGCTGCTGCCTTGCTTGGAGTAAGCATCAGGAGAGGGGTCTTAGCACCCCTGGACCGGCCAAAATTAGCCGGTAATGAAAGCACAAATATGAGCAGATTTTGAGGATGCAGCCATTCTTAATATCACCATACTCCAGCACAAACACTATCTAAATCTCTTGGGATCAGATCCAAAGCCTTCTTAAAGCATAGATGCTTTGTTATTAATCTGTACAGCAACCAGGGAAGGGACAGCTGGGATTTTTTGAGGCATAATCAAAGACAAAAAAAACTATCTCGGTGACATGGCTGGGCTTCATCTGCTTTGTGCCTGGTCTGGTCCTGCATGAGGCAGGTGGTGAGACCTGCTTGGCTAACAGCCCTTCCCAAAGGAGATACCAGGACCGGGTGTCTGGACCAGAGGGTCCTGGCCTCCTACATTGACAAGCCCCAAATCCTCCTCATATCATAGTCAGGCACCTTAGAGGAGAGGTAATGTGCTCTAATTCACACTCTCCTAGCCTCCTCCGATGGGATGCAATTGCAGAGCCTCTAGATAAGCCTCCCAAGCTAAATTAAATGAATTCACACCCATTTGTCCCCACGCCAATCCTGTCCTCCAGTTTAAATAGCTCTTCTGCTTCCCTGGTGTTCACCCCTCGGATGTATTTATAGTCAGCAAGCACATCCCCTCTCTGCCTTTGTTTCGCTGAGCTTTTATAGCCTGGTATAATAGCTCTCCATCCCTCTGATCAGCCTCACAGCCCAGATTCACTGCACCTGCTCCAGGCTGAGTTAATCCCTCTCAAGCACCAGATCTCAGAGCCCCATTCCTCCGTGTTAACTCTTCCATAACCCTGTCCCACAAACACCCTTTGCCTGGTTCCCCTTGCCTTTTTGCAGTGCTCCCAGTGGCACCCAGCACCAACAGGCCCTGAACCCCCAGTCTCAGCTGTCCCAACATGATTCAGCCTCCAAACATAGCACAAAGCCCAGCCATACAGTGTCCCACTGATAGATGTCCTAGAGGACGTGCCCACACACTGCAATTCACCCTCGAGGTCAGCCCCTTCCCTCTGGCCGAGCAGCGCATCCACCCCATACGGATGGTGCCTCTCAGCTTGGTTTTGCAGGTTAATCACAGCATTAAAAATGAGAATGAGCTCAGATCTTCCCTTAAAAGCTTCAAGCAGATTTAAGCTCTCCTGCATGGGGTTAATCCATCCAGCAGTGTCCTTTGCCACCTTCCCTAGCCACCCCACCCCTTGGCAGACAGAAGTCTTCTCCACTGACATACTCCCACATGCCAGGTGTGTAAAGCCCCTTCAAGTCCAAAGGAGACCTGTATCATCTCCTTTGCCTAAAAAGGAGAGCAAACCCACAGGCAAAGCACAGCCCCCTTGGTAACAGTCCTAGGGTTCCACCACCCCACCATCCCACCTCAGGGCTTGAGGATGCCTGAGGTAGCTCTCCATGGGCATCCATCACCAGCTGGAAGAGCTGCCTTGAACAGACAGTGCTGCAGGGGAGACGGCAGCCACCCAGGGATTTTGCTGGGCTCACGGCCATGTCAAAGCCCCACCTAAGTAATTTCTTACCAGAATGGGCAAGGAGGGGGGGTGGATGGCAGACAGCAGGGTTGGAGTTGAGTCTGCCACAAACCTCCCAAGTGCCTTAGTCATGTTGCTTTGCCTCTTTTTTAGGTGTCACCGCTTTGCTTCTGCATGTCACATGGGGTGTCCCTAAGACATGATAAAGGGGCTTGATTTCTACGCTGAGCAAGGCCTGCTATAGAAGCCCTGCTGCCTTCCTCAAAACCTGCTTTTCCTTTCACTAATGCCTTGATCCTCAACTCTGCTGCCAACGAGAAAGTTTTTCCCAACCAATTCTAGCACATGACTCCTGGCAAGCACCAGACACCAAGCGAGCCAGCCCCCACGTACACAGCAGCATCTGTACGCACACACCTGTTGCAGACAGAATTTAGACCTCACATCCAGCTCCCAAGGACAGAGGGTCTCTCAAAGAGCATGCATCAGCCCCTCTTGGGTTTTGCAACCCTGCTGCCTGGCTCACAGGCTGGAGCTGAGCCCCAGGCGATTCACATTAAGGAGCTACTTAAGGAAGAAGGAGGCAGCTGATGCTCCCGGGAGGGAAATAGATTGCACCAGGACATACGTGCCTATAGCAGGATGTTGCACTGAGCAGGAGCTAAGTGGTCAGCACCCCAATCAGGCAGTGCTCCTCCATCCTCACCTGGCTCTGCTTTTCCCACTCCCTGGTTCTTGCAGCCCCAAGGATGCTCCCAACAGGTGACACCTGCTCTCACCTGCACCTGTAAGCTTGCTCCTCCTCAGTTCACTGCTGCCCCGAGCAGCATGGGCGGGCATGGATGCATCTGCCTTGGGCTACCCAACACCCACGCGCAGAGTGTGGGAGATGCAGCTGCAGGGACGCTGTGTTGCCCTCACCCCGGTATAACACAAGTTCAGCACACTCGGACACCAGGCTGAGCCCGGGAGGAGGATCCGAGCCCCCTAAGATGGAAGAGTGGGTGGAGATGAAAGCACCCCGGGGAAAGTCTGCAGCTCAGTCCTTGCTGGATGCAGCAAGAAAAGCAGCTGAGGATTTAACAGCATCCTCTGCGACCCACTGTGCTTGCTGCCCTGCTTTCATCTCTGTTTGCCATGTCTGCCTGCACTCCCCACCAAGCTCAGAGCTAATACAGCATCCAGGCAGAAACATAATGGTAATCAGTAATTAATAATTAGTAACAAATCCAAGCATCGCATGCAGGTGGATCTGCGGAGCCAGGCGAGCAGCCTGTGCTCACCTGGCAGCTACTGGAGTGGGAGGTGAGGGACAGAGGACCGGAGCCACTTCTGATCGGACATCATCAGAAAGCACCGGCCTGGTTTCTCAGATCCGAAATTATATTTTTCAGGGCAAAAAGAAAGGGAGAAATGGATGGTGCCTCCTACCTCTGGGATATGGGAAATTCAGATTCACATCTCTGCTTAGAAATCCAAAAAGCCACCAGTGCCCTGCGCCCCAGTAGCAGCCTGGTCTGCCCCACGGGCAGGAGCTCTCTCTCGCCTTAACTTTCCATGAGACTTTCTAAAAGCCCTTGCGTTTGTCCAAAAAAAAAACGGAACAAAGAACAATACTGAAACCTCAGGGTTTTTTCCCAGTGCAGAAATCCTCCTTCTCCAGCCAGCACCGAGGCCTCATGGCTGAAAGTTTCTGCCCAGCTTGGCTCCGCCAGCAGAAACAAGCCGGACTGGGAGCAGCTGAGGGGTTTTAACCATCCGGGGTGCGACTTGCAGATGCACCAGCCGCACGCACCCCGACTTCTAGCGTCCCCGAAAACGCGACCTCCCACCAGCGCCCGCTAAAGGCAAGGGCAGCACCGTGCTCCCGGCAAGGCAGCGCAGGGGAGGGGGCGGGGGCCCGCTTATAGCTTTGTTTGCGTGTCCCCCCCCCCGATCTTACACACCCCCACCCCCTAGCATGTAGCTGCCCGGGGGTTCCCACAGCCACAGGTGACCTGAGCATCCCCCGAGGGGGTGGCTGGACCCCCGGGCAGGGCGCGGAGCCGCCTCCCCGCCGCGGGAGCAGCAGCGGGGGGGTGCAGGGACAAGCCGCCCCCGCCGCTCCCCGGGGCCGGGGCTCGCCTTACCTGCCCGGTGCCGGTGCCCCGATGCCGGTGGCCGGTGCCGCCGCTCCGGGCGCGCCGCTGCCCGCAGCGCTTCGCCTCCCGCAAGCACCGCCCCGACGGGGCGGGCAGCGGCCGCCGCCGCCGCGCCTGCGCTGGGACCGGCACCGCGAAGGGGGACCGGCACTGGGACCGGGGACCGGGAAGGGGGACCGGCACTGGGAACGGGGACATGCACCGGGAACGGAGACCAGGATCGGGAACTGGCACCCGGCACCGAGACCGGGACCGGGGACCGGGATCAGGAACCAGGATCGGGAACGGGCACTGGGACCGGGAAGCGGCGCTCCCCACCGCTGGGATCTGGGACTGTCACCGCCTGGCAGCGGGAAATGGGGAGCGGCACTGGCTGGCGCTGGTCCAGAACCTGCGCCTGTGACTGGGGACCAGTCTGGTGAACTGGGAACCCCACTGGGGAGTGGGATCTGGGTCCGGCATTGCCCAGGCCCTAAGAGCTGGGATCATCCGGGAAATGGGCCCATCAGTGGGAACTGGGGCTGGCACCACCCAAATGGGGGACTGGAGCAGGCAACTGGGGCTGCCCAGGCACCAGTACCACCACCAAGGTACTGGGAGCTGGGACCAGCCACCGGGACCTCCCAGGCACTGGAACTTGGACCAGCACTGGGACCAGCATTGCCCTGGCACTAGACACTGGGACATGGTCCTACTGGCTGTGCCTGGGACCTTACACTGGGACTGGGAACTGGGCAAACTGGGGCACCACGCACCAACACCAGCTGGGCACTGCACACCAGGGCCACCCAGGCACCAGGCAGCTGGGGTGCGTTAGGACATCACCCATGGAGGGTGCAGGGGAGAGTCATCAGGGCTTGCAGGATGTGGGTGCAGAGGGGACGTCCCCCAGTCAGGAATGGTGTTGGGCAGGACCACAGGGCTTGAAGGAGACATGTTTTCCAGCCCAAGACCAAAGTTATTCCCTTTTTCTGTTGTGCAAGAGGGAAACTGAGGCACTGGGGAGGGGGGACAAAGGCTGGGCAAGCACTTGGGCCCCCTGCACCACATCCACAGAGGTGGACATGCAACAGGTCTCACAGGGCTGGTGATACCGGCTGTGTCCCTATGATACTGGCTGTTCCCCCACGCTGGAAAACATGCACTTGCAGCCCACAAACACACATCCAGGAGGGGAAAAATAAACATGACCCACCCAAAAGTGCATCCCTCATGGTGGGAAGGGGCAGTGGGGTTTTACAGACTCTCTGGCATGGGCAGCCCTGATCTGATGCTCTGACTTGACACACTAGCTTTAGTGGCAGTATTCAGGGTTTATCGTAAGTTAGGCCAAAAAGAGATGGCAAGGGAAGAATAAATGAAGAGAATGGTTGCAAATGATGGGAATAAACTTCTCATATTCAAAATTATGGGTGATTAGAATCATTCAGATGACAAAAAAACAGGACTAAAGGTTAGCCTGCCCTGTTAACCTGCCAGCAACAGGAATTACACTCCACCTTCCCTGGGACAGTCCCCACAGGAGACAGGATGCATGACACAGAGGATTCCCTGTCCTCTCCTCCTGGCAGAACACAGTGACTGAAGGAATGGGGACAATGGTGACAAGTTCCTGGCTGGCAGCAGGCACAGCCCCTCTGTGACTACCCCACCATCCCAAGTGCCTGTGCATGATGGTACAAGGCTCTGCAAATAGAACCAAACAACGATGAGGATGGTGGTTCATCTAGCATGGAGGTGTCACCAAGGTTAAGTTGGTCTATGTCCTGTGTCAAAACTGCTTCCATAAAGAAAAAAAGATGGGTCACTGTCATAGGGGACTCCCTTCTGAACGAAACAGCAGGGCCAATATGCAGACAAGACCCACTTCTTAGGGAAGTCTAGTGCCTCCCTGGGCCTGAGTTAAAGATGCGAAGAGAAAGCTTCCCACCCTGGTATGGCCCTCAGGTTACTATCCATTAGTGATTTTTCAGGTGGGCAGCGATGAAGTTGCAACAAGAAATCCGAAGGCAATCAAGAGAGACTTCAGGGCCTTGGGACAACTGGTTAAGGGATCAGGAGCACAAGCGGTGTTCTCTCCTGTCCTTCCAGTTCCAGGGAATGATGAGGGAAGAAACAGGAACACCCAGCAGATCAATACCTGGCTCTGAGCTTGCTGGCAGAATTTTAGGGTTTTTGATCCTGGGTCAGTTTACGTGACACCAGGCCTGCTGGCCACAGAGGGGTGTAACTGTCTCCAAGTGGGAAAAGGATCCTTGTGCAGGAGTTAGCAGGGCTCAGTGAAAGACATTTAAACTGGATTTGAAGGGGGAAAGGGATAAATCCAGGCTCTCTAGAGGAGAGCCTGGGGGCAGCACACCAATGTTTGAGGGACAGTGTGCTAGTGAGATCCTTTGGTCTGCTGTCTCAGTGGAGGCAGGGGACGGAGACGCTAGGGTTACTGGTGTGTTGGAAACCACGGAAGTGCCTGAGAATAGTCACATAGGAATTAGGGCTTCTCTCCCTGAAAGGTTGTGGGATCAATGGCCCAACTGAAGTACATCCACACCAATGCACACAGCATGGGCAACAAACAGGAAGAGCTGGAAGCTGTTGCACAGCAGAATAAATATGACATAGAATCACAGAATTGTTTAGATTGGAAAAGACCTTTAAGATCATCAAGTCCAACATTAACCCAGCACTGCCAAGGCCATCACTAAACCATGTCCCTAAGAACTGCATCTACGTGGTTTTTAAACACCTGAATCACCACCACCCTGGGCAGCCTGGTCCAGCGCCTGACCACACTTCTGGGGAAGAAATTTTTCCCAATCTCCAATGTAAACCTCCCCTGGTGCACCTTGAGGCCATTTCCTCTCGTCCTGTCGCTTGTTACCTGGGAGCAGAGACCAACCCCGTCACTGCAGCCTCCTGCCAGGCAGCTGTAGGGAGCAATAAGGTCCCCCCTGAGCCCCCTTTTCTCCGGGCTGAGCCCCCCCAGCTCCCCCCCCCCCCCCCCCCCCCCGAGCTGTGCCGCAGCCCCTTCCCCAGCCCCTGCCCGGCTCTGGACACGCTCCAGCCCCTCCGGGTCTGTCTGGGGGTGAGGGGCCCAACGCTGAGCCCAGGGCTCGAGGGGCGGCCGCACCAGGGCCCAGCACAGGGGGACGGGCACTGCCTGGCCCTGCTGGCCACGCTGCTGCTGACACCGGCCAGGGCGCTGCTGGCCGCCGGGGCCACCTGGGCACACGGGGGGCTCATGCCCAGCCGGCTGCCGACCAGCCCCCCCAGGCCCTTCCCCGCCGGGCAGTTCCCAGCCCCCTGCCCCCAGCCCGCAGCGCTGTGGGGGGCTGGTGTGACCCACAGGCAGGGCCCGGCACTCAGCCCCGTTGGGCCTCATACAACTGGCCTCGGCCCCTCGGCCCGGCCTGCCCAGACCCCCTGCAGAGCCCCCTGCCCCCCAGCAGGTCACACTGCCCCCAGCTCGTGTCCTCTGCAAACCCACTGGGGGTGCGCTCCAGCCCCTCGTCCAGGTCACTGATGGAGACATCAAACAGGACTGGCCCCAGCGCTGGTCCCTGGGGACACCACCTGTGCCCGGCGCCAGCGGGATGTGACTCCATTCCCCACCACGCTCTGGGCCCGGCCACCCAGCCAGCTTGTTACCCAGCGCAGAGCACACCCGTCCCAGCCCTGGGCACCAGTTCCTCCAGGAGATGCTCTGGGAAACGGTGTCAAGGGCTTTGCTAAGGTCCGGGTAGGCACCATCCACAGCCTTTCCTGCATCCACTAGGTGGGTCACCTTGTCCTAGAAGCAGATCAGGTTCATCAAGCAGGACCTGCCTTTCATAACCCCATACTGTCAGGGCCTGATCCCCCGGGTGTCCTGCATGTGCCCTGTGATGGCACTCAGGATGATCTGCTCCATCACCTTCCCCGGCACCGAGGTCAGGCTGACAGGCCTCTAGTACCCCAGATCCTCCTTCCAGCCCTGCCTGTAGATGGACATCACACTGGCTGACATCACGTCAAGTGGGACCTGCCCAGTCCTCCAGGACTGCTGGTAAATGATGGAGAGCAGCTCGGTGAGCACTGCCAGCAGCTCCCTCAGTGCCCTCGGGTGGATCCCACCCAGCCCCATGGACTTGTGCATGTCTCAGTGGTGCAGCAGGTCACTGGCCATTTCTCCATGGATTACGGGGGCTTCACTCTGTCCCTGTCCCTGTCTCCCAGCTCAGGGGGCTGGGTACCCCGAGAACAACTGGTCTGACTATTAAAGACGGCTCCAAAGGCATTAAGTACTGTTGGGGTTCTGCAGACCTGCTGCAGACCCCAACAAAGTACCTCAGGCTTTTCCTCAGCTTGTGTCACTGTGTTTCCTCCCACATGCGATTAAGGATGGAGATTCTCCTTAGCCCTCCTTTTCTTGCTAATGTTTTTATAGAAACATTTTTAGTTGTCTTTTACAACTGTAGACAGATTAAGTTCTAATTGTATGTTGGCCCTTCTCATTTTCTCCCTGCATAACCTCTCGACATCCCTGTAGTCCTCCAGAGCTGCCTGCCCCTTCTTCCAAACGTCACAAACTCTCCTTTTTCCCTGAGTTCCAGCCAGGCTGGTTGCCTTCCCCACCGGCTCATCTTTCAGCACGTGGGGACAGCCCGCTCCGGTGCCTTTTAAGTTTTCTTTCCCGAAGATGTCCAGCCTTCCTGGGTCCTTCTCCGGTCAGGACAGCCTCCCCTGGGACTGTCAGCCAGGCCCCGCAACAGGCCAAGTCTGCCCTCCAGAAGTCCGAGGTGGCGGTTCTGCTTATCCCCTCCTTGCTTCTCCAGGAATCGAAAACTGTCGTGATCGCTGTGGCCCAGATGGCCTCCAGCCATCGTGTCACCCACCAGTCCTTCTCTGTTTGCAAACAGCAGGTCCCATGGGGGCCTTCCCTCGCTGGGTGCCTCACCAGCTCTGTCGGGAAGGTCTCTCCCACACACTCCAGCAACTCCCAGACTGTTCCCTCTCTGCTGATGGCATTTCCAGCAGGCACCTGGTAACTTGCAGTGCCCCATGAGAACAAGGGCTCCGATCGTGAGACTTCTCCCCGCTGCTTATAGAGCATTTCGCCTGCCTCTTCGTCCTGGTTGGGCGGTCTAGGACAGACTCCCACCATGATATCGGCCGTGTTGGCCTTCCCCGATTCTTACCTGTAAAGACTTGACCCTTTCATCACCACCATCAGACTCTAGATAAAAACACTTCCTAACATAAAGGGCTGCCCGACCACCTCTCTTTCCTTGTCTATCCCTTCTGAAGAGTTTATAGCTGTCCACTGCAGCACTCCAGTTCTGCCAGTCATCCCACCATGTTTCTGTAAGGGCAACTATGTCTGTTGAAATTTTGAGGCCCAAGAGGGCTGAGTGCCGGGCCCTGCCCGTGGGTCACACCAGCCCCCCACAGCGCTGCGGGCTGGGGGCAGGGGGCTGGGAACTGCCCGGCGGGGAAGGGCCTGGGGGGGCTGGTCGGCAGCCGGCTGGGCATGAGCCCCCCGTGTGCCCAGGTGGCCACGGCGGCCAGCAGCGCCCTGGCCGGTGTCAGCAGCAGCGTGGCCAGCAGGGCCAGGCAGTGCCCGTCCCCCTGTGCTGGGCCCTGGTGCGGCCGCCCCTCGAGCCCTGGGCTCAGCGTTGGGCCCCTCACCCCCAGACAGACCCGGAGGGGCTGGAGCGTGTCCAGAGCCGGGCAGGGGCTGGGGAAGGGGCTGCGGCACAGCTCGGGGGGGGCGGGGGGAGCTGGGGGGCTCAGCCCGGAGAAAAGGGGGCTCAGGGGGACCTTATTGCTCTCTACAGCTGCCTGGCAGGAGGCTGCAGTGACGGGGTTGGTCTCTGCTCCCAGGTAACAAGCGACAGGACAAGAGGAAATGGCCTCAAGGTGCACCAGGGGAGGTTTAGATTGGAGATTGGGAAAAATTTCTTCCCCAGAAGTGTGGTCAGGCGCTGGACCAGGCTGCCCAGGGTAGTGGTGATTCAGGTGTTTAAAAACCACGTAGATGCAGTTCTTAGGGACATGGTTTAGTGATGGCCTTGGCAGTGCTGGGTCAATGTTGGACTTGATGATCTTAAAGGTCTTTTCCAATCTAAACAATTCTGTGATTTTATGACAAAGCAAACACTTAAGGACATCTGCTTGCCACATTTGCAGTAATGCAGTGAAATTTTTGTTATAAAATTAGATAGGAGGCTGTGCTGGGAGCAGCGTTGGCCTGGCATGAGCTCCTCTTCCGACTTTGGTGTCACCTGCAATGGCACATGGTCACCACAAATCACATGGGTGATTTGCCTTCTCTAGGGCCATTTCCTCAAGTTTCTTATTATCTGAAACTCTTCTGGACTTTTCATATTAAGGTTCTTAGTGTTTCCCTGTTAATTTTATGAGAATTTCATTACTTATTCAGTTTGTGTGATACTTGTGTTAAATGCATTTAAATAATTGTATTAGTTGAAGGAATAGGAAAGCCAAAAATCTGTTGTTCCACAAATACTTTCTTTGGCAGCAAAAGACATTTTGTCATGTTTTCCTTCTCTGTGCTTGTTTCCCCCTCTCTCCTACAGATCTTGGGGCTGCTGTGATCTGGTTCTGCCCAGAACTGGGTCAGTGGAAGAGTCCTGTTTCACACACCCCTTTTCTCTCCCTTCATCAAAAGTCACCTAGGAAAATAACCCTAAAACCCACAGGGATTTAGGACACTGTATTTAGGACCCCATATTAGGTCCTGAACCTGGTCACGTACAGTGCTGAACCATCAACTCACCATGGCGAGAAACTCCAGCAGCAAAAGGCAAAGGAAAAAAAAAAAAAAAAAAAAAAGAGAAGAGAAACCCTCAGTCTCTGAAGGTTTGTAAGGGGGAAGAGATGATCCTAAAAAGGTCTCCAGCCCTAAAATCATTGGTAGCGGCCCAAAAACCAGCTGCCAGGCAGACTAGGGCAGGGATGGGTGCTGCTGTTGCTCCCTGGGTGGGCAGGGAGGGCATACAGCCCATTTTGATTTGCGATGTGCTTAAATGGGGTGACACTCCATCAGTGTTAATTAATTATCATCACCCGTCATTCCTCCCACCTGTACGGACACCTCCCGCCCAGTTAGCTTGCTTTAATGGCAATGAAAGTAAATAGGTAAATTTCTAATGCACTATTTCACTTATTTGACCCCAAAGTTGCTAAGGGGGAGTATCTTGCTGTGGGGGATGTGGGGACTGGGGTACACGTGGGGGAGTTTGACACCCATGGGGGTGATGGGTGATGCTGTGCAGTGCCAGATGAAGGGATTAAAAAGAGGAGGAAGGAAAACTGAAAAACAAGAGAAAATATGCTTATTCTTGAGACAAAGCAGCAGCAGGAGTCCAGCTTTTATTAAGTTGACGGGCTGGAAAGCATTAGGGAAAAGCTGGAAAACATTAGGGAAAAGCTCCTCTGCTGAATTAAGGCAGCAAGTGGGTCCCCAGCTGCTCCCATCTCTCTGCAGGGACATGGAGTCTGAGCTCACTCTCATTGCAGGCCCAGATCTTGTTGATTAACTTAGTTGCATTTTCAATTTCAGCCTCAGAAAGGAAAGGGAAATTATGTAAATACGATTTATAACAACACTTTGTTGCTCGGCAGCGTGATGCAAATGAGGCCGTGGTGATGGCAGTGACATGAGAGCTACACAGAGGGGAAGGAAGAAATAGTGATGCTTTAAAACCAGACCCCAAACATAAGTAGGAATAAGGTGAAAGGCAAAGTGGAGGAGGAAAATTACAGCTGGTCATTCCTTCAACAAATGAGATTTAATTATTCCTTCTGGGATTTCAAAGCAGATGACTTAGGTTTTCCGCCCTTGTGGGAATAATTTGTTGGTTTTGCTCATGCAGCAGACCCCCAACATGAGGTTTGGTCTTGAGGTGCTTCAAGGTGAGGGTCTTCTGCCCAGGGTGGTGGGAGAAGAACTACACACTCTTGCCACCCCTGCTCCTACAAGGCCAGCTCTCCCACTCCGAGGGCACATTTGGGGGAGGAAAGTGAGAAGGTGACTGCAGGTGGGCGGTTGGTGCCCATATCCTCATTTTCATGCTGTGGAGATGTGGGGAGCAACCTCCAACGGCCCCATTGCCCAGCACAGGAGCTAGCTGGCGAGAGCAATCTGAGCACTCTTGCCTCCATCAGGTTGCAGCCTTCTGCTCCTCTTTGAAGATATCAAGAAATGAGCCTACTGTGATTCCTCTGATCATCCATTTGCACTTGAATTAAAACTAATTTTTCTGGATTCTACAAAGTTTTTTGCCTTGGTTGCAGCCTCTAAAATACCAGTAATGTATTCTCTCCTTTCCCTCTCCACATGATTGCAGCATAATCTCCTACTCACTTGATTTATTTAAGCAGGCCTTCAGATGCTCCAGTAATGGGAGTCATTTAGGTCCCTCTGCAGATATGTATTTATTTATTGCTGTTCATTTAAACTGCAGTGTCAGTTGGCAGGAGAGACACAAGACTGGGGTCACAAGGATGTTAAATTATTCGCTGTCAAAAATAGCTGGTTGAGAAAGTTAAATTCAGCAAAGTCATTCAAGGTCATAGTCAATCACTGGTGGGATGAGAAGGACATTAATTAGCTGTTTTATTTATGGGGGTCATCGTGACCAAAAGACCAGCAGTTGGTAACAAAAAGGGAAACTATAGCAACTCCTTTTGGTTTTTTGGCAAAGCAGCTCTTGGATGAGAAGCCCAATTGCTGTCCTTGACTATGATGGAGAAGTTGAAGCTATTGAAAGGCAGTGTTGTGATGCTCACCGAGGCCCTGTGGAGCCCCAGGAGGCATGGTCCAGGGAGACCCCCCTTGCAAAATGCAGCTGGGGCCTGAACTTGGTAATGCTCCTCCCACAAAAAAGCTTGGGCAGCGGTTGGGTGAAGGTCTCAGAGGGCATCTGAGATGCTTTAGTCACTCATGCAAACAGGTCCTCACCTGAGATTTTTCCACCTCTCCTGGCAGACAGTGCAGTAGCTGCATACCTCTTCTGTTAATATTTGTATTTCATTTCCCATTTGAACTTCACCAGCATCTTCTTGCAGCTATTAGACCTTGTAATACCCTTTTCCTCCTAGTTTAAGAGCTCCCTAACACCAGGCATCTCTTCCCTTTCCATTCTTCTCTACCATGCACTACCATGGACCAGCTAAGGTAGGAATATCATAGAACCACAGCAAAAAATCAGTGAGTAAACTGGGCAAGTTTGACCCGGAGTCACTGGGAGCCAACAGATCCACACCTTGTAGCTTATGGCATGGCCTTTCACAGGAAAGCAGCATGATCATGGCACTCAGTTCCTTAATGATAGGAACGCCTGGCCAGAAGAGACATTTCCAACCAAAGATCCAATTCATAACCATTCATCAGGAAAAGGCCCATTTTCTCCCTGTTCCTGCATAACAGGCAAGGTGGAAACCATAAGCCCTGATGAAACTGCCCTCTGCCTCACTGACCTGGTGAACACATCGGCCACAGTTCAGGACGTGCCCACGCTGTGAACTGCACAGCGGCCGGCTGGCAAACAGCTCACGCTAATTGATAACTCTGCTGAGAAATCCATACCATTAAATTCTCCACTTAATTGTCTGTATCAGCACTTACTTCTGCGCAGCCACAAATCAGAGAGCTTTTTAATGGGACAGCCGCTGTTAAGCAAGACAAGAAGTCAAATAGCAAGAAGCTTGCTTGAAGAGAAACGAAAACATGACATCAGGGTTTATACTGGAGGAGAGATTCGATGCTGCAGCTGAGATTGTGGGGGAGCTGTGGCCCAGGGAGATGCTAAGAGATTGGCCTTCCTCTGAAAAGCTAGCAAGGTAAATCAGCAGAGGAAAGGTTGTCCGTGATTCTATCTACAGGAGGCAGCTCAGGTATCACAGATCAAGGTCTGGCAGCACAGGGCTGCTTGAGCATTTACCCTTCTCCTCTGTCCTGAATCCTCCTCCTTGATGGTGACACCGGGTGACACAAGTGTGGGAAACTGCTCATGTCCCCAGTTCCTTGGCCATCTGAGCAGTCTTTTGCTCAGCAATGCGTAATTAGAGGAGAGCTGGGCTTACTCTTAACAGCTTTCCTACCCCACATCTTTCTGATCTACGTAGGTGAGTACTCACCTGCTCATAAACAAGCAACTTCAGAGGAAAATGCCCAAGTGCTGAAAAAAAAGATGGTGTTGCAAAGCCTGGTCTAGGGCTGTGCTGTGATATTAAACTCAAAAGTGCCAGCCCAGCCCTGCAGGACTTCGAGGTAATCTGTACTTAAGGAGACAGGGCTGGGGCGAGTGTCCTGGCTAAACCTCAGCTGGGTTTGCAGCTGCACAGCTGCACAGAATGGGGAGATACCATCTAAAGGGCAGCTTGGAGGATGCAGGTATGAGCATCTCCCAGCCTCTTAACCCACCGTAATTCCTTCTGGGCTCCAGAAGTCAAGTGTGACATGGCCCCTCTATTCCTGGGTTTTCAAAGAACTTGAACCCATCTTGCCAAAACAGAAGAGAAACCCTCAAATTTTCAAGGCTTCCACATAAGCTGATGGACCTAGGAACAGCAGAGAACTGAGTAATGGCTAGTGGTAAACCTCCATCTTAACTGCCATCCATCCTTTTGCTGGACTAATAAAGAAAACAAGAAGATAACCACTCCCAGCACCATGTTCCTTATGTTCCTCCTCAACTGAAAATAACAAAATCTTTCCGGAAACCCCAGCGGAATGCCAGGACTAGGTCAGAGTCATTCAGTAACAACCTATGGGTGCTGCCCTCTGCCAAAGCCCTGAGACATCAGCAGATAAAGGCATTGGCCAAGAGCTCCCACCTTGCCAGGGTTTCTCATAGCAGCAGCAGCACATTCCAGTGACTTGGAAGTCAATACCATCTCCTGGTCACAAACCTTCCAGGACTTTGGTCGCTGTTCAGCCATAACCACCTGGCTGGAGAGGACCAGGGCTCAGCTGCTTTGGCAGGGATGCACCTCTGCTTGGGAGCATGCTGCATTATAGGAGGTCAGCTGATTACCTTGATTTTTCCATGGGGGTTTTCTACAGCGAGAAGCAAAATGGTTTGGAAAACAAGTGGGTTGCCAGCAACCCCACATTCCCCTGAAGCAGAGAGAAAGGGAAGGAGCAAATGGCACCGCTCTCCTCTCAGCTGCTTTTTATTTAGGGCAGGTCAGAAGCTGCCCTAACAAATGCTGACTCCAAATAGTCCTGCCAAGAACTTTTCAGGCAATTTTCCTGCTGATTCTCTTCCTCGCCCCAGAGGGGAAAAAAAAAATTAAACCAAAAAAACCATGTTTTTTTTCCCCCTTCTGTCACCATCTCTGCCTTTAGCTCCTAGCAGAGACACATCTGAAGCTCCTGTTTCCAGCAGCTCCCAAGAGCATACAGAGAGCCAGGCAAGGCAGAGCCACACATCAAGGCTCTTCCACACAACTCTTCTCGCAGATAAGCAGCTTGTGGTGAAATCAGGACAAATTCTAATCTCGGCTTCACAAGCCTAAATCAATGTTTGGATCGGTTGAATGACTTTGGATTTGTACTGGTGTAACTGAGACTGAGTTTTGCTTGATAACAGCTTCCCTCTTCTTCCAGTCACACTCACTATGCAAACCGGTGGCTTGTTTCTGAAGAACTCACAGAAAGGCAAGATTTGCTTTTCCTAAGTAAATCTTAAAAAACTGTTGTGTTTTGAGCTTGTCCTTATTCCCCAGCTGCCTAACAATACTGCCCATTTATAATGTGTAGATACCTCAATGTACCACCTGGTTCCTGCATCAGAAGAGACTTTGTCCTTCCAGATGGTGATTGTCAGGTGTCACTTTTGGACTGCCCTCCTTGGCTTTTGGAGCGGCCAACTCCGGGGAGGAGGAGCAGGCAAATGCCGGACCTCATGGGAACACCCTTGACCAAGTCCTTGCTATTACATATGTGGAGCAAAGCTCCTAGAAGACAACTAAAATGACTCATGATTCCCTACAAGACAAGACAGTAAGACAAGCAGCCAGTGGATCTGATTTTTTCCTCAGGGATTTACTCATTTTGTGCAATATATTTCTGACTGAGCTACCTCCAACATCCACCAGGACCTGTGGGCTGGCCACTCACACCCACTGCATTTCAAGGAAACGGAGGTTTCAGAAGGGCCGAGGATAATTTGCTGTGGTGACCGTGTGTCCCATCACACCCCCGCACCAGGAACCATGCATACACATTTCCCATCACTTTCACCCCATGAGAACTTATCTGGGCATTTCCCCACCATTTCCAAGGCAAGTATTTTCACTCCACAACCTACTCTTCTTCAGCAAGACACATCTCTAGGGCATGTCCTGGTGGCTTCTAGGGTATTTCCTTTAGATATCGCTTACCAGCCTAACCTTGACCTAACAACAGCATGCAGCAACTCCAGCACTTGTGCTGACTCCTGCAGTTGGTGAGGAAGCCAACTCCAACCTCTGCTCCTGGACTGTCTCCGGTTACAGAGCTCAGGGAAGTTGCTTGAGTATTAATTAGAAAGGTCACCTCTACATCTCAGCATCATCCGGGCTTAGCTTCAAACGCTAGACAGGCATAAAACTATTAGTGCAATCAAGATTTATTTGCTGCAGTACAGACTGACTGGAAAGGTGGAGCCGAGGGTGTGGGAAAAAACAACAGGGATGTAATTCTTCATGTAAACCCCAGCAGCAAGGCACTGTGCAGCATCCTTGTCTAACCCCTGAACCGTAATTCAGCTGCTGTGTTTGGAAGTCCACAAGAGACTTGACTTGGGTACAGCCCCTCAGTGCATGCTCCGAAATCATCCGTGTTTCTTGCGGTGTCTAGCACCTGGCTTTTGCCCCTTCCTCCTCTGCAACTTCTGTATTTCAGGGGGAAATACTGTGCTGTAGCCAAAGCGAGTGCGTAGGAGATGTTCCCAAATATACTTTTTTTCAAAAGGATCTTTGACACCAGTGGTTTTTTCATCGCTGCCAGTTTGTGAAATGGATTCCACCAATTTCTGAAAAAGCTCCAGATGCACCTTTTTATCGTATACTGGGAAAAGCAGCAATTATCCAGCACTGTGGATGAGATTGCTGGTTACCACCTGCATTGTGCAGATACTCACCTCACACACCAGTAATGCAGATGACAACAATAGCAATGGCATCTTGTGTGCCTTGATCCCCCTCTTTTCCAAAGTTTTAGAGAACAGGAGCGTCTCAGTCAGAGATACTGGGAACATAACAGTAATTTAAAATGGTTTTTTTAGCCAGTGCAGCTTCGGGCACTGCATACATGGTGATGAGGACACCTAAATCTTCAGAGGGTTCCCAGTGTACTCAACACCAGGAAGGCTTCTCCACCAACCCCAAAACTACAATATGCCCAAGGCCCACCTAAGCTTCAGAAAACCTTGCTGAGTTAGCTATGTTGTTTTGTTTTTTTGTTTTTTTTTTGTTTTTTTTTTTTTTTAAAAAAAACATTTACTTGGCCCTCCATTTAAAAAAAAACCCATTTACTCCCCCCCCGCCACCCCTTTGCACAAGACAACTGCGTTAGTCAAGTAAATGAATAACGATGCAGTTTCTGAGCAGACCTGTGGTGCTGCCAAGAAGCTTTTGCCTCATTAAATCTGTGTCATATCTACTTCCACTCACACAAGGATGCCTATCTTGGCTGCTGGGCAGTGTACATGAGTTGAGAATTTAAGCGATTTTTTTGTGTTTCAGATTATCAGTGTGTTTTTTAAAGGAGTCTGACTTGTGCAGGCAACCAGAAGATCACCGGAGAAGGAAACAGGAACCCTCTGATTCTGCAAAAAAGCAAATGTTAATCCGTCTTTTGGAGAAAAATATATCCAACTTACAGCTCGCATTTTCTGTTTTACAATGCGGAAGGAAAAGCTGTTACTCCAATTTTCTCCCACCTTTGCAACCCTACCTGCTTGTGCTGCAATTACGCCTGATCTCATTAACAAAGCACTGCCAGACCTGGCTGGGATTTGGAGAGGAGATCTAGGGAAAAGACAGGTGTTGCAAGAAGTGGCAGGGCTGATTCACAGCTTGGCTATCTTCCCTCTGAATCAGCAGGAAAATAATTAATATCCCAAGCTAGCAATAGGGGACAGCAGCCAGCTAGATAATTATATGGTCCTCCTTACAATCTCAGGTCCTCATTTTTTAATAACTCAAGTAATCTCACTTACTTGCCCATTGTGAAGAAATGGCTGTATTAATTAGCAAGCAAGTGTGTTGTGTGAAGTATTTGGTTTGGAAAAGGAAAGACAAAATGATTAGCTTTGCCTTAAATTCTCAGTAGAAGCCTCTTGTTTCATCTGGGTAAGCATTTGCAGCCTAAATGCAGCCCTGGGACTTACTGTGGTGCTTTCAGTGGACCTCAGGTGGTCTGGGCTGTGGAAGGAGATATTTGCTGCTGCGTGGGGCCAGTGGGACAGGCTTGGGATGCCCGACCTGGGTGTTACATCCTGTGGGAGCCTTTGGTCTTGCTCAAAGGGTTCCCGGGGGTTGGCACTGTCTCACATGGGCATCCCTATGTTTTAAAGTGGAAAAATAGAGAAAAAACAGACCCAGCAGAGGTTGTATAACACAAAAAGACCGATTGCCATGTGTGAGGCTGGGAAATCATACTGCCCAAGGATATAAATTCATCCCAAAGCATCCAGATTTTTTCCTCTTTGCACAAGGTATTTTTATAAGTCTAGATATACAGAGCCAATGAAGTATCTTTTCATTGCTGTATGTCTTTGCCAGAAAGAAGGTGTTGATGCCAACAAGAGATAGAGGAAAAAAGGGTTTCAGAATTAAAAAGTTTCTATTTCAGCTCTAAAGACAGGAAAAAACCCAAATACTCCAGCTCAGTGATATTAAAAAAAAAATTCCTGCTCAGCAACATAGTTTAGAGAAAATAAGTAAGATGGAAATCCCCTTCACATTCAGCTTCTTACAAGGAGAAAAGCCCGAAGGAGGGACAAGGCTTGTATCTAATTGAGCTATTAAGGAAAACTTTCCAAGTCTTCACATTCAGCTTCTTACAAGGAGAAAAGCCCGAAGGAGGGACAAGGCTTGTATCTAATTGAGCTATTAAGGAAAACTTTCCAAGTCTAGCTTTGGAGTGGGCAGGCAGGGGAGGCTGTAGCATCTCTGTCCCTAGAGGTTTCAAACACCACCTTGGAAAGGCTGCATTGCACTAGGGCACGGCAGCTGGGGTGTGCAGGATAGGGGGATGGAGCATCATGCTGGCCCTAACTGGCTCTTACTGTCCCCCATTAGCAAGGGGAAATGGGGTGATCCCCCAGGCACAAGCACCCCTGTGCCTTTGGGTATGGCTCCCACCACCACAGCACCACTGCATGCCAGTTTTTATCTTCGGAGGCTGTTTCTGTGGGTTGTTAATCAGTAAAACAGCTCAGCCAGGGACATGGGGCATCGTCCCTGCCTCCGGGCACCTCAGTTGAGGAAGTGTTGCTCCAGATGTACCCACAGACTGATGCTGTCAAACCAGGGTCTGCCAGGAGAAATCCCACAGCCTCATATCTGGGTCAGCGTGAGCGATGCGGAAATCATGTTGCCTGCTTGTGAAGAACTGGGTGGGTTACTTCTCATTAGCCAAGCCAAGAAAAACATAAAAGAAATGAGGCCTTTAACACAAGTGCAGTAGGGCTTTACTCTCCGCATTGACATGGACTGTACCTTCACAGCTCATACAGATACATGTTTCTTTCTGGGACTGATACATGAGACTTAAAGCTACTGTCACACTTTAATGAATAACACCGGAGACTCCTCCACTCCCTAATTTGCTGCCTTCTGAATTTAAGCTGCAGGAGTCATCTCTCTTTATTATTGGATGGTATAGTTATACACAAAAAAATTAAAATACAGCTCTCTAAACAGAGATAGGATTCAGGCATGACACGGATTCAGGCAGGAAAACAGTTTCATTTGAAATTGTAGGCTGAATAGCGATGCTCTCCATCTCCAGCCTTGCCACCTGAGGATGTTTCTGCTCCAGATACACATCACCACCCTTGCTGGAGGCATTTGCTAGGCACACTGCCTAGCACTGTTACATCTTACGGCAAGAAAGGCCAGGGTTTTATGCTCATTTGGGGTTCCATCTTTAAAATGGTTTGTCCTGAGTGGTGTTTAAACATTGATTTCCCCTAAAGCCTGATCTATTGCAAGATCTCATCATGGGTTGGCTTGGGGCTGTTGCTGTGGTGGTTGTACAAACCTGACATGGGGCTGCTGATGTGCCCCGTGATGCTTACTGGAGAGCAAGGGGTCTGCTGGGATGTTAAATGGATCATGGTACAGGAAGAAGTTCTTTTACTCAATCCTGAACACGAACACCACATACGGACAAACCCACTGAGTATCTGATGTCCTGGGTGTTACTGAAGAGCCACAACTACTCCAGAGGGGTGTGTATGAGCGTCTGTATCGGCTGCAAAGCAAATTGATAGTGAAATTCAGGGGGATATGGCAGAGCGATCTTCAGCAGAAACAAGTCCACGATATTAATCAGCCCTCCTGATTCAATTAACACCAGCAGCAAGAAAACACAGCTGGAGTTTGTTTGCTTTTCAGATAACCTGTATAAAAATACCACTTCTGTAACAGCTCTACTTTGGTGCTGTTGCTCACAGGTCCATTGCTGTTTTTCATCTTGTAACTAGCACTTCATTTTGGCTTTGTTCCAGCCAAGGTGGGATGTTAAAAACAAGAAGACTAAAGAAAAGACCAAATAAATAGAAGAAAAAAAAAACCCCAACAACTACAAAACAACAAACAAATCCTTTGGAGAACTCTAAATGAACAAAATCCTGTTAAGCAATGACTCGCAGGGTTTGCCTGGGTGCAGAGTGGATTTGGCCGTCCTGTTCATCACTTCTCTTATCTGAGGAGAAGACGCTGGACTTGTTGCCAGGCTTCTATAATACTGCACTATTTTAACAAATTTACTCTGTTCTGTGCTTTGGCAGTGAGTCAACGCACCAGCTACGAGGGGAAAGCAGTACTAAGGTTAGGCATCCACATAAATCACCGCAGCTCCGACGTTCGGCCAGCCTATAAATATTAGGGGTTTGACATCAGTTTACATCAGCAGAGTAAGTCGGTTAATTCCATTTCTGTGGGATCATGCGAGCTGCTCTTCATTAGCATCCACCTACCTGATGTCAGTGATGAGGAACCAGTCAGAGAGCCCTTGATGTCTCAAGGCGTTGCTGGGTGCTGTGGGCGCACGGTCCATAGGAGCGGCACACACCAAGCTTCAGCTGGTCCCTGTGCTGGCTGTACATGCATGTCAGCACCATTAACTACTGCTAATTTCATTAAGTCAGCCGGTGCCTCTTGCATGCAAATTACAAAGTCAGTCTCAATGAAGGAGATTAATGAGGTTGGCCGGTTTTCAGTAGCTATTTGGGTTGCTGTAGCAGCTGAAAGCGTCATACACCAAGACTCCTGGCTGTTGCATGTGAGCAAGGTGGGGACCCACCAGCGGAGCCCTGCTGAACCCCAGTCTGGTATTAGGCCTACCCCTCCAGGCAACCCCAGTTTGTCCTGTCTTAGCTGTTGCCGAAGAGGCTGTTTGGGGAGGCAGAGCAGATTGCCCTGAAGATGTTCTCTGAGGACACAGAACTCCCTTAGGTAATGCCAAAGCACTGATCTCACCTCTGGCCAGTTCAAACCTTGTTTTTGATAAGGCCAAGAGATAACACAAGCACCTTCAACAGAAGCATGTTGAGTGCTTGATCCCTCTGGGGAAGAGCCAAGCCAAGATCACTTGGGCTGCTTGAGGTACCTTTGCAGAAAAAAGGAGTCACCCACAGAGAAAAGAGATCCATCATAGCTCCATTAGTGACTCCATTATCCCCACCATCTCCATGTACGTAGCGCTGAGGGTCCAAGGCTGGATCACCAGTTCCTCTGCCAAACCGGCAGCAACTGCCCCCATTGTGGGTGCAGCACCGAGCACAGCCAGGTCTCTGGTTAAAGCCACTGGGAGTAAATGTTACAAATATACAGCTTCAGTTTTAGCCCTTGAACAGGCCGAATAAAGAAAAAACAAGGGCGGGGGGAAGAGGGAATAAGAAATTAATAAAGCTGCAAGTAAATTGGCAGTCTTGAAAGGGAATTGTCAAGCTCAAAATTGAATTTTCTGGTCGGGAGGAGGTTTTTGACGGAACCACAATGTTTTTATCCCCAGGGAAATTTCCAAGTATTACTCAGTTCCAGGCTAGCCACAAGCTCAAAACACACAGCTGGATTTCACCCAGCCCAGCCTTCGGGCGATGCTTGACTGCAGAGTCTGGATGTGCCTCTGTGTGCAGCACCACGCAGCAAGCACCGAGGAGGGGTGGCACTGGCTCCCCCAAACATTTACACACAGCTATGAGGCTTCCTGCTCTGTGGTTTGCCCCCCCCCCCCCCCGATATTTAGTTCAAGACTGTCCCTGCAGAGACATGGCTGTAAAATACACAGTGGGAGAAAATGGAGGCTCTAAGTAGGACCCAGGAGAGCTGCCAGAAGTGGGGGAAGTACCTGATGGTCACTAATCCTGGCTGCTGGGGTGTGATGAGACTGGCTGGATTAGTGCCTACTGGTCCATGATTTCTGCCTGGGGAGGTCCTGCCCTGCAGTGATTACTCTCCTCTCTCACTGGAAGAAACAGGAAAAGCATGAGGCAAAGGACGTGCAAACTGCACGCTCCAAGCTAACACCACGTTCATCCGATGCCTGCATTTTCATCTCCCACCCATGTCAAGCACCTGAGTTCCCTTCTAACTGTTGTGTGTTGGGGAAGGCCTTTGAAAGGGAGAAGATCCTGCTCTATCTGCAGTCAGCTACACCTCTGAGCAAGGGCCAGTGCTCGAAGGGCCCCAGCACAAGGCAGTAAAGACTGGGAAACTCCAGAGCCTTGCACTGGAGTTCAAAACGAATGCAAGCAGATCTCCATTTTAAAACGTTTCTGTGTTTACTGGATGGCTGCAGGCAAGAAGCCAAGATGACCAAGCTTTGTGACACTACCATGGGAGCTCACATCCTCGTAGCTGCAAGGCAGGCAGCTTCCCCATCAATGCAGGTCATAGCGATCCTGCCATCCGACTTGTGCACCCACTTGCCAAGGCAGGCAACCAGCCATCTACTGAAGAGCAATCAAGACAAACCAGCCAGCCCTGTGCAACACAAAAGCCAAGAAACACCTGGAAAAAGTTGTATTTAAAACACAATTCTTTAATAATTTTAACTATAAAGACACAAATTAGTGCTTGACTGCAGCATGAATAACAAATGAAATACATTAAATATTTCAAAGCTACTGTGCTTTGCAAAACAAGATATGCTGATACACATAAGCCTGATGTTAGTTACCAGCCGGTTTGGTATGAAGAATCAGTTCAGTATATCCAAATTGTCAATAAGCATTGCTCAATGCGGCTGTCAACTGCTATTCATCTGTCACAGTGTTGTTACCCATCTGCAACAATATACTGAATTTCAGGAAACAAACCCAAACACATGTTAGAACTAATAGTGTCAAATGTTAGAAAGTTTGGTCACAAAACATGTGGGGTATTTCATGTGCCTTACAGGTAGACAGACGTTACTTGCTAAGACGGTAAACATCATCAGTGCACTACGCTGAATTCAATAGTCAACATCATATCGTCAACATCAGTCTGGAATATGAAGACAAAAACCAGTTCCTGGTCAGTTTAAGGAGTAATTGCTACTTACGCTGCTTGAAACTCTCTCTTCCAAAAGCAATAGTATGCACAACAAAAATTCTTCTGCAGCAACTGACCAAGGTTTTAATTTAGAAAACATTTTGGTACATGACTTGCTATGAGCATGTGTGAAAACCCACGCTATTCAACACTGGCTCTGAAGAAACATATGCGTTTTCCAGAGATTTGGGGAAAGAAGGATGAATCTGAGGTTGTGCTTACAGCTATTCCTGTGGACAAATAACCAGAAGACCCTTTATCTTTGCATTTTTGAAATCTCAACAATCTGCTCCAAACATCAGGCAGATTCAACCTGTGTGAAGTATGTGCAACAAAAATTTGCAGGCACCGGTTTAGGGTCTTCAATTAGCTGGATTCTGAACTTGGTTCTTCCAAAATCTGCAAATACATGCTTAATCCAATCTGAACACTTCACAAGTAAAAAGGGAGAGTTCTGAAGTAAAGTAAGAGGTTCAGACATCAACCCTGCCCCCAAACTCGTATACATGAACCCCCACATCCCCAGTCCTGTTTGGAGCATCTGGCTGGGAGCTCCAGTAATGGGGCTCTGCATTAAGTGCTTGCTTGACCGCTTCGCCCTCACACTGCCCGTCACTGAACTACACACACTAAAACACACACCAGCTGTGGGGCTAAATCCCTCAGCCAGCTTTCCAAATCTGAAAAGATGCAACAGCATCAGGGACATGGGGTAGTCAGGCTCGAGTCCGAGCCAAGCAGAGGCACACATACTGGGTAACTGTGTTTCTGGAAAGCGACTAGAGAGAGTGCTGTGACTCCTGCAGTTAGAGAATTCTTAACAAAAAACAAAGTGACCCTTCACCTACCAAGGACCTTGTCTTCCAGACCCCAGTAGAAAACACAGCCTCAGCTCTCAGAAAAGACTTGCAACAGAGAGATCAGGCACTTGGCAGCTGTAGGCAGTCATCACTGAGAAACTGAACAAAGAAACCCCAAACCGACCTTAAGAGTATATTCTTTGTAGTTACGTTACCGACTCTCAAACAAAGCTGGTGGAGGATGTTCCAGATGGGTAAGAAAGGTATTCATTCACGTATGAAACGATCCCTGTCACATTCCATTCTCACAAAACAGCAGCTAAGTAATCTACAATGAATTCAGTGTAGACTACATCACTCCTATGGTAAAGAGTGCAGAGTCAGCATGGAAAGTTAAAGGTAAAAATAGCAACACATTCAAGCTTGTTACCGAAGTATCTAAAGTGCAGTTCCCAGGAGTGTGGTTGACCTAATACTATGGGATTCTATGCTTAATCTTTTGTTATTCTCTTTCCATGTAGGATTTCTCAATCTCCTTCTGGCTTTTCGGTTCTCATGGGTAATAAAGACTCCATCATTTATCCCTCTTCCTACTGAAGTCTCACAGTTAAACAAACAGTACTTATCAGTTAAAGCCTCCCACCACCTACTTACAAAGTGCAGATGGGGTCTCCTTAAAGTAAACCACTTTACCTGAATACATTTATTTAAATTATGGGG
Organism: Falco naumanni; assembly: GCF_017639655.2. Lineage (NCBI taxonomy): Eukaryota > Metazoa > Chordata > Aves > Falconiformes > Falconidae > Falco > Falco naumanni. The sequence goes on along the minus strand of NC_054055.1, from coordinate 4,962,493 downwards.
CACACATTCCACTAAAATGAAGGCGTGGTTCCTGGATTCTGATGTCTACTGAAGAAAACAACAGTGCTTCTTCATTACAGCTTGTCTTCAACCAAGAAATGTTGTATTGAATCGTTTGTTTCACCACCAGCTATCAAATGCCAAAAATATATCCACTAAGAGAAACAGATTTTAAAAAACAGTATTACTGAAATTCTGGAATGCAGACTAAACAAGGTGGTAGTGACTGTGAGAAACACTAGTAATGTTGGGTGAACTTTCTGTTGCTGAGTTTCACATGGAAGAGCTAGCCGAAAAACTCATTTAGCTGTTTGAAACCAGGTGTTGGAAGCAAATGCACTGTGGCCAAAAGAATCAACTGCATTTCAAAACACACAATTTTGCTTTAGCCAAACAAGACAAGCCCAGGGACGAATACAGCACAATACTAGATTAAAAGAGAAATAAAACGAATTGTGAAACAGTATTTTTCATCACATCTCTCCCAAAATCATGTAAACCATGTTATTTTGTTTGCATCTTAGTTTTAAACGTAACTTAAATTCCAAAAAGCTTTCACTTCACCTGTCTGAATTGAAATTCTCCTACTTGTGTCTCTTTCTAAAGCAGCCAGACTTCTGCACACAGATCATCAGCAGACTGAGCACAAGCTAAGACTGACACAACACTGAACAAGTCAGGAGGTTTATGGAGTGAAGAGAGTCAGCCACAGAGCAGTACAATATTGTTGCCAACCTCAGGAGCTGCATGGTCTAAGTCAGGCTGTTCTAATATATATATAATTAAGAGCATGGGTATTGTACAATACATGACAGAGGTAGATCGGCAAGTGCTCGACTGCATATTCCAATTCTGACTATGGAGTAGTCTTCTGAACTTAGGGGTAGCACATCTTCCCTGTGCTAAAAGAAAAAGCATTAAAATGAAGTCCCGAGATGACTAATACTGCTAGCCCACAACACTGTCCTCAAAACACGGATGAGATTCCTCCTGATGGCAGATTTTTGTTTATCATGTCTTAGCTTCAGTTCTGGATAATGCATGTCTTGAGCTGTATGCAGAAAAAAAATCTAGATTCCCAGCATAAGGTATGGTGTTGATCTGCACTGGGAGAGTAATTTTGAGGTTTTTTCTCTTATTCCCAAGGAAGAGTTTCTCACCTCACGGTATGCAGAACTACTTGCTGCTGATCTGTGCCCAGCCGACGGTCGTAAGGTGGCAGATTTCCTGGCTCTTCATGGATGTTAAAGAATAGAAGAGTTCATTGCTATCAAGTCTGTCCAACACATCCTATAGGATTCATATTGAACAACACCTGCTACTTCCATAATTCTCTTTAAAGTAGCTGTTGTCTGAATCCTACTCAAAAAATAGGATCAAAGATGACCCACCTTGTAAGATGTAGTGCAAGAAAAGTTTGGGATATGCTGCTCTAAGGTTTGTAGAAATAAAAAAAAATAATCGGCATGTCATACAAGTCATATAAATAAAAAGCAATTTAACAGACATTTAAGACATTACAGGAGTAAGGATGTATGTCTTCCCAGGCACTAGAAAAGGCAAGTCTGAATTTCAGTGACATGCAGTTAAAAATGGCTTGCCATTTTCAATATCACTCACAAGATCAGTAAGGCAATTAAACCAAAGCACCCATAATTTTAGATTATTTACGCTTAGAAGGACAAATACGTAAATTACATTCTTCAGGGTCTAACAACAACCTGAAAGAAAGGCTGCTGGAAGGCTGGTAGAGGTGTGCATGGTTTTGGTCATTTGGAATGGAGAAGCCAATTTGCGTAATTTGTTTAAAGATAAAACCAGTGACAAACGATATGTGAATGAAAAGCTAACAGACGCATAAAATTAAAACAAGGGCTTTTCCAACTTTTTTCAAAATCCTGACAATTCAATTCAACAAGATCTGAAAAAAAACAAACCCACCAAAACCAAAACTCAAAACCAAACCAATTCCTAGTTGCAAATGTGTAGGAGAGTCAACAAATATATTTAAAATATACCATTGTAGAGATACCTTACCAATAAGAGAGTGGCTTTTCAGCACACTGGTTCTTTCAATTAAAGGGAAACCAGAGCCCCCAGATCCTCCAGTAACAAAGCTAAGGCCACTAAAATAAAGGGTTTGTGCATTTTCTTAAAAATAATACCATACCTAGCAGATGTCACAATTGACTGTTGATATGTCTTGTTGCTGCACTGCTCCTATTATGGGACTCTTTCCCTAACTTAGGAAAACAAGTAAATGTGAAAGAAAATTGGATACAGTGTGCAGAAGCATGCCTGAGAGAGCCTGGATGTGAACAGGCAGGCACTTATTTTTAAGCTACATTTTAAAAACAGTTCTCAAATCTCTTTACAAAAAATATGCCTTCTGGATAATCAAAGACACTTGATCCAAGACAGCATTCTCCTACCTCTATTCTAGTTATTCCAACCTCTCTCAGACCGAAGATCACTCCAATTTCCCAACCCAGATGCTGACTGTATCTACGGAACTGGAGCCTACTGACAACAAATTTGTTCTAAAATTATCATTCAGGAGTCTTTATAGTGGTTTACAGGTTGAAATGCCCTGCTATCAGCACATGCTTAAACCTCACTGACGTCACTTTTCTAGCCCCGAGTTTGGGTCTATTTGATCCCAAGAGTCCAGGGTCTGCCACATAACAAAAGCCATGATTTTATTTAGAGTCTCACATCAGTAGGAGTGCTACTGATGGCCACGGAAGATGCAGCTGAGCCGCAAACAGAAAAAAAGACATTAAAGGGAGGAGAACGTTTTAGTCATTGCTTGATTGTACAATAGCCAGGACTCTGTGACCCGGGAGACAGCTTTATAGCTACACTACCGTGCCTTGCTGTGGGCATGATTTGAATCAATACAGAATGGAATTCCCAATTAGTCTCAGCATTTCTCTTTTCTCCTTCAGGGCAAGATGGATAAGCCCCTCAGAGCATCAAAAGCAGACAAAAATTGCATAGCACGGCAGCTAGTAGGCCCAGAGACAGACTCTGTTAGTCTCCTCAAGACCTGAAGAGTCAAAACCACAGCCTCCAATATGAGGTATATTTTGAAAAATTGTGTTAGTTCAATGTTTTCTTTATGCTTACTTATTAACTTTCATCAGCTGGGTAGATAAATATTGCAGAAATCAGTGGGTTCCCTCCCCCCATTAATCCCCAAAATTGGTTTTAAAAAGGTGGTCATATTTTCAGAGTAACCATGTGATGGACAGATTAAGAGCAAGCAATCAAAGTGCTGCCAATTATATTTTGAGGTATCCTCAACATCAATCTTGTTCTTTACTCTTTCTTCAATATTTCTGAGTAAGAACATGCTTCTGAAAGTCTGACCAATATTAAGACTTGTAAAAAAAGCGAAAGAGATGATTTCAAAGCTCAAAGCTGAACTAGCACACACCCTAAGGTGTTTGTCCATCTGTAGTACGAATGGGACATGGGCAGTAAAAAGCAGGGATAGAAAAGGGAGGCATGTAAGTAATAATTATTAAAAAATTTAAAAAAGTGTTTCTTGTGTTTATACAGTCACCCTGCAGCCTCCTGATGGATCACTGGTCAAAGAAATTAACAATTCAGTTTCAACACACAAACAAGAACCCCTATAATGCTTCCTCATCTAAGTGTCTTCTGCTGGTCACACCCTGGAATGTCCTCCACGATGTACATCAGCTGGACTAAAGAGAAAATGGAAGTTCGGTACAAAGCGAACTAAATGGCACAGGTATCCCAACCATTTTGCTTAAAATATAAATTGCAAAGGAGGCTGTGGAAAAGCAAGATAAAGCCCTAAATCAATCATTACATACTTCATTAATTGTATAAAAGTGCAAGATTAAAGTAGTTCGGGTTAAGCATTCAGTTCACTGTAGGCCACGCAAATGCTTAGCTTGGCCATCCATGGCCTGGTTTTGTCATTCAGTTACTAGTATCAGTTTAAACCACAGAAAGAACAACAACTGAATGAATAACTATGCAATCCACTTCAAAAATGGTTAGTTTTCTGTGACCAGCACGAAATATTAGCTCAGTATCATCAGCTATACAATATATACATAAAAATATTGTGTCTTAATCTTTGTTTTAACAACTTAGAATAAAGCTGTACTAAACATTATATCCCTAGTGTGCCAACTCTTTGCTCTGTTCCGGCCGGCTGGCCTAGTAAGACAGAGAAGTCCTTTTATAGCAATGGTGCTTGAATTGATCCATAATTTTGATACTTCAGCCACAGTAACTGTTGAATTGCTTTATTCAGCCAGGCTAGGTGAATTGCTTTATTCAGCCAGGCTAGGTGATCGCACGTGACTGCCTAGGTCTCAGTCAAAGCTTCTTGGGCGGCTCCACCAGAAGAACAGGCCATATTCCAAAAACAAACTGTTAAAACAAAAACAGGAAGAGGGGAAAGATTTCCTGGAATGTTATGTCTCTTGGAACAGAAACCAAACACGGTTTAACCATCATTTCAACTGCATTTCTTGGGATGTAGTAGAAATCAAAGATAGTACCCTAACAGGCATAATCAGTTAGCCCCAATGTATATTCCAAGCACAAGACATTCAAACGCTGCAGGTGCACCGATGAACACAAAATACTGCTTCCTTACCTTCACCTTCGGCCTGTGTTTCAGGAAAAGTGTCCTTGTGTATAAACTGAGGAAAAGGAGAAAAGTGTGCTTAAAATCTCATGTATAACACAGCACATAAAATAATAATGATGCAATAATCCAAATTTTGTTTTCCAACTAGAAAAGTATTGCTTCTGTGATTACAGAGCTACCCACTCCACCTAGATCTATGCAAAATAGGAAGCATGAGCCTACAGTAAACCCCTTTGTACTAGACCATGATTAGCAAACTCATCTACCCTATTACCTGTGTGGGGAGAAAGAGAGAAATTTGAAGAACTAATTTCTCTCTCCGCTATGGAAAGGACTAAGCAGAGACTACAGCCTGTCATTTTGGAAGGATGAAATTAGATCAATGTACCACAAAACGTAGCAGATGTTACATGGGGGGTGGGGTAAGCAACATAGATTGATTCTGTACCTCATTTTTGTTCTTATACGCCTCCCTCCCCTCAGCAGATATTTTCCTGTATATAACTTCAGTTCTTTAAGTGGACATAGCTGATGCCACTGTGTGGCTGACAAAATACTAGGGGAACTACTGCAGGGAAAGCATGTAGTTCATTCAGGTAGGACAGACAAATCTGTACATTCCCCAAGGGCTGGAGGATGCTAACGCAAATTATTTTCTCTGTGCAGCATGCTGTAAAAACCTTGCCTGTGCTATCCAAACTCACTGTATCACTTGCTTTCTGCGAGGAATTTTCTTCAAAAAAATCATCTTGGGGCCTTTAGGGCAGCCAGCAACCCATCAGCCAAAATGGAGAAGCTGTTTTCCACATACTCTGACATATTTAATGTATATACATATATACACACACAAATAAATGTACATATATACATGTACATAAATACACATAAGTGTAAATATGTGTGCATATATATGTATATGTATACACGTGTATAAGAGCTGTCAGATCAGATACTGGAACTGCAGTTTTCCCTGCACTTCTCTTTTACTAGCTATTTTAACACCTGACAAAAAAGCAGAACACTACGTTAGACAGCAAAAACCTTACGTACTGAAGTTTCCTCACTACATAGAATGTATGTGTTAAAGAGACATTCTTTTGGTTATGGGCAAACGGCAATTTACCATTAATGTTATTTCATTATATATTATACCATATATACTAAGAAATTCTTCAGATTCCAGCTTAAATTCTATTTTTGCTCCTGGTTCCACTAGATGGTAGTATAGAACAAAAGCGAGAGACATCTGCGGGCTGCAGACTAGCCAACTTGGGTTCATGTTTAAATCTCCTAAAACTAATATCCTGCCCTTCTGGGAACAGGTTCTGCTCCAACCACTTTGGTCGTCACCCTTCTGCTCTACAGCATGATGCCCGCTAGTTTTCAGGAGGGACACTGCCTATCAAAAAGGTTATGCTTCTAAAATTAAACATGTTTAAGTACTTTGGGATTGCTGCTCAAGAACAGAAAGGTATTAATAGCTCACATTTTGAAATTAATGCTCTGTCAAATAGTTTTCCAGTTTAACTGCTACATGTTTCCAATTTCTGAATTACATTTTCCTGAAAAACCATGACTATTAAAGATTAATGATTACATTTCGAAGAATATAAATTGCTTTTAGAAAGTTTTTAGACCAGCTGCAAAGAGGAAAGAAAAACTCCCATCGGTTTAGTAAGAAGTCATTTTCCTGCTCTTTTGGACAATACATTTTGAAGTACAGCTGAACGTGGGAAAACTCTTAAGACTGCTTTATGGTTTAGGAAACATTTCCTACCTTAGCAGGATATGGAGGTAAGAGCCCAGGCCTGTGAGGATATGCCACCATGCATGAAACTGTGTCACAGCTCCCACAACAGGAGGCATCTTCTCTCGTAGTGCTCTGTAAGAAAGAAACACTATGCAATGTTGGTTGTTATTTTTTTCCCCAAGCTAAGCAATCTGAAATTGTGGTGCTTCATTTGTCAGATCACATGTTACTGTTTCTGTATCTCAGGCATGTGCTTCATGACTCAGGCTTTCAGCAGTTGAGGAACAGCAGTTAAAGCTCATGCTGCCACTATAGAAAGATACTAGCAAACTGGCTTTCTTCACATTTAAAGAAAACACATGCTTCTTTACACAATGAGTAATCAGTTACTTCTGGACTCAGATTTCAGGGAATCTATTTACAGCATCCCACAGTCCCAAATGAGTTCTACCATTCTCCTCCCCAAAACCCCATCAACAACGGTCCATAGGATGAAATGCTGAGTTTAAGGTCTGAGAGAGGAAATGGGGTCCATCAGACGCCACCACTTTACATTTGGCAATCACACCACCTGTTCTCCACCTCCATGGAAGCTCAGGTTGCCTTCCTCTGTTGTACTCTAAAGCAGGGATAAAATGGGTGTTCAGTGAGGAAGCAATGATAGAGGGTCTGAAATACTCTGCCAACATGCTTTGTACATTGCACAGTTATGGGGTGTGAACTACTTGGGAAGAGGCTAAGGGATGGACACAGAGAAAGGGAAGGAACTCCATTTCCCTGATTTCTCCTGCTCACTAGGCTTCTGCAGATAACGCCTCTTTTGGTTGATGGTGGAACAAATGTTTCCATCTGTCTTTTTTCTTGACTTTCATTTCACATTCAGTCAAAACAAAAAAAGGAAAACTATGATTGCAGGTGTTAAGGAAGAAAAATCTGCAGCTTCTGTAATACTTATTTACTGCTTGATGTTACAATGTGCAGTCCCCCTGACTAAACACTAATCCCTGAGCTATTGCTTAGTTTCCAGAGCTGCTCAGTCACACGTATGAAGAGTTTTGATCACCCCAGCACAGCCTCTGAGGCTTTGGATGGCAGGAAATCTCAAAGCTCAAATTCAAAAGTGCATGGATACAACCAGGGAAGCTAAGTGCTTTAGATGTGGTGTTATGTTTTTGGTTTTTTGGTTTTTTGTTGGTTTTTTTTTTTTTTATAAATAAGTTCTAGGTTTAATGAAATACAGAAAAACAAAACCTGAACCAAAACACAATTTTGAACGTTAAAACCAGAAGAGCAGGTAGGCGGATGATTCACAAGTTAGATCTTTAGAGAATAAAAATTTACAAGGAACTGGAATATACTTTCTCCAAAGGTTCAAGTCGTAGTACCACCTGGAGAAATTCAAGGCTCTGCAGACATTTGATTAAAGCTAGTAAACAAGTGTATTTAATTTTTTCCAGCACCACAACCAAATAAATATTACAGAAAGTATGCTAACTTTTTTTTCCCTTTACAAAATAAAGATGGAAAAAAGTGCTTCAGCAGCTGGTGTAAACTTTGAGTCTAGGAAAAAGTTCAAAAGCCCCATGGACCCGCAGCAGCTCAGCAGGCTCGGTGAATTGGGGGTTATGATCTCACCACTGATGTGATGCAGCTGCAAAAATCAACCCTGATGCCAGTATGTGCAAAGTCACTGTATATCCACCCATTTGTGTCGGCAAATAGCTTTTCTATCCCATCTGTATCAAGCATTTCTAGGGACTAGGCACCATGTATTATATTAAGTACACTTATTTTTTTTTTAAAGTTTAAAGGAAACTCCATTGAAGTTAACTTTAAGTTGGCTTAACCTAGTGCAGGGACTACAGAGCCAACAAGGACAGATGGAAAACGCTAGACCTCTTTACAGCATGCTGCAGTCTGACCCTGACAAAGCAACCTTCTAGGACGATTCTGTACACCACAGATTCAGCAGCATAACAGTGCACCAGATAGCCAAGAGTACATTTTCTGGATGCTGGCATCAACCTTTCCATCTCCTCCAGCCTGCGGCAGAACACAAGTACCACAACTAAGTGGAAGAAAGGTGCCATGGTGCAGTTGTCCAGTTCTGGTGTAACACACATTAAGAGAACAACCTGTTCGACTGGTGCTCTCTCATGCACAGACAGGATATCTAACCACATGATGAGATGCTGGGCTCCTACAAGCTTTGTCTGGGGGCCTTTTTTACCCCATCTGGCAATACACTAAACAGAGAGGAAGTCTTTCCTGGCCTCCTCTACAAGTGCTAAGCCAGAAGACTTCAGGCTAATAATGACAGCCAAGCACAGTGTACTGGCTCACAGAGTTACTGTTCTTTTTGAGATGCTCAAACAGCTGTTGTTTACTGGTGACAGCTATATTGCAATAGATATTTCTTTAATATGCAGAACTACTGCTTTTGGTATTTTCCTGGGAAATGGCAAGAGCAGAAACAAAAAGAAAAAAAAAAGCAGAATAAAGAACTCATTCAGATGAAATCAAGTGTGAATAGTAGGCTTTAGTAAGATACAGATCCTCAAAAATACTTCAGTGACATTAATTTCTCTCAATTTAAGTTGAAGTTAAAAATAAAAATCAGTTATTTAAAAAAAATTTATACTCATGGATTTAAAAAAGCTCTTGAGTGCTGAATCTAGTCGTGAGCAAGCTGCATAAAACCCTCATGGAATGTTCTGTAGGCAGCATACCATACATACCATGACATGGACTTGAATATACACCACAGAAAATACAAAGCTTTATGCTAAAAGACTATTAAGAGTTATCTGAACAAAGTGAAAAAACTCACCTCAGTTTATCACAGAAAATGTTGTCCACATTCCAGAGAAAAAATCCCATTAAAAATACAGTTAAAGATGTATAGCCTAGACCTCTAAGCCATGGGTATACCCTAGAGAGAGAGAGAGAAAAAATGCAGAATTTAGTTCAAGATGTTTCAAAGGCAGCTTGTAACATACATAAATACTATTACATACAAATAAACCACTTAAGTAATTTATTTTTTTCCCTAAAAGGAAAAATACCAACTTCAAATCTCATCTGTTCAAGTATTATATTTTACCACCTCCCCTCTCTCCTGAATTCACATTCTCTGAGACTGGTTTTTTAAACGTTTTTCTTCTGTATTTCTAATTGTTCCCCAAAATACTGCTCCCTCCTAACACCACAACTAAGTGGGAAAACTGAAGTTGGCTAAAAAGTATTAATTCTTTGGTACTGTGTATAATCTTTCAGTTAAAAAATAGCCAGATTACAAATTAGGACTCTCCCAAAAGAGGTGGCTCTTTTCCAAAGCATAATATCCTTATGCTAGGAATAAGGTCTTTCAAAATTACTTTTGTGAACATAGACCACCATGACCAACAACCAATCAAATGAAGGGGTTTAGAAAACAGTAATTTCCTGCTCTATTTTATCACTGAGTGCTACTGGGGATGGAAAAATGTCCATTTCATTTTAAGACAAAAAAAAAAATCCTGTTTATAATATGGGAAACACACTGAAGAACCAGATGCAAGAAAGTGCATCATTAATAAATTTACCCTCACTATCTGCATTCAGGTTGGACAATGGAATTGTGAACTTCCTACATGGCAGTTGGGAGCATTTGCTCCTTTCCCACTAATAACATGAGTCCAAAAGCAAATCCAATTCCAACCCTAAAAGGTTGCCATGAAATACTGTTCAAGTTATTTTTAAGCGTTCTGAATGCAGTTTAGATTCTGGGTTAAAAAGCATTCCTGAGCTGCTTTTTCTCCACTGTATTATATACAGCACATGTTTCAGACCTGTGAGCACTGGCAACGTGCAAAACACGACAGGCAGAGCTTCTTCCACAGGGCAAGCTAACCAGAAGCATGTTGTATGTGTTCACACCAAGGGTACTGCCAATATAAACTAGCAAAATTATTATTTTAGTCTAGTAATAAATGCATGGAGCACCATGTCATACATGGCAGAGACTACACTGTTAATATTCCCAACTCAGTGCTCTAGAGACATAGCAAGCCCAGGACATGAAAAAGCACTAAATGGTATGTTATACATGCTGGTAATTAGGTAATTATAGCTAGAATTGTTCAGGGAATAAATGGTGGCATTTTGTGAGGGAATGAGAGAGAAGCTAGCATCACTTATTAATGGGGAACATGCTTCGTGAGCAAAGAACACTTGCCAAGTAGTTATCTTGGGAAGGAAGCAGACCCAAGAAAGAGATGGAAAGTGCAGGGGAATCGGGCAGGAACAGCAACACATGATGAGGATCGGAGGAGGCAGCGGCCTGGAAAGAATAACACGCTGCTATTTGAGATATTTACTCTAAGCTCAGAGGAACTTCAAGCCCCACGCTATGGAATAGGAGTGATAGGAAGCTAATATATATTAAGAAAGAAAAAAAATAAGCAGAAATTGGGGTAGATATGTAAGTTGAAAAGGGCTTGGACAAGTGTAGTGCCACTAATGGAGAGACAGGAATATGTTTTAGCAACCCAGAAAAATAAAACCAAAAGTGTACTTGGGGATGACTTCTAGAGTAAAGAAAGGGTACCTTCCAGTTGACACAACTGATCTAGCAGAACTAATTTAAAATTAATCGTACTTTAGTTAAAATTTAGAAGTAGTTTAAACCTACTTCGCTCCTCATCTCAACTTTCTAACCAGCTTGCATAACATAACCACAGGGGGAAGCAAGTAGGGCCATGTTACAACGAAGTGATCTAGCTAGTTAAGAAAATACACTCCCAAACCCCTAAAACTGAAGCAAAAAAGTAGGTGGAACTTCAGAGACTGATATTTTCTGGAGGAAGACAGTGAATGATGCCCTGTGAGGGAGGATGGCACTGTTATTGATAGCGCCGGAAGACAATGAAACTCTCTAGAAATAATGAGAATGCACAAGTGCGTGGAATTTGCAGAACCGGAAAGATAGCAGGGCCAGGGGTTTGCCTATACAGACAGAAATAAATCTAATCTAAGTGACTAGAACTGTGCTAAATCCTTTTATATGAATGGAATTAAAACCACTTGAACTTGATTCAACTTAGTTTCCCTTGGAAGTGAATTAAGAATCACAGAATCGTTTCAGATTAAGGTAACATCATTTAAGATCTCCAAGCTAGGATTAAAGTTTCCATGTTCATGGGTTTGAAAAGTGCCTTTAAAGTGATGATTGTTTCTAAAGCTGCAAGTAACACGCCATCAGTTTTAAGTTCTTCTTGCTTAACGGAAGTCTGAACAATTACACTTGGTCTGTGGGGATCTCTTGGGGAAAGTCAAACCAAATTAGCTGAAACTGCAATTGGAAGGAAATTCAATGAATCTACTTTAAGTTCACACCTTTTGTTAAATTCTTCCGTGTTTTTCTGAACAGATACGTGTGTAACTCAACCAAGTTTAACAAAAAGCACATTTAGAACGAAGATAGTAGAGAGAAAACAGTAATTTTCAGGGGCAAACCCCAAACACATGAGAACACCAACTGTTCACAGGGGAGAGAGAGGAAGGGGCAACCAATGCCCCTGAGAGCTAAAGGTATGTCTTTACTCCAACAGACTAAATTCTTTCTTCGTCACTTCTACCCACCAAGTCTGTACTTCGATGATGCAAACATTTCTCAATGTCTCCTGCCATTTCTAATACCTTTTTTTTGTTATACATAGCTCCTATTTCAATTTCCATAACGTATGACTGCACCCAGTCAAAACCGTAAGGGAAAGTATCATTTAGTGTTCTGTGTTACTATGTTTTACATTTGAATTTTAGACACTGAAGTAGGGAAGAGCAAAGGAAAATATTAACTGATGGTTCAGGTCTGTGGTCTTACTCTCACCTCTCCCCAATTATCATCATTAGAGTTGGATGCTGGCAATAGATTTCACATGTTACCCAGCAATATGGAGACAGAAACTTCATTTCCCTTAAAGTCCCAGGCTAACAGCCGAAGCCACTAGCAGAACACCTGGCAGTGAACAGTGATCATAAGTGCAGAGATCTCAGCTTTGTTTAATGTTATCCCAGTGGCTTCCCAAAAAATGCAAGAAGACGAACCACTCCCTTTCAACCAATCACAGCACGAGCTAGCATTACGTACCTAGCTAAAAAAATTTGGCCATTGCCAATTTCTCATGTTAAGCCCACCAAAAAAAGATGCAAATGCGAAGTTATATCTTATAATGCTGAACTAAATGGTTACTTACCATAATACTATATAAACAGATCGTAGAACTATAATGGAAACTAGTGTTCCATACATGACCTGGAAATAAAAACAGAGATAAAATTTAGCAGTTGGATTCAAGAGACTTTATAAAACACTACCGGAGTAAAAAAATTTTGAAGCCTCTGTTAATTCTTATTTCTTATTCTCATAAAAATAGCATCCTCTCTAACTTCCTCTCCAGATAGTTTTCCATAAAAGTTTCAAATGTGTGATTATAAACCATGCCCTTTACGCAATTACAGGAAGTCAGTTGTGCAAAACTTTCCCTTTTCTGAATTAGGAAGCAAACACTAGATGGCACTCAGTAAGCACGCTGAAACCAAAATGGTAACGAACTCCTACCATCTCTTCTCTATCTGTGCATTTTAGCCCAGGATTGCACAAGCATCAGCTAACACCGTTTTTGAAACCTGTGTTTTCTTCACTGATATTTGATGAATATATTTTCCTGAAAGCAAATACCTGAGACTGCATAGGCAGCATGCCCATACTGAGCACCAGTATGGGAGAAACTTCCAAGGAAGCATTTAACAGACTTACAGATTATCGGGATGCAGTCTAATTATACAGTGGGAAGGCTGCATGCTCTGAAAAGATCCCTGAGCAAAATCTGGCTCACTGTAGGCTTGATGAATCTGAATGTAATTGCCTGACTTATATAAAAAGTCAAAGTAATAATTTATTTTCTGCCTTGTGATCTTTAAATCACTCTCTTTTTCACAAGCTTAGTATCCACATAACACCATCTCCAAGACGTACAGACTAAAGAAGAGAAGAAATGTGATCACCCATGCCTGAAAAGTGATGTAGAAGCCACTGCAGCAGGGAGGATTTTCAGACACTGGTGACATGAAATGACTCTCCATGCTTTTTGTTCCGAACACTGTTTTCCTCCCGCCAAAAGGCAGTTCGTTGCAAGCAGTTGTGCCTTGCTCTTTGCTTTGCTACAGTGGCTCACAAGCCCCTCACTATTTTTCCACTTCCTTGTTCACTGACTTTCCTTTCTCATTTTGTTTTTAGTTAACTCCCAGCTAATGCTGCCTTTTTTTTCTTCATGTGAAACAGAAAAATGACAAACGTTTGCTGCCTATTTTTAAAAGCCACTAAACTTCACAGAGTTGTGCTTAGAAACTAGTGTCCTTACCATGTTCTCCTGATCTCCTTATACTTTTCTTCTTTTAAACTACATTGTCTTCAAGACAAGGACCAGCCTCTTACTCTGCTGTAACTGGGGCATTCGGCTATTACCATCCTGCAACTATATGCACACGTCTAGTCACCTGACACAAACCACATTGCTGCAATAATGCAAAGTGAAACCTACCTTTCAAAAGTCCATAAAGGCAAATTTTCAAACTTGTTTAGCTTTAAGGATGAGGTTAGTAACACACACCATATTATGAGTGCATATATACAGAACAAGACAGACAACAGAGCCCTTATGTTTGACAACAGGTAAAAGTACGCTCCAATATTGACTATGCAAAGTCATTCAGCACAGCAGCTCTTTATTTGCACTCAGAGTGAGATCAAATAACTTCAGTAAACTACTACTACTCTGTGTTCTGCTCTGTAGAGCTAAACAAAGCAAAAGTATTTGAAAGGCTAATTGGTTCTGGCTTGTACTTCATACAAAACTGTTAGCAAATTCCAGTCCCCTTGCTGGGGTACGGCACAAATTGGGGGTAATAAAACCCCAAAAAAACCTGCTAGACACAGCCTGAATATTAAGTGCTTATCAGTTCCACAGTAAAGGTAGAAAGGGGACTGCTCAGGTGTGCTAGGCGCTGCATGCAGGTACAATTCTGTATCACTGACATTTTGCCTAAAAAGACCCCATCATGTAAGAAATACAAACTATATTTAAAAGTTAAAGTACCGTTTACTTCATCAGCCTCATTTAAAAAAGCCTGTTTCATTTTTCTAATCTAATAATTCTAAGAGAAGGATTGCACAGAGGAAGAAACTCACAGAAAGGCTCCTCTGGAACACAAATCACAATATAATGCCCTTTCCCTGCTCATCTCCTCTTTCTTATAACTTCCATTGCTAAAATGCTCTTCTCCAGCAGAGACACAGGAAAAAACTAACCCATGAAGAGAAATTTCTATCATACTGGTTAGGAGTATTTTTATTTTTATTTTTTTTTGCTTTTTTTTGCTTTTACCCAATTTGCTCTCGGGTTCTTTGCACAAGATGTTAAGAGTGTCAGACTGCGCCAAGAGAAACACATCTTATACAGAGCCCAAACCCCAGGTAAAACACAGGCTAAAAATGCTATTCTTTTTACAGCAGCTGCTAAAAGCAGGAAAGAGCAAAAGCTAAGAAAAGCTTTCTTTGTAAAGCCTCTGGCTCGGTATCTCCTAGTGACTTGCTTAATGGCTTGCAGAATAGGACAGTCTTAATGGAGGGAGGAAAGGAACGAAATAAATACAAAGAACCTTGTAGTGACTGAAGAAAAAATATGCCCACAGTTGACACTTCAATTTCTTGCCTTTTCCGCTCCCCCACACAAACAGGTTGTTAGCAGTAAAACACATTCATGTTTAAAAGCCTGTGAAAGAATGGAACAACAAACTGTTCTGCTCTGCACGCTCCAATCCTCCACGCTGAAGGCAAGCACCAAGGAGGCGTTGCCACGATATGCAGAGACTGTAGCTGCACGCCTCACTACAGCTGTTTCTTACTAGAAGCCTATAAACCAAGTTACACAACTTAGTTTATACTTCAGGGAGCAGTGCTTACTTTTATTCCTTTACCACCCATGGATTTACTATTCTCATCATGCCAAAAATTTGTTAGGTATTATCCGTACATCCAAAGAAGGATAAAGTATGAAAGAACTAAAAAAAAATAAAAAATATCTAAAGTATTGACTCAAATTTTTCAATTCCTTTAGCTCCGTTTGTTCTTCTTCTTTAACTACCACATCACTTAAGTGACAGATCAAAACCAAGCAAGTTTTGCGCTGTTTTGTCTCACGGCACTTTTAAATTATAAGCCAAAGAACACCCTTGCACTACAATCGAAACAAAGGGAAACAACAGAAACTCATCATCTTTTGTTATCACTAGACAGTTCCCTCTGCTGTTTAAGACGCAAATAAAGCGACCTGTATTTCAGCTTTGAAGCCTGTATCTTTGCAGTGGGAAAAACCCCAAAGTCTTACTAACACCCTGTGGATTCCCTGGATTGAAGGCCAAATATGAAGAACATCCTTCTAATTCACAAATGGGAAGCAAGCATTTCAGGGCTTAGTGTTGGCAGCATTTCTGATGCGGAGGCAGTTAAGCAAGCGATACAGATTCATTTATGCAAGTTGGAGGCAAGGTTGGTACTCCACACTGGGGGAAAGCATACAAAACTGGTTCTCCATCTACCCTTCTAGTACAGAAAGTAGCAACAGCCTGTTATATCCACTTCTCTGTTTCCCCTGCTCCTGGCCTTCTGCCCATCCTTGGTTAATAAAGCCCATTTATCAGCCTCAAATATTAGTGTACACATTGGAAACCGCACCAAGAGATTTTGGATTCTTGGCAACCATTGCTTACCTATTAATAAAGCAACCAGCTATCAAAAGATAGTTAGCCTAAGTACTTGAGAGCTGGAAATTGTATTTGCAATTTACAACAAAGAAAACAGACTTCTACATGTTCTTGGATTTCTGGAAAAGAAATCTGACGAGAGAGAAAAAGGAAGGGCAATCCCCACAATGACACTGAAAACACCAAATAACTCAGCATAGTTACGGCTGGTTTAGTACTACATGTTGCCTTGACAGCTCCTGAACTAACTAATTCAGATTACTAAGTTTGGTCCCGTTTAGAGGCACATATGTGATGGCAAAGCAACACACAAGTCACTGCTGCTGCACAACACAGAGCAGCTCTCCAGAGCTTCTGGAACACTGTCTGCAGCAGTAAACTGAGCCTCCCCTTTCAATGACTTGTAGAGGTGATCCTTTGGAGAGTCAGAGCATCCTTCCACGTTCCCTAAGCTATTGTGCACGTAGAAGTACTAGCCAGAATGAAAGCTGTACTCGCTTTCTGGAAGACATCCCCAAACAAGCTGTGTAACAGAGTGAAATGTCTCTCAAATTAGTTTTACACGTGGTCTTCACCAAGGCAATGCCCAAGTAGAAAAAGCTCTGTGGTGAAGACATGCCCTGAAAAGGTCATTTTTCACAGACTGCTTGGCAACCGGAACATGTAGAAAGTAAGAACATATTTCACTAAAAGGCACAATACATTAAGCCACAAGCCTACGACTAACTGTTGCCTTAGCAGCAGGAGGGACTCTGGAGAGCTGCAGGACACTGAGTGAGTCCACACAGATTCCCCAAAATGGGGAGTCCCATGTCTGAACAGGTTGTTCCCTGACATAACATATTCTTCATGCAGTTTCAGGCTCCCATAGCTACTTCTACATACATCTTTCATCCTGTTTTCACTTCTTTCAATGCATTTGCATATTTAACACACCTGTGGAGAACAATTTTTTTTTTTTTTCATTGAGGCAAATGAAATACCTTTTCTCCCATGCTCACTCTCCCTCTTACCCAAAGTCATCTTAATTGGTAAATCTAATGGTATTTTATTTCTATCACTGTTGCAGAAAATTCACTGGTCATATTATTATGCCATGATCAGCAAACTCATCCAGGCACTCCCTCCCTCCTTCCTTTGGTGATCTGTATGCGGTTTAGAACAATAATAGTTCATATTTGCCCATCAGTGCATGCTCTTCCGTTCTGAATCATTTATCATCCTAATCCTCAAGGTCTCCCGGTTATCTCTGCATCACCTCCTCTGTACTCAGTGATGCCTCTGAATTGTGTATCTTCACAAGTATCACAAGTATTCACAGTACATGACTCTGGGTTTTGTGCTACAGGTCATTAAATAAAAACAGTCCCACTACTGATCCGAGAAAGTCCAGACTGAGACTGCTTTTCATCATCTCTGTTAGTCATTTTGCACTAGTCACTCCCTTAACACTATTTGCAATTCTCATACTGACCTACTTCTCCAGTTTGCTTAGTTTCTCATGGGACACCATAACAACACTTCTGAAATGTCTATACAAAAAAATATTTTAAAAATCACATTTCCTAATGTAAAAGAAACAGCTATTTAACCTAATTTTCTATTTACCTTTTGATTATTTGTTTGCTCAAAATTTGCTTCAAACTCTTGCAGCAGATGACTATGCAAATAAAACAGGTTTTTAGGTCTATTTCATTATTCACATAACTTAGCCCGCTAGCTGAATGAGGGTTTTGATCACTAGAAGTGTATGGCCAGCACATGGTATGTAGCAAGTAAACACATCAAGATAGAAAACAATGCTTTGTGGGTGACAGCTTTCTAGGCCATATCATATTAAAGAGGGAGCTACCCGTAAGGCTTGAGTCTAAAAGGTTAACTGCCAGCGTAATTTCTTCTGCTTCCAGGGCCATCTTAAATTTGTGTATCTATGGATCACCCCACACCAGCAGCCAGATTTCCCCCATCCCCTTCCTTGTATAAGCACAAACATGCATGTGGTAAACAGGAATAAGCAACTCATTTGATTTAAAATTAATTCTTAGGAGACTTTAACCTGTTTTGTTCCCCAATCAAATTTACATCAGAGAGTAGATTTGTGTGCCAGATGGGAAAGAGGGGAGAGGCACAGATGTTTTCTTTGACAGTGGTGCTGGCTTTAAAACAACTATAAAACTGGGATGTAGGGTTCTTTGACACCATGAAAATTAGATATAACAGTGCTACAGAGATTTTGACATAAACAAGGTAATACATGCTTGTAAAGGCCACTGCTGTCTTTCATTTAATTGATGAGGCAGTAAAAAAATACCAGATCATTGTCAGGCAGGGAGGTGTTTTTTCCCTTCTAATGATGTGTAGCCTCCAACTGACCAAAGCATGCCTCTCATCCCTCCTGCGGTTAAAGCGCTAAGACCTTCAGAGATCTGCAATATGTGGATGAAGAAAAAGAAGTTGGTCTCTGTTGCCACTGTGCCATGAATAACAAACTGAAATCCCCTTCATGCCCTGCTGGCAGTGAGCAATTTATGAGTCTTAAGTTGAGAAGGAAAGTAGAAAGTAATTCACTGAAAAAATGAGGCTTGGATCCTGGCTACTAAATATAATAGGGTCTTTTTCCATTCTTACTGCTCTCCTTTCAGGGGAAAAAAAAAAAAAACTAGTGAAACAATGAACAATATAAAGTTGTCCATGTAGTTATTCCCCTTTTTGCAAGACTGACAAATGATGATGATCACAGACAAATAGCTAGAGGAATAAAATGCTGCTCTGTCTCCTGATGCTGCTTTCCAATACAGTTATGGACCGAGACTGTGATTTAAACTATGATTGCACGATCATATTTAGCTTTAAGTCTATGAAACCCATTCAGTAGGAAAATACTTACTGAAATTATATTGAAGGGTTTTGTGTTATTTTTTTTCCCCATGTGCACTCTAAAATGAGGACAAGCATTAAGAAAATAACCTTGCTTAGTGGTGCAGACAGAGAAATGTTTCCTCCGAATTTACAACATATCTGGCAAAGATTGTGAAAAAATGAGTGCTGTACTTGAACACTTGGAATTTGGCCATAACTGTATGTTCTCTATAAAAATCAGTCTGGAAAGAGCACTTGTAAGAAGGCAAGCGCTTTTATGGCCCTAAATCTTTTCTACATTGATTCCTCATGTATATATTGTAACAGGGAATTCATATTCTAAACCTAAGAGAAACCAGATGCCAAAAATTAAAGGTCTGGAGCAACAGCTTAAAGTTACCCAATTTCCTTCTTTCCCAACATATCACAGTATCCGTCACCTTATTATTTGTGACATGGGACAATACCTATGCCAATGCACCAAACTGAAATTTAGTGAAGCTGTGATGTGTTTATTGCCATAAATGTAGGTTGAGTAGATAATTGATTAAAGAAATAAAATTCCAGTATCAGTAGTAAATTCTGCTACTTTGTCAACAAAATTACTTTAAGTCACTTCATAGAAAACCAGTTATAACCAGCTCAGTAAAAGCATCATAAATTGCTGCTTTCACCCCAGCCAGTATCTTCCTGCCAGAAACATAAGTAGGGGGGAAAAAAAGGTCTTTAATTAACATTATATATAAAAACAAACAAACCCTGCACATTTCTATTTCTCTCTATAGGTAGAGTAACAATTCATGTTTCTAGGAGAGATTATTTGGAGCAGCTGGATATTTATTTTATTCATCAGTGCTTCACTAATCCACCAACAGGAATCACGTATCATTTTTACAAATGCTGATGCAGCAGGCACATTTTGACAAGCGATGGCACCACCAATTTCAGAAATCCAGGCCTTAAAACTCTGTCCTGCAAAGAGCTCAGTGTTTTGCCTGGCAATTTTTCAGCTATTACCCCTAATAAAAATATCCTAAGTGCTGGAAAACTACTCATGGCATGCATAAACGAGCGTGATTTCTAACCTCCTGTGAAAAGAAGTGATAGAAGTCCTATCCTCACAGGCAACACATCCATGTTAATACTCTTGGGCTGCTACAAAAGGAACCTGTACCAATATGCCATTAAGCCTGTAAGACCATTAACAGCCAGTCTGCTACGTAACCCTAGAAGACATGCTGTGTTTATAAAAAAAACAACAACCAACCAACCTCGTATGTTTAAGTGCAGAGGAGAACATGGTGCTAAGCCACATTATGATGTCAGGTCACAATTTCACAGCAGCCACTAATGGCAAGAAGTGAACACGGATTCATTAAGCCCTCCCTCTCACACACACCTTAGCCCATAGCAAGGGTTGCCACTGCTGAAAACCACATGGAATATTAGGTCAAATGCTAAAACACAGCATGCATTAAACCATTCTAGTTTTTCAGGTCACCAAGTAAAAGGACAGCAACGTGACAGACAGCAATGCCGCTTAAAGAAAAAGGCAAATTGCGCTTGCCTTCCATCTTCCTTCCAGCTATAAAATCCTGTGAAACATTCCGCTAAAACAGCATAGTTTAAAAACAAGATTAGCTTCTCCAACTGAGCAAGATTTACCTGATGGAATACAGGCTCTTTCAAGTTTAAGTAAACCTGCAAAGATTTAAAAAAAAAAAAAAAAAAGAAAAAGATAAATAATTTGCAATAGAGAACTATCATAACATTACTCATCTAAATATTGCCAAGACTTGTTCTGTTAGAACCAAGATGTGAGTGCCTACCCATGCACCATTAAAGTTGATTAAACATTTCCAGCTTCCACTGGCAAAACCTGAGGTTTTAACTGAAGACTTACTTTAAATTAAGAAGCACAAATAGAGACATTAACATTTAGAATCTCCTCATTTAATAGACTTACATACAAAAACGATGCAGAAATTAGACACATTCTCAGTAGGCACTATAAGAAAATTTACTTTGATTTGCTATGATTAGTGTTTTTGACAATGCTTCAATGCCTCATTTTACAGAAAGCTAATAGTTCTTCCTATTGTTAATGCAGTCCATTTAATTTCTGTTTTTGAAGAGAAGGGCACTAGACCTTAGGAATAGCATGCCACAAGTGCAAAAAATTGTAGGAGGCACAGAAGAGAACAGACAAGTATTCTGAAGGCAGATGATCTATGATAGTACTTTTTTTAAGAAATAGTTATCAATAAAAATAACAAAGGTGATTTCTCTGTAGGTGACAGCCAGCACAATACTAATTTTATAAATAAAGGTAGCACACTGCACTGAGAAAGACAATCAAGTTAGCCATCACAGTTGAAATTCTTCTAATTTTTTTAACAGCTACATTCCTTTCTTATTCTGGCTGTTTTAAAACACCAGTCAATAACCTGACTGTGTATCGCAGTTCACTTTTTACAGTTGGTTGAACAGGATTATTCTCATTTCTGTAGATGAATTAAAGTAAGGGAAGATGAGGAATGCAGTTTGTCCAAGGTCTCATAACAAGTCAACAGTCACTGTTTTTCCACATTCCTATTCTAGCAACTGGATTACTGGTTTTCTTCTTCATCTATTCTATACAGTGGTTTAGATAAAGGTTTCAGGTTTCTCTGGCCAGCACAATTTTCACAACGAAAGAACAATTTGTTCTTCCTGACTGGAAGTGAGAGCAATTCAGTACTGCATGTATAATGTGCTCTCACTGGCAGGAAAACTGTCAATCTACAGGTGAAAATACCGTATTAAAAAAAGTTACTTACTATGCTGACTACGAAGCTGTATGTTATTAACAAGAAAAGCAGTGGATAATTGACTGTGTTCTTGTACTTGAAACATTCATACCTGGAACAGAACATAAAGGAGAACAATAACATTCATCACTTACCATATAAAGGATGCATTTTTCAAGGTATATTATCACAAAATTTGTGAGAAAATTTATCCAAATAAGTCTTAGGCCCTTCAAGAAATTGTAGCTCCTCCAATAAAGATGTATCCTTTTAATATAGAAATTCACATTTCTACAATAATTGTTTTAAAAAAAAATATAGTGCAAAAAAACCCCAATAACCTCATGCATATACAAAAAATAATGCAGTCAGTGGAAAGAGTTTGGGAAGCAGAAATGTTTTCAAGAAGGTGCTTAAGGGGTGATAATGGATGGCAAATTAGAAATGAGTTTAAAATGCAATACAGCTGCCAAAAAACATTACATCTGTGAGCTAAAGGCAGCGTGGGAAAGGGACTGCTTACCAAACAGTGAATTCGAGAGATCTGTTAAAATCCAGATTGTTTATGGCTTCACTACAGTCACAGTGCAGTAAATTTGCTAGATTGGGCACTGGTATAAGTGAAACGTAAAAAAAACCAACAACAACTAATTGCTCCCAGTATGTAATTAAAATTACTTCACAATCTCTGCACTACACTTCAGTCACAGTTGTGATGGAATTACACATCCCAGACCAGATCATCAGAAATAAGGTCCAAAAATCCCAACAAAACTGCACTCTGAGAAGCACAAAATCTTTAGGGCTAGAGGAACTTGTCTATGGAACTCCAAGTTACATCCACTTAGTTTATTTGTTTATGATCTTTTGAAAACAGACAGACACTATCATGGATGATTAAACGGAAACAAAGAAAAACCATGCAGGAATATCTGTGGGAAAAAAAATAATTTTAAGACAGCGCAATGTGCTACATTGCAAAACGGTTTGCCACAGTAATTATACAGCTTGAGAGTCAGTAGGACTGAATGACGTATAAGGGAATGTCCTGTGCAAAACCACCCCACCACCTACCTTGAAGAAAACCAAAACGATTATTAAAGGCCTCCTAAACTAAGCATTAGCTCATTCTTCAGAACATTTTAATTACTACCAAGCATACATTCAAAGAATCTTATTAGAGCTATAAATGCTGTAACAGGCTTCAATATTCTTGAAGAGAACAGAGTAACCATTGCACAAAATAAGAACGATTATTTTTCCAAACAGATTTTTATAGCCACTTCTCATCCTTTTCTCCAATCACATTCAAATCAGACAAAATAAATACAAAGGGAATTTCAAGGAGATAGGGAGCTACAATGCAAATATTTCCACTAACAGAGGCATTATGATTCTGGTCCTGAGTTAGCACAAATCATATAAATGTATGAATCACAAACTGACGGTAATTCCACAGAAGTGGGTTTAGTCCTACAGCATCCCATCTCCATTGCAAGCCACCAGTAATTGTCACCAAAGACATTATAATCTTCAATGACTGAATATTTGATATGTTTAAAAGCAGAAAGATAACCTTTGTCTTTTTGACTGCAACAAGTTGATTTATCATTTGGATTTTCCAAGCAACAGAACAAGTCATGTTACATCCAGGCCTTGCAGCAACAGGTAAGAAAAAGCCAACTTATGGTATCTTTACAGTCACCAAATGCTACATTGCTCCCAAAATTAAATAGGGGAAAACATCCTGGCATGGCATTAAGCTGGCATGCATGTTTCAAGACACTCTCCACAAAAATATGCACTCTTCATAAAATGAATTTCTTTAATTTTCAGGATGAGTGGAAAGCGGGTTTAACCAGAAATCTGAAATTTGCATTTGGAGTCAGACTACATCACAGAAATACAGCTCCAACAAATTACAACGTTGAGAATTTTGTCAGCATTACTGAAGTTGATGTTATTATGCCTACTGTTTACATACCAAGTAACACTGAGCTCTGGTTGCATACTACATAAAGTCTTTAACAACAGGTTGTTTTTTTTCTTTTTTTTCTCCTAAAGAAACACTCGTAAAACATCTCTAAATTAGCAAACATCTCTAAATTAGCAAAAACTAGCACTAAGGCCAGCCTGGTGCTCTAACGGCCAAGTCATAATGTTGTACTGTTAGCAAAACTGAGATCTCACTGAAATCAGTCGAAGCTTTAGTGTCACCCTCTCTGTACACTAGATTGGGCTTCACAGAATCTACATTTCAGAAGTTAGTATTTCATAAATATTCAGGAAAAAATATTTAACAAATACTTACAGGCAGTAAACAAACACGCAGCAACTGTATATCATTGGCAGTTCATCCAACAGCTATAAAAAGCAAAGACATCAAAACATGAAAACTACTTTTAGCTTGTGTAAGTTAATTATGGAGAAATAAGTTTTAAGTCATTTGGATACCCACATTCTTGACTGTTACTTCAGTACACAGCAGTGCTAAATCGTAGTCTTCTACTGAAAGCTTGCTTCATTAATAAGCTTATTTCTCTGAATCTTTTGACTATTACATTTCATAAAAGTCGGCATGTTCAAAGAATCATGCCATTTTCACTGCTTGTGCCTCTTGAAACATTTAAAAGAATTAGTTGTGTAAAGTCAGATTGAATAAGACTACCCCATTTGTAGCCTGCTCAATACAGCCAGTAGCATCTTCTTACTTCTATATGAACTTCACAGAGAAACTGAAATAAATTTTTTCTATAACATAAAATCAGAACTTTAGCCCATTAGGAAGTACCTTGTGATGTGCTTGCATGTTTACTTCCTAATTTTGGAAATTTCTTATGTTGTTTTAATTCAGAAGCAGGGTTGGTGTTTTTGGTTGGTTGGTTTGTTGTGGGGTTCCTGGTTTGTTTTTTTGTTTTCAAAATTATGGCTGCCACATAATGTTTTATTGTCTTAAGTAATTATTATACTTTGGGAGAACACTGATGTGTTACAGCTAAGCCAATTATTTCTCCAGGAACTTGTTACCTTAATGAAGACAGCATTAAAATAGTAACCACAAGAGAGGTAATTTCTCAAAAACAGATATGTTCAAAATTGCCGTTTATTTATCATTAGAGGGGGAAAAAAATTAAAAAATCGTAGCATTATTTTCTTCTAAGACTTTTTTCATCAAAGAACATTAACAAATTGCTGCTCCTAAACACAGAGTTATGCTTACCTCCTCTTATAAAAGACTGAAAATCATGAAAACGCAAAAGCATACAAACAGATCACTGAAGATCCACTGCCTCTGATTTCTTATATGTTAAGCAAAGGTTAATAGTTAGGCATCTTAGAATTGTTAGACCAGGTTTGACTCTTATGAAAAACCAGAACTGAATGCAAACAAGACTTTGATCTTTTCCCATTATCACTCTGAAAGTTCTCGATGGCCACGTCTGTACAGAAATTACCTTGCTACTACTGTTACAGGGTACTTAATGCTCAGAACCATGTTTTTCTGAATAATGAAACACATTAAAAGCAATAGCAGCTTTCACAAACCCTTTTACAAAGCCAGCCTGATTCTACTTGGTTTGGGAGAATGTTTCTAACTGCACAGACAAAAACTTTCTTTTAGATTTCAAATTAGATACTGCCAAAAAAGTTAACTAGTTCTTGACAGAAGGACAGAGATGTATTATCCTGAGTAGGAAATACTAGTTTTTTGTGGTTTTGGTCATAGAAACATCAGGAAAGTTTCACAATACTGCTAAACAGATCTATGGACTAGCTGCTCCTGAAAGGGCAGATCTGTCATCTTCTTCACCCATACTCCTACTGCTTCTCTTCAAGCGAGGCAGTTGTGCTCGTCTGATCCATGGTGAGCCAGATCCAACAGATGATCCAGCACACAACTGACCTTGCAGAAAAAGGTTTAAATCCCTGAATCCTGCATCAGAGGGTCAGGGACCACAAAAGGTAGCACAAATAAAGTAGCAGAAACATAGATGGCAGCTGAAGCTAACAGGCACATTAGGTGGCACCTTGCTATCACATCAGGTTATCTTTGCTGTGATGCCTTAGAGAAGAAAAAATGGAAGCAATAACTGAAATCAGCTTTATACTAACAGTTATTATTTATAAGTTCAGCGACATGCTTTATCAAGTCTGATTAATTCATGAAAAACTCTTCAGGAGTGTGAGTCATTCAAGGCCTCACGAAAGATAATGGCGGGGGGGGGGGGGCGGGAACAAGTAAGAAATACAATAGAGCAAAGTTTTTCAGATATGGACAGCTAAGTACACTCTTAAGTTTATATGCTGGCAGCATCCCAGGAACATAACGGTAACATCAGAGAGCCTCTTAAAGGATCCTAGTTAGAATTTGCTTACAGAAGACAATGGCTTCTGTATCCAAAGGAATTAATTGATGCTTCCAGAAATACTGTCAACAGCATGCCTGAACAATGAAGAAACATGGATAGAAGTAAACTCAGTGAGCTGATTTTTCTGGTTAAATAAGCATTTTGGATTCTTGAAGAATGCACAATCAAGCAGATTCCCATTAAATGAGAGGTGATTGCTTCAGAAGTATTCTAAATAACTGCTTTCAAGAACAGAAGCTTTCATATTTCTCTTAATTAAGCAATCTGAATTGACAGTTTATGGTATTAACATTGCAGAACAAAGGTTAAAAAAAAAATCTCTTCAAACAGCTATCAATGCTGACTTTAAATCATAACAAGAGATAAATTGAATGAGAAAAGATTATTTGCTGGTTGAAACGTTTCCCCTTCGTGAGCTAGCAATCAAGTAATTACGGGCCACTTGCAGATTTCACTTGGCTGCCAAAATACTAAGAGTACTTTCTCTGCCTCACAGGAAGCCTTTTACACCAGTTGGAAAAATGATGCATGACATTCCTGCTCCCCTCTCATCTGCCTCTGCCCACCCCTTTACTTACCACAGTTCATGAGCCCCTTAGTTGTTCTGATGCAACACCAAAAGTACATGATAAACAGCATTAAAGTGACTTGGATTAAAATGGTCTCTAAAACACACACAGACACACACACCCCAACCAAACAAAAAACCACGTAAGAATGTTTTAAGCCTGAATAATTTTAATAATCCAGGTTTCAGGGCGCCCTTGCTCACCTCTGCATCAGCTTAACAAGGGGGGTCAGTCTCTCCTCCCAAATAACAAGCAATAGGACAAGAGGAAAAGGCCTCAAGTTGTGCCAAGGGAGATTGGATATTAGGAAAAAAATTCTTCACTGAAAGGGTGGCCAACCATTGGAACAGGCTGCCCAGGAAGACAGTGGAGTCACCATCCCTGGGGGTATTTAAAAGATGTGTAGATGTCATGCTTAGGGATGTGGTTTAGTGGTGGACTTGCACTGCTAGGTTAATGGTTGGACTCAATGATCTTAAGGGTCCTTTTCCACCCTAAATGGTTCTACGATAGGAAACACTGGCAGGGTTAGGAACAAGCAGCTGAGGGAAGAGAGATGAAAAGGTGCAAATTCAAGGCAGTTTCACCACTGAAAAGAATATAGGTAAATCACACCTCAGTTTGGGAGGGAATGGTGAAATGGATCTAGAAACCACCTTTTTCATGCCAGGAAAAGCAGCAGATATTCTTACGTGGCATCAAAATCATGCTCTATGGAAGCTGACAGCATGTGCCAGAGATATAAAACAGAACATTCTGGAGGCAAACGTCACTATTGATTGTAATTCAGTTCAAGTTTAAGACACCTAACTATTGGTGTCCACACATTCAGTGTCCCATCTCATCATGATCAGTAGAACCCAGGACACAATTAGCTGCCAGGGCGCAGGTCCCTAATGGATCTGAGATGCTCTGCACACACCCAAGACTGGCAGATATGATGGGGGGTGTGGGGTGCATCTGAGAGACCTGAACCCTTTGTGGGATGGCAGCTGGAGGCCAGACAACACACCGTCTCAAACGACACTACACACCTGTATTCAGACAAACATTATTTAAGCTATGACTTAAATTATAAGGACATTAATACAAATTAAGTTATGACAATATTCCATGACTCCATGACTGCCAATGGAGACTAGAGAACGATTCAGCCCAGCCAGCTGGCTCTCTAAACTCCACTGACTTAATTGTATTTCCATGGGCTACGATGGCAGCACAGACTTCCAGCACACACTTTTAAATGTAAGTTTCTTAATTCCGAACTGAATCCTACTCCACCCTGACTTTGATTAAAAAAATTTTCTTAATCTTCTCAGACCTAAAACAGGACAACAGGACAAGACTCCTTGCGTCCCTTTAGAAAACGAGAACCACCAGGACCAAATCCTTACACCCAGGGATTTATTACAGAATGCCTTGAGAATAAGGCTCAACTATCGCTACTGAGAAGACACTGACTTCAGTATTAATGCTACCGGTACATCTAGATAGATAGAAAACAAAAATAGAAAACATTAAGATGCAAAAAAGTATACATTAAAGAACACTAACTCCAGTCTATACTGCTTGCTATTAAGCAATACGTAGGAATTTTAAAATAACTACTTGAGTGAAAAGGGATTATCATTTCCCAAAGGATAAAGTGTCTTCTACCAACATAAGCAATTGATTATAGCTCTTACTTTAAATGCAAGTATATATACTTACATATCTATTGATGGAAAATATCTACTGAAAGAAGACCTGCACTACTCTTTGTTGAAAGCAGGAGTCACGTACAATGATACTTAAGGTAGAATAACTCACGCTACATGAGTTTCATCTAGTCAAAAAAACGACAATGTGACTATACAGTGAGATACACACATAAAATAATTCACAGCTACTTATCAATGCTCACCTGCATTTCATACTTCAAGGTCATGTGGAAGCACCAAGATCCCAATCCCACAGCTGAAAACAAATCAAAACTATGGTTAGCATAAAAGTCAACATGTAAAACTTTCAGGTGCATTAACTTCAATGCATTAACTCTACCAGGAAGAAAAATTAAAACATCAGCATCCCATTGCAGGGACAAAACCTCAAGTCTTCCACAGCCTTCTACTTTACACTTCAGTCACTAGTGATGCCCTCAAGTTTATACTTCTTGGACGGTGGATGTCCTCTTTCCTTCCTCTCAATACTGTCTCCTATGAACTGGTATAATCTCAAGGAGGATAGGAGCGGAGAGAACCCAGAATGAATGAACATTACAATTCTATTTCTCCTCTTTTTTTAATTTTAATTACATTAAGATTTATCTATCTCAAACCTTCTATAATGCAAAGTGCGATTCAACTGCTAGTACTCCTGAAAGCCTGTGATATTTCTGCTTACTGTCCAGTTTTAGAAGGTAAATTTTACAAGGAGCTTTTAGTCAGCTCTAGAAGTAGGAATTAATTGCTATTAGAACTCAGAACTAGAAATTCAGAGTAAACAAAACCCATGCAGTATGGATTCATTTTGTGAAATTGCCATTTCCAAGCCTCTTTCTTGGAAGCTCATCCCTCTATGCAAAGATTTTCATTTATTTGAAATACTTTATTTTCAAAGTCCAAATTTACTTCTGAAATCAATTTATGAAATATCTACTTTGCCTACACACAGCTTTTTCAGTTAGACAAGGACAATATATCTTGGAAGTTAGATTCGACTGTTGAAAGCAAAGCTGGGGAAGTATTTAATGTATCATTCATTACTTTGAAATGTGATCAGTTAAAAACTCTCATTAAGCACTAGCTCATTTTTATTTTGCAAGAACAAGTACATTAATGCGATGTCTTGTCTTCCTTCAAGAAATTATGTTTTACCTCAGACTGTGGTTTCAGAGAAAACAGAGTAATTTGCACTCAAACCTTCATCACTGGGTAGGGCTGCCGTGCTTTGCTGCAAGAGGCTAACCTTCTCTACACACAAGTTAGATTCCACTGACACACCAACAGACCTCTGTCTAATAAACCGTGCATTTTGTAAATGATTCCCAAGACAGTTGATGGAAATATCTGGAGATGTTTCTTTAGGTGCTGTAAGACCAGAATTGTGATTATTACACATACTCAGTTAAATGAAATACCTAAGCACATAACTGTACTGAAACATAAAGCTGTACTACAGCTAGATTTAAAAACTTATTGCCAAATACTTTAAGGTGATTCATTCTCCGGGAAAATTAAGCACGGCTGTCTACCAGAACATAAACAACAATATGCACTTCTTTTAAGTTCTGATTAAATTGGTTTGCTACTGAAAAATCTTTCCAAACAATAAGCAACAACTCTTTTTCACCTTCATTGATATTTTAATGAGAAATTCTCATAGCCATTTTTCTATGCATACAGAATATATCACAACTACTGCTCATTCTGAAGAAAAAAACCCATTAAGATCATCATTAAAACAGTACCATCCATTATCCTGGCTGTCACAGTCATTTCAGCACCTCCATGATACAAATGCTTACAATTTGTAACAAGTGTAGTTTTCAAATATGGGCAACATCATTGCATAAGAAATTTCAACTGATTTTAAATTAACAAAATATGTAATTGGGGGTTTATTTTTTTGGGGGGTGAGGTTTTTGTGGTGGTTATTTTGGTTAATGTTACTGGGGTTAATAAATCTCAACAATCAGCTACGAACTCCTCCACTTCCTCCTATATGATCAGAAGTTATTTCTAGATTATTTTTCCTCTTCAGTCTTTGCAGAAATCAAGAATGCTGCAGATATTAGTGTTTCAGGCCATAAATCCTATGACTACAATTAATTTCCTAAAATAATAAAACTTCTTCATGCTTCTGTGTAATGATCACACTTGGGAGTTTCTTTGATTATGAAATTTTACTATGCATTGGAGAAAGATACTTTTGCTATATTTTGTAGCAATACAATAGTTATCTGAAAAAGAGAAGCTTACAGGGACTCATCAGGTGGTCTTTCCCAAAATAAAAATCTCTACTGGAAATGGCTGTAATACTGCTTGCTGCAGTCTTGACAGAGCTCATGAGCACTGTCAAGTCTGGTATTTAAGTGCATTCAGCAGATAACCCAGGATGTTATATGACTAGAAATTTTATGACTTGATTATTCATCAGATGACACTCTCCTCTCAAGATTGCACAGACATTTCCTCAAACACTATCGTGGTAACTACATACAATAGCAGCATTTTGAAAAGATTGATTAAATGAAGACTAAGGAATGAAACATGATTCTTTACGTATCCCATTTATAGCTGCTTACTGCAGAGGTGTAACTTAAAAACACATTTTACGCTGCAGAGGAATAACTTAAAAATGTTTTACATCTAGACATCAAATGAGCTAAGAACCAAGTTTCTCATTTGGCAACACAGAATTGCACAAAAAGCTTCATTAATCTGTTTAAACAGAAAGAAGGAGGAAACTGCATTAAGAGATTAACTGAACCACAGCAGCTAAAGCGTATGTCATACTCTGCTTCACTAACATCACTATATAACTGGTAAACTTCAGCAGAAGGAAATTAATTCCAATACTGCACTCACTGGGCCAAGAGCTGTGCTAGTGAGAGTTGCTTAATGCAGGATGGTTAGTGTTCAGTGCTGAAAACACTGTGAAGTAAAAAGAGGAAACACCTATCACATGCCAAGGACCAGAAAATCTTATCTATCAAATCTAGGAAATCTGCTATGCCCGGAGGACGCTACCTTTTTGTTGCACTTAAAAGTCTAACTTCTAAACTTACAAGGGGCTGGATGTATATTTTTGTCTCCAGTAAATAGTGATTTAATACTTAGCTCAAATGTCTTCACAAGTAGCTTCTACCTGTGGTTGTACAGGAATGCAACTATCTTTAGATACCCTTCTCATGACGACTTCAGGATCAAGATGTTTCTAAGGAAGATGTACTTGACAAAAACCATCAGTGCAATAAGACATTCTACCAGCTTTGTACTTGTCAAAATATGAGTTAGCATGATCGCTACAATTACACCAATCAATTTCCCCATAAAGCCATTGACAAACACAGCAGCAGATTTGCTCCTTATTTTGTAAGCAGGGGTTAGTTTTCATTTTAGGTGTTTCCTTTCGCAAAGGAGCTTAACTCACTAAAAGCTGCATATTGGTTGGGAAGTTTTAACACCATCTGAAGCAATACCATTTCCTCTCCAACTACTGTAACTCACTTTTCATAGATACAAATCACTCAGCATTTTTACATCAATGAATCTCTCTAGTTACAGGGGATATATATAAATTATGTATTAAGCATGCAATACACATTAAGTCACGATATGATGAGATCAGAATAGCACTTAAGGAGACTGGAAAAGCAAAGTCAAGTTAGCTACTATATGTAAACAATATTGTCTTTTTTTGCCCTGCAGCAAATACAATGTGCAATCACTGCCAGATGATAAAAAAGTTATATTAGTGAGGATGTAAAAAGCAATGTATCTGCAAACTTTACTTCATACACAATTATTTCACTATGCTTCAACACCATCAAAGACGTCGATCCATGCTAGAAATAATGTGACATTATACACAAGATGCAGCTCCATATATGAACCATATAAAATCTCTGGATCTGAACCCTACAGGAACACACAAGTTCCCTAAGAATTTTTAAATAGTTGTAGGAAGAATCAGAAGTATCAAATAATCTGTGATAATTCATTTCGACATAAGACTACCCACCAACATCCAAATTTTTTATTATAAGCCTAAAGCCTTTACAGAAAAAGCAGTTTATTAGGACTTCATAGACATGGTTTGGATTTAAACTCTACAGGCACTGTATGAAAACATTCTGAAGGAATAATGCTCTAGATACAAAAACCTTTATTTAGGTGTCTACACACGACCTAGGTGTCAAAGCTTCCACTAAAGAGAATGACATTATAAAGAGTAATTCAGCTGGCCAAATATAAGAGGATATTTTAGGATGAGCCAAATGGTTCTCCAGACTTCACTGTCTCCCAGACCTCTCTGCACAGATAGACACATGTTTAGGTGTTTGAATCTGGAACTGAATTCCACCTATGGTTTCTTACAATGGTAGAACTGAACTAAGGATAAACAACAATAAACATAAACAGTCAAAGAATGAAACAAGATGAAAAAGCAGAATTAAGTGAACAATTTGTATTCAATTATTTTGCTTAGTAATGGTTTCCCTCCACAGTGTAAGAGACAGGAGACACCTTGGTTACTCCAAGGGTACAGCTCTAGAAGTAAATTCCAGCACAGCCGGGACTGCTACCAGGCACTATAACGCAACCCTCTGTGCTAGTTAATTGTTAGAACACTCTGCAGTGTGAATCTGGCCTGTTCCAACTAGCACTTTCCCTGAGTAGCTCCCAGGCACAGCCCAGCAGCCCAAAGAGCCCAGGGCTTGTGCCCAGAAGGGAATTTGTACGCATACACCTCGTTCTGGAGGGTAAGACAAACAGACATGGGCCATTCCACACTACCTGGCTTCAGCACTCAGGAATGTTCCTGAGCATATTTGATTTACTAACGCTGATGGCCTAAGCACCTTCTCTACAGCTGTTAGGTAAGAATAAGGGAATTAACTCTGAAGGGCTGCTAACAACTATTTTCAGAGATACAGCATTTCATTGGAAATTAAGTTTAGTGAGTTGCTTACGAGTTCCTATGTCTAACACAGAAAACTTCTTGCACCCTTTTTTCCTCCATTTTGGCACAGCTGGAATGACTAAGTCTTATTAAACAGACCAAAGAAATGCAAAACAGAACAGTCCTTCCAAATTTCAAGTAAAGCATCTAATTAAGTATTGACTCCATTGACTGCTTTTTCTTATCTTCTTAGAGCCAAAAAAAATTTACACACCTTTAAAAATTATATCATTACTTTTTTTTTTTTTTTAATAAAGATCATTCTAGAATACAAACCATAAGGAAATGACAGATGGTAGAACGTGATAAAATACCACAGCATCATAAGGAACCATTCAAAAACAACTGCTTATCCTTCAAGGTAGCGACAGTCTGACAATTTGTTCCACCTACTTCATGAGATGCAACATGCTAAAATAATTGCTTAAGATTATTCTTCATAATTTATAGGTTGATTAAATAGTTCTCTAAAGCTTAAAAATCACATCCAGTTCCTATTGAGTTCACTGATAACACACTCTTTGAGCTGGAAGGCAGCAGAAATAAGGGCTGAGAACAGCGTGCTATATCTCAAAGAACTTGCTGAAAAGTGCAACTCAGTTGGCATCAGTACGAACAAGAACTTATTTGAACAGTTATTTAGAAATCCTCCTTCTTGTCCTGCCAAGTACAAGAATCATAGCATGTATGTGAAATGAACAGACCTTCCCTAATTGAAAATGCATTTGGTTCAAAGAGGAAACAAATATCAACAAAAGAAATTGTGGGGTATAAAGTGAAGCACTGAACATGGCGTGGTAAAACACAAAGGAACTGACAATCAGCTAAACGTCTGGAAGCATCCAAAAGAAACAGCTGATTTGGATCAAAATAACATCTAGAAACAACACTACTTATGTTTTCAAATGCTAACAGATTTAATTTTAATGTATGCTTTGACAGCTGTCCCTTCCACTCCCATCTTCATAGCAGAATTGTTAAAGAATTTCTACTTTAACAAAACAACCTTTAGACACTACTAACTAGTTAGCTAGTTAGAAGCTCTGCTTTATAGTCTTTAATGATGTGGTTGTAAACTATCTTTAGATACCCTTCTCATGACAACTTCAGGATCACAATGTTTCTAAGGAAGATGTACTTCACAAAAACCATCAGTGCAATAAGACATTCTACCAGCTTTGTACTTTTCAAAATATGAGTGAGCATGATGATGCATGGTGCCTGAAGCAAAGTAAGAAGTTTGTGTTAAATTCACTATCCCTTTACAGATTAAGTCTACACTTGTTTGTTACAAATTAACTAAGTATAGTGAAATCTGTTATTAACTAAGATTATAATAACAAAGAATTCTCTCTGGTACCTTCTTACAAAAATAAATTTCTGTACTCTTACTCTATTTCAGTATGCTTCTGATTCAGTCACATGCACAGAAAAAATGCCAATGTTCCTGGCATATTTCAACTGTATTTAAACTTGTTTATCTTCTCATTTGCTGCTTTTATTCTGTAGTAGAACAAATGTTAAGCGATTACTGATTCCAAACCATCCTGTTCCCGTTTTTCACTGAGAAACTACAAAACCTTCTATATTACTTTACATCTTTCAACTGCTGTAAAAGTCCAGCGTTACTAATACTGAAGCAGAAGAGAAACATTTTTGGAATTTAATATTAGGTTCCAACACACAAGATAAAAAATCAAGCCACACAAGCATTTATCACTTCAGACAGGAGTCAAAGGCAGCCCTGTCACAGATGAGCAGAGCCCAGACAGAACTCCGGGCTGTCCTCCAGCACTGCTGTCAAATAGGCAGGCTGAGCTCCCCTTCATGAACACCAAGAACAGTACAAAACTGAAGTCCATAGCATTTATCACAATCAAAGACAGATAATTTAAAAAAAAAAAAAAAAAAAAAAACAACAAACAAAAAACAACATTAAAGGGTATATGAGAAATCCCCACGCAGGGCAGTTGCAGCGTAGCTGCCTGACGTTCTGGTTAGGTAGTGGTATACTTTGATCATAGTGAAGCGTCACTGACAGAGATAGTCACAAGTTATGGTGAACACTGAGTCTCAAACAGAGTTTTACCTTCCTTTTTTTTTTTTTTTTTTTTTTAGAAAGAATGGCAGTATAGGATACTTAAATTCAAGAACATGCAAAGAGTTAATTTCAGCAAACTCTTACACACCATTTCTTTCCCTGTCTTTTTTAAAAGTAAACCCTGACCTTCAAGAATTTCTTCTGCCAAACTGTTTTACACTGAGACAAAAATGAATAATTACTCAAAACCATACAAAGTCTACAAGTGGCTATTTGGAAAGCGTTCAGAAAACATCCAAAGCTGTACATTGTTGCTGCTTATCTTCCGCACATATCAGCAAATCCAACATAACTGAAAAACCATGAAGTTGTACCTAGTATATATTGCAGTTTAATTGGCATCAAGAGTATATTTAGCATACGGATATGTGGTTTTCAACAGTATTTCTCTAAATACGTAAGTATGCCAAACTTAATAGTAACATTTACAATAAACCAATCTCTTACCACTAAGAAGAATGAGAAAGATAGCCTCCACACTGATAGGAGCTACAGCAAACAGAGGAATCATGTGAAACAGAAGTTCTGTGAAATCTACTTTGAGACCCAACTGCAAATTTGAACCATCTTCAAACATTTTCTCAAAAGGAACATGGCTTACCGAATCATAGGATCACAGCATGGTCTGGGCTGGAAGGGACCTTCAAGACCACCCAGTCCCACCCCCCCGCCAGGGCCAGGGCCCCCTCCCCCCAGCCCAGGCTGCTCCCAGCCCCGTCCAGCCTGGCCTTGAGCCCTGCCAGGGATGGGGCACCCACAGCTGCTCTGGGCAGCCTGGGCCAGCGCCTTGCCACCCTCGTGGTAAAGAATTTCTTTCTTATATCTAATTTAAATCTAAATCTCCGCTCTTTCAGTTGAAAGCCATTCCCCCTTGTGCTATCACTACAGGCCCTTGTAAAAAGTCCCTCTCCAACTTTCTTGAGGCTCCTTCTAGGCAACTTCTAGTTACACAATTAATGTTTTAAAAGAAGTTGGTTCTATTCTGGATTTTGTTATTTTAGAAAAAAACAGAATGCCCTTAAGGTCACCTATGCATGGATGTCCCATTGTTCTTCCATCCTTGCAAAACTTCCCAGATACAAAGGCAGTTAGGTTGTTGGGCGACATATGCCAAAGAGGAACGGAAAACAAATAAAACTCATGAAGGAATGCTTTTCCAGTTCCTTCAAGATCTTTGCTATTTCTTGTATTACTGTTCCATACAAATGCCACAAAAATATTAATAGTGTGAAACTGTTTGGAAGTAGGACACACAAGAAATTTTCTGTAAATCATCATAAAAGGACACAGTAAGCTAACTACTTGGTTTACTAATATTATCATATTCTTCATTGCACATCTGAGCTCTCTTTATAATGAAAAAGCAAATTAAGTTTTACACATACCTGTAAGACACAAATATGCAGCTAAATACCGTTTTTCAAGGCCATCTTTATAGGTCTGAATCGCACCATAGATTGGAGGTAGAATGAAAATCAGGTTACTCACTGTGTTCCCTGTAGGACAGAAACCAAAAGCAGGTATTTTAGAATTAGGTATTATGCACTTTAAATAAATAGAGGTACATTCACTCATTAAAGACAGGTTCAATAGCTTTCCTATGGAAAGTTACACCTTTATGGAAGTTGTCTTCTGGTTTCACCCAAAACACAAAATTAAATTTTAGTACAATTCAGTTAACTACTTGAAGACTAGGAACATTTTAACTCTTTTGTCTTTTTTTCACTTGTATGGATAGAAATTAAACGATAATTTAACTAAAAAGTTTGACTTAGATGGTGCTTACTTTCTTGGCAGGAGGAGAAAAACATGGTTACCTTGACTGCACAGCTTATGAACTAAAACCCAGTTCCTTAAGGAGATATAAGCCACAAAAAGTTCAAGCCTGGTATTTTAAGAGAGCTGTTTGTTTGGGGTTTTTTTCTTTTCTTAAATCTATTCTTGGAACTCTCTCCTTCACACTCCCTTCAGATACTTTAAGGTCACCAAGTGACTCGTTCCCAAGTGAAACCAGTTCAATGTTTACTATCAGTGTGCTAGTCACTGTGTGCACACAGAACACGCCAGACAGGATACTTACCTATCAGATCATAATGTAAGACCAAAGACTGTAAGAGGGTATGGTAAGGAACAGCAAGAAGTCAGAAGCCACTACTGATCAGCGTGATAGGCAACTGTCAAAGCTTATCAACAGCTTGAACTTCAGCAAGACACCACTGCTCTCCATCCCTCCTGGGATGCAATACAAAGAAATGACACATGGCAGAGAAAGCAAGTACAAGCCAGGAGCCCAGCTCTCGTATCAGGGCTCATATCGACTCTTCCTGCACTGGGGAAGATGAAGGAACCTTTTTGTTTTCTCTTTCCCAGTCCGATTTAGATGTTTTTTCAAACTGTCCTGGCCTATGCAAAAGTACAACGAAATACTGAGAAGTTTAAGTGAAGCACAAGGAAATGGTACCTTTCTCAGCAGAAGGGATGCAGATTTAGCTTTTTAGCCTAACCACAAATCATAATTTTGAAAATAAAGGTTATGTAATGGGAATAAAATAACATACAATTTGGGAAAAAGAGTGAATTACTAAAAAACGCAGAACATTGCATGCTTTCACATGCCATCAGTTAAACATATATAACATTGAAACTCTAATTTCCAAATATCTCAATGAAAAGAACAATGTATGAGGCTATGGAGAGAGAACCCCTCCTCTATTTCTGGCTTTTTTTATTCAGCAGGAAATCTGAGAAAGAGTTTCACTTTCTAAAACAAGAATGAGCAGGCCACACCTAAATGACTCCCCTAATTCAAGCACCTATCTTTTCAGGAGTCCTACTTCCCAAGAACCATTCCAAAGAAAAGTGAAAACTACCAAACTATGATCATGCAACTGCAAATTATTACAGCACCTCTGGATACAAAATTCCATACTTTAGAAGTTTACAGAAATTTCAAATCCAAATGGAAAAAAGGTTATTTGAGACCACATGAAGCAGCAGTGTACCTAGTTTACTTTACCAGGTTAGTTCTTCTAAATTCTCACAAAGTAGATTCAAATCTCAGTTTGAGTCTTCCTGACCAGATAAAACCACATCTGATGTTTATCAGACCTTTAAATCACCTCCTTATCGATTTAACATCACCTCGCACACAACCATGAATTCACCAAGTTACAAACAAAACAGAGATGTGCCAGAGATCTTACTCTTCTAGTCAGCTCTGCAGTAAGTTCCTCCACGTAAAAGAAGAGCCCAGCTGAAATCAAAACACCTCTGCAAAGACATACAAGTTATACCAATATAAAAGGCCTTTTTCATGCTTAAATCCTCTGGGGAATCATTAACCTTTTACCACAGTCCCACAGTGCTGCAATGGGCAGTGATTCACTTTCAGTGGAGACCACGTTTGGAAGAAATTCACTAAGACTCAGTATTGTGCAACAAACTGACCATTACCATGTCCACCCATAAATCATGCAAAAATGTCATCCCGCCTTGAAAAGCAGAGTAAAGGCTATGTAGTCTGGATAAAAAAATCTTCGGCATTCTAAGGCGGTTCTCAACTATGCCCATTTTCAACACAGGTTATTAGACATTATAGAAATATCACTGCTCAAGGTCACTTTGTTATGAAACCGCCAAAATCCTGGCAAAAATTCAAATATGAAAATGCTGAACAAAAGAAATATCATGATGTTTATCCACAATGAGGAAGGCACGTGACTTTGGAAGAGAGTGGCAGCAGGATAACAAACTTCAGATGTATGTAAGAATGCAGAAAAGAGATTCTTCTGTAGGAAAGCAAGGTTTCAACAGTTCCTCTAAAGCTATAATTATGTTAAATCATTGAAAATGTATGAGCATTTAATCTAGGACCGTCTTGCTGAGAGAGGAAATACCGTAGACCTAATCTAGCTGTAAATTCCTGCCACTCCTTCTCTGCACTTTTTGATCCACATTATTCAGAACATTTAGAGCACAGATTAGGCAAGCCTATTTGCAAAACATATTCATTGAAAGTTGTGCAAATTTTTCAAAAAGGGAAATGTGGGCAGGGAAACAATGAAGTCCTCTGGCGTGCTGCTAGAAAAATTACTTCTTTCGAGAACAAAAACTACAAGGCTGCTTTCGAATTCAAGGTCACTAGGAGCACATCTTTCAAAAAAGTCTAACTAGTCTTTACAGGATTATCCTCACATAGAATAGCTTATAAATTCATTAAAAGGTTTTTTTCCCAATTCCATCAAAAGATGGCAGTAGGATATGCACGGAGATTAGCAAACAATACCAAGAAAGAAGAAAAAGGTAACTACAGACCCATAACTCTAAAGTTAATTAACAAATAAGGAAGTGAAACCAGTTTTGAAGGAAAGCAATATGAAAGTTGAAAATGAGAAAAAAGTTAAACTGTCAAGAAACCTAATCTTTTTCAACATATTCTCCTTTTTAAAAATAAAGGAAAAAAAATTCATGCAGCAGACCTCCTTGGGAAGACCAGAGATTGGAGAATTTGTAACTAAGGCAGGAGGCAGAAGGTATGCAAAATAATTAAAGAAGAGATTCTTGATTAATGCCTGTAAGAAATTCAGTACATCAGGATTTAGATGCATGCATGTGGATGGACCTGGGCTTAAACTCTGTACAGCATTCTTCTACTTCAGTACTGGATTCCTTGAATACTGGTCCAGGGAGTGATCTATTTTTTCTTTATTGGCCCAAGACTGCTTCTCAGCATTTTATCTTCAGCAAGTCTG
This sequence comes from Falco naumanni, assembly GCF_017639655.2. Taxonomy (NCBI): domain Eukaryota; kingdom Metazoa; phylum Chordata; class Aves; order Falconiformes; family Falconidae; genus Falco; species Falco naumanni. The sequence goes on along the minus strand of NC_054055.1, from coordinate 4,922,198 downwards.
TCAACAGAAAGGAAGACTAGGTTATCAGAGGAAGAAAGGAAAGAACTTGTGGCCTGAAATGACAGGAACTGGATTAAATATGATGGCCAAGAACACGTCTTTCGATGTGAATATGACTCCTTATTCAAAATGTAGGATTAATCTATGTGAAGAGGAAGAAAAGTGAATAAAGACTGCATGATGACTGATCATAAGACATCACTGTAGGCACCCAACCCCCTAAATTTACTTTCAGTAGAGGCAGGGAAAATACTAATGTCTTCAAGCAAGCCAATAGTAGAATACACCATTCTCTAGTTATTGATAAAAGAAAAAGAGAAAACACATCAGGCACCAAGAAGCATCACTCAGATGGGAGTGACAAATGGGAGCTTATAACATCAGAAGGGACAACAATTGCTTAGGTCACCTAGCCTAACAGAAGAATGGCTGGATGGAATAAAACTGCACTCTGTAAACACATGGATAAATGCCAAGGTTGGAAAGGAGCTAGCTGAACTAACGGATAATATGGACGAAAGAATAAATAGATATAAACTAGCCCAAGACAAATGCAGGATATAATGAAGATGAAAGTTTCCCACTGAAGAGGAAATATTTACAACTGCTCCCCAACAGAAATGGGTAGCATGATGAACCTCCTGCTTTGAGGGGAAAGCTCAACAAGCTCAAAAGCCAGAGTACACGATGTGGTGGCCCATCACATTAGTAAAACACACTGTCCACAAAGATTATACATGGCACTAGGTAAAGTGCTAAATCAATGCCTAATCACGATAAATACAGATGTGTAACTGGCCTTAAAATTGTTCACAAAAGTCTTTCAAGGCTGTTTAACTCCAAGCCACTGTTTCAAAATACTGCTTTATTCATTTAGAGAATGCTATACGGCAGCAGAACAAAACCAGATTTATGCAAAACAATTTCCACAGGGCTCTGTCTACGGGCAGGACAGCTGTAGGAGTGTTAAATCACATCTGCAACCCTGTTCTACGAATACAACAGCAAAACCTGACAAGTCTTTTTTATGCTGCATGTACATTCAGAGTTATCTTCAGGTGCTAAAAAAAAATGCATATTATTATAAATGCACAAAGACTGACCACCTCGAAGACACTCAACATAAATCCGAAGAGAAAATGGTATTTGCCAGCAAACACAGGCACAGTATACTGCTTACTGTTATACAGACAGCTTGGTACAGTTAGAGCATACACAAATTTGAAGGACCATACCTCCATAAAGTCTCAATTTCCCCAAATATATAGTTAATTCTACATTAGGAAAGTCATTTCTACAATACATTTGGATGAGGAATCAAAAGGATAAAATAAGTTGTATATAAGTTCAGTTGTAACAGAACATGGTCATAAAGATATAATAAGCAGGATGAAAAAACATCAGGAACACAACACCAGGAGTTAGAATATAAGTGATGTTTTCAGTGAGGGAGAAAAAGTGTTATAAAAAAAGAAGCAAAATTATCATCTTCAGCTTTTGACAAGATGATCAATGTGATTTACACAGTGTTAAGAGATTTCTTCTTATTCATTCTTCTCATGTTTGTACACAGAATGACTGCAAGATCTACCAGGTGCACAGATCTTTTCAAAAGTTAAAATTCTCTTTCTCTCTATCAAACAAATAGATTTCTCACTCTGCTGTGATTTCTACAAGATTCAAAACCAACAGAAACAGATGTTACACAGAGAGAGAAAAAAAAATTTTGCAGTTAAAAAGGTTGACTATATGTAAGAAGTTTATTTAAAACCAGAACTAAAACCCATAATATTCATTACAAGCCTCCACAGCCTCCCCTTAAGGACAACTGCACCGAAGTGTGAAACAGGAGAAAAGAAATTGGCTTCTGTTTTCTAAACCAGATACCCAATTTGCAATAAAGTCAGAGTGTCCCTTTGAATAAAACAAGCAAGAAAACGAGATTTTGAGGCTGAAAACATCCATTGCATTGTCTGGATGTCATGGCACTCTGTACAGTCAATTACGGTGCACTTCCTGGATCATGTAGCTTTTTCTTTGTCCATCATTGCATGAAGAAATTAAAATAATTATAAAAAATAAAGCCTATCAGATGTCATCATGCAGAGCTTGAATCATCCTTCTAGCTGCTTTCAGATATAAGGAATTTCGTGTCATGGCTTTTGTTTCTGGAATCATCTCAAACAGCTCTGGTGCAAACCACAGCTCATTATTAGAGTTTACCCAATGTAAAGAAATTGCAAAGCAACGCACTTCAGGCACATTTGAGAACATAACCATCTACCATTAGGAGCCCTGGCTCTGTTAATGAAAGATGTTTCTCTTGAAAGGATCTCTGGGGATATGAAACCAAAAATGAATACACAGAATAACAGTGAAAGGTGTAAAAAGGGTAGTCCTGTGGCCCAGCACCCCAAGGTAAGGAGAAACAAAGACAAAAAGGTGTTTGGAGATTAGACTTGAACTGGAGAAGTAGGTAGCCTCACAGCTTAAAGACTGAGGAGGAATCTAAAGTATTTCCTTATAAGAATAAGAAACTCGTTAAAATCTAATATGAGAGTCCTTGCTAAGATACAAGTACTTCAAAGCTCACCTATCACAGCATTGAAAGTGTGAACAGAGGAATTAATTTGAATTAAATCCAGCAAGTTTCCATACAGTATATGCTATATATTATCAGTCAATAATAACTCAGTCAGAGCCCAGGGGAGGTTTGTATCACTGATGCTTCAAAGTGCAGGCATTTCATGATTTTTTAGAAGACCCAACTGCACAGAATTGGCTGGTTTGGCCACTAACTTCAATCTTGTGCCGTTTTCGCTTATGGCTTATCACCAGGAGGGCTGTGTAGCAATTACAGTTTCACTTCCACCAGCCATTTTTAATATCTTCTACTTCAAAGTTTACAATAACTGCACTTCAGAGTGTCAGGAAATGAAAACTCCTGTCTCCATTTGATATTTCAGAAGGACCTCAAGGGGAGAAAACAGAGTCATCCCCACAGGAATTTTGCCAATATGTAATTACTAAACTTCCTACTTAGTAATGTGCATGAAGGATCAATATAAACTTCCTGTTACTCAGTGAAACACAACACAGTGTTACTCCAGGCTGGAGCAGAGGAACAATGAAGACTGAAAAACAAAAGAAGTGGGGGTGCTGGGTGTTTAGAGTGTTTATTTTTATGCTACAAAATCAATTTCTTACCTCGTGTAATTCTCCTTTCCAAATACTAAGTAAGCCTTGATTTTGTTTACATGGACATTAACTGAAGTTGCAACTTCAGCAATTCAGCTGCAACTTGTATTAGACACCACATTTCTAAAGACAAAATGGGAAAAACACTGAAGAAAAAAAACGGTGAAGCAATTACTGAACTGTACAAACTATGTATGAAAGCTTCCTGAAGAACTATAAAAAGCAGTCAGGATAAATAACACTTCAAATTAATGGGTTATTAGTGGGACTACTAGATCTCCCTAGATATTTAAAAGAAAATCAGAAATCTGAAGAGCAAGCTCATATAGATCATAGAAATAATAAAATTAAGGGTAGATAAAACACCGTAGAAAAACACGATAAAGTGAGTACATAACAAAGAGATGCTGCATTAATCTAGCTCTACATAGATGTTGGCATACTATTAATGAGAAAAACTGTAAGGGACAAATGAGAAGGAGGGGTCAAATGCAGCAACCAGGAGTACTACATCAGAAAAGAAAAAAACTTAAAAAAACCCAAGAGAAACTGCCTAAATCTTGGCCTGGCAGCAGCTACAAGAAAACAACGTGGAATCCAACAGATTTACATGGGGTAAGGACTGAAAAAAATAAAAATAATTATTTGTACTACTAAAGAACAGCATTCTGATCAGCACTAACAGACTGAAACAAGGAAAAGGAAAGTTTAGGTAGAACATCTAGAAATCAAGTTTATTTGGCAGCAGCAACGTCTCCCAAAGAAGCCATGAATCCTGAAACAGTTTCAAACAAAAGTGGACAACACGCTGTGAGGTAGCGCGAAGGAAACAATCCACCATGGGCAAAGAAAGGATGCAAACGAGGCAGGAACACAGCTGCCTTCTCAAGGCTAGCACCAACACAGATGCATACCACGAGTGTGAGCACACTGTGTTCCAGCCGCATGCGTCTCAGCCCCAGCCGCAACAGACAGCCGATTCCAGTAAGTCAAAGTGCTGGGACAAGGCCAAAAAAACTAAAGGCAGCATTGCTGCTGCAGAGCTGGTGGCCAACTGGGAGGTTTTAAAGTCAGCATGTATTGCTTCTAGATCTTCCAGGCTGCTTCTTCCTTGCTGGACCTCCATTCCTCCAAGATATGTAAATGTTCAGAAGGATATCAGCGTACCATTTTAGTGATTTACTGGATTGGGGAGGGGTAATGAGGTAATTTTAGGGGAAAAAAAATTAATTATTAACAACACAATCTGATTTTTATTCCTAGTGCTCATTTATGAGCCGTTCCAACATGCTGCGTCAAGTGATACATTCTGATTTATGGCCTTACTTTATATTCCAGCTGCAGAATTCATTCCCTTGGCATTCATCATACTAGTTCAGCTAATATTTTTGTAGATGGTTTTACTCTTATTCCAGTATTTCACATTACATTTGTGTTCTTCAAAACAATCAAAAGGTATTTAGAAGAAAAAGCTCTCAACAGTCCTGACTAACAAAGCACACACAAGCCTGTAAAGCGTGGGTGTATTTTCTAATGCACAAGCCTCTCTTTGATATGCACATCTTAGAAAAGTACTTCTTATTAAACTGCCCTAGGTTACAATTAAGCCATCCTTTTCTTTACCCTCACCGCTCTGCAAAGCGCTTTGCTACTGTGCAGTAAGGACACCAGAAAATTAGAACCAAAGAGGAGACTGTACTAATGCTGACCTCGCTTCTTATGTATATTATGCTAAAAATAAATAAGTGAAAGCTAATACTACACAAGTCCAAATTTTAAAGGTCCACACTTCTTTATAAGAAACTGATAGCCTTGCAATGCCAGAAATCCAACATTAGTGTCGTACCACAGATTTAACTTAGATGGTGTAACACGTTCCTCGCTTCTGAAGCCAGTTTTGCTAATAATCTTGCTGTGGCTCTAACTATGTCTATCACACCTGTGCCTGTCAGAAGTGCAGGGTATTCTGAAGCATTAATAAATGGTTTGGGGTTTTGAAGGGACCCATTACATAAAAAAGAATGGTGTTTAAGGATGTAACAGAAGTACTAGCATCTATCCTTGGCCATTTTTTGAGACTGCAGGAAGAAGCGTGGACACAGCTTATATATAATATATATATAGTACACAGCTCCTTTACAGGACGTAGTACTCCCAAACCAATACAGCCACAATTAACTGAATGGCAAGGAATAAATTGTATCACAATTAGCTTATACGGCATCCTATCATATTTTAATGTTGCTTTACTAGAGTGTGGGGAAGCCTCGTAGAAAATAAAGCATCATTTCCCTGATAAATGTGCACCTAAGATGATAGCAAGCAGAACAATTACTTTGAAGTATACCTGGAAGGATTTTGCAAGTGAATTTAAAGTAAAAACAGTTGACATAGGCAGATCATTTGAAATATCAATATAGAAAGCTCACTAAAAGCTAGTGCTTACGGCTGGAAAATGCAATCAAAGCCTAGAGATTAGGCTGAGATGATGTAAAGTTAGAATATTACATGAAATAAGCTTGTTGTTGAAGGGCAGATTTACTTCTATTATAAACTTCACCGGAAAACAAAATAAAACATATTTCAAGTGTTATTTTAAGACAGGTTGATGAGGTAAGACTAGAAGGAAACAATCGAGATGCGGAAGCTTACCTTTCAGCTATGGCTGAAACTAAGCAGTGACCAATACAATGTTATGATCAGAAATCTGAAGAGCAAGTTCACATATATAATAGAAATAGTAAAATTAAAGGTAGATAAAACACCGTAGAAAAATATGATAAAGTGAGTACATAACAAAGAAATGCTGCATTAATCTAGCTCTACATAGATGTTGGCATACTATTATGAGAAAAACTGTAAGGGACAAATGAGAAGGAGGGGTCAGATACAGCAACTAGGAGTTGCTCCTTCCAACCTTTATTATTTTATGCTGGTATCAGCATCCTGGCTTCATGCTCAGTGTCTGCACCAACTCCCCTAAGCCTAAGGGTCTGTCCAGAGCAGAAAGCACAGCTTTTGGCAGTTGATGGTTAGAGCTACCAGAGTACATCCAGCCCAGCATCTAACACTCCTCACCACAAACGGAGATACCAACTTGAGGCATAGTAAGCTGTGGGCATCACCTCAGAGGCTCTGGCAGGACTCTTCCAGGAACCGTGCAGTGACATATGAAAGCTGAGCATTAGGGGAGCCCGGTACACTCACTGGATGGCACAAGAATGATGTGTGAACAGTGCTCTTTTCCAGGTATTTGTAGCTTTAATTTGAGTAGCCTTTCTTCAAAATCCAAATTCTCTTGCTTTCCTTCCTTTCTTGCTACTGGTGTGGATTTCCCCTGGGTGTCCAAAACAATTAAAGTCTCTCCTATTAATGACTCATGTCATTCTTTTGCATTTTGCTCTATTTGGATGGTAGGAAATTAAAGGTGAGACACTATGTGACAAATTTAAAACAGAGCACATACGAATAATGAAACTAATCAGCAAACACGGCCTGATTGAGATGTACAGCAACCATTCAAACACTGATCGGTGAACCCTCTCCGATCAGCAGTACTAGCAGAAAATCCCATCCGTAACTATCTTTTTTTGCAGGACTGCCTTAACTGAAAAGTCCTAAGACTACTTGGAATGTGATAAAAGGCAGGCATCTGATCTCAGGAATGACTCTGACTCTTGTTCTTCACTCCTGAATACTTTTTTATATAGGCACTACTTTTCTGTAAAATCTTTATAACCTTTTCCAGTCAATACAACAGCCTCCAGCAAGAACTTTCAACAGTACCCAATTAATTCACCAGCCCAAAACTCAAAGGTTGTTGCTCCTGGTCTGTAACTTCTAATTCCAGGTCTATTCTTTAGTTACTGTTCAATTGTTATTTCAAGACAACTTTCTTGTTCCTGCTTGAAAAAGAAAAGAAAGAAAAAAAAGGTAGCTGCCTATCCACCCACAAACCTCGGCAAAAGCTGTTTATCTAGAGGAAAATTAAGGTGCTTCTCCACAAAGACAGTAAGGTCAAAGTCCAAATCTTAAGTATCTCATTGTCTAAACCAAATACAAGAAGAGATACGCTAACATTGAAGGTTTGAGCTTTAAATGCTGTCTTTTTCTCATAAATATAACTTATTATAGTACCTACAAAATAACAATTCATAAGGTGGGTGGCAAACATTCGGGCAGAAGTCACTTTCATTGAACAATGATGTGATACAGTCAAAAACATACATAAAATCAGCCAGGTGCCCAGCACAAATGGTGGCTGGCAGAGGAAATGTTTCAGAGGACAGGTTTGAAACAAATGTAGAAAAAGTACAACAAAAGCAGAAAAAAATAAGTTAATACAAAAGCCATGTGGAAATCAGCATGGAATAATTTAAAGGCAGGAAAAAGAACTGAAGAACTTGGAAGGGGATGCTATTAAGAAAAAGAAATAGCTTTAAAATATTTCTCTGCAGCCTAGAACAGAGAAAGGAAAAAAAGAAAAATTAAATTGGAATGAACTCGAAGAGTTTTAGCATGAGTACTGTTCTGACATTAGACATGCTGAAGACTATACTGAGGGACCTCACACGAAGATAAAACTTGGGCCTTGAAAGACTTAACAGGTACCAAACCCGAAAACTCTGAGTGAAAAGCAACTGTGATATCACAGATCACAAAGCCATTAGCAGTTTGTTTAAGTGAACGAAAATAACATCTGCTGTATGATTTCACTACCACGATGCACGTCTCTGCTGCTTTCCAAGGCATCTACGCAATACAGTTGAGCTGATTCTTATGAGAGACTGCACTCACCAGCTCGAAAAGGCACAAGTTATAAAAACTGGCAATGCTCATCCGGTTTTCACTCTGCTAGTTGTAAAGAAAGCTGTGAACTTCCACACCGCTGCTAGCTGCAGCTTAATGGAGACAGCAGTAAACAGGACCATTTGCAGAAGCCAGATCTGCAGGTACAGGGCACTATGAATAGAAGCACACTGCCAACCCACTTTTTAAATTTGTTACTAAATTTAAAAAAAGAAAGAAAAATGATTTGTTGCTTCAGTCTTCCAGGCTGTTTACTCATACGCTAGTCAGCATGTTGCATACAGTTAGTTCTGTCTCTGCTTATATGGGTCATTTCCACAACTGTGAAAAGAACTTAAAAAAAAAAAAAAAAAAGAAAAACCCAAAGGAAAAAAACTCAAACATATAAAGGCATCACTTTTCATTCATGAGCAAAATATCACCAGAAGCAATTCTGAGTTTATGTATTTTGTATTTTTTTTTCTTAAGTCTACAAGATTTAAAACCTGAAAAAAAAAAAATCTGTATCCTGTGGGAGGAATGCAGGGAGTATTTGTATAAATACACCCTGCAGCGCTCCTCCTGAGTGTAGTAACGCACGGAGCAGGCTCCACAGCTTGCCTGCTGCAGTCCGGGGCCAGCACTAGACCTGACAGTTTCTGGCAAGAGAGCAGCCCTGGAAACTACCCCCAGGAGCAATCAGGTCTATGAGAATCACACAAACATACCCTTTTCTTACACAGCAAACCCTGTGAAGTAATCTTTGAGGAAAAATATACCCATTTTACTTAGAAGAAATGTGAATTCCACTCTGTGACAATAAAATCAGTTCTTTGGGTCATTTCCACTCACTGTTGTAGGTGACTATTTGATTTCAGAGAAAGCCAGATCTGCCAGTCCTGTTTCTCAAAGACATGTAAGTAATTTTTCAGGTACCGTTGGGTTTCCTCATTGTAAGGTCAAAACACCCATTAGAAAGAAAAAGAGTAGTGTGCTTTCCAGGTGAGAGGCCAGTCTCTGCCTGAACAAATGGTGTTAGCCAGGGAAGATGGAAGAAAACCTGATGAACAAATGACGGATCTAATACAGAAATACTGTCCCTAGACTGTCAGTGTCCAGACTATTTTTAATTTTCATTTGTGCTACAAAAGTCTACAGAACTGCTTCTTAGATCTAATACTGCATCTGATTCCTTGATGCTGGATTGGTTCAAATGAAAATCCTTATCCAACTGGAATTACCAATTACTAAAAGTCCAGCCTACAGGGTAGTAGCATCTTGAGCTTCCACTGCAAATAACGAGCTCATTAAAGCACTGTATAAATCAGAGAGCTTACAGGGTCATGTTTTACGATCATAAAGTTGATACACTGAAATCCTACTAGTTGGATTTCATACAAAACATACTCTGGTGTCCTGTGGCATACACCCATGACTCACAGAGAAGCAGATGTGAAGGAAGAGGCATAGCTAGTGTATGTACACTGTTCTGGCTTCACTCACCTCCTGCTGTTAGGTAGAGGCGGATGCTCAGCTCACCCCCAGTGCCACACCTTTTCCTAAATTCGGCTTACCTGCTTTTTTGCCTAAAGACCACCAAGGTGTGCCTTCTCCTCAAACCTGAAAGTCAGGTCTCAAATTAACATCCTAAACCTCATTATGCTGAACCAGCCCATGCTCTTGCCCCCTTCTCCAGCTCCTCTGGTTAGAAGGAAGGATCACAGCACCATTGCCTGGACTAGGCTGCAAGGGAAAATACCGAAAGCCAGCTGGAGATCCTTAAAGAGACATACACTCTGCACACATCATTCCAGGGTCACTACAAGGACAATGGATGCGGAAAACAAGTCCAAAGGAACCAAGGAATAATGCAAACCCAAATAAAATAAAATAAAGCCCCAGGACACAGCTGGGAAACAGATACACTGCTGGACACTAACCTCAGTTTTGAAATAAAGTTTGGAATTTCCCTCAGGAAAGCTCTGCAACATGGAGGGCAGGCTCAGTCACCAGCTGCTGGAAAGTCGAAGAACTGGAGAGGAACCTCGTAAGGCTGGAGGGAGGCACAAAGGGTGCATCTCCCTGCTGGGGACTGAGAGAGAGGGCTGCATCTGTCTCCCAAACTCCAGGCACACTGAAGTACAAACTCTGCCAGAGATTGATGGACCTGACTGTAAAGGAGATAATGATCCTGCAGATGACGACTGCACTGATCACTTATAAAACGTCAGTTTTTCAGTCACTGATCATAGGGCATATGCAGCCTATTTCTTCAAGGAAAATAATTTTTAGAAATGGATAGAAAAAATATCCTGGTCAGACAGTTCAGGTTTTCGAGCTAGCACAAAACGCCCAAGTATTTTACAGCTGCATTTCCAACTGCACAAAAGGGTCTGTGCCTGAAACCTTAAATTTAAACAGCGCCCAGCAAAACCACTGGGACTCTACCCAGAGCTTGCCTGTATGGGGATAGTCAGATCAATTAATGATAAAAGATTGACACTAAAGCAGTGCTGCTCTTTTTTTTTAGTTTTAACGTTCTCTAGAAACGTGTCTCTTCCTGACACCTACCTTCCTTGCAGTACTTCCACAACTACAGGATAACCAAACATCTTCAATTCACGCAGCAGCTCAGATTCTCTGCTAGTGGACTGAAAACTGGATGTAATTAATGAAGCAGGTGTAAAGAGCCCCACACCCAGAAAACTCAAAGCAATCAAAGGTAGGTAGCTTTTCCCTGATAACCACTTGTAAGCAGGTTCCCTTCCAGCATTATAAATTTCATTTTTTGATATGTATTTTGAATTAGAATAAGTCTTTGCATTTTCTTAACCTTTCATGATCCATTTCTATGATCTTCTTTAAGCTTCTGAGATAGTCAGAGAAACAGTCAAATGTGTTAGCATTTCTGTGCGTTGCAAGATAAAATGACTACGTACTGCTGAGCTGCTGGGATTGGAGACCACTCCCAGACTTCCTTTGAACATTTCTGCAGTGACTATTAAATCTTTCTTTTGTTTAAAAAAACATCTTCCCTACTGGTCTGCGAAAGGCTCCAGCAAGTATGGAAAATGCATTTCATAAACAGCAGTTTCACACACACACAAAAACATACAACAAACCCCAAAAGACATTTCTGTCTTTCAATTATGACAACAGTCATTTTTATCTGTGACTAAAGGCTCATTTAAAGGCATTTAAAAGTCAGCAGCGTTCCTTTACCGTGATTTATTTTTCATTAATCTTCCTATTTCTAGCTACAAATATATACTCTGCAAATTTGCATCATGCAGTTCATAAACCTGCCTGTCTTAGCTTGCACATAAGCAAAATCAAATTGTACAAATGCCACTGCTCTGTTACCGTTTGGAGTGGCAGATGTCCAATTGCCAGCTGTCCAAGTACTGAATATGAAGTGCTAATTATAGAGTAATGAAGCGCTTTGCTAAACCATACTTAAGAATTTTATCATCACTTAATAACTAGAGAAGTATTAGTAAATAAACACACATGTGGTCCATGACCACAGCATCTATCAAGTTTTAAGCATATCCATGTGATGGATAAATGAGAACTGATTGGACAAACGTTGACTTTCCAAAAGCCTTTGGCCCTGTCTTTCAATGAAAGCTGTTGGGAAAACAGAAAATTAAGCTGTTAAGAGATGAAAGGCAGAGCTGCACCATGGATTAGAACGTGGCAAAGAAACACACACACACAAAAAAAAAGGAAGAATTTAAAAAAATATTTAAAACATTAGTTGTGGCAAAATGCAACAAAACAGTGAAACAGTGCCACAAGATTATCTTCAGGCTTAAGTATATACATCTACAGCCTAGGAAGGGAAATAAATTAATGCAACAGTATTGGCCACTGACTCAAAATCATTTAAAATCATTAAAGAAATAAGAAAGTAGGACAGCAGAGACCATCTGTCTGGCTCGCAAGTTTACTTCCACCATATTATACTTTGAAGGGAAGAACCCCTCTTTCAATTTCTTTCTGTCCACAGCACAAAAAGCAAGCCAGAAGGGTTCATCTTAAAAAGCATCCCACAGTTGAGCACTGTTCTGTATACTCTACTTTATAGCCACCATCAATTAAGTTTAATTTTGCCTTTACCGTCCCCTAAGCTGAGGAAGCTCCCTCAAGGAGCCTGATGAATTTAAAGAGGAAACCTGTGATGGGGCTTCCTGCAATTAGGTCATTATCCCTTTCAGTCTTAAAATCTGTGAGGCTGTGACATCGCCTTCTCTTAAATCGCACTTTAGAACTCATCTGTGTCATGATGTCTTTAAATAATTCAGCCGCAGCCAGGCAGTTGGGCTGATCACACCCAATTAATCCTGATGATTCTTCCCTCACCTACCACTTTATTTCTGAAAGAACAGACAGAGCTCTTGAAGCCAGATAGAGATGGCTTTATTATATTTTTTTAACTCACATGGATAGTACCTAGCCCAACAGTCCCTGGCTGCTTTCCAAAGCCTCTGGCAAAAGAGGCAAAAATACAGCAGGACGCCCAAGTGGAACAGGTGACAGTACACATGTGGGGGTTGAAATTCAGTATACAGACACTAACTCTAAATAAATTTTGTGATTTTTAAAATTCTAAAGTAATGCTTCCCATGCAGAATGGAGATCTGTGCAACTTTGACAGCTGTCTTTTTTGAGTAAAACTTAAAAGAAAAAAAAATAACAGTATTTGTGTGTCACTGTTCACAATGTAGAGGATGCTTGATGGCAACGTATGCGTTAATGAGGTATCTCACATCTAACAATACAGGTAACAGTCATCTCAATCTCTTATGTCTTGTCTGAAGGAAAAATAGGAAGCATTTAAGGAAGAACAGCAAAGGTGGCTAGAAACATGGGCAGATTCTTATAATCTACTTTGTTTTTTCTAAATAAGGGACCCATAAGGAAAGCACAGTTACAAGTATTTGTTTACCAGATTGCTAATGAAAACAAAAAGCAATGGATTTAACTCCAGCAATAAAAATACATAAATAAATAAACCCAAACTTTTCTTATGTGAAGGTAGCAGAACATTCTGAAACAGGACCAGAAGCCAAGAAAGAAACCATTTCACCAATTCCTCAAGAAGCCCGAAGCTATATTACAGATGCTTGTTGCTGTAAATGCCAACATAAGGATATACTGTCTCAAAAGCAATCATGTTGTAGATGATGCACATTATTCATGGACAACGATAGCTCAAGGCAGTATTTCACATACCAGGAAACATCACTCAAGTTTTATTCAACCTGAAGCACAGCACGGAGTTGATAATAACAAATTTGCCCCCATGACTCTCCTGACTGAGAATTATAAGCCCTTGGGTACTGCACAGGGCTCCTTTGAATGTAAAGTATTTGTTTAAACTGATACTACTCTCCATGTTTTCCACAAAGGATATCTATGAAGATTAGTTATATCCTCTCCTTATACTCTACAAGACAAGCCCTTCTTACAGCAATGACAGTGAAAGCAAGAAGGATAAGGCACTTCTCATATAGACATTCATATCAAAACAGACCCCCAACACCGAACAGTAAATGGACTAACCTGGCCTGAAACACCAACCCTGCTAAAATAAGGAGTAAACTCAAAACATTTAAGCACTTAAGTGTTAAAGAACAGCATTTACGTTTGACCTTGTTCTGTTAGCCTGGGTGGAAGAATGCTGTTTTTTTTCCCCTTATTATTATTATTATTTTGCTTAAGTTGGTGTACAAAAGCTTGGGTAATTCAGCACAGAAGCACTGGCAGCTGGAAAAGATTGGTTAAAAAAACCCAAACATCTCTATTACTTGCCCTCTAGCACACAGGAGTCAATCCAAAACTCCCGAGAAACCCTGAAAAAGGAGTTCTATGTACACCACACAATAGATGTAGTCAGTGAGGGATACAAGAGTCATTTTAGGGTTTAATGTAGTTAAGCTGGCAAAATAATTCAACTGGTTTTCCATTTCAATTGGTTTAATATTCTACAGAAGGATGTAGAGCAGTTAGTCATCCACCTCCACAAAGGATGAAAACTGGCTAGGTGCTGTGCCAGGAAGGCAAGAAAAAGCACTGTTCATTATGAAAAAAATTAATCTTTGAATATAGGTCATTGTGTTTGGGGTACATCAAGAGAATGCAAAGTGAAGTGCTACAAAACACCTTACCTCACTTTCACATCTCTGAATATATACAATTAATTAGCTGCCATCATCTACGCTACTTCTTTACAGAGTCAATGGCAAAGAACTACATGTAGGCTTCTGGAACACAATGTAACAAATTGTACTAAAATAGCATATTAAAAACAAATTACTAAACAGCACAAAGACCTAATTTGAACAACTAGCTTTCAGTTTGGCTCTTCAGCCTGCAAGCTAAGGAAAACAGTATTTTATTTGAACCTGCCAGTATCCTCCAAGCTTTGGGCCTCCAACAGTTTCTTATAAATTACTTATAACAAATATTTAATGCAAAAATTTTAAATACCATCAGCTTCACTGTATGGTACAGAGACAGTGAGAATTCAGAAACCAATTTCAAGTCTTCTGTGTAAATAATAAGTCTAATTCTTAATATTTTAATTAATACAGGCTGTGCATGAAAACCAGTATCAGAAACATCAAAAATTACCAAAAGGAGAATTCTGAGAGAGATAAGAAAAATATTTTTCTATTTTCTGGCTTGTTTGTTCTCTAAATTTGAACTTTTGAGAGTAAGGAAGCAATAAAGGCACAGCAACTGACAGAAGACCACTGGGCCACGCAGATCCTGGATATACTTCTCAGCTCTTCTGCTGAAGCAACTAGATTTCAGGGTAACATCTCTCTGATCTTCTGAAGTAATTAGCTTCACATTAAGTATTTTAGAGAAAGTTGGGAAAGACTCTTTAGTCGTTTTATGAAAGACATTGTCAACCAACTTTTGCTGGCTATAATTTAAGTGCAGTGGGGTTCATATAATCAAGAAAAGAAAAAATCAAAACACCCACAACTATTTCCTCTGACCCTGAAAGTGCAGTTACAGAATTATTGCTAAGGAAAATCTAAACCATCTTGACATCTTACTGAAATTACCTGCTATTAAGCTAACTCCAAAATAAAGTGGTCTTATTTAGTGTTTTGCTTTTTAATCTTGGACCATTTAAATGCTTTAATTTAGAGCACAACCCTTATACACACTTTGGTCAGCACAACTGACAGGCCAACAAACTGTGGTCCCAAACACCAAAACTCTAAGGAGGGACCAGACCTTCTAGAATTAGTCCCTTTTTCTTCAGAACACATGCCTCTCCACCTCCCAGCATTAATCTCGTCCTCATCTTCCTTCTCCCGCATAATTTAGAAGCGGATGAAAAATATCAGTTCACAAGTCCAACAATGCAGGGATTATTTCAAAAATTTGCATGCTAGTCAAATTTATTTTTATGTGGGTGAAACAACTGAGCTTCCTCTTCCCTATGAGAATTATCTCACAAATTACTTTTTACCACGAGGAAAACACAAAAATACACACTCTGCAAAAGTCTTGTTCTATTTAAAAATTTCTAGGTTTGTCCCATTGTAGGAGTATTTAATTTTGTTCCCTCTTTAGCCGGCCTTCCTCTTCTCAGCCATAAATCTACACACCAACTTCCTTTTTCCTCTGAGTTTCTTTGCCGCCTATGCTACTGTTATTCAGATCCTCTGTACTCCTTCCCATTCCCACACTCTGAAACCTCTCACAACTATTAATTCTGGTCCTTCACTCATGTCAGTGCTTGTAACCAGGACTCACAGCCTGGCATGGATGCCCAGAACCTTCCACCTCCTGCATGCCAAGCTCTTCCAAAGTGCTGCTGAAGCACCCCAGCTATGCAAAAGGCCTCCTCAGATTGCCCACTCCAAGCACTTCAGGGTAGGTGAGCCTGTTCACTTTAGTACAACTTTCCTAGGGTCTTAACACTTCAAAAGCAGCCGCCTATCTTAAACATGTGAAAGCTTTTTATAGGACAGGGTGTCTATCAGGTGGCAGCACATAACTACAACTACTACACCCTTTAAAGTCACTGCGCAGGATACAAAAATACTGAATTTTTCAGTAAAACATTAGTGACAGAGGGCTTGATCCTTTACCAGCTACCACAGTATACTCCCTTCTCAACCACCTGCTGAATGACCCTGTACTCAAAACACCTTCTTTCCCTAAAATGTGCTTGAATGTATCTAAATTCCTGACTGCCTCTGAATAACAGAGTTCTGAGGTCAAAACAACAGCCTTCTCTCCCACCATTGCTCTGAGCCATCCTAGACCAGCACCTGCTGCAGAGTGACCCTTCCAGCTATTCTAACTCGCACCACCTGCAACAGATGATGATCAAGACCCACCAAAGACCAGCTGGGCAAGTGTCTCTCCTGGATAAAGATGCCTCTTCGGTACAAAGACACCTTCTTCTCTCTGCTCTCCCTGAACAGTTTCATGTGGTTTGGCCACCCATGCCCGAGCAGATACTCCCACCTCCTCTCAAGGGGAGCCGCGCTGCAGACCTGTGCAGCTTTACAGTGTGGCACCCCAAGCACGATTTCAGCGAAAACTCCCTTCTTCAGCCATCCACGCAGTGCCACACACACCCCTGCCCCAGTGCCAAGCCCCCTGAGACCCACCTCACCCGGCCACCCCCCTCAGCCACCCTCCAAGCCCCCAGTCACCCTCCTCCTGCCCTGCCATCACTTCGGAGACAGGCCAAAGTGACAGACTTGCGACGGGGGTGCCCAAACAACATGCTGGGGCACAGGGAGAGAGGGGCTACACCGCCACCTCCTTAAGATACGGCTTTGGGGGGGAAGGGGACAGGAAAACACCCACTTCCACCCGCCGGGGCCGGCTGCGGGCAAGGGGCCGCGTCCCCGCGCCATTTGCCCCCTCAGGAAAGCGGGGCCGCGGAAGCGGGGGCTCCCCTGCCGCGGGGCCTGCTCAGTGGGGTGAGGGCACGGAGGACTGCGGGAGAGGTGACCGAGGCGGCGGCGGGACGCAGCCCCCGGGGCCGAAGCGGCCACTCACAGAACTCGGCGATGTAGTAGGAGATGGCGTAGTTCTCCTCGCACCACTCCAAGGTGGAGGTCGGCGAGCCCCAGTAACCCTCCCTGTCCGCGGCCGGAGCCATCTCGGCGCCTGCTTCAGGCCAGAGGGCAGCGAGGGGAAGCGGGAGGCGGGCGAACGGCGCCGGGCCCGGAGCGCGGCAGCAACGGCGGGCGGGGACCGCCCCTAGGCCCGCCCGGCGCGGGGAGGAGCCGCCGCGGCCCGCGGGTTGCCATGGCGATGGGCTGCGGCCTGAGGGCGCGGGAAGGCAGGCCCGGGCTCGTCTGAGGGGGGAAGCTCGGCGGGGAAGAGAATGTTGAGGTGAAAACGGCAGATTTAGGGAAAGCCTGGGGGAAGGTGCGGCCGGGGGCAGGCTGGGTGCCCCGGTAGGGAGAGCCCTGCCGCCCCGGCCCGGCTGGGTGGCGCTGAGATGGCTCCTCTCGGTGCTTTTCCTCAGGCTGCGGGGAGGGCTTGCAACGCGAGCAAGGCAGCACGCTACCGTCGTGGTTTTAAATAAAGAGGTGTTTCTCCTACTCGTGGGCTGGGAGGAGGAAGGAGGATTTTTATAGCACTGCCTACTACACGGGGGTTTTCTCTCCTCTGGTGCCATATTTAGTTCTCTCCTTGCTTACTACGCGTACTATACTTACACCCATCATACGCAAAGTGCTTTTCAAGCGTAGTTGATATCCAAAGGCAAGTAGAGTCTAAAAAGGGAAAGACTTGAAACTCATGGGAAAAGAATAAAACACACAAGTAAAGGCCTAATAATACTGTGTGTGGGTTTTTGGGTTTTTTTGTTGTTTTGGAAGAAGGTCCAAAGATTTGATGGGAAGCTTCAGACAGACCCTGAGGGCTGTACACAGTGCTTGTACCCCACAAGTCAGCAGAATTTATTATACCTGCATATAAGCACACAACTTCTTTTTCCACACCTTATTTCTCCTCCCCTCCCCTCCCCTTCTGTAAGCTAAACAACTCCAATCTAAACACAGACCTTTCCTAGTGTAAATGCTGCTGTTTCATAAGGTATACATCTGTCGTGAAGAATAACCTGCCTTCTGCAGTTCAGCTTGTATGTAATTGCTTTCAGCATCAGAGAGATGTATTTTAACATTTTTCATAGTGATATACAACCTTCAAACCAAAATTGATTTTAGTGATGGCAATGATAAAATATTTAAATTGTCAAAACATCATCAAAATCACTATGAGGTTTTTGGTTGGTTGGTTGGGTTTTTTTGCAGTACTGTCTTTATTTTTTTCAGAGCTACATTATCCTCCCCAGATTTAGATTTTGAAGATTGAGGTCTGGAAGAGTAGCAAACTGATTCAGAAGCACAAAACCAGTTGTAAACAATAAAGATGATTCTAGCCTTCTCGATGCACTGTAGCTTTTTGGACTTTTGAAGGTTCAGTTTGCATAGTATCGAAGTTTGTAGGGCTCAGGTCTATGTTTTGTTAACCATTTTAAGATTTAAAGTTCTTAACAGAAAAATAGTTCAAAGTTTGAAATCACAGTTGTTCAGAAACTGAAGACTAATAAATATCCCCTTTGCACACCAGGAGCACAAAATGGAGCATTATGAAAAACCAAGCAGTTTGTTGTATACTCAATTACAGTTGACTTTAAATAAATAATTAATAATATTGATGCTTATTTCTTTTCTCATCACATGCAGGTTGGATGTGAGAAGATTTATAACCACAATAGAAACAGATGTCAGACATGAAAATGGCTTTAAAACCGGGCTAGATAAATAAATGACAGATTGTATGGGGTAGATAACAACGATGTGGGTTGTTACCCATTTTGTTTTTTTCTGGATAGAAAGACAAGCAAAAAGCTATAGCTAGCCCTTGATTTGAATCATTAGGGAACTTTTATTTATTTGACACATTTCTGTAGTGTTCTCCATCACAATATGCATTTAGTTCTAACTTACTCTGTGGTTTGGTTCTCTGCTTTTGAACTCCGGCGAACCTTTCAGTCATTGCGCTCAGAAGGATAGTATTGAAGAGGCAGCCACAAACTGTTACAGCACATGCTTTTTTTTCCCTGACACTGTTCTGTAAAGGTAAATTAATCTTTGACAAAACCAACTTTGACCGTTTCAACTGTTACAATAATACATATTAAAAGCAATACTTCTCCTCTGTAACCCTGAGCTACACTTCGTAGTGTACATTACTGCTCTGGATATAATGTGACAGCCTGAAGTTATTTGCATCTAAATGTGGTCTATCTGACTAAATGGTCAAACCCACCTATTTCTAGGTGTTGGATTTTCTTTGTCTGATCTGTACAGCCTGTGGAGGGAATGTCTTGTTTCTGAAATAACAAGAAGAGAAACAAACACAGAGCTCCTGAAATGCTCTTTTCAGTATTACTAAATATGTGGTTGACATGCCAAGAGAGTGATTTCCGGTGGCCTCAGTTTGCCTGTGGCAAAGGATCCTCTTTCCATACAGTTTTATGTTGCCCTGAAACCCCAGGGCTTAATTAATCAGTTAGGTTAATTGAGTCATGTCAGTTTACATCACTAGAGGGGTAAGCACTGTAAATTTAGTGCGTGGATCCAGTATTTTTTTGCTTGGGAATGGCAAAGGGCAGCTGATCAAAAATTGCACATGTTCAGCTGTTTCTCTTTGTGATCCATGAAATTCAGGGAGTGACACCTGAAGAAGAACATTTTTCTCTCTGCTCTATGCAAACATTTATTACGGCTTGTGCTGCTGGTTGTTTTGATTTCAGCAGAAAATGAGACCTAACAAACAGATTGCTTAGAACTCACAGAATCACAGAAGAGTTTGGGCTGGAAGGGACCTTCAAGACCACCCAGTCCCACCCCCTGCCAGGGGCAGGGCCCCCTCCCCCCAGCCCAGGCTGCTCCCAGCCCCGTCCAGCCTGGCCTTGAGCCCTGCCAGGGATGGGGCACCCACAGCTGCTCTGGGCAGCCTGGGCCAGCGCCTCACTGCCCTCACGGGGAAGGGTTTCTTCCTAATATCTAACATAAATCTCCCCTCTTTCAGTTTAAAGCCATTCCCCCTTGTCCTATCATTACAGGCCCTTGTAAAAAGTCTGTCCCCATCTTTCCTATAAGCCCCCTTCATATATTAAAAGGCTGCTCTGAAGTCTCCCCAGAGCCTTCTCTTCTCCAGGCTGAACAATCCCAGCTCTCTCAGCCTGTCCTCATAGGAGAGGTGCTCCAGCCCTACGTTATGGCTACATATGTTGGAGAAGATTGTACATACTCCCTTTCATCAGTATATGCAGACAAAGGGGAAGGTAAAATTGACACAAAATCTTGAAGATGTTTTCACTGCTTAGTTCTAATAATGTTAAATTAAAGGTATCAGTCACATAAATAAAGCTGTATTTTGTGCTACAAATTGCCTGTTCAAATTTTACGTTAATTATGAAACTGTGCCTCTTCTAGGATCTCACTTTATTGGGTCATAGCACACGCAACATCTTAGGTATGGAATCCTGCATCAGGACTCTCAGCTCTGAAGTCTCGCACCCCTTGATAATGTCAGTTTCCAAATACTGCAGCTCAAAATGTCATTATTGGCAGCTTTCTGAATTGTCTAGTCTGTACTGGTTATAGAAAAAGGTCATTAACACCTTTGGATCCTGCAAGCCTGATCCTGTGTAACATGTAATTTATCCCATTGATTTATATGCAGATAGCGTGAGTAAGATGCTAAAAGCAGGATTATAAGAGGCTGAATCAGACTTTTTGTAGAGGAGAAGTCATTTCCTAACGTGAAGAAGGATCTGATCCAAGAAACTTCAGCAGACTCTAGAAGAACCGATTCCCTATTCAAAGCTAGGCAAAGCAGAAATGTCTGTGCTGGAGTTAAATGGAGGCATGTGTTTGTAAAGCGTCATCAAAGGGACTGAAGTCCTAGATCCATATAAATATTCATAAACTCTCCTGTGTAATATGACTGTTCTTAGTCATATTTTCAAGGTTATTGTACGCATTTGGGGCAAATGGCTGTGGTGGTGAATGACAGCATCACAGATTTCAGCTCTGTGGATGCTGTGAGCATCCAGCCCTGAAGGGCTCAGATATGAATACAACAACCTGAATAGCGTTATAAAGCGTTGATGAAAACAGGGGCTGCTCAGTGCGGCTATTTAGGATGGTAGGTGCAACCTGCCGAGGACAGAGGATGGTTCAGTCCTATATACAATCCTCAATTTGGATTTTAGGGAGGCATTATTCATCTCCATTTTCCTAGCACAAGCCTATCTGATCAGGTCCATCGAGATGTATCCCAAAACCTTTCAAATGGAAAGCTGAGGCAGGTCATGCCATCCACAGCAGGGCCCGTTTTACCAAAATCAGGATGTTTGCTTTCCTGTAGCAGTGGATTAAGCTGAAGCTTACCTGTACCCAGTGGTTACTACCCTGAAAACAGACAGCATGTGTAGGTGTCTCCAAGCACCTGCAGCTTTCAACCCATTGTATTAGCATGAAATAAAAATGATGTCAGTTTGCACTAATTTGCAGGGCTGAAATTGGTACGGGAGGAGACAAGCCTGCTGTTCAACCACTCCTGAGGGAGAAGCAGTTGACAGCGGGGAAAAAAGCGGAAGGAGAGCTGAGTTTTGTAACTTTTCCAGTCATCTGAACTTATTTCACCCTTATATGTGAATCAGAGCCCTTATCAGCTGCAAAATATCTGTGATAAATATACACCAGTTCAAGGTGAAATATCAAAGGAAAATCTGTCATGGGCGGGAGGTTTTTGAGAAGCACAAAAGGCATGTTCCTCAGTCTCATTGACTTTCAAATAAATTTGGGGTTCGGTCTGCCTTTGTGCTTTGGATTGCTTCTCTTGCTTTAAGAAAGCAAAAGCAAATGCTGTAGCAATTCATTGTTTACACTTGTAAACTGCTTTCTTGTTAGGAAAAATATAGCAAGCTGGATTTTTCTGCCTGCTAATTTACATACACAGAGTTCAATATGAAGAGATTTGCATGAAATTTGTAACAGTATTTAAGTGTGTTCATCTCAGTTTGGATCCTGCCTTAAAGGCTCAGTTCACTTCCTTAAATGCTGGCGTCTTGTGTCATTTGAGATTATTTCAGAGCAGCAGCTGAAGGCCAGGCAGGATGCCCTGGGGTCACTGGATCTTCCCTAGATCCGGTGTCATACCCCACACAGCTCTCAGCTGCTTTGTGTCCAAGAGCACTAAATGTCTGTGTTTTAGCAACTCAGTTAGTTTAGGTGTGTGGCTTTTTTGGCTGAATCAAGTTAGGTGAGGTCATGATTCCCAGCTCCATACTCTCTTCAGAAAGTCACCCCAAGCTGGTTTGAGGTCAGTGGAGCTCCTGCTATGTTTTCTGTACTAACAGCATCCATGGAAGGTACATGATTAATCAACTCTTGGGCTTGCTTTGACTAGAATGGAGGCATTGATGGGAAGCATAATTCAGGGCTACCAAGATCATGAGGGGACTGGAGCATCTCCCTGATGAGGAAAGGCTGAAGGAGCTGGGGCTGTTCAGCCTGGAGAGGAGAAGGCTGAGAGGGGACCTCATCAATGCCTACAAGTATCTTAAGGACAAGTGTCAGGGAGGAGGGGGCCAGGCTTTTTCCAGCGGTGCCCAGCGACAGGACAAGGGGCAATGGGCACAAACTGCAACACGGGAACTTCCATCTGAATGTGAGGAAAAACTTTACCCTGAGGGTGACAGAGCGCTGGGACAGGCTGCCCAGAGAGGCTGGGGGGTCTCCTGCTCTGGAGGCATTCAAACCCACCTGGACAGGGCTCTGTGCAACCTGCTCTGGGAGAGCTGCTTCAGCAGGGGGTTGGGCTGGATGGGCTCCAGGGGTCCCTTCCCACCCCAGCCAGGCTGTCATTCTGTGATTCTGTGAAGCAGCCATACTTCTGGATATTATACCACTCGTTGGAGTAAACTGTCCTTACTACCAACTATAAACTCACTTTAGTGGTGGACTTGGCAGTGTTAGGTTAATGGCTGGACTTGATGACCTTAAGGATCCTTTCCAACCTAAATGATTCTGTGATTCTATATGAAATCTGGGAGGAAAGATATACTGGAAGACAAGAGCCACAAAACATTGGCTCTCTCCAAGACTGGAACAGTCAGTACTGAGTCCATTTGGGACTCAAAAAATAGCAGTAGCCCTTTTCATGTGGTGAGAACAGGAGCAGTGCTCCTCTCTTTTTGTTCCTATCCTAGCTCCCTCCCCATGAATGGAGCTGAGAAAGGGTTTGGAGGAGGGCACATCACTGGTTCTCTTTTACAACCACCTCCTTTTGGGGAAGAGAAGGGAGGGCACTGGCAGCTTGCAGTTAAAATAAGAATCTGTACGTACTATCATGATACTGCTGTGGCACAGAGGAAAGACAGTTGTACAAAAAATGTATTTTCAACCTTGCAGGAAAGACTTTGAAGTCTCCACATTCTATGTGACAGTGTCCAAAGCCATTTGGGTGAATGTGGCAGGAATCTCCTGGTATTAGCGGCTACCTTGCGCAGGCAGATGGCCATAAATAGCAAGCTTTTGGGTTTCAGCATCGGTTTGCTAACCTGTCCAGCTAAAACTCCTCAAGTTGGGGCCTCCTCCCACCTACGGTTATGCAGCTGAAGTTTCTGGCACCACTGATTTCAACTGCCAACTCCTGGTGTGTATCTGTCCTTCCCACTTGTGCCCGTTTGTGTGTATGATCAGATAGAGACTAGGCAAAGACTGATCAGTGACCACCTACTGCAGGATTGGAAGTCCCAACAATATAGGGGTGACTCAAGGCAAATTTTGAAGGGAAAATTTTGTCAAGAAGCAAGAAACTCTGGAAGATAGGCTAATCTAAAGTCGGTGGGGGATAAAAGCTGAAGGTTTTTTACCCCCAAATCCCCAGCAGGAACGCATTTAGAGGAACTAGCTATTGCCAGTGTCTCACCCTTTTCTTAGAATTTTCAGTTTAGGGAAGAAAGCACCAACAAACCATTTGTTCACTGTGTCTTGTATAATGAATCAATTAGTGTCTGAACCTGGAAGGCAATATATCCCACCTCACGCTCTATAAAACCCTTGCCCATCCAATTGTGCACTGCTTGGCACGTGGTCCCATGGATAGGGAATCCAGTTTCCTCCTATTGCTGCTCTTGGAAACCTCTGCAACAAAAGGGGAAAACCACTAGGACCAAGCAGTCTTAGTGGTAAGCAGGTACAGATACATTAAAATGTCAAATGTTAAAAGAATTTTTAAAAAAATAAATGCTTGGAATATCTTCAGGTACACTGCACCTGCAGTGGGGAGGGCAGCTGCTATTCTCTTCCTTGATCTCTGGGAAAGTTGCATATTTATCCCAAGCATATGCAAATTTTTCAACCTAGCCTGGAAATGAAGCACATTCTGCTCATGTAAAGAAACCATTGTTATATTTCTCTCATTTACTGCAGGAAGGAGGAGGAGAGGAAAGAGATCAAGCTGTTACTTACTTGGCAAAAATCCTTTGTTATTTTTCTGGATATCAGTTAATTACCAGTGAGCTAATCAACTTACACCTCAGCCAAATTCTTTCCTTTAAGAAGTATTAATAAAGGGGACTGCTCAGACAGTTCAAATTGACTTTATTAGCATAGCTTGGATATTTCAGACCTGTGAACTAAAAGGGGGATAAAAGGAAACAGAAGGAAATGCAATAATACATTTCCACTTGCAGCTTTTTTTCTGGGTTGACTTGTGTCCCGTGGTCATTCCTGCAGTAAATGTTTGATGATCAGCCTCAGTAGGAGAGCTCATTACTAGACAGGGGAAGAAAGAAGTTTTCTGGAGCTTTTGTACCGCTGACACTACTTCTTGGTGGCATCAGCTGCCGAGAAGTGAGTCACTTCAGCTGGTATTACAGAAAGCCATCGCTTTGACCACCTTGGGGAGGCCCCCACCCTTCCTGTATTTATATGAAAGAGAATTGGCTTCTGGGCATGGTAGTGTCCAGATGGACACACCAAACTTCATACGTGTGTCAGACCAAAGCTGTAGATGGAAGTGGGTGCATCATGACACGCTTCTCTGAAAAGTTTCGTACAGAAGTGTGCCATAATTATTTAATTACAGTGTGAATTGCCTAATTACAGCATATGAAGCTACATCATGCGCATGAATCACATGCAGAATTCTGTCTGTGCGAAGGCGTTATGGCTGCAGTGGTAAGTCAATCTGAGATAATACTGAATTACTGTCTCGGACAACTTCTCCCTGTACCGAGTGCTGAGCGTGGCAGCTGTGGACAGTCTGAATCATTCCATGGTTTTCTGAGTTCAAATGCCACAGTAGGTGTGACCTAAAAGTTAGGCAATGCTAATACATGGTTTAAACTTCACCCAGTATGCTTAGCACAAACCCTAGAGCACACTCTGTGAATGCTGCATGATTTCTGTGATCCATATTAATAGCTCGGTACCTTTCTGGTAGAACCTGGAGTGTGACTGTCTTGGGAAAGGGATACAGGTCCCTTGTAGGCTAGACTTCAAAAAACAATTCTATATGTTTATCACCTGTAAAATAAGAAAAAAGGCCCATAGAATAAGCTCTGCTGGTCCCGGGCTGGCTTTTCTCTAGGACCATTGCTGAACAAGGCTGGGGAACTGTACTCCTCTAGGACTGAATTTTCTGCATCACTTTGGCTACCCAAACCACATGCCCCGTTCATGAATAGGTATGACTGACATAGGTTAGGGAACTACCGATGCTTGGAAGGAAAGGGGAATAAAACTGAGTAAGACTGCAGCACAGACTGGCTGCCCTCTCATGCCAGTCTTCCCAAAGAAGGTTGTGATGGGCTTAGAGGTCAGTGTTGTACATCAGCCCATTTGATCAAAGGCTAAGCAGTGTTTCTGGGTGAATTAAATTTTTTGAAAATGCCATCAGAGCAAAGATGATATCTACTGCTCCTGATGTACCAAAGTCAAACCAGAAACAGTTTAACACCTTCCTTCTTGTATTTGCCTTTTAAAAGGAACATTTCTACCCACTGCTTCCACTGCCAGAGACTGCACAATTCACATGACCGTCTCCATTTTTGAATCCAATGCTCTCCCAAGGCTTTGGAGGCCAGACTGCTAATCTCTTGACAAGCAAGTGTATTTCTTGACAGTGTGATTGGTGTTGGCCCATCGCCCTTAATGGCTTGGCCCTCTGACAGCTGGCAGTGATTTTCTGATGGCTGGAGCCCCAGTCACATGCCCCCTGACAGCAGCAGAATAATATTCTCATGCCTGCAATAATGGCAAATTTGTTTGGAAAGCTCATGAATAAAATTCCCTTCTCTGTCTCTTTTTATAACTCTGACATGCTTTTCTGTTGCCCAGTCTCCTCGTTCTTTTTTTTTTACCCCCCTCTCCACACTTATTTCTCCCATTATTATTCCTTGTGTTATCGGAGTGGCGGAGACAGACACCTCTAATTTCTTCCCTGCTCGAGACTCAATGCTCTTTCTTTTTGGTCTTTGAGCAATATTCCTCAGATATTGTTGGCAGGAGGCTGAGTCCTGTGTGAAACTGCCATGCAAAGTCTCTCTTATTTTGCTCCTACCAGCTTCTAACAATGTTGGTTCCATCTTCCATCGTCCTCGCTTGCCAGCTTTGATATTTATTTTCAAAACATGCCTTTGACTCTTGTGTTTTCTCAGGAAAGTTTGGGCTTGGTTCCACAAGCCTGACATACCTCCTAATTCAAAGCACAGAGAGGAACCTCGGGTACAGGGAGGCAGGGGAAAGGGGGAGCCACAGTGTAAAAGCTGATTTTTATTTTTGCCTTAGCTTGTGGAAAGTATGATTTGCCCTCAGCTGAGCAGGAGGAAGTGGCTGGGGCTTATAGCTCAGCTATACGTCAGAGCAGGAGCCGAGGAAGCAGAATCTGGGGATTTTCTTAATGAGACTTGCTTATTATCCCAGAGAGGCTGGTTGTAGGAGGGAGGGCATTGCTGCCAGCATGCGGGAAGCCTCCTGTTTCAGCAATCTGGGATGAAAGATTAATGTCTAATTCTCTAGTGTTTCTGGTAAGATAGGAAAATAAGTTATCTTGCTGTTTGCAGTACCCCTGTTAAAAA
This sequence comes from Falco naumanni, assembly GCF_017639655.2. Taxonomy (NCBI): domain Eukaryota; kingdom Metazoa; phylum Chordata; class Aves; order Falconiformes; family Falconidae; genus Falco; species Falco naumanni. The sequence goes on along the minus strand of NC_054055.1, from coordinate 4,895,050 downwards.
GATAGTGCATCACTAAATGAACAGCCCTACTTCTTTTTCAAAGGTGGGACACTGCTGCACAAACCAAACAGGTACCATCGTGCGTAACAACACCCCACCCTGGCCACCCCTCCTCTTCCATGATATCTGTTTTACGATGGCATTCATTTAGTGGCGGTGAGTGGTGCTCAACAGGTCCAGCTCCAAGGCTGAAGCAGTTCCTGAGCTGTGCTCTGAAAAGAGGACTCAGACTCATAAGTCTTGCAGCGTGGACACTTTGCTGGCTATGAGCCTGCCTGCAGCAGAAGTTCAAAACTTCCATGCCGTCTTTAGGAATAGCTGAGCTGAGAAAACTGCCCCCTTGCCAGTTCCTGTGCCCCCCACTGGGTAATGTGAACAAGAGCTGGGACCTGCATGACTACACCCAGCATGAGCTCTAGCTTTCCTTTCTCAGCTGTGCCCTGGACTGTGTGCACCTATGTGAAGAACATGGACATCAGCCTGGGCCTGAAATTTGGCTTAAACCAGACAGTCTTTGGGACTATTTATACATAGGACAAGAGCAATGCATGTGAAAACAAAGAGCCTTGGTAATCCTAAATTTTGTTGTGAAGGAGATCCACAGCTGGAGCACGAACTTTTGCTCACAAAGATATGTCAAAATAGCAGGTTTAAGTGTTAGCAGAATAACTTGGGCATGCAACCACTGTAAGGGAGAGGGACGTGAGGCTCCTGCATTGAGCGAGCTGTTCTGGGCTTGACTGTGATTTCATCTGTCTGCTGCTTAGTAGGGACACTAGTTCCTACTAGCTAGCCCTGGGGAGGGAGGAAAGCAGGACAGCTTTACGTCCCATCAAAGTCTAGGTCAGCCCTGGGAGTGCTTCTCTGCACAGCACAGATCTCTTTTCCTGGGGTTCCCTAGAAAAAACTGCAAGCTTCTGTAGCGTGAGCTCTCCCAAAGCCAAGAATATGCTTTTTGGAAGTGCTTGGGGGAAATCCAGGAGAACAGCTTCTTTTGGAAGCAAGGAAATTGCTGCATTTACCTGTTCAACCAGGTGGGTGAGCTGAAATAAGTGGCTCCTTGGAGCCCCCATCATTGTTCTCGAGAGTGTAGTTAGGACAAGCTTCTGTTCTGTGCTGTGTGGGTCTCTAAAATTAGGAAAAACACCCTGGGATTTCCTCCCATTGCTGTACTATGCTGCTGCTAACAAGGGGCTTCCACAGGGGATCTCACTTTATTTTATACAGAGACTTTGGAAGATGGGGACTGTCTTCCGAAATGCTTGCAGTTACCTCGAGGGTGTTTTAACTGGGTATTTGTGAAATACTCTCTGGAGCACTTACTGGTGGTCCAGGAAGATGATCTGTCTCATGAGGGGGGCTTGGTCCACTTCGGTTTTCTGTTCTCAGATATTGGGATGCTGTAGGATGAAGCAGGCTGGAGCCCAGTGCTCTCCTGGACTCCGGGCATTGTAGTGCCACTGTGGTTTCTTGTCTTTTGTAAATGTGTGGTGTGATCCAGTACTGCTGGTGGTAGCAACAGACCATCAGCTTTGTATGAAGTTTGCAAGGGCTCAGGGCTGAGCCACGCTAGGTTTTCTGTTTGAACTTCTTTTCAGCTGCCCATGCTTTGTTTTACTTGGTTTAGTTGTGACAGTGATTTCTCTGATTGACCAGGTGTCTCCAGCTAGTTTGCTATACTTTTGTATAGCCATACTTTACATCAGTAGCAGTAACAAGCGGTTATTCTATGAAAAACAAGACATAGCCCTAACACAACGATGTGACAGAGAAATACAGGGCTGCTGTGATCGCAGAGACCTCAAGCAGTGGAGAAAATGGATGCGGTGCTGAGAAGCACAGGCATGATATGAGAGAAGATGGGGCATGGGCTGGCACTGGAGACCTCATGGCTATAAACAGCTCAACCATGGGTACTTACAGAAATGCAGACCTGGATCTGGACAAAATTAGTTTTAGGAGTAACAATGAAAACAAAGAAATAGTATCTAAGATACATACCATGCGTATAGCAAATTCGTGTGTAACCTGGAGCTGTAGACTCATGGAGAGATATGAACACGCATATAAAAATGACCCAAAGTAGGTTTTAGAGTGAGGGAAGGATATTCAGTAACATAAAAACCATATTATTCTAGTGAAACACACCAGAGGCTGATGACTTACAGTGTTACCCTCTCCAGCGGTCCAAAGTTACTGATTTTAAGACAAAATGTCCCAATAGAAGAGCGAGTGTAACATCAGAAAAAGGGATAGAACCTAAACTAATGCAATTTTAATTGTATTATTACTATTACTGAAACTTTTTCTGTATAGGATTATTCCATATGGAATTTTGATTCTTAATTTTCCTAAAAATTAGTTTGAGAATAATAATGTTTCTTGAATTAGAGAGTTAAGTTTTCAATTATACCAACAAGAAGTTCTTGGCTTTATCTTCACATACGGTATGCTTCCTCTTTGCCCTTGCACAACATTTGGATTGTAACACTTCAGAGACCGAACTTTTTGGATGAAATACAAATATCTACAGAGTAGGTGTTTCCATCCAAGCTGGTTACCACAGATGCCCATTATTGTCAGCAGAGACTAGAATTTAACCTTGAAGTAGAAGTCTAAAAAGAGGTTAGATTAATCATGCTATAAGATTGTCTTCTTTTTTTCTGTTAATCATACACAGAACCCAGGCTGACTAGCTTAGATGGAATTGGTTTAAGTCTTCAGATGTCTTAAGACATCTTAAAGATGTCTTTCAAGACGTCTTGAAGTGATGGAAATCCAGCCCTGAGTTGTACTCTGTCCTGACTTCACCCGATTTTGTCTGCAGACCTGAGATGTCCTTGAGACAGGTGATCCTGGAAACACTTCCTAGAAGGATCCATTGATCATACAGTGTTGCTGCAAGGGTAGAAGGGACATGCAGAAGCACCTGACAAGTAAGGTCAGGTCCCATTTGGGAAGTTAGGATTTACTCAAGGTTGCCTCAAGCCAACACCAGAGCTTGGTCTTGTGTTTAAATAAGTGAATTTGCATGTGAATGGAGGCTGGCTGGCACCCCTAGCAGCCTGGGGATAGCTATGCTGGTGAACACAGGGACAGCTACGCCTGTGTTAAGTTTCCAGATATCAGGCTGAATTTGTTAGTGTGACTTTTCAGTCAGTTATCTTATCTGAGGTACCTGAAAAGACCTGATACTCAGAAAACACTATTCCTTTCCAAGGCCATGGAGACACTGATGTTACAGAGAGCTGTCACATCAACAAACCAGCTTGTCTGTGCTGATGGACGCAATTCCAGGGAAGGACATGCATACAAGTGTGTCTAGGCTGCAGCTCAGGCTTTGAAGATAATTTCCTACCTGTCTGAAGCATCTCTCACTGAACATATCAGTCCCTCACTGTTCATTTATTGGGTGTATTTACTTTATTCCCCTTGCCGGCTGGTAAGGTCTGTTGCCCTGGCCCTGGTCTGATTCAGACCTTATAGCCCTTCCTGAGGGCTCCTGGTGGACCCTGATTTACCATAGAACCGTAGAATCACTTTGGTTGGAAAAGACCCTTAAGGTCATTGAGCCCAACTGTTAACCCAGCACTGCCATGTCCCTCAGTGCCACTTAGTCCACCACTAAACCATGTCCCTCAGTGCCACATCTACATGTCTTTTAAATACCACTAGGGATGGTGACTCCAACCATCTCCCTGGGCAGCCTGTGCCAGTGCTTGACAGCCCTTTCGGGGAAGAAATTTTCCTGATACCCAATCTAAACCTCCCCTGGCGCAACTTGAGGCCATTTCCTCTTGTCCTATAATTTGTTGCCTGGGAAAATGGGTTCATTATTTTTCTTGCTGGGACTCCAAGTGCCTTGTCAGAAGAAAACATCATATTGCAGGAGGCCCCTGCAGCATGCATATGTGGAATAGAGATAGTTCAGCTCAGAGATCAGGCTTTGAATACTGACATCTTTTACATCTCAGGACATCTTCCACATTCCAAGACATCTTCTACATCTCTGGAGCCTTCATTCCTCCATGAGGCTGTGGTTTCCATCCTGCATTCCTCCTGCCATTCGTCTTCCCTTCCTGGCGTAGGGCTAGCATCAAGCAGGAGCTCACAGGATGGTTTACCTCTTCCATGTGCATTAACCTATGGATGGAGAGTGGGTCCCAGTGCACTGCAACTGATAGCAAGGCTAACAACTGAAAATGACCCTGCTGAACATCTTTTACCAATGCAGTCAGGGCAGGGGAAACCAAAATGCCTTTCCTCCAAGAAAGTTTCTTTGCATGAAAAAGGTAACTGTTCACTGAAACAGGAAAAATTACAACTTTTTCTTTGCTTTTTTACTTTGAAATTGAAATTTGCAGCGGAGAGCAGCCATTTCACCATGCAGCCTGTGATAATCAATTGTCCCACACACCGTTTTTTAATTAAACAGACAACTGGAGTGAATTAGGCCAGGGACAGACGCACAGAGAAATTTGGATTTCAGATGATCGTGGGGTGATGCAGTGAATGCTGGCAGTCAGGAGCTCTCGAGTCTGTTACTATCTCAGCCACAAAACCCTCTGTTTGACCTTGGGCACATTTGTAGCCTTGAATCTTTAAATATCCCTCACCTACACAATGTATAGGTCTTCAGGACGGGCCCTGCCTGTAACTTTGCATGGTGCCATCCCCTAGGGACTGAATTGTGACTTGTGGTTGCTGCAGTGATATCAAGAGATACTGTAAAAACGCCGTACCACTGCAACTGTTAGAAATATTCTGTGTGCAGGTAGATCTAAGATAGTTACCTAAAAGCTCTCCTGTAGGATAGTGATGGTAAAGTGCACTGAACCAGATTTGTTTGTGCTTTAAATCCACTAAGGATTAAGTGATCTCTACCCTACTGATGCAGAAGTGTTTATTTAGTCCGTCTTTACTTCAAACAAAAGCTCCTTTGTGCTAACTGGGAATGTATTTTTGTCTGTGTCAGGTCTAAAATTGGTTAGCAGTAAATACAAAAGAATTGCCAATTGGAGTGTTTCAGCAAGGAATGCCCTGTGTTAGGACAGGACCACTTGTGAAGGTGGTCATATCAATGATGTGATACTGCTGGAGTGTTTAATGATTATTGGACGTCACTCTCTGAATCCCAAAGGCTGCTATGGATTCCTAAACAGACATATACCTAAAATTGCTTAACATTTCTTAAAACTGTTTTCTGTTTGTGATGAAGACCAACATTTGCATCTAAGCTCAGAGTCTTACTTAGCTGGCCAATGTACAGGTAGTTCCTTCTGCCAAAAGACAGAAAAGACAGAGGTGACAGGGACAGGACATCCATGGAGATAAGGTTGTGCACCCCTGTGCTATGTGGCAAGACAAGTGACCAAAAAAACAGAGCTTTTGTCTCTGATGCCCAGCCTCATCCAACAAATGGCACATGTTCTTCTCCGTGTTTCCTATCCTGCTGCTTCAGCTGTGCTTTCAGGATATCTCTTGGTGGCCACTGTATGAGCCCCAGGTCCTGGGACATTTCTCACTCACCACCAGGAGCTGGCACCCATGTCCCATGTTGCAGAAGAGCTGGGTGAACTGGGGTATTGCTTCCTACCATAGCTCAGTTCAACAGGGGTCATTGAAGCAGCTCACATGTTCTCAACTCAAGCCATGCTTCCCCATGAGATTAAAACACCAGTAAATTCTGTAGGAATTTTCTTCTTTTTTTTTTTTTTTTCCCCTCTGTAAGAGATACAGCAGGTTCTCATTTTCTAACTTTTTTTTTTTTTTTAAGAGCCAAGACAGTTAGAAATGAATAATTCAGATTGAGTCCCCTGTATTCACACAATCCCAAGAGCTGGAACTCACCCCTCTTCCAGCCCTGCCTCCTCACCTTCCCACAGTGTAGGATACACAGTGGCACAGAGGAAAATGAAAACAGTGAAAGGCTCAATAGATGAAGTTTTGGTGACTCATTTGATGAATGCCTCACAATCAGCTTTACAAGGGACTGCAGCAGTTTAACTGCTTCAGCCTGCTTTGCATCTAAGGCAGCGAGATGATGGTCCCATCTTCTGATTTGTGGCAGCAACGCTTCCAGTGCCAAATGTGCTTTGTTAATCCAAGTGTATCAAGAGACAACTGCCTTTTGCTATTTGCAGCGCGTAAAAATCAATATGCCACTTACACATCCTCTCTGACTGTCATCCCAGACACTTCTGCTCTGCTATTACGTGCAGAAGGTTTACCTCCTTCAAGCAGAACGCTGTCTATTTCCCTGCATGAATGCGAGAAATGCTTCAACCTTCTGACCCCATCTAAATTACAGGTGTGAGAAAAAGATTTATGAAGGGTATTATAGGATGGGTGGCTTGTGAAAACAGAGTACTGGTCCCCATGGACAGGGATATCTTTTCTATTTCCACAAAACTAAGCTTTTACCGAGAATGAAATTTTCATCATACACCACAACTGTAAGGTGTCTGTAGACTCTGTAGACCTCTGTCTTGGAGGTGTGGTAGAACAGGTGAGAACAAGATGAGATTCAGCAGCCAAGAATCCTTTATATATATATATGTATGTATACATACATATATGTGTACCTGTCCTGTTGGGTCTACCCCACAGTAGATGGTTTTGGGGCTGAAGAGCCAAGCTGTTGTTGAAAGCCATTATGGCCTGCGGGATTGTGAACTTAAAAACAGGGTAGAGGGGAGAGATGCATGCACACAAATATCTTAAGGGTGGGTGTTAAGAGGACGGGGCCAGGCTCTTTTCAGTGGTGCCCAGCGACAGGACAAGGGACAACGGGCACAAACTGCAACACGGGAACTTCCATCTGAATGTGAGGAAAAACTTCTTTACCCTGAGGGTGGCAGAGCGCTGGGACAGGCTGCCCAGAGAGGCTGTGGGGTCTCCTGCTCTGGAGACATTCAAACCCGCCTGGACACAGCTCTGTGCAACCTGATCTAGGAGAACCTGCTTTAGCAGGGGGTTGGACTGGATGGTGTCCAGAGGCCCCTTCCAACCCTGACCATTCTGTGATTCTGTGAAAGGGAGCAATGGAGAGAAAAGATGGTTGAGGAAATGATTGAGAATGCCCTATGGAGAACAAGCTGCTTTGAAGCACCTAATGGCCCAAACACCGCATGTAGACACCTAATTTCAGTATCAAAGAGGAATATCTTGGAAGAAGAAAACCAACACAAATGCTGAGGCACACACGAGAGGGCTCAGATATCGGATCCCCTTGGCAGAGTGGGGAAACCCAGGTCCCCATACAGTGGGAGGGCAGTCAGTCAGTACAAAACGGGAACCACCAAGCTGGCCAGCAGGCAGGACATTGCACAGGGCCAAATCCTCTGATCTCTGGGATGGATGTGCCACACCGAGGTCTCCCTCATACGGCACATAATGCCTGGGTCCTCTCCCAAAGTGGCGCAGGTAGGGAGGTGGTTGCTTTCTTTCCACCCTTAATCCACTGCCCCAGAGATCAGAAACACCTTGGAAAGCCAGAGGTTTGAATTCTTCCCCTTCCAGCAAGAATTTCTACCCAGACCTGGGAGATGTGCCTACCAACAGCCTGGTGGTTCCCAGGATCTGGTGGAAGCAGTCTACCCTCCTCTCAGTGATAATCAGCAAGTCAACAGCAAAGAGGCTGCACAGAAATGATCCAGAAACCCTTGCTGGAATAGTGGGCTCATCCAGACAAACCTTGTCTGGTCCTCCCTGCCATGTGACAAGAGCCATCATCCCTTCCTCCGTCCCTTCCCCTCTCTGCTGGTTAGATGACACCCACCCCACTTCAGTGCTTGTTCCACTTGCAGAGAACGGAGTGCGTTTTGCCTCTTTTTTTCCCTTGCTCCATTCCCCCCTGGAGGTTCAAAGGAGACCTTGGGGTTTCTCCAGAAGCCTTGCTCCACTCTCAGCCATGCCTCGCCTGCAGCCCCGGCCAGCGTGGAGGCTGGCTGCCAGCCACCCCGGTTCCTTCTGGGGGAAGGTGCCAGCAGATGGTGCTCTAAGACCCCAAATTTAGCTTTTCTGCCCCGCACCCCGAGGCAGGGGCACTTCGGCACAAGCAGCCCACAGCACTCTCTTTGCTCAGGCCTTTCCCACCCTGGGCACTGCACCTTGAAGCTTCTGAAGGGCCAAATGCTCAAGACGAAGTTTCAAAGTTATAGGTGTTATAATATCTTCTAGCTCTATCCGTCCCCCAGGGCCTTTTGTACCGGTAGCGTTTTTCCTTGGCGGGGGGGTGTGGGGATTTCCAAGCTAAGATGAAAATGATATTAACTTCTTTCATCAGAGCTGATCCTGTTCTGGAGAAGCTCAACTATTTCTTTCCTCTAACTTGCTCATAAAAAACCTGTGACCTGTATCTTATTGGCATATCCTCATCCCACATTGGCTTGAGGACAGTGCTTTGATGAGACTTCGTTCCAGCTCAGAGATGTACCCAGCAATCCTCAGGGATGGACAAAACAATTTTCTGATAAAAAGTCAAATTTAAAGTCAAAAAAAGCATTTCAACTGATAACAATATACCCTGGACTCGGGCAAAAAAAGGCAGTGCTGGGGAGAATGAGTTGTAGCTGCATTCTGTAGTTTATGGGAGAAGTAAGGTCTGTGTTTACAAAGCAAGAAGAAGAGTGTAAGAAAGTGCTTTTAAGCTGTCAGCTATTTATGTCCCTTGCTTGTTTAATTATGGACTAAATATAACAGCGGTAGAGACCAGAGTGTGCAAGCACTTGATTCCTTGGCACAAAAGCAGTGCAGAAACTTTAAATTTGGGCTGCACAACTGTTTGCTTTACGGTGATGATTTGTGGGGAAGCGATAGCAAGAGGTGAAGGTTTGCCTGCATTACCTGAGGCATGAATGCTTCAGTATTGGGGCTGAGAGGTCAGGTCAGACACCAAGTTTTGTGCCTTTGCAGCTTCTGAGTCCTTCTGTTCGATAGCTGCTATGAACACATTTATTTTTTCTGTGGGGAATCCCCCAAGCTCCCATTTCAGTAACAACTTTTTCTTGCTGGAGAGCTGCTGATGCTCAGCCAAGAAAAGCCAACATTATGGTGTTTGCTCCAAAACTCACAACTGATATTCTTGGCCAAATCTCAAGAAATCATTTTCCCCACCAAAATGGAGCTCTCTCTGATATAAACCACAGCAGAGGTTCAATGCTGTGCAACTGCTTAGTAAGAAGACTCATGCGTCCTGCTCAAACTGTAAGGGGGAATTTGGGTTAGCAGGATATAATTACCAGAGCTGGAGTTTGGCTGTGTGACTACAGCTAACATCCTTTCACTCCAGAAAACTGCTGTGAAGGATTGCAGGCCATGAGTCTCGTTCCTGAGTCCCATCCTGGGGATGGCAGCTCCCGCGGTGGCTGTGGCATCCATCGTGGGAGGAAGAAGGTACTGGAAATGCTGCTTAGGAAGCCCTGCAATCCTCCTGTCCCTTTGCTTTTGGGAAGAGTCTGGGGGAAGAAACAAGAAATTTGATAGAAAACAGAGAAATATGGCAGTAATGAGATAGCTGTCAACACTGCCTGTGGATAACCTCACAAAAGCAGAATTATTTATAGATGGAAGTGTCTGAGAACTTATTTTCCTTGACACTGTGACTGTGGCAGCATAATGGATAGCTCTACAGTTTTCAAACCCACTCAATTAGGAGCAATGAGGTGCAAAATTACACATGCAAGAAGATGGAAATATAGATGTTTGAGATGAAACTGGCCTTGCTGGCCTGCCAGCACCACCTGGTTCCCAATGGGGCAGAAAGAGAGCTCTTTTCTAAGCATCCCAATGTAAAATTTTTTTTATGGATATTTTTGAACAGGTGACTATGATAAGTGGAGCCTGAAAACTAGAGACGGTTGGGTTATTGTTTGCTGCTCTGGATGCCTGTGTGTGTATAAATCCCTGTCTACACAGAGAAATAGGTTTCCTTCTCTCCAGAGGAAGAAAGTTAGGAAAAAAATGGATTTAAAGTGGAGTTCCCATTTTGATTCATTCCTTTTGGCTTTTTCCAAAAGGGCATATCCATCTGAGGAGGTCATCTGACGGAGAGCTGATCAGAAACTGTTCACTTAGAAGTGCGGCCAGCCAGATCTCCTTATTTTATCCTCCTTATTTTACTGCTAAAAATGTCTTTGTCAGGTTGGACTGGTGTTTACTGACCTTTGGGATTTTGAGGGATCCAGGCTTTCAGATCACACTCAGTCCCTGGGAGAAACATCCCTCCTGTTCTGCTTTTTCTTGATTATGGATGGACTTTGGTCCTGAGAGGAGAGTGCAGTTCACTGCTTATTTCAGCTGTTCTCGAGGCTTGTGCTGATCTTTATCCAGGATGTCTCTTCTGCTGAATTAATTTCTGGAAAAAGGGAGGTGTAGAGAGCTTTGTGGCCAGTGCTGGAGGCCACGATGCCTGTGAAGCACCTTGAAGGCTGAAGAAGAAAGAAAGTAAGATAAGGTTGGCTGAACGCCTAGAAGAAAAATGGGATATGAAGCAAGGCTGGAGCGGATGCGCGATTGAACATGAAACTGACAGAGATAAGAAAGAAGAGAGAAAAAAAATGCAAGAAGTTTAGTGCATTGTAGCTTAGTAATTAACCAATTATATGTAGCCAAGAAGTGTGTGAACATTATTGATTAACCAATGATATTTTAGTATGTTGCGCGTGAACAGCGAACGAGGATATATAAGCGTGGGCTTTGGACTAATAAAAGGTCTTCTGGTTGGATTCAGGAGTTCGTGTCTTCATCTCCTCAGGGAGGAAAACTGGTACCCAGTAAATCACTTGCAGTAGACATTTCCCTTGCTGTGCTGCAGCAGAAAGTGACATTATTTCATAGAATATGAAAAATTCTGTATGACCCATCTATATTCTATATAACCCATTAAAGGTCATAGAGATACCCTGGTTGTTATTAAGACTGAATTGCAGCTGCAGTGATCGGAATGGCAAAGGATTCCAAATGCAATCAATTGGCTCTTTGAGTTTCCATGAGCATGGTCTCCAGGCTGCTTCACTTCTTTCTTCTTTCCTGCTTCTCTCTCTGCTTTCTTGATACAACCTCCATCTTCTTCTGTGATGTATGCATACAATACAAGATTATTATTATTATTCTCATTTACAGTAGTCATTACAACACTGGGGCTTAATCGGCAGGGCAAAATTCAGCCAGTGAGTGCCAGCAGATCCACGTATAAGCATTTGATCTCATTTTGAAGCCTCAGCATTAGGAGTCAGCTGCCATCTAGTAAGCAAGGAGGAAAGGTCTGAGTGCTGTCTTGTGTTCTTTCAGGGAGTTTTCTGAGCCCTTCAACAGATCAGGTAAGCAGCAGCTCTGCAGTTTGAGCACTGACTGGGCTTCGTGTGTTTTGCCTCTTTTTCCTGACCCTGCCCAGCATCCTTGTGTTGCTATACGCAAGGGACATCCGTCACGGTGTGGGCTTAACTTAATTTTCCTTCACACATCTAAGTGCAAATGTCTCCACTTTGTTGAGTCACCCTCAGCTCCCATTTTTAGTCACAGAAGAGAAATGGCCACCACTAAAGCAATTCACCAGCCCATTTTATGTGCCTGCCTTAGGATAAGTAAGATGATGTGTCATGCCTCTAAAATAAAATGGAACAACTCCTCACTGACTTGGGTCGCCTATGCCAATTGTAGAAGATTGAGATACAGCCTCACCAAAACTTCACTGAGCCTCACGTGCCTGATCAGCAAAAGGATTTCCCCCCCAAGCATTTAAGAACATAGGTAAAGATCAATTTAACACAACTCTTAACCCCAGATGTATTAAGCAGTGCTTCGGTTTTCTCTGAAGGTCACACTCCCGTGCGGTGTACCAGGAGAGCAGTTTAGTCCTCTGGCCTTCAGATGCTCATGAGTCCATCAGACCTCCCCAGAGGGCCAGTGGAAAGTACAAACCACAGGCTTAGCCATCTCAGCTGTTCTACAAGAGTCTGTAGCACTGCGGAGGAATTTGTCCAGTCCAGGTTGAAAACCACTGTCAGAGGACATGTCCTCTTCTGGGCTGTCCTGACATCTGTGTTAAAGTCAGTTGATGGCAAACACTGTCACCCATCATGACTCAGACTCAGGGGTGTTGCTTCTTGCTGTCGCTGTAGCTGTAGACCTAGGGCACGTTGATTTTTTCATCTGGGAGAAGCCTGTGTGGGGTGGTGGTGTGTCCTCCCCTGTGTGACCTTCGCCTGATGCTGAAAGGCACCATGGACCATGTGCCATCCCTGAGCCACAGGCCATGACTCATAGAGTGGTCGGAGACTCCTGGCCCAGCCCAGGCAAAATTTGTATTGGAAGCTGGTGGTAATAAAAGGGCAGCCAAGACCTCACTAGAGACAATTCCCAATTTCAGCCCCCAGTTTTTCCCCTTCCCTTAATTTGCTGCTGTTGCCTCATCCCCAGGGCAGACCCCAGACTGGGGTAGGGGGCTGTGAGTAGGACGAGCCATCCCCTTGGGGATGCTCCAAGCTCCAGCCTCTGGGCTACTACACAGGGGCCGGGTGACACCGCTGTGTTGGTCCTTGTGCAGGTTGCCTGCCTGTGGCCTTGCCTCGTCCCCACACCACTGCTCCCATGAAATGAGCCATGTTCAGCCATTATGGATGCGGAGTGTGTTGGCGTGGGGGGAGCGTCATTCATGAGGGGGCTCCAGTCTCTACTCATTATGCGCCAGCTACAATGAATCAACGTTAATGAGGCAATTTTTGGTCATTTCCACTTTGTATGCACAATAATTATTTTCCACCCTTGCAAAATAGTCCCTAATTAAACTGATGCATTTCGACAAGGTCTTGCGAGACTAAACCCTGTTCTTCTTTTATAGGGGCAGCATGGCCTGTGAAATCTGTTGTGACCGAGCTCTGCAAGGCACAACAGAGTTTTCAAATGTCTCCCTTTGCTGGATTTTAATAGGCTGAACAAATGGAAACCTTTGGTGAAATCAAAGATAAAGAAAGAGGTGACACATCTCTTTCTCGTGGATGGAAAAAAAAAAAAAAAAACCAACCACAAACCACCCTACCTCATTCCTGTAGACGCTCTAAGACAATGTGATATCAAATATGCAGGAGAACTAGATGAAACTCATTAATTCACTCGAGCCAGGAATGCCTGCTCATGAAAATGCAGGCAGGAAACAGCTCTCTTTTTACAGACTGAATTAAACAAGGGCGACTTTTCCATGTATTGCTCCCATTCCGTAAACATCCCTGCTGCAAAGGGACCGTCTGAATGCAGTAGCTCCAAGCTGTTGAGCGGCACTAGAGTCCTATTTCTTCTCAGCAATAGCTGTTGAACCAAAGGGAGGTCAAGAGCCTAGTGCTACCAGCCTTAAAGACAGCAGTGCTCTTCAAGGAGTCTGGAGGAGCCTGTGCTTTGAAGCAAAACGGTCTCACTGACAAGCTGTGACTGCTGTCGTTGGAGCAAGCTGTTACCACAGCTTTGGAAGTGGTTGGTTCTTGTTGCATGAGCAGATTGCAACAAATCAGCTCAGCCACAGCAATTTCTTGGGTGTAAACTCATCGCTGGGCAAAAACACTTATTGGTCTGAGCTTAGCTCATGAGCGGAGAGAATGGGCCTAAACTAGATCATCTCTTGTTATCTTCAGGCTGGAAAGTGCATGGAGGCAGCTGATGAGCAATATCTCAAGACAGAGTAACGTGACCTTGTGATCGTGTCTTCAGGCATTAGGAACATGGGTTGAAAGTAAAAGCAAAGAAGGAGTCTTAAGTCCTCGTGTAAAGGCTCCTAGCCCATGTGCTCTGAGACCAATAACCACTTTGTGGGGAACCTTCATGGAAGATAGATGCAAGGCCAAAGCCAGCAGCAAATTGGGAGTGAACCTGCCACACCACACAAGAGCTTATCCCTTTATGCCCTGGAGTCTCCTTCTGTTCCTAGGGGAAATGTAATTAATGCAAGCACTGAAAAGACAGAGGAACTCAAAGCTGAAATGTGCAGGGCTCAATCAATGGCATCAATAATGATACAAAATGCCTGTTTAGCCCTAGGGCAGAGTCGTGGCAGGTGGAGACATTAAACACTGGGACAGGACGAGGACAGAGGGTAAGTGCAGTGACCGTGAAATTCTCACACTCGCAAACCAATGCCTGTTGCAGACCATTGCTGCCTCTCCCTCAGGTACATGCCCTGTACCTTTCCTTCTCTACACCTCCACATCTTACATGCCACCTTTCAGCCTGGTTTCCCTTTCCCCCCTTTTTATTTGATGTATAGCCACCAAAGAAAAAACAAAATGAAGAGAAAGATGACTGAGACCTTAAGAGGTGTGCTGGCAAAATTGTGCTCAGAGCAGAAGTACATCAGTTTGAATATGGAGCATTGATTTCTTTTTATCACCTTGCTTATTAGCTACACAGGATTTGTTCTTAAGAAAAAAAAAAATCAAAATGAGCCTAGAGGAACTGAGAGATAAGGGGAAGGATGTTTTCTCAAGTTATTTCTCCTCATGAAATTCTTTTAGCTCCAGATCTTAGGTAAGGAGCCAGTTCCCCATCTTCCTTTTCAGTAATTAAAAGGGGAAAAAAAGAAAATCTGGCGGTTTACCAGATGTTCTTTACACATAGAATTAATATCTTTTTATCTTCCAGAGATAACACATTGAGCTGGAGGAGTCGGATCAGAACATTAATGTCTTTGTTGTGATTCCAACTTAAAGGAACATCTTTGCTGTAATAAAACCTAACAGTATTACATGGTCTTGATTTTCCATTGCAGTATTGTTGCTTGGTGCCCGAGTAGCATCACATGGCTGGATCTTCAGATGGTTGCTTTACCAGTAAGGTAAAAGCTAAAGCTATTGATTTAACTGGGACTCATCGCTCTGATTAAACAAAGACTCTGGCCTATTTTGATAAAGTTACCTTGAGGTGATGCAGCAGAGCATCAGTGTTAGAATCAAGTTGCCTGACACTGGGGACACAGGATGAAGGGAGACAAAGCAATAAACAGTGCAAAGGTACTGGAAAAAAAGTAACCCAAGGACAAAGAAGAAAATTCCTCAGGTGTGGCAGTTTGGGGAGAGAAACAGAAAGTCGGTGTGTTTACTGGAAAAGGTGATGTTGAACAGAGAGTCCTTGCAATAAAAATATAGAGACCCTGAACCTCCTGCCTGAGAGCAACTCCTAGTGAGCAGCCTGAAGGAGACAAAACAACCCCCTGTCTCCCTCCCAGATTCTTTCCTTTGATTGTTTACCTATTTTCATATCAAAGACTCAGCTTGGGTGTCTTCCTTCTTAGCTATCACCATCACCAAGGAATGAGCTTCAAATCAACCTTCTTGGAAGCTGGCTTGTCAGGAAACCTTCTTTAATAGCAGGTTTTACATGTCTTCTTAAAATCCCCTTCAGAAGCTTCAAAGCACCCACTAATTGCTCTGTGATGCCTCACAAATACCTGGATTTGAATGGGTGTATAGGAACCTCTCAGACTGGTTGAATTTTAAAAAAATCATTACTTCATTCTCAGGTAGACAATCAGGAGTCAGAAAAATGTTGCCATAGTCAAGTGACTTTGACTGAGCTAAGCAACCGAGCCCACAACTCACAGTCTTCATGTTTTTCCAAAGTCTTCATGTCATTCATGTTGTTCTGGTCTTTGTGTCATTCCTGTGAGATTCCCAAAGATCTCATCTTCCTGTGCCATCTTAAATGAGCTCAAGAAATCACCCACTCATCCTAGATGGAGGAGACTTGGTCGCGTCTTGATTGTTTCTGTTGTAGCTTCACAAGATGCAACCTGGATTCCAAGACCAGATTGCTCTGAGTGTCTACTCAAAACAAAAGGAGAAGCCACCCAGAATATCTCCCTGGCTTGTGGATTCCAAGGCTATAGATAATCTGTAATGACCCCATATGCAGTAACACCAAACTGTCTCTTTCCATCAGCAATGTGAACAGAGATGGATGCAGAGAGGAAACTATTAGATTTAATCAAGTTTCAGCTGTGGTTTCTCATACTCAAAGCTGTGCTATAAAAACCCAGGCAATGGGTGTCACATGAACCATCTGAGTGCCCACCTGGCAGGATGGCTTGGAGATACAGCTCCTGTACACACACAGCACGTGAGCCAGGAGAGCAGCTTGTGGTCCAGATGCTGAGCCCCTTCACAAATGGGACCTTCAGTTACAAGAAGAGAGGAAACAAAGCAGGTGAAGCGTTTGCCATACAACAGACACATGTTAAATTAATCACAGTGAGATGACCACTAATTAACTGATCATGCTAATGAGAACTTTGGATTTTGGCAAGGAGGTTATTTTTTTTTTTGATCAGGAAGAATTGTGGATGCTGGTGTGGAGAACAAGACAGAGCGATCCTGAAAGATTTGTGGGGGTTCCGCATTGCGACTCCAAGAAAATTATTTTAGAAGTATTTATAGTAAAAAAGCTTTTATATTAAAAAGGCAGTTACATTCTAACAAGACAATAACAAGCTGAGACCTCATGTTGTCTGAGGTTTTCAGTTCTGGTCTTGCTGCCACATAGATTAAGGCGGGGGGGGGGGGGGGGGGGGGGGGGGGGGGGGGTTGTGTTCCCTGTTATTTACCTGGAAATTTATGACTGTTTTAAGTCCATCACAGTGATTCCACCTCAGATGCACTACAGATCTATCAAATTCCCAGACGTCACCCAGGCCTGTGTTTACCACCAGATACACAGGAGTTTGCTGGTCCTTTGTTGTTCCTAAGGGGTACATGTGCCTTCAGAGAGATTATTTAAATGCTACTAATAAGCAACATCGGTTAAAGAGATTCCTCTCTCATTCCTGCAAACCTTATTCCTTCAGGGAACTTATGAAGGACAATATGATCCAAAACCTGCTCCCATTTTTCAGAATTAATCGATTAATTAGTGCCAGGGCATGCTCTGGGGCCTGGAGCATCCGTTCAATTATCTCTTGCTATGTTGCCACACTGGTCTGTGGCTTGGCTCACACCTCTGTTGAATTTATGAGCAGGTTTCAAGGGATAACGTGGGCCACGAACCATTCCCAATAGGCATCTGAGTAATGTTCACTCCCCCTCTGCTGACCCTCAGGGAGCAGAGGCAGAGATGCAGGAGCTGTATCACTATGTGACAGGCATTTATATCTCTGCCACACTGAGCAGCCTCTCTTAGACCAGCCTTTTGCTATTTCCCCTGGTGCTCCAAGCTGTCTGGGGCCACAAGGACATGGTTAGCA
Organism: Falco naumanni; assembly: GCF_017639655.2. Taxonomy (NCBI): domain Eukaryota; kingdom Metazoa; phylum Chordata; class Aves; order Falconiformes; family Falconidae; genus Falco; species Falco naumanni. Next base: position 4,877,829 of record NC_054055.1, on the reverse strand, counting down.
CAGTGCTGAGCCCTGACACAACTCTGTGCAGGGAACAGGTACAGGAACACAGCCACACTGCTTGAAACCCCAGAGCATGGGTGGAGAGGAGACATCTGCCTCAAAATCCTTTCCAGAGGCTGGTAGAGAGACAGAGATCTCTGCACAGTGATAATCAGCGAAGTGTAGGTCATTCGTATTTTGTTCCACATGTAAGCAGACTTATCATTTAAAAATAACACTTCCTCTCCGAAAGGTTGCACCGGTGGAGTTGAGTGACAGTGGGAGGTGGTCCCATATTTCTAGAAGAGGGTTGATGATGCTTTTGCCTAGAGGAGACCCAGTTTTCCAGCCATTTCTGCCTGCCCTGCTCTGCCAGCCTGCACTCTGACCAACAGACACGTGACAGTGGGCACCATCCTCCACCATGTGGGACAAGAGAGAGCCAGACCCACCCATGTGTACAACTGGGGTTTCCAGGTCCGCCTCCAACCTCAGAGCTCTGGCTGTTGTGTTCATCTCCTGGTGGGTGTCAAGTCTCATGCAGAGATTTGACCCTGATGCAATGTTCATTGTCAGATAAAATTAACGTAGGTCATCTCATTCACACAGAGGCTGGTCAGCCGAGCAGAGCTGCGTGACAAGCTTTAATTAGATCCACAATGACTGTGCTCCCTGGGAGAGTGGTTTGATGGCTTGCTCAACACATGCAGTGTCAGTGGCTGGTTGCCACTGTGTGCTGGAAGGCAACTTCCAAGTGCCACCTTTTAACAAGAGTGGGGAGAAATTCATGTGGAACAAATTGGGATGAGGTTGTGAGATTGCTTTCCTTCAAACACAGACTTTGGTGCTGTTCCCTCCTGCGATCGTGTGTTTGCTCTCACTTTTTCCTCCCACATACGTACAACTGCACCTTTGCACACCCTATTTCTGCTGGTCTCTTTCTCTTGTGAGAATGCTCTTTTGTCTTTCTCCATTCTGGTGCTCACAGGTACTCCCCAGTTCATCTCCATCACATGCTTGAGATCTCCTTGTCTCTTATAGGATGATACCTGATGGCAGAAATACTTGCAGACGAGTGGGTTTATGGGGAAAATTCCCCTTGTGCAAAGCTCTGCTGCAAGGAGACTGATGGGGAGGCAGGCTGGTGTGACCACCCAGGTACAGCAGTAGGTAGGCAGAGAGGATCCGTGCAGGCAGAGGCACAGGACCTTCAGGGGAGAGTGAGAAATACCTTCTGCTATCAGCTGTAATTGTTTTAACAGTCAATTAAGCTACTTTGGATTATGGCCCAGGTTCAGCAAGGCCATTCTTTAGAGTGAGTCCAACCCAAAGCAGGAAGGAAACTGTACAATATGAATGGGCTGGTTGTAGGCTTAAGAGTTCTGTCTGCTTCGGGCTCCTGCACTTCAGCTAATCACACTTTTTCTGCTCCCTCTTTCTTCCCCAGACCTGGAAGAGAACATATTTTGGACAAAGTTTTGGGCACAGTCTTACTGGATCTTCTCTGATCACTTCAGTATTTTGACATCTGGCAACAGGAGTCTTCCCTGAGCAAGACCTCCGAGCTTTGGTTGGCGTGCATGAAAAGGAAGGAGAAAGCTGGCACACTCGTGTTCCCACCGGGCCAAGTCCTCTCCTCCACCCACGCTGCAGAACAGCAGCTCCTTATCCCATCAAACTCTCCATCTCCTTCACAAGCTTCAGATGGCTTAGTTTTATTTAACTTTCCCTTTTCGGTTCTTAACAAACTTCCTGCATGCTTCATCTAGAGCCAGCAGTGGTCCCCACTGGGATGTTGCCAGGCAAGGAATTTATTTGTTTGGATAGAGATATGAGGGTCAGTGTGGCAAATTTAGACAAAACTCAAATGTTGGACTGGGTGGTCCTAGCATCTGGCTGTAGTAGACTGGAGTGGATTTTTCTTTAGAAAGTCTCTGTGGCATAAATGGGGCAGGCTAGGGGAAAATAAATGGCAGAAAAGAAAGGATTTATGTATTCTTACACACATTTAACAGCAGGCTTTCTTACATCTCAAGTGTATCTGGCATTCAAGCTTGTAAGTGACCCTGCCCTACCTTCTTGTAACAGATACTGCTTCCATCAGAGCCTCAGCCTTTCACCGTGCCACCTTACTGCCGCCCAGCTATTGCAACTCGTTTGTCTGGATGATATTTTAACGAACAGAGGTGACACATGATGCTGAAGTCTGTCTCCTTTGCCAGGTGATATGTGAAAGGGTGAAACTTCAGTGTGACAAGCTGTCAATGGCTCTTCTGGAGGAGAATTTCAGGTCTAACCTTTAAGACACGTGGCTGACAGCGTCTGCCCAAAGCATCAGTCTCTGAAAGAGGCGATCATACAGTGCGACTCTGCACAGCTTCGCTTCAGTTCCTAAATTGTTCTTTCTCTGGCCTCACACCTTTGGTGGCTATTGGCAAAATGAGAAATGAGGGAGAAGAGAGACTGGCTTGGTTGAATGCTTGTTTTCATTCCCATCTTTGCCTGCACCTTTGTTCCACTGGGGAAAACCAGGTAGAACTGTGAAAGGTCCAGTACTTAAGTGGAATCAGAAGGAAAATGGGAGTAATTTCTTCTCCCACTTGTTCCAAATTTTTGCGTGCTAGGGGCAGGGCAGGGATAGAAGAAATTGCTTCTCTGAACAACCTCACAGCGGGACTTGTTTCACCTCGCTGGATTATCATGGAGCTGGTCACCATGGGCTTCCTTAATAGTCAACAGAGGGAAACTGGCACATCTGTGGTGTGATCCGTCTGCCCTGCTTCAGATCTTCACTCTTGGATGAGCTGATTCATACAAAGCAGTGCCTGTTCTCCTCTGCCGAGTGTGGGCTGCTAGCTTGAATGGAGATGTCTGCACATGATAAAACAAATCCCCACCTCCCACCCCTGTGTCTTGTCCTGGTTCCCAAGCTGTCTTTATTTTTGACCCAACATGCTCAGCTCTTTCATGGTATAGAGACCCTCAGCAGTCATAGCAGGGTGTCTTCTCAAAGAAGTCAGGGTTTCATAGGAAGTAGCTATAAACCAGAAAGACCCCTACTCAGTGTAACACAGCTGTGGGATTACATGATGACATTGGATAGGCTCAGAGGTGAACCCCGAGAATTCCCTACTCTGGTCCATTGGGAAAATGAAGTTTTCCTCCCTTTTTTGGGGTGGTGGAAGGCTGCTTTCTAAGAGCAGCTTGGTTTGGGGGCATAACTTCTGTTGGTCTGGGTTGTGCAGGTCTCACTGAAGCCCGTTGGCTTCTGGATAAAATTCTGGATGCAAAGACAACTCTGAACCCACCCTCCAATCCGTTTCATTGCCTCTGCAAGAAGGAGCAAGTAATCAAACCTGAGGGCCCTAACCTATCAAAGAAAAAAAAAAAAAAAAGACAAGGAAAACCAGACACAAGAACAAACACTTAGCAGGTAGGAAAGGAGTGAGACAATAGAGCAAATGCCACCTTCACCAGGTTAGCTACTGACTGTGGCAGTCTTCTGTAACATCGCCCCTTGCTTGGCTAGCACTAGGCAATCCTTCATCATTTCTTTCCTCTGGCCCAAGGAGAATAATGTGATCTCCAAGGTCAACGTAATTACCTGCTCCTTCTCATTAAAGGAATTGCCAAAGTATCAATTTAAAATCATTCGCCTCCCCGCCCCTTTCATTGCAAATGATTTATGAGGAGGTTATTTATTCGTTCCTCTTTTCTGCTGAAAGCCTTTCTAATTAGGAGCGGCACATTGAGATCTCCCGTTCTTCAGGGTGGAATCCCATTTACAGCAAAAAGGGGAGCATGGCAAGCTGGACAATAAAGCAGGCAGCTATTTGTTTTAAAGGAACAAACCCCATCTCGTGGCTGGTACTAGAGAAATGGCTCCAACCCCAAATCCTCCGCTTACAGGCTGCGATACAGAGCAAAATCAGCTGTATAAAGAAGGGTTTAATAGGCACTGGTTCAACTCTTGGCCATGCAAGCGAGGGGATGATGGAGTGGGTTCCTTAATCTCACAGTTTCCAACCCACCAAAAAGTCAATAATTTGGGGCCATTTAAGCTGCCTGGAGCTGCATGGCTGTCTTTCCATTGGTAAGGCTGCATGTCAGCTACACAAAACAGCAAATCACACTTGGACACTGGGTATTTTGAGCCAGCAGAACAATCATGCTTGGCCAAGCTATGGAAAACACTCTGTAGATCCCCATCAAATGGGAGAATTCGAAAATTTCAGGCCTCTGGTGATGCTGGGAGCCACCAGAAGCGACATTAGTCTTTTGTTGCAAGTGTTTGGAAACTACAGTACTAATGTCGTGACAGTGCAATTAGCTGTAATTTTTCCAACCAGTTTTAATGCTCTTTTCTAAGCTATATGGCATCTGAGATCAGCTGCCAGCACTCAGCAGACCCTGTAGCTGACAATGTTATTCATTTAAACCTAACACAGTGTGCATCTTGTTACTGCAAGCCCTCTGTTAACCAGCTGTAGGAATAAACTTGTTCATTTTCTGGGTAATCCCAGGAAAACCCTTGTTGGGAGAGGGATGAAGAAGCAGCTTCTGGGTCCTGTGGATTTCGTCTGGCATTGTAATCATGGTGAGAGGATCTCAAAAGCCGCACATGCAGCTAAGCAGCATAACTTGTACAGCAATTTCCCCTGCTGAGCTGTTAATAAATGTGTCCAGGTGATGGAAGAATGAGTGGGGAGCATTGTGATTTGGGGGATGGGGCTCGCATACTGCTGCTGTCCCCCAAATCACCGCAGATACCTGCAGGATAAAAGTCAAACACATGCAGGATAAATCTAACTATAATAAAAAGGCAGAAGAGCATATAGGGACGGGACAGAAAATTAAGATAGAAATGGTCAAGGTCTGTTCTCACATTAGTTTTGAGCTCCTGTTCCGTGGGTATGAAATGAGCAGTTTCTAAAAGCTCCCCGACTGTGGTGGAGCAGAAGCTCTTGGTGAAGTACAGCTATTACCATGAAATCTTTTAAAATTAAAAAGAGTTGATTAAAATTAAGAGAGTTGTGTTTCTCTTCTTGGTCTCAGCAGCGTAGCTTAGAAACCGAAGACCTGCCATTTCCTCTGAGTGTCTTTTTTCTGCCTGCTAATGAAGCCTGCCTTAATTTACTCACCTCCAACATCTTCCCATTACTGGCCCTTATAATTACAGGATTGGTCTTTCAGGGTGTCCATTGGGAATGAGCAGACAAGAACTTATTCCTGCTGCTGTCTTGTGATGTGGGAGGTGGTATGGGTACATTATGCTCCTAGCTCGGTGCTTTCTGCCTCAGTTTCCCCCTCTGTAAAAGGAAGCTAATGACACTGGTGTTGGAGAACAAGGGGAGCCAAGCACCTGGAGATGACTGCTTTTGTGGGCTCCTCAGGCATGCTGGGCTTCACAGCCTCCTTGAGCGCTCTTCACTTGAGAGACATCTCACAGATGACTCACTTGAGAGTGAAGAAACTGCACCAGAAACAAAGTGCCTGTGGACAAGAGAAGGGGGAAATCAGCTTTCCTTGTAGTGTTTTTCCGCAAACAGAGGGACCAAACATCAGACACGATGTAGGATTTTTGATTGCCACCTGAACCGCCATCACAGCCCTGCCCCATGTCAGGGGCTTTCTTCCAGCCCCTCTGCCCCATCTGGTTGCTGGAGAAGCTTAGATGTCTCAGGGCTGGTTCTTCCATGTCTGAACTCTGGAAATACCCCCCTGCTTCATCCCAATTCACTGTGAAGTGTCAATAACTGGTGGCTCTTTTGGGGTGAGGAAGAAACTTGCCTGGAGAGAAAGGGCTGTGCCTTGTAAGACAGAGGACATGAAGCCCCATGATGGGGTGATCTTCCCTCCGTCACCTCCTGCTCTTTTGGGATGGAGGGTGTCACCCTCGGTAGGTTTGCGCAGTGCACAGCATGACAGAGTTCTGGAGCCATGGACCCATCTGAGGGGTAAAGGACCTTCCCAACCTCATACCTTTGCTGGGGCATGGCTTGGCACCACGGGCAGGGAAGGAACAGCCAGGTGCCTGCCTTCCGTGCCCAGTTTGTGCCTGGCAAGCCCCAGTGGTTTGGGTCTGAGCTCCCCGGCGCCACAAGGAATGTTTGAATGCGCGGACATGCTTGTTCGACACCGCCTCAGCTTTGTGATAATTAAATCCAAAGGGTAATCATTATTTCATTGAGTTCCCTCCAGCACTGTAATTCCATCTCTGCTGTGGCAGAAAACCCTGGATGGAGAGGGAGTTAAAGGGGCAGCTTCAGGGTAGCTTTTTTCCTTCTCTTTTTACTTTTTTATTTTCTTCCCCCCCCCCCCCCCCTTTCCTTTCCCTTTCCCCTTCCCTTCCCTTCCCTTTCCCTTTCCCTTTCCCTTTCCCTTTCCCTTTCCCCTTTCCCTTTCCCTTCCCTTCCCTTCCCTTTCCCTTTCCCTTTCCCTTTCCCTTTCCCTTGCCCTTGCCCTTGCCCTTGCCCTTGCCCTTGCCCTTGCCCTTGCCCTTGCCCTTGCCCTTGCCCTTGCCCTTGCCTTTCCCCTTGCCCTTGCCCTTGCCCTTGCCCTTGCCCTTGCCCTTCCCTTTCCCTTTCCCTTTCCCTTTCCCTTTCCCTTTCCCTTTCCCTTTCCCTTTCCCTTTCCCTTGCCCTTGCCCTTGCCCTTGCCCTTGCCCTTGCCCTTGCCCTTGCCCTTGCCCTTGCCTTTCCCCTTGCCCTTGCCCTTGCCCTTGCCCTTGCCCTTGCCCTTCCCTTTCCCTTTCCCCTTCCCTTCCCTTCCCTTCCCTTCCCTTCCCTTCCCTTCCCTTCCCTTCCCTTCCCTTCCCTTCCCTTCCCTTCCCTTCCCTTCCCTTCCCTTCCCTTCCCTTCCCTTCCCTTCCCTTCCCTTCCCTTCCCTTCCCTTCCCTTCCCTTCCCTTCCCTTCCCTTTTTTCTTTTCTTTTCTTCACAGGTTCAAAGGGACACCGGTCAAGTTCATGAAGAGAAACCTATTGAAGACTACTAGAAACCAACCCCAGCTTAGGAGCTTCTTGAGGATCCAGGGATGTGACTGGAGTGGAGGAAAACGCTCTGGGAAACAGCACCTGTACTTGTCCTCTTCTCAGGCATTTCCTGGGACACTGAGGGGGACTTTGGTCTGGCCAATACATGTTTTATTTGTCCCTCCCTCCCACCAGCCCACTGCCGGTGACGTGGCATGGTGACCCCTCAGCATTTGCAGGATCCCTTTTGCCCTGTCACTGCTGATCAGGATCAGGCCCCGTAGGCAGCAGGGTCACCTTGCAGTAGGTTCAGCCCACGGGAGGCAGGACCACTCAGGAGAAGGCTAAAAGCTTCTTGCTCCCACTGGCAGCAGGGACCTGAGACAGCAGAGGAAGAGGGAGAGATGGAAACCTTGCCTGCCCTGACCCTTGCAAACACATTCCGGCAGTGTGTAAGTGCATGGCGTGTTCGCTGGGACTGCTCCATCTCCCCTCTGCTCCTGCCCACGCAGGGATGCGTAGTGAACAGGGGCCTCCCTGTCACCAGTACCCAGGGCTCTCTGAGAGACCTGAACTTGAAATTGGATTTTGTGGTTCAGTGACTGAAATCAAGAAGATTAAAAAAAAAAAAAAAGAAAAAAGAAAAAAGAAAAAATCAGTTCTGCTTGAAGCAAAAGGGGCCTTCCAAGGGGGTTTCAGCAGAATAATTAAATCCCCCCCACCAAATAATAAAACCCCACCGAAAGTCACTTCATTGTGAATGGCTTAATGCTCAGTGTTCCCTTTGTGTCCGTAATGAAACCTTTTGGGTTTATTCTGGATTATTTGGTATGTCTTAGCTTTACCTTTTTTGTTTGATTTTTTTTTCACCCCCTCTTGGATCATTAAAGGAAAAAAAAAAAGGTGTGTGTGTGCAGAAACACCAGTCTGAACTTTTGGCTGTCACACTTCATTTCTGATACTGCTGGAATGGGATTTTTGAGCATCCTCTCTAGCCAGCTGGTATAGAAGGCCACACAGCAACCTGGTTTTGAAGGCAGTTTCAGTCCCTCTGAAAGTCTCTTTTCTCATTAGATGAGATTATTGTAGACAGATTATATTGAAAGTCCTTTTTCACAGCTAAGAAACTGAGTTAGAGAGAGCCCTTTGCCATAGAGAAATACCTCTCTGCCACAGCAGAGAGTGCTTCAGACTCTGCTTCAGTCTGGGCCTCTACTGGCTCTTTGGAATTCATCTCACCTGACTTCTGATGTCTCAAGCGTTAATGTCTCCATCTGGTCCAATCATCCCTGGCTCCCTTTAAAGCCCATGGGGAGAAACAGGCGCTTTCAAGAGTTTATCCATCTGGCCTATTATGACACTTCTTCATGTGGCTGGATGACTCCCAGCCCTTATTCTTGGTGGTTCTTGGCCATTCTCTTCCCTGGAGATGACACCATCCAGAAGTTTTCTTTGTTTGGATAGATCCTGGCTTTGGCCACGTCCCGTTGGGGCTTGCATCCCTTTCTCCATCACAACCGTTCTATTTATCTGCTCTTCCATGGTTCGCCAGCTTTTCTTCCTCCTGTTTCTGGCACAGAGGTATGGGTTGCATGATCTCATTGAGTTGTCGGAGGACTGTTTGCAGGCTGCCACTGCTGAGTGGCAGGCAAGTCCTTCCTTGCTTGCCTTGTGTCCTCAGCAAAATTTTAAACCTTGTTGTAGCAGAGGACACCTTTCCATCCACTATCAATTTAGCACAATCAGACTGCGTCTCTTTATTGCTGTTGCAATATAAATACCAGGCAAAACCAAAAACCTCTAAGTAGTTCCATGATTCATATGAGGTTTGAAGAAATGTGGAGGCTTATCTATTTTCCAGTAGGCTAATGGGATAAGAGCCAGGAATTTCTGAGCTTTTGTCCCAGCATTGGAGACATCCTTTTGAGCTGGGATCTCAGCCTGTGTTATGCATTTCCCCTTGATTTGCCTGACACGTCATGTACCAGATGAAGATGGATCCTTACACAGGGGAGTTTTATGCTTCCTAAACCCACAGACCTGCACAGTCAAAAGGCACCACGAGGATCATCTTATCTGACCTTCTGTATATAGAAAATAGATTTTTCCCAGAAATTGGATTAGAGCATTTCCTTTCATAGATACCCAATCTTTATTTCAACATAAGAAGCACTGATAACTTGGCAGCCTCCTAAGATGTTGCAATATTTGATTGCCTTCATAGCACTGAGTTGGTGTCCACTTCAAAGGCTGAATTAATCTAGTGCTATCTTCTACCCATCATGGCTTCTTATTCCCCTTATCGGCATAGCTGAAGAACCTCCCCTTCTCTGCCTCACTATCAGACAGCTTTTACCTATGTAAATACCAATATGTAATGATCCCTCTCAGCCTTCTCTTTGATGAATAAGGTTACTTTCCTAAACGTTTATGTTGACAGGTTGTGCATCTAATCCCTGGCCTTCAGCTATTTCCCCAGCCCCCGGTGCATGGCCAGCAGAACTGACCCATCACCTCCTAGAAGCCCTAGCCTCCTGTCTACTAGGGCAAGAAGGTGTCCTTTCTGAGGGACCTTTCTTCATTTGGGATGTACAGGACCTTTGTGTGGCACATCACCTTGGCTGGCTCTCACCTGTCCCCAGCTCACTGCAGTTCAAGGCAGTCTCTCACCCTTTAGAGGTGAAATAGCCTCTGATGGGGTATTTGCCCTTCAGGTTGACACCCCTTTGACGCTCTCTCCTTCTGTGCATGTACCTGTGTATTAGCCCAGTACGTTTCCCATACCACAGCCCCTGGGACTGCTCCTGCAAACCCTGTCTGCTTCTCAGTCCTCTTTCTGCACCTTTTTCCAGTGCCTCCTCCCCAGCCCACCCTCCTCAGCCTGCCTCTGGGCTTTGAGCCCTTTAATCCCCCATGCTCAGACCTGCTTCCATCTGCTTCCCCGCTGCCGTCCACATCCATCAAGCCATCACTAGTAAGAAAAGGGTTATAACCCCATCCCTTTACAGCCACATTTCAAGAGCTGTCAGGGACCAGTTCTGACACCGTTTAATGCATGCTTTGTAATCTCATCTAATGCAGTTTAGAAGGAAAAAAAGCTGAATGCCTTGGAGGAACTGTGATGTATTAAACCAGCAGAGCTGCTTTTATCAGCAGAGGCTCAGAGGCTGAAATGTGGTGAATGCTGATGAAGGTTTTCTGCTCTGCCCTCTGACTATGTTTATAGACATACGTACATTTGTCCAGATTACAATCTCATTGATGAAATACTAAAATAACTGCTCTGTTGTTTTGCTAAGAATGGATGGTGCTCACCCTTCTGGTTGTCCCCTTCTCTGCACACGTTGTCATGACCCGAGTCCTGTGCCAGCCCATTCCTCTTCCCTGAGATTCCCCAATACATGCTAGATTTAATGTTAATGCCTGTTCAGGTCATTTCTTCATGGCTTCTGGCCGTGAGTTACCCAGGCCTATTGATTTGAAAGATTCACCTCATCATGCTGCCTCCTTCCAAACAGGGACTAGAGAGGTCTATCAGGGATTCCTGAGTCACTGACTGTGGTCCTGCTAGGAATATCCAGTGATCAGCCTAGTCCTGACCTTGTGCTCTTTTAGTATGGATGAAATTTTTAAAAAGATGCCTCTGAAACTCAGACCTGGAGCTCTCAGACCCCAAGACAGGCTGTCAGGGCCCATCAAGGATCTATCAGATGAGCTGAACATCTCATCTAACCTGGTTCTAAAAGAACTCACACCCATGCTCACCTAAACTTTTCTGCCATAAGGAGGTTAACCTGAGCCAAGGGCTGAATTTTAATTCCAACTCATTCTCTGTTCCCAGCAAAATCAGTCCTTCTGGACGGGATACACCAGGAGGAAAGGGCTTTTGCCTGTTGTCAAGGCAGAAAGAGTGTGGGTAGTCCATTTCCTAGTGCCATGGCCTTTATCCCTGATGGATGCGTTCTCCTCTGGTGAACTGCCGTGTCTTTGCATGGATGAATTTGGTGGCTGTGCTACACCTCTGTTGGTCTAGCTGACTCATGTCAACACGGGTGTCACGGGAAATTGGCAGGCACTGCCTGACAAAGTGATCTGCAGACACACACACTAGACCTCCAGGCTTTTGCTTCGAGAATGCCCAGAGACTTGCTGTGCTTTGTATTTTGCAATGACTTGCATCTCTGCTGATGCTAACACCAGACCCTCCTACTGGCAGCAGAGCTGGTACCCACCACCACAAGGAGATGCAGTGGCGTGTCTTCCTGACAAAGTTATCTCAAGGCCAGAAAAGGTATCAGTATTTACAGG